>NC_091482.1:2051732-3251732 GCF_036971445.1 Narcine bancroftii | reverse complement strand
TCTTGTGTTTCACTAGGCCATGTCCATGTTGCTTCTTGTGTTTCACTAGGCCATGTCCATGTTGCTTGTTGTGTTTCACTAGGCCATGTCCATGTTGCTTGTTGTGTTTCACTGCTTCACTAGGCCATGTCCATGTTGCTTGTTGTGTTTCACTGCTTCACTAGGCCATGTCCATGTTGCTTGTTGTGTTTCACTAGGCCATGTCCATGTTGCTTGTTGTGTTTCACTGCTTCACTAGGCCATGTCCATGTTGCTTCTTGTGTTTCACTAGGCCATGTCCATGTTGCTTGTTGTGTTTCACTAGGCCATGTCCATGTTGCTTGTTGTGTTTCACTGCTTCACTAGGCCATGTCCATGTTGCTTGTTGTGTTTCACTAGGCCATGTCCATGTTGCTTGTTGTGTTTCACTGCTTCACTAGGCCATGTCCATGTTGCTTGTTGTGTTTCACTGCTTCACTAGGCCATGTCCATGTTGCTTGTTGTGTTTCACTAGGCCATGTCCATGTTGCTTGTTGTGTTTCACTGCTTCACTAGGCCATGTCCATGTTGCTTGTTGTGTTTCACTAGGCCATGTCCATGTTGCTTGTTGTGTTTCACTGCTTCACTAGGCCATGTCCATGTTGCTTGTTGTGTTTCACTAGGCCATGTCCATGTTGCTTGTTGTGTTTCACTAGGCCATGTCCATGTTGCTTGTTGTGTTTCACTGCTTCACTAGGCCATGTCCATGTTGCTTGTTGTGTTTCACTAGGCCATGTCCATGTTGCTTGTTGTGTTTCACTGCTTCACTAGGCCATGTCCATGTTGCTTCTTGTGTTTCACTAGGCCATGTCCATGTTGCTTGTTGTGTTTCACTAGGCCATGTCCATGTTGCTTGTTGTGTTTCACTGCTTCACTAGGCCATGTCCATGTTGCTTGTTGTGTTTCACTGCTTCACTAGGCCATGTCCATGTTGCTTGTTGTGTTTCACTGCTTCACTAGGCCATGTCCATGTTGCTTGTTGTGTTTCACTGCTTCACTAGGCCATGTCCATGTTGCTTGTTGTGTTTCACTGCTTCACTAGGCCATGTCCATGTTGCTTGTTGTGTTTCACTGCTTCACTAGGCCATGTCCATGTTGCTTGTTGTGTTTCACTGCTTCACTAGGCCATGTCCATGTTGCTTGTTGTGTTTCACTGCTTCACTAGGCCATGTCCATGTTGCTTGTTGTGTTTCACTAGGCCATGTCCATGTTGCTTGTTGTGTTTCACTGCTTCACTAGGCCATGTCCATGTTGCTTCTTGTGTTTCACTAGGCCATGTCCATGTTGCTTGTTGTGTTTCACTAGGCCATGTCCATGTTGCTTGTTGTGTTTCACTAGGCCATGTCCATGTTGCTTGTTGTGTTTCACTGCTTCACTAGGCCATGTCCATGTTGCTTGTTGTGTTTCACTGCTTCACTAGGCCATGTCCATGTTGCTTCTTGTGTTTCACTAGGCCATGTCCATGTTGCTTGTTGTGTTTCACTGCTTCACTAGGCCATGTCCATGTTGCTTGTTGTGTTTCACTGCTTCACTAGGCCATGTCCATGTTGCTTCTTGTGTTTCACTAGGCCATGTCCATGTTGTTTGTTGTGTTTCACTGCTTCACTAGGCCATGTCCATGTTGCTTGTTGTGTTTCACTGCTTCACTAGGCCATGTCCATGTTGTTTGTTGTGTTTCACTGCTTCACTAGGCCATGTCCATGTTGCTTGTTGTGTTTCACTGCTTCACTAGGCCACGTCCATGTTGTTTGTTGTGTTTCACTGCTTCACTAGGCCATGTCCATGTTGTTTGTTGTGTTTCACTAGGCCATGTCCATGTTGCTTGTTGTGTTTCACTGCTTCACTAGGCCACGTCCATGTTGCTTGTTGTGTTTCACTGCTTCACTAGGCCATGTCCATGTTGTTTGTTGTGTTTCACTGCTTCACTAGGCCACGTCCATGTTGTTTGTTGTGTTTCACTGCTTCACTAGGCCACGTCCATGTTGCTTGTTGTGTTTCACTGCTTCACTAGGCCATGTCCATGTTGTTTGTTGTGTTTCACTGCTTCACTAGGCCATGTCCATGTTGCTTGTTGTGTTTCACTGCTTCACTAGGCCATGTCCATGTTGCTTGTTGTGTTTCACTGCTTCACTAGGCCATGTCCATGTTGTTTGTTGTGTTTCACTGCTTCACTAGGCCATGTCCATGTTGCTTGTTGTGTTTCACTGCTTCACTAGGCCATGTCCATGTTGCTTGTTGTGTTTCACTGCTTCACTAGGCCATGTCCATGTTGCTTGTTGTGTTTCACTGCTTCACTAGGCCATGTCCATGTTGCTTGTTGTGTTTCACTGCTTCACTAGGCCATGTCCATGTTGCTTGTTGTGTTTCACTGCTTCACTAGGCCATGTCCATGTTGTTTGTTGTGTTTCACTGCTTCACTAGGCCATGTCCATGTTGTTTGTTGTGTTTCACTAGGCCATGTCCATGTTGCTTGTTGTGTTTCACTGCTTCACTAGGCCACGTCCATGTTGTTTGTTGTGTTTCACTGCTTCACTAGGCCATGTCCATGTTGTTTGTTGTGTTTCACTGCTTCACTAGGCCATGTCCATGTTGCTTGTTGTGTTTCACTGCTTCACTAGGCCATGTCCATGTTGCTTGTTGTGTTTCACTGCTTCACTAGGCCATGTCCATGTTGCTTGTTGTGTTTCACTGCTTCACTAGGCCATGTCCATGTTGCTTGTTGTGTTTCACTGCTTCACTAGGCCATGTCCATGTTGCTTGTTGTGTTTCACTGCTTCACTAGGCCATGTCCATGTTGCTTGTTGTGTTTCACTGCTTCACTAGGCCATGTCCATGTTGTTTGTTGTGTTTCACTGCTTCACTAGGCCATGTCCATGTTGCTTGTTGTGTTTCACTAGGCCATGTCCATGTTGCTTGTTGTGTTTCACTAGGCCATGTCCATGTTGCTTGTTGTGTTTCACTGCTTCACTAGGCCATGTCCATGTTGCTTGTTGTGTTTCACTGCTTCACTAGGCCATGTCCATGTTGCTTGTTGTGTTTCACTGCTTCACTAGGCCATGTCCATGTTGCTTGTTGTGTTTCACTGCTTCACTAGGCCATGTCCATGTTGCTTGTTGTGTTTCACTGCTTCACTAGGCCATGTCCATGTTGTTTGTTGTGTTTCACTGCTTCACTAGGCCATGTCCATGTTGCTTGTTGTGTTTCACTGCTTCACTAGGCCATGTCCATGTTGTTTGTTGTGTTTCACTGCTTCACTAGGCCATGTCCATGTTGTTTGTTGTGTTTCACTAGGCCATGTCCATGTTGCTTGTTGTGTTTCACTGCTTCACTAGGCCACGTCCATGTTGCTTGTTGTGTTTCACTGCTTCACTAGGCCATGTCCATGTTGTTTGTTGTGTTTCACTGCTTCACTAGGCCATGTCCATGTTGCTTGTTGTGTTTCACTGCTTCACTAGGCCATGTCCATGTTGTTTGTTGTGTTTCACTAGGCCATGTCCATGTTGCTTGTTGTGTTTCACTGCTTCACTAGGCCTTGTCTTTTCCTCAACAAAAAAAGGCTGATATCCAAAGTGCATTTGTCACATATTATATGTATATATATAGGTATTCAAAGATGCCTCATCAAACCACATTTGTTGCTGTGCTAGATAGAGAACCAAAGAATCAATGAGGAATATCCAAGATTGGGAATTGGGAAATACATTGCAGCAGGTCAAAAGGTGAGATTTTGATAGTCCCAGAATTTGAGGAATGCAGTGATCTTGGAGGTTTGTGGGGCTGAATGAGGCGTAATTCAATACGAAAGTTTACAAATGTTTTTGTTCCATCAGGACTTTCCACATTGCGCCATCACACTTACTGTGAAACAACTCATCTTCTGTATTTTGTGTCACACATTAAAAATAACGTCAAGTGAGAATCGAATCCTTTCAGGATTTTTGCATACAGTTGAAAGGTGTGTGCTTGTTCGTAAAATATGTGTTCCTAGACCTTCAGCAGGTTCTTGAACTGATCACTGCATGAATTTATTTCTTGATGGGCGAGTAGGATGGAGAATGATTTGTCTCTGGTCTGAGGCTTCTCCATGAAACAGTTACAATTGAAATCAGGGATTGAATCACACATCTATGTATGAACTTGTATCAAGGACCCATGTACTAAATCCAGAGATGCAGTGCTGCTTGAGCTCACCAGAAGGTCATTTTGGCACCTCAGGGGCAGTTCCGGCACCTCACGGGGCCCACTCCAGGCACCTTATGGGGCAGCTCCTAGATGCTGTTTTTGGTGAGCTCCAGCCCCTTAAAATTTAGCACTGCACTCCTGACTATGTCACCATGCACTGAGAAATTAGAGTAATGTAACTAAAACTCAGTCAGAATAGGAGTGAATATCACATTGACCATCCAAGTTTTTGAATTGGAGATAGAAAATGAACCCCATTTTAGAATTGAAGAATGACACCATTTTTGGCAAATTGGGAAAGCTTGCTAAAAGCAAGCTGTTTCATCTTTGACTACTTGATGCAGACAGGAACACACATCAAGACACCTGGTTAAAGATGCTAATAAACACTGTGAATGCCTTCTTATATTTCAATTCCTAGGAGCTGGCAATTTCCTTTCTTATTCTAAGCCCTTGAGTTGAGTGCAGTAAAGCTATGCAGCCCTTTATTACATGTAAAGTTCACAACTCCTTGGCTGATCTCTTGATCCTATATCAAAACACCAGCTGAAGGGCTGTTTCCTGTCTGGGACTGCATTGCGTGAGTTAGTCCTTCTCCTCATCAGCTGCCAGCCTTAATTCCTATCTTCGAAAACTAGAAAAATATTCATTACTCTCCCATCCCCCCTATGTCCCCTCCTCTCTCCAACTCACCTCCCTCAATATATCCCAAGCTTGACAGCCGGAACTAGCTGAGGAAGTACCTTAATGGTTACCAAACTTTTGGGAACTGTTTTGGCTTTGCTGAACTAAACATGTGTTAAAAGCAGACAACGTTGGCAATCGCCACTTGACCTTGTGAGAGAGTGGGGTGGGGGGGGGGGGGGGGGAGGGGGGTCACAAATTTTCAGAAAACCACAAATTTAACCAGTTAATATAAATGAGCAGAGGCATGAGTAGACCGAGGGGAGATGCGAGCATGCTGATTTCCAGATGTCTGACAAACTGCTACAGAAACATTGCAAACCGGGGTCAACGGTTTCCGTCACGGCTCTGTGGGGTTCCTGGCAAGAAGAAACACTAGTTCCCTCACAAACATCAGCATTTCTATGCAGCTGTCAAACCAGTTAGAATGAAAGGTGAGGATGAGTGGGGGGTGGGAAGGAGGGGGGAGGGGGGAAGCGAGGAGGAAAAATCAGATGAATCAAATATCTTGGCTCAGACATATAAAGTCATATCTTGATGAAGGGCCCAGGCCCGAAATGTTGGTTATGTATCTTTATCTCTGCGAAATAAAGTAGTGTTTGATCTGCTGTTTCTACAGCGTTGTATTTTTATTTCAGACAAGCAACTTGAATAGGAGACATTAAAAGAATCAACATCCACCTGCACATTGTACACGTCTCTGAATACCCCACTTTTCCTTTAGATTATTAAATCTTTACATTATTCTCAAATTCTAATCTAATAATTATATATTTCTCTCACCATTAATAAACTCCTCTTTACTCAGGCATGGGAACAAAACACAATCTTACTAGGCTGCACACTTTATTAATAAGTTGGGATCTAACACCAACACCAGAATTTTTTCACTTCAGTTTAAGTCCTGGTTAATATTACAGTCACATGTTTTATAATGTGGAATTTCTCTGTGAATCTATTTCTGGTAAATCATGCAACGGATGTAAAGGATCACAAGACTGAACACTCGTTTCGGCAACATTAATACTCGTGAGGATTAGCAATAACCTTTATAACATTATATAATAGATAATTCCATAGACAAAGTGAGAGTGATGGACAATTTTAATGTTTTTCCCACTCATTATTCTCTGCTGCAGTTTTATTATTCACCCCTGCCCTACATAGGGTGATGAAATCCAGTTTATTTTGCTGACAATGCTTTGAATTAACTGTTCAGGAGATTACATGACACTGATATTTGATAATGCCTCCAACTATGCTCTAATCAGAAATTTCCACTCAATTTCTTCTTGGAGTCCAATTCACAGGTGACCTATCCTGGACACACAGTATCTCCTCACTTGTCAGGAAGGCTCAACAATGTCTGCATTTCCTAAGAAGACTGAAGTAAGCAAGGATACTGGCCACCATCATGTCAACCTTCTACAGGAGCTCATCCTGGCCTGGTACATCACAGTGTGGTCTGGTTGCTGCAGAGAAGTGGTCAATCCATTATAAGAGGGGCAAAGAGAATTGCTGAAATCTCCCTCCCCCCATTGACGTCATCTACTGGGATTGTTATCTGAAGAGGGCTCAAAAAACCATTGGGGACCCCTTCCTCCCTGCACACAGCATCTTTCAGCTGCTCCCGTCGGGGAAGAGATACAGGAGGATCAGAGCCAACACCTCCAGGCTGAGGAACAGCTTCTTCCCACGGGCAGTGAGAATGGTGAACGACTAATGGAACTGCTCCCACTAACCATCTGAGACTCTACTATTTATTAAACAATATTGATTTTTATTTATGTATACTTGCCCTGCACATGTATTGCTTGCCTGTCTGTGTGTTATGTCTGGCTGTGTGCTTGCATGCTTTGCACCGAGGACTGGAGAACGCTGCTTCGTTGGGTTCGTTGTATTTGTGTATCAGATGATAAACCTGAACTTGAAAGTTATCAGTTTAAATGAGGGATTAGTTGCGTGGAAAAATGAGTGGCATTGTTCTTGACTACCCTTCTAATTGCAGTCTTGCACAGGTGGTTCAGGATCTGTGCAATCTAACACATAGGATGTATGTGACGGGCCTCCCATATTTATTATTTTTTTCATCGGTAGAGAGCACTGCATTTAAAATACAACCTTCTTCACACATTGGGAGGTAGTGACAATGGATGAAGCTTACAATGGAAATATTACGGTGGCAGACCAGATTACCGAAAGCAGTAGTGAGAAAGTGCAGCGAGAAGCCTCGTGACTGGTCCAATGGAGAAGGCTGGGTGTTTGAGTCTGACATGTTTCATGCATAGGAAGGAAGAGTGTTCTGTCATATTCAGAGTATTGCTAAGCATGGGTAATAAATAATAAATCAGCGGCCTGGACAACCATGCCTGATATTTGTAAATGAATTAGTGGGAAAAAAATACATCTGGCTATATATCATAATTAACATTGGGTTTTACTGGAGCTTATTTGATTACCTCAAGTGTCAAGGAAGAATTCCATGTCCAAAATTGGTCTTTTTTTTGTACATCTGTCCCAAGAACATCAGATTAGAAATAGCCCCTCGAGCCTAATCCACCATGAGATCATGGCTGATCTCTGACCTGACTACATATATCTCCCTTTTCACATACACTGTCGTACTTGGCTACTTCTTTAAAACTATACATCAGGTTTGAGAGGCATGACCTACCCTTTATAAATCTATGCTGGGGTTTTTTTTGACATTGGGGCATACTGTACATGCAGCATGGCAACAGGATCCTCCAACCCACAAGCCTGTGCTGCTCAGAAACCCCAATTAACCTACAACCCCTGTACTTTTTTTGGAGGAGGGGGAGGAAACCCACGCAGAGTCCAATTTCCTCACTTGTCAGGAAGGCTCAACAATGACTGCATTTCCTAAGAAGACTAAAGCAAGCAAGGATACTGGCCACCATTATGTCAACCTTCTACAGGAGCTGTGAATTGGGTTGGGGGGGAGGGGAGGGAAACAAGTGAGAATGTACAAACTACTTACAGCTAATGCCGATTAGAACCCGGGTTGCTGGCTGTAATAGTGTTGCTCTTATCTGCCAGCTGACCGTGTTGCCCAAGTTGTCTGATCAATTTAAAATTGTAATGTTAGATTAGCTCTATCCTTAATAACTGGCTGGTAATTTTCTAGCAGATGCTAAGGTAGCAGGCCTATAATTCCTTGGTTTCCATCTCTTACCTGTCTGAAATAACAGAGCGACATGCATAATTTTCCAGTCTGATGCAATGATCCTCAGATGAAGAGAACTTCGGAAAATTATCTACAATCTTCTCATTCACCTCATTAAAAATCTTAATGGAACTGGCCTCTGTGGTTCTTCAGTGACCTTTTTCCCTTTATTGTTTTTTTTCTGATGAGCTCCTGACTCTCATTTAATATGAATCTTTTCTTTTTATTTTGGATCCTTTCTTCATCCTCCACCATAATTACTGATGCAAACCCACCCTCCAATTTACTTTTAATTTACAATATCATTTTTATCTGCTTTAAAGAAGTTTGCGGTAACTGGTCATCTTTTTATTCTTGATTTTAATATGCCTTGCACATTTCTTCTCCACTTTTTGTTCTTTCACCTCTTCCTATTCTTTTGTTTCTCCCAGTTGTCAGTGTACAGTGTGTGATAGTTTTCCCTTTTTGTATGCTTCACCTTTCAGGTTTTGTTTCTTCCCAGGTCATCCACAGTTTTCTTTCCAGAAAATTATTCCTCTAAGGTCATAAACTGGCTCAATATTATTTTAAATTCTGAACATCTCCAATTGCTTCACTTTGATTTTACTTGTTAGCACAAGGAAGTCAGCTTCAACCAAATCCTGGACATTTGTGGCTGCCTTGCATCAATACCTTTTGCATACAAATGGAGAGGAGACTGCAAGTGTGGCAAATATATCAAATGGCCAAGATGAACCTCTACAGATTAGGTGAAAATCAGTCAAAAATATATCAGGTCTTTCAAAGAAAGAATATTTTCAAACACAAATAATATTTTGCCAACAGTGGATTACTTGAAGATCAGCAAGTCAGCTATTTAATTTGTTTTAAGAGAATGTACAGTAATCAAGATTCTCTTTAAACAGTTCTACAGATTTGGACCTAGACACTTGCTTGAATCGCTGGTGTTGGGAAACCATAAGGACTGTTTTTCTAGTAATTCAACATGGAACATTACACTGGAACAACACCAGGTTAGAAGCTCTTGACCTAACCTGGGGCCTGTTGCAATACCCTTAGAAACAACAATGCTGTGAACTTCACCAAGTATACAGTGCTCCAATTGTCCTGGTTTTCATGCCATTGGAACGAGTTGTTTGATTTGTGAAGAATTCTGTGCTTCTTGGAGAGCAACATTAAGTACACATTAAACAAATACAAGCACAGGCGTCTTCACTCTGTGGGTCACTTTCCAAGATTGGACTCACTTGAGAGCCCATACGATCGAAGACCACCATCCTCAACTCGAGGGATAGCCATGATTCTTTAACATGAAATTATTTCTATACAAAGGGTTCCAATCATTTTAACAAATTAAGACATGAATAGATATTAAGGCAGGTAGTCCCTGACTTACAACTGTAATGGGTACCGAAGAATTGGTCGTATCTCAGAAAGAACGCAAGATGGAATTGTGCCTATGTGTGTGGAGTTCCGAACTCTTAAAGCTAACTTTTTAATTAAATCTTTTTTTCATCGTACATTTGACGATATCAACTTAAAGCTTCCTGAATTTGTCGATCAACCTTGGCAAATCTTCCACGCTTTCCTTGTTAGTTAGTATTCCGGGATCCTGGGGCATGGCCATCTTGATTCCTGTGTGCATGTGAATCTTTGGTTGGTGCATGCACGAGCCTTTGGTGGGTTCGCGCATTGAAATTCAGTTGGTGTCTGTGTGAGAGAGTTAAGTTTCCTGATGATATTGAAATCACATCCTTAACTCTTGCGCATACTCCAATCCATGAACCCACCTCACACGTGCCTATCGAAGACTTTCTCATTTGCAAAGGAATCAAGATGGCTGCACCCAGCCCTGGGACCCCATAACAAGGTAAGTACAGACATTTTAGCTCTTACATGCCCTGTATCTCTGTTATAGATCATGAAATACAACATAAAATATTTAAATTTTTTATATATATATTTTAAAATTCAGTCATATGTGCCGGAGGTTGTAAGTCACATAGGTCATAAGTCGGGGACTACTTGCATAATTATAAAAGTGCATGGCATGAAGCCAACATTCAAGAACATAAATAAGAGCAGGAGTCGGCCATTTAGCCCATCGAGCCTGCTCCGCTATTCAATGTGATTATGGCTGATCTGATGATGGGCTCATTTCCACCTACCTGCCCTTTCTTAATACCTTTACTATGTAGAAATCTATCGAATCTTGTCCTAAAATATATATACTGAGGTCATCTCCACTGCGTCAATGGGCAGCGAATTCCATAGATTCCCCCCCCCCCCCCCCCACTAGGAAAAGCAGTTCCTCCTCATCACTGTCCTAAATTTACTACCCTGAATCTTGAGACTTTGCCCCCTAGTTCTGGTCTTCCCTACCAATGGAAACAACTTATCTACCTCAATCTTATCTATGCCTTTCATAATTTTATATGTTTCTATAAGATCTACTCTCACTCTACTCATAGGCCTTCATCCATTAATCAACCTGTTGAACCTCCTCTGCAATGCCTCCAAAGCCAGTATAAGAAAGCATCCTGTATACATTCTATTAAAGTTCTCCTCAAGGATGCCTTGACCAACCTGATTTACCCAATCTATATCCATGCCATGCTAAAGGTGACTCTTTGTCCGATTCAATGATGATTATAACCTACTTGGAAACATAAAGGTCACACAGCTCAGAAACAGGCCTATTGACCCATCGTGTCCTTGCCAAGTTTTTGTGAGGAATCTATGGCAATGAACCTGCAAATGCAATCTGGATCCAAAATAACCTCCATTGGGAAACAGCGCAGAGAAGATGGCTCTATAAGAGAAATATGAGCAATGGGGTGAGACAAAAACATATTGCATTTATACAGCTGTTTTTATTTTGTTCAGAAACATCTCAAAGTGCTTTGAGACCAATAATTTACTTTGCTCGAAGCTGACTACTGGTATCAAGCTGAATGTGACATCCATTTTCCAAACACAACAGAAATGAATGACAATAATTTAGATGGCATTAGCAGGAAGAATACCAGTCAGGGAAAACTATCTAAATAACATGACCTCAGCTTAACATCTTATTCCAAGAGACAGGACTTCTGAAAATGTAGCTTAGTACTAAATTTCAAAAATAGCTGAGATAGTCTGACAGAGGGAGGAAAACATTATTTAATAAAGATATATATCAGAATATTTCAAGCAACTGAGACAAATGACATAAAGCTTTCAAATTTGTGTGGTTCAGGCATTTATAAATAGCAATTCTGTTGTCTGTTTAACAGGCATTTAAACAGCATTCTTCCTACTTGACAGAGAACTATGTCAAGGATATATTTAATTTATTAAGCTTTGGTTTATGCATCACTGAAAGATTGTTTTCCATAATGAACTGGAGCACGTTTCTGCTTAAAGTTTGGTCAACAATGCCCTTCCCTCAATCCCCCACATTTCATTAAGATCGTTTGCAAGTTACATGGGAAATTGATGCCATAATTAATCTAACTCACATCAGTAAATTGGATGTAATCAACCAAAGTCGATAGGTTACCACAGCAGCTAAACTATTATACCCTCAAAGTAGAAACTTGGATAACTCAGATGTGTGAATTATATATAATTAGGAAAATAATATTTATATTGGCAAGGGGTGAAGGGCTGAAGCCCATAATAGAGCACCAACAAGGCTGAGAAGATGTGCCAAGATATATCCAAAAGTGGTCACTAGATGCAGCCACACTTGGGATTCAAAAATCTATAAAGGGTAGATGAGTGAGGGAGGTAGAGTACTCCATGGTTAATTTTAATGTATATATTTAATTAACGGGATTTAGATTCAAAAACCGAAGCAAGCATTCATCTAATAAGGCAGCAGAATGATTCAAAGCCTTTATTTCAATCTGTGAAATCCTTCATTCTGAGTCACCGTCCACTCCCCTAGAAATCCTCAATAACTCCCAAAATAGGCACTTTTATCATTTATTAACCAAAATCTACATTTTGTTTTCTTTTCAGTGCTCTATATTTTGATGGTGACGTAAGTAGAAACTCAGGAGAAGATAGATATGGTGCCAATGACATTAAACCATACTTGGACAATTTTTGTGTGTATTGTTCACCTTGGAGTTCAATTTTATTGTCATATGTAGCAACATATAGCGAGAGTTGATCATTGCAAGCAGTCCAGCTATACGTTTCATACATAGTACCACAAGTAAGACACAGGACGGAGGTACAGAGAGATCAGCTGGTTTGGAGCAGAGGCAACATAGTTTTATTATTGTGAGGTTCACTCAGGATAATGGTGGGAAAGAAAGAAACCTTAAATCTAGTGATGAGTGAACCTTCTCGAAGGGAAGGGGCTGAAGAGAGTGAAGCCA
This sequence comes from Narcine bancroftii, assembly GCF_036971445.1. Lineage (NCBI taxonomy): Eukaryota > Metazoa > Chordata > Chondrichthyes > Torpediniformes > Narcinidae > Narcine > Narcine bancroftii. Next base: position 3,239,291 of record NC_091482.1, on the reverse strand, counting down.
GGATGGGATGAGTCGTTTAATATACATATTAACTGCTTTTCCAAGGCAGATGAAGATCTAAATGGTATATGGCATGATCACGTTTAAGTTCAAATTTATTTTCAGAGTACATACCACATACAACCCTGAGATTCTTTTTTCATAGGATGTTGGCAATATTTCACTGTACTAGTGCATCACTACACTGCTCTTTGGCTTGTACTCAGTTCAACATTTCTATAGTAAATTCACGACCATTTAATGCAGTTGCATATTTTAGAAATCCTCTGTGACTGCACTTAAACTTTGTTGCCTGGATCTCCAATGGTGACAAAAACAGGGGTGTACTGATGACCTGCGGTGTCAACCTGTCCCTCACACATTTCTTCCATTCACTATGAGAGCACCATCTACCAACAATCCCTATCATTATATTGCTCAGATACCGATCACTCTACAAACTGCGCCTGAATTTATGTGCAACCTCAACATGGGCAAATGGGATTAGAGTAGATCTGCGGCACAGTTGGATTGGAAGAGGTGGGTCAAAAGTGTCCCTTTCTGGCCGTAGGTTTTTATTATTCAAACATGTCTGGTATTCCAGAATCTTTATGTCACTTCAAGTTGAGTTAAAGGAGAGTCTGCCGATGCTGGAAGACTGGAGAACACAATGCTGGAGGAACTCAGTGTGTCAGGCAGCATCCGGAGAAAGCAATAGACAGCTGACATTTTAATCTGAAATCCCTTCATTAGGAATAGCAAGGACTGGTCAGACTCCAGAATAAAAAGGGTCAGGGGGAAGGAAGGAACTTGAAACTTGGTGGGATCATACGCTGTGTCAAAGACACCCAGTGGCTCCAGGGCAATTTAAACAAGTTAAGTGAGTGGGTAAATACATGGCACATGCATTATAGTGTAAGTAAATATAAAATTATCAACTTCAGTAAAGGAAAACACAAAGTTTGAATTATATTGAATGGGAAATGTTAATGTATAAAGGGACCTACATGTTTCTTAATACTAGTCACTGAAAGAAAACAAATTGGACAACTAAGCCAATTCTTGTAAGTTTGAATGAGTGACAGGGAGATAGATGTGTAACACTTTATTTCTCACAAGACATTTCTCAGAAGAACCTTCTGTTAAACTTTTTCTAAACTCCAAGCATATTGAGATTTTATAACAGCATGTGATTAAATAATTTACTTCAATATTTTAGGAAGTCGACAAGCAGTTTTTTTGAATTACATATTTACAATGGGAGCAGATTTCAACAGAAAAAAACAACGGGAGATAATGTATTTAAACACCCTTGTTGTGAATCCAGACAATCAAAACAGCCTGAATGTACACAACCCTCCCCCAAACATTGATGGGCAAGTATGACCATAATTTTGTATTGCGGCAAAAGGTAACCTGACTAATTTAGCTATTTACTGATTGCATCTTACAATAGTGTAAAGCTCAGAATCAATGTTTCCTCTAATTTTTAAAAACCTGTGTGCACAAAAACCTTATGTTAGGCAAATGTTTTCACGTGATAAAAGTGTGGGTGCATTGAATGCTTGTGCAAATGTAAACTGGAAATTGTTTCAAGATCATTTTGGCACAGCCTATTTCTCATGGCTAATAAAACTGTATTGGCATGTTTTAATATAATCCAAGTAGGATTGCATTCTACAAAGTAACATATTTACTTAATATTTTATTTTAGTCTTTGTTCAGTTTGTTGTTCCATTACATAAATGAAACAGATCTTCGTAAACTTTACGATATGAATACTGTCCGCCAATCATGGCTCCAGCCGTATTAGAGATAGGCAAATGTGGTATTTAAAAAACTGACAAGTTAACAGAAAGTTAGCTAAGAGATTATTTACAATCAGTACAATTATTAATGACTCCATTATTTTAGGTAACTAACCTTTTTTGCGCACATTAATTTCCTTTGCGTGGTGGTTGCAAAACGGGGTGTGCCCACACGCTCACAGCTTAGAGGGAACAGTGCGTCAGGATATCCCATCCCTAACTGCTGGTTTCAGTGCCCTTATGATTGTTAATGATGTCACATTATGGAACAAAGTATCTTTTTACTTGTCAGTTCAGAGATTGTCTTGCTAGTTTGCAAAGTGTACACACTGAGCAAAGTGCACTTCCTGAGAGCTGCTAGCCTGCACTCTTCACAGACAGCGATTCTTGCACATGTAGCTGATCTTGTAATTCAAAACTGATTATGGCCTTTAGAGATACATTCTATATGAAGACCAGTTTTCGATAGTATTGTGTTCGCCGACGATACCACAGTAGCGGGTTGAATAAAAAGGGGCCATGAGTCAGAATACAGGTGGGAGATTGAAAACGTGGCTGAATGGTACACCAACAACAACCTCACACTCACTGTCATCAAAGCTAAGGAGCTGATTGTGGATGATCCAGAGATCATTGGGGTACAAGAGGTGGAGAGGGTGAGAAAATTGAAGTTCTTGGGAGTCACTACCTCAGAGGATCTTTCCTGGACCCAACACCCCAATGGCATCGTGAAAAAAGCACATCAGCGCCTATACTCCCTCAGGAGTTTGCAACGTTTAGCATGACATCAGAAACCCTGGCAAATTTCTACAGATGTGTGGTGGAAAGTGTGCTGACTGGCTGCATCACAGTCTGGAATTGAACCAGACCAATTCCCCTGAGGGTGAAAAATAGGGAGTGGACACAGCCCAGGACATGATGGGTAAAATCCTCCCTACCATCGAGAATATCTACAGCAGCGTTTCCCAAGCCGGGTCCCGTGGAAAGTTGGAGGGGTTCCCCAAAAGAGTCCCCATTAGAAGCAAAAGAGAATCCTATGGCTGCCCCACAGACCCCTATCATAAACCCTATTCATTGATCCCTATTCATTGGCAACCCAAGTTCCAGATCCAAACCTCCGACATGATCAGGAAGCCTTCAGCGATTGAGGCCCTTCTCTTGAATCCTCGTTCCAATACCTGGTTTCCATAAGCCAGTGTCGAGATGTCCACAACCTGTGCCGGTTCCCAGACCACGTCAGTAACAGTCCTTCAGCCGCTGAATCCTTTGTTGGTCCACTGCCATGATCACCATCCTGTAACCTCATCTCCAACGCTTTTCCTTCTCAAATGGGGGAGCCTGCAACCCCTTGTGGCTGCTGCGTAGCCCAGGTGCCGCCATCTTGGGCTCAGACCTTGTGGTCGCAGAATTTTACTTATATACACTGTCGACCCCTTTAACAGGCTCTTTAAAACCTGTTCAGAGCCATTGGCATTAGGACCAGGCAGTTGAAACAATCGGAGCTGAACTGGGACTCCTCCCTGCACTCTCCTGGTCTCGCACCTGCAGCAGTGCTGTTGTTAAAGCAGCTCTGCCATTTTAAGTCCATTACCTGTACTACCAATACCTGTACTAAGGATGCCTACTAAACTTGGAAATGAAGCAAGTAGTTCTTGTAACAACAGCATTCTGAAAAGCAGGAACCACTGAATACAAACAATTGTTGGTGACAACATATCCAGTGCATCAAGGTATCCCTAATTATAATCTTTCAGTAGTCCCAATAAGCTCAGAGAACAAAACAGGAAACAATGAGCGATTGTTCCATCCATGGCTGAACTAACTGGTCATGCGGTCGCCTTGACATGACAGGAGTCTGAGAACAGCGTGGTACTGAAGCGGAGTAAGGATGAATTGAGTGGAGCGTGTGGGCTAACTGGCACGCCACAAACCTCTCTTCACAAAATGCATTTGAACTTTCTTTTCTTTTAAGTGTTTAAATTAAATAGAATTAATTTATTGGCAGGTCAAAGTCTTTGAGTGGCTGTTGCCATGTGAACACAAAACTCCATAAACTCAGCTCCCTAAAACTCTTATCTGCTACTTGTGTGGAGTGGATGTCAGATCCCCTAATTTAGATATCTGAAGGGTCTTTGTCATCCTTCAGTTGTGTTTATAATTGTCATCTGCATCATTCTTCCCGTCTTTCATATCAAGTAGTTAACATAGAACACACAGGGAGGGACAGGCCTCTCAACCCACAAAAACAGCACACTAAACTAAAACTCTGGAAGTGAACAAGAAATCTACAGACGTTGGGGTCGAGTGCAGTCTATAGAACTGCTGGAGAAACTCAGCATGTCACGCAGTGTCCATTGAAAGCACAAGGCAGTTGACATTTTGGGCCAAAGCCCTTCTTCAGAAGTGAATTACAATCCAAGCTTGCACAGCATCTACCAAAAGCTCATACCCTTTTATCCTGGTAACCTTCTTCAAGACTCTATCCAAAGCCTGCACGTCCTTACTGTAATAGCAACAACCAGAATTGAATACAATCCTCCACGTGGAGTCTAACCAAAGTTTTATAAAGCTGCATTGTGGCCTCCTTTTCTTACACTCAGGGCTTAGCCCAATGAAGGTATGCATGCCACACACATTCTTTAGCTCCCTATCAACTTGTGTGCCAACTTTCAAAGATCTAGGGATCTGGATCTGTACATCAATACTTTTAAAAGTGCAGTAATTACCAGTAACTGTTTACTTTTCCTTTACATTTGACCTTCTGAAGCACAACATGTCAAATTTGTCTGTATGAAGCTCCATCAGCCAGTTCTCTGCCCATATCTGTAGCTTATCTATATCCTTTTGTAAGCTTTGACAACCTTCTACACCCTCCATAACTCCACCAAAATTTATATCATCTGCAAACTTACTAACCCACCCATTTACTTTATCATTCAAGTGATTTCTATATACATACAATATATTTGATCACAAACAGGTGTCCCTGAATCTATGGAACATCACCAGTCATGGATCTCCTGCCAGAATAACACCCTTCCACTCAACCCTGTCTTCTATGGTCGAATCAATTCCAAATCTAAACTGGGGATCCTGTTCATCTGTATATTCTAGATAATTTTACCACAAGGGACTTTTCAAGTCCCTTTCCAAAGTCCATGTGATCTGTACCACAACAAAGCTATATTGATTGACCCTAATCTGATCATGGCTTTCCAAATATGTGAGAATCCTATTCCTAAGTATCCCCTCCAATAACTTCTCTACTACTGATGCAAGATTCCCCAGTCTATAATTTCCTGAGTTATCCCTATTTCCTACATTGAACAAGTACATTGGCTACTATCCAGTCCTCCGGGACCTCACGTTGCTAGTGAGGATACAGCTTTTCATCAAGGTGCCAGCAAAATCCTCTCTTGCCTGGGATATATCCCATCAAGCCCTAGGAACTTATCCATCTTAAAGCTCTTCAAAAACCCAGGTCCACTTCTTTTTTGATCTGGAAATGCTCTAACACGTGTATTTTTCACGCTGCTCTCGCTCCTCTCCATAACCTTCTTATGCTTACCCCAAATATGCATTTCCAACTTTGTCCTTGAGTGGTCCTATCCCTTCCCTAGCCATCCTTTTGTTTTTAATACAAGTATAAAATGCCTTGGGATTCTCTCTGATCTTGCCCATCAAAGACATTTCATGGCCCCTAATGCCCCACTTGAGCTCTTTTCTGCAACCTTTAGATTCTAAAGAGCCCTTTCTAGCTTCAGTTCATTAAAATTTATATATGCTGCCTTTTTCTTTTTACCTAAATTCGTGACCTTTCTTGTCATCCAAGATTTTCCTACCTTGCCATGGCTGTCCTTCCACCCGACTGGAACATGGTCCTGGATTCTAATTACCTAGTCCTTAAACAATTCCCATGTCTGCAGTGGACTTGCCTGATGACAGCTGTTCCTAATTAACTCCCCATAGCTCCTGTCTAATATTATAAAGTAAATCACAAAAATCAGTAGACACCTTATTTGAAGTAAAACCACAAAATGCTGGAGAAACTCAGCAGGTCAGACAGTGTCCTTTATGTAGCAAAGGATAAAATACATAACCAACATTTTGGGCTTGAAGTCTTCATCAAAGTATGAGAGAACGTTGGCAGGCATCCGAACAAAGAGATAGGGGAGGGGGTGGAAAAAGGAGGAGATTACAGGGGACAGCAGGAGGATTACAGGAGGAGGGATGGCTAGGTGGATGGAGGGGGAAGAGCAGGAAGAGAACTGTAAAAATTGGAAAGGGAGAAGAAAGGGTGAGCAAGTTTAGCAGAAAATAGAAGTCAATGTTAATGCCATCTGGCTGGAGAGTGTCCAGATGGAAAATCATGTGTTGTTTCTCCAATCTGTGGGTGAACAGGGTTAAATGGTTGGCTTCTGGAGGTCTGTTGTGGCGGACAGATTAGAGGTGCTGAGCAGTCTCTCCAATGTAGAGAAGGCCACAAAGGGAGCAAAGTGAAGTGTTGCTTCACTTGAAAGGCCTGTTTGGGGCCCCAGACTGTGGTGCGGACGTGTGTTGAACCTCCTGCAGCCATAGGGGAAGGTGCTGGGGTGGGGAAGGTGCTGGGGTGGGGAGGGTGGGGACGTGGTGCAATAGGTGTGGAGGGATGAGTGCACAAGGGCATCACAGGAGAGGTCCCTATGGAAAGTCGAGAGGGGAGGAGAGGGAAAAATGTGTTGGTGGTGTGATCTGTAGTAAGTGGCAGAAATTCCAGCAGATAATGTGTTCAATGTGGAAGCTGGTGGGTGGTAGCTGAGGATGTGGGAATTCTAAGCTTGTTGCATCTGGGGGCAGGGGGTGGGGCAGGGCAGGTGAGTGGGAAATAGAGGAAATACGGGTGAGGGCTGAGTTGAAAGTGTTGGAGGGGAAGCCACGTTTGTGGAAGAAGACAGACATTTCGGAAGATCTGGACTGGAAGACCTCATCTTGGGGACAGATGGGGAGGAGACAAGAGAAATTGAGAGAAGGGATGGAATCCTTGCAGGGGACAGGGTTTGAGGAAGTTAAGGTAGCTGTAGGAGTTAAGGGTTTGTAATATATGTCGGTGGAAAGCTTGTCTTCTGACTTGGAGTCAGAGAGATCCAGGAAGGGAAGAGTGTTGTTGGAGATGGACCAGGTGAGTTTGAGATTGGGGTGGAAGTTGGCAGAAATGGATGAAGTTGACAAGCTCATCATGGGTACATGAGGCAGCCCCGATGTAGTCGACGATTAACGAGAGGAAGAGTTGAGGGGTCTTGTCTGTGTAGGCTTGCAGCATGTATTGCTCCACAAAGCCCACAAACAGTCAGGCTTAGCTGGGACCCATGCGGGTACCCATGGCTACTCCTTTAATTTGGAGAAAGTGAGATGAGTTAAAGGAGAAGTTATTTAGAGTGAGGACAAGTTCTGCCAGGTGGAGGAGAGTGGTGGTAGAGAGTGACTGGTCAGGTATTTGGTCCAGAAAGAAGCAAAGTGCTTTCAGACCTTCTGTGTGGGGGATGGAGGTATAAAGCAACTGGACATCCATTGTGAAGATGAGGTGGTCCAGTTCAAGGAATTTGAAGTAACTGAAGAGATGGAGGGCACATGAGGTGTCATGGATATAGGTGGGGAGGATTGGACTGGGGAGAAAAGATAGAGTCAATGTAAGATTAAACGAGTTTGGTAGGGCAAGAGCAGGCAGAAACAATGGGTCTACCCGGATGGTTGGGTATAACAATATAATAATTTGCCCTCCTCAATGTAATATTTTTTTTTAAAATTTTTAGAGACATACAGCACAGTAACGGGCCATTTTGGCCCACAGATCTGTACCGTCCAATTTTCAACCTACAAACCCTGGTCCATTTTTGAAGGGTGGGAGGAATCTGGAGCCCCCGGGGAAAACATACAAACTCCTTACAGACAGTGTGGGATTCAAACCCTCATCCAATTTTGATCGCTGTAAAGGCAGTGCACTAACCGCTACACCAATCATGTTGCCCTTCTTTTTTTTAAGGACTCTGAATTTTATTTGTTGTTAATTTTATTTTCTGTATTGCAGTTGGTTTGTTTGCATTTCCTTCTTGTTTACATTTTTCTCTTTTGTATACAAATGTCTCTTTTCCCACAAGGTCTAAACTTATCCCTTATTCATAACTAACTTAAGAATTATGTTCCCAAAATGCTCTCCCATTGAAATGCCGATCTCCTGGCTAAGTTCACTTTCCAGTAAAAAGTCTAGTATGGGCCTTCCTTGGTTGGATTATCCACATGCTGATTCAAGGAACCCTCCCTGATACAATTAACAAATTCTGCCCCATCTATGTCTCGGACATTGGGGAGTTCAAGTCAATATTAAGGAAATTCAAGTTTCTCACTATGACAACCCTATGACTTTCCTTAATCTGTCTAGTAATCTGTTACTCTATCTCTTGATGGCTGCAGTGAGGCCAATAGTATAACTCTCTCTGAGTGATTGCACTTTTCATTTCTCCCCATATTTCCTCAGTGGATGAGTTCTCCAGTGCATCCTCTCCGAGAGCAGCTGTACACTCATCCTAATTAGAAATGCAACCTCTCCCCCTCTTTTACTGCACTCCTTTTCCCATCTAAATCGTTGAAATCCAATCAATACATTTCAATCAGTAGAGAGGTTACCTTTAATATAAGCATTTTGCCTTTGTGGACATTTCTTTCAGAATAATTTACTTTTAGAATTATTAGGGCAGCCACACTGGAGCCACAGAGCCAGATCTGGCTTCAAATAAACCAAACTTGGATTTACTGACTTGACCTCACTCTGCAAAATGCAATCTCTGGAGTCAAACTTTTTAGTTCAGAGTTAATAGTACCCAGAGGATGTCTTTATCCATGACACTACTCCCTTTTTCTGTTGCTCTAAGAAGTACATTGGACTTAATCTTTTCCATCAATGGAATATCAAAACTGTGCTTATTCACTGAGATGACAGACAGGCTGGGCCATCTATATGAGAAACACTTTCACCCAGAAAATAGTGATCGTGAACTGTAGGGCTAAAGCTTACTTACATGTGCAAATAACCAGCAAACTCATTCAATGGAACTATGGAAAATTATTATGCAAAATGCAGTTTTTGTTTGTCTAACCATTAAAAATCCTTCCCTATTTTCAGTTTCATTATCACCACCGTCTAACTTCCAAATATATTGTAAACATTGTTTAGTTTCAGCAATATGTCAAAATGTTAGACATGAACTATTATCAATTTTCATATGGATTTTTGGATACCTTTAAGCAATATGCCCACACAGGGTGACAAATAGTTCCCCCAGTTTCCTTTTACCCATTTTCAGGGCTGACAGTTTTACCTGCTCAGTTAGCTTTTTCCTTTAATCTTGTACCTCCCTTGAGGGCTTTTAATTTCTTTTCAATATTTTAATCTTGGTTATTTATGTAGAGTTTATTATCAAATATTTCTGATTTCCATATAGTATCTAACCTCGCAATCTAGTTTCTCTATTAACTGGGTTAAAGATAATGTTAACATTTTCCTTCTTATTCAACTTTGCTTGCTTTACACTGGATCTACAAAAAGTACTTACATAAACAATTAGCAAAACTATATAAAGGGCACTATTTGACCTGCTGAGTTTCTCCAGGATTATATTTTTACTATAGTCTATATGTGATTTACAATTTCTCAGTTTTGATAATGCTGCGTGACATTTTGAAGTCATGAAAGACTTCATAAAAAGCCATTTTATTTTATCCTACGGATGTTGTTCCAACAGCATATTTTTCTTGCCATTTTAATTTTAGTGTTGGAATTTCACCATGTGATAGGGGAAACCTGGGAGAGGTGTGATTTCTTGCAAACCTACTTTTCCTCTTGTATGTGATGCCAGTCAGTGTAAACTCAGCAAATAATTACAGTTCACTTTGTGCTGAAGGTGAAGGGAGTGAATATTCAGAGGTAATAAATAACAGGGGTACCAATTAATTGAAGTGTAGCTCGTCCAGATTATTATTGGAGTATTGTTGGATCAGCACTCATTAACAAAATCACTGCATTACCAGCACACTCCTAACTCATTCCTTTACAGAGTTGGAAGAAAAATTGCTCTCCATGGGAAACCCAGACTGTGACTTGTACTTACAGAATGCTTCTGACCAATGTTGACCTCTGGATGTGTTGAAGGTGGAGATTTGGTAATGGTAATGCTTATAAGGTTGATTACACGCACTCTCGTTGGACATGGCAGTTTGTTGGCAATTATGTAAAACAATTGTAACTTCCCACTTTTCAGCCCTTAAGCAAATGTTGTCTAGAGCAGCCAGTCTCAATGGGAGCCACTGCACATTAAAAATAAAAGTCTTGTTAGCTTTTCACCTCACATAGCATAAATATTTTTATAGTATTTTTCTATTTAGTTGGCAGGGGAAAAATTAGAAAGAAACTAAAACTTGACGGCTTCACAGGGAAGGGACTCCCATAAACTTTGAGCAGAGGCCTAAAGGACCAAAGCCAAAAGAGAAGGTTGAAAATGGCTGTGGCCGAGATCATGTAGTCATTCTGTTTAATAAGCCCACTGATGTTATAATGGAAGGAAGGTCAATGTGGAAGTTGCCCCATTGATGTTATAATGGATGGAAGGTCATCGTGGAAGTTGCCCCATTGATGTTATAATGGATGGAAGGTCATCGTGGAAGTTGCCCCATTGATGTTATAATGGATGGAAGGTCATCGTGGAAGTGGATCCACTGATGTTATAATGGATGGAAGGTCATCGTGGAAGTTGCCCCATTGATGTTATAATGGATGGAAAGTCATCGTGGAAGTGGCCCCATTGATGTTATAATGGATGGAAGGTCATCGTGGAAGTTGCCCCATTGATGTTATAATGGATGGAAGGTCATCGTGGAAGTTGCCCCATTGATGTTATAATGGAAGGAAGGTCAATGTGGAAGTGGCCCCACTGATGTTATAATGGTTGGAAGGTCATCGTGGAAGTGGCCCCACTGATGTTATAATGGATGGAAGGTCATCGTGGAAGTTGCCCCATTGATGTTATAATGGATGGAAGGTCATTGTGGAAGTTGTCCCATTGATGTTATAATGGAAGGAAGGTCAATGTGGAAGTGGCCCCACTGATGTTATAATGGAAGGAAGGTCATTGTGGAATTGGCCCCACTGATGTTATAATGGATGGAAGGTCATCGTGGAAGTTGCTGAAGAAACTACTTCAACAATGGTTGGGTTTAAAGTCTTCAAAGGAAGTCCCATATGATGCCCTGGGGTTGAGATGATTGACCTCCAATGATCAACAATCTTTCCTCTGACTCCAGCTAGAAGAACACTTTCCATTTCCACTCCAGGTTTTACCAGGATCCTCAATACCGCACTCAGTCAAATGTCAACGTTAACCAATCTCACTTCAGCCCTGAAATTCAGCCCTTTGTTCAAGGCCATAATGATGTCTGGATCCAGGTGGTCCTGGGAATCAAAAATACATCTGAGATAGACTGGGGTAGTGAGAGCAAGAGATTGATCTAAACTTGGAAGGATTGTAATCCTGGAAAAACAAGAGTGCCTATCAGAATCTAGAAAAAGGAAAGATTAATGCCTCCTGTCAGAACAGTGAGTATGAGTGTTTCTGATGAAGCGTCTCTACACGAATCATTAACCTGCCTGATTTTCTTTTCATGTGCTCACAGACCTGCACTTTTGACAAGCATGCTGTGTACAATTTCATAAATGTCACCTGGAATTGATAAAATTCACACTAATTAGTTTCCTGTATAAACCAAACCTAAATTAAGGATATTAAAGATGGGTTTGATTGGCTGAGAAAGATTAGAAACATTTTTTTCTGCTCTACATGAAAGGACTTTACATGGAGTTTTCTCATGCAGGAAATGGGAGAGTTTGAGAAGATAAATGATGCGCTTTCAAAGAGGTAAGTTTGGAGGTGGGTTGAGAAGGTACAAGGATACTGACAGAAAGAGCTGAAGAGAACTGGAGCATAAGGTGGTGGCAAACCACAGAAAGGCAAAGCTGCACAAGTGATAATGGTGAGTTTCTTGTCATACACACAAGTACAATGTACAGATGCACTGAGATTCTTACTTGCTGGAGCCACACAGTTATGTACAGTACACAACTGCAATAGTATGCCTTAAGTTGCCCACGAATGGAAAGGGATAATATAAAGAACAGATACATAAATAAATATTCAAAGTTAGTTAGTGCAACAAAAAGTGGCATTTCAATGCATTAAAGGGCTGGAGAAACTCATACAGCATCTATAGAAAACATAAAGTGGTCAACGTTATGGACCCTTCTTCAAGGGTGCCGAAAATCAGGCAGTTGCCTGAAGGAGAAGACGGGAGGGAGTGGGGTGGAGAAGATGGGAAGAACACAGGGAAGAATAGAGTTGATGTAGGGGGAAGGATGAATAAGACAAAGCAGCTCAGAAGTGGTAGGGGGAGAGGGCAGAGGGCCAAGAATCATAGGTTTCTGATAGGAGAAGGGAAGGGGAGGGGGTAGAGAGGCGGAGGAAGGGTGACTGAGGGCTGAGGGAAAATGAGAGACTGGGGGAAGAAGACTAACAGAAATTGGAGGCCAAGGTTGATGGTTGGAGACTGTCAACATGGAAAATAAACTGTTGTTCCTCCATTTTATGGGTGGCCTCAACCTAGCATGATGAGGCCATGTCAATGTGGTAATGGAGTGTGGAAATGAAGTGGTTGGCCACTGAGAAGTTCTTGCTGTTAGAGGTGACAGAACAAAGATGCTCAACAAAACAATCTCCCAGTCTCCCTGAGGTGGAGGAGACCACATCAGGAACAATGAAACAACCCTTACAAATTCACAGATGAAATGGTGATTCACTTGGAAAGACTTGGTTGAAGCCCTGAATGGTGGAGAGGGAGGGGGTGTAACATTTCTTGTGGTCACAGAGGTAGGCACCATAGGAGGCGATTGGTAGGAAGGGGACAAGGGTGTCATGGAGGGAGCAACCCCAATAGAAAGCAGAGAAGGAAGGGGAGGAGAAGATGTGTCTTGTAGATGGAAGAGAATGACATGTTGGATGTGGAGGCTGGTGGGATGTTAGGTGAGGATGAGGAGAATCCTGACTTTGTTGCAGCAAGGGGCCAGGAGATGCGGGTGAGGGCTGAATTAATGGCTGTAGAGGGGGAACCACATTTACTAAAAAAAGAAGGACATCTCAGATGTCCTGGAAAGGAAAGCCTCAACCTGGGAGAAAAGAATAAAATCCTTATAGGAGATAGGAATGGCAAGAGGTGTAAGATTTTTCTTCTTTACCTGACATTTCAATAGCACAGACAGGTTTTCTCTGATACCAGAGTATTATGGTTTGCGAATTAAGGCGAGGTTCAAGAGCCTGATAATCATTGGATAAAAATTGTTCATGAACCGAGGTACTGGACTTCAGATGAAGGTAGCAGCGAGAAGAGATTGTGACCAGGATGACAGGGGTCCTTTATGACAATGGCCATCTTCGTGAGGCAGTCCTCATATTGACCACTTCAACGGTTGGGAGGTTAGAGCCCCTGATGGACTTGGCTATTGTTTGCTGGCACTTGAATGTATCCTATGTACTGTAGGATGTAGGACTGGAGAAGACTTGGGGTAAGGAGGGCTGAAATAACAAGGGAGTGAAGACTACTGTACACCACAGGTGATGACTTGTGAGGAGTATCCAAAGAATCTGTTGTGGGCTGTTGGCTGTAACTCATGCTGAAATGTTTGCAATCAACAATTAAATACACCCACCAATGCATACTTGCAACATGATACATTTCTGGAAGGAACATGCAGGGAAAATTGCTGCATAGTGAGTAAGGTTGATAAATATTCATCATTTCTGTTGCAGGCCTCCTAGTGACTAATGGCGTAAGAGTATCAACAGAAGGCCGAAGGCTTTGGTGAGAGGCAGTCAGTGGCTAAAAAAAGGGACTCAAAGCTAACGTGGCACTCAAAGATAAGGGATAAAATTGAACTTTTACATCTCACATTTTAAACATACCGATGTTCACCTTTCACAATGGATTGCTAGGAAATTTGTCAATAAAAAAGATCCTTTTACTCTTTCTTTCCTGGTGAGTATGTGTCTCACATGCAAGCTCCAAAATTTACATTTCACTCTTGATCCATTTATTGAAGGCTAATCCGCAGAAAAATAAATTCTGTTGCCCTGTAATCCCAAAACACCCCACAATCAATTCTATCACCCCGCCACCACCCCCCACAAAGTGGAATCACTTTGAACGCAAGCTTGATCCCCATATTGTACTCAGGAAAGGTCCGACAAAAAAAATTGACCAACTCACATTGCCAACTCTGACGGGGAAAAATAGCCCAGGATACAACACAAACTCTCTGCTGTGGTCTGAAAGACATCAAGGAACCTTATTTTTTACCTGAACAGGCAGGCAGGATTTTATAAAATCTAATCTGAAATGGAGCCGGAAGAACAAATTCCAAACCTGCTATTTCTTCAACCCCCACCCACCCCAACAGATGATGAGTTAAAAACACTACTGAGAAGTCTGCAAGGAAGACTGCAGCTCTGTTGGTGAAGGGTTAATAAGTAAAACCACAACCCCCTCAGTGCAAGTTAAAGGTTACTGTGAACAATCATTTGTTTGAAAAACATTACATAAACATTTTTCCGGATGCAATTTTCAGTCCAAGGATATATTTCCCAGTACAAATCAGCAGGCTAAAAAGGAAATCATTTAGTCTTGATAAGTGCCAAATTGTATCCTTGTTTTCCTGCTCTGGTTTACTTTTACTAGCAATATAACTCCTGAAATCTTTCTGCTTCTGACGAGACAAACATTTTTAAAGTGACAGTGGCCTGAAGAATGGTTCCTCCCCGAACAAAACCAATGGTTGAAGACCAGGCTTGGTCATTTGCATTTCATCATGGAATTTTGCAAAGTATATTCTCTGCATCACTGATATAATCTGAATAATTATTTAGTCTTTGGAATCACTGTTGGTGGCCTAGCCAATATATTGTTCAAGAAATGCTCTGTACCAGAGATTCACAAAAGGAATTCACACTATTAGTCTGAGGCACCAAATGTTACTGATTATTCAGTTACTACTGATAGAGTTTGAACATTTAAAAAGCAGCAAGATTGCTCCAATCATTATATCACACTAATTAAACAGTGTTGTAAAAAGGTTTGTTTTCAGGACTTGCAATCCACATCTGAATGGGTTAAATACAGTTGTGTATACTTCAGTGGGTCTTTTAGTGTCTCCAAATGATCAAAAATTGATGAGTGCTTTATATCTTGGAAATGCAAAAAAACTTCATGGCAGTGTATCAGGTGGAACAGTTCGCTTTTGTCCATGTTACACACAAGCCTCCTCTCACTAGGCTTTACCTCACCAACCACTCTTCTCTTCCTTTCTCCACATATTATCAGGGTAAACCTGAAGATATCTCTATTGTTTGCTCCAACTGTGGTGATGAATTCCACATTGCAGCCATACTCTACATAAAGATATATTTCCAAGTTTCTTCTTAGATCAGTTAGCTTTGACTTATGGCATTGTAGACAAACCTGCTCCCAAACTTTCCAAATAACTACCATGCCAACAGGAAGCTGCCAGCCTTAGAGGTGGGCACCCTAAGTGATTTATCCTTTCGTGTTGAGGTTTTTCTTACAAAGCACCCTGACATTACCATCATCTTAGAGCCAAACATTGGAGTTAGCTACGTTTAGATCAATGGGCTAT
Source organism: Narcine bancroftii (assembly GCF_036971445.1). Taxonomy (NCBI): domain Eukaryota; kingdom Metazoa; phylum Chordata; class Chondrichthyes; order Torpediniformes; family Narcinidae; genus Narcine; species Narcine bancroftii. Next base: position 3,223,742 of record NC_091482.1, on the reverse strand, counting down.
GGGAGTTTGCACATTTTCCATTACTGTTTCAAAATATGCAAATACTGAGAATTGGTCAGATAGTCACATGGAAGAGCTGCAGTTTCAAAAAGCAGGGAGGAAGACCAATGCTAAATTGTGTAACAGCATTGTAATGTCCTACATGACTGTAAGTCACGTTTTTAAATCCAAGCAGAGGCCTTCTTATTTGTATTGAAGTTGACTTTTAAGTAAATTGATCCCCACCTTACAAACAGTAAATATAAAATACATCTTTTTTAATATATGGAAAGGTAGCCGAGCTTAGAGTGTGGATTGGTACATAGAATTATGACATTGTGGCCATTAGTGAAACAAGCAAGCTTGCAGATGACACTAAGATTGGAGGTGTTGTGGACAGCGAAGAAGGTTTTCAAAGCTTGGAGAGGAATCTGGACCAGCTGGAAAAACGGGTTGGAAAATGACAGATGGAATTTAATGGAGACAAGTATACATTTAAGAAGAATTTGGAGAGATACATGGATGGGAGAGGTATGGAAGGCTACAGTGCAGTCAGTAGGACTAGGCAAAAAAAAGCTTCAGCACAGACTAGAAGGGACAAAGGGGCTTATTTCTGTGCTGTAGTGTTTTATGGTTCTATGGTATGCATTTGAGAACTTCACACTGGGAAATGTCACAGCTTTGGATTTGGGTAGTGTACAAACTTCTCAGTCACATTTCTGCTCTATCATTAGGATAATTAAACATTAGTGTTGGTTTTGGTTTAATCCCAGACTATTCTTAGCCACACCATCATTCATAAATCACTAGGTTTAATCCTGTGGCCTCATTGATCATTTCTCCTTTACATAGATCTCATCTTGCATAACAGTTCAATGAAGGCAAATGGGTTAACAAAGAGGAGGGTTCTTTTAAATCCCAATAAGATGTATAAAATTGTTTAATTTGCTTAACCCTCTGATGACCTAACATTGTTGCAACCTCCATTAACTGATGATTTATTAACTTTATCACATCATTCAAACATCAAGCTGTTTCACAGATACAGGGAGCAATTTTGGAGTTACTGCTGTTACTTTGGCAAACGCAACAACAATTTTACACCCAAGAATCTTAAAGCAAACACTGAATTAGCATAAGGTAATGACTGCTGAAGGAGAAATCCTGGCCGTGAGAACTCTTGAATCATTTTATGGATCTATATCCTAATGAAAAGGTTCAGTCACATTTTAATAATTGAGGGAACAATGGAGGGACTCAGCGGGTCAGGCAGCACCCATGGATAAAAATGGTCACTGTTTTGGGCCAGGACTCATGAGGCACATGGATTAAGCAAATTTTCATAGACTTTTTCCTAGGATAAATGATGCTAGAACTAGAGGGCAGAGGTTTAAGGGCAGAGGGGAGAGACTTCAGAGGGACCTGAGGGGCAACATTTTCTTTCAGATGGCAGTCTGTTTCTAGAACAAGCTGCCAGAGAGGGCTAAAGAAGCAGGTACAATTTTGTAGTTATTTGAACAGATATATGGACAGGAAGGATATGAGCCAAATGCAGGTGAATGCAACTCTCCCAGAACGCACCAGTCAGATTGGATGAGAGGGCGGCCTTTTCAACACTGTACAGCTCAATGATTAATTCATTTGTGGGACATATGAGAGTGAAGTAATCTTTCAATTTTGGTTGTGTATTCAAGAGTAATCAAAAAGATTGTAAAAATGTAAATGCTGGAAATTATTTAAAAAAAGTTCTCTCTCTGGAGATGCTGTTCAACATTTCCAGAATTTTCTGTTTCTATTTCACTCTTTGAGTGGGACTGAAACAGGAGCAAATTTTAATCAAACCACGAGAAGCTGGAAAGACTTAGCAAGCCAAGCAGCATCCACAGAGAGGAATGGATTGTTACTGTTTCGCATTGGAACCCTTTTGAAGATGATGATTCACATTATGGTCAATGTCGAGTAAAACTAGCCAATGAAACAAAAAAGAGTCTCAGTTTAGTTACAGTTTATTGGGCTAAAGAAGGAAGGAGAGACACCACCACAAAAAAGAGGGGGGAGGAAGAACAGGAAAAGAAGTAATCGAATAATAGGTAACTGAGGATAGGAGGGATGGAGAGGAAGGAAGGGGCGGGGTGCAAAGTTGAGGATAAAATAAGACTGGAATGGGCCAGAAAATAACAAATAAAAACAGTGGAACTGGAATGGGGTGGGGGTGACCTAAAACTGGCAAATGTTTGTGCTATTTAGGTTTGGACTATGCAGGGAGTTACACAAAAACTGCAAATACTTGATAAATGTTTCCCACTCAAATCGTTGACTAACCATTTCTACCCATGGATGCTCCCTGACCTGTTGCTCCTCCAGCATTTCTTTGTTTGCTGAGAACATGATACGTTGTACCTCAAGTTTGCAAATCCTCACTCTGGCAATGGATGAGGCTAAGGCGGGGTCAGTGCCAGAACAAGTCTTAGTGAGGAGCATTAGGGTAACTGTGGGAGGCACAATCTGCGCACCACCACTGTCCCCCTCCCTCTCCCTCTGTCGTAACAGACAAACGCACTGCTTAGATTGCAGACTAGTGACTCTAGTGTTGCTAAGCTGCAGGTGGGGGCAATGGCTGTGAGTGGGTGGTTGGGGGGGTCACAATACCTTGTTTGGGTATTGCCCCCCGTTGGCATCAATCCCTGGGCTAAGGACAGACAGGTCTCCGTGGGAATGCAGAAAGGAATTATATTGCTGGCAACCGGGAGTTCTAGTTTGCAGCCAAGGACACCGAGCAAGTGCCTAATCTCCGTTTGGTCTCATCGATGTACATGAGGTTAAATAGAGTGCACTGAATACGGTAGACTGAAACTATTTTAATGGTAATGTGTAACAACATTATTTCCCTTGGGAAGCAAAATCAGAATGATCACAAACCTAGAATTAATTTTACTTTTGTCTTGAAACACTGAGGGCATCTTTGCACTTGTCCTTAACAAACATCCTAAGTTTTTAAATGAGTTAGTACTGACCAACAAGAGGAGGGCTGCCCAGAGAGAGGAAAATTCAAAGGTATGACAGAAAGTAAAGGGGAAGAGAACTGAATGCCCTGCAGCAGTTGGCTGATAACCTGTGCCAGGAGTGTGTCAAAGGCAATGGCTTTTAAGGTGGGGTGAAATGGAACAAAGACAGTGGGTTTTAAGGATGACAGTCTAAATCAGCCATTGTGAACCTTTTCTCGGCTATGGCTTCCCTCAAACTTTGATCAAAGTTTATGAGCCCCCTTCCCTGTGAACCACTGAAATTTTGGTTTCTTCCATACTTCTCTCTTACCGACTAAATAAAAAACAAAAAATATTTATGCTCTGTGAGGTGAATAGAAATCAAAGTTCTTACTTAAAAGTGCTGTGGTCCCTGTTGAGAACGGCTGGTCTCAATCATAGTTCTACTAGAAGGAGGGGGGAGGACAGGCAGAGGCCCGAGGTATGTGGAAGGTGGTAGAGGACGTAGCTTGGACAAGGCTCTGGAGTCACTTCCATCAAACTGTAGAGTGACGAAAATTACAGGAAAGATGATTGCCTTTGAGGTCTTATTCTGGGTTAGAGGATGATTCAGCTGGACTCGGGCACCAAGGACATACTGAAGTCACTGTGTTTTGGTAACTTGTCTGAGCCTTCAAACCAATAGTAATTTGCCTTCAGAAGTCTAAATCTAAAGTAATTTCTGCTACATTATTCTAATTCAAAAAATCAAAGATTAAAAAAGTAATTTTATGAAGTACTTGAATGCTAATTCTAAGTTTAAAAATTGAACTGTGTAACTTCCACAAACTTCCTGAGCCAAAAGCTTTTTTAAGAGACATCAAGTAACATTTATGAAGGCAATTGATACTTTTCTGCACTGAATCTCAAAAGTGGAAAAATGTGGATCTTGTCACATTCATTAAGAAGATAAAAACATGGTTTTTTTGCATCCTGTTTCACATCAGACGTACACTTTCTCCAAGAGGCCAGGCAAACAGAATCTTCAGCTTCCTGCCGGGTTTGGCAAAAAAAATGGGAGGGGATAATCGTAACAGAAAACTCTTCGAAACTTCATCCAGCGCCAAATTAAAAATTACAATAACAGCAAGGAGAGAGACAAGAAACAGAGCAGTGTAGCATGCAGTGAGGGATGCTATAAAGATAAGTGTCTTCAGGAGAATTAGCTAACAGCATGAGAACTCCTGAACTGGTCAGACATTATCAGTGGCTCAGTGACACACTAATGACATCGTGAAGAAAGCACGTCAACACCTCTACTTCCTCAGGAGTTTGCTGAAGTTTGGTATGACATCGGAAACCATGGCAAACTTCTACAGATGTGTAGAGGAAAGTGTGTTGACCGGTTGCATCACGATCTGGTATGGGGACACCAATATCCATGAGTGTAAAACCCTGCAAAAGGAAGTGGACACAGCCCAGGACATCACAGGTAAAACCTTCCCCACGATTGAGAACATCCACAGGGAACTCTGCCATTGGAGAGCAGCAGTGATCGTCAAAGATCTACATCACCCAGCATGTGGTCTGTTCTCGCTGCTGCCATCAGGAAAGAGGTAAAGGTGCCAATAGCTGCTGCCCCTCCACCATCAGGCTCCTCAACAACAAACTCAATCAGGGACTCTTTTAAGGACTCTGATTTTTGCACTTCATTGATTTTTTTCTCTCTGTATGGCACAGTTTGTTTACATTTCTTTATTTGTTTATATGTATGCGTATCTTCTTGAGTACAGTTTTGTCCACTACCAGTAATTCTGACTGGCCTGAAGGTTGTATGAACTCTGACAGTAAATCTGAACTAATCTGATAAATGTGGTGGATGTGCATTATGTCTAAATGACGTGACAGGTGGGTTTGACATCTATCATCATTTGAGAGGCTGGCCATGGCTTACATCAATATTAGCCCCCCCCCCCATCCCCCCCCTTGATCCACTTCCATTTGCCTCATGGCTAAAGAGATCTTAAGCAGAGGCCATCTTCCTTGTTCTCCACTCAGCCCTAAAACATCTTCTGTCAGACTACTGTTCATAGCTCACAGCTCTATCTTTAATACCATCAGCCCCAGCAAACTCATTCCCAAACCAGAATCTAGACTTCAGCATCCCTTCTGCAACTCAATCCTTAACTTCTTGTCTAATAAAACATAACCAGTTAAGTTGAGATAAAACACCTTCTCCACAATCACACTCAACACAGGTTCTCCTCAAAGATGTGTACTCAGTCTAGGGCTATAATCCCTCTACAGCCACGACTGCATAGCTAAATGCTGTTTCAACATCTCCAGAGTTACTGTGGTGAGCCGGGTATCAAATAATGATGAGATGGAATGCAGGAAAGAGATTGAAAGTCTAGTGCAATTGTGCAAGGTAACAACCTCTCTCTCAACATCAATAAGATGATCATTATCTTCAAGGAGGGAAAGAGTCCAAACTCCTATCCACATCAAGAGTAGATAGCGTCAAGTTCTGTGCAATAAATAGATCCATTAACCTGATCGGAAACAAGCACATTGGTGTGACGATCCTCAGAGAACTAAGGAAGTTTGGCATGTCCTTTCAATTCCTCAACATCTTCTACACATACCCCATCGAAAGTAGACTCACTGGATTTATCCCAGCAAGGGATGGGAGCTGCCCTGCTAACGATTTAAAGAAACTGCAGAAGGTGGTGAATGAAGCTCAGAACATCAAGGACTCAGTGTATCTCTCCTGGTGTCTAGGAAAGGCCACCTGAAAGATTAATCACCCCTCGTACACATTCCCTTCTCATTCTTTCCACTGAATAGAAGGCTAAAGAGTGTGAAAAACAACAGGCTTAAAGACAATTTCTTGCCTGCAGGCATTAGGACCTTGAATGAATCCCACAACGGTGCTCTAATCCTGTCCTTCCTTGGATCTAATCGATCATCCTACTCAATGTAATCCCAATTGACGTAGTGAATTGTGCTCCATTCATAGATGTAAGTAATGCTAGAGATAACATGTTGGCGTATTTGCATAACCCTTTTCAATGTACGTTTCTTGTGACAAATAAACTTAAACTGAAATTATTTTTTTTTAAAACTAAACTATTAAGCCATTCAGATCAACAAAGTCCTAAGTACAATTACTGCTCCAAGCTAAGACTGTGGCATTCTGGTAAATGGCGCAACCTACAGTACTTGAAAGAATAGGAATAAATACAGTGAATCAAGATGTGCAACATCCAAGTAGATTCTAGCTTTGCTGGCCTTAGCAATCACTTCAAATCCTCCTCTAAAGGTGAGCACTAATCAAGGTTGACAGTCTAGTACAGTTAGAGGGGCAGAGTTTACAATGAATGGCCATCCCATCTGCTCTTCAGGTACTTATGAAAGATCCCTTGCACTACTTTCATAAGATATTTATTCCTCATCAGAACATCAAAGAAAAAAACTGATTATTTGGGAAAGCTAAAGATTTGACTTTGCATGCTGACTCTAAACCTCAGCAACCAGATGAACACATCATCTACACAATGAAATCAATGGAACCCAACAGACATAAATAAATACAATAGCCAATGCCTGTGCTTAGGGCTGATGTCTAAAGACCATTTTTTAAAAAATATATAGACTTTTAATAGCAGAGAAGCAAACAATTCAATCCCACAGGTCAGTGCTGGTAATTATGCTTTTGTATGAACCCACTCCATTAAATTATACTTATCCTCATTCCTTTCTCCCTAATATCACCCAGGTCTACTGCATCTTCTCTGCAACTAAGTTTCTTTAACTTAATACTGTGTTCCTAAAGCAGAATATTCATGAGCCGACAAGTTTGCCCATGACACCACAGTTGTCAGGAGAATCACAAATGGCATTGAGGAAGCGTATAGGAGGGAGAGAGATCAGCTCGTTGAATGGTGTAATGTTAACAAACCTTTCCCTCAACATCAGCAAAACCAAGAAGATGATTGTGGATTTCAGAAGTAAGTCAGGGGAACGCAACCCAGTCCTCATCGAGGGCTCAGTAGTGGAGAGGGTCAAGAGCTCCAAATTCCAGGGTGTCATCATCTCAGAGGATCTGTCCTGGAGCCTCCATATTGATGCAATCACAAAGAAGACTCGTCAGCGACTATACTTCATGAGGCATCTGAGGAAATTCGGTATGTTACCGAAGACTCTTGTAAACTTCTACAGGTGTACCGTGAAGAGTATTCTGTCTTGTTGCATCACTGCCTGGTATGGAGGTGCCAACTCTCTGGATAAGATAACTCGGCCTGCAACATCACAGGCACCAGACTTCACTCCAGTGAGGACATCTACATGAGCTGGTGTCTTAAATGCAGCCTCTATCCTCAAAGACCCCTAACATCCAGGCCATGCCCTCTTCACTCTGCTACCATTGGGGAAAAGGTACAGGAGCCTAAAGATGAGCACTCAGCGGCACAAGGACAGCTTCTTCCCCTCTGCCATCAGATTCCTGAATAATCAATGAAGCACAGACACGGCCTCACTTTTCGTGCACTACTATTTTTTATCTTTTTTTTATCTATAATGTCATAAGAGGGTTATATATAACAATTACAGCACGGAATAAGATGACAGGACAGTTTGGCCCTCCTAGTCTGCACCGAACTAAGTTCTCTCCTCTAGCCCCACCTACCTGCACCCTGCCCATAACCCTCCATTCCCCTCCCATCCAATTTTTCCTTAAATGATAAAATTGACTCTGCCATCATTACTTCTCCCGGAAGCTCATTCCACACAGCCACCACTTTTTGAGTAAAGAAATTCCACCTCATGTTACTTCTAAACGTTTGTCTCTCAACTCATGACCTCTTGTTTCAATCTCTCCTACTCTCAATGGAAAAAGCCGATCCACATCAACTCTATCTATCCCTCTCATAATCTTAAATACCTCGATCAAATCCCCTCTCAACCTTCTACACTCCAAAGAATAAAGAGCTAATTTGCTCAATCATTAAACCTAGATGCTGAAACCCAGGTAACATTTTCGTAAATTTTCTCTGCACTCTCTCTACCTTGTTGATATCTTTCCTATAATTCGGTGACCAGAACTGCACACAGTACTCTAAATTTTGCCTCACCAATGCCTTGTACAGTCTTAATATCAATTCCTAACTCCTGTATTCTATGCATTGATTTATAAAGGCCAGCATACTAAAAGCCTTCTTCACCACCCTATCCACATGAGATTCTACCTTCAGCTAAGGCTTTTCTTTATAAATGTTGTAACATGAATGTTTGCTCTGCACGACACCGAATGTCATGACTTGTTCGTGATAATAAATTCTGATCCTGATACATAGTGCATCAAGGACACAATGAGATTCTCACGCAACCCCATTTCCCATAGAGTTCCATATTTCTCTCATATTAAGCCATTTTATTGGCAATGACAAAATGACTCCCTGCTGTTATTTAACAGCTGAGGTCAACATCTGACTTAGGGTGTAGGCAAATCCTGTGCAACAGAAACAAAAAAATTTGTCCATTTTTATTTTTAATCATTCAATATTGTGAGGCAATAAGATCTGGATATAACATCACGATATCAATTGGGTTGACAGTCTGAACGACGTCTTCATCTGAGCACATAGGAACGAGCAGCATCCGCAAGGTATTTAACTCTAACACTTCAGGCTCATGAAAGCGTATGGGAAGTGGGGATATCAGGGAAAGCATTGAGATTTGAGAATCAGGGTTCATGGGAGAAAGGTGGCACAGAAGGAGTTCAGGGGATAATGAGTTAAACTGTGGTGACTTTAGTTTAAGGAACTGCACCTCCCCAAAATGTAGCACATCAGAGAAAATGCTTTGAGTTTCTCAAAGACTCTCCCATCAACCCACCCCCTTTGGCACGATTGTGTAACTGATGTTGTAACCTCCTGGAAATTAGTAAACAATTAATTTTTCAAAGGAAAGGTTTCAAAGTGAAATGATATATTGTTCTAAAGCCATGCAAGGATGTGCATATTTTAAAAAGATTATATTCCATTCACATTTTAACTGATTTATTGTGGATTAGGATTCCAACTGCATGTGATATGATACACAAACACATTTCAATCTGCTGGTTTTGCAGCAACATTTCCATTGAGAAAAAACAAGAGGAGGTCTGGTTAGACACCAATGGCCTTAATTCCGTGCTTGTTATAGATGTAGTGCTGTGGATTTTGAAACAAATCTTTGATTGCATGGTGTGTTCTATTGACGTGGTTAGTAACTGGCTTGGAATTGGTTCTCAGTTATTATGAAGGCACTGATTTAATGTCAAGCCGTAAAAATGTTGAACTATTTTGGGTTAGAGGTGGTAGCCAGTTACTTAAAACAATACATGCATTAATTTAGCACCCTGTAACATTGAACTGTTGCTTTACTACAACCAATAACTCTCTAAATTGCAATAAAATGGTACAATAGACTAATGTGGCAGATGTTTTGTATAAAGTGAAACTGCAAACATGAAATGAACATATTCTGAATTTAGTTTATTCACAGCGAAAGAGCTTCAGTAACATTTCCAACTTTTACATACTGAAGTGCTTTACAGAAACTTCTATTTCCAAAATACCCCATCCCTATCTCAGTGTTCTGCTGTTGAAATACTTGTGGACATTTTTGTTACCTGCTGTTTGGACGGTTTGATATCCTGGTTTCCTTTCATCCTTCAACAACGTTGGATTATCTAAAATTGCAGCCCATATCTGCCATTTCCCTTCCACTCTCCCTTCAACTCCTGTGATCTGACACATCAATATCTCAGTTTTTAAACTTACTGTGGTAAGATACCCCCTTCAATTTATGGCCATACATGAGCTGCAAATGGCCACTCATTTCATCCCACCATCAGAGATTGTGTCTTTAACCTTGCAAGCTTTGCAGCATCTCCTTAACTAAGCTTTGGTTCTTTGTCTGATCATGCTCCAAAATAACGTGTTTCCTGATGTGAATGAAGTTACAGAAACACAAATTGTTAATTCTAGCCAGCTGCTGCATTGGCTATTTGCATCACAGAGAAATGTTTCAGTATCACTGATCTCATTCTCTCACCACAGTATATGTACAAACAAAAGATACAGTTGTGGTTGGATTGCAAAAAAGCATGAATTCAGGCAGCTTTGATTTTCCAACATTGGACATGAGCAAACTACAGTTCTATAACATGAATCTTTGAACCTGTTTGATAATACCCAGAATTCAAGCAACCAGCCAAAAAAATTGAGGAAAATAAATTTTAAAAAGAGTAAAATAATAGATAAAAATTACACGTTTAAAATTGTAAAAGTAAATGTTCTCTGAAGTAACAAATAAACCTTTGGTGAAGATGGGAACAAATATTCAGCTAGAGAGGGCCTTGGTCGGGCTTTGCTCGTTGCAGTTGTTTGAATAAAGTTGTGTGAAACAGCGATGGCGTCGCCCAGGAAGAAGAGCTGGTTGATGCCGCTCGCCATTGGGGTGACTCTCTTAAACTGTCTCCTTATCCCTGCTTTGTAAAACGTCACCTTGGTCAGAGGCTTTATATGTAAACTTGGGGGAGAGGGGGATTAATTATCTATAATGTTATTGTTAGTCTTTTGGGCGGCTCCGTGGAGGGGAAGGAACTTGCAGATGCAGCAAGAGTTAAGTGTTTTCAAAGAATGTGACTGAAAATACAGTAAAATGCTTTATGGTTTATATATTCACTCAAGTGAAGATTGTTCAATGCAAGTACAATATAGCATTTTTGTCTTTTAAACTGTTTATTCTTAATGCAGATGTATTAGTTTGGCATTGTCAGACTAAGTCTCAAGCAACCGGAAAAGACACTTATCCAGCATCTAACAATCTCCATAGATGTTTGATACCAGAAATTTTACTGTATATTACTTTGCCTTAGAAGCAAAAACAAAGGGAATACTTTATGAATAGCTACAAACAGTGAATTGCAAGGGCAGGTGTATCACTTTTTAAAGAACAACACGTTACGACTAAAGACCAATCTGGAAGCAGGGTCACTCTGAGGTTGACATGAGCAATATTTAATTGTTTTATTCAATTCCAAAAATTCCTGAGGATTAATTAGCAGTTTTTGAAGCAGAAGCCTTTAGCCCTTGTGTGGGGGAATTTCTCATTGCAAAATCACAAAATAGGGGAAATGACCAAACATTTCAAATAAGCGCATATAAAAACATTAAGCCTACATCAAAGTGTGGCAATGTTTCACAAAGCTATAATTGAAGAAATATTGAAGTCATTAAATTCCAGTTGTTTTTATGTGCTGCAGATGCGACAGTGAAGAAAATGGTGGAGGTGGGAAATATCTTTGTCCCATTGTAGAGTGGGGAAAACAGACCAAATCAACATGCAGATAATCCTCAAATTCCACAGATTGCTTCTATAAAGGAAGTCGTAGGAGATTAAAAAAAACAACTCTAAATATGTTTCTCCCACGATCAGTGTAGTAAGAGACACAGACAGTGAAATCCTTGACCTTCCACCCAAACTTTTCCAGATTTTATCAGGATAATTTATACTGCACTCTCAGGAGAGTGTAGGCATTTATTTCCTTAGCATAGTTTTATCCCTTTGAGGACTGTGTGTGAATAATTTTCAATCAGGTTTGAATCTTCCCAAGATTCCCACTCTTCATTTCTTGACATAGAATTCCGTTTAATTTGTTGCTCTAAATACTTTTTAAATTTTCAAATTCAGAGTGATTATTTATTCTATAATCTGTGCCTTCTGGAAGAACTGAGGGGTCACGGCCATCAGACCAACAGATCGGCCCAAACGGACAGGAGGAAGGAAGTGCTCTTGGTGGATCAAGCAGCTCCAAGTCTCTCAGGAGATGTTCACATAATCTTGAAGGGTATAAAGAGAATTACTGTCTCTTATTCCTCTCATTCACAAGACAGTAACTCATTTCAAATCCTCAGCTTCATTGCTACACTGAGGTGAGCTACTTCACAAAAAAGGGTCAAGGGGAAGAAATCAGCAAACACTGCTACCTAATAAAGATTGGGCAGAGATTTAAGATCATGGAAATGTCACCTACCCATCCTGGCTGAGTTTCAAATGCACTGCCAACAAAGCAAGCAAAATGTATACAAGATACACAGAAGGATTTCTCGCATTCCATTCCTAAAGCTCTCATCAAAGAAGCCTTTCTTTCACTGACGAGAATAACACTTGCTTCTTCACCCCTCAACCCCTTTCTTGTTACAGGTATCTGTTACCTGGAAGTAATTGACGTTGAGGTTTGTGCTTTTGCTACAACAATAAACACACCTTTTCTTTGTCTCTGCCAGCCAGGTGAGCAGAAATCATCTCAGAGCAGAAACACTCATTTGTGCGCACACAATGCAGGAAATTACCTGCTTGCAACAGTGCACCTGAAATGATCTTGGGCACACATGTACACTCACTTCTGGGTAATGCATTTCAGGAAGGGTTACATTAATCTAGAAGGGGCACAGGTCATAGTCACCCCACAATGGGCCAACATTTTTTCCTCGAATTTGGAAAACTAGAGTGATATAATTAAAATAAAGGATGATAATGGAAAGATATCATTTCCTTAGAAAAATATGGAAGAACATCAGGATATAAAATAAATATGGACAAAAGTGAAATAATGCCATTGCAAAACTTTGATTATGAAAGATACCAAAAAGGTAGTAGATTTAAATGGAAGAAGGATGGAATTAAGTAATGATATAATCATTTACAGAATTTATACAAGCTTAAATATATCCCTCTATTAGGAAAAGTATTTTCTGAAATCGAAAGATCTGCCAATCCCATTAATAGGAAGGGTAAATTGTATAAAAATGAAGTTAATACCAAGACTTCAGTATCTCTTTCAATCATTGCCTACTGCACTAACAAAAAAATTCTTTAAATTATTACATTAATTGTATAAGGCAATTCCTATGGAATAACAAAGTACCAAGAATTGCACCGGAAAAGTTAACATGGGATCATAAATTGGGAGGACTTAGACACCAGGATTTTAAGAAGTATTATCGATCAGCAACCAAAATTTCTATCATCTTTCTTTGAAGAAAACAGTTCCCCTTCTTGGATTCAAATGGGACCAAATTCAATAAGAGGAGACAATGAAGGACTTTATATATAAGTGGAATGTTAAGTCAATACAAAAAAGGCTCATCAGACTATTATTTCCAGGGTTACTATTAGAGCCTTTTTTAAACAACGGTACAATGTGTGCTACCCTCCAATCCTCTGTCACCACACGATGGCGAATTAAATTTTAAATATTTCTGCCCGAGCCCCTGCAATTTCTACACTAGTCTCCCTCAAGATCTGAGGAAACATCTTGTCAGGCCCAGGGGATTTATCCACCCTTATTTGCTTTCAGACAGCAACTATTTCCTCCTCTTTAATCTGTATAGGTTCCATGACCTCACCGCTTGCTTTCCTCAGTATATCAGTAAGAAAGTTATTGCTGAAGAGAGAATCTCTGGCGATTTGTTCCCCACTGAGGCTCACGTAGAAGAACTGCCTTCTGAAGAGTCTTCATATCTGAGAACAACTGGATGAGGAAGAAGCAATGTGATGAGCCAACTCCTTCAGCATTAAACACAGCAGTCCATATGGGATTTGGCAACTTTAAGATTTTTAGAAAGCACCAATCTATTGCTCAGTAAATGCATTAGCTTGCAGAACTAAACCTACATTTAATCTGCCAGCAACTTTTATATAGCACAGGCACAGTGGTCCTTCCTGTTACTAAACATCAGCCCAATTTGCACATGACTTGAGTTGGAGTGTGCTGAGTTCCAATGAACAGCATCGGTGTCAGATCAGCCAACTGGTACCATTATTTGCCTCTGCTCTGTGCCTTTGCAGGGCATTTCCTAATGAGACATCAACAAAATCACACTACTAAACATGCACTCTATTGAAACTAATAAGGTGCATCCACACAATGGATGGTATGTGTTTAAATGTTATGGTCTGTGTCAGTATGAAATTATCATGGTGTATACAGTTTTGGTCACCAAATTATAGGAAAGATATAAACAAAATAGAGAGAGTGCAGAGAAGGTTCACGAGAATGTTGACAGGATTTCAAGGTTTGAGTTACAGAGAAAGGTTGTGCAGACTGGGGCTTTTTTCTCTGGAGCGCAGAAGATTGAGAGGGGACTTGATAGAGGTGTTTAAGATCTTAAAAGGGACAGACAGAGTAAACGTGGATAGGCTTTTTCAATTAAGAGTGGGGGAGATTCAAACTAGAGGGCATGGTTTAAGATTGAAGGGGGAAAATTATAAGGGGAACATGAGGGGAAATTTCTTTACGCAAAGGGTGGTGGGGATGTGGAATGAGCTTCCGGCAGACGCGGTCGAGGCGGGATCATTGGTTACATTTAAGGAAAGACTAGATAGTTACATGGATAGGAGAGGACTGGATGGGTATGGACCGGGTGCTGGTCAGTGGGACTAGGAGGGTGGGGATTTGTTACGGCATGGACTAGTAGGGCCGAACTGGCCTGTTCTGTGCTGTAAGTGGTTATATCCTCTAGTGTCAGCCTTGTATCTAATAACAGATTTATTCATCCAGGTAATAACACGCAGTAACTAAACACTTTACCTCATATTGGACCCTTCCTCTCTTCACCCTGACGGAATACATTCACTTTAATCTTTAAATCAATGTTTGTACAAACATAGACATTGCAAGCAATATCAATAACTATTCCTATATCTAATCCAAGGATATTCTTTATTCTTTCTGCTGCATTTTTTAAAAATATTTGTCTTTGCCAAGCATGCAAGCTAGTGAAAAATGTGGGAAAGTTGCTATAAAAAAATGCTGAAGAAACTCAGCAGGTCAAACAGTGTACTTTATATAGCAAAGACAAAGTTACAAAACTAACGTTTCGGGCTTGGGCCCTTCTACAAGGCAGGCGTCTGAACAAAATGGTGAAATGTGTCAGCAGGCATCCAAACTAAAAGGTTTCCCTGAATGATTCTGGATCACGGTTAATTTTTAATTTTGGACAAAGAGAGTCTTGGCTTTGCTCAGATTTTCCAGCATATCTATTTCCATCAGCTTTCCACCATCCAAAATATTTTCCTTTTGCTTAACTCACTGGATCTCACACTGATTATGTTAAAGATAAATAGATGGGGCATGATTCAGAGGTACAATGTATTTAGAGAATATTATGGCTTTTGTGCCACCTCATTGAGTAAAAGGTTTCCATCGTCCTGACAAACTAGCGTAAAATATCGAAAAAAAAATGTCAGAAATCAGTCCTATTTCAAAACATGCATCAGTGAGCCCTTGATTTGTTCAACACCAACTCGTTGCGAGTAATGGCATCTGAAATTTTATAAAAATTAAAAACGCTGGAATTATTCTGCACATTAGGACAGCATCCAGTTGTTTTCAGGGATAAGTTGACAAGGCTGTAATTATAAATGTGTAGTGAATTAAAACACAGAATAAATCAAAACAAGTGATTCCATGCATCTAGGATAGCATGAAACAATACAGAAAGAAAACTTCCAGCTGGAATTAGTTTCAGCTTCTGGATCCTCCAAATTAAAAGGAAGCCACAGCTTTAGGGGGTCAATGTTTAAGCATCTAAGTAATGGGCCTGTGAGCTTCATGACACAAGGTCATTGCTCCTCAGTCTGTTGGAGGGGTAAAGTGATCCAGCTTCAAGCATTGCTCCTGCGTGTAAATCAGACTTCAGTGTATTTTCCTGTTGAATTCACACTCCCATGTTCCAGCTGATGGACTATAACCACCTGCACAGTGCACAGATCAAGAGGCTGAGCTGCTTCGTGGAACAATCAATTCCCTGCTGAATGGAACATTATCAAAAGGGACTACGGCTGAGATGAAGTCTTTAGAATGTACTTCTCATCCACTCGCTTAAATCTGCTGAGGTTTCCTGAACTGATAGGCTACCTTCAATAAGGTTGATTCAATACAATGACTTTTCTACTGAAACATCAAGGGGCTTTCACAGGACTGCACCAAGTCTAAGTTACTTGTTCAGCTTCGATGATCACATGTGAAAAGGGTCAAAACAAAAAAAAACAACTCATTCCTGAAATTAAATTAACTTAAAGCCAACAGTGATCTGATGAATTTATAGCTGTAAAATAGCACCTTAGGATCAGGTGACACAATAAATCACAATTGCCTGCAGCTACCTATGCTATTTGTAGGTTACAAAATTAAAACATATTAAATATAATAGAGTTATTATTGGCATCAGATAGTTATAATTTAATACAGGGGCTCGGAGGCTAAAGAACACACAGGTGGCAGGCTGTTGAGGTGAGGAATCCATGCAGGCCGAGGGCTGCTGGGAACTGTGGACGAGGGACCCACACCAGCCTGTGAATTGCTGGAGACTGGCTTGCGATTGGATAAAGAGGTACCAGATATCAGACCCAGAATGCGAGAAGCTGATGAAGGCGCTGAGGGCTTCCTGATCATATCAGAGGTTTGCATCTGGAGCTTGGGTTGCAAATGATTTGGACTGAGGTTTGTGTAGCTGCAGAAGCGTTGGAGGCAAAACCCAGGGTCGCCCCATGACTCTGAACAAACTCTTTCTCTGACCAAGGGCACCGGACAATTTCTGCTGACAGCTTTGTCCTGTTTATTCCTTTGTCTACGGTAGACTAAAGGAAATAGTGTAACATCACATTTTCTGATTTATTACATGACAATTAAAATAATTTTTTATACTCTCGAATACTTGAATTAAAAGGACCCTAAATAGTTCTGTATGGGAAATTAAGCATTGTACATCCAGATAGATTAATATTGATCAAATTGATTAACAATAAAGTCTTTTTAAATGTCAAGGTGCTTGAACATTTTCCTGTATTTTCCTTCTTGGGCAGTCATCAAAGTGGAAATCAATCTATGAATGTACATTAGGAAAGTGGGAATGCCAGTAGCCCATTCAGTCCTGACATCATATCTCCCAAACACCAAAAAAAATATCATTATCCAGGCTTTATCTTATAAATATCCCAGTCAATTTACATCAGTGAGGAATAATCATTTTCCTGTAATGACGAAAGAGGATCTTTTTCTTAAACTTCTCATCTAACAATTCCCTTACAGATTTAAAAGCACAATGCTGGAGAAACTCAGCAGGTCAAACAATGTACAGGTTGTACCTCTCTAATCCAGCACTCTGTGGTCAGGCACCTCCCGTGGTCTGGCACATTTTGAACCTGCTGCCATTAATTTGCGATCTGCCACCAGGGCGCCGCTGTTCACAGCGCTAATGTGCCAAAATCTATTTACACTGCAGCCGAGTGTTTTGCTGATATACCTGTTAATTTCTTATATTCAGCTGTATTTTAGCCCTTCTGGAGGTCGTCTTGATACATGAGGGGTTCCCTAGGGGTCAATTTCAGTTTTCTGGCACTTTCTGTGTTCTGGCAATGGACAGGTCTCATCGTCGCTGGATTAAAGAGGTACAATCTTTACTTTATAGAGCATAGATGGATACAAAATCAAAATGTAGGCAGGTGTCCAAACCAGGCAACTGTCTACATTTTGCTCCTACCTTGATGAAGGGCTCAAGTCCAAAACATTGGTTATGAATCTCCATTCCCTGATGAAGGGCTCAAACCCGAAACATTAGTTAAGGATCATTATCTGTGCTCTATAAAGTCTACTGCTTGACCTGCCGAGTTTCTCCAGCATCGTGTTTTTACTTCAATCACGGTAGCTGGCAGACTTTTGTGTTTTACTCCTTGTCGGTTTCCCTCAAGGTTGGCTTCCTCTTACCTCTCTTATCATTGATATAAACTGATAGGTCTCTAACTGTTCAGATGTAACTTAACTTGTTTCAAACTGGTAGAGCTTCCCCAGCAGTTAGTTACTCCCTCATGGTCACGCTCAGCACTTCCCAAACATTGCCTATTCTTTCTTGGTTGTCTGGTGTAGATGCTTTCTTCCCTGGAGGTTTTCATCTTTAAACATTAATGATACCTTGTGGATGTTGGAGTCCATAAATCTTCATGGATTATCTCCAGTAATGCAGGGCATTTAGTCTTTAGTGAAAACCTAAAGGAAATGGCTATGGATACATTAGCTATTCTGAGCTCATTCAATTTCATTGCTATTGGCACTGGGTCGGGAGTACTGAATGGCTTGACTTAGTACACCTGCTAATCAGTTATTGTGAGTAATAAAGCCTTTATATTATAGCTGAAGGACTGGAGTTCATTCTGCGCTGCAACACTACGCTAGGGTGTTAATAATTTGAAAGAGGTCTGCAGTTTATTATTTCAGAAGAATTCTGATATTAGCAGTGCATACAGGTTGACTGGAGCTGGATCCATGCACTTATTATCATTCTTTGCTCAGTACACAGACAGGTGGTATATCGTGAGAAAGCCTTTTCTTGCTTTATTAAATCCATCCTATCTGCTGTCAACGATACCAAAGGGCAGGGTTTCTTTGCCTTCAACCTGTGTTCCCAGAGCACAACCACGCTCATTGGACCTGAAAGCAGTCCCTATTTGCCACAACAAACTGTCTTTATCCCTCCTGAGGTAATTACAGGCCCAGGTCAAGGACTCCAGACCATATCGATTACACTTCGCTGCACTGCCGACCCCCAAGCACAGGCCGTCGCCACTCAGGCACAGATAGCTTTTAAGTACACTAGACGCCAAGCCTTCTCAGAACTCTCAGTGCCTGTAACTGGAAACCGGGGACCAGTCAGCCTTATCAGTTCTAGCCTGTGGCACTGGGGAAATCTGCCCTGGACCCTGCGCATTTTATTTTCAATGAATAAGCATCACTTTCTGCCCCATACTCAAAATAATTTCTCAAACACATTTACTTCCTAAATCTCTTGTTTTCCAGTAAAGAGAGAAGTATTAAAATACTAACAACCCGCTTAATTTTTTTCCTCATTATGTTCACCATGTTTTCTAATTTATATCCAGGAACACATTGGAAAAATCAAAGAATTCCTAATGCTGACAATATCGAAAGGACCTTCAGTCATTGGCTCTATCACTCTGGATGCATTTGTTTCAGAATTTTCACATACTTTATCAGTTTGTTTCAAAATTCAAGATACTATGGAGTGAAGTTTATTTTGAAGGAGAAAGCCTTTTGAATTTTTATATCTGGATTTTTCTTTTTCCAAAGCTCATTCATTACAAATTATTACTCTCTCTCCCCAGAGGTTCATATGGCCGACTACTTTCAAGTTTATGGGTGGGTCTGTGTATTTACTGAAATGGCTGCTTACTGCATCCTATTTGGAACATTCAGTGATTGTTGAAGACAATCCTATTTGTATAGATTATGTGTCATAATCTAGATTTAAAAAGTTACTTTGTCAAACAGTGCATCCTTGTCGATGGAAAAAATCTAACTCTTTTATTTCCTACTATTGCTTCACTGTGGGTCAAAGAAGAAACATAAATGTTCATCATGCAGCTTAACATATACAATTTAAATAAGACCACTGATTTGAAACGTGATCGAAAACACGATCCACGATGACACGGCACAGCAAACAGGCAAGATTCAGGTTCTGCTTTGCAAGCAGGTAATCTTCCCACTTTATATACCAGTCGCCACCTGTGCTATACAGTGGACGACTTTCAGTGGTGAGTGATGCTTCTGCAGGAACCAAATGACAAAAGGATCAGGAAAGCAAAGCTTTAAATCTAAGAAATGTTTAGTTTTTCTCCTTCCACCTTTGACTGAAGTGTAGATGCCTTGCAAGACGTGGCTTCTGGGGTAATTGGTCTGCCCTGGTCATCTTCCAATAATGAGAGGTCATCCAGAACTTGAATCCTATTGTTCCCAGAACATAAGGTGGAAGGGTCTTGCCCACACATGTTGCCTGACCTGTTGAGTATTCCCAACATTCTGTTTTTAATCACATGGATAACATGACTGTCACTAGTCAATGGAGCTCTAGCAGACCAAACAGAGGTTTATTATTGGTAGAAAGAGGACACCCAGACTGAATCTGGCCCTGAGCTGGCCTGTGGAAATCAGTACCACAATGGCATCAGAGATTCACAGTTCTATTCAACAAAAACAGCCCCTTTAGCCCATCAAATCTGACCACTGAAGCATCTACACAAATCTCATTTTCATCTTCCCACATCCCCATTGACTCCCTGGATTCAACTACTCAATAATACCCTCGGACAATCTACAGTGGCCCATTAACTTAACAGCCTGCTTTGGGATGTAGGTATAAGCCAGAACACCCAAAGGAAATCCAAGCAGTCACAGAGAGAATGTGCAAACTCCACACAGGCAGCACCTGGGACAGGACTGAATCCAAACTGATGGAGTTCTGAGGCAGCAGATGCTTTAACTCAGCAAGAATTAAATACCTTCACTTTCAAACTATAACATTACACAGCACAGAGCAGGCCCTACAACCCAACACATCCACTGTGAAGAAGCTGCCATTTTGGGCTAATCCAATTTGCCTGCATTTGGTCCAATTCCTTCCTTGGAATTAGTCCAAATGCCCTTTGAATATCAAAAATGTGCTCGTTTCTAGGTTCCTCTGGAAGCTCGTTCCAGGCACAGACCATCCTCTGAATGAGCTGCCCTCAGATGCCTCTTAAATCTTTTCCTTCTAACTTTAAACTTCCACTCACTGGCTCTAAAATGATCTACCTTGATGAATGATTCAATCCTGAAACATTGGCTATGTATCTTTATCTTTGCTATATAAGATACGCTGTTTGACGATTGAGTTTCTCCAGCACTTTTTTTTTTAACTTCAATCATGGTGTCTGCAGACTTTCATGTTCTACTCCTGTGAGCATTCACTATATCTACGCCCTTCATGATTTTATAAACCTCTATAAGATCACCTCTCAGCCTCCTACGGACTAGGGAATAAAGACCCAGCCCATTCACCTCTCCCTATAGCTCAAGCCTTCCTGTCCCCACCTGGTGAATCTTCTCTGCACCCATCTCAATTTACATAGAGGGATGACCTTCCCATAGATGGGTAACCAGAACAGTGCACCAAATGTGATCTCACCAAATCCATGTCCAACTGAATCATGAGTTTCACCCTTTTGCTCTTTTTAAAAATATTTTATTTAATTTCATCAATTAAAAAAGAAATAACGCCATGCATTTCTTTAATATGTACAAACATCCACTTACTAATTACAAACATGTGATGTTTCCACCCCCCACTCCTTCTCCCACCCCTCCTACCATAAAGAAAAACCCCTGAAAGGAAAAATTTACACCAGCCACCAGTCTGGCCCTATTTGATCGGACTGGTCACACTAGATTGGCGTCAGTGCTTTCAATGCACGTCTGGAGATGCAGTGAAGCCACCCCCCTGTCTAACTTATTTTATTAATCTACCGATTGCTATTATTGTCAGGATCTGGGGAGGATGGATTTCCACCTAAGTTTTACAGACAATTCAAATACCTGGGTTTAAGCATCTAGAGTATAGGGAGAGATTGGACAGATTAGGTCTTTATTCTTTGGAGCGTAGAAGGTTGAGAGGGGATTTGATAGAAGTATTTAAGATTATGAAAGGGATAGACAGAGTGGATGTGGATAGACTATTTCCGTTAAGAGGAGGAAAGATTAAAACAAGAGGACATGAGTTAAGAATGAAGGGGCAGAGGTTTAGAGGTAACATGAGGGGGAACTTCTTTACTCAGAGAGTGGTGGCCGTGTGGAATGAGCTTCCGGGAGAAATAGTGGCGGCGGAGTCAATTGTATTATTTAAGAAAAGGTTGGACAGGTATATGGATGAGAAGAAGATGGAGGGTTATGGGCATTGTGCAGGGAGGTGGGACTAGAAAGGGGTGTTTGGTTCGGTGCGGACTAGAAGGGCCTAATGGCCTGTTTCCGTGCTGTAATTGTTATGTTATGGCTCAGAGAGGCAAACTTGGAGAGGGTATAGCTCAGGTGGGCAAGCAGGGAGAGAGCACGGTATTCAACTCAAAAGTTATTAATGCCCCTGTTAATGGATGTTCTGGACCAAGAAGTAGAAACACAGACCCTCCCAGAATCATTCTCAACTGTGATTGTTACAATGTTACCAAAAAATATAGGGACCCATTAAAAACTTCGTCATATAGACCAATCTCTCTGTTAAATGACGATTATAAGATACCAGCAAAAGTGTTGGCTAATAGATGAGGACAATATCTACAAAAATTGATATACACAGAACAGATAAGATTTGTAAAAGAAAGATATTCCTCAAATATTCTAGGAATATTATTTAATATAACTCATGGCAAAATTCTAACGACATCCAAGTATAATAGTCTCCCTGGACGCGAATAAAGCATTTGACCATTTGGAATGGTCAAACACTGGAAAAAATTTGGCATAGGCAAATTGGATAAAAACCTTACATCATAAACCACAAGCTAAAATTATAACCAATAATCAGATGTCATTGGTGTTCCCCTTGGGTCAATTGAGTAGACAGGGATGCCCCTTGTCCCCAGCACTTTTTAATTTAGTGATTCTACCACTGACGGAGATAATAAGAAGGAATCTGGATATAAAGGGCTTCAAAGTTTGACAAGAAGAACACAAAATGAGTCTATTTGCCTGTGATGTGCTAATTATACCTATTAGACACAGCTAAATCTTGGAAAAATTACAAGGGATTCCAGAAAAATATCTGGGTATAAAATAAATATGGACAAAAGTGAGACAATGCCATGACACATTTTGAATATGAAAGATACTAAAAAGGAAATAAATTTAAATGGAAGACAGATGGAATAAAATATCTTGGAATAGCAACTGACAACAATTTACAAAATCTGTATAAACTAAATTACGTTCCTCTTTTGGGGAAGACAGAAGAAGATCTGCAGAAATGGAGAGACTTACCGATTGCTCTAGTGGGAAGGGTTAATTGCATCAAAATGAAAGTAATACCAAGACTGCAGTAACTTTGTCAATTACTGCCTATTCCGTTACCAAAATATTTCTTTAAATTATTAAACTATCACATTAGACAGTTCCTATAAAATAATAAGGTACAAAGAATTGCACTAGAAAAACTAACATGGGACTACAGGCTGAGGGGACTTAGACTTCCAAATTTAAAAAAATACTACCAAGCTGCACAGGCTAGATTTATGTCAGCCTTTTTTTGTGGAAGACAGTCCCCCTCTTGGATTCAGATGGGAATGCACCCAATGAGGAAGAGGAGACAAAGTATTTTATCTACAAATGGAGGGTTCAAACTCCAGAAAAAAAGACAGATAATCACAGACTAATACATATCAGAATGTGGCAAGAAATTAATGAATGTATAGGGAAACAAAAAGTAGGGATAGCAATAAAAGCACCATGAAATTAGTGAAAAATGTACTATGCTCTCCTGAGCGAAAGTGCAAAACCAGGGTTTCGGAGGTCAGGGGTTAGATGGGAACCAGACTTGGGTGTGATGATTTCAGAAAGTAGCTGGTCAGATTGGTGTAAGGACAGCAGGATATTAATTATAAATGCAGTTCAATATAATTTTTTACACCAATTATATCTTACCTCACAGAAGTTACATGGATCAAAAGCAGAAAATATCAGAGATGTGTTTCAGCTGTGAGACTGAGACAGGAACTTTTCTACATGCTACGTGGTTGTGCATGAAGGTTTGGCCATTTTGGCACAATATCACAGAAAAATTAACCAGGATAACAGGAGTGGCCTTTGTAGGTGACCTGGAGCTATATCTACAAGGTCATTTTATGGAAATAAGCAACAAATTGAATAAATATCAAATCTCGTTTATAAAAATAGCACTGGCAGTAGCAAAAAAATGTATTGCCATCACTTGGACGTCCGACTCCCCTCTACTCATAGCACGATGGACTGTGGAAATGAACAGCTGTATACTTATGGAAAAGAAATCACGTATAATTTAAAGAATAAATATGTCACTTTTGTAAAGATCTGGCAGCCATACCTGGACCATATAGGGGCCCATTTATAATAATTAAAAAAAGGACTATAAACGTTACTATTATACATATCCAAACGTGATTTCCCTAATTGTACTCTATATATTTAAAAGATATGTAAGTTCTGACGGTGTGTGGATCTGTGTGTATGGAAAGAGGGAGGGAGGTTTTTGTTGTTGTTTGTAAGAAAAAGTTTAACATATTGAAGATTTTATTATGTATATTTTTGAAAAAAAATCAAAAATAAAATATTCAAATAAGTCTATGGGAAGGGGCTTTAGAGCAGAAGAACATTGAGTGGATTTTACAGCTGCCTGTGGCGGGGAGGTGGGTTGTTTGTGGGGAAGAAAGTGTCATAAAGGTTTAGCAGGAGGTGTTCAATTTAAGGAAAGGGAGGGTCTTCACTTTCTGCTGCTCGGAAAAATATTTCACTGAATCCAAATGATTCTTTTCACTCTTCCCACCAGTTGTCAGAGCCTTTTGACTGGTTGGAAGTCTGTGGTCTTTTATTCCTGTGGATTCATGTTCACTAGTCGGCTGATCTGCTCACAAAGAATGATGGCAGTGAAAACAAGAGACTTGCTGGAAGGCAAGGGATTTGATGTGGCCCAATTTTAATTGGGGCACGCTACGATTTCATGCAATGGGAGAAAGAGTTAAATCTCCTCCTCTCATCCACCTGAGATCAGAGGAAACTTCTCATTTCAACCTACTGCAGGTTCATTTTTAAGAACAATATAACAGAACAGATTTAGGAGCTTTATTTTAATTTTTTATTTCGACACACTGCACGGTAACACACCATTTCATTCGAGTCTGTGCCACCCAATTTACACACAATTAACCTGCACCCTTGGAAGATTTTGAATGGTGGGAGGAAACTGAAGTCCCCAGGAAAAACAGGGAGAACATACACACTCTAGTCCCAAAAACTTGCAAATCTCTACAGGCGTTCTGTGGTGAGCATTCTGACTGGGTGCATCGTTGAAGGTGCCAATGGATAGGACAGGAAGAGGCAACAGAGAGTCATCAACTTGGCCAGTGCCATCATGGGCATTAGTCTTCACTCCATTATGGGCATTTATTTTCAAGAGGCAGAAGCAGGCCTCTTCATTCTGCTAAATTAAGGAAGGAGGTACAGGAGCCTGAAGGCGAGCAGCCAACATTACAAAAACAGCTTCTTCCCCTCTGATTTCTGAATGGACAAAGACACAACCTCACTTTTTTTCCTCTTCTTTGGCACTAATTTATTTATTTTTTAAAATATAATTTATAGCAATTTTTGCAACGGTAATGCTGCCACAAAACAACACATTTTGTGATGCATGTTCAAGAGAATAAATTCTGATTCTGGATAATAGTTTTCAGAAGTCTCTTCTCCCCAACACATCCTCGGTCAGCATCCCTACCGATCTGTGTGGGCAATCGTTAAAAACCACTTCACTGACACCACTGCAGGAGATCAATAGTTAAACAATTACTTTTAAAAGGTAGAAGGGGTAGGTGGCATCAAAGGGCTTAATTGAACTGCCTTAATTAAATCATCAATAAAATTAACATAAAGGCCCACATGATGTTTTTCAGGTTAGACATAACAATAAAGTCTGATAAGAAGAGGCACGCAGCAAGCAATCAAAGTGCAAGATAAACATCAACTCATAAACTTCCATCAACCCAACTGCAGCAGCCATATCTGGAGAATCACTTCCTGGTTCACAAAAGGTGATCAAAATTTATGATCCAGTTTAACATAAACTAATTCAAACCAAACGCATCTCTTTAATGAAAACATGAATAAATCTCCAACATGTGTATTTTGCTCTGTAATATCTGTATTTTTTTTATTTTGGATTTCTTTGCACTGAAGTTCAAAAGAGTGAAACCACATAGAATAGAAAGACACATAATTATAAGGAGTTGCGGAGTGAATACAGACGCACATGCAGTCCAAACCGATGATTGATTTCTATGTATACTCAGTCACTCAGGCAAAACAACCCTTCTACCACATGTTACCAGTGAGAAACAACAGGGTCACTCACCCCATTACAACAATGGCAATGTGGGGAAGGGAGGTGCACAAGTGTGCTGGCTGACATTACCCATGGTTGTCCCAAGAAACCACGTGCCACAAAGACCTAAGCGCACAGCGACAATTCCATTCAAAGAAGGTCCTCGTTATGCGGCTTTGGGCGTGATATTGGTTCCGCTGACCAAAAAATGTCATTCGGAGAAGTATAAACTGTATCATGTATCACAAGTAAAATCCACTGACCATCACATGCAGATTATGAAATCCAATGTTCTTCTCTCAAGAACCCACATTGAAATAGCAAAGTTAAAAATTAACTCTTTGGCTCAAGCTTGAGTCACCCTTCAATCTCCCATTCTCTGATCTGCTGCTCATTTTCTGCAACTTATGAACAGAGTTCAGAAACTGCCCTGTGCCTAAAAACATGCATTAGAGTGGTGTTATGGGAGAGGAGGGATATGGGGAAGGCCATAAAGGCCATAAAGGGAAGAATCAACTTTGCATGACTAAACCCATTCCACAAGCGAATATACCTTCCATAAGCGATATACCTTGATGAAGGGCTCAAGGCTGAAACGTTGGTTACGTGTCTATCTTTGCTACATAAAGAACACTGTTTGTCCTGCTGAGCTCCCCAGCATTATGTTTTCACAAGTGAATGCTGGGTAACAGTGAGTGAACCAGAGGATTGTGCATGTCCACATGGAACAGGTGCCTCGATCAGCTCCTCCTTCTCATGCCTCAGTGATGCATGGTGGTTGGGTGTTCTAAAAAAAACCTTGAATGATCTTTGTGTAAAAACATGGGGCTATTAGGAAAATAAGGATTTTAATTTCAACAGTGGGACTTAAATGCTAGTGGTTGATGGTGATTGACATTTTCACTTCACAATCTGACACCAAATATTCCTTTATCAACCACACATTTTCTCATGATTCAAGATTCCATTTATGGTTGTCTGCTCAAAAATCTTTCCTATGTTTGCCTCGATCAAGACAAGAGAAGCAGAAGAGAGTCCCCACAGCGACATTGAGTATTTGTGAATCCCACTAGCTCCTGCACCCCTGAAACTCCATCGTTGCAGCCTCTCCTGTTCAGCGAGGAACTCAAGCTCGAGGCATCCAGGGTGTCCCTCTCCGACACCTGGTTGTGAACTTCTGAAGCATTAGGAAGCAGTCAAGACTCTGCTCGCCATCAGCACCCACAAATCCCGAGTGCAATGTCTGTTTCGCAGAAGCCAGTCAGTAGAACCTGAGGGCTCAAGTGAGGCCCTCAGCTGCCAAGGCTCGAGCTGGAGCCTGACCAACTGCTGCTATTTTGTAGGATCCTCTCTGAGGCTTTACCTTGGCTGGGGGGAGTGGGCGGGAATGCAGAGGGTGTTCTACCATTCTGGTGCTTCTGTCAATCTACTGCTTCCTTGAAGCCCACAACCTGCAAATTCTAGGCTGCAGAGTATGGGAGCCATCAGCTTGGATCAACGTACAAACTACTGCCAGCATCATTCAATTTGAACCTGCACGGGGCTGTCGGGTGGCCACTAATGTTAGGAGATCTTACATGACACTGCACTTTACTTCAAATGTACCTTGTGAGTTGTAAAATCATTAGGAGATCCTTGTCAAAATGTTTGGCCTGGAAGTCAGCCTGAAGAAAATGGAGGTCCTCCATCAGCCAGCTCCCCACCATGACTACCAGCCCCCCCACATCTCCATCGGGCACACAAAACACAAAACGGTCAACCAGTTTACCTATCTCGGCTGCACCATTTCATCGGATGCAAGGATCGACAAAGAGATAGACAACAGACTCGCCAAGGCAAATAGCGCCTTTGGAAGACTACACAAAAGAATCTGGAAAAACAACCAACTGAAAAACCTCACAAAGATTAGCGTATACAGAGCCGTTGTCATACCCACACTCCTGTTCGGCTCCGAATCATGGGTCCTCTACCGGCATCACCTACGGCTCCTAGAACGCTTCCACCAGCGTTGTCTCCGCTCCATCCTCAACATTCATTGGAGCGACTTCATCTCCAACATCGAAGTACTCGAGATGGCAGAGGCCGACGCTGCTGAAGATCCAACTGTGCTGGGTAGGTCACATCTCCAGAATGGAGGACCATCGCCTTCCCAAGATCGTGTTATATGGCGAGCTCTCCACTGGCCACCATGACAGAGGTGCACCAAAGAAAAGGTACAAGGACTGCCTAACGAAATCTCTTGGTGCCTGCCCCATTGACCACCGCCAGTGGGCTGATATCGCCTCAAACCGTGCATCTTGGCGCCTCACAGTTTGGCGGGCAGCAACCTCCTTTGAAGAAGACCGCAGAGCCCACCTCACTGACAAAAGACAGAGGAGTAAAAACCCAACACCCAACCCACCAATTTTCCCCTGCAACCGCTGCAACCGTGTCTGCCTGTCCCGCATCGGACTTGTCAGCCACAAACGAGCCTGCAGCTGACGTGGACATTTACCCCCTCCATAAATCTTCGTCCGTGAAGCCAAGCCAAAAGAGAGATCCGTTGGACTATTAAAATTGCCAGGTACTTTAAATATGATTCTGTGTTTCTTTTCCTCTATTTTTGGAAAGCCATTTACTTTGGTATTAATAGGAAATTTCCAAATTGACTCCATTTTATCCCTGTAATCCTGTCTGCAAGATGTTGTTTTATGATCCATTTCCCCAGTCCCTTGTTCTATTATCAACAGGCTTTCAGCTATTACAAGTCTGCAGTCTGAAATTCTGCCCACATTCTTCAACTTGCTACTTCTCTCAACTTCAAAAGCTTCTAAAAATCTACTTCTTAGTAATGCCTTCCTGAACATCATTCCTAATTTCCAGAAAGCACATTGGGAAGCTGTGGAGTCAATATGTTACAGAGTTAGACAACAATGGCTTTCATTCATTGTACAGGAGGCCCTTCAGCCATCACTCCTATACTAGCTGTTTGGAAGAACTATTCGATTATTCTGATTTCACTTAGCCTTGTAATTTTTCCACAAATAATTATCGAAATCCCTTTGGAAAGTTGCAATGATGGTCCCTGCTGAAAAGGCAATGAAGGACATTCCATAATAACTGAACAAAATTCTGCTAACTTCCCCCTTAAGTCTGTACTGATTGATTCCTAAATGCGGCCATAAGTGGAAACAATTTCTTTCTTTCTTTTAAAACCCCTAAGATTTTGAAATTACCCTTAAGCCTCTGCCCCTACCATGAAAAATCGTGGCTTCTCTATTCTCTGCACTAATGAAGAGTTGGAACATTTCATAAAGATTTGAATGATTTTTAGAACTTGACTCTAACTTTGCCCAAGATGCCTTATTAATATTGAACCATATTCCAGTCTTTATTCTGTGATTTCTTTTAAACGTTTTTATTTCAAAAACCCTGCCGTCCATTACTTAACACCTAATAATTACTGTATGAGGTAAGTAAAATCAATTGAAACTATCAGATTCAATAGGCAGACCCATGTCATGAAACTGCTGAGGAAACCACAAAATCAATGACCATAGTGGTGAGTTTTAATTCATTCAATTAATGATATTTAATGTCAATATATTTAAATAACCAACTGTTAATTATTTAAACTACTTTTAAGGACAAAATCGTTTAAAATTTTGTTTCGGGGCAGATGCACTAGTTATCTTTTTAAACTTCCAGATACATGGGGTTAATTTCAGAACGTGATCATATTGGGGAGTCAAATTTATTCAAGATTACTGCGTCTGTCAAACATCCTTCCATTTGTTGATTCATACAATGGACTAGTTAAAGGGTCTGAAGCTAATTGTGACAATATAAAGAACCTGCAAGCGAGTTAATCCAGTTCATCAGTTATGGGAAGAATATTGACCACAGTTCCCGGGGAAGACATTGCTTGAGATTATTTGTGCAGTAGCCTGCCAAAGTTATGTTTATATGTTGTGTTTTTAGTTCAATGTCTTGTCAGATGGACAGTATCATCCATGACACGGCATGTGGTGTATTAGTATACCACATGCCGATGACAGGGCTTGTGATTCTTAGGAAATAGTCACCAACTGAACAAAGCTGATTCACTACTAACATTGCAGTTACTTGCCATTCACAGTAGCATGTAAACTTTATGAGGTTAAGGTGCATGTCTACTCTCTATAAACACAGAAGACAATTTTATAACATATACTGAAAGCAGGTAAATATATTAAGATATTCCAGAAGAGTTTGAAAGCTGAAGAGTTGTGGGATTCCTTCAGAAGGTAGCTTGTGGTACAGTGAGTGCTATGTACAAAGAAAATAGAGTGAAATTCTCAGAACTTCCCACTTTAATCACAAAACTTTGATGTGGTCACAAAATGCGCCAATGTACACAGCGGGGTTGCAGAAACAATCTGATCATGAAGATGCCACTGGTTTTGGCGTCATTGATGAGGTGATAACTCTTCACAAGAGCATAGGGACAAACTTACCTCGCACTTCTTTGGGAAATGCAGTGTCCTGAAATGAGGGGACTCTGTATAATAAGTGCTGTAATTTCTATATGGTCAAACCAAATGTATAAAAATAACCTTGAATAAAATCTTGAATGTACTTTCATTACATGTAATTTGTTTATTACAAATTTAAAACTGTGAAGCACAGAGGAAAAAATAACAGTAAAAATTGTCTTTGTCCCAAACGTTATGGAAGGCACTGTCCGTAAAGTCCTTGATCATTGAATATCAATACGATGTTGATCAAAGAATACAGGATACAGATGTGACAAACATAGGATGGAGACAATCAAAATGAGTAAACTTGACTTTTTTTTATATGCACAATGGCTCATCTGTACTGATTCAGCCAATTAATTGATCTTGGTCAAAGCGGCAATAAAAATATAATAACCCTTTGCTATGTCCCTTGCCCAAATTTTCTCAACTGATCATTATTCCACATCACAAGTGCATAGGTAGAGGGTGATCAGTCCTGGGAGATTCAGTGGTATGCACCCATGCACTGGAGCCTTGCTTGCCCTTGAGCTGACAGGTCTTCTTCCATGAAGGTGGACACAATTTTTTGTTTAAATTCTTTGAGATTTCCAACGTTCAAATTTATTGTCAGAGTCTATACACGCCATCATATACAACCCTGAGATTCTTTATCCTGTGCACTAGGCAGAATTACCACTTATTGGCAGTGCAAAAAAACTGGACTCAAGAAAAGATATAGTTACAAAAGAGAGAAATGTAAAGAAAGAACTGCAAAACCATTAACTGTGCAACAGAGAAAATAAATATTCAATAATAAATAATCTGCAAAGAAAGCGTTCTGAAATGGGCCCCTGATCATAGTTGAGGAGTCTGATGGTGGAGGGGTAATGACTGTTCCTGGACCTGGTGGGGCGAGCCTTGTGAGACCTATACCTCTCTCTTGATGGTAGCAGCCAGAACAGAACATGTCCTGGATGGTGTGGATCCTTGATGATTGCTGCTGCTTTCCAATGTACCATATTTGATGGCATAGAAGACTCACTTTTAGTCCCCAAAAATTGGCTCAAAAATGTCCCCCAGGTCTTGTATGTGAAGTTGAAATTTCTTTACCATGTTGCAGCTTCTGTTCACTGGCCGCAGTTTCCCAGCACTCTGCGAGCTACGCTGCTCCTGCTAGCCGGCCACGCTTATCCAGCAGATCCTGTGCATGGCTCCTGTTTGCCAGCCACAGCTTCCCGGCTGATCCTGTGCACAGTGGGCACAGCCGCTGAACATACCCAGGAAGAAGCGGAGGCCTGACCCGGACCTTGTGGCAGATGAGCCAGTTACTATGCTGGGTGGTGTGGTCCATGTCCAGCGGCATGAACAGCACTGTGGCTGTGCTACTGCTTCAGCAGAGAAATAAAGAGCTGTGGGTAACCAAAGGATTGTGGTCGCCACGAGGGTACAGAGGAAGCACGGTGTTCGCTGCTGGGAGAGGGTCCATGTGGTATTAAAGTGGTATTAAAAGTGAAAACTATGATTCTGTTGTGCGTGTTACAAGCTTCTATTTTTTAGTAAGAGGTTACTTTGGGGGGGTGGACGGGGTGCAATACACTCACAGAGTGTATTGGCTCAAGTGACTTAAGTCCAAAACCATAAACAAAGTTAATGGTTGTTATTCCAGGACACTTGAAGAGAGTCCTGAGGAAGACCAGATGGGTCATATGTTAATGACTCATGCTTTTGAGAAATTGAAACTGAAATCAGTATTGATCAAGCAAGTCATGTGATTGAGACTCTGGGGGGGGGGGGGGGGTGGAAGCAACATTTAGTTCATTAGAAAGCCATCTGGAAAGACAGAATTGAAGTGACTTTGGGAGAAATGGTTACTTCTGCTGTTTCTCCTTGTCAAAGGAGACCAGTGATCTACGATGGCAATTGTAATGGTCATTTTTGATTGACCCATGTCTGGGTAAAAGAAACAGGATTGTGACAATTCTGCTGGTCATTTCGTTTAAGCCTTGCCTGGGTATGTGAAAGCATCGAGGAAGTCACCAATTTTGTAACCCCTGCACAAGGAAGAGGGGAGTTGCGACAAATCATTCGTATGAAGGAATATTTCTCTGAAAGTAACTTGACAAGAAATCGTGAGTTTTGAGAGATCTGATGACTTGATGTCTCACATACTTCAATTACTTCTGAACATAGTTTAAAGGTTCTGAGTTTCAACACAGGATTTCTAAAACTGGACTTTGAATGGACTTTTCAGAATTATGCCTAAGCCGTAATGGTTTGGATAATCCACACAAACACACACACACACACACATTTGGGCAGAGTTGGAGTGAAGTTTAGATTTAAGTAAGGTTATATTATTAATTGCTATTAATAAAAATTATTCTTCTAAGATACCATTATCTTGGTGCATTTCTATTACTGCTGGTCTAGGATGTAATGAATGAAATTAAACTGCTTTATTTTGAAGTGTTTTACAGTGGCTTGTGCAGGTGGGTCGAGGAATTGAGAGACATTTACCTGTAAATACACTTAAAAACACCTTCTTAATATTCCCTGCTGAAATGGGGGGGGGGGTATCTTATATGCCCATGGTCTTATATGCCATCAAATACTGTACATTTTCTAGATGGTAGGAAATGTTTTGCCTGTGATTACTGGGCTGTGTTCACTACCTTTTATTAGTCTTTCTGCTGGTTTCCTACTACAAATGGTCCTGTGTCGATCTGTAAGGGACTTTATTTGCCTTTGCTATTCTTTTCCTGTTCACAAACTAATCAAACTGTTAAGTCTATTTTTGTTTCTTGACATTTTACTCTTATAACCTACCTTCCTTTTCTTTGTCATCAATTTCTTGTCCTCTTTTACTCAGTTCTTCCAATCACAAAAGTACATTCCAATCTACAGGTGTACTGCTATTCCAAGCAATTTTACAAGCCACTCCCTTTGATTTAATTCTAGTTTTAATTTCTCGTCAGCCACAGACTTAACACTTTCCTCTGAGAAGTTTTTGTCTTGGAGCATTATTTTTGCAAATCACACATTATTTTCCATGATTTCACAAAATCGGTACTAATTAAGGAACGAAGAATAATTTTTTTTGACAGACAGTAAGATCTATCTTTGGAATACACCACCACCCATGATTTGTTGCCCACATAGGATTGCAGAAGTTTATTACTAGTTTTTAAGTAATATATCACCAACAGAACATTCTGAATTCTGATAGTGACGCTTCCAGTCCAAAATCAATATCTACACACAGCTTGATCTGAGCTTGAAATCCCCAACCACCAAATTATTTCTATTGTTTCCCACTGCACAGAAAAATTCACATCCAAATATTTAAAACAGCCTACAATTACCTACTTTAAAAAAAATCTCAGCAAAATAAATACATCACAGTCTTCTCCCAAGTTTTCCCAAGAGATCACAGTGCAATTTAGCAGTCGAATTGCTTCTGTGTAAAATGGAGTTTGTTCAGTGTTTTCTGTTTGGGTTCAGGGGCAGTGGCTGAATGGATATTTCAATGGGCCATGTTAGAAAGATTGACAAATTGCTCATGTTTATTTGCATTTTATAAAAGTCCTGATCCAAGCATAAAATGTTTCTTGGCCTGCTTACAGTGCATTTATTAACCATGAATAACATTTGCACTGGAATGTTTGCCTGAAATGGTTTAAACTATATTTTAATTATATCAGATGCAATCACACAGCATAAAATTAACAGAACTGATCCAAAGCAGTTAGTATTAAAATGTAGATTAGGTAAAGCTGTATTTGAAGAAATATTTATTACTTAGTATAACTGAGCATACTACTTGCTCCCATCTTTCCACTTTGATCTATTTTTATACTGAATGTTATATATCACTAAATGTTTTGTGTTGCCAATGTTGGATAGACTTGTCTAGAAATGGAGCTGATGGTGTCAAGTCAAGTTTATTATCATCCAATTGCACAAGTATGACCCAACAAAACAGTGTTCTCCGGTGCGCACTGCAAAACACACAGACATCCTTCCAGATAGAACACACAGCCAGACAAAGAATACATAGGCAGGACAAGTATTCAGATAAACAAATAAATAAATATGGTTTCATGAATATGTGTGAAGGATCTCCTACTTGGCGACTAACAATAGCTACTCGGTGACGTCAACGACACTCCTCACAGAATCGTGGAACTCACGACTTATACTGAGCATCATTACACGGTCACTTGTATAACACTACGGAGCAGTCTCTATTGTGGAACAATGCAACGGTAATAATACAGCCCTAAAGCCAACTCCAGGGAGACTCCCAAATAGGATACTCCACCCTACAGAGTCTATAACATCAGGAACATCATATATCAGTATCAAAGAGCTTTGAAAATGGCTTCAGATCTTCTATGACCTCTGGCTACTTGTTAGAGCACACTAAAGCAGTACAGCAAAACCCCAGATATCCGGCACGTAAGGGGGATTGGTAGATGCCGGATAAGAGAATTTTCTGGTTGCATGAAATTGCGTGTTGCCCGCTTGCTGAACTAACAGCGAGGTGCACCAATTTTAAATCTGTATTCTTTACCTATTTATTTTCTTCTTTTTTTTAAAAAAGAAGCTTAAACAGGAGTTTTACTGTATTTTTTTCTGAAACTTAGATATTGTGAACATCACCACTCATTCTTTCAATGGGTTTATAATTTACTGACCAGTGAATGAATTCCATGGATGTATCTAAGTGTGCATACATGGGCCTCTCTCTTGGACATAGGGCATCGAATTGCAGCCAGAAAATATGAATGCTGAATATCCATTGTGTAGACTGGTAGCTGCAGTAAAAATGCTGCCTTTATTCCTTTGGCACTACTTGTTTTTTCAAAAATGGTCATTAAAGATAATGAAAGATGATTGAATATAAATGTTTGAGAAAATTGGCAAAAGTGGGTTTAGGCAGAAGACCAAAGCAAATCTTAATGTTAAAAGTAAAATTGGAAAGTGCCTTAGAAATTACATGTTAAACTGCACAGTTCTACACTATTAATTCACTGCTCATCTCTGTGAACCAGGTGGCACCAAATCGAAATGGCTCAAGTCACATGGACGCAAACAGTGTTGCTGGGTTTGCATTGCAACCTACATTGCCAGGAAATATCAGAGACAAACACTGAGCAACTACAAGCAGTGCAAGGATTTTGAAAATCGACTCACAAGCCTTATTTGTTTCCATTGAGTTGTGTATCTGGGTTACATCACACTGTGAGATTAAAATAAGCTTTTCCAAAAAAAAAGTACTTGCCACGTGCATGGCAAGTGATGAGGATGCATCTTAAACAGTTCAAAGTCAGTTTAGTCTTGTCAACTTGATGAGAATTAACAAGCTTGAGGGCATTGCTGGTTTTATTCCCTACTGATTCTATTTTTCATTCATGTTGCTAGAAAATATATTCCATGGGGTGTAAAATTTGATCTCTTGTAATTCTCACATGGAAATTTAAGATTATAGTTCAAAGGTGAAAATGATGCCTAGCCCTATAGACACACATGGAATTTAAAATTTTAATTTCAACATACAGTAGGATTACACACCCTTCGGGCTCACGAGCCTATACCTCCCAAATACATCCACATGAGCAATTAACCCACTAACCTATATGTCTGGAACATTGGAGGAAACCGGAGCACCCAGAGGAAACTCACGTAGCCAAGAGAAGAATGTCCAAACTCCGTGCAGACAGCAGCAGATTTGAACCTGGGTTACTGATGCTGTATCAGTGTCGTGCTAACCACTACATCCTATTTGTTACCAGACATGCCTCATTTCCAGAATGCAGGAATATTACCAGTAAACGTACCAAAAATGTACAGGGGTTGTTTGTTAATTGACATATTTGAGTGGCATGGGCTCGTGATTCTGAAAGGCTGTTACCGTTAATTTAAATCTAATTTTTAAAAAAATTAATTTGAAACCATTTCTGTCGTCACTTGGCTTGTGAAGCAAAGCAAGACAAGCGATGCTACTGAACACATCGGCAATATGAACTCAGAACAGTGGTTCTCAACCCTTTTCTTTTCATTCACATACTGCCAAGAAATCCTTTACTAACCACAGAGCACCTATGGCATCACAAGGCAGATTGAAAGGGTCCGACCCAGTCAGTGTTGTCCAAAGTCAACAGGGTCCCTGCCCTACCTCGGAAGTAGTCAGGGAATCCAGTTAAACTTACCCAAGATGCATCGACCAGCAGCTTGAACGGTAAAGTGGCCGACCCTTACTTGCTGCGTCACAGGAAAACCTTCGCTGGAGTGTCTGCAGTGATCGGGGGAAGAGAGGGGTCACTACCAGGGCTGGGGTGGAGAAAGGGGTGGGGGAGGGTGAGAGGTCGCTGACATGAAGGGGAGAGACAGGGACCACAATCGGGGGGGGGGGGGGGGGTGGGAGTGTGGTCGATCTCGCAGAAGGGTTGGGGGGGAGGGGGTACCACAATCAGCGGGAGTGAGTTTGTAGCCAAAGGGGAGAGAGAGCGGCTGACTACTGTGGGGGGAGGGAGGCTCGGCTACCATGGGGGCATCGGCTGCTGCGGGTTGGGGGGGGGGAAGCATGATTGACAGAGGGAGGGAGACTGACAGCTGGTGGGGGAATGGGGAGACTAGTTTGCTTGAGGCGTCACTTACCACGTCATTGCAGGGGTGGGATCCCCCTTAAATTGCCAGGTTGGTGATTTTTTTGGGGCTATCCCCCTCAATCTAAAAGGTGCTGGAGGTACCTTTGCCCCACTAATTGCACCTGGGTCCCAGGAGGGCCACCTGGGTGCTGCAGCTTAAAAACACCTATTGACTTAGATATTCAATTCTTGTAGCAAGAGTTTCTCTTCTGTCTTACAAACAAATTTGCCCTCAATAGGAAACAACAAGGAATTTCCTATTGGAAGTTCAGGGAGTTTTAGGCATAATCTCTTCATTTAAGGTACAGAAAAATTTGCAGGAAATACAGTAATGAAGAACTTTTCATCACCATCTAGGACAGTATTGTGAATTTGACAAATACAAGTGAAATGGCTGGAAAGTGCGAGAAAACACATCTGTGTGGACAACTTACATAAAAATATCTTGCTGCCTCTCTTACAATCAAAGAGAGGACATTCTAATTGT
Source organism: Narcine bancroftii (assembly GCF_036971445.1). Taxonomy (NCBI): domain Eukaryota; kingdom Metazoa; phylum Chordata; class Chondrichthyes; order Torpediniformes; family Narcinidae; genus Narcine; species Narcine bancroftii. The sequence continues at coordinate 3,186,188 of NC_091482.1, read as the reverse complement.
GATTTGATTTGCAGAACCTAAAGAGTTCCAAACTATCAGATACTTTATGAGGGCATCAGAAAGCAGGAATCCTGTGAAATGGGTTAAGGCGAACAAACATAGTGACAAAGTCATTAGTTTTCTCCTCGAGATTGCATTAAGAAATCATATTTTTATTGGCGATCGATATTTTCCTAGCTAGAAAAACCCACTTTCAATAATGGGCATAGAAATATCATGTCGTATGGGTATCTGACTCCCAGAACAACAAGTGTATCACCTTGCCATGCCAATGTGACCCTTAGCCATTCTATTATCACACATTCACAGACATTGTTACTCCACCATAGATTTGCTCTGCATCAGACAAAAGACATTTACAAATGATTATCAATGGGAAACATGTCATTAAATCCAAAAAAAAATCAAAGGAATATGCTAATAAAACTTGACAATCTCAACTGGAGTGGCACAAGCTTTCAACAAAGAAGGGCTCACAGTTTAAAATGTTGCATCTCTTCCTCTCTCTTCTCAAAATGCATTTTGGTTTCCTACCTGATCCAGCATCAATCACTGTTGAAAGCGTTCTCCGATCTGCAAGCACCCTTGACGATCCAGGCATGGTAACAGGTTCCGAACGGACTGGCTGGATTCTGCACCATGATATAGAAAAATAAAGTATTACATACCAAACTCTGAAATAAAACGGCCAGTTATTTACAATTTGGGCTTTCAATACAATAACTAATCTTATCTGTAAAGATGTTCGGTAACTTGGTTAAATTGAACATTCTGCTGCCCTACTATCTCTCAGACAAACAGCAGCAGCTACAAATCTCAGCTTCTATTCAAAGTAGGAGAGTTTTATTTCGTATCCCAAGGCCAATATTTATCCTAAAAGAAACATCACATCTGGCAGATTATTTAGTTATTGTCATAATATTAATTCATGGAAAAACAATGTATTGGGTAGGTGTTTGCTTGTGAAGCTGCATCCCTGACAAAGGGCCCAGGCCTGAAGCATTGATTAACTTTTACTATCTGTGGATGCTGTGTGACCTCCTGAGTTTCTCCAGCACTGTAGCAAGATTGCATGCGACCCCAATATCTGCAGATTTTCTTGTTGAACTCCATATGGTGCCCTGGGCTTCATTAGTCAGGGGATTAAATTCAAGAGCCATCAGGTAACGTTGCAACTCTATAATCTAAACTTAGATATTGTGTTCAGTTCGAGTTGCCTCATTATAGGAAGGCTGTGGAAGCTTTGGAGGGAGTGCAGAGGAGATATATCAGGATGTTGCCTGGATTAGAGAACATGTCTTCTGAGGAAAGATTGAGTGAGGTTGAACTCTTGTCGTTTGAGTGATAGAGGATAAGGGGTGACTTAATAGAGATATATAAAACTATGAGGGACAAAGATAGTGGACAGCCACTATCTTTCTCTCCAGGCATGGCAAAGGTCAAAACCAGAGGAAAGTTTAGGGGAAAAGTCAAAGGTAGCCTTTTAACACAGAAAAGGGTGGGTATCTGGAATGCATTTGAGAGGTCGTAGTTGAGGATGATACAACAGGGTCATTTAAAAGACTCTTAGAAAAGCAAATAAGAAAAATGGAGAGTCGTGGGCTGTGAGGGAAGGAAGGGTTAGATCGATCATGGAATTGGTTCATATGGGTCAGCAGAATATCATGGGCCGAAGGGTCTGTACTGTGCTATGTTCAACTGCTGAACCTGGGGAAGTTAATACAGCAGAATGGAGGTGCACAACACACAGATCTCCTCTAATTATCCATAAAAATTGGTCTTTGGCCAGAAAATAGTCTGAATAAAACTCCAGATCGCCTTACACAGAAGAGGTGTCCTGGGGAATTGTCCCTCTTCCAACAACTCATGCAGTGGTGTGGAAACAAATGAGTATTGAATTTCAACCTACCCTAGGCCAACAATTTCCAAAAATGCCTGGGAAGTGCACCTTGGCAAAATGAAGACTTAACAAAAGGCAGAAGTTAGAAGAGATGACAAAAGATGTATGATGCCAAAAAAAATAAGAGTGATTCTAACAAGGGCTAAACAACATTGTCTAAAGAAGTTAAGCTTTTTTAGACTGCGAGCCCCATCTAAACTCATGAAATTAACATCTCTAAAACACTGTTGCATTTAATTTCCTTCTCCCAGGTTGTAGGGTGGGAGGTTATTCAGGCACATACTGCTGGGCCCAGAATTTCTATCCCCAACGTAGCGCCACACCATTACCAAGGTTCACAAGATTATGTCCTTACCTCAGACTATTCAGTTCTAGATCATCTGTATCAAAGTCCATAAGTGGCTGTGGTGTGTCGCAAGGTCCATGTGACTGAAGTACTGAGGAACTGGAAGAAATCACTGTGGTTTGTCCTGAAGGATGGATGGTTTTGAACTGAAATTGTGGGCCCATCCACAAACGCCTGTGGGGTCCTGTGTGTGTCACAATCTCAACCTGAAAATAAATATGCCGTGTTAAAAGAGACAAGGCCACAGAAAAATCTATGAAAACTCAACATCTGTAGATACTGCATTAAACACAGACTACCAGCAAGTTCACTGTATGTAGTAACACAAGAAACAGCACGGGAACAGAAGGGGGCATTCCTCTTATAGTCAGGGACTATAATGAACTCAGTAGTTGAGCCTCCACAGCTCTCCAGTGTAGTGCATGCCAAAGATTCACCACACTATATTAGTGGAAAAATTAAAAAGCACCTAAAGGCTTGCATTCATTTACATGGCACTTTATCACATAGTATTCCACATGCAATTAATTACTCTATGTGCTATGATCATTCCCATTAAGAAAAGTCTGCCCCGAACAGACTAACATGTTACAATCCACACTTCCCAGTCATATTCAAAAGGTTGAGAACAAATTAAAGCAACCATTCTCAATCTATTTTTGGCTGTATCCCCCTTTGGACTCCGTTCAAAGTTTATGGGCCCCCTTTTCCTGTGAAGCAGTTGTGCAGTTGGTTTCTTCTGTACATCTCTCCTGACGACGTAAAAAATAATTTAAAACATTATGATTTCAGTCTGTGGCTCGCCCTTAAATGTGCTGAGGCCCCCCAGGGCTTGGTATGGCCCCTGTCAAGAATAGCTGATTTAAAGGAATAGGGTGAGGAGAGGTTATGACGTGGGGAAGGAATTGTAAAGCAACTTTTTTTGATGATGGAGGAAGTGTGGTCTTTGGTGTGACAATGACACAGGGGCTTCTTCAGTTTCCTTTTTTAAATTATTTTATATATATATATTTTCAAATCAACATGAAAACATGAAATTCATTAATTACATAAAAGAAACATAATTTTATAATTCGATGATTTTGAGTAAGAAAAGAAAAAACAAGAAATAAAAAGAATAAGCCCTTACCCTCCCCTCTCCCATCCACCCTTAACTTTCATATCTGGTTAAAGAGTTGTAAAGAACTGAGAATATAACACTTCTTCATTCCTGTAGTGGCTTCTCAGTTTAAGTTATAAACTCAAGTCTGGATTTGGCCTTAAATGTAACCATAATTTGGACTTTGTGAGTTGCTGTGATTCTGGAATTTTCAAAATATGCCTCATAATTTAAAAGGGTTAAGAGTTAGTGAATAAAATAGATGAAATTAAAGTTGTATGATCATTTGGGCTCTTGAGTCAAGAGGCTTTAGCTTTCTCTGATTCACTATCTTCTTTGGCTTGGCTTCGCGGACGAAGATTTATGGAGGGGGTAAAAAGTCCACGTCAGCTGCAGGCTCGTTTGTGGCTGACAAGTCCGATGCAGGACAGGCAGACACGATTGCAGCGGTTGCAAGGGAAAATTGGTTGGTTGGGGTTGGGTGTTGGGTTTTTCCTCCTTTGCCTTTTGTCAGTGAGGTGGGCTCTGCGGTCTTCTTCAAAGGAGGTTGCTGCCCGCCAAACTGTGAGGCGCCAAGATGCACGGTTTGAGGCGTTATCAGCCCACTGGCGGTGGTCAATGTGGCAGGCACCAAGAGATTTCTTTAGGCAGTCCTTGTACCTTTTCTTTGGTGCACCTCTGTCACGGTGGCCAGTGGAGAGCTCGCCATATAACAGGATCTTGGGAAGGCGATGGTCCTCCATTCTGGAGACGTGACCCATCCAGCGCAGCTGGATCTTCAGCAGCGTGGACTCGATGCTGTCGACCTCTGCCATCTCGAGTACTTCGACGTTAGGGGTGTAAGCGCTCCAATGGATGTTGAGGATGGAGCGGAGACAACGCTGGTGGAAGCGTTCTAGGAGCCGTAGGTGGTGCCGGTAGAGGACCCATGATTCGGAGCCGAACAGGAGTGTGGGTATGACAACGGCTCTGTATACGCTTATCTTTGTGAGGTTTTTCAGTTGGTTGTTTTTCCAGACTCTTTTGTGTAGTCTTCCAAAGGCGCTATTTGCCTTGGCGAGTCTGTTGTCTATCTCATTGTCGATCCTTGCATCTGATGAAATGGTGCAGCCGAGATAGGTAAACTGGTTGACCGTTTTGAGTTTTGTGTGCCCGATGGAGATGTGGGGGGGCTGGTCGTCATGGAGGGGAGCTGGCTGATGGAGGAGCTCAGTTTTCTTCAGGCTGACTTCCAGGCCAAACATTTTGGCAGTTTCCGCAAAGTAGGACGTCAAGCGCTGAAGAGCTGGCTCTGAATGGGCAACTAAAGCGGCATCGTCTGCAAAGAGTAGTTCACGGACAAGTTTCTCTTGACCCCAACAATGAAGACGCTGTTTACATCCGGTACCGCACGGATGGCAGTCCCTTCAATCTGAGGCGCCTGCAAGCTCACACCAAGACACAAGAGCAACTTGTCCGTGAACTACTCTTTGCAGACGATGCCGCTTTAGTTGCCCATTCAGAGCCAGCTCTTCAGTGATTCACTATATACACATTGTAATTCTAATTGCCTCTTTAGAAACAAGGCAAATGAGGCAATGTGTAATGTAATGCTGTCTGCCTGTTGTCCTTTTATCATAGCTGTCTCAACTCCTTGTGACTCTATTTATTAACAATATTTATTTTAATCTGTATATAGGTTCTGTGTCTATGTATCGTATGTCTTTATGTGTGTTTGCACTGTTTTTCCCCATGGACCAGGGAATGCCGTTTTGTTGGGTTGTACTGAGTACAATTGGATGATAAATAAACTTGAACTATATTGTGAATCCAACACAGCCCAACAGGTTAACTAAAACTGAGGTAACTTGGTATTCAAGCACATACAAACCAAGTTGAAGCTGCTCTTATATGAATTGAGAAATTTATCTACAATATTTGTTTTCTGTAAGGAATACAAAATAAAAATAAGAGCTGCTGAACAATAACGGCATTCAACAAGGATGGCAGGTCGAGGTTTAAAATAGCAAAGCATCAGCCTTGAGCACTCCCACAGGGTCAGCAAGGAAGGAGGGCACAACTTCAGGATTGAAGGGCGTCCACTTAGAACAGGTGCGGAGAAATTTCTTTCACCAGAGGGTGGTGAATTTGTTGCCACAGGTGGTTGTGGAGGCCAAGTCATTGGGTGTATTTTAGGTAGAGATCAATAGGTTCTTGATTAGCCAGAACATCAAAAGTTATGGGGAGAAGGCCAGGCAGTGGAGCAGTGAGAAAATGGTTTAACGTGATTAAATGGCAGGGCAGACTCAATGGGCTGAATAGTGAGTTCTTCTCCTATGTTTTTTGATCCATGTCCGATCACTTGCACCTCTTCCCATTTAGTGAGCTGCACTTGGTGGTTCCCTCACATTGGAGAACCTAACACAGAATGGATGATCACTCAGTACACTGGAGTATCCCTGAGGTTCCAGGGTGTAAAGTGTAAGGAAGGTAAGGAGTCTTTTTAAAGGCACTTTCCTTGGTAAGTGATTTAAATCAGGAGGGAGTTGGAGACGACCGTTAGAGGAGCGAGGAGGAGAGGCTGGTGGGAAGATAAGGGCCTATAAAAAGGCTCTAACCGGGGCCTGATCGAACACTCAAGGGAGCAGAGAAAGGAAGAGGTATTATTCTAAGGGCTTTTACTGGACCATGGTCTAATTAATTGGTTAATAGGACAATTGGTGAAGAGCCAATAAAAGAAGCGTAGGTATTAGGGAGTGGCCTGATGAAGGAGTGGGGATTCGAGGCTTTGGCTTGTGAGGCTGAGCATATCTGAATTGAGGTAAGATGTTCACATTTAATATATATCCTTTTATATTTACTCTGGTAAAGTACAAGGAGAAGGAGGAAAGATGAGTGTCAGGATAGAAGCCTGTAATGAGCAGAGTACCTCAAGGATCAGTGCTAGGTCCCCTGTTGTTCATAATTTATATTAATGATTTGGATGATGGGGTGGTTAACTGGGTTAGTAAATACGCAGACTATATGAAAATAGGGGAGTGGTGGATAGCGAGGAAGGTTTTCGGGGATTATAGAGGGATTTGGTTTGTCTGGAGAGTTGGGTTGAAAGATGGCAGATGGAATTTAATATAGAGAAGTGTGAGGTGCTTCATTTCGGTAAAAATGAAATAGGACATATGTAATAAAGGGGAGGACATTGGGGAATGCACAAGAACAAAGAGATCTTGGAGTTATGGTGCAGGTTTCCTTGAAGGTGGATTCCCATGTTGACAGGGTGGTTAAGAAGGCATTTGGTATGCTGGCCTTCATAAATCATAGCATAGAGTATAGGAGCTGGGGAATGATGTTGTGACTGTTAAGGCATTGGTGAGGCCAGGTTTGGAGTATTGTGTTCAGTTCTGGTCTCCAAATTATAGGAAAGGTGGAAAAGATGCAGAGAAGATTTATAAGGATGTTGCCTGGCTTAAAATACCCAGAGTAGAGAGAAAGATTGAAGAAGTTAGGACTTTATTCCTTGGAATGTAGACGGTTGAGAGAGGATTTGATAGGTGTTTAAAATTATGAAGGGAATTGATGGACTAGATGCAAGTAGACTCTTTCCCCCTGAGAGCAGGGGAGGTTGAAACAAGTTGAGGGTGAGGGGGCAAAATTTTAGGAGAAACATGAGAGGATGCTTCTTCACTCCGAGAGTGGTGGCTGAATGGAATAATCTTTCGGAGGAAATAGTTGAGGCATAGTCAATTCTTTCATTTAAGAGGAGGCTGAATATATACATGGATAGGAGGGGGTTGGAGGGTTATGGGCGGAGACTAGGCAGGGGGAACTAATGGAGTTGTTTGAGTGAACCGGCGTGGACTTGTAGGCCTGAGATGGCCTGTTTCCATGTTGTAAACTGTTATATGGTTATATGGCCTACCACAAATAGTAGGAATAAACAAACAGGCCTTTTCCTGAATGACAGGCAATGACTAGTGGAATCCCTGCTATTCACAAATCTAAAAATAATTTAGATGAGAAAATAAAATGTAATAGCTGCCAATTTGCAAACACAGAGCTGAGTGGGAGTGCAAGCTGTGAGGAGGATGCAGTGAGGCTCCAGGGTGATTTGGAAGGGCTGAGGGATGGGCAAATGCATGGTAGGTGCAGTATATTGTGGATAAATACAAGATAATCCACTTTCACTACAAGAATAGGAAGGCAGATTAAATCAGCCATTCTCAACCTTGTTTTGGCTGTGGCCCCCTCAGGACCCTGCTCAAAGTTTATGGGCCCCTTCCCTGTGAAGCAGTCAAGCTTGGTTGGTTTCTTCTGTATTTCTCTCCTACCGACTACATAAAAAATTATGAATTCAGTCCATAGCCCCTCGTAAATGTGCAGTCGCCCCCGACATATGGCCCTCATTGAGAATGGTTGATCTGAATAGTGATAGATGGAGAAAGGGAGTGACCTGGGAGTCCTTGTAAACCAGTTGATGTGAATGTAGCAGGCTTTAATTTTAACAAATGCTCACATACAGGAGAAGGGAGCTTTTACAGCAAATGCACAGCGCATGATGTGTCATTTTTGACACTGTCGTCCACTCATCCCTTCCCACTAATTGTCGCCTTAGTACCTACCTCATGTCCGAAAGAAGTGCTACATTTGGGGACTCAAAGTCCATCCAATTGAAGCAACACCACCTAAGACTCTGGATAATAAAATCCTGGACACCTGTTGCTGGAAGGGGATCAGATATATCAAGGATTGTTATGAGCAAGGACAGCTTAAGTCATTCAAACAACTAAGAAAGAAATATGATTTGTCCAATAAAACTTTCTTCTGCTAGCTCCAGCTAAGATCTTAAGGGATAATTTGGGACTGTCTATGGCCCTGCCTGTATGTAGCGACATGGAGATGCTAATTTGAAAGGGGAATACATGCAAGTTCATCTCTATGATGAATCTCCTATTCCAAAGTGAGGGCCTAAAGATGGGTCAAGGAAAAGGTGGGAGTTGGACTTGGGCACCACAATCCACAAGCGGTGCTGGTCAGACTGCTGTCTGGACAGCATGACAGCTGTTATAATGCCAGGTACAGGTTGGTGCATACTATTTCCTGCATCAACTGTACCTCACACCACAAAAATTAGATAAATATAAACCAGAAATTTCAGAAATGTACAGATTGCAACCTTTATCCATTCAGCCTGGCTGTGTACAAAGGTGAGATCCTTCTGGGAGGACCTGGGGGACATTCTGAAAAAAAATTACAAGGGTGGATTTTCCACAGGATCTGGAATTGTACCAGCTGGGAAACATTATGGTTGTGAGTTTTAAACTGTCCGGCTACCAAATTCAGTTTGTGAAGGTTGCCTTGTCAGTAGCCAGGAAGTGTATAGAAGTCACATGGAAGTTTGGCTCCCAACTAAATATTAGATGATGGAGTACCACATATGGATACAAAGTTGTATTCCCCTGGAGAAGAATCAAATACAATTTAAGGAGAAAATATGATGCCTTCATTGGGAGTATGGCAGCCTTTCTGCAACATATAGGTATGCAGATATAGTAACACCCCTTCTAAATAGAAGAAAGGTTAAAATCCATATTATTGTGGAACGATTGAGATAAATGAAGTGGGTCGTGGTGCAGATCACGTGTTCTTGTTTGATATCTTTTCACTTTATTTTACTTTGAGTTTCTATTTGGTTCCTTTAAGGGTCTGTGACTCTATAGATATTTGGTTCTTTATGTTTGTTTAACTTAATCTTGTGATATTAGGTTATGGGAGGGAAGGGAGAGGAGTGGGTGGAGGAAAAATGGACTCTGAATGGAATATATCATTGTTGAGGAAGACTGCACTGTTATTTTGGATTTGAGTCTTGGAAAATCAAAAATAAAATATTCAAAAAACCACTTCACCTATGAATCTATAGTGGCTTGCTCTACATGAGGGAGACTATGCAGAATGGGAGATCACTTCAGTGAACACCTTAGCTCCATCCACTGCAACAGCAAAGACCTCCTAGTGGCAACCAACCCCTTCAACTCCAAACTCCTTTCCCACACTGTCATGTCAGTCCATGGCCTCATGAGCTGCCAGGTTGAGGCCATCTGCACATTGGAGGAACACCTTGTATTCCATCTCAGCAGTCTTCAACCTGATGGCATCCATATCGACCTCCAATTTCCATTAAATCCCTTCCCTGCTCTCTCCCTCATTCTTTTGTCTCCCTTCCTCCAACTTCCCACCCCGTCTCCTTTCTTAGTCCTTTTCCCTCTCCCCCAAGACTTTTCAGCTTCTTTCTTTCCACCTGGATCCACCTATTAATTGTTAGTTTGTGCCCCTCCCACTTTTCCACCTTTTTATTCAGTTGTCTGCCTGATTTTTGGCACTCCTGAAGAATACTTGTATGTACTCAGCAGATAAAAACAATCCAGTTCATCAGTCCAATGATATCTCTCTGGAAGAACACTCCAATAATTTTTTGCTACTTTGGAGTAAAATTATATTCATTCACAAAAAACAAAAGTTTTTTTTAAAAAATGAAGCAAATAAGCATATGATTTATATCTTATTCACCAGATGGCCAGAGAAGAACAGGCTCCAGGGATTTAACTAGGAATATTTATTTCTATTTCTGTGGCTCACCCCCTCTCATCTCCCTCCACCATCAACACTGGTCACAATGACCTGCCTTTGTACAACAGAGTTGAGTTAGATCTCATGGGAGTTATCGAATGCACAACTACTAAATGATAACTTCCGCCATGTACAAAAGAACTGAGCACAGTTATGAAGCACATCAAAGCAACATTCAATCCAAACCACATCCACAGTGAATATTTTTTAAAAACTTGGCCAGATGCGATCACACTAAGATGATAATCGGACAGTAAGTGATGAGTGTTCACGTGGGCCTGAGGTGATGTTTTCTCAAGCTGAAATATCCATGGGTGGCAGGTCACAACAATGCTACAAACTTGTTCTTCATTTCCATCAATTTGCACTGGAGGAGAAGGCTGTCTGCTCTCAGGCCCCTGCTGCTCTGACTGCACAGTTTTTTGAACACAAGCTGTACCATCTGCAAGTTTGATATTGAAGATGTTACAGATGTCGAAATGACTATATTTCTCCTGGACATCATCCTCCTGGGCAGTCTTAATTCCATTGGCTTGAACATTTTTTGCAATTTTCGGTCATCCTCACCTCTAACTGGTTCCACTGTTTCCACCTTTTCCTACTCCAGTTCATACTTTATTCTCTGACTTCTCCCCACGCCACAGACCCTCCATTTACCCTATAACCTCTTTGCTTTTCCCCAGCTTCTTTCCACTCTTGATATACTCTTTATCACCCCCTTCCTATTTTAATCTTGATATAGTGCCCCAAAGTGAAACATTGACTGACCATTTCTACCCGTGGATGCTGCCTGACCTATTGAGTTCATCCAGCAGCTTATTGTTTATACACATTCCTTGGGTGGTAAGAAGAGTTTGTAGCGGCGGCTACTCTGCTCCTGCGATAACACACGCAACCAGACGGGTTGAGCTCGGTGAGCAGACTAATTTATTGCAGGCTGCTGGGCTGCACTTATACTCCCAGCCCAGACCTGGCTGAGAACCGCGCTGACGTCACCCAGGCATCACGTGGTCCCCAAGCGCAGGTTTCTGAGCCCCGAGCTGGAAGGAAGGGAAATCCCCGACGGTGCCATTTTGGCTGGTTGCCCTGCCGTCTGGCTTACAAGCGGGGCAGGTTTGCCTGCCTTGTGGTGAGCCACCGCAAGTTAATAAAACCTTAAAATTATGGCTTTTACGGAAGAACCGATTAAAGCAGAAGGTAATCGAAATCCAAAATAAACTAAAAAGAGAAAGCTGGAGAAACTCAGCAGGTCAAACGGCATACTTCATATAGCAAATATAAATATACATAACCAACCATGCGGGCTTGAGCCCTTCATCGAGATGTATTCAAAATATAGACAGACACCTGAACAAAATGGTGAGGGGAGGGGGCAGGGGAAAGAGTACAGTCTCAAAGGCAGAAGTTAATAGAAGGATAAGGGAGGGAAGGCACAGCAGCAAACAAGGGGAGGGAGGATTGCTCTGTCACTGGAGAGAGAAGGGGTGGAGAGCTAGAGGAAATAAACCACTCAATCAGCCATTGCGTTGAGCACCTCCTACCCCTTCTGTGACAGAATCTGTGAGTGCCACCTCAGCCGCAGCAGATCTCACAAACTGGTGGAAGAAGTCGTCCTCAGACCAGAGGGATTGTCTTAATCGACCGTTTCGAACAGCATGCATCTCTGAAGAGTTTCTTCAAATATACCTTGTGAATGCAGTCCACTGATTCCTTTTGACTGAAATTGTAAAGGCTTTCATAATGTTTACTCTAATCACAAGAAAACTGAGCAGAATGCTTTTATGATGCCACCACACCCATTGGTCAAATTTTTCCTTCCTTGGAGAACCTGGGTTAAAAAACACTTGTGCAAAGCCAGCAGGTCTCAAGCCTGTTCCACCAGTCAATTCCATTACAGATGCTCTAAACATTACCTCCATTCACCCAACTTCGATAAGCACATCTTTAAGAGGCAGTGTCTCAACAAAGCAGCTTCTATTATCAAGGTCCCTCAATGCCCAGGCCATGCTACCATCAGGAAGGAGGTACAGGAGCCTGAAGATACACACACATTACAGACACAGCTTCTTTTCCTCTGCCATCAGATATCTGAACACTGTCTCACTTTTTCCTCTTTTTGCACTAATTATTTATTTTTAGATATTGTATTGACAGAACTTTGCACATGTAATGGACAATTCTGTGGCCACAAAACAACAAGTTTCATATCATATGCTCAGGACAATAAACCTGAATCTGATTCTGATTAACCTCCACCCCCAAAAAAAACTCTCTTATACTTTGAAGGGCTCAACCCCGAACATTGGTTATGTACCTTTTTCTTTGCTACATAAAGGACCTGCTGAGCTTCTCCAGCATTTTGTGATATTGATTCAATAGCTTTGCCCAACAAAAATCTATTAAATTAGCTTTAAAGTGACTAAATGAAGCAACTTTGAGGGGCAAAAGTTGGGATCTCCACTACCTTTTGTATGTTGGTGTTTCTCTTCCTCTGTACATGTCACCAGAGGAAGGTTGCAGTTTGGAAGACGGTGTTATTTTAATTATGAAACCTCTTGAAGGTCATAAGATCCTACTGACTTTTAACAGCAAGCATTCTAAACCTGCTTGATTTTGACACCATAGGATCCTGTAACTTCCTTTCTAGAAAATTTATTACATGGATTTACAACTTCATCACCGAGACAAAAAGCACTGCACAAGAGAAACGCAGAGGAAATCTGGTCTGGCCAATATCCTTTCCACAACAGAAATTACTTGAATGGAAGGTGAAACAGGCAGGTCTTGGTAGAGGCAAACTTTCACCATTGTTGCATCAAAAATACTGTCATACTCAAGATGACATCTTATTTACAGTGGCTGATTTATAGTAAACATTCACCAAGCCTTTCTCTACACAACAGTTGAATTTGTTTTTCTTTGGCTTGGCTTCGTGAACGAAGATTTATGGAGGGGTATTGTCCACGTCAGCTGCAGGCTCGTTTGTGGCTGACAAGTCTGATGCGGGACAGGCAGACACGGTTGCAGGGGAAAATTGGTGGTTTGGGGTTGGGTGTTGGGTTTTTCCTCCTTTGTCTTTTGTCAGTGAGGTGGGCTCTGCGGTCTTCTTCAAAGGAGGTTGCTGCCCGCCGAACTGTGAGGCGCCAAGATGCACGTTTGGAGGCGAGATCAGCCCACTGGCGGTGGTCAATGTGGCAGGCACCAAGAGCTTTCTTTAGGCAGTCCTTGTACCTTTTCTTTGAAAAGAAAAGTTGAATTTGTAGAGCACCTCTAATGTAATAAAATGTCTTGAGGCATTTTACAGGGATAGTTTTATCAAGCAAAATGCAGCAGAGAAGGTGAAAAATGAGCCTTGGTCAAAGAGATAGATTTGAATAAGAGTTTAAAAAGGAGAAAGAGGCAGGAAACATTGGGGACCGAGTTCCAGGTATAGCTGCCTATGAAGTAAAAACTTCATTCTTGCATGTAGGCTCATAGAACCATACAGCACAGAAACAGCCCCTTCGGACCTCCTAGTCCATGTCAAACTATTACGCTCCCTAATCTCTTCCAAGTACCCCGTATTTCTTCAGAGGCTTCTCGGCTAAATAGAAACCAGGATAATACCGGTGCAGTGAGAAACTTGTGTCCTCTGTATTTCACTCCAATGGACTTTGCACAGTGGAACCCATGGGAAAGGCAGACAATGGCACTCTAGACTTCACAAATGTCATCCAGGCTTGTTATGCCACAATAATGGAAAAGTAAAACTATAAAATAACAAATTAACAAGAGTATTTATGGGCATGTGAAAACTTGCTACCATTAACAGAATCCTAGTGGCAGTAATGTAAGACAAACATGGGTGACACGGTCTCATGGGCTGGAAGAGTTTGTTACCCTGGTCTGCATCTTTAAAATTTAGAGTCTACACTGATACTGGGCTAAATATGTAAGTGAGTGAATGCCCTAGTCATTTTTTGAAAAATGGAAACAGTATTTACCAGCCAGAAGGTCTGTGCTCTCATTTGAAAGATAGTGCACCTCTGACATGGTGCTCGATTGGGAACTCAAATTATGTATTAATAGGACACTGAGAGGTGAGAATTGTAGCAGAATCTACTGACACCATCACTAGATTTAGCACCCAGACTATTTCACAAATTAATTCTCAACAGATTTTACCGTGTCTATGATAGGTGATTGGCAAATATTGAGAATTCCACGCTTGAATTAATGTCACATTTGTCACAATGCTGTGACAGCTGCTCTGGGAAAAGTAATTGACCCAAAAACTGAAAGAAACCACTCAATTAATACACAATGCAGAAAAACATTCATTATACAAAACAAGCGACACTTCAGAGTGTTTTCAAGGATAATATTAACATCCCCCATTTCCTAATAATAACTCTAAATTACCAAATTTAATTCTCCCAGTTAGTGAAGGTACCTGAACCCGCTCATTAGATTAATGATATTGAATAATTTCTGGGTTTGCATTTTTATCCTGAATCCTTCAATTCCAGTAGAAGTCCAAAAATCCAGACTGCTCGGGGATTGGGTCAGTTCGGATTTTCTGGATTCTCGGGCAGTACTTTAAAAATTCAAATTTAAGGAAGAATAAAAGAGAAATGAACAGGTAAATTTTGATAATGTATTCATTAGCAAATACAGCATGCTTCGTTTAACAAAACAAGCAGATTTAAAGAAAAATAAAAATGCCACGATAGATCTGTGGTGCCTATGCATTCACGCACAAAAGCCCGCTAAACTTAAAAAATGACAGTTTTCAAAAAGTCCCAATTCTCAAATGATCTGGATTTCTGGCATCCAGATTTTTGGACTTCTCCTGTAGATTCCAAACTATGACCTTTGCCTGGATCAATCCGGGATAGAGATCTGAACTCTTTGATTACTAAGCCATCCCTCAATTATATTCCTGTCTCAAACTCATTTCAAGGTGTCTATTTATACACCACATGATTAGATCTCAGGCTGCAACTTACTCCCACCCATCCGTTATTCCTTATATATAAATGATTTAACACTCTAAATTTGATTCCTGTCTGTAATCGACCCTTGGGTATCCATCAATCTTTGTATAAAATGCGAATCAGTTGACTAGATGAATGGCCAGTGACCAGCTATCTGTCGGTAATCATGTCTTTAGCATTTGTTACAAATATGGCTATTTGAAAGCCATGATGTGGGAGTATTTGTAAGAATCTCTTGAAACTTGTTGCAATTCGAGTCTTCAACATGGTGGATGAGGACAAGCTGCTGAGGTGCAAAAGAGGATGTACAGGACAGAATAGAGTTCAAGTCTGATTACTGAGGATTTAATAATGTCTTGTCTCTCAGGGGTTAGCCTTTGGTTCTAGTTGAAGTGAAAAAAGTTAAAAAATCTTTTGAAAGAAATTACAAGAATCCTGCACATGCGTGCCGTTCTGTATTTCCACAAAAGGGAAATTACTTTTTTCATAATTCATTGGGAAAATAAAGCAGCAAGCTTTACTGATTAAGTGCCAACACCATTGGTGTTGCAGAGCAAAAAAAATGAGCAGATGCTTCTGCAGTTTTCACTCAAGCTACAGACAGCTGTTCCCTGCTGAACCGGCTGTTCCATCGAATGCAGACATATTGTACCTACCTTTCATTCTGACAGCACGCATTAACTGCACTGCGTGCTGAAGAGTAGCTTTCAGGAACAGCTGCTTACGGCGCACAGCACAGCAATGTTTGCATCACCTTTTCTACTTTTAAAACCTGTCTGGACGGCCATCCCTTGGGACTACCCTCGCGTGGCTTTTAGAGCTTTGGTCATGAGATGCATTATTCTGAACTCCTGCTCGTGGGTGTGAAAGAATATTACTGTATGAGTATCAGAATGATCAGGATAATTAAAGGCCTGTTCCAACACTCTGAAAAGGCAGGCTAAGATTCTTTTCCATTCACACAATTCGAGTGATGTTAATAGAAGCAACTTCCTTTCAAGTTTGAAGCAACAGAATTGTGATATACGGACAAACCAAGTTTCAAAGTGATGGTGCCCAGGAGGCCCAAACATCACAGTCAGAGCCTTACCTGCAAGGTGGCTAAATTTCAAATTCAGTGGTTTAACTAACACAAGGCAGTTGGATAAAAACACAAAGGGAAAATTTTACAGAACTCGAGTGGAACTGGATAGCTCGTTACACAACTCCAAACAAAAATCCCATCAAAAACAGCTCAGATTATTTTTTTTAAATCCTCTCAAAGGATGTGGCATTGGTGGCAAATTAATGTCTAGTCCTAGGCACTCCAGAGAATTAGGTGATCTGCAGTGATTAAGGGGAAGGTAACAAACATTGATTGAATTTTCTGCTAAATGACATCTTGTTACGAATGAAACAACTGTGTTTTTGGATCTAAAATAATATCATTAGTTGCTAAGTGCTTAGGACAAAAGAAATGATAGGAACCCATGTAGAGCTTTAAATCTTTGTTAGGTTAAGCCCAGAGGTTTCGAGCACACTGTTCCAACTGTAGAATCAAAGCGCTTTAAATCTTTGATTCTACAGTTGGAACAGTGTGCTCGAAACCTCTGGGCCTAACCTAACAAAGTGCTAAATCTCCCATCTGTCCAGGTTAAATTCCATCTGCCATTTCTTCTTCCACTTTTCTATCTCAATCTAGATCCTATTAAAATCTCAGATAACATTCATTGTCCAGAACACCACCAAATTTGGTGTCAGACTCAAACTTACTAATTTACTGTTGCCTGTTCTAATAGGAGCATGACATTTCTGAACAAGGCCAGGTTTTCGAACGATAAGACCAAGGTCTACTTTATTAAAAATTAGTAAAAAGATACCCTCTTTGGCATCCTCACCTGTGATAACCATTCCTCATCTTCTTGGCCGCTGTGGTCTGACCCAAGACTGTCACAAGATTCATGCCGTCTAAAGGAGGGTGTGGGACTGCCAGGCGAAACCACTGTCAGAAGTACAAAATATTATTAGTGATTATTGCTGACAACTTTAAACCAAAGGTGTTTTCATACTGCCTTTTAGTCTATTTTACTGCACCATGTGAAAAGGCAGGGATTGTTCTTTGGGTGGGCTGTCAATATTGATGCATTCCCAGAGAATACCTGCAAAATGCCAAGAGCTCCTAGAATATTGGCAAGGTTGTTATGGATCTGCTAGAAATACTGGCACACTTCAAGGGAGATGTTGTAATTAACTGATTCTCCTGGGATTCTTCTGAGAATGGTAGCATACTCCTGGGGTTACTACAAAAACATCATATACTCGAAGGACTCAAGTTCCTACTTGCGAAAGGTAGTATCAACTTCTTAAGTGAAAACTGTGTTATCAATGTGCAAGGATTTTTAAAATGATTATACACAAAAGAAATATGCAACTCAGCCAATTAGTACAAAAAATGTGGTGAAAATTCTCCAGTGGAGTATCAAAAAAAATGTATGTAATATATCTGGCCTTAAACTAAAAACTTTGACAACTGTTTGCAATCCCTTCCCAGGCCCTGGAGTGTTGATGGCTCCTAGAGTCAACATTAGTAAGTGGCTGCTTAAATATTAAGTCATGAGATATTGGTCTTTATTTTGATGTAATTGTGGGAAAGACCTAGTTATTGCAAATGCTTCCTGCCCACAGAACAATCAAATTTATGAAGGAAGTGCTTGCAGCAGGAAATTCCTCTCCGCAATCATTTCCTCAACATCCGAAGAAGAAGTCAGTATGGCTCTGACCTGCTCTTCACAGAAACAAGGCCAGGGTACTGCAGCACGAGCAAATGACATTTCACCTGACCACCAATTACAATTATGAGTTCAATTCCTCTTTAATGATAACATAATGTGGTCTGAACCGTTTTGTGCTGGAGACACGAGGAGAAATCTGTTGGAGACAGATTGTGTCTGCTCATGTCAACATAACGAGAAGCAGTTGTTTCCTGTTCACTGAATAACCTGTTTGCCAATAATCATTCAGTTATCAGGAAGTGAGTGAGAGCCATAAACAGCTGAGTGGAGTGCAGTCACAGTGTTTAATATGGGAGCTCTTGCCATTAGTCATGTAGCATATACACAATGTCTCATCCTCTCTAGAGCCTATTATAAAAGGATTTACAACATGAAATCTCCTTTAAAAAAAGTCATTCATTCTTCCTCAGGTGCAGCCTGCTAACATCACACACAGTAAGGATTAAAAAATAGCCCATACTTTCATTTTTTGTCAACTTACAAAACATTCATGAATATTATTCCATGCATGAATATAGCCTGAAGCACAATGACACTTGGACCAGCTGTCCCATACTCTCCTCCTTTTGCACACACATTAACAGGCATCAAGACTGTCTCAGATAAATACAATAACAAATCTAAAACATTTTTTATGGATGCAAATATATGCACTGCATTATTCCAGAGTTCCACTGCACCTACATTGCCCAAAGGTCAAAGGTTTCAAAGAAAATCATTAATTATCTCCAAGTACTGATGAAACATACCATAATATCATTCTGTTACTTTCCATCTTCAGAGAACAATGAAACTGATTATGGGTAATTGCAACCCTTTCAATGATAAAGGCAAGAGCACATTTCTGGAAAAATAGACTGAATTGCAAAGCGTGGTCACAAAACATGGCATGGTTAGAGTAACTCTGTTACAGAGTCAACGATCCGGGTTCGAATCCCACACTCTTTGTAAGGAGTTTGTACGTTCTCCCCATATCTGCGCGAGTTTCTTCCTCTGGGTGCTCTGGTGTCCTCCCACTGTTCAAAACATACTAGGGGATGTCAATTGGGTATAATTGGGTGGCATGCACTCATGGCTGAAAGGATCTGTTACCATGCTGTATGTCTAAAATTTAAATAAATTTAAACTATTAATAACAGCATAATTCAGTCACAATTAATTTCCATATTTAAAGCTGTGTTTTCTGTATTAATAAAGAAGTAAATACAATGTGATGAAGAGTTCATAACTACTCACTGGCCTTGGTATTGTGGGCAGAGATGCTTATGGAGCACTAGACAATCCACATTTTATGTTCTATGACATGAGAAACCTCCCATCACTGCTATCTAAAATACAAAATAAAACTAAACTGAAATCACAGATTGCAGGTTTATCTCTATTTCTGCACCACTCTGTAAAATTAGCTGAACAAAGATAATTTTCTCCCACTTCCATCCTTAACATGGTCCCTCAATGTCTCACATAAAGCTGCTTGAAGATTCCTCCTTGATTCCTGACCCTTGGGTGCAATCGCTGTGCACTAATTAATTATTAAAGTTTTCTAACAATCAGCCAGTATGAAGATTGTATTTCTCTTATCCTTCATTAGTGTGTCCCACAGGAGTGGTCAGAGTACTGTGTGATTACCTTGTGGCTCATCCTTCTGCCCAGGGGATAATGTCCAATCCAAGCTGTTGCCTGCATCAGGAGTCTGCAGTTTCCCTTCGTCAGGCACATTTTCTCCACCTTTCCTTTGTAAGGAATTGACTCTGAAGTCAATATTGTAAAAGGCAAATTTTTTAAAAATTGATTGTATTGTTTTAATCATTTTTAAAGCGATCGATTTATTTTTAACCTGACATATTGGCACTTTAACTACTAGCTGGTCTCAATGAGTTTTCTAATGGCTTCTTTTCCTTTGATGTGCCATTGCAGGAAGAGCCACAGCACACTATGGTCGAGGTGCATATTCTCCAACAAGGAAGATAAATGAATGAATCAGTGTGCTGCAAGGACAGGAGATGAACAGATTTCTTTGCATGGACAGAAGGGGTAAATGTGGTGGAGTTTGTAAATAGAAATGGCTTTTTGTGTGAACATTTTCTGACTTTATTGTAACATAGAGTATTTATTGTGCTTTTTGCATGGTGAAACATTTCACAGCTTTGTAGCAATCTGCTTGGACATCAGATGCAGCAGGATCAAGTACATTGCCCGCCTATGCCACGTTCACAATGCAGACAATCTGGGCAATTATTGCCTGGTCAGTCTAAAGGCATCATCCCATAACATGTTCAGTGAAGCCCAGAATGGGTTTTGCCAAGACAACCTGATTCCAAACTTCATCACTGCCTTCTGTCAAGGGTGGCAATGAGCTGTATTTAAGGCAGCGATTGATAGGTATCTGAATAGTTAGGGTCTCAAAGGTTATGGGGAGAAGGCAGGGGGTGGGGCTGTGGAAGAGTAGCTCATGATGGAATAGCAGAGCAGTCTCAATGGGCCAAAATGACCTTAGCTTATGGTTTACACCCAAATATGGACCAAAAAGCTGAATTTCAGAAGGTGATTGCCCCGATATAGCGTGGGTTTGAGGAATTCAACATCGAGGGGAAAACTCCAACCAACAGTGGAAGTTTTGAATAACAGGAAAATATTTGTTTGCTGAAAGTCAATTATTTCCAACGTATGAGATTACCACAAGAGCTCCTTGGGACAGTGTTCTGCGCATTCTTCAATTCATTTCGGATTCCTCAGCAAATAACGGTCTGTGTTTGCACATATGGTCCTTCAGGCATGGGATGATGATTGTCAGTCACACCTCTAAAGGGCCAGACTCCTGATTGCAGACATGCAGAAGAGTGGAACAAAGTGTCCAGCTGGAGGAAGGTTTATAGTAGGGGAAGGGATTTGGAGTAGGAGGTAGGAAATCCTGGTTGTAGAGGTAGGCACAGAGACAATGGAAGAAGAGCTCAGCATCATTGGGTGCACAAAGGGGAACAAAGGTGAGGCCTCAACTGAGGACAGAGCATTTTGTTTCCAGGAGGGGAAGGTTGGAGGGCATGGTAAAGACCAGGCAGAGGTTGGGGGGTGGGGGGGGGGAGGGGGTGGGAGTGGGGGGGAGGGAAGAGGGGGGGTTGGTGTCGAGGGGGGGAGGAGGATGGAGTGGATCAGATATAAAGGGTAGGAAGGATCCAAGTGAGGGAGTAAGAGAGCCTGAGGCTCAGTCCTGTGGACCGCTGGGGCCAGGATGGAAGTTCGCGTCAGAGGCTTGGTTCTCTGGTACGCTAGAGCTAGGGTGGGAGTTCACAACGGAGGCTCGGTTCTCTGGATTGCCAGTGTCAGGGTAGGAGTTTGCATCGAAGGCTCAGTTCTCTTGGCCACCAGGGCTGGGGTGGAAGTTTGTGATGGAGGCTCAGTCCTGTGGACTGCTGGGGCTAGGGTGGGAGTTCACAATGGAGGCTTGGTCCTAAGGGTCACTGGTGTGGAGACCTATAATCACAGCATCTGCAAGCTTGTGTTTCACTCCAAGCAATCATCTGACAGTATCAACTGTATCTTCCTGTGACAGGTATTCCCCTAACCTCTTTTACCATCTTTTGCAGTGCCAGTCTTTCAGGTCGTGCAACGGAGAGTCCCGATGCTCTGTCAGCATGGCTATTCCTTGTAGTTGAAGATGATGGCCTTTATTTCATTGAGCCAAAGAGCGAAGATGCCTGTGCATGTATTTGTTTCATGTCTACTTGAATTTGCACTCCAAGAAGCACACAATACTTCACAAATCAACCAACTAGATTCAATGGCATGGAAACCACAATGATTGGAGTTGAGAGATTTGTTACGGCCTTCGTCCACCTTCACAGTCGTTGAGATCAGATTAACTTTGTTCTTTGTCAGGGACCTTACCGCCGTGGGTGGCCCGACCAGGAGCATAGCTCCAGGTGCCATCACTCTTGGGATCTCAGGACCACACAAGCTTCTCCACCACAACACAGTAACAATCCACAGAGAAGCCTGATGCTCCCCCAGTCACCTTCCCCCTTTATCTCTCCTTTTTCCAGTTTCACCCCCCCACAACTCATGTTCTGCCTTTCTCTTCTGGGGGGGCTGGGAAACATAATTTAATGCTATTTTAGCAGTCTTTTGGGCCAATGTCTCAGGGAAACAATAGCAAGTACCAGAGGACTTCTGTTTAAGATGATTGGAGGAAAGTTAAGGGGAGAGTACCTTCTCTCCACCAAGGGTGGGGGTGGAGGCTGGTAAAATAGAGACTCTTGGATAGGCACATGGATGTGAGAAAAATAGAGGGTATGGTTGAAAAACACAAAACCTGCAGATACTGACTGAAGTAAAGAAATAATGCTGGAGAAACTCAGCAGGTCAAACTTTGTACTTCAGGCTTAAGCCCTTCATCAAGATATGATTAAAAATGTAGGCAGGAGCCTGAACAAAATGGCAGGGTGAGGGAGCACTGTCCCACGAGCAGGAGATGATAGGTAGATAAGGGAGGGAGGGGGTAGTGTGTGAATGGAAAGCTGGAGGAAAGAAGATAGAGGGATGGGGAAGAGAGAGAGAATGGGGTGTAGGGTAGCAGAACCTGGAGAAGTCTCTGTTAATGCCATCCAATTGGAGAGTGCCCAGATGGAAAATAAGATGTTGCTCCTCCGATTTAATTTAACGGTACACGAGGATATGAACAAACATGTCAGCACGTGAGTTAAGTACAGATTTGAAATGGTTAGCCACTGATTGTATGGTTGGGAAAGGTTAGATGTCTGTGGAGTAGGCTTGTATGGGTCAGCAAAACATCATGGGCTGAATGGCCTATTCTGTGCTGTAATGCTCTGTGTTCTATGTTCTAACATCATTACTTTTGGCAATGAAACTATATGGCATGAGACTTCATGCAGTATCAGCTCAGCCCAACAAAAATGGGTGGAATCCAATTTCTGGGCCGTTATACTTTGATATGCATATTGGTGATAAATGTAAATTTCATGCTTTCAAGCTTTTGTCACGATTGTGGTGGAGATCTGAGCAAATAATGCTGCACTTCCATCAAGAAATCTCTCAATCAGTGGTTCACAAAATATGCACAACACTTGGACTTAAGAGCAGCAATTAGTGTGAAGTAACTTAATCCGGATTTATCAGCCTTTGTTGCTTGGTTGCTATGAGAAAATGCTCGTTTTTCTTTCTTTCACCTCTGCTATCCACTTGCTGGAATGTGTCACCGTGTTGTAGTTGAGGCACAACCTCATGTTAAAGCAAGAGGTCAGCAGATATTTCTACTGATGAAAGATTCAAAGCTGCACAGGACTGGAGGATTAGATCTGGGTGGCACAAGCAACGATCGGATTTAAACAGAATGCATGCCACGGCCTCCAACCCATCATTCCAATGCACTAAAAGGCTCTGGGGATATATAATAAACTCAGCCCTTGACAAACCCTAAAACCAATTCTCATTGGCAGGCTCTCTCAGGAATATTGAACAGCTGAAAGAGAAGTAAATCACGAAAGTCTGTAGACACCATGGTTGAAGTAAAATCACAATGCTGGAGAAACTCAGCAGGGCAGACAGTGTACCCCAAGAGCAAAGATGAAGGGTGGCCAAACTTAAACGTCAGATGCTTGAGAATCACAAAACATTAAAAAATTTACAAATATTAAGAAATACTTATTCATGTGTGCAATTTTTAAACTGCTAATTTGTATTAATTTTAATAATCAAAAAGTACATATCTGCATCCCAAATATTTTTTAAATCCTGACTGATTATTGTGAGACTCCATCTTGGCTGTGAGTTGTTGAAAATTCGGCTGATATGTTGTGCGAATTAGGTCAGGCGTTGATTTGTTAGGATTGCACGATGCCAGTATCACACTAACACACTACAAATTTCACTGCCTGCAATACAGCCACTAAAATACCACTCTAGTGTGAGCACTGACTTGTACAACTCCTGTCTCAGCCAACATATTTCCGTGAGCCGCATATTACATGTCAAAAGCCTCATGTGGCTCGCGAGCCGTGGTTTGATATATAACCAACGTTTCGGGCTTGAGCAGGTGAAAGAATGGGAGAGGGAGAGTGCCACCACCTAAAAAAAGTAAAAAGGAGATTTAAAAAAAAACCACAAATGAACAAAATGGTTACTTGGAGATGCATGACATAAATACTCAAAATTATTTCTCCAACTAAATGTAGTGTGCCCAGATTATCCTGAGACATGGGGGAGACTGGCTGTACCTCCTCAACACAAGTAGAGGAAGTTGAACCTTGTTTCAGAATAATGGATTGCCAAATTCGTCACTTATCAGGAATGCAGATATTCTCAAAACATCAATGAAGGAGTAAGGATTTGCTCTCCACATTTTAAAATGGGAAAACAGATATGAGATGTTGTGGTTTTAGGCAAGCTGCCATCCATTTCAGGCTGTCATGTGGATCTCTTGACTACAAAGGGATCCCAAGATTACATGCAGTGCTGAAGAAATCTGACCAGTAGTCACCAGTGCTGAGGAGGTGAGAACACGTCAATTACCAGTTGTGTACACCTCCTGACAGACTTTGATGGAATTGAATGTGAAGGGCCAGCAGAACGGATTTGCATGTTTTTTCTTCCTGATTCTCAGCTGGGGCAGACTGGAGATCCCTGTCTTTGATTTTGATGCTGTGAGGAACTTCTGCCCTCGGAAGCATTCATGCCCATTGGAAAATCCAAAATTATTTGGGTAGATAATCATGCTCCCCATAACCCAATCATCCCCTCTTGCCCCATGAGCAAGAGCCAGCGCCAGCACATGCACACATAGCAGGCAGGCAGCTGGATGACAGTAATGGAACTATGGTGCCTCGAGCAGGGAAAGGCACAAAAGTAATCAGTAAACTTGCACATTTAGATTGCAATTAGAGTCAAATGTATTCTGTTCGTTAGTTTTGAACCTCTTCCATTATCCAAAGATGGTTGTAGTTTCAGAAATGCACAGAATCTCATTCCATATTTACTGGAATATTTTATTCCACAGGAAAGCGACAGGGATCTCAAAACAAGGTTTGGTAAAAACTGCAATCTCGAACACTGTACCGAAAAAGCATTATCCAGGAACCCAGTGATGGAGAAAGGGATAACAAAAAGTCACCGTTTTTTTTTTGTTCACTGACCCTGGAGGACAAAGGTCAACTCTAATCAAATATAATGACTGCTAATGCAGACATCTGATCACTAGCTAATTTCAGCAGGTTATGCGGTTCTGTGCAGAGACTCTAGGAGTGGTCGGCTGGGGACTTTCATCTCCACTTGGACAGATAATGTAACCAAACAACTGACAGAATGCTAATACTGTAACAAAATGATAGACAGCTACAAATTCTTCAACTGAGCTGTTCCTTAATGATAATCATTATGTCCCATTTGCTTTTCATTATTGTTTTCATCCACATGCTGGGTTTAACCCTGTGCAGCCAAGTAAAGGCAAGTTATTCTTATCCTGAGTTTTCCTGACTTCGTTTGGAAAGCTGCCCTATAAATAATGGCCACAGTTGTCCAACTTGGTCCTCTTTCTAATGAGAAGCCTGGCCAGTCAAATGCACTGCAGATTTTCTTGTTTAACTCGAATTGCAATATTCATTGCTCTTGAGGTTGTGAATAACAACTTAAATGGATTCTCGTTCAGACTCTAAAGGCAAATAAAACACTTCCCGTTTATTTCTTTCATCAACAGTGCTTCATTTCAGTCACTGCCATCCTTTCAAACCCCTCAAACTTCTCAGGGATTACCAGCAAAATACCTGCAGGTCACTGAAGGTGTGGCAAGGGTGGAGCAAAGGCAATTTTTGGAGGACAGATCAATTATTCCCACAAAGGTGCCAAGACCAAAAAAGTTGAGAAACACTATGCAAAGGGGACCCGGTTAGTGAATATTCACTTTGATGTGAAATGCCTAAAAGGTGGTGAAATACTTCCCAATTTTTGTCAAGCCATTGAATGAGGAAAAGGAATATGAACTTTTACTATGGCCTTATTATGTCATCAACAACTCATATTTGCAACCACATCATGTCGTGATTTGGCAGGTCATGTGCCATTTTTCTTGTGCAAACTCTAAACCAGTTATGAATCATACTGGAAGTGTAACTGAGGAATTTAAGTATATGGAGGTAGAACAAGTGGGCCATGAAATTTCTGCAGCATTTCCTGGCGTGGAATTGCAAGAGCTCTCAGTGTCTTTGTGAACTGAATGATGTCTGTGCCTTTTCCACAGGTTGAGAGTACCATGAAGAAAACATGATTTTTAAATGGAATACTGGGAAAAGTTTTTGAAATAAGGTAGAAAAATAAATAAAAATGTTTTTAAAATGTATAATAAATCAGGATGTGCCCGTGTAAGAATTACTGGTCTCTTTAATTACTGGTCATATTTAAGTTCAGTTCACTTTTAATACCAAAATTATTACCGATCTTAAGACCATAAGACATTTTGTTTAGACATATAGCACGGTAACAGTGCCCAATTTACAAGCAATTAACCTACCCCTCCCCCCTCCCCCGGTACATTTCAAACTGTGGATGGAAACTGTAGACTGCAGGGAAAACCCACGCAGACATGGGGAGAACATACAAACTCCTTACAGACAGTTCGGGATTTGAACCTCTGTCCCTATCGCTGGTGCTGTAAGGGCGTTGTGCTAACCGCTACCCCAACCGTGCTGTTCCATAGGAACAGAAATAGGTTATTCAGCCCATTGAGTCTGTCTTCCCCACCATTTAATCATTTTCTCACTGCTCGGCCTTCTCCGCCTCATCTTTGATGCCCTGACTAATCACAAATATCAATCTTTGCCTTAAATACCCAATGACTTGGTCTCCACAACTGCAACAAATTCCACAGATTTACTTCCCTCTGGCTCAAGAAATTCCTCTACATTTCTGTTCTAAGTGGATGCTCTTCGAGCCTGAAGCTGTGCCCTCTTTTCCAAGACACTATTGTTAAGTTCCATCGCAGAGTCTAAAAACTGAATGTAGCAGGCAAAATAAAAATGCCAGGGCCAGGACATCACAGTCAGAATTCAGCACACATTAAATGTATTCATTCACAAAGCAAGCCCACCATCTACTGCACATCCCTCCTCCCCATTGAACTAACAAATTCAAAGGGCAGTTATGGGATGTGAGGTCAGGAATCACTGGCCATTCAGAATGTGTAAGATAACAACTTCCCTCCAGTGAACAAAATGAGTTAACTAGATGGGTTCAAAAGAATGTGATTGTTTCATGCCCAGTGTTGTTGACATTAAATACCAATTTATTTAATTTTTTGAATGTTCATAGTTGCTGTGGTGGCACATGAACTTGTGACCACAGACCAATTATCCAGGCACCTGGATTCTGGTAAGCTCATGCGAAGGACTATTCCACTGTACCCTAGTCTGTGAAAGTTATCTTTGAGGACTTTTTTTAAGAATTTAGGACGAGATGGAAGAAAACCCAGAGAGGATTGCTAATCTTTCATTCTAATCAGTAACATCGGTAGGAAAGAACCCTTGTGAATACCAGATCGAGCTATTGGTATGCAACATGGTCACATATTGTGACGCCACTCACAGAGCCAACTGATAGGGATGAGAAACCTTGTATGTGCGTCACCACTGGAGTGAACAATATGGTGGAAGCGTGGCTCGGCACATCACCATCGGATCTGATATGTGCAATAGATGGACACGTGCTGGTTCTTGTCCAGAAAAATAAGAGAAACCCAACAAAGAGCAATGTTGGAATCTTGAGGAAACTACGAGAAGCCAGAGGGATTCAAGCAGTCATGTTGCAACCATGTGTAGAAATGGTCAGTCCACATTTTGGTTCAGGGGGTCCTTTGTCAGGATTGAAGTAGGAATCTTGAACAAACAATGTGAAGCTGGAGAAACTCAGCAAGCCAGGCATTCTCTATTTAGACCTGCTCTAATGATCAATTAGGTGATGACAAATCTGATGCAGTTGGAGAGTCATTAGGAGCGTAGAAGGCCATTCAGCACAACTTCCCAACCTAACCAAAATCTACCAATCTCGTTTTAAAAGTTCCAACTTTGTGTGCCAAATTGAAGTGGAAAATGAACTTCATTTCACTTCCAAATGAGGTTGTCCCAATGTTACATCCCTAATGTTTTTGATTTTTCCTGAACAGAAAATGATTTTCTGTATCAAAACAATCAAATCATTTTTAACGTGTTAAAAAAATAACAAGGAGAACAACCGCAGGAATAAAAATGATGCAAGTCACAGGATAAGAGGGTGTGCAGGGAAAACCTGGGTGTGAGAGCATTAATAATATGTAGATATAATGAGATTTTGCTGAACAACAGTCAACACAGGACTGCCTTCAATATGTTGGAGGGTCGCATCGTGAAAACGGTGAGTAACAGAACACTACTTACTGGCAACCAGCTGGTTCTGGTAATGTTGGACAGCATCTGCCCTGAGCAGCAAAGGGTGGTTTGCATTGAAGGGTGGCTGAAGCTCATTCCACTGTGGAGTCCTACACAGCAGAGAATAAAAACACAATGCATTATGGAAGGACAATTCCACACAAAGAATAGGAAGTCACGGCAAATATCTGAGACTAATTAGATAACTATTATTGTAGAATCTGTGAAAAACTTTCAAAAAACTTTGTGACATCTTTTAGGTACTTAAGAAGTTTTGTTCCATATTTTCAAATATACTGACATATCTTCCTATCCAACTTTTTTGGTTGTTCCCAAGGCTACCGACAAAGATCAGATTCAGAAGTACTGTATATAATGACACTAGTTGGACTTTTTGTTTTACCACCATGACTAACTACATGATTACTTGTATTTTGGTGATGCACAATACTGGCTACTCACAGTTTCTATTCTACAGCAAAACTGAAGAGGCAGTAGCATGGAGTTGACCTTTCCAAAGTTTGAGTAACTCCCGATGGGAAAGAGACATACGAATATCAGAGCCAGAACCATCAGGCTGAGAAACAGCTTCTTCCCACGGGCAGTGAGAATGGTGAATGATTGAATGAACTGCTCATACCAACTCTCTGAGGCTCTACTATCTATTAAATAATATTTATTTATTTTTACATAGGTAGGTAAGTACTGCATATGTATTGTTTGTCCAGATGTGTGTTTGCATGTTTTGCACCGAGGGCTGAAGAACACAGTTTTGTCAGGTTGTACTTGTACAATCGGACACCGAGGACTGGAGAACACTATTTCATTGGGTTGTACCATAACTGCATGGTGGAAGATTGACGAACGTCACCTTCTTCATTTTATACTTACATTCACATTTATTGACCCAGGCTTAGCGGAGAAGCTGAATGTAACCAATCTTGTTCAAAAAAATAAAAATTATTTGTTCAGTGGATGTAGACATTGCTGGGAAGATCAGATTATTGCCCAATCCTAATAATCCCCTGAAATGAGTCATCCACTAGGCAACCACAGAAGATGGCATGAGCTAACCTCGTTCACACATCTGGAATCACATGTGGGCCTGACCAGGGAAGGATGACAGAAGCCAACTGTAAATTTGATAGATCTTTTCAACAACCCAACATATTAAATTTAGATTTAGACATACAGCACAGTAACAGGCCATTTCAGTCATGAGCCTGTGCTGTCCAATTACACCCAATTCACCTACATCCCCAGTACATTTGGAAGGGTGGGAGGAAACCAGAGCACCTGGATGAAACCCACGCTGACACGAGGAGAACGTACAAACTCCTTACAGACAGCGCTAGATTTGGACCTCGACCCTAGCATTATAGCAGGTGTTGCGCTAACTGCTATGCACATTGTGCCGCCCTGTTATTTAACCCAACTGCTCTGTGCTGGTGTTCACGAGCCATAGACTTTTTTTAAAATCACATACAAGCGTTGTCCCGAGGTTTTGGAAAGCTCTTTGTTGGTACATGTTCTTTCCTTTCATCTCTCACCTTGACATTTGATCCATGTCTCCCCAGTGCAACAGCACTCCACTGTTTGCTTTTATAACTAGCAACAATGAGCTTCAATTTCCATGCATTTTCTGGTTAAAGATGTCCATCCTAGGTTTATTTGGGCTGAATTCATGTTACATTGCAGTAACAGATTAAATACAATTGGATCCCAAACCAATGCCTGGCAAAATAAATTACACTCCCTAGTGCAGGCTGTCTCACTGCAATCTGTTTTGCATCATTTTAAAACTCAACATCTGCCTTAGACTACCCAAGTTGGTGCAAGGCAAAGCCACCAATTTGTGGTGTAGGCACATCCGCACCCCAAGGGGGAATCTTGCATCTAGAATCTACTGCAAGTTCAAAACACAGTGGAAGTGTCATATCAGATGTACATCTCAGACCGTGGATCACATTGACTAATTCTGTTGCCCATCAAGTCTAATATACATTTACAAAAAAGCACCCGTTATCAGGAATTCGAGCAACCAGCAAAAAAAAAACCATGGAAAATAAAAAGGTAAAGAATACAGAAGTTTAAAATTGGCACGTTTTGCTGTGAGTTTGCCAATCACGCACAATCTCAAGCATCTGTAAAATTCACTTCAATGGTATCGACCTGGGGTCATTCTCCATTGAAGATCATCATCCTATCTCTATCTCTGCTTAATACATCTGCAGACAGATGGAAGATGAGGACTCTCCTGGACATGTTCCACAAGTACAGTAGGGTTTGGTGAATCTTATTCAGGATGATATTGATCAGTTATCTGAAACTCCTGATCTATGTAATTGGAGGAATGGCACTGGCACCTAGTGCCTGGTCTCTCTTCTGTCCCCACCAGAAGACTAACTCCCCTTCTTAAGGCACTTTACAATTGAAGGAGAGGCTGCACCTGTCCTGTTATCTTCTCCTTTCACAGCCCTGTCAATGAAGCAACAATTCACCTTCATATCTAGTTCAGTGCAATCGGTTCTCAGTGTGGTCTTTTTATTGGAGGAGTCTAATGTAGATTGGGTAACTATTTTTGTGGAGACCTGCCTTCAATCTGCAGGGTGATTCCGAGTTTGCTGAAACCTGTTAGTTTACGATACCATTATCTCCTGCACTGTCTTAATGAATCCCAAACTAGAGATGAGAAACAGCACCTCATCTCCTCCCTGGGCAAACTGCAGCCCTCTGTACTCAATATCAAAATCTAAACTGCAGATAACTTGCATTCCCTGCCTCAGATGCAACTGGTCATTTCTGCTGATATTGACTGACTTTTTTTCTCCCCCAATTCGACCCGACAAGTCCATGCTGCCCAATTTACACTCCATTAACCTACAACCCAGTTCGTTTTTGATTTGCACAACTAAACCCGTTTGACATAATTTATCGCCCTACACTTCACATTTACTTAACTGATTTACAATGTTCCTGGTGAAAGAATCAGGCCTGAAAAGTTGGCTGCCTTTTTACTTCCTATGGATGCTGTGTGACCTGCTGAGTTTCTCTAGCACATTTGGGTAGTGCACAACTTTACTTAGCTCTAATTTTCACTCTCCAACTGCTCTCACCTGATAGTTTTTATTCATTTTCTCTCTCTCTCTCACACACACAATACCCCATGGATCAGATGATTTCGACTTGTATTCCAATGAGAACTCTGGCCTTACCCCTTCCGAGATATTCTATTTGCCCAATCTAGACCACCTCAACCTCTAGGCAACCTAAATTTCAATTGTTTCAATGAAAAGTCGCCAGTGTGAAATGTTAACTCAGTCTTTCTTTCCATATTTGCTGTCTTACCAGCTGTGTTTCGAGCCTTTTCTATTTTCATGTCTAATTTCAACATCTGCTATTTTTTTTATTTTAATGGTATCATCCTAATTTTCCCCATTCGAAATTGTTCTGCATGCATTGAAGCTGGTTTTATTTTTGTCTTACTCAGCAAGCTGAGCAGCCATACCCAGTGATAGTGCAAGTTCAAATTTATTTATCACCTGATTGCACAAGTACAACCTGAAAAAACAGTGTTCTCCTGTTCCTGATGCAAAAAATGCAAACACCCAACCAGACAAGACATGCGTGGCGACAAGCAATACATGTGCAGAACAAATATACACATATAAAATAAATTAATATTAATATTCAGAACTTTCCCCCAGATATAAGATGCCCCAGAGTTTTAGGTCTCTGCAATAGAGAAAAATGGGTGATACTTTGAGGTGAAAATATATCGAAGAGAGATTTGTGGAGGGTGCTATTCTTTGAAAAGATAATGCTCGATTGTGCCTTTCGACTGTACATAAAGACTAACACAGCTGGTTCTGAAGCACTTTGGGACACTCTGAGACTGTAAAAACTGCTGCTTAAATGTAAATCTTTCTTTTTTAAGACTGTCCTTTCCATTTAATTGCCAACTTGCAATTATATGGAACGGATGTGAAAAACTAACGATGATTAAAGCAAATTTTATAAAAGGATTTAGTTTGGAGGAAAAAAAATTAAAAATAATATTTGACAATATTTATCTTTGTCTCTTAAAAGCAAATTTATAAAAAAATCTCCATGTGTGGTATTTGATTTATCCAGGCTCCTGGTCTGGGCCTTGGCAATTTTGGTTGCATTTATAAATGTTCTCATTAAAAAACTTTTCATTCCTAGCCTTCTCTAAAGTACATAACTTGAAAGAACTGGTCTGTGACAAATGAACTTACGAACTTCAAGACCCATTACATCTTTTAATTGTAACAGAATCATGTGAAAATAACTTTAAAAAAACAGAAGTCGTGATGGTGTTTGGAATGAATAAATCACAAGAGCAGAATATTCCCCTTGGAGAAAACAGTAACCAGGGTACAACCCTGCTGACTCTAATTACTGCTGTGCAGCACTGAAAGGGGCTCTTGAGATAGAGGAAAGGCTTTGTACATAGACATTTCCCAAGACCTATCTTCAAAGGAAACATGAAAAAGTAGTTAGTCGCGGTAAAGAAAGCTAATCAAAGTTATGATAGCTGCACCTCCCCCTTCCAACCCTCTCCTTTGACTCTTCCTCGACTGAGTGAGTGATTGATTGTAAATAGGCCTTCCTGAAAGGGCACACTCTCCGCAGGGACATCCTATTGCTTCCATCTGACGATATCTCCTTCTTCGGCATTTGCTTGGTTTGAGGATGACTTGCTTCTGCTCCTGTTCTGAGGATTCTGATGTGGTTGTTGGGATCTGCAGACTCTGCCACAAATGGAACATGAGGTGCTAAGTGGAGCCGGTGTGCTCCTTGTGGCTTTCCTGGGCTTCCGTACAATCCTGATAAAGGGACTTCTTAGTACCTAAATGCACTGTTGCCATTTTGAGTACTCATGGACTGGGAGTACAATGTTGGCAAATGTGAGGTTATTCATTTTAGAAGGAAAAGTGGAAGATAAGAATATTATTTAAAAAGCAAGTGAATGCTGCCTGGAAATGTTTATGCACGAATCACAAAAGGTTGGTTTACAGGTGCAGCAAGCTATCAAGAAGGTAAATGGAATGTTAGCCGTCATTGCCAGACAGAGGGATGGAATTTAAGAGCAGGGAGGTTCTGCTGTAACTGTACCAGGTCCTGGTGAGGCCATATCTGGAGAATTGTGTGCAGTTCTGGTCTCCTTACTTGAGAAAGGATGTACTGGCTTTGGAGGTGTGCAAAGTGAGATTCCAGGGATGAAGGTGTTGGCCTATGAGGAGAGATTGAGTCGTCTGGGACTGTACTCGCTGGAATTTAGAAGAATGAAAGGGGATCTTTTAGAAACACATAAAATTATGAGAGGCATAGATAAGATAGAAGTAGGCAAGTTGTTCCCATTGGTGGGGGAGACTAGAACTAGGGGACATAGCCTCAAGATCCAAGGGTGTAGATTTAGGACGGAGATGAGGAGGAACTGCTTTTTCCAGAGGGTGGGGAATCTGTGGAATTTGCTGCCCATTGAAGCAGTGGAGGCGACCTCAGAAATTAAATTAAAGGTGGGATAGATTTTTACATAGTTGGGGAATTAAGGGATGTGAGGAAAAGGCAGGAAGGTGGTGATGAGCCCATCATCAGATCAGCCGTGATCACATTGAATGGCAGATCAGGCTTGATGGGCCAGATAGCCTACTCCTGCTCCCATTTCTTATGTTCTTATCTTATACAATAAAAGGCAGCTTGGAGAATATTCATGAATTCTAACCTTTGGAGGAGAGTAAATGTTTCATGAAACTTGCATCAGGCCACACAATTCACACAAGAACTGAGTGAGAACTTCAATGCTTAGGATGCATGAAGCCCTTTTTCAGCAGAGGGACAGCCTTAAGACCACCTGGATGCATCCCCGATCCAAACACTGGCACCTCCTGGACTACATCCTGGTGCGAGAAAGTGACAAACAAGATGTGCTCCACACCAGGGTCATGCCTAGCGCGGAATGCCACACTGACCACCGGCTGGTTCGCTGCAAGCTCAACCTTCACTTCAAGCCAAAGCCCAGGAACAATAAAGCCCCCAGAAAGAGGTTCAATGATGGAAAACTGCAGTCAGACGAAGCGAGAGGAAACTTCCAGGCAAACCTCAAAGCAAAGCTCGACGTTGCAACCCGCCTCACGGACCCGTCCCCTGAAACCCTCTGGGATCAGTTGAAGACTACCATACTGCAATCCACTGAGGAGGTACTGGGCTTCTCCTCCAGGAAAAACAAGGACTGGTTTGACGAAAACAGCCAGGAAATCCAGGAGCTGCTGGCAAAGAAGCGAGCTGCCCACCAGGCTCACCTTACAAAGCCGTCCTGTCCAGAGAAGAAACAAGCCTTCCGTCGCGCATGCAGCCATCTTCAGCGCAAACTCCGGGAGATCCAAAATGAGTGGTGGACTAGCCTCGCCAAACGAACCCAGCTCAGCGCGGACATTGGCGACTTCAGGGGTTTCTACAAGGCTCTAAAGGCTGTGTACGGCCCCTCACCCCAAGTCCAAAGCCCGCTGCGCAGCTCAGACGGCAAAGTCCTCCTCAGCGACAAGATCTCCATCCTCAACCGATGGTCAGAACACTTCCAATCTCTTTTCAGTGCCAACCGCTCAGTCCAAGATTCCGTCCTGCTCCAGCTCCCTCAACAGCCCCTAAGGCTAGAGCTAGATGAGGTTCCCACCCTGGATGAGACATATAAGGCAATCGAACAACTGAAAAGTGGCAAAGCAGCAGGTATGGATGGAATCCCCCCAGAAGTCTGGAAGGCTGGCGGCAAAACTCTGCATGCCAAACTGCATGAGTCTTTCAAGCTTTGTTGGGACCAAGGTAAACTGCCCCAGGATCTTCGTGATGCCACCATCATCACCCTGTACAAAAACAAAGGCGAGAAATCAGACTGCTCAAACTACAGGGGAATCACGTTGCTCTCCATTGCAGGCAAAATCTTCGCTAGGATTCTACTAAATAGAATAATACCTAGTGTCGCCGAGAATATTCTCCCAGAATCACAGTGCGGCTTTCGCGCAAACAGAGGAACCACTGACATGGTCTTTGCCCTCAGACAGCTCCAAGAAAAGTGCAGAGAACAAAACAAAGGACTCTACATCACCTTTGTTGACCTCACCAAAGCCTTCGACACCGTGAGCAGGAAAGGGCTTTGGCAAATACTAGAGCGCATCGGATGTCCCCCAAAGTTCCTCAACATGATTATCCAACTGCACGAAAACCAACAAGGTCGGGTCAGATACAGCAATGAGCTCTCTGAACCCTTCTCCAATAACAATGGCGTGAAGCAAGGCTGTGTTCTCGCACCAACCCTCTTTTCAATCTTCTTCAGCATGATGCTGAACCAAGCCATGAAAGACCCCAACAATGAAGACGCTGTTTACATCCGGTACCGCACGGATGGCAGTCTCTCCAATCTGAGGCGCCTGCAAGCTCACACCAAGACACAAGAGAAACTTGTCCGTGAACTACTCTTTGCAGATGATGCCGCTTTAGTTGCCCATTCAGAGCCAGCTCTTCAGCGCTTGACGTCCTGCTTTGCGGAAACTGCCAAAATGTTTGGCCTGGAAGTCAACCTGAAGAAAACTGAGGTCCTTCATCAGCCAGCTCCCCACCATGACTACCAGCCCCCCCACATCTCCATCGGGCACACAAAACTCAAAACGGTCAACCAGTTTACCTATCTCGGCTGCACCATTTCATCAGATGCAAGGATCGACAATGAGATAGACAACAGACTCGCCAAGGCAAATAGCGCCTTTGGAAGACTACACAAAAGAGTCTGGAAAAACAACCAACTGAAAAACCTCACAAAGATAAGCGTATACAGAGCCGTTGTCATACCCACACTCCTGTTCGGCTCCGAATCATGGGTCCTCTACCGGCACCACCTACGGCTCCTAGAACGCTTCCACCAGCGTTGTCTCCGCTCCATCCTCAACATCCATTGGAGCGCTTACACCCCTAACGTCGAAGTACTCGAGATGGCAGAGGTCGACAGCATCGAGTCCACGCTGCTGAAGATCCAGCTGCGCTGGATGGGTCACGTCTCCAGAATGGAGGACCATCGCCTTCCCAAGATCCTGTTATATGGCGAGCTCTCCACTGGCCACCGTGACAGAGGTGCACCAAAGAAAAGGTACAAGGACTGCCTAAAGAAATCTCTTGGTGCCTGCCACATTGACCACCGCCAGTGGGCTGATAACGCCTCAAACCGTGCATCTTGGCGCCTCACAGTTTGGCGGGCAGCAACCTCCTTTGAAGAAGACCGCAGAGCCCACCTCACGAACAAAAGGCAAAGGAGGAAAAACCCAACACCCAACCCCAACCAACCAATTTTCCCTTGCAACCGCTGCAATCGTGTCTGCCTGTCCCGCATCGGACTTGTCAGCCACAAACGAGCCTGCAGCTGACGTGGACTTTTTACCCCCTCCATAAATCTTCGTCCGCGAAGCCAAGCCAAAGAAGAAAAGAAGAAGACATGAAGCCCAAATCTCTAGAGTATGCAAGAGAGCAGAGATCAATGCTGCTGGTACACCATGTGCCAGTTTGAGGCCTTGATCTTCAAACATGTTTTCCTGCATGTGATCTCAGCTTTTTAAAAAGAAAGTGAAGGGTATTTTATCACACTGTGGAACTAAACGCAATAAAGAGTAAGGCTTGGGGAGCCTTGAGCTGAGATGTTTCCTGCAGGATGGCTCTTGTAGCTGCACAGTGGCATATACATGTTCCCAGAAGCTGATCAATCTATCCAGTTTTGCTGCACGCTGGCATGGATTCAGCAGAATTGAACACCCTGCTCTGCAATAACCAGCCAGCATCTTCACGTCTGACATTATTATGGTGGGAAAGCCGTCAATGAAGAAGGAGAAAATGGGTGTAGTCATGAACCTGTCTTGAGAGGCATATGTAGCTTTGATCTTGGGCTGAAATAACTGACATCAAAAGATCACAAACTGCCTTCTCTCAGTGAAAAGGCACCTTATAAAGAAGTCAAGGTTGCTTCAAGCCTTCAGCATAATGGGTAGGGAAAGAAGTCCATGACATTTATATCATTCGTGAGATTCTCTGAAGATTAACTCTTCCTTGAGGGTTGGTTGTATTCCTTATAATTCCTTTAGCATGCTTAATAACCTTTTGAGGAGATTGGATATAAAACATTTTCTCATAGTGGGATAAAGGGGACAACATTTCCAGAGTTCAAGCTCTCTGGGGGCTAACAAAACTAGCACTTTTCAAGTACAATTTTACATACCCATATTCTAAAGTGACAGTCCATAGTGAAATTCCAAATGACCAGCAAGGTCCCAGATGCAATTTGTAATTTGTGTTCAGCAGATCTCACAACAGAATTGGATGAGAACCCTAATTAGTTTTGGTTCTCATCTTAACAAGAAGTTAACAAGTTAACATTTACTGCCGGGAAACAGATCAGAGGTCAATTTACAGGTCCATTAGAGTGGCAGAGAGGGTCACTGGAGTCTCCCTACCCCTCTCCCCCACCCCTCCAATGACATGATCTACTGGGATCATTGTCTGAAGAGGGCAGGCAAAATTATTGAGGACCCCTTCAGCTGCTCTTGTCGGGAAAGAGATCCAGGAGGATCAGAGCCAGCACCCCCAGGATGAGAAACAGCATCTTCCCACGGGCAGTGAGAATGGTGAACAACCAAAGGAACTGCTTACATGAACCATCTGAGACTCTCATATTCATAAATCAGTATTTATTTATTTGTATCTATGAATACTTGTCTGGCATATGTTTTGTTTGTCTGGTTGAGTGTCTGGATGATTTGCACCAAGGACCGAAGAATGCTGTTTTGTCATGTTGTACCATCAGATGTCAATAAACTTGACTCCTGACTCTCAACCAGTAACCTCTGATAGGTTTGTGCAAATGAATGGCAAGGGAGGAATGCAAGGAAGATAGAACATGCTCTTACATGATATTTTTCACAACCTCAGAGTAGTTTACAATCAATGAAGTACATCTTAAGTGTGATGATCAATGTCTCCTCCTCACTGACAAACAACAGAAGTACACCTCTCTCTACAACCATGACTGTGTGGCTAGGTACAATTCAAATTTGCTGAAGACACCATGGTTGCCAGCAGAATCAGAGAATGCAATGAGGAACTGGACAGGAGTGAGATAGATCAGCAGGTTGAGTGGTGTCACAATATTAACCTTGCACTCAACATTAGCAAAATTAAGGAATTGATTCCAGACTTCCTGAAGGGAAAACCAAGAGAACACAACCAGTCCTCATTGAGGGGTCAGTAGTGGAGAGGGTTAAGAACTTCAAATTCCTGGGTGTCAATGCAATAACGAAAAAGGCTTCCAGTTGCGATATTTGAGGAGCATGAGGAGATTTGGTAAGTCACCAAAGCCTCTTGCAAATTTGTACCATAGAGAGCATTCAGACTGGTTGCATCACTGTCTGGTATGAAGATGTCAATGCACAGAACAGGAACAGGCGACAGAGGGTTGAAAACTCAACTAATGCCATCATGGGCATCAGTCTTTACTCCATCAAGGATATCTTTAAAAGGTGGTATCTGAAGAAAGCAGCATCTATCATCAAGGTTCCTCACCACCCAGGCCAGGTACTTTTTTTCTCTGCTACCATCAGGAAGGAGGTACAGGAGCCTGAAGACACACATCCAACAGCTTTTTCTCCTCCATCATCAGATTTCTGAATGGACAATGAACCATAGACACTACCTCACTTTTTTTCTCTTTTTGCACTAATTATTTATTTTGTAAATGCGCTTTAGTTGCCCATTCAGAGCCAGCTCTCCAGCGCTTGACGTCCTGTTTTGTGGAAACTGCCAAAATGTTTGGCCTGGAAGTCAGCCTGAAGAAATCTGAGGTCCTCCATCAGCCAGCTCCCCACCATGACCACCAGCCCCCCCACATCGCCATCGGGCACACTGAACTCAAAACGGTCAACCAGTTTACCTACCTCGGCTGCACCATTTCATCTGATGCAAGGATCAACAAAGAGATAGACAACAGACTCGCCAAGGCAAATAGCGCCTTTGGAAGACTACACAAAAGAGTCTGGAAAAACAACCACCTGAAGAAACACTCAAAGATCAGCGTGTACAGAGTCGTTGTCATACCCACGCTCCTGTTCGGCTCCAAATAATGGGTCCTCTACCGGCATCACCTATGGCTCCTAGAACGCTTCCATCAGCGCTGTCTCCGCTCCATCCTCAACATTCATCGAAATGACTTCATCACCAACATCAAAGTACTCGAGCTGGCAGAGTCCGCAAGCATCGAATCCATGCTGCTGAAGACCCAACTGCGCTGGGTGGGTCACGTCTACAGAATAGAGGACCATCGTCTTCCCAAGATCGTGTTCTATGACGAGCTCTCCACTGGCCTCCGAGACAGAGGTGCACCAAAGAAGAGGTACAAGGACTGCTTAAAGAAATCTCTTGGTGCCTGCCCCATTGACCACCGCCAGTGGGCTGATATCGCCTCAAACCGTCCATCTTGGCACCTCACAGTTCGGCGGGCAGCAACCTCCTTTGAAGAAGACCGCAGAGCCCACCTCACTGACAAAGACAAAGGAGGAAAAACCCAACACCCAACCCCAACCCACCAATTTTCCCTTGCAACCGCTGCAACCGTGCCTGCCTGTCCCACATCGGACTTGTCAGTCACCAACGAGCCTGCAGCAGACGTGGACATACCCCTCAATAAATCTTCGTCCGCGAACCCAAGCCAAAGAAAGAAATGTTGTATTTATGGAAGTGTAATTTAGAGCAATTTTGCATCTGTAATACACAGCACCTACTGCCACAAAACAACAAATTTCATGACATATGTTGTTCATGACAATAAATCTGATTCTGAATCTGAAATATCACCCTCCATATGAGCGCAGCAAGCTCATACAAAGAGAAATGGGATCTTGACCAGATCATTTGTTTTAGTTACTTGGTTGAGGGACAAAAACTGGCCTCAGGACAGATGTCTCAAGGAACTACATCTTGCAGGATTGAACAATGAGAGAAAAGGCTACAAGACAGACAAAAATCCTGGGATAGCTCTGGGTGATTCCCAATTTTTATCTGAATCGAAGCTACTCAGCAGAAGCAAACTCAAAAAGACAGCTAGAGCTAGACCTAATGAGATATGGTTCTCGGTTAAGGATATCAAAGGAAAAATGTAGCGAGTAACTAAAATTGATCTTGTCTTTCATTGTTTTGCTATTAAAACGCATAAGATCGCAGGTGATTGTTGTTTAGTGATTGAAAAGCTGGGATATAATGATCACAAGATGAATATAATAACTGGCAATGAAATTCAAAGGATTCATCTCATTAAAACAGTCTTTCAAATTTTCATTTGCAGAAACTAGAAGCTATGTTGCATCACAGTTTCATTAATTTACCATGGCTGTGATACTCAAATACTAGGTTAAAAGCTTATTTTCTGTTAATAATTCCATTGTCTACAACTATCATTAGGACTTCACCAATTCTCTGATTCCAAGGCATATGAAGCTTTTAGCTACAATGCTTCTATCCTCAGCCCCCATTGCACTCAAATGGAAACTGGGTGCACTAAAAACTCATGATGTCTCAAAGAAGGATTGCAATTAAGCAGACAAGATTGTAATTTAATATGTGTTTTGCATCCCCAATAGATCTGTCTGTAAACACAGAAATTATGTGGCCCTTAATAATTCAGTCCTGGGTTTAACTCCCAGGCTCTTTTGAGTCATGACACAAAGGAACTATAGACAACAAAGGTTTATCATATCTTAGCTTAAACAGAGAGACATTTCAAGCTCTCTACTGTTTTGGTAATTAATATTCTTCAATTATTCTGGGATGCTTTCATCTCTATCAATTTACCAGGAGTCTATTGGTCACTGTTTGTGTGAACTTGAACCTCTTGACTTCAATACAAATTCAATGCAATTTATACATGCATCACCTGATGTCGTTTATTCCACTGGGTTCACCTGTGGATTCATCCTTGAGCCAGAGATCCTTCTTCTGCCCACAGGTGAGATGCAGGAGAGTTCCATGTCAGCCTCATGTATTCAAGTCAAATGCACAGCAGAGAAATAGGCCATTCAGGCCATCTACTCCATACTGGTACATGCATTTGTGCTCCATCAGTTTAGAATCAATAAGCCAATTTTTTTTTCTCTGAGCCTTGAAGTGAGTGGCTTGTTCGGTGGTTACTATGTATTTGGAATCCCATGCAGCTGGGCCATGTAAAGACAGCAAATTTTCTTCTCGAAAGAATTTTGATTCATTTTAAGTAATAAAATGACAGTTTCATGGACACTCGTGTTGACATGAACTTTTTACTCCAAATTATTTAAAGAACAAATTTAGATTCCCCATTTGCTCTGGCAAGATTTCATCTTGCACTGCTGTTCCATTCTGGAATTGAACCCAGTGGTTTGCTACTAATTTATAAGGGGTGACGTGAGAGCTGAAAATAGAAGTATTGCAAGTATATGAGAATAAACCAGTTGACCTGTGATGCTGCATTTAATCATTTGTGAATCTATACCCCAATGGTGACCCTGCGTGGACACTTATTTTACAAAGCATACATAGATGGCCTCCTTACTCTTCCTACTGTACGTTATTTTAGCAATACTAAAGCCCTGCTGGTGTTTACGATCCCCAGTGACTCTGTCTGTAAACTGAAGTACTGTCTTTTTCAGTACTTATAATGGTTTCAGAATGTAGAAAGTGATGTCCTGCTGCCCATAAGAAATAAGGAGAGAAGACCATTCAACACCATGAGCCTGCCATTTCATATTCCCCATTGGTACATTAAGTCCTCATTGAGGGCTCAGGAATGGAGAGGGTCAAAAGCTTTAAATTCCTGGGTGTCAACATCTCTGAGGATCTGTCCTGGAGCCTCCATGTCAATGCAATCACAAAGAAGGTTTACCAGCGGCTATATTTTGTAAGGAGTTTGAGGAGATTTGGTATGTCACTGAAGATTCTCAAAAACCTCTACAGGTGTATCGTGGAAGCATTCTGACTGGTGGCATCACTGTCTGGAATGGAGGTGCCAATGCTCAGGCAGGAAAAATCTTCAGAGGCTTGTTAACATGGCCAGTGACATCACAGGCACCAGTGTTCACTCCAATGAGAGCACCCACAAGATACAATGTCTTAAGAAGCCAGCCTCTATTCTCAAGGACTCCCCCCCACACCCCCCCCCCCACCACCACTCAGGCCATCTTCAAGAGCCTGAAGGTGAACACCCAGAGGCACGAAGACAGCTTCTTCTCCTTTGCCATCAGATTCTTGAATGAACAATGAAGCCGACATTGCCTTATTTTGACTTTATCTTTATCTTGCACTATTTTTATTTATTTTGTAAACGTTTGCAATGTGACGCTGCCGCAAAAGAATGGATTTTGTGACATATTCCTGACAATAAATTCTGATTCGAAATGTTTGCCGGCTCACAGAGTAATTCTATTTACCCACCCATTTTTGAAAGGAAATGAGTAGCTCATAACAGCTAAAGTTAATCTTTTCTTTCAATGTCTTGCTATTAAAATGCACGAGATCACAGTTGGTTGTTGTTCAGTGATTGAAAAGCTAGGATATAATGATCATAAGGTGAATATAAAAACTGGCAAACCCCCCCACACTCTCCTCACCCCCACTGGATTTTTCTTGCACTTCAGAGGGGCAATTTCTAGTTCCAATGAATGCACAAACCCTTACAACATTTGGATGTGGGTGAAAACATGAGCACCTGGAGGAAGCCCACATGGTCAGAGGGAAAATGTTAATTTTAACATGACAGCACGATAGACGGCCCTTCTGGCCTATGAAACCAATGCAGCCTAATTGCATGCAAATAACCAACCAACCACAAACGTTTTGGAGAATGGGAGGAAACCAGAGCACCAGGGAAAACCCACGTAGGACAAAGGACCAACATACAAATTCCTTACAGATGGCGCTGAATTACTGCCGGTGCAGTAATTATGTTGCACTAATCACCCAAATTCAAATACCACATAA
This sequence comes from Narcine bancroftii, assembly GCF_036971445.1. Lineage (NCBI taxonomy): Eukaryota > Metazoa > Chordata > Chondrichthyes > Torpediniformes > Narcinidae > Narcine > Narcine bancroftii. The sequence goes on along the minus strand of NC_091482.1, from coordinate 3,143,039 downwards.
GTAACACTGGAGTTCAGGTCTGAACCTTGATTCGCTGGTGCTTGGTACCGCTATTGTACCCCACATCGTGAATGATGCAGCCAGCAGTGGACAAAGCCCAGCAAAAGTGTCACTCTGAGGAAATAGGTCAGAACATTTTACCTGGCCAGAGACCAGCTTGCTCGAGGAGATGTCAATAGCTCCAGCTGAGTATCATCACTGATCTTCTGCACAGTGGTAACGGGGCGAGGTTCAATTGTGTGCTCCACCAGGTTACCATAGCAACTAATAATGAACAGGGAGTCGACCACCGACTGCTTTGATTGATCTAAGGTCAAAAGCATATGGATTATGAGTTTTAAAAGAATGGTCAACTTGTTTCTCTAAATATGCATTGCCAAATGATCAGTCGAGTCCAAAGTTGAGCTTTAAGATACCTGAATTTAGCTGCTCTTTAAGATCTTTAAGACCCAAAAGAGGGACAGGCCTATAACCTGGTGTTTTAACCCCAAACTCTGCACAAAAATTTTCTGGGGGCATACAAGTTAAACTAACAGATACTTCTACGACTCATTTAATCCACACTCCATTTTTCCCATCTTTTTATTCAGGCGAATGCCTGATTTTCGGCACTCCAGACAAAGGGCTCAGGCCCAAAATATTAACTGCCTTGTACTTTGTACTTCTGCATGACCTGCTGAGTTTCTCCAGTACTTTGGAGCACTTCATCCTATCTCCAATCTACTCTTCTTCTTGTGTTTCACAAAAACACAGGGGCCATGTATCAGAGAGTGGCTGCTGCTCTTGTTCTGGCAGGATCTAACAGCACTGGAGGATTCCAGTTTTTGAATAGGGGTGGAGGGGAAAAAATTATGTCAGGGCACTACTTCCCAGAACATGCTTCTGATTAGTTGATCTGACCAGACGTGGATGATGCCTGGTTGGGGGAAGATTTGGACTGAGACAAAAAAAATTGTCTTAAAATGCAAAAAACTACAACTGCATATTTTTTGTAGACAATTCTGGAAAGACCAGTATTTTTGTCCATCTGTAATTGCCTGTAATTGAAGTGTCTTGCTTGGAAAGTAAGTGGAGCAGATTTCCTTTCCTGAAGGATATTAATGAGCTTTTTAATATTTTGTGCAAAACTGTCAATGGTGGAAATTGAAATCAAAAATAGAGAATGCTGGAATCACTCTACAGTTCATGTGGCCTCAGTGGGGAGAAATACAGAACTGACATTTCAGGTGAAGGGCCCTTCGTTAGAACAAGGAAAGTGAGAAAAGCAGTCTGTGATTGTAGTTTACACAAAAATGCTGGAGAAACACAGCAAAGTCAAACAGCGTTCTTTATTTTTATGGCTGGAATTGGTGTGGAGAGTGTGGAGGGCCGAGCATTCTGAGGGAGTGAGATTAGAATAATTGAGGGGAGTGGTGAAGTTTAGACAGGTGATGTCTGGCGGCAGTTGAAATAAGCTTTATCTTTGCTACAGTGAGAGAGCAAGTGTGTTTAAGAAGAGAAAGATAGAGTGAACCAACAGAATGTCTGTGATAGGGTGTAGTCCAGAGATGTCAAGGAAACGATTACTTCAATAAAAATGGCAGGTTCAGAGAGAACAGAAAAATCAAGCAAGTTGGAATAACTACATATGTGTGTAGATATAAAAAAGTGAGATTACTTGAAATTGTCAAATTCATTATTCATAAATATCCCTGATGTAAGATGAGGCATTTTGCCGATCCTAGACATGATTGGTGCAATGTAGGCCAAAAACAGGGAGGTCAGAGTTGCTGTAGGACAGAGAATTAAAATGGATGGTTACAGAGAGATATCAGCTACTATGAGTGTGAGGTTCATTCAGAAGACTGGTAACTGAGGGAAAGAGACATAAATCCTGTTCCTTCCTCTAATCATATCCAATGTAAGTTCAAAACACAGCCCTTCCTCTTCATCTGGTTTGTTATAGCCATTAAGACGTTATAATAAATTTAACAATTTCAAGTAACCACCTTTTTATTGTCTGGGCTTTGATTTGTTTCATTTTTTTCTCCCCCAACTGCCTTATTTTCACAATTCTTATCTTAACAAGTAAGTGAAAATCAAAAATAAAACTCTGCAGGTATTGCAAGTCTAAAATTTAAAAAATGCTGGAAATAATCAGCAGGTTCTAATGAAGGATTTTCAACTTGGACCATGAACTTGGTTCCTCTTCACAGATGGGGCCTGGCCTGCAAAGTAATTCCAGCATTTCTTCTTTTCTGTTATCTTGACAACTTCAGACTGCACCCCATCACCTCTGTTCTCCCTGCCACTCCTCTTTGCAATTTCAAGCACGCTTTACCTTTCCACTGACAAAAGGCTCTTCACCCAGAGGCTCTTGTATTGGGACTGTACGCCTAGCTCTAGACTTCTCAGACAGGGGAAAGCTCCTTCCTGTATCTACCCTGCCAAGCTTATTTCAATGACACCCCCTTTCATTCTTAAGAATTTGAAATAAAGACCTAACCTATTCAATCCATGCACACAAGTCCGCAATTCCACAAACTAATCTTCATCCACACAGTACAGAAACCAACCTGGTTTCTGTGCTGCAATGCTCTTTGGTTATAACAAGCCGTTCACCGAGATTGTGCAAAATATCAAACGGCCATTTACACTGAATGGAGCAAAACAAGGAAGTCTGCAGACTCTTCTTATTGTATTCAAAACACAGAAATGCCGGAGGAATTCAGCTGGTCTCGAAGCACCCATAGAAGGTAAAGATATATTATCGACATTTTGGGCCTGAGCCCTTCTTCAATACCCTATGAGCCTTTTCTCTCTCTCTTGTCCTCCGCTCCCTATCCAATTAACACCTTTTGTCCCTTGGTCTGTAATCTTCCCCCTGCCCTTTCTTTTAATTCAAGCGCCTCCCTATTTTTCCCTCATACCTCGAAGAAGGGCTCAGGCTCGAAACGTCGGTAATATATCTTTACCTCCTTTGGCCACTGCAAAACCGGCTGAGTTCCTCCAGCATTTCTGTGTTTTGATTTTTCATCCTATACTGAAACCTATTCTCCCAGATTCTACTCCTTTACCGATAACTAGGGGGAATTTCCAGCGCTCAATGAAACTATCACCCCCATGGAAAGCCATCCCAGGTACAAAATTGAACCTGGATTGCTGGAGTGTGAGGCACCAGCTTCAGAGATGAATTTTCACTGCCTTCCCTCTGTTAGATAACGAATAAAAATGGCACTCCCCTCAAGAACCAAGGACCTATGTAACTGCAGTAAGGCTGAAATCCTTTTTCAATGTAGGCCTAATGTCCCATTTGCTTTCCTAATTGTTTTCCATTCCTTCATGTTAACTTTCAGTGGCTTTTAGGTTGCACTTCTGTTTAAATTGGTTCAATTTCTTAACCTATGTTCTATTTTCCCAAAGAGGTATTGGAGGTTACTTGAAAACTGTACAGGGCACTCACCTTTCTCCCGCTTCAGGCCAGTATTGGTTGTTAACCAGGATCGTGATGAAGAAAATGTGGCAGCTACACAAAATTCTCCACCCACAGCCTTGCTTGGGGAAATCTGTGGGACAGACCTAGATTTGCTCTTACTGTAAAAGAATGGAAGAGATTTCATAAAATGTTGGCAGTCATCATCCATTTCTGCTCTCCAATTGTCTTCCTGTCTTTTGTACAGACATAGTTTGATTACAGAAACCACAAAATGTTCTCATGCTAAAATGTAGTAAATGGTCACAAAAAAACGAACTGAAATGGCATTGCATCACACAAACAAATCTGTGGTTCGGTTACGTTATTTTTAATGACCATTTCAAAAGCGTAACTTCAACAAAGCTGTATAATTGGACAGTGATTAATTCTTTAATTAGCGACTCAGTTAAATGCAAGTACTGTTCCTGAAAGTAAGAAAAAAAACGTGAACTAAAAAGCAAATAACTGCCGTTCATGGAAGTTTAAAATTAGAACAGAAAATCATAGAGACCTTGATGGGATTAGGCATAATTACAGAAACTGACAGTTTGTTCAGCGAAAAAAAACAAATACGTAAGAGAGATGCTTTTAGAAAAAAATTCCATGTATTTACATTTCTATTCTTTTGTGGTTCCATTGAAAATATTTCCCTTTCAAGTACAGCAATTCCCTGTGGAAAATTCCAACTGAATTTGCTTCCACTAGATTGCATGGTAATGTACACTCATTGATAGCATGGAAGGTATAACAAGAACATTGAAAGTCCTTCACCAAAGAAATAAACACAAACCAACTTCTCAAGTTGTCGGTAGGTAAGTCCTTATGTTCAATAACATAAACTATCGACTTAAAAATATGTGGTTTCTTGTTGGGTTACGAGTGTTGGGCATGCAACAGTGCACAAACTGTCCGAAGGATCAGTCATCCAAGACCACACCAACCAAGAACAAAAATGCAAAGCAATGTTCCCCAGCATCACTGACAAATTTCGGTCAACACATTGTAGGATTCCTTTCCCAAATTCAGCTCAACTGCATTTACGTTATTTGCTTAAACTGCATCTTGTGAGAGCAAGTACCACATTTTATCCGTCACTGAACAGCATGGATTCGCTTGAATTCTTTGCTGGATTTACCAGTCATTGTCTTATATTTGTATCCAGTACATGTGGTTTCTCCCAGAAGTGAGAACAGTTTTATGGTGTCCAACACTATCAAGGTCAATTAGATTTTCCCTGAGCATTCTCTTGCAACCTGTTCAGATTTCTCTCTATTTTATCAATCCTTGCTAACCTCAGTTCTGGTATAATCTTCCTTTTCCAGTATCTCAATATCCAGCTTTAATAGGGAAAACAAACTCTGCTTTTCAGTACACGTTCTGATTGCGGCTCATCCAGCTTTCAGCAGGCTTATTCCATGAAGATCAATGGTCCTTTGAGATTGAACCAAATATTGTCAAATTTCCCCTTACGAACGAACCACTATTTTTACTTTAAAACAACAAACCCAAGAGTCTGTCAGTAGTTTCTGTGTTAAACTTGCACCCAACAACAGATCTCCACACCTCATAAATCACAATACGTTCCCAATGTCCTGCACATGACAGATTTAACCATTGACAATAAAAACGATCATTTGGAACCAGAGGACTGTTCGGTGGACAGGGTCCAACCCCAGAAGTAGATTGTGAAGTATTTTATTTAAGTAATAAATAAGAATGACTGTACCAACACAAATAAGCCAGACTCTCGAATGAATTGCAAACAAAGTTTGAGAGTTTACTGGAATAATGCAAGTTGCACGTTAATTAAAATTGCAGGCACCTCTGATCATTAATTCAGGTTGGCTAACACTAGGGATCGGACACAAGCAATTGCCAGGCTTCCACTTAAGAAGGATGAATAGATCTCCAATTTAACCAACATCCAATTTATAACATAAAAGGCCACCTGCTCCCAATCTGCTCTAGTCAAAAACTGAGGCAATTGAAGACACAAGTTGCAATTGCACAATTTTAATCTCAAGTTGCTGGTTCACTCTTCCGCAAAGCTCTTGCCTTGGTGAGGAGTGCAGCCACCATTCAGTTACACCAACAACAAGATGGCAATAATTATGTACTCTCGCTCTGAGGAAAAGCAGAACAAACCTCACATCAACATCATTCATAAGCATCAGGCAGCCAGATCATTCTTTAGTTCTGGCTCGTCAAAGGCTTGTAGAGTTGTGCTGCCTGTGGGAGGTATACAGTTGTGTGCAGGGCTTTCAAGAGGCTGTTAAACTGCCAGGACAACCAAGGAGTGGTAATCCAGGATCAGTGTCAGGAATTTGTGAATGCAGTTTATTGGAAGTTCCGAAACTTGCATTTGGAATTTTCAACAAAACTGTTGCACATGCTTTGAACAAATTTGCTTTCTATATATGTGCATATATATTTTTAAAATGTCAAGAAGACAACAGAAGAAAAATGGGTGTTTTTCATCTCTGGATTGTGGAATCAAATCCAGCTTTGACTGATGAGATGAAAGCTCCTCTACTGCTGGCTCAAAATGCCAAGAGTTTGAACTGTCACAACTTGTTCCCAGTGAGTGGTGATGCGTGGGACAAAATTGCTCTTAATTTGGTGTCAATTAATACTAACATTGACACAGGAGCTGATGGGAGCTGTAACTTTAAAAAAAGGTTATATTGACCCAGCTGTGAATGTTCCTTAGCAGTGGGGCATCTTGTTGAACCAAACTGGCTGGAATTTCAAATGAATCTGGACATGTTGAACTTGTTTTGAGAACACTGGGGATTGAGATGGAAACTATTCTATTCCCCAGCATGACCATTCATCATCTTAATGAGGATTAAACTGCTCAGAAATGGAAGCAGGCATGCCCCCAATGTTGGCGTTATTATGGTGACTCCTTGAATGTTACAATTTACTTTGAAGCATGGTTGCCAACTTCTGTCACAGGAACAGAGGTAGCCCATTCAGCCTCAAGTTTGTTTCAAAAGGTAGAACTGCTCGTATGTACCACTAATCTATTCTACCTTCAGTGAAAGTATGTCTCAGGTGATATGAACTGTATCAAAATGGCTTCTTCTGTATGCAACACAGATGTTGCAACACTGCCTAAAATAAATGTTGACCTCAAAATATTCTTGGCCTTCAAAATGATCAGTCGTTGATTTAAGATTAAATCTACTGCATTTTACAAATGGGTTTCACATTTCTGTTGTCCTTTTAACTTTCAACCTTCAACTGCCTTACTACTGATCCTTCATTTGCCAAGAAAACAGCACAGCACAGGAACAGGCCCTTTGGCCCACAATGACAGTGCTGACCCCATTACTAATTTAAACTAATCCCATCTACTAGCATTTCGCCAATATCCCTCCATTCCTTGCCTGCTCATATGCCTATCTAAATGTCTCCAAGATGTTGTTATGGTATCTGCTTCTACCACCTCCCCTGGCATTAGGATGAGGGTATCTGCCATTTTCTGGGTTAAAAAAACTGGCCTCACCTAATTTTCTTTGAATTTTCCCCTTCTCACTTTAAATCTAGGCCCTCTAGTTTTTGACTTCCACCCTGGCATCAGATCACCTCCATTTATGTCTAAATCATTTGTGTGCATCTCAGCACTGGACCGTGTGGAACACTGCTGGTCATGGATCACCAGTCAGAATAATATTCCTTCAGCAATACTCTCTTCTACAGCCAGTCAAATCTGCCAAATATCCATGGATCTCATATGACTTAATCTTCTAGATCAGCTACCACAGGTGACTTTATTGAATGGTTTACAGAAGATCACGTACACAATAGCCAATATCCTACACTCATCAATCATCTTCATCACTGTCTCAAAAAACAAATCAAGTTTGTAATGCTTGACCTCTGCCACACAAAGCCATGTTGTGATATCCCTATTAAGTCCATTATAATGTAGATGTAAGTAAATCCTATCCCCTATGAATGTTATGCAATAACTTCCCTACCCCTGATGTAAAGCTACACTGGCTTGACTCTATTACCCTTCCTAAATAAATGTTAACCATTTTCCAGTCATTTGGGATTTTGCCAGTGGGTAAAGATGATACAAGCTCTCTTTAAGACCCCAGCAATCTCTACCATTACCTCTCTCAATAACCCGTGAGCAACTCTAAAATGAAAATACTCTTTGATATATTTTCTGTATATAATACCAGTATCTTTTAAATAATAAAAAGAAAATGAAATCAATGATAACCCTCCATTGATTTTTCTCTTGGGTTTTTTTGTCACCATATTACATGGTAAATGGTCGGGCACTGAGAAGTGCGGTAGAACAGAGGGATCTGGGAATACAGATATGGAATGCCCTGAAAGTGGCGTCCCAGGTCGATAGGGTTGCAAAGAGAGTTTTTGGTATATTGGCCTTCATAAATTAAAGTATTGAGTACAGAAGTTGGGATGTTACGGTAAAATTGTACCCAAATTTGGAATCTTGTGTGCCGTTTTGTTTGCCTAACTACAGGAAGGATATCAATAAAGAGGGCAGAGAAGGTTTACTAGGATGTTGCCTGAACTTCAGGAACAGAGTTACAGGGAAAGGTTAAAAAGGTTTGGACTTTATTCCCTGGACTAGAGAAGAATGAGGGGAGATTTGATAGAGGTGTTTAAAATTATGAGGGGTCTAAATGTAGGTTGGCTTTTTCCACTGAGGGTAGGTGAGATACAAACCAGAGGACAAGGGTGAAAGGGGAAAGGTTTAGAGAACATTAGGCTGGACTTATTCCCACAGAGAGTGGTGGGAATGTGGAACAAGCTGCCAGCTGAAGTGGTGAATGCGGGCTCAATTTCAATTTTTAAGATTTTGGACAGGCACATGGATTGGATAGGTATAGAGGGGTACAGGTCAGTGGGACTAGTTCAGCAGAAACTGGATGGGCTGAAGGGCCTTTGTGCCGTAATGTTCTGTAGTTCTAATTCATAGACTGCCCTGTGGAATGTCAAAATGCGTCCAAATGGTGCAACGCATTTCGCTAACTGTCTCCCAAAAGTGGGATTCTGGAAAATAAACAGGAGTTTTCTTGCACAGATTTTCAAACAGCTCAACTCTAATTATCAGTATGTATTTAAATGAAGAAGTGGCTAGAAGAATGATTTGAGAGGTTTATTATCCACTATCAACACTCAAGCTGCCCAGCTACAAGAGGAAATAGTGTTATTAGCACAAAAAGGTTAAGAGGCAGTTTCCTGCAAAGGTCAGAGTAGAAACGTGAATTACTACCAAAAGTGCTGACAGATGTTTCAGAGCCTCACCCTTTGGGATGGAAGGAGAAAGGAGATGTCAGAATGAAAGAGAGTGATAATGAATTGTCATTACTTTCCAACCCCTGAAAATATATGGCAAATTGCAAATGAAAGACAGTAGGGTAACACTCCGCCTCTTGTTTTTGCCAACATGGCTTCTCCCTGAAGTCCAAATATTCAGTGCCCAGAAAGTAGGTCATTAGTAGTTGTTAAACAGTAATATTCTCCTATCTTAAACTTATCTGGGCCCAGTTTTTAGTCGTACATCACATTTACCACATCCAAAGTCGTCTTTTCATTGATAGCAGGTCAAATATTTTCTGGCATTTTTCCCAAGTCATTTTCCAATCTTATTTCTTCCATTCTACTATATCCATTCTAATCCTCTTCATCACTTTCTCACACCTTTCCATGATCTCTAAAGCTGTCCTTATGATGAAGAAATGTGAGCAGTTATCATGGCTAATCTTCTCTTAACACCCTCTATAACTTCAATGAAAGAGAGTTAGCAAACAATTATAGCCAGAATCAGTCATGTATTTAATTATTCAAAATATAGATATAGAAAATGAGGAATCAAAATATAGGATGTAAGAATTTTGCAAAGCAACAAACCCTGATTTGATAGCTCTGTACAGGGCAAACATGCTGGCGGAAGACCATAAGGCCATAAGACACAGGAGCAGAATTAGGCATTTAGGCCATCGAGTCCAAAATGTTGTCTATCGAATGTCTTTTGTGGATGTTGCCTGGCCTGCTGAGTTCCTCTAGCATTTTGCATGGAGCTCAAGGTGTTGGTGAGACCACACAGAATATTGGTGCAGTGGTGGGCGCGGTTAGCACAACACTATTTCACCACCAGTGACCCGGGTTAAAATCTGGCATTGTCTGTAAGACGTTTTTGCAATTTCCCCGTGGCTGCGTGCATTTCCTCCGGGCGCTCCGGTTTCCTCAAACCTTTCAAAAAGCACGGGGGTTATAGGTTAATTGGTTGGCAAAGGCTCATGGGCCGGAAAGGCCTGTTACCATGCTGTATGTCTAAATTTAAATTCTGTCGCCTAGCTGGAGGAAGGATGTCATTAAGCTCGAAAAAATGCCAAGAAATTCACAAGGATGTTACTAGGGTAGGAGTGCTCAAGCTACAAGGACAGGCTGGAGAGACCAAGGCATTTTTTTCCCTGGAGAGCAGGAGTCACAGAGATGTTCTTATAAAGGTATATGAGATCAGGTGGGGCATTTTTTTCCCCAAGTTAGGAGAATCAAAATCAAAGAGAACACTAATTTAAGATTCAAGGTTCCTGTATTGTCATGCAATAGTACAGAACAGAAGATAAGGGGGAAAGATATAAAGGGGATCTAAGAGACAACCTTCTTTGCACCGAGGATGGTGGGTACATGGAACCAGCTGCCAGACAAAGTGGTAGAGGTACATTTAAAAGACATTTAGACAAGTACATGGATAGGAATGGTTTACAGGGATTTAGTTAAATGCAGGCGAGTGAGATGAGCTGAACTTGATGTGCATGAAAAGTTGGGTTGAAGTGCCTGCTTCCGTGCTTTATCATTCTGACTCGATAACTATTGTTGTCAGGGAGGATTTCAAATTAATGAAAGGAAGAATCAAAGAAAAGTAAATTATTCACATAAAATGGTTCTCATTTAAAATGTTGCCACACCACACATGGACATAAAATAAATGGAACTCTTTGTCGGTTAAATTTATGATAGCTATTTTGAATGTCTTTTCAAATTCTGAAAATTATATAGTATTTTCAAAAAATAAGAACCCATTAATCTGGGATGGTTGTGGCAGAGCCTGCACAAGAACATCAAATGCACTTAATGTCTACCTCAGACATGATCTAATAGCAGACACTAGTGATGAGCAGCTTGACTTTTTAACAATACAACAACATGTCACGACAAACTAAATTGTTAACAGATGCGAGAAGGGACGCCCAGTCTGACACTCTGCTACAGTAATTGATTGGACACTCAGGAGTGTGAGCAACATGTTATATCAGCCTATTGAAACTATGGACGTATGGAAGTGGTTAATAACATTCTATAATAGGATTTGTGTGATCGATGGAGGCACTCATCCTACACGTATGTCAGTCCCAGTCCCGGCAAGATGTAAAACACCTGACAATGTCTGCCATCACTATCAAATGCCCGATGGCATCTACAATAAAATATTCAGACTTAATCTATTTTAATATCCATTTCTACGAACAAGGGAGCATAAATACAAACAGGTGGTAAATCATACAGCCCCACAAGCCTACTTGCTCATTCAATGGAATCATGGCCTCAGCTCCATTTTCTTGCCTCTTCCTCACAGCCCACAACTCCAACATAGGCCAAAATCCATTTTTGTCATAAATGTATTTAATAATTTGATCTCCGTGGCCCTCAGGACGTGAACTACAAAAATTCTTGACCCTCAAAGAGAAGATTCCTCCTCATGTCTAATTTAAATGGGCAACACTGTATTTTGAAATTGTGACCCTTGCTTGTAGTTTCTGTCTCCGAGGAAAGCATCTTCAGCATCTACTAGTGAGGCCTACCTGCTTAACCTTTCTTCATGCAGGCTGCTTCCTCTCATGAATTAATTGGGTCAATTTTCTACAAAATGCCTCAAATGCAAGTAAATCCCTCTCTATTCCACTGTTCCCTCCTTTCCCTTCCTCTCGCTCACCCCCTCCCCATCCATCAGTCACACCCTGCATTTCCCCTTCTCAAACATCCCTCCTGATGTGTGCACTCTCCTCTCCCTGCTCAGTAACTCTCCCTAACACGACTCTTATTAATGTTTAAACTATTCAGTTTTACCTAATCTGGCATTTAAGCATTTTTTTTCCCAAACATCATATTCAAAAATTGTATGCCTGACCCTATCTCTTCCCAAGATCCACCCTTTGCCATGCTTTTACTATCCCTCCCGATCTTCCCGGCTCTAATAAGAATGATCGATCCTCAGCAAAGACAAAACTTTCATCAATATTCCCATGTGATGTTCAACTCTTCTTCTGCTGCTCCCATCCCCATGCTCATTTCAGTGGCTGAAGGCCTCTCCCCAGTCTGTGCATTCTTTCTCCCATCTCAAGAATTCACCATCCTCTTGATCCATTGTAGCTTGTCATCCATGTTAATGGTTTTGGTAAGAGCCCAATTGGGGATGTTGGTGGCAAGGTTTGCAAGTTTGCAGATGGCACCAAAATTTGGGGTGTGCTGGGCAGTGGAGCAGGTTGTTGGAAATCACAACAGGATGAACTGGGAAAATGGGCCAATATTGCTAGGACTTGAGGAAATAAGTTACAGAGAAAGGCCAAGTAGGTTCAGGCTTTATACCTGGAGCATCAGAGAAAGAGGGGAGATTTGGTCGAGGAATACAAAATTGAGGGGTATAAAGCAAGCAGACTTTTTCGACTGAGGATAGATGAGACAAGGATTAAGGTTGAAAGGGGAGATGTTTGAAGGGAACATTAGGGGGAACTTCTTCACCCAGAAAGTGGTGAGAGCATGGAATGAGCTGCCATCTGAACTGGTGAATGTGGGATCAATTTTAACGTTTGAGGAAAAAAAGTGGACACGTCCATGGATGGGAGGGGTATGAAGGGCTATGGTACAAGTAGGTGGGATTGGGCAGAATAATTTGGCACAGACTAGATGGGCTGAAGGGTCTAATTCTGAGCTGTTGTGCTCTGTGGTTCCTTCCAGCCTCTCTCTCTCTCTCTCTCTGCCTATAGAGAACGATCACTCTTCCTCCTCTTCCCAAATAGAAATCTGACTTCAGCTCTTTCCAAGCTAACTTCCCCTGTGGACCATTTGCAAAGTAGACACATCACATGATTTTCTGCAAGGTGTTCACCTATTTTCAGGTCACACATAAAAGTGTATCACATAAATACAGTATGGGAACGTGTCCCGTAAAACATTTGAAATTAGATCCTCTTAAATTGATCACAGATTACTGAACTTGGCAGAATTCAATCATTGATTTTTGACATCTACACGCAGTCAATTCATAGAAAGCAGATAAAAATGTAAAAATCCTGAAAAGGTAAACTTAAAACAAAAGCACAAGGTTCTGGAAATGTACAGTATAGTAGAGAGCACAGGAAATGATAAACTAATGATGTATCCAGTTAATCTTGCTTTGTTTATTTCATTAATTTGGATTGCTGAGAAAAGGTTCAACTAAAAAACAAAAAAAAACCTATTTGGTTCTTCACCGAATTTAAGCTCTGGTGGTAGTAGTCCTGCATGTTCTAATTTACTTCTATTTCAGTGAGATCAGACTAGTTCTTGAAACATTCGGTATTTTTACCTTTGCTACATAAAGGACCCTGTTTGACCAGCTGAGTTTTTCCAGCATTTTGTCTTTATACTTCCGCCACGGTCTCTACAGATTTTTGTGATTTACTCGTTCTTGAAACACCTTTACCAAAAGCCTGCCATTTGTTTGCTGGTATTCTCATCAGATTCTCTGAGCATGTGTTGTTCCACCTGGAAATACTGACTGAGCTAGATTTTTTTTCACTTTCTTAGCCTCATTTTCAGTGAAAGTAAGTAGGTTTCCTCATACATTATTTGATTTTTCATTCATCTGAAATTATATTCCACAAGTCATAACAGTATTTATAAAAGGTGTCAATGCAGTAACATATCTTCGCAATATATTCTCTCATTTCCAGCTCTGTAATAAAAATTTTAGCAGATTTTTCATATATTTGTGGTCATAATTATGTAACAGAAAGTTATAGCTACAATCCTGTTATAGCTTGTGAGACAGAACTTACTTAAAATTATTAAGCATAACAGAAAATAATAAAACTGTGGAAAATAATGGCAATCACTTAAAGGATCCGGCTGCTCATGAGTAAAGGCACCAAATACCAGAAACCAAGGTGGTTTTGTTCTTAAACTGCAACATTTACTTATTATCCGCTGATGAAGAAGATCGCAGGTTTGAGTTTGCAAGCCAGCACTGCAAATGATGACCTCCTAAAATTATTTTTTTTGTTTTCTTTTTTTTTTTAAATCTTTTTAATCTTAAATCATAATTTCTTTCCTCTTTTTTTCAGTTTCTGGTCAGATGACACACATCGCCCAAGATAGCAAAAGTCTCCTGGTCTTTTCTGAGGTGTTTGTGAATGTACAGAAATGGAATGGTGCAACTTCTAATCTGCTCTTTAGCTTCTTTGATGTCCTTGCCAGACACAAATACTGGCAATGGAGCTATAAACTTGCACGAACTTGCTGACCACGAAATGAGAGGCATTTCCCAGATTGTCACTAGGACAGATTTCTCATAAGATTAAAACATTAAATGTAAGGCTTGGTTAATTAATCCAAATGACTGTGATGTCAATTAGCAATTTTATATAATTACAGAATGTTGGTGTTGCAATCAAGGCATAATTTAATGGGCACCTTTGAGCCACCTTCTTCAACTTTTGTAGACCTGGTGAGAGCTTGCTGTGGGATGGTGTCATGGACAGAATTATGCTTGAGAAATCATTTTGAAGCGTTCTTTCCAGTGAGCCCTGCCTGCATCTCCAATCTTGATAAGCTCTCCTCCACACTCTGATCCCAGCAGATGAACCTTGGGTACCTGGGCAGTTCGTCGCGGTGACAGTGCAGAAGAATCCACACATGTTCCGGTTATCAAGTTGCTGAACTTCCACAGCTGAGTGCCCGCAATCTTTTCTTTGTTGGACCTCTGTCTTCAGATGCCTACAAAGTTATTCCTTTTCTATTGAGGCAAGATGGAGCTTCTAATCCAAGAACGCCATTTTCAGTTAATGAGGTCCATTGTGTTTTTAGTCAATGAAAACTCCCTGGATACTTCAGTGGTGTGTGAGTTAATTGCAACTCCTTCCATCACTTTGTTGCTGATTGAGAATAGACTTATTGCTAATATAACATACCGAGGTCACATTTTTATAGATACTTCCAAATTAGACATTTTCTGAATACTTTACTGTTTAACATTCTGACATCGTACAAACCAGATTTAGTTGATACTTTTTTCATTTGAACCCTTCTCATAAGCGTTTAATAGGTAACATTTATAATATTGTAATCAAATTCTAATGGAAAAATTAAAGGGGCCTGGGAAGAAGAACTTCAGCTACATCTTCCAGAGGAATCACGGGAGAAGATTTTTGGATTGGTTAATACCTCTTCAATATGTGCTCGTCATTCTTTGATTCAGTTTAAAATGGTACACTGGGTTCATATGTCAAAAGGCCTGCATTTTTTCTAATGTTAGTCCTATTTGTGATAGATGTTAATCAGAAGTGGCTTCTCTAACTCATGTTTTGGTCATGCCCTATGTTGGAGAGGTATTGGATAGATATATTTTTAAGACTTTGTCATCTATACTCTTTATCAGTTTGAAACCTAACTCACTGACCGCTCTTTTTTTGGAATTATAGTTCCAGAAGTGGGACAAGTTCCCACTTCCACATATTGGGTTGTAGCATTTTCTACATTGTTTGCTAGAAGAGCGATCTTATTTAAATGAAAAGATTCTAATCCACCTACTTTGACTCAATGGTTCTCTCAAATTATGACATGTTTAAGTTTAGAGAAAATTAAGAGTTGTACATTTGATTATTGTTAAATTTGAAGAGACTTGGTGACCTTTTATAAATTATTTCCACATGACTTAATTATTTTCCCTTTTTGACTATATTTAATTTGACTTTTTCTTTGTTGGTGAAGACCAGATGGTTAATTTTTATTAATAAATCCTCAGAGAATGCTGCCCAGTTTTTTTCTTTTCACTTTTTTATATATAAAAGATTTCAGTTTGAGGAGGTCATTCATTGTGGTGTAATGCAATATGTTATATGATGTAATATAGTGATTTTCCCCCTTTTTGATTATGTACTCTTATTCTCCTCATGTATTATTTAATATGATTAATAAAAAGATTTAAAAAGAAAGAGTATAGACTTATTGGCAATAATTAGTCAGATTGATTTGTCCTGATTTTTGTGACATAGCTGAGCAATTTCCTATCTTCTTGGATCGATAAGGTTGAAGTAGTATACTGGAATGGATTGGCCTGAGGCATAGCTAATTCTGGAGTACAGGTCCTCAGCATCATACCCAAGATGCTGTTTGGCCTCATAACCTTTACTGGACTCCAGGAACTCAGTTCTTTCTCAAGATTTTCAGGAGTCAGAGAAGAACCATATATTCAGTATTTCTAACTGAATCCAACTGTCAATATTTCAGCCTTTTCTCCAGCACTCACTTGATGGGCTCTGCCGTGGTGAGTTCTTCTCCCATTAATTGCCAACCATCTCTCTTGAATAAACAATTTGATCTGTATCAGTATGTGGTGAGGTTACTAAACTCAGTTTCCCAGTTGAGCATGAATGTACTTCATTTCCAGGTATTATGCTCCTCGCATGGCTGACAGCATTTCCTGCTGAACCAGGACTGTCCCCCTGGCTGGACACCTGGATGGGTCTTTAGGTTATAAGTTGCAGTGTTCATCTTTTTGTTGCTGATGATCCACCGGGGCTCCAGGCTAGTTTTGAGCAACCAGATCTGTTCCGAGTCTTCCCATTTCACATTTATATTGCCACAAAACACGATGGAGAGCATTCTTGGTGCATCTCTGCAAGGTAGTGCAATGATTATAGCATTGCTTTCAAGTGCAGATGCATCCATCACAGGTAGGTTGGTGAAGACGAGGTCAAATAGAATGATCTCTCACGTTGGTTTGCACACAACTTGTTCCAGGAGAAGTCTGGAAGGAAAATCCTTCAGGAGTTGACAAGCTCAATCATAGTTATTGCTTCTGAGCCACTCTTGGTCTGGAAAGTAGGGTGCTCCCATGCAGAGTACGATTTAGGGCCTTAATATTTTTCATACAACCTAGGGCCCTGCTCGTTCATTATCTGTGGGATGATGGTAAATGGTGGAGGGGTCCATGCCCATGTAATGCCGTGAATTTTCATGTTGAGGAGCCCAAAGGCTATGGCCTCCTGTCTGTGTACCTCTGTGCCGCCATTTCTGCTGGGTCTGTCATGTGGTGGGACAAGATAGAATCGTTAAAAAAAAGGTGCAGGAGTAGGCCATTTGGCCCTTCAAGCCTACACCACCAATAAGCATCAAGGGAATGTGATGAAGGATCGGCTTTGCGGAGTCCCAGTTCATCCTCTGCTAATTCATGGAGATGGATTTGACCTCAAGGTGAGACAATAATTCAGGCTTCAGCCATAACCACAAGCAAGTATAATTTGGGGAAAAAAAGGAGAGGGCATAATACATGCTGTCCCAGAACTCGGATGATCACTACAGTAATATAAATTGACTAAACTAAATACAACATTACATCTTGTGAAGATTTGCTAATTTATGGTCATGTAACCTGGTAATATTCATTGATTAGACTTGTACATAAAATGAGATACCAGAAGGCTGTTGACATTTGTGGAACCATGTGCTTCGGAGAGTGACCATGGTAGAAATTAATCCTTGGTTCCACTATATAATTTTCAGGACAAGTTAAAGGCAACTTTACTCTGCCTTATGTTTTATTTACACACGATTGTTTGCTGGGATAGATTATATAACCCATGCTGACCATGCACTGAATAAATGGGGGGAGGCTACATCAAACCTGAATTATACCTGAAAAATAAAGAAATTCCCATTAATAACCATGAAAAATAGAAAGAATGGCTGTATGTGGTGAATGGATTAACTCACAGAGGAAGTCTGGAGCCAATATCCTGAGCCTCCAAGGTATTACACAGAATGATGCGGACTTCTGCATTAAGTGGGGGAGATAATGGAAGAATTTGGGAAAAAATAGAAGTTTAATATTGAGATTTAAGACCTCAGACATTTTATAGTCTACAATGGAAATAATCTTCAAACTTTGGCAACTCGATATTACTCCACACAGTTGCATAACTCAGGATTAAATGGGCTGTAATAAGAACTATTTAACATCAAAAGCACTACAAAATGGCCACTTCCAGAATAAGCAAATGAAAAGGGACTGCTTGAACCTTTTTGTTGTATTTTCATGTCTATCCTCTTCTAATTTGCACATTCTGTTCCAATTTTGCATTACTCTTCAATCACAGTTCCAGCTGTTTCTGGTTCTTTGGTGCCTGTATCAACAGAGTAGCCCATGCAAATACTTTGTCGAAGGGAAAACTAATTGGGGGAAATACATTGACTTCATTAACTCAAGCAATGTTGTACAAAGGGTGCGGTGCAGGCATGCTGGGATTGCTTTTGGGAACTCACCATGGAGCTTTTAGGGAAAAACATCCTGCCCCAAACAGATAAGGTCTTCGGTTAGGGGGGGGGAAGTGGGTGGGAGAAAGATACAAATATAGAATTAATCCATCAATAAGAAGAAAACACGCCTTTAATAAGGTCCGATTTGAAATTAACTTTTGTAAACACATTTTCATTTCACTGAGCACCAACAATTAGGAAAGAAAAATGCAAATAGTAACAGAAAAACCTCAAAGTGGAAAATGCTGGAAATGCAACTTTGCTTTGGCCACATGGAAATATGCCACCGAAAAAAATACATTCCTGACCAAGTGACTGAGAAATCTGAAATGCAGTGGTCATTGTTTATACACCCCATCTTCACAAAGATACACCAGACCATCTTAATTCCATTCAGCTTAAACTGGTTAACATTTCGATTCAACCCTCTTTGGCCTCACAATGACAAATATCACCAATGCTCTTTTCCGTTTTCAGATGCTCATAAGGTTTGCTAAGTAATTCCAGCATTTTCTCTTATTTCATTAAAACCTGATATTATTTTAAAACTGGGTAGAGACTCGTCCCTGAACACATGTTTCTGTGCATATGTTTCTATTTGTGTTATAAGCTCGGTATGCTGCAGGAGAGCAAGGACATGAATAGTTCAAGTTGTATTGTTGCTGGAGGAGTTAGTGTTCATAGACTGAGACAGTCTGTGTCCATGAAGGAAGAGCTTGTGTTTATTTGTCGTGTGCCTCAGATGAGTTGAGCAACTCCATAAAGGAATTATATACAGATGTGATACTTAGGGAACATAATTTTATGTTGCATGCACTAAAAAAGTTTGTTTTATTTGACATTTTGTTGTTCAATCACTTTTGTCTTCTATGTCCCACAATTGAGCACATCTTCATTCCCAAGGAGGACTAGGCGTCAAAAGACATTTCTATTCATTGCAGTAGCGATCTTTATTCAAATAACAAGGGTTAGATTAATTTAATTGCATTATCAGTTCTCTTGAACCATTTCCATCCTAACTAAAAATATCAAAATATCATTACCCACTGTTTATTTGGAAGGGGAGCGGGGTGTGAAAGAGGTCTCCAACTTCCCCGCCAGTCTCTTTATCTTCTACCTTTTGTCCAATATCTTATAATCACTCTCCCCAGCTTCTTTCCACATGCCTATGTAATATCATCTCCATTTTACTGAGTCTCAATAAAGGGCCCCGACTTGAAACGTTGACTGACCATTCCTACCCACGGACGATGCCTGACCCACTGAGTTCCTCCAGCAGGTTATTGTTTGCAAAAGGTTCCAGCATCTGCAGTTTTTGTGTTTTGGCATTTTATAATTGTTGGGTTAAAAAATGATTGGATTCTTATAAAGAGTAACTCATCACTACAGTCTAGATCTAAAAAGACCTGCATTAAGGCTGGTCAGAGGCCAACTGATTATCTGTGTAATTCTTCAGTATTTTGCAACTCTTGCACAGCTGAAGACAAGACTGAAGATCATTTTCATGAACCCCATTGGAAGCACTTTGTTGTGCACTACAGTCCCTGAAGATTATGCCATGTCTAATTTTATTTGTTTGCTTGTTTTGTTTCTTCACAAATGCTGTTCTTTAAAGGCATACATTTTTACAGTATGTTATCCATGACATCTGTGAAAACCAAGTAGCAGCCATTAGAATTTGTGCAAATCTGAATTTTACCCATTGCTCTTTTTTCTAAAGATTTTCACTTGAATACCACAAAGACCAAAAGCCGATGGATATTAGAAGCAAAAGATCATCTCTCCAAGACATTGCAGATGAATTCTGAAAGTGCTATTAATAATGGAATTGATGGGAGACAAGGTTACCCCTTGAGACTATGTCCTGTTACCAAAGGTCAGGAACTAATAAGATACTAGAATTCACCATGCCAATTCTCAGGACCTTGTCGATTTCAATAGCAAGAGATCGTTCAGACCACGGAAGAAATGTTGGTTGTTGTATTGTTGAAAAAGATTGTGTTGCAGGAAATCACTCAAGCTGATTTTATAAATAAATTTCATTTCTGAATCTAGCCTGGTCTGTCTGTAATTGTCTCCAAGCATTTGAAGTCAGGATGGAAGAACAACTCAAATTTAATTCAGAATCTGTGGCACAAGTGAAATAAAGTAACGGGTGATGGTTGAAGAATGAGATGACTAATCAAATAAAGTCACCATTGTATTTTACATCACAACCTGGATATCACACTCAACTACTGGTCATCCCTCTCTGGCCTTGAATCTTGAGTTCATTTGATAATTCTAAACTGTTCAAGCCTTACTATCGTCTGGCATACTGTTTTATGACCTTAGCTAAAACCTCCCATTCAATTAATGACCCCATTGTGTTCTATTTAATTAAAAGGTAACAATTAGAAGGGTAAATCCAATAGTGAGGAATTGAATCACTAAGCAAAATGAAGCTTTGTATTTGCTTGATGTTATTTAAATAGTTATCAGGCAGTCGTAAATTCATAAAGTGAATAAAGTATTATTTCAGGTTAAAATTTTTCCCTCCTCTCAAAGCCAGTTAGTGGGAAGCAATCCTTTCAGTTGAGACCCCCAGCATAGTTTATTGAATTAATAATTAAAACATCAAGGCTGATAATATTGCCACTGGAGTGTTAACAATGGTAGTGCCATTATTGCCAAATAATTTCCCATTAATTGGCAAACACCACACAAGGGTTAGTCCATCCACAACACATTTGCAACTCATTTTTGTCATCATTATTACGTCAACAATTTTTTCGTCATGGCAGAACACACTGTAGCGGTGCTATGGATAGTCTACAATTCCCAGAAGTCTAGCAAACTGGCAAGGGACATCATAACGTCATGACGTGGCATGCGTAGTTCAGTGTTTTAAAAGAATACATGCGTGGCTCAAGTAAATGAGTTCTGATTTATTTGCAACTGTGCGTGTCGTTATTTTGTGTTCATCAGTCACCACTGCACTTTCAGTGGCTACAATTGGTGATCTCAATGGGTCCAAAACAAGCTTTTGGACCACATGGATACTGCAGCTGTCGCTGTTAAGCTACGCCCTTCTGGACAGCAGAACAGGAGCTGTGGTTTCAACAAGCGAAGGCACAATTTCACCTCAGGAAGATTGAGGTGGATGCAACTCACTATTATCACCTCATCAGTGTCTTGGACCAAGCCACTGTCCAGCGAGTCGGTGAAGTCCTGTGTGGTCCACCGGAGCCTGGAGAGCGCAAGTATAACACTCTAAAAGAGCTCCTGCTGCGATTTTACAGCAGTCCTGCAGAAAGAGGGCCAGCAGACTGTTACACATGGAGGAGTTGGGTGACTGTGCCCCAACCGAACTAATGGACGACATGCTGTGCCTGGCATCCAGCCAACAGCCAGATATGTTATTCGAACAGCTCTTCCTGGAGAGGCTGCCAGAAGACATTAGACTCTTATTATTGCAGAGTTCTTTCAAAGACCTCAGGGCAGTAGCTGCAGAGGCAGACATCCTGTGGCTGGCAAAAAATGCACACCAAAAGGTCTTTGGACAATGTCACTGCGTCACAGCTGTCCGCACCTAGCACCTCCATTGTTGACACTATTTTCCAAGCCAACACTCTCAACACACCAGATCCTATAACGAGGCAATGTCTCAAGTCAGTCACACAGCCTGTCGACACTTCCACCTGGTGTTTTTACCACCAACGTTAAGGAGTCAATGCACATAGGTGCCTGCCACCCCGTGAGTTCTCAGGAAACGCCCTGGCCGACCGTTGTTAATGGCTATGACAGTTGGCCAAAAATCTACGAGCCTTCCATATGTTTGGGATCAGCTATCCCAACATAAATTTTTGGTGGACACAGAATCGGGGGTTAGTGTTTTTCCACCAATCGGTTTCAATACACGTTATCCTACCCCTAACCTCCAACGCACAGCAGTCAATAGTTCCAACATACCCACGTATGGCCCCAAAAAAATGAATGTTCAGTTGGAGGGGAACATTTGCACATGGCCTTTTATTAAAGTGGCAGTGTCACGACCGCTACTCGGGGCCAGTTTCCTTCAAGCTCATTTGTTCATGGTGATAGTTACCACCTTTCAAACTATTCGCCTGGCAGAATCGCATGTTCCTGTGCTGTGCCTTCAAGCTCTGTGTAAGACTGCTGATGAGAAGTTCTCCACACTTGTAGAAGAGTTCCCCAAAATTACAACTCTGAAGTTTACAACCCCCCACCGTGAAACATGGAGTAACTCCCATTCATGCTAAGGTCCTTCGCTTACCTCCAGAGAAACTGCAATTAACTAAACAACAATTCCACAAGAAGTGGGGATAATTCGCAGGTCCGATAGCCCATGGACATCTCCATTATATAGTTCAAAAATGGACCGGAGGGTGGATACTATAGATGTCTCAACGACGCCGCCACTATACCCTCCCCTATTCTCCACATTCAAGTTTTTTCAGTGAATCTGCAGGGTACAAAACCTTTTCAAAGGTGGACTTGGTGCATGGATATTCACCAGGTGCCAGTGGAACCAGACGACACCCCAAAAATGGCAATAATTACCCCTTTTGGATTGTTCGAATTTTCACATATGCCTTTTGGGTTAAAAAAAAGGCAGCTCAGACCTTTCAGTGAGTTAAGGATGCAGTACCATGGCATGGCCAACATCTTCATTTATCTAAACAACATATTAATTGCCAGTAAAACTAAAGCAAAGCACATGGAATATCCGTGTACACTCTTAAGATGTCTGCGAGAATTTGGACTGACCATCAATCCAGATAAATGTGTTTTCAGACAACAGCTCACAGAATTCCTGGGGCATACAATCACCGACAAGGGCACAATTCCGCTGCCTTCCAAGATCAATGCCATGACGGAATATTCCAGACCAACCACTGTCAAAGGTCTGCAAGAGTTTCTGGGCGTGGTTAATTTTTATCGTCAATTCCTTCCAGCAGCAGCTCACGTTATGAAGCCTCTGTTCAATCTGCCAAATCTATTCAGTGGACAGATGAAAGGCAAAATGCTTATCTATAGACAGAGGAACCATTAGCTCAAGTAACCATGCTCAGTTACCCAGTTCTAAATGCAGCCACTGCCCTCTCAACAGACGTATCTGTTGATGTGGCCGTAGGGACGCTCTGCAGCAGTATGTCAATGGACAACAGAAGCCATTGGCATTCTTTAGCTGCCAGCTCCGTGAGGCTGAGAAAAAATACAGCACCTTTGATAAAGAGCTCCTAGCGATATATTTGTCTATCCATCACTTCCATTACTTTTTGGAAGGCAGACACTTCACCATATTCACAGATTATAAACCCTTGACCTTTGCGTTTTTGAAGGCGTCGGAGATCTGGTCAGTTCAACAACTGCGGCAGTTATCCTTCAGTTTGGAATTCTCTACCAGAATAATGCAAATTATGGAAAAGAAATGTAGTGACTGATGCACTTTCCCGCTCAGTTGTACTCGACGTATCAGCTATGAACCACGGTATTGACTATACAGCTCTCGCCACTGCCCAAGCACAACGGTGAGATGGAGTCGTGGCGTACCTCAATAACCAACCTACAATGGAAGGATGTGCAAATTGATGCCAACGGCAAGCTACTCTTCTGCAATGTGTTAACTGGACATCCATGGTCAGTGGTTCCAGGTTCGTGGAGATGTCACATTTTTGATTCTGTCCATGGTCTTTCTCATCCACCCATCAAATCGACCTGTTTTTCTAATTGCAAACAGATTTATTTGGCATGAAGAAAAACCATGCAAATGGCCAGATCTTGTGTAGCTTGTCAAAAAGTCAAAATCCATCAGCATATGAAAGCACGGCTACTACCCTTCCCACCAGTAACTCGCCACTTCAACCATGTCCATTTGGACATTGTGGGACCAATTACAGTTTCACAAGGCTACCGCTATCTCGTCATGGTGATCGATAGGTTTACAAGAGAGCCTGAGGCAGTCCCCGTGGTGGATACTTCTATGGACTCTTGTTCATGAGCATTCCTTAATTCCTGGGTGGCTCGCTTCGGCCTACCAGTGCACATCACTTCCGATAGAGGACCTCAATTAACATCTTTGTTATGGACAGCCTTATCTCGGCTGCTCGGCTATAGGTTTCATCATACAAGCACCTATCACCTGCAGTCCAACGAGATGGTTGAATGATTCCATCGTCACCTTAAATCTTAATTGCCCATTTGGACGGTCGCAACTGGGCAAATGAATTACCATGGGTGTTGATTGGCATTAGGACAGCTTCAAAAGAGGAGCTTCACACTTCATCTATGGAGCTTATATAGAGTGCCTTTGGTGGTCCAAGGGGAATTCGTTCCACATGGATCCAGTAAAGATGAAGATCCCAAAGAGCTGCTGAGCAGACTAAGGGATACTGTAGGCAAATTATCCCTTGCACCCCCAACATCACATGGTAAACACATTTATTTTGTACCACATGAACTGAAGGACTGTGAATACAAGTTCGTACATAGAGGAACACATGGACAGCCCTTGCAGGCGCCATACAAGGGACCATACAGGGTCATTTTTTTCATAGTCTTTTGCCTCAATTTACATAAAATATCGCTTCTTTTCCAAATGATTTGAAAATGAACTAACAAGTGAGTCTTATTTCAGATCAGGTTTCAGATTTAAACTACTAGCCCATGCCTAGCATTTTTATGTTTCGTGTATTTTTTTACTCAGCATGAGTAAAAGCAGATGACTTCCATTATTTGGATTTTCTTTGTTTACAGTTCAAATTACAAAACAATTCTATTTGCTTGTTGATTGAATTATAAAGCTGTCCTTGCTGCTTTCATAAGTCTAACTCTCAAGATTGCCTCCTGCAGTTCTACCTAAGCCCCAAAACATCTCTCCTCCTACTCAGGTGGGCAAACAGGGTATGGAGATGGGCCTTGTGCTCCTCATGGTCGCGACTGGCGATCAGGATGTCATCAAGGTATATAAACACAAAGTCCAGGTCCCTGCCTACTGCATCCATGAGGCGCTGGAAAGTCTGGGCTGCGTTTTTAAGTCCGAAGGGCACGTGCAAGAATTCAAACAGGCCGAACGGGGTGATGATCGCCGTCTTACCGATATCCTCGGGGTGGACTGGGATTTGATCTTCCTTCACTCGTGCTCAAAAATATAAACATAAACCAAACTCCACACGCCTGTAAATGCCTGTCAATGTACTTAGCATTCAATTCAACAAAAGTTGTTTTATGGATATTTAATTCTGCCGCTGAGATGAAGCACCTAGGCTAATTACACTGGACCACAAAGATTTTGCTTCCTGAACACTTTTGTGAGTATTTTATGGATTTTGGGTTGCTGATCACAAAAATCACTTTCAAATTTTCTTTTTCCGTACTTTTCTTTTTAAGATGTAACCTATTTTTGTGGTTTCCTGTCGTGTTTTAAGTCGACTTCAACTATACAAAACCATGAAGTGCAGCATGTCATTGAAATTTCATTTTTTGCATTCGCACTTAGATTCCTTCTTCTGTTGATCTTCATGCAGTCAGTGACGAACATAGTGAAAGGTTTCACTGGGACTTTGTGACCATGGAAAAGCGGTATCAGGGAAAATTAGAACCTGGCCGACTATTGTTCGACACTGACATGAGAGGCACCAGATGTTGAGTACAAACAAAAATCAGTGGACAAACATTTTTAGGTCAGTTGAACCTAATGCAATGTGTCAGCGTCATTCTGCAATTAAACGTACTAAATTCAATCAAAGTTTTTTAATGTTTCTCCAACTTCCTACATGATACAGCTAATCTCAAATTATTTTTTATCATCTTGAAGTTGTCTATCATAATCCCAATTTTTGTAAATCAGTAAGAAAACCTTTTGAAAAAAAATTGTTGTCCAGTGTTATGAACCATTAAGGAGTAAAGCTGAAAATGTAATAAACATGGGCTATAGAAATATTTTTTTAAACTCTATATAAAATAACTACAGTAATGAAAATTAGAATCAGGATTTCTTGTCATGAACAAGTCATGAAATTTAGTGTTTTGTGGCAACATCATAGAGCAAATGTACATATTAAAACCATCTTATGACATTACTAGAAAAAATATAATAAAAATAAAATAATAACAATATTAGTGGACGAAAAGTAAGGCAGTGTCTTTGGTTCATTAATCATTCAGGAATCTGATGGCAGCGGGGAAGAAGCTGTCCCTGTGCCGCTGAGTGCTTGTCTTTAGGCTCCTGTAAAGTGAGGCAGTGTCTTTGGTTCATTGATCATTCAGGAATCCGATGGCAGCGGGGAAGAAGCTGTCCCGGTGCCGCTGAGTGCTTGTCTTTAGGCTCTTGTAAAGTGAGGCAGTGTCTTTGCTTCATTGATCATTCAGGAATCTGATGGCAGCGGGGAAAAAGCTGTCCCGGTGCCGCTGAGTGCTTGTCTTTAGGCTCCTGTAAAGTGAGGCAGTGTCTTTATTTCATTGATCATTCAGGAATCCGATGGCAGCGGGGAAGAAGCTGTCCCGGTGCTGCTGAGTGCTTGCCTTTAGGCTCCTGTACCTTTTCCCCGATGATAGCAGAGTGAAGAGGGCATGGCCTGGATGGTGGGGGTCTGAGGATAGAGGCTGCTTTTTCAAGACATTGCCTCATGTTCATGATTGAGATATCAGGCTGCTCAGACACTTATCAGTATGTCTAATCTGTAATTAGTGGGTTAAGCAGCTGGACCCATGCATGAACTGTCCTGATCCCCTCAAGCGCTCGCTCAAAGCTACTGACTACACAGGTGTAATTACATATGTTCGATTCACCTGGGAACAACTGTCTTTCCGTCTGCTGAAGACGCACTCCGAGCTCTTTGCCTCTAGGCCTCCCAGCCATTAGTATCAAAGCATTTATTCTATACCCAGTGCATCACATACAACATTGAGCCAGATGGTCATTGTCCACTACTGCAATTAAGTCATTATGTGATACATTGATGGGAGGAAAGACAGACAAAATTCTGTAAATATTAATTAATGAAACTAATTTTTTTTAAAGTCAGGAAATAGAATAGATATAATTTCTCTCATCAGTTTTACTTGTAAGTGGTTCATATAAAATCCATCCAAATTTTATTTGCAGCCTCATCACTACAATTTCTGGCTTATCCAAGCAATTCACAGTGTTTGGATGAATAGGGTCAATCACGTGGCCCTATTCGCACATACACATGGCCAGTAGTACCAGCAATACTCCAGATGTGATCTCAATCAAGCCAAACAAAGATAGTTTCCTTTCCTTAATCCACTTACAAAGTTTGTGAACAACCAGATGTCACAATGATTTTACTTTGCTTCCCTTCTTTGGAATTTGGTTCTCAACTAGATACTGTACTTTCCCACATCACATACAACCCTGAGATTCTTTTTCCTGCAGCCAAGGCCTACTAGTTGATGTTGACCATCTAAATGAAGGATATTTAAATAATCATCAAGGACCCAGCACACTCGGAACATGACCCACTGCTACCTTTGGGATGAAGGCACAGAAGTCTGGTTCAGTATTTCAAGGTTCAAGAACAGTTTTTTTTTCCAAAGGCTATCAGACTCCTGAAATTCCCCTTACTACACTAATCATAAATACTCCAACACCACAAAAGGGCCCATCTTAACTATTACAGTACCACTTATTTATTTTTGTATGATGGTAACATCATTCTATTGTAGTTATTTCATTTTAATTTAATATTCCCTTGTTAAAATTAAGAACCTGTTCAGCTGCAGCAAATAAGAATTTTGGTACTTACGGACGGTACACAACGTACATGACAATAAACCCATCGTCATTATCAAATACAGCTGTTTCTCAATGGAGAAAAAAATATGGAGGGGCACAAAGTGGGTGGAAGTAATTGAACCATAAATTTAGAGTTTTTTCCAAGAATGAATTTTTTCATTTACAAGGTTTGTATTTCCTCACATTGGTCCTCAAATTGCTCCATTATTCTTGGCCCAACAATGGAAATAACATTACTGATTGAAAATTCAAACTCCACCCCTTTTCCTGAAAATTAAAATCAAATTTGTCTTTTGGGGAGTTTTTTTGATTGAGCAAGAAATATTCATAGGAAATGTTTTAAACCAATGAGAAAAAATAGTAACACAATGTCGATCATTGATGAGTCAATTAAATCTTATCTGACATTTATCTTGCCCCATTTGGTCCTCATAATCCTAGATGTCCATCCTTGCCTCACAAAAAAACTATCAATCTCAGTTTTGACATTTTCAACCAAGCGCAAACCCCAACTGTTTCTTTGGGAGAAGAGAGTACCATATTTCAAGTACCTTTATGTGAAAAGTTTCTTTCCAACATCTCCTGAATGGATAGACCGACATTAGTCAAGCCATCTATGTTTATGGTTCATACCATGCTCGCGAGGTAAAGATGAGGTAGCATTTCTCCAGGACAATGGAGCATATTTACAGAAGTATAAGTTAAGCACATTCAAATATGAGAACTTGTGCAGTAACAGTGCACGGTACCCTATCCCAAATGTTCTGGGAGTTCAGGAGTCTGATGGCTTGGGGGAGAAAGCTGTTGCCCAATCTGGATATAAGGGCCCGAGTGCTGCAGTACCTCCTACCAGATGGTAGGAGGGAGAACAGTTTATTTGAGGGGTGTGTGGAGTTCTTCACAACGTTTATTGCCTTTCACCTGTTGTAATTTCAGGAACAAAGAACAATCCACTGGAGGAACTCAGCAGGTCGAGCTGCATTACTGGGGGAGATGGAATTGTCAACGTTTCAGGCCTCAAGACTGAGATACAGAGTGGAGAATTCCAACTTCATTTTTCCTCCCAGCTCCTGCTTCTCCAGCTGACTGACAGACCTGCTGAGTATCTTCAGCAGATTTTTTTTGTTCCTGATTCCAGAATCTGCAGTCTCTTGTATCATGAATTTGAAGAACATGTGCCCCTGATCAAGACTCCCCCATCAGATTGCGGCTCCATTTCTTCCATTACGATGGCGACCATGGGCCCAAAGTCTAGCATTGGCCTTGATAACAAGATTGTGAAAAGCACTATGAAATTCAAGACATTTTCTATCCTTTTAAAAAAACCTCAGCTAAATGCAGCATGAGGCAAAAGATCAGCCAACACTTCAGCCATTATATCCTTCATCAGATGCTAATTTATATCAAACTGCTGAAGATTTAAATAATGAAACTCCTTTCTCAGCTGAACCCTCTTACATATTGACACACGTATAAACAACTGACAAACGCACAGCAAATCCAGTACAAATGTGTGTGGCGATCTATATAAATAAGGAGTTCAAGTTTCACCAAACAATCTAAAATTACATGTTACCCACCAGATAGAACAAGATTTGTAGCACCAATGCTCATGTCACAAACATTGGTTTAGCTGCCAACATTTTATTAGCATGTAGTTTTGAAAACATTTTTTTTAAATCAGATGCCACCCAAGATCCCACCAATCCTATTTTCATTCTATATAATGGCAGTAATAAAGGGAATTCAAATGGATACATGGGGACAGACCCCTTTCAAAAATCAAATAACACATTTGTTATCGACTTCAAAACGATAATTTACCAAACTGTCTTTTGACATCTCCCACTTTCCTAGTCGTCCAGCTCACGCACTTCTCTCTTTTTTTCCCAGCCTTTTTTTTATTCAGCCATTTATTACAGTTAAATCTACCTTGTCCCAAAGTTACAGCCTGTTACTGTGCTGTATATCTAAAGTTTTAAAAATTAAGTGAACGCTGCTGTTACGTTTAAGTGTATTCGATATTTAAACAATTATTGTATATGTGTGTGTGTGTGCGCGGTGGAGGGGGGGGGTGTGAGCAATATTCATTTTAAAGTTTTCTTAAAAGTCCCACCTGCTCTTATTCTATCACTTTTAGTCTTCAGGACAGTAACACTAAAGGGAAAGGTGCAATCAGGTCCAGTGCAGTTTTTTTTGTGGTGGAAAACTATTTAAGAGAGCCCTGCCATTTGCTGAATTTACATGTGGAAATGCTGAGCCAGCATGAGTGGTGTCTGTACATATGTTTTGTATTAATCTGTTTAGCTCCTTGCACATTAAAATCATACTGGAAACTCAAGTCAAAATCCATTACCCTGTGCGCTTTGTGATCGTTCCCAGTGTCATGGGCTGTTTGATCTGTGCGAGGGGTAGCACAATCGTCAAGGTTGGGATGGGAGAGAGCCGTGGATTTCCCCAGTTATTGTTGGTGAAACTGTTGTAACTGTCCTGGCTGCTCAGTTTGCCTGCAAAACAGAGAGAAAGAACAAGATAGAATTATTTTCCAAGTCGCAAAAGGGGTCATAGAAACAAGGCCATTTACTTGAATAATCTTCCTTTAACAGTTGACATTATTCTCTATCCCTATTGCACTAATAAACTTTCACTTCATGTGGTCTGGTACACCTGTCTGGTACACCTGTCTGGTACACCTGTCTGGCATATAGTGTTTTATATGATGGTGAGTTAATGTAACGGATGCTACAACTACATTTCTAGGTAGGAAGCTAATATTTCCTGATATCTAGTATTAGGAATAACTCCAGCAGTTTGTAATTGGAGATCCAGATATATTGATACCTAGCATGAGTGTAATAAGCCTTCTCCAGGTAGCAGGTCATGGCTTTAAGTGTTTATTAGCATCTGGGGTCATCTACAAACTTGCCTGAAGCCTTCAATACTTGCGCTGACTGAGAACAACATTTAGAATCAAACTTGACATGACATCTGAAGCCCTCCAAAGTCACACACAGCCACATATTCTTGGCAACAGCAGCCCTGGAGAAGGTGGTGCTGAACCAGTGCAATCCAAGACTTAGGGTGCCAAGATTTTATCACAGCAACGGCAAATGAACAGAAAATTGAGAAAGTGGACGACTTGGAGGGGGACCAGGTGATAGGTGCTTCTTCATCTGCTACCACTGACTGTCTTGATAGTGAAGTTGCATTATTCTGGGCTGCATACCAACTACCAGGTGGGAGGTGTTGGTGGCCTTGGTGCACATTAAGGTGGGCAGATCCCCAGGATCTAGTTCCTGGTGGACGCTGGTGAAGAAGATGTTTGCCATGCTGACCATCACTGGGTTGGATTTTAAGTCTCAATAGTTGAGACGCCATGATACAGCTCTACAAAGTGTCAGTGAGGCCACATTTGAAGTATTGTGTATAATTCTTTATTTTCCATCATGCTAATGCCTATTTGTTGGAAAGGATACAGAAGAGATTCATCAGGATATTGCCAGCACTGCAGGACTTGAGTTGTAGAGAGAGAATGGATAGATGGAATCTTTAATCCCTTGACCTTCAGAAGTATACAAAATTATGAAGTGCATGGATAAAGAGAATGCTCACAGTCCTTCTCCCAAGGTAGACAACTCTAGAACTATAGGTTTAAGAGAAAGAGCCCAGAGTTACAACGTTCAGTCAGAGGATGGTCAGTTTTTGAAACAGGTTACCAGAGGAAGTTATTTGGACAGATATTAACAGGAAAGGTTAAAAAAAGATATACCAAACGCAGATCAATAGGACTTGCCCTGAATGTCAGCTTGGTAGACATGGAGGAATTGAGCAAAATGGCCTGTTCCTTACTGTATAACTCTATGAAGGTCTGGGTTCAGGTACTAATGAAGTCTTGATGGATAATGAAGCTCATCCTTTTTTCTGGATCACACTGTATTTAAGGTGAAGGGGGTGAATGTTTAGATTTTCCTTTTGTTCGAATACTGTGATGTTATTTCTTAAATTATATGTTATTTTTTCCAATGGAATACATTTTTTCATTTCTATGTACCATTGCTGTACTCTCAGGCTCTCTTCTAATTTCCAGGTTGACATTATACATTTTTTTGCTACAGCTAAGGCTATCATAATAAATCTTTTTTGTGCTTCATCCAAATTGAGGCCTAGTTCTTTACTTCTTATATTACTTAGAAGAAAGATCTCTGGATTTAGGGCCAAACAAATATCTTTCACACCACCTCATCTTAGGGCAACAATGTCAAGTTCTTTGTGGCAGTTTTGCTTCTAGAAGAAATTGTTTCACAGATGATGCTATAGCCTTGTCACTTTACTCCATCCTGACCCACCTGGAGAACGATGCCTCATACGCCAAGCTGTTGTTCATTGACTTCAACTCAGCATTTAACACGATAATATCCCAGAGGCTGGTGGAGAAGCTGTCCTCACTAGGATGCAACACCTCCCTCTGTAACTGGATCCTGGACTTCCTAACGGAAAGACCACACATAGCAGAACGCCGAGCACTGACGCTCCTCGGGGTTGTGACCCACAACTCCATTGCCAGATCTAGCTCCAACAGTGCCATCAAGTTTGCAGAGGACACCATATTAATTGGCCTCATCAACAACAACAATGAGTCGCACTATAGAGAAGAGGTGGAAAGTCTCGAGAAATGGTGTGAGAGTAATAACCTGAGCGTCAACATTGGCAAGATGAAGGAGATCATTGTGGACTTCAGGAGGACCAGGAATGACCACCCTCCACCACAAATCAACATCTCTGTAGTAGAGAGAGTGGAGAACACCAGGTTCCCTGGAATTCACTTAACTAGGGACCCATCGTGGACACTCAACATCTTCTCACTTGTCAGGAAGGCAGAACAGTGACTGTACTTCCTAAGAAGACTGAAGCGGGCAAGGCTACCAGCCACCATCACGTCAGCCAACTACAGGAGCTCTATTGAGAGTGTCCTGGCCGGCTGCATCACAATGTGGTTCAGTTGCTGCAGAGAAATGATCCACAGGATCATACAAGTGGCAGGGAGGATCACTGGAGTCTCCCTCAGCATGATCTACCGGGATCATTACCTGAAGAGGATCCTTCCACCCTGCCCACAGCATCTTTCAGCTGCTCCCATTGGGGAAGAGATCCAGAAGTATCAGAGCCAACACCACCAGGCTGAAAAACAACTTGGTCTCATGGGCAGTGAGAAGAATGCTGAATGACCAAAGGAACTGCTCACTCTAACCATTTGAGACTCTCATATTCAGAAACAATATTTATGTATTTTTTATATAGATTAAATACTTGGCTGCATATGTTTTGTTTGTCTTTATGTGAATAATGTCTGGTGGTATGTCTGCCTGTTTTGTACTGAGGACCGAAGAATGCTGTTTCGTCGGGTTGTACTTGAACAATCAGAATTGAAAACTTGATATTCACCTTTTTTACACTTGCACTAATAAAGTACCGTGTGCTTCAGGGTAAGAACTAGTTCCACTCCTATGACTTAAAAGTGCATTATTACAGTAAGCCAGTTGGATTTTGGACCCACAAGAGTTAAATTCATTCTAAGATCCTTTCCTTTAAGTTTCAATGCTTTGGTTGGGAAGGTGACAAATAGAAAGTGCAGCCACACGTGTATTATTGCATCATCCCACCAAGAGTTATCTTTAGGTTCTTAAGAGACAGCAAGGAAGGAAGAAGGAGGATACAACGCAAACCACAGAAACATAATACCTACTGTATTTTGACAAAAAGCCGTAGGTTCAAAGACAAAAAGTAGCAGAGAAATGTGCAGGTCATTGTCTCATGGAGCCCAGCTGAAAGAAAACAATTCTGCACATTTTTCTAGTTACAAGTGACATGGTCTCAATAAATATACTGTAGAAAGCACCAAAGGAAAATAGAGATCATGGTTCCAAATTCACTTCAGAAATTATTTGGAATAAGTCCATTTAACAAAAGCGGTAAGAGAAGGGTTAGGCAATTTGAATATTGTGTACAGAGTTTACAAGTTGTCTTTACTCCCAGATGAGACTGCAGCTAAAATAATAACTAGACAATAGATTTTGCTCCTTGGCCCATGCAATCATTTACTCCACAAAGTGAATCAAAATGCAGATTTATTGTTTACTGTGATCTACTCCTTGGGGAGATTGCAGGATTAGGGGTGAGTTCTGGGGTAAATGAGCAAGCCCTTTTATAAAGCAAAAAAATCTGATCGTAAATGTCCAGTCACTGGAAGCAGCTGGCTAGGGGCGGGCTAATGACGGTGCAATGACGCCATCGGCCCGTGACCCAGGACTGATTAGTGAATGTACTATGCCAGAGTATTCCGGAATAGTCATCATCAGTGCGTCCGCTGCCTCACCTTCGGGGCCCTGGACTTGGCGCTCCGCTCCCTTGTTCTTCTCAATCTCCTGGTCGCAGCGGGTCAGGATCATGAACCTGGGGCCCCGAAGGTGCGGCAGCGGCTGGCGGCCACAGCAATGATGAATATTTTCAATGTACAGGTGAGTGAGTGAAATATAAACATTGTGCACATGATCAATGGCCAACTTCTTAGCCCATAATCCCACACGCAGCTGGAATCGCTCTGCGGATTATGGGCAACAAAGTCGGCCATTGCTCACTGTGCATTTATGAATGGCCGCGCCACAGCAACAATCACCCCGCCTACAGCTGCTCCAGAGGACACACCAAGGTGCCACTCCACATAAAAGGGACATTGGAGCAGCCTTATAGGGTTGCTCTATAAAAAGGGAAATTAAAATTTTGCTCTGAGGACCGACCCAGCCTTGAAGAGTAGGCCCTCCATAAAAACACCTAATGAGAAAGAGTGACTGTGAAATAAGTGGGTGAATGAGATCAATGGGAATGTACTGAGAAGTGGTACAGGCAGTTGGTGGAAAGACCCTCTACTATATCATGAGAGATATTAAAATTGACTAAGATTATATTTAATTGGAATGTCTTAAAAACAAGAGAGTTAAAACAAATAAAGTCTGTTTAGATAATATAACTAATGGGGCCAAATTGATCAGAAGTCAATCCACAGGACCCCAAGAGTGGCAGACAGCATCACTGGAGTCTCCCTCACCCCCATTGACGTGACGTATCGGGATCGTTGTCTGAAGAGGGCACGCAAGATCATTCAGGACCCCTTCCACCCTACAGACAACATTTTTCTGCTGGCCCCATTGGGTATCAGAGCCCGCACCACCAGGCTGAGAAGCAGCTTCTTCCTACAGGCAGTGAGAATGGTGAACGTCCAAAGGAACCGCTCACACTGATCCTCCGAGACGCTCGTATTCATGAAACAATATTTATTTGTGTAGATGAAATACTTATCCTGCGTGTGTTTTGTTTGTCTGTATGTGTGTTACGTCTGGAAAAACAACCAACTGAAAAACCTCACAAAGATAAGCGTATACAGAGCCGTTGTCATACCCACACTCCTGTTCGGCTCCGAATCATGGGTCCTCTACCGGCATCACCTACGGCTCCTAGAACGCTTCCACCAGCGTTGTCTCCGCTCCATCCTCAACATCCATTGGAGCGCTTTCATCCCTCACGTCGAAGTACTCGAGATGGCAGAGGCCGACAGCATCGAGTCCACGCTGCTGAAGATCCAGCTGCGCTGGATGGGTCACGTCTCCAGAATGGAGGACCATCGCCTTCCCAAGATCGTGTTATATGGCGAGCTCTCCACTGGCCACCGTGACAGAGGTGCACCAAAGAAAAGGTACAAGGACTGCCTTAAGAAATCTCTTGGTGCCTGCCACATTGACCACCGCCAGTGGGCTGATATCGCCTCAAACCGTGCATCTTGGCGCCTCACAGTTTGGTGGGCAGCAACCTCCTTTGAAGAAGACCGCAGAGCCCACCTCACTGACAAAAGGCAAAGGAGGAAAAACCCAACACCCAACCCAAACCAACCAATTTTCCCCTGCAGCCGCTGCAACCGTGTCTGCCTGTCCCGCATCGGACTTGTCAGCCACAAACGAGCCTGCAGCTGACGTGGACTTTTACCCCCTCCATAAATCTTCGTCCGCGAAGCCAAGCCAAAGAAGAAAAGAAAGAAGATGTTTGTTACGTCTGGGTGCTTTGTACCGAGGACCGGACAACGCTGTTTTGTTGGGTTGTACTTGTACAATCAGATGACCATAAACCTGACTTGAATTATGTGTGAATGCATTTCTCTGCTGAGCTCAAATTAGCTGATCAGAATATTATACGTATAGCTATGAAGTTTCATACAGCAAATACTCTTCAACAAACAGGCACAAGAATTTCAAAGGAAAGAGATCCAACTGTCATTGGGGGGGAAAATGTGACTGCCCTAAAATAGCTAATTGTCAGTTCAGCTTTGAAAGAAACAGAACGAGCAGAATTCTAATAGCTGACCAAAGGTTATTCGTTTTCACTGATTCTATTCATGGTAACTATTACTTACAGAGTTACTCCCTGTACATTGCCATATGCTGCCATCATCATTCAGGGGCTTAGCTCAACATTCACACCTTCACCTCTCCCGGATTTGATCTATCTCACCCGGACCTCTAATTACTGCAATGTCAAATGATTCAATGTGTTTGAACTTGCTGCCAGAGAGCAAAGTTTGCTACTCCTCTGGTGATAAAAAGGTTTCTCTTTTCAAGGAATCAGCATTGCAATTGGAAATTTGCAATAAGCAAAGATTGAAAACTCAAACCTTGCCAGAATACAATGAAGTGACTAAAACTGTAATTTATGGGGAGTATGCAAAGACCAATTGGGTCACTGATGTTCTCCAGGAATAAAAAGCCATCTACCCTTTTCGAAATGGGTTAGGGTTAGGGTTAGGGTTAGAAGATTGGGCAATAAATGCAGCCTTGCCACCATCACCTCCACATATTGAACAGGGTTCTTGTGCAACTCAGTAAACTTAAAATTAACAAAGAAGTGAAATGCAAGAAATAGAAAATATAAACAGAAAATACTGGAAACAGAAGAGAGGCCTTAAATCTTTTGAAAGTTCACATCGTGGCGGCACAGCTACAGTAGCGGTTAGCGCAACGCTGTTACAGTACTGGGGTTCGAATCCCATGTTGTCTGTCATGAGTTTGTACGTCTTCCCCGTGTCTGCATGGGTTTTCCCCAGGGACTCTGGTTTCCTCCCACCTTTCAAAATGTACTGGGAATGGTAAGCCAATTGGATGCAATTGGGCGGCACAGGCTCATGAGCCGAAAGATCCTGTTGCCATGCTGAATGTCTAAAGTTAAACATTTACATTTAATCTGAATGTACCAGAAAAAAATAGTTTTTAATGTAGCAAGGACGTCCCAAGGTTCTCCTGAACATTCTTTGAAGCCTGGTTTCACACTTCTCCGGAGTTCTGTCCTGTGCACTGCCATCTCCAACCAAGGAACCAGGCTTCCAGTAAAGCAATACACACTGGCTGCATTCCTAATCTTCAGGATGTTCATTATATAAATTGGAACCCCCACCCCATCCCATGCCCTCTCTCCTCAGGTAACCGTTTTCAAATTGTAGCCCAAATCCAACTGAACACAAGAACATAAATAGTAGCAGGAATAGGCGATCTGGCCCATTGAGAACCTGCTCCACCACTCAACAAAATAGGCTCATCTCCAGCTATCTGCCTTTTCCCCATATCCCTTAATTCCCCTACGATGCAAAAACCAATCCAATTTTGCATTAAATAGGTTTATTGGGGCAGCCTCCACTGCTTCAATGGGCAGCTAATTCCATAGACTCACCACTCTCTGGGGAAAGCAGATCCTCCTCATCTCCATCCTAAATCTACTACCCTGAACCTCGTGGCTATGCCCTCTGGTTCTCATCTCACCTACCAATGGAAAAAGTTTAACCTACCTCTTTCTTACCTATTCCTTTCATAATTTTATACATTTCTATAAGATTTCCCAACATGGATTTGTGGGAGGAAGGTCATGTTTGACCAATCTGATTGAATTTTTTGAAGAGGTGACTAGGAATGTGGATGAGGGTAGTGCAGTGGATGTTGTCTATATGGACTTCAGTAAGGCCTTCGATAAGGTACCACATGGAAGGTTAGTTAGGAAGGTGCAGTCTTTAGGTATAAATTTTAAGATAGTCAAATAGATTGAACATTGGCTGAAAGGGAGAGGCCAGAGTGTGGTAGTGGATAATTGTCTGTCAGGTTGGAGGCCGGTGACCAGTGGTGTGCCTCAAGGATCTGTATTGAGCCCATTGTTGTTCGTTATATACATTAATGATCTAGATGATGGGGTGGTGAATTGGATTAGTAAATATGCAGACGATACTAAGATAGGTGGAATAGTGGATAATGAAGAAGGTTTTCAAGGATTGCAGAGGGATTTGGGCTGCTTAGAAAAGTGGGCTGAAAAATGGCAGATGGAATTTAATGCTGATAAGTGTGAGGTGCTTCATTTTGGTAAGAAGAATCAGAATAGGACATATGTGGTAAATGGGAGAGCATTGAGGAATACAGAAGAGCAGAAAGATTTAGGAGTAACGGTACATCGTTCCCTGAAGGTAGAAACTCACGTGAATAGGGTGGTGAAGAAGGCTTTTAGTATGCTGGCCTTTATCAATCATTGCATGGAATATAGGAGTTGGGAGGTGATGTTGAGATTGTAGAAGACGTTGGTGCGGCCTAATTTGGAGTTCTGTGTGCAGTTCTGGTCGCCTAATTATAGGAAGGATATAAACAGAGTGGAGAGAGTGCAGAGAAGGTTTACCAGAATGTTGCCTGGGTTTAAGCATCTGGAGTATGGGGAGAGATTGGACAGATTGGGTCTTTATTCTTTGGAGCGTAGAAGGTTGAGAGGGGATTTGATAGAAGTATTTAAGATTATGAAAGGGATAGACAGAATGGATGTGGATAGACTATTTCCGTTAAGAGGAGGAAAGATTAAAACAAGAGGACGTGAGTTAAGAATTAAGGGG
Source organism: Narcine bancroftii (assembly GCF_036971445.1). Classification (NCBI taxonomy): domain Eukaryota; kingdom Metazoa; phylum Chordata; class Chondrichthyes; order Torpediniformes; family Narcinidae; genus Narcine; species Narcine bancroftii. The sequence continues at coordinate 3,104,300 of NC_091482.1, read as the reverse complement.
CAGAGGTTTAGAGGTAACATGAGGGGGAACTTCTTTACTCAGAGAGTGGTAGACGTGTGGAATCATCTTCCGGGAGAAATAGTGGCGGCGGAGTCAATTGTATTATTTAAGAAAAGGTTGGACAGGTATATGGATGAGAAGAAGATGGAGGGTTATGGGCATTGTGCAGGGAGGTGGGACTAGAAAGGGGTGTTTGGTTCGGTGCGGACTAGAAGGGCCTAATGGCCTGTTTCCGTGCTGTAATTGTTATGTTATGTTATTCTTCTGAATTCCAGCAAGTACAGTCCTAGATGAATCAATCTCTCGTCAAAGGCTAACCTCCTCATCTCCGCAATCAATCTAGTGAACCTCCTCTGCATGGCCTCCAGTAGATCCTTCCTCAAGTAAGGAGACCAGAACTGCATGCAGTATTCCAGATGCAGCCTCACCACCTTCCCATTAAAATGCAATTACACTAGCAGTTATATTTAATGTAGATGGGAGTTATTCTGGAAAAAAAAGTCAAGAAATAATCTCTGAATTGAAAATAGGAATCTAGAGATACTTTTTCATTTACACTGGAACAATGGTATGAAGTAGATGTACTGCGTCCATTAGCCATTCAGAAATGCTAATTTGTAAATCCTACACCAGAATGCACAAACTTACTTTTTAAGTGCGTACAATATCACTTGCAGTAGACAGGCTGTTAATTTCTAGTTATCCCATCTAATTATTTTAATAGGAAACCAAAATATATCTCTAAAAATACAAACAAGGAGCAAATGTCAATAGAAAGGAAAATGAATTAAGAGAATTTATCTGGTGAAAATAGAATCAAAATGTTGAAAATCGACAGGCAACAGTGAATTAAATGGTTTAGAAATTTGTTTTTCTTTGTTTTTACAATACCCTGAAATGCTGTCCTTGTTCTTGACAAAGGGGGTGGTTTATTAAGGATTAGTCTCTTAAATAACCAAAGCCTTCTGTGTAGACACTACACAAATCCCTGATCAAATCCGCCCAATTCTGGGCTGAAGAGGGTTCTTATAATTTCAAAACACCGACACCACCAACCGCCAACAACCCCCACCCCCACTCCAGAGTAGCCAGCCCTTTTGTGAGGAAGAAATAACAAGAAAAGGTTCTCAAAAGAAACAGGAGGTACTGTAGACTGCAAGGAGATAATGACGCTTCAAATAGAGTAAAGATAGGAAGGAAAAACTCTTAATGAATTTAGTCTGTCTCCAAAAAGCAACTTCAGCTTTTGCCACCATCTCTTATCTGTGCTTAGAGAATGACAATTCCATTCAGTTGAAGGCTAGGTAACTTTTTAACAGACTAGTCCTTTATCAGAATTTCTTAACAGATATTGTTGGTCGCCTTCTGCTTACAAGCCACTGCCTTGTCATTTGTGTTAGTCTTTGGACAGGAAATAAACAAAATAACCTCATATGCAGAAAATGCTTAAGTGAATGTAGTACTCTTTTTATAATACTAATGTTATACAAATTAGAATTTTTTTTTATACAAGATAGAACATTTCTGTACCATTGTTGGAGTTTGCTGCTTAACCTGGATGAGTGTGGGGAAACAAAATATAAGCACAATGTATTCATTGACTGAAGTAATTTGAGATTTTCAAAATTAAATACCAAATGAGAATGTCATTGTACAAAATCCATATTAATTGGAAACTGCTAAAAACCCATCTTTAAAGTTAGTCTGTTCATTTACAGGACATTGACCTCTGAAGCAGTTCTTCGAATGACGTACTTCCACTCTGGGCTCTGATCTGGCTCATGGGCAATATGGGACCTGCAGATCCACAGATTGGAAAGACTTGGTTCAGGTGAGGAGTTAATGAAGTGATATGCTCCTTCCACTGCTTGAGACAGAGCATCGATGTGTTTCCAATAGGCCTTGAGGCCATGCTCCCTCTTCATTTGAGCAAATATGGGCCAAAAGTTCCCAGATGTCAGTGAGGAAATTCCATTTCATCAAAGAGAGTTCGAGCACACCCTTGAATCTTTTCCTCTTTCTATTTTCTATAAATTTTACCATGGTAGAGGTTGGAATAGAATGGCTCTTTTGGGGGAGTCAGATGTTGCTCCTGTGAGGAATCTAGTCTACACAATAAATCATGGAATCAACATTGTGGCAATAGTTAGCATGGGAGGTAACTTTAGCATTGGGTGACACAGTTAGCAATTAACACAATGATCAGTGACCCAGTTTTAAATCCGGCGCTGTCTTAAGGCATGGGTTTCCTCCATCCGTTCAAAACATACAGATGTTGTAGGTTAATTGGGTGTAATGGGCAGCAGAGGCGTGAGGGTTAGAAAGGCCAGCTACGGTGCTGTATGTCTAAATTTAAAATATAAAAATTGTCAATAATCCGAACATTTATTGCCAATTCCGAATTGCCATTGAAGTAATAAGCAAGTCATGGGTAGCCTGGACCAATAGCCTCCCAGCTCCAGAGAATCAGGTTTAATCTGGAGTTTGTAGGTTCTCTCCGTCTCGATCCAGGAAGTAAAATGGCCACTGTGAAGTGGGTGAGGGGCAGAATTGGGGCAGGGGTGGGGAATAGGGGAGAATGAAAAATGGATTTAAGAATTGTGTAAACTGGGTGATTAATGATTATTGCTGATTTGATTTGCTAAAGGACCCGTTTCCGTGCTATATCGCCCTCTATTAAAGCCACATTGAAATGCTTGGAGTCGCACACAATCCAGATTGAATAAGGTCATTAGATGTCCTTCACTTCAGGATATTAGTAAATCACACAGTTTTCAGATATTCGGCTAATTTAATTGTAACTATTGATGCTCCTAGAACGCGTCCACCAGCGTTGTCTCCGCTCCATCCTCAACATTCATTGGAGCGACTTCATCCCTAACATCGAAGTACTCAAGATGGCAGAGGCCGACAGCATCGAATCCACGCTGCTGAAGATCCAACTGCGCTGGGTAGGTCACGTCTCCAGAATGAGGACCATCGCCTTCCCAAGATCGTGTTATATGGCGAGCTTTCCACTGGCCACCGTGACAGAGGTGCACCAAAGAAGAGGTACAAGGACTGCTTAAAGAAATCTCTTGGTGCCTGCCCCATTGACCACCGCCAGTGGGCTGATCTCGCCTCAAACCATGCATCTTGGCGCCTCACAGTTCAGCGGGCAGCAACCTCCTTTGAAGAAGACCGCAGAGCCCACCTCACTGACAAAAGACAAAGGAGGAAAAACCCAACACCCAACCCCAACCCACCAATTTTCCCCTGCAGCCGCTGCAACCGTGTCTGCCTGTCCCGCATCGGACTTGTCAGCCACAAACGAGCCTGCAGCTGACGTGGACATTACCCCTCCATAAATCTTCGTTCGCGAAGCCAAGCCAAAGAAAGAAGAAGATTGATGCCCAGTTTTTAAACATTTAAATTTGAAATGTAATTCCCCTGCCATTATGGTGGGATTCAAATGGGAATCCTGACTGAACAGTTGACCATTCCTTTCCCTCCACAGATGCTGACTGAGAAGTTCCTCCAGTAGTTTGTGTTTAGCTTCCATGGATCAAAGGTCTAAACTTCTCATTGCCAGTCCATTAACCTAACCTCTATGTTACCATAAATGATTACAATCCTCCAGTGTTGCACATTTCTCGCCACAGAAAATAGTTACACATGAAAAGAGAGAGCTTAGTTTGCAGATTTGTTTTGTCAGTTAACAGAATAATTAAGTCCATATTTCAGAATCAGAAATTATTGTCATGAACATGTCACGAAATTCGTTGTTTTGCGGCAACATCACAGTGCAAACATTTATATAAACCACCTTACAAAATAAATAAAAATAGAGCAAGAAAAAGTCAAAATAAGGTAGTGCCTATGGTTCATTTTTCATTCAGGAATCTGATGGCAGAGTGGAAAAATTTGTCCTTGACCTGATGAGTACATATCTTCAAGCTCGTGTACCTCCTTCCTGAAGGTAGCAGAGTGAAGAGGGCATGGCCTGGGTTTTGAGTGTATTTGAGGATAGAGGCTGCTTTCATAAGAGACTGCCTCTTGTGGGTATCCATGATGTTGCAGGCCAGGTTAACAACCCGCTGGAGTTTTGTCTTGTCCTAAGCATTGGCACCTCCATATCAGACAGTGATGCAACCAGCCAGAATCCTCTCCATGGTACACCTGAAAAAGTTTTTGAGAGTCTTCAGGGACATACCAAATCTCCTCAAACTCCTTACAACATATGGCCACTGGTGAGCCTTCTTCATAATTGCATCAATGTGGAGGCTCCAGGACAGATCCTCAGAGAATTTGAAGTTCTTGACCCTCTCCACTGCCTGCCCCTCGAAGGACCAGTACTTGTACTCCTAATTTCCTTCTGAAGTCCACAATCATCTCCCTGATTTTTCTAACATTGAGTGCATCAATCATCCGGTACACAAGAAGAGTAGTGTGGGCTGCCTGAATGACTACTGCCAGTAGCACTAACTTCTACTGTGATGAAATGCTTTGAGAGGCTGGTCATGACTAGAATTAACATGTACCTAAGTAAAGATCTGGGCCCACTACAATTAGCCTATCGTCACAATTGCTCCACAGAAGATACAAGATCACTGACTCTCCACTCAGCTCTGGATCACTTCGAACACAGCAATTCATACATACGGCTCTTCATAGACGACAGCTCATCCTTCAATACCATTATTCCCTCAGTGCTGGTCAAGAAGTTACAAACTCTAGGCCTCTGTACCCCACTCTGCAACTGGATCCTTGATTTCCTCATTGGAAGACCACAGTCAGTACGAATTGGAAACTTTCATCAATACAGGCGCACCCTAAGGATGTGTGCTTAGCCCACTGCTCTACTCGTTCGTTATACATCCATGACTGTGTGGCCAGGCACAATTCCACCCCTATCTACAAGTTTGCCGACGACACCACAGTTGTCTGCAGAATCACAAATGGCAATGAGGAAGTGTACAGGAGGGAGAGAGATCAGCTCTTTGAGTGGTGTCACACCAACAATCTTGCATTCAACATCAGCAAAACCAAGGAGATGATCGTGTACTTCTAGAGAAAGTCATGGGAACACAACCAGTTCTCATCGAGGGCTCAGTAGTGGAGAGGGTCAAGAACTCCAAATTCCTGGGTGTCAACATCTCTGAGGATCTGTCCTGGAGCCTCCACATTGATGCCATCACAAAGAAGGCTCGCCAGTGGCCATATTTTGAGGTGCTTAAGGTGCATGTGACCAAAGACTCTTGTTGCAGGCCAGGTTAACAACCCGCTGGAGTTTTGTCTTGTCCTGACCGTGGAGAACATTCTGGCTGGTAGCATCACTGCCTGGTATGGAGGTGCCAACCAACTCTCCTGGGCCATGCTCTCTTCACTCATCTGGAACAAAATAGAGGAGCCTAAAGACGAGCACTCAGTGGCACAAGGACAGCTTCTTCCCCACTCCAACAGATTCCTGAATAATCAATGAACCAAAAACGCTGCCTTACTTTTCGTCCACTATTATTGTTATTTTAATTTTATTTTATTTTTTATAGTAATGTCATATGATGGTTATAATATGAATGTTTGCTCTATGACACAGCCACAAAACACCGAATTTCATGACTTGTTCGTGACAATAAATCCTGATTCTAATTCCATAGTTGTGACACCACTCAATGAGCTGATCTATCTCCCTCCTATACGCTTCCTCATTGCCGTCTATGATTTAGCCAATCACTGTGGTGTCATCGACAAATTTGTAGATAGCATTTGAAATGTGCCTAGATACACAGTCATGGGTGTAGAGTGTGTAGAGCAGTAGCCTAAACACACATCCTTGAGGTGTTCTTGTATCGTTAATCAGTGGAGATGTTTCCAATTCATACTGACTGTGTTCATCTGATGAGGAAGTCAAGGATCTTTAGAGATATTCTCACAAAACTGTGGAAAAATGGACCTCACTGATTATTTTTTTAAAAGAGGACAAGAGTTAAAAGTGAAAGGGGGAGTGTGGAACGAGCTGTGGATGTGGGCTCAATATTAACATTTAAGAAAGATTTGCACAGGTACATGGATGCGAGGGGTATGGAGGGATATGGACTGGGTGCAGATCAGTGGACTTGACCGAATAATAGATCGGCACAGACTAGAAGGGCCAAAGGGCCTTTTTTCTGTGCTGTTGTGTTCTCTAGTTTTTAACCAACAGATGGTCAGTTTCCTTACCATTGCCTCCAATTTTAAATCCTTTAATTTAATTTTGTTTTTAGTTTGAACTTCTTAAGCTAGTATCGACTATGATTTCATGGGTCAAATTTAACAGCACAAATACTGGGAACAACCTCAAAGACTTTGCACTGGAGTTACAATTAAATTAAAGTCAAAGAACTGTCAGGAGTTTATAGAACAAGCTCAGGAACGTATCATGCCCTGACCAAGCCCAAACCCCCACCAACATTACTGAATACCATGAGCAACAGTTTGCCTGGACCTAGCATAAAGGTGATAAATACTTCTGTCCCCGACCTCATAAAAACTGAACCTTGAATATCCAAATATCATGAGTGATTCTAGCGTTCCAGACTGAACGCAAGTGAAGAATGGGAAGCTGGAAGGACTTGGCAAGGCATGCAGCATCCATGGAGAAAAATGGTCAGTCAATGTTTTGGGTCGGGATCCTTTTTAGCATTCCAGATTAGTCGGGGCTGAGAGAGCCACCCATTTTAATTTTGATTGAAGAAATGCCCCTCAAACAAAAAGCCACCAGGTTTTGGCACCACCTCTTCTCTGTCTTTAGAGAATGACAATTCCAATCAATGGATGGCTAGGTAACTTTTTAACATACTAATCCTTTATCAGAATTTCTTTATAGATATTGTTGGTCAATTTCTGTTAATCTTGTCATTTGTGTCAGTGTTAGGACAGGAAATAGACAAAAAATGTGCAGAAAATGCTTAAAGTGAATATAGTATTTCGAATATTAATATTATTTAAGCTAGCAAGCTGGGAACATGGCAAATCACCCATGACTTCCAAGTGCTTCAAAGAATCAAACTCTGCAGACCATCACCAGAACACTGGTATCTGTGTGCTCGAGGACTATATCCACCAAGTTGATGGCATTCAGAGCTAGGGCTAGAACAAATCTGTAAATTCAATCTGAGGAACATTTGAACATGAGAAGAATTACTTCACATGCAGAAGCAGCTTTTTGACTTTACCCTGCAATGCTTTCCTCCATTTTTTTTGGTGAAAATTAACTTTGTCCATGCAGATTGAACGCCAGACTCAAGGACATCAGACAAACCTTCTCTGGACAAAAAAAAGCAATTTCAATGATTTTTGTGGTATGAAGCCTACTTAAGTCTCCAGAGCAAAATGTGAAAAGTAATCCAGTTCCCTGGAACAGCAACATGATTTAACAAAACCAGTCCGACCTCATTAACAATGAATAGAATGTTTTGGTTTTATTTGTTTAAATAAAAAAGAGGAAAAGGAGAAGAAAAGCAGACTCCTTTCCCACACAGTTTCTGAGGTTCATTCAGGCCTGTGATAACAATCAGACCCAGGACAAAGGCAACTGAGATTCTTTCGTGTTCTGTTTAACAACATTTGCTTCAAAGGTAATTTGTAATGTTTGAGGATTAACGATTAGAGCACATAAAAAAACTGCAACGACATCTCAGTTTGAAGCAACAAAGTTAAATAAGAGATGATGGTCCTTCAGGAAAAGTTTCCATTCAAGGTGCCAATTCTAAATCAACACCCCAAAATGAATTAAGACTTTGTGAACAATTATGCTGAGAGCAGCTGGCTTGGAATATCAGACAACATTGTTCTGCCTTGTTTCTTTCTAAAATATTCTTGTTGATATCACCCTTGAATGACCCTTTACTGACAATTACCCAACATAACACTGCAGAATGAAGACTCTTCCCTACGTACAATCTCAGGAGACCTCATGACCAAAGCAATGTTGCATTTCCTTATGCAGCTCCTCAAGATGGAGGATGATTTGCTTTCACTTCATAGTTCTGTCATTTCTAAGTTGCTTCATAGGTGAGGCAGGAAACACTTCAGGGGGTAGGTGGGCAGATGTGCTCCTGACATTTTTACTGGACTTCCACTTGCCGCTGCAAAGGGGCACAAGGTGCTTGGTCTTAGGCATGGGATTATCGTGAAAAATGAAGCAGTATTTAAAGCATGTTGATAGAATTTACTCTGTCCCCCAAGCAAACTCCAATCACAACAATGTAGAGTACGGTAAAAATCCCTGTTATCTAGAATTCAAGCAATGGCAGCCTCAAGCAACCAGTAAAACGAATTGCAGAAAATATAATGGGTAAAAAATATGGGTTTAAAATTGGTGCACCTCACCATTCGTTCACTATTCGCGCATTTCAAGCATCCAGAAAATTTACTTTTCCACCATCTACCAATCCCCGTAGGTGCTGAATTCCAGAGATTTTTTTTTACTGTACTTGAGAGTCTATTTTTGGACAATGAACAGCACTGGTGATGGGCAAGTATTGTTAGAGCCTTGATGTTCTGCACAATAAGGTTGGTTCATTGGTGTTGATCAAAAGTCTGCAAAATTCAACAGGTTACACATTTATAGGAAGTAAAGGGGAACCAATGCTTCGGGCCAGAGCCCTTCATCAAACTAATGCTGTATGACCTGCTGAGTTTCTCAAGCACTTTTGAGTATTGCAAGGTTGATTAATTTATCCTTCCAGTGGATTTATTAGATCTTGTAGAGATGTTGATAATGGTGTCTTTTCAGTTTTTAGGACATTGTCCTGCAGGTGAATGTCACTGAAAAATTCAGGAAGGCAAAATTCACTGTTGCCCAGCGAACACGATCTTTGTGTTCAATTTGAGCTCTTGATCTTTCAATTTGTTTTCCCCCCGAGATGGCGAACGTTTGTGCTGACGATGAGCTTCACAATCAATGTGGCCTTTGGAAGAGAAGTGCCTCCCAAGGAAATGAAAGTGGCCATATTTTCTGCTTTCCCCTCTATTACAAGGCCCATATTTTGTATACCTAGGTGAATGTATCGATGCTGACATAGAGCTCGATCTCCAAGCAGGTGCATAGGCAAATATCTGTACATTGCACGATGACTTGAGGTGAGACTAAAGAAGTAGAAATGGCAGAGTTTTAACCACTTCCTGTTCACCAGAGAGAAGCTCCACTCAAGCAGGAAGGAGACAAAGCGCAATTGAAAAGAGGGAGATTAAGAAAAGGGTTGCAGCAAATAGCATGGTCTTGGAAGTTTCCAGTCTGCACTGGGATTGGGTCTATACTGGACATTGATTAGAACCATGGTTTGCATATCACTGTGTGGCAAAAGTAAAATGCAGAAAAAAATTCTGAGGGCAGCCAGATTCTCCACACTCTCTGGTAGTTAACAGTTCACAAAAGACCACCTTCAGAAGAAGATGCTGCCTCCATTCATTTCTTTGAGTTAGTACAAGATGAAGATCATATCCATTATACCTTAAATGGCTGAATTCAGACTACATTCAGGAAGCTTCATCTTGGCCCCTGGAAGATGGTGACTGCAGAGACATTCCTTGAACACCAGCAGGGAGGTCACATTGGATAATGATATCAGATTTGTCTCCTTTCATAAAGATGGACATAATTATGGCATTTACAAAGTCCTCTGCTGTGCACTCCTCACAGTTGTGACATTAGCTGACAAATTTCAACAAGTTCCTCTGTGCCAAGTTTTTAAACTTCAGCAGCGTATAGAGTGCTCCAAAGCCTTGTGGTTTTTCTACTGACATACCGCCTTTTCAACCTCTTGTTGATCAAGGGTGGCAGGGTGGCATAATGAGTCAAGGATACATATGAAAGACAGAGCTCCGCAGTCCTTGTTCCAACTGGCAACAAACACTTCTGTATTGCTGTGCATTTTCAGTTGGCAGTCTGTGGTTCTTTTGCTACGTCTGGGTGGCACGGTTAGTGTAACAGTTAGCTCAATGCTGTTACAGCACCTAGGATTGAGTCCAGCGCTGACTGTAAAGAGTTCATACATTCTCCCCTTGATTGGGTGCGTTTCCTCCAGGTGCTCTGGTTTCCTTTCATCCTTTAAAATGTACTGGGGTTAATCATCTTTTAAAATGTACTGGGGTTAATGAGGGTATTTGGGCGGCACAGACTAGTGGGTCAGAAGGGTCTGTTATTATGCTCTATGTCTAAAATTAAAATTAAATTAAATGGTCTTGACAGGTCCAAAGCATCTACAAGGATAATGATTATCCAATAGAATTACTGGATCTCCTGAGCTCTTTCTACCTATTATTTATTCTTCAGATAAAAATGTTTTTTTTTGGAGGAACTATTCCCTTGAAATATGGCAGTTTCAATCTGAGAGTGCCTTACATTTTTAGTTTGTTCGTTCCTGAATCTCTTGGTTGATTTAATCAAACGAGTTCAGAACCCTCAGAGTGTTCACGGTGCTTAAACCTCCTGGAGGTCCACCATAGTTGACATACTATTTTAACACCAAAGAATTGCTGGAGGAACTCAGCATGTCAGACAACAGCCATGGTAGAAAGGGTCAGTTAACGTTTTGGATCTGAAACCCTTAGCAAGACTAAGATAAAACAGGTAACATTACATACAAAAAAACCTGTGGGAGGGGCCCAGAGATGATACAGTAGAGGACAGAAGGTGTCAGATGAGATAGGTAGAGGTTAAAAACTATTAGGAAGGGTAGAAGGAAAAAACAGAGTTTGTTTTTACTGGCTTTATTTTATCCATTGTATAAAATATTTTATAACTATGTGGCAATTCAGATAGAGTGGAATTCCTTTCTGCCTCAGTAAGTTTTGATTGGAATTACTTCTTTCTCAATGGTTAATGAAAAGGCAATTAATAAAAAGGCAAGTTCTTAAAATTGAAGGGAGAGGATTTAAAGATTTGATCAGATCTTATAAACCTCAATAGTTCTTTGCATAACTTTATAAATCTTATGAAGTACTAGGCTGATATCACATTCCGTGAAGAACCAACAAAATGCAACAAGTTCAGGAAATCAGAAATTAAAATAAGAGATCAACAAATTTAATGATTTTATTTTTCATGTTTTCTTGTATCTGGAATATCAACAGGAACAAAGTTACTGAAATTGAGCTACGTTTAACCTGAATCATCCTCGGAACAGCTACTATGAACAGCAATTTACACTGCCTTCATAATTGTTCTGAATTCCATTTTAAATGCATCTTAGCAAATTTAATGTTAACCATAAAATTATTCTAAAAATGGACACAGCAAATGCAGACTTTCTTGTTTATTTCATGTTGATAAGTTATTTTAGCAGTTAAGTTTTTACTGTATTTAGCATTAGCTCAATGCTGCCTGTTAGTGGATGACTCCAAGGTAAATCACAACATTTCAGAGAAAAATCTGTTAATATTCCAAACTCCCTCTACTCAGTAGTTTTCAGAGATCAGGAGCTCCCCACACTGGTGACCCAAAGTGAAGAACCTGAAACACAACCAGTCAATCTTGGTTGAGGGCCTGATGCACCTTGACACTGGGCTTTGTGCCAGGACAATAAAAATAAGATTTAAACATCAGAATTCTTCATGATAACAACTGTGTTGCATCACAAAGCTTGATTTGAGATAGCGGCCACCAGATCATCACCTTTGGCCACCAGTTATTTTAGCTGGTTGAAAATACTCGAACGTTGATCACTCACAGTTAACAGTCCACTGGGAACCCATTCAATAATATTCTTTAATGAGCTGCCAAATCAGTGACCATATAAATGCAGAATTTGGAGAGGAAAAAGACTACTTCATTCAAATGTGTCAATGCAATTATTCAGACCATATAGAATTCACTGAAATAAATAGATTTAGCCAGATGTTCAACTTAAAATCTGAGAGTATGTTCATGAATACAACTTCATCTTCTTGACTTGGTTCCCATTGTTCAGTGTTGCAAATTAGTACAAAAGCTTCTTACTGTTCAAAACATTATCATCCAATTCACAGACAATTAACATCTTTGAATTTTTTTTTAATTTGGACATACAGCACGGTAACAGGCCCTTCTGGCCCACAAGCCCGCGCTGCCCAATTACACCTAATTAACCTACAATCCCCATATGTTTTGAAGGATGGAAGGAAACCAGGGCACCAAGTGGAAACCCACGCAAACACAGAGAGAACATGCAAACTCCTGACAGACAGCGCCAGATTCAAACCCAGGTCACTGCAGCTGTAAAGTGTTGTCCTATCCGCTACGCAAACCGTGCTGCCCCTACGCTAACCACACAACCCCCTGATTGTTACACTGATAAAGGGTTAGATCCACTTCTTTCCTCCAATGTTTTCCCATTATTACTCAAGGTCTTAACATTTGCTAGAGGCAAGATTCTATGGGCATTGGTACATTCCCAGGTGGGTAAACTGAACGACAAGTTCAGGATAGAATGGTTTCCTTATTGGCATCATTTACAGCTCTGATCTGATGTCCACACATTCATTCAAACATTCTCAAAAGCACTCATGTACACAAGCATACGTTGATGCACAAAATTGAGAGTAGGATTACACAAGCGTCCACCCATATGCTTTCCTTGGTTCAACAATGACGAGCAGATCTTCCTTTACAGAAACACACACAACGTGCTGGGAGGAAGTCAGTGGGTCAGGTAGCATCTGTGGACAACAGAGGCAACAAACATTTCAAGCAGACCTGCTGCCTGACCCATTGAGCACCTCCAGCATGTTGTGTGTTGCTCTAGTTTCCCATCATCTGCAGATTTCTTATTTACCTCGTCCTTTAGACACCAAAGTGCCACTCCGGTGAGATCAGCTAAATGAACAAGGTCTGTGTCAATTAATTTGACATCCAGTCTTCAGATAGGAAAGATATCTTCTGTTTGAAGGAGGTGAAATCAAACATTTTAAAAGTAATTTTTTATTTAAAATTCAGACAGAGAATTGAAGTCTTGAGTTTCCAGATTTTGGTTACTCTGGAGGACTTCAAAAACTTGCTTCTTCTTTCCAGACGGCAGAACTATTGATGAACGGTTGCCCAGCTGTGAATCACTATCTTTCAGGAAACCCTAGGCTTCAGTGACTGCCTTCCCTAAACCTTAAAATAACTTGTAAATCAGGTTCAATTCTGACTCTGAGCTAACAACTGCATTTCTATATATTATATCTATTTATACAGGATTTGATTAACAGTGTGCACCTGGGACTATGGGTTTCAATGTATTCCAGGCCTTGGAATAGTGCGATATATACCTAATATGCATTTCTGGTTCCATTATATATTCATCTGCATCTGCTTCTTTCCCCAGACATTAAATAGGAAAAAAAAAGGTCAACATTTGGGAATTTACCATTTTTCAAAGGATATAAATAAAGTAAGAAGGTAAATGCAGAGGAAGCGCATTAGTTGTGCCTGCTGTACTGGAGGGGAGGGAGGAAGACAACTTTCTTAAGACTGTCACGTCGAGATCAGCAGCCAGCCTGCCCATATTCCCACTGCGGTAATCATTAAAATGCTCACTTCCAGAAAAATAGGGAGGAAAGAGAGTGCCGGAGCAAAGAAATCCCAGCAGACAAAGTGAAAACAAATTAAACTCGCCATTATAAAATGCAGATGCTGTAAAGAAAATAAACTTGGCAAGATTTACTGGTTTTTGCAAGGATCAGGCATCTGTGGAAAAGACATCAACAGCTACTCCCAGGTATTACCATTCCAAGGCCACACTCTCTCTGTACAGCTCTCTCCCTCCTCTCTTAATAGCTGCAAGCTCTTTTATTCTCTATCAGAGAACAGGGTCGACAAAGACTATGTGAAAATGGCAATTCGCCAGGTCCTTCTGAACAAAGCCATCGAGACGATGAAAAGGAGGATTTAAACTTTCTGAGCTCTGTGTCCTCAAGTATATTAATTCCTGAAACACTGGTGATAATTGATTTTAGAAATAAATTAATATTTTGGATTTTTAACTCAATAACCTGGAACTTGCTCCAAATTTTTGTCCTAAATATAAAGTTTCCTTCTGTTGCCTCAGTTGATCAGTGATCCCACCATCGACTAGTAATAATGTGGAGATAAAGCCTGGTGCTCCAGCTGATTTCATTTGGCTGCTACACGTAATCGTGCTAACCACAGACCAAAAATGAAGTACCTTCAGTCCTTGAAAGAAGATATAATAATATATTGGAGAGACACTAGTCCAGTCATGGAGACCACTCTATCACCCAGTGCCACACGCTATAATAGCTCATCTAGTCTCCATCATAGGTTCTGAGATGTTGTGCATCAATGGCTCTGTGTCCTATATTACAAGTTCGAGAGTTGATCATTGACTTGAAGTACTTTGGGACGTTCTGAGATCACAAAAGGCACTGTAGCAATACCAACTTCAGTCATCTCAAAACTCAGCTCTCTAAAAATTCCATTCCGTGCATGCTGCACAATATTGTGCCCATATTGTGTGCTCACCGACGGCAGGTGCCTGGACATCCTGTAACTTTGAACGCATTTGGAGATCAGTTGCTGATTTGTCCACAAATATTCTGCAAATGACATGGGCTTCTCATGGATGAAGTATGTTTTCATTTCCAAGTTAAATGGAGCATCCATCAATGTGAAATTCATCACCTGGATTCTCTTGCAAATAAGCCCCCTTTTAGTTAACTCTCTCACCACATCTTTCTCATGGTCCCTTCAGTCACATCCCACCTAATTCTATGCGACCCAATACCAGTTCCCAACCAATGACAACATTCCTCCAATCCATCATCTATATGATTCTCAAAGTAAAAATCCTCACCACCCATTCAACCCAGTAACTCACCCAAGTTCCTCCACTCGCTCTGTGATTGCCCATGCAATCAGGCAGACCTACTTTTACAAGCTGTTCTGTAGATGGAAACATTTTGCTCCTATTTCTACTTCCCCATTCCTGAGTAGGGAGGTGAAGATCCAAACTGCTGAATGGAATCACTTCAGTTTCAACTTTAATCTATAACTTTATTTCCTTACTAATGAATGAACCATTCTCTGCAGAAACATCATTCAGCACATTGACACACTTTTTAAATTGAAAATTCCAGATAAATGTTGTTAACGAACTTTTCTCTGCATCCTGTACTGTTTATGCAACATTACCCTGCATTATTTGACTTATTTCAACATTTTTTCCCCACTCTGTTGTTCATTTGTTTGACTTGTCTGGAAAAAAAGTCAAATTAAAGCTTTTTACTGTATCTCAGTGCATAATAAATAATTCAATTCAATAATTAGGTGTCTATTATTGGCTGCAATATATAGGGCAATGAAATTAAGGACTAATCCTTATATTAAACATGGAAGCAAAGAACATACTCTTGGTGTGTATGTACAACAGCAAATAAGAAAAATCCACTCAGGCAGTTCAATTCCCATTTCTATATGATGGTTACTTCCGGATCTTTCTTGTTTGTTTTTTTTCCCCTGCAGGTTATAAAGTTATGTCCTGAGGATTATCACAACTGATTTGTGATTTACGGGACCATGGAACTAAACTTTAGAAAAGTGAATAGGCAACGACTGAATTGGGTTTGCTCAGGGCACAGGAAACACCAATGTCTAATGTTACATGACATAAGTATTCCTTGCACTTGGAATGGGTTCTTGAAACATTGTGCTCAGAGTCAAGTCTGAATTCAGTAGTTCGATCTCACTTCGTATATCTTTAAAAGTTTATCAAATACTTCAGTGGCAGGGAAATGCTTTGGGACGTTGAAAGATTGTAAAAAGTGCTAGATAAATGCAAATCATTTTCTCTGTTGTCCTGCATCACCATTCCAGAAAAACCACAAACATTAAACATCATCAATGAGCCTGTTATACAGCAGCAATAAGAGCCTCCCCGTGCAGCTCTGAATGTAAACATATGGGACAGTTCTCCAACAAAAACAGAAAGTCTTTCATCTGATTTCTTTCGTATCCTCTAAGGACAACCTTGTACTCATGATTACAAGACTAATCTCAACCTGTTCCAGAAAGTTAACAGGGTCAAACCTGTTTTTTAAAACAGTAGAACTCAAATGCAGATTATAAGATGTTTCTAGCCATCTCGGATTTCCTCATCAGCTTTGCGAAATTGTAATATTTTGAAATCACAGTCTCCACATTTGCTCACATCATTCTATGACCTGGGTCTTTTGTATACAGTAGCCTCACATCCTCCAAAACATTTTGAAATCTCTGTATTCTTCCAATTCTTTGGTTTTATACTGTGAACTGTGTCTTCAACTGTCTTGGTGCTAAGCACAGACATTTTTGCCCTAATTTCTTCTTCAAGATATTCCTGTCTCTTTGAGCAAGCTTTTGATCACAATGTTCATATTATATGGACCAGTATCTACATTTAGCCCTGAATAATAGTTTAGTGCATCTTATATTTTATGTAAATATTGCACTATAAACCTGTCTTCCAGCCTATAAACAAGAATAAAACAAGTATTGCCAGCTTTTGTCGTTGGCCTACTCTAAATGTTTGGCCTGGAAGTCAGCCTGAAGAAAACTGAGGTCCTCCATCAGCCAGCTCCCCACCATGACCACCAGCCCCCCCTACATCGCCATCGGGCACACTGAACTCAAAACGGTCAACCAGTTTACCTACCTCGGCTGCACCATTTCATCTGATGCAAGGATCGACAAAGAGATAGACAACAGACTCGCCAAGGCAAATAGCGCCTTTGGAAGACTACACAAAAGAGTCTGGAAAAACAACCACCTGAAGAAACACACAAAGATCAGCGTGTACAGAGCCGTTGTCATACCCACGCTCCTGTTCGGCTCCGAATCATGGGTCCTCTACCGGCATCACCTACAGCTCCTAGAACACTTCCATCAGCGCTGTCTCCGCTCCATCCTCAACATCGAAGTACTCGAGCTGGCAGAGTCTGCAAGCATCGAATCCATGCTGCTGAAGACCCAACTGCGCTGGGTGGGTCACGTCTCCAGAATGGAGGACCATTGCCTTCCCAAGATCGTATTCTATGGTGAGCTCTCCACTGGCCACCGTGACAGAGGTGCACCAAAGAAGAGGTACAAGGACTACCTAAAGAAAGCTCTTGGTGCCTGCCACATTGACCATCGCCAGTGGGCTGATATCGCCTCAAACCGTGCATCTTGGCGCCTCACAGTTTGGCGGGCAGCAACCTCCTTTGAAGAAGACCGCAGAGCCCACCTCACTGTCAAAAGACAAAGGAGGAAAAACCCAACACCCAACCCCAACCAACCAATTTTCCCTTGCAACCACTGCAACTGTGCCTGCCTGTCCCATATCGGACTTGTCAGTCACCAACGAGCCTGCAGCTGACGTGGACATACCCCTCCATAAATCTTCGTCTGCGAAGCCAAGCCAAAGAACTCTAAACAAGTAAAGTCACACATGGTCAACTAGCCTATGAACAAGTATGAGTGGTCTGCCTTGAGACAAGTGTGGTTATCGACATGGTCACCCACCTAGGAACAAGCATCGTCACTTTGTCCAGGAGACAGTGAGGAAGAGTGGCTGACTAGAGGGCATAGGTTTAAGGTGAGGGGAAGGACGGTAGCAACTTGTTCACACAGAGGGTGGTACGTACAGTTAGTGTACTGGTTAGTGCAACACTGTTACAGCGCCAGCGATCGGGACTGGGGTTCATATCCCATGCTGTCTGTAGGAGTTTGTACTTTCTCCCCGTGTCTGAAAACCACTATTTTAATTGTACCTAATTGACTCATTATGTGCACGGTTTCATAACTCCAAAGGAAATAGGCCAATGACAATTTTTCCCAAGCAAAATATTTCAGTAGTAACAGTTGGGTCTAGAGCAGTGATTCTCAACCTTCCCTTCCCACTCACATCCCACCTTCAGCAATCCCTGACTAATCACAGAGCTCCGATGGCATAGGGATTACTTAAAGTGGTCTGTGAGTGGAAAGAAAAAGGTAAGAGGCATCAACATTAATCATCACATAAAGGAAATTTTAAGCTCCAGATCTCAGCCAAACTCTTCCACTGTGGCTAAATCAATGGAATTTGCCCAGCAATATGGAAAACTGCCAAATGGATCATGTCCTCAAAAGGTAAATTCCACCCCACATGTTTACTTTAAATTTTGTGTAAAGAGGCGAAAGGTGCCTTTAACAGATAATCATTCAAGAGAGAACCAGTGCCTGCTTGTAGCAAAGTTTGGGTTCCAGGAGAGCCACTCAAGTCCAGGTCTCCTTATAGCACGAGTTCAAACATGGATAAAAAAATTAAATTCTACAGGTAAAGTTAGAATAACTGAATATGGTTTTTTTTAAATACATTTTACTTAATGTTAATATTTTAATTAAAGCATTAATTTTGAGTTTTTAAAATAAATTATTTTACTCCTTTCAAACTGCTTTTAAATGCCTCTGGTTATCAGCAAAAATTGAAAGGAAGTATTATTTGGACCATTCAGGCAATAACGATAAGCTCCAAAAAGAGACAATTAAACAACTTCAAATGGATTAAAAATACAAACACAAAATGCTGGAGAAATTCAGCATGACACAGTGTACTTTGTATAGCAAAGATACATAGCCAATGTTTCAGGCTTGAGCCCTTGATCCATGTACGAGTGAAATGTAGCCAAGCCCCCAAGTCGTTGGTTATGTATCTTTGCTATATAAAGTACACTGTTAGTCTTGGTGAGTTTCTCCAGCATTAGGTTTTTATTTCAATCACCATGTCTGCAAACTTTCATGTTTTACTCAACTTCAAATGGATATTCAACTGCATTATCTTCACTAATTGCATCACGATCAATGTCTAAGAGGATATCATCACTGACCAGAAACTTAACTGGATCAGTCATATAACTCCAGCAACACTCAAGAGGGATCAACACCATTTAGGAAAAGGTTAAGCCATTTTGACATGCATTACATCCATTCTAACTCCCTCCATTTCCCCGGAGACAATGCTCCTGGAGTGTGTTCCATTTACCAGGAATTCTTTGAACATTTCCAGAAACGAATACTTCTATGACCTGAGGCTTCAGAACACAATTTCCTGCATGATGGTCACCACAAGATAAGAAAGATGTGATCAGGCTGGAGAGGGTGCAGAGGAGAATCACCAGGATGTTCCCTAGGATGGAGAGTTTCAGTTCTAAGCTTCTTCAGTCTTTCCTAAGTCTGTTTTTCCTGGAGCAAGAAAACTAGAAACACAAGGTAGAGAGAAACCATTCCTGAAGGTGGAAGGATCAATAAGGTGATTAGCAAAAGTGACATGGAAAAATACAAGAGGTGACATTCAATTTTGATGTCCAAAAGGTGCTCTGGAAAGAATCTCTAGGGCCTTGGAGAGAGAGACCAGGGAAGTTGGACTCTCTGGATTCCCCTTTCACTGAGTTAATATGGCTGTCACTTTTATCAGACTCAATAAAGGTTTTGGTACCCTACCACAATAGGGTGAACTATCAAATACCTTTGGATTTAGGTTTATTTTCTTTGTGCATATCTCAAACTATTGTTCATGAATCTTGAGCATTCAATCAAAAATGTAAAAGGTACAGGAGGCTGTTTAAAGTGACTTAAAATGGCTCTGATCTAAGCAAACGATCCACTTTACCATTTTATCCTTGTGTTTTGAAATTGGCTCTCTAAGTATTTTTCACAGACAAGAACACCCACGTACAGTTCTCTGCTGAGTGGAAATTTCCCAGCTGGTTTCCATATATTTACTGTACTCTTAGCGTCATCCTTTACACCAGTGACCTTTTCCATAGCACATCTACCAAACTCGGAAGAGGAAATAACAGCGCCCTGGTGAGAAACATTGCCATCTGACCCGAGGAGGACTGTGAGGAAGCAGCGCTGGCTCTGAGAAAGTATGGGAAAGAAATGTAGACAAGACACTAAAAATAATCTGGCTGCATTGCCAGGAAATAAAAGTCTGTTTGTCGCAGCTAACTGTTGGAATTCTCTGTATCTGAGAACACAACCAAGCATCACAATAGAAAATAACTCTTTACAATCTTCCAGTTCTCAGATTTATTTGGCCTCTTGTGAATATTGCCAGTACAGCTCAGTCCCAATGCACCTGTAGGAACTTCTCTGCCAAGAGGTTTCCCAATTCGAGAGCAAATTATTCTTGCTGCTATTTGGTAAATTTCAAATTAAATTTTTGCTTTTGTTAATCTAAGGATTCTAATTTTATTAAAATGTTACCAACATTGGGACAGTTTTGGGGACTGACTGGAGCTTGTCAGCGTAGTTTTGTGCATGGTAAGATCACGTCTCGCAAATCTGATGAATTTTTTCAAGAGGTGAAAAGTGTTGGCAGCGGACATTGTATACATGGACAATGCTGGAAAAACTCACAAGACAAACAGCGTGCTGTACTTTAAGGCAAAGATAAAGATACATAACCAACATTTCCGGCTTAAGCCCTTCATCAAAGTATGAACAAAATGTAGACAGGTGCCGGAAATGTTGGTTATGTATCTTTATCTTTGCTAATATAAAGTACGTTGTTTGACCTATTGAGTTTCTCCAGAATTGTGTCTGGAGAAACTCAGCAGGTCTGAATATTTTTGTGTTTTACTATTGTATACATAGAGTTTAGGAAGGCTTTTGACAAGATCTCACCTGGCAGGTTAAACTGTAATGTTAAATCACATGGGATTCAAGATAAACTGGCCCAGTGGATTCAAAACTAGCTTTAGTGGAAGGAGACAGAGAGTAGTCGTGGAAGGATGTTCGTCTGATTGTGGAGGCCTGGGTCCACTGTTGTTGTCAACTATATTAACAATTTGGGTGACAATGGAATTAATAGATTAATAAATTTGCCAATGACACCAAAATTGGTGGTGTAGTTCACTGTGAGGAAGGATATCTAAGTTTACAGATATCTAGATCAGTTGGGAAGGTGGGGCAAGCAGTGGCAAATGGAATTTAACTCAGAAAAGTGTGAGTAAAACCAGGGCAGAACTTGTATGGTGAATGGTGAGGACCCTGGAAAATGTTTTAGAACAGAGATACCCAGGGTGCATGCACATAGCTCCTTCAAAGTGACAATTCAAGTCAATGAGGTGAAGAAGCTATGTGGCACACTTGCCTTAATTGTGCAGGGTGTAGAGTACAAATGTTGGGAGTTTGTGGTTCGGCTGTACAAAACATTGGTGAGGCCACTGTAATGAGCCCAAAGGACTCGAAAACCAGTAGCAACAGAAATTCACCAAGACAATGGCGATTTAAACAAAACTGGTATTATTTTCTTAATACATAATAATAAAATACATACTTCGCATTAATTTAACTTAACCCCTTTCTAATTCTAAGCGCACATACATGTAATGTTTATGTGTTCGCTAAAGTTCTTTTTCACTGTCCCATCATTCACTTTTCACTTCTCCAAGTTGACTGGTATCAGGTAATCTTCCATACTGTGCACAGAATTGAACAGATATTCTATTCACCAGGCTCTGGTGCTTTAACTTAAGTTGTTACCACATAGGAAAGTTTTTGTTAGTTTCAGAGAGATTTTCGTCAGATACTCAAGCTGATCTCCTTCAATCAGCAACTGAAGTGTCTTTCCAAAGAAAGTCACCCCCTCTTGGGTTTTTCCAAAAGATAACCTTCCAGATTACCGCAAGGAGTTCTTCTTTTCCCCTATTCCAGGAGAAACATAATAACCAACCACAACCTCTACAAATGACTACAGAGATTTAAAATAGGCTGAACTCAGAACTCAAAACCCGTCTTGAAATTGGGTCTTGCAGCAAGTCTGCCAACTTGCAGCCTTCACCACAAAATGTTGCAGAATACTGTGACAAACAATGGATATTTTCTCTCTATGTTTGCAAAACCACATGGCTCCTCTTAGGACAACAAACTCCAACCATACGTTTGAAAGCAAAAAAGTACCCTGTTCTTGAACCTGGACACTGTTCAAACATGCTGACCCATTAATACCTACTTGTGAAACACTCACAAGCACTTCCATTGTCTCTGCAAAGCCAAATGTAGACAGAAAGTCAACCCTCACATAGCTTTTGCATGGCAAATGAGGTTTGTTTGTGAAATGTGACCTAACAAGTAAACCTCACAATTTTGCCCTTTTAAGATCTATTGTGTCACCCAGAGCATCAATCAACTGGAAGAGGTACACAGAAGATTCACCAGGATGTTGCCAGAACTGGGGGTGGGTGGGGGGGGGGGGTGTTGAGTTATAGGAATAGGTTGGATAGTCTGGGTGTATCCCCTACAATGAAGGAGTGAGCTTGTAATAAAATCATTAGGAAGTATGGATAAAGTGAATGCTGACAGTCATTTTCCTTGGGTGGACGATTCCACAACTAGAGGTTTAAGGTGAGAGGGGAGAGATTTAAGACGACCCTGAAGGGAAACTTTATTCACTTAGAGGGTGGTTTGTACCTGGAACCAGGTGCTGTAGAAAACCGTTCCAAGCAAGCACAATTAGTGTTCAAAAGACAATGGGACAGATTTATGGATTAGAAGGGCTGAGAAGGAAGTGCACACAAAAGAGACCAGTTCACTGGTGTACGACTCTATGACTTCAGTTAATCTATTTCAATACTTTTGGGAGGGATACTCAAGGGCAGTTTTTCCACTATCTCTATCTTATAGGATATAGTCAAATTTGACTTCTATCCAGAAATGAAGTCAAGAGATGAGATGTAAAACTTGATAACCAAAGATAACAAGTGAAGATTGTGTAATAAATATTTTACTTTAGTAAGTAACTACTTTGTTCAGAATTTGGTATTACCCAATTTATCCTGGCCCTGAAATTATTTTTCTATATTCCCCATCCACATTCACTTCCACACATATCCTTAGTGGACTCTGAGCAGGGACAAGATGAATGGTTTCTCTTCCTGTGAACCAGGCACCTATCGCATCTCCTTGAAACATTCCTTCCCTCACTATAAACATGTCCTGTAGTGTGTGGCATTTTTACCCAAGGAAAAAGGTCCTGGTTGTCAATCCCTCTCAGAATTTTGCAAACCTTTATGAAGTCTCCCCTCAGTCTCTGATGCTTAAGAGAAAAAAAAACTCCTCTTCCTATAGCTCCCTTGAATCAAGGCAGCATTCTGGTAAATCTCTTCTGTATCTTTTCCAAAGCCTCCACATGCTTCCTGTAATGGGGTGACCAGAATTTCTTATATTCTAAGTCAAAATTTATTCATCAAAATTTAATATAGCTGCAACATGACTTCAGGTTTCAGATTGATTGCCAGAGTACATACATGACATCACATACAACCCTGAGATTCTTTTTTGGCAGGTGAGGCAGAATGACCACTTACTGGGAATGCAAAAAAACTGTACACAGCATATACATGTAAACAAATAAAGAACTGTTAACAGATAACAAATGTAAACAAACTGACTGCAATACAGAGAGAATATTTTAAAAAGCAATAAAATACACAAGAATCCTTAAATGAGTCCCTGATTGAGTTTGTTGTTGAGGAGCCTGATGGTTGAGGAGTAGCAGCTGTTCCTGAACTTGGTCCGAGTCTTGTAGCACCAATACCTCTTTCCTGGAGGCAGCAGTGAGAACAGAGCATGTGCTGGATGGTGTGGATCCTTGCTGATTGCTGCTGCTCTCCAAGGGCAGCGTTCCATATAACCATTTACGGAGCGGAAACAGGCCTGTTGGCCTTTCGAGTCCGCCCCGGTTCACTGATTTTGTGCACCCATACATCTATACAAAAGCCTTTCACCACATTCACCACTTCTTTGACCTGTAGATGTTCTCAATGGAGGGGAGGGTTTTGCCAGTGATGTCCTGTGTCCACTACCTATTGGTGTCCCCATTTCAGACTGTGATGCAGCCGGTCAACACACTTTCCCCCATACATCTGTAGAAATTTGCCAGGATTTCTGGTGTCATCCCAAACTTCCACATACTCTTGAGGAAGTTTCTTCACGATGCCATTCATGTGTTGGGTCCAGGAAATATCCTCTGAGAAAGTGACTCCTAAGAACTTAAATTTGCTCACCCTCTCCACCAATGATCACAGGATCTTACAGCTCTAGCTTTTCCTTCCTGGTCAACAATCAGCTCCTTAGTTTTGGTGACATTGAGCGCAAGGTTGTTGTTGGTGCACCATTCAGCCAAGTTTTCAATCTCCCTCCTGTATGCTGACTCAACACCTTTCTATATACAACCCACTACTGTGATAGCGTCTGGAAATTTGTAGAAGGTGTTATTGTTGTATTCAGCCACACAGTCGTAGGTGTAAAGTGAGCAAAAAGGTGAAAGTTCCATTATTGTCATGTAATACTACAATTAGGATGTAACATGCATGAAATTCTTTAACTTTGGTCTACTGTACGGCAGACAGAGACACATCACCTTGTCCAGCGCCCCTCACATAAACCTACAGCACCTGATGTTCCTATGTTGTCTCCCCTCCAAGTATTCACCAGTCCTGAGCCTACTTAGCTTCAGAGCAGGGGGAGAGGGACGCAGCTCCGGTATTGATGGAGATTATATTCAATTCCCTGACCAATAAAGACAGGCATACCATATATCTACTTTACTACCTGATCTACTTGCATAGCCATTTTCAAGGAACTATGGACCTGAATACTCCCCCTCCCAGATTCTCAACATATCAAATGCTTTTAAGAGTCCTGCCTTCTCAATAGAATTCTTTTCTCTTATATTTGACCTCCAAAAGTGCTAGGCCTCACTCTTATCTGAATCACACTCCAATTGCCATTTCTGTAAATTTTCCTTACTGGAATAATTTCATGTATACAAATAGAATTGGTGTTTATTTTTATTTGTTTAGCTGCAGCAAGCAAGAATTTCAGTGAATATACACATTATTTTTATGTATATGACAATCAACTCATTATCATTATTTATCTAACATTGCAGTTTAATCACTTGAATGTGAATTATTTTGCCAGTTTTCCCTATAATGTCATATTTCTATTAAGAATAATATAACTAAAGACCGGATTCGAGTTATAAATCTGCCTTGGCCAGGGACGATGGTACCAGTAGATTATCGTCCACCATGATGAGCAATGAAGCTGTGTTTAATGCCTCAAGAAGGCAGTCAATGTCATGAAAGATCCCAGCACCTCTTCTCATTGATACCTTCAGAAAGAAAATACAGAGGTCTGAAGGCCAGTACCTCTAGATGCAGAAACAGTTTCTTGCCAATGGCTATCAGGCTTTTGAACCTCCCCTGACTACACTAATCATGAACTGTTCTGACAATATAAAAATGTCCAACTACGCTATTAAAATACCAGTAAAACACAAAAATCTGCATACACCATGGTTGAAGTAAAAACACAATGCTGGAGAAACTCAGCAGGTCAAACAGGGTCCTTTATATAGCAAAGGTAAAAATACCTTTCGGCCTTGAGACTTGATGACGGGCTCAAGCCTGAAACGTCGGTTTTGTGTGTTTAGCTTTGCTGTTTAAAGTTCAGTTTGATCTGCTGAGTTTCTCCAACATTGTGTTTTTATTATTACACACCACTTTTATTTTTTGCACTAATGTTACTGTGAATAGTTATTCTCAATCCAGGTTTTGAAGGAATTATTCCATTTTAGTTTAATTTAATGGGTGTTTTTTTAAACAAAGTACCTGTTTGGCTGCAGCAAGTAAGAATTTCAGATTTTCACATTTCAACTTTATTGTCGAGTACATACACATCACATACAACCTTGAGATTCTTTTTTCTGTAGGCACGGCAGAATTACCACACTGGCAGTGTAAAAACAACGGACTCAAAGTACACATGTAAACAAACTGACCGTGCAATAGACAGAGAAAAAAAATCAATAAAGTGCAAAATTAAAAGTCCTTGAGTAGTCCCAAATTGAGTTTGTTATTGAGTAAGAATTTTAGCACATTTGTACATTCTACAATCTATGTAGCAATAAACACTATCTTTACCCACCCCAAGCTGGACCAGTGATTTACAGGTATTTTATAAGTCAATAATGTGTTTGCCAAAATAAATATACAATAATTAATTTACAATAGTAAACAATATTTTTGTAAAGATAGGGGCAAACAGAGAGTAAGAAGTGGGAAATCTCATGCTCGGAGCATTGTAAAGAAGGTGGGTGAGCTGAGAGTATGGATTGATGCTTGGCAGTATGACATGGTAGCGATTTAGTGAAACATGGTTGCAGGGGGGATGCGATTGGCAGTTAACTATTCCTGGGTTTCATTGCTTTAGGTGTGATAGAAGCGGAGGGGCAAGAGGGGGGGTGGTGTTGCACTGCTTGTCAGAGAAAATATTACAGCGGTGGTTAGGCAGGATAGAGTAGAGGAATGCAAAAGGGGTAGTTACACTTATAAGAGTGTATTATAGACCACCTAATGGGGAACAAGAACGAGAAGAGAAAATTTGTAGGGAGATGGAAGATATTTGTAATAAGCACAGGGTTGTGATTGTGGGAGATCTTAATTTTCCAAATATCGATTGGGAAACCCATTCTATGAAAGGGCTGGATGGATTGGAGTTTGTAAAATGTGTGCAGGATAATTTTTTACAGCAATACGTAGAGGTACCAAGTAGAGAACAGGCAGTGTTGGATCGACTGTTGGGGAACTAGATAGGTCAGGTGATGGAGGTGTGTGTTGGGGACCACTTCGGGGCCAGTGCTCATAGTGCCATTAGCTTCAATGTAATTATGGAAAAGGATAGGGTTGAGGTTTTCAAGTGGGGTAAAGCTAGATTTGAGGAGATGTGAAAGGATTTACAAGGAGTGGATTGGGACAATTTGTTTTATGCGCAGGATGTAAGAGAGAAATGGAGGTCTTTTAAAGGTAAGATTTTGAGGGTACAAAATCTTTATGTTCCTGTTAGGTTAAAAGGCAGGGTCAAACATTTAAGAGAGCCATGGTTTTCAAGGGATATTGGAAACTTGGTTCTAAAAAAGGGGAAGTCCTACAATAAATATAAGAAAGAAGGAATAAAGGAGATGTTCAGAGAATACATTGAATGTAGAAAGAAATTAGAAAAGCTAAAAGGTATGAGGTAGCTATAGCAAACAGGGTGAAAATAAATCCAAAGGGTTGCTACAATTATGTTAATAGCAAAAGGAGAGTGAGGGAAAAAATTGGTCCCTAAGAGAATCAGAGTGGACAACTGTGTGTGGAGCCAAAAGAGATGGGGGAGATCTTAAACAATTTCTTTTCTTTGATATTCACCAAGGAGAAGGATGTTGAATTGTTCAGGGTAAAGGAAGCAAAGAGGGTAATTATGGAGACGATAGTGATTAA
The DNA here is from genome assembly GCF_036971445.1 of Narcine bancroftii. Classification (NCBI taxonomy): domain Eukaryota; kingdom Metazoa; phylum Chordata; class Chondrichthyes; order Torpediniformes; family Narcinidae; genus Narcine; species Narcine bancroftii. Next base: position 3,077,033 of record NC_091482.1, on the reverse strand, counting down.
GGAAGAGGAAGTACTGGAGCATTTGAAGCATATAAAGGTGGATAAGTCTCCAGGTCCCAATGGCATTTTCCCCAGGACCTTTAGAAAAGTTAGTGAGGAAATAGCAGAGGCTCTGACAGTGATTTTTCAAATGTCATTAGAGATGAGGATATTGCAGATGTGGTTTCTCCCTAGCAATTATCAGCCTATACAAGTTTGACGTCTGTGGTAGGTAAATTAATGGAAAACATTCTTAGAAATAGTATATGTAAGTATCTGGAGAGACAGGGTCTGATCAGGAACACTCAACTCGGGTTTGTGCGTGGAAGGTCAGGTCTGACCAAAATTGTTGAATTTTTTGAAGAGATGACTAGGAATGTTGATGAATGGATGTTGTCTATATGGACTTCAATAAGGCCTTCGATAAGGTAAGTTCAGTCATTAGGTTATAATTTTGAGATAGTCAAATGGATTCAACAGTGGCTGGAAAGGAGATGCCACAGAGTCGTAGTGGATAACTGTTGGTCAGGTTGGAGGCCGGTGACAAGCAGAGTGCCTCAGAGATTTGTATTGAGACCTTTGTTGTTTGTCATATGCATTAATGATCTGGATGATGGGGTGGTAAATTGGATTAGTAAATATGCAGATGATACTAAAATAGGTGGAATTGTGGATGATGAAGAAGGTTTTCAAAGATTGCAGAGGGATTTGGACTGCTTAGAAGAGTGGGCTAAAAGATGGCAGATGGAGTTTAGTGCTGAGAAGTGTGAAATGTTCCATTTTGGTAGGAATAATCAAAATAGGACATAGATAGTAAATGGGAGGGCATTGAGGAATGCATGGAGCAGAAAGATCGAGGAATAACGGTGCATCATTCCCTGAAGGTAGAATCTCATGTGGATAGGATGGCGAAGAAGGCTTTTAGTATACAGGAGTTGGGAAGTGATGTTGAGACTGTTCAAGGCATTGGTGAGACCAAATTTAGAGTACTTTGTGAAGTTCTGGTCACCAAATTATAGGAAGAAGGTAGAGAGAGTGCAGAGAAGATTTACGAAAATATTACTTGGGTTTCAGCATCTAGATTACAAAGAAAGATTGAGCAAATTAGTTCTTTATTCTTTGGAGCGTATAAGATTGAGAGGGGATTTGATAGAGGTATTTAAAATTATGAGAGGGAAAGATAGAGTTGATATAGACAGGCTTTTTCCACTGAGAGTAGGAGAGATTGAAACAAGAGGTCATGAGTTACAAGTTAAGGGACAAATGTTTAGAAGTAGCATGAGGTGGAATTTCTTTACTCAGAGAGTGATGGCTGTGTGGAATGAGCTTCCAGGATAAGTAGTGATGGCAGGGACAATTTTATCATTTAAGGAAAAATTGGATAGGTATATGGATGGGAGGGGAATGGAGGGATATGGGCAGGGTGCAGGTAGGTGGGGCTAAAGGAGAGTACTTAGTTGGGTGCAGACTAGAACGGCCAAAATGGCCTGTTTCCGTCCTGTGATTGTTATATGGTTATATTATTTTGCAAGCATTGTTTAAATTCTATCTCACGCCATTCATCACTAGTAAAGAGCAAGATCAATAAGAAGCGGGAGGCAGTTGTGAATTTAGTTTGAGGAAAACAGTCTGGGCACATGAAAGAAATATCACTGACAGAAAGAGTCTTTTGATGACCGCGCTCATAATTCAGGAGGTTTAATTATAGACATCGAACGGAATAAAGATAACATTGGAATAAATATTCGAAACTGGGCTAAGGCCAATTCACCAGGTTGAAAAGTGATTTGTCAGCTACTTGACAAAAAATTCATTTCAGACCAAAGGGAGCATTCAAGTTGAACGTATTTCCACACACACACACACACACACACACACACACACACACAGGGCAGCACTGCCACTTAGAACCCCTAGCTGAAAAACTCCACTGCAAAAAGTTCAGGACTAAATGGGTGAAGCTATGTTAGATGCCAAGAACCCACCACTGCAGAAATCGTACAAAAAATGTAGAAAGTAGAGAAGTGAAATTAGCATGGAAACTAGAAAATAAAAAGAGGGCATAAAAGATAGGTAAATAGCAAAATTCTCTACCTATTTAAAGATAAGAAAAGATGGGTGGCACAGTTAGCGCAGCGGTTAGTACAAGGATATTACAGCACCAGTCACTCAGGTTCAAACTCGGCACTATCTGTAAGGAATTTGTACGTGTCTGCATGGGCTTCCTCCAGGTGCTCCCTTTGAAAACATATGGGGGTTGTGAATTTGGGCTGCATGGGCTCAAGGGCTGGAAGGGCTTATTACCATGCTAAATTTAAATTTAAAAATCAGAAGAAAAGAATCCCATTTGTCACCAAGAAGCTAAACGGTATGAAACTTTGCAATTGTTTTTACAAAGGAGATTTTAATACACAAGAGTGCTGGAGAAACTCAATAGGTCACATAGCATTCTTGATGCTTTTGGTCTGAGGCCTTCTTCAAGGTTTAGTTAGAGAAGGCATGTTAAATATTGGATGGAAAAGGAGAGCAAAAAAATGAACCTTTTACTTGCATCTTTGAAGTCCATGCTGTCAAAATAAGCAAGGGCAGAAATTGTGGCGACTGAAACAGAATGCATCATCATGAACATATCATAGAATACTTTGTTTTGAAGCAGGTTTACAGGTGGAAATATTTCTAGAAATTACGTTTTTAAAAAACTAAATTAATGGAAAAGAAGAGAAAGTGAGGTGGTGTCAGTGGTTCATTGTCTATCCAGAAATCTGATGGCAGAGAGGAAAAAGTGGTTTTAGTACCATTGGGTGTTCGTCCTCAGGCTCCTGTATCTCCTTCCTGATGACCTGGGTAGTGAGCGCCCACGATGAAAAGGCCAATTTCAGTGAAGGTCCTTGTTAATAGAGGCCAATTTCTTAAGACACTGCCTCTAGCAGATGTCCCTAATTCTCATGATGATGTTGGTCAAATTCACAGCTCTTCATGGATTTTTCCTGCCCTGCGCATTGCCACCTCCACTCCAGACAGTGATGCAACCAGTACTCTACATGGCACATCTTTGGTGACATACCTAATTTCCTCAAACTCTTCACGAAATATAGCTGCTGGCAAGCCCTCTTCATGATTGCATAGACATGGAGGCCCCAAGATAGATCTTCAGAGATACTGACTCCCAGAAATTTGAAGTTCTTAACTCTTTCCACTGCTGACCCCTCCATGAGAACTGGTTTGTGTTCTCCTGATTTCCCTCTCCTTATGTCTACAATCAGTTCCTTAATTTTGCTCATCTTGGGTGCAAGGTTATTGCTGCGACATCACTCAACCAGCTGGTTGAGCATCTTGTCAACCTGTAACACCACTTTCATTAAACTATGTCAAGTTTATTGTCAGCTGATTGTACAAGTACAACCCGATGGCCACAGAGGCAATTCACCTGCACTTCACTGGAACATTTCTGATTTGTGATCTGCAGAGTGACAGATCAAATGCCAATAGATGAGATGAGTAAAGTAGCTCTTTTCTAATTCACAGGGATGCGATAGTCCAGATGGTCTTCTGTGTCATGTTCTGTGTCATGCGATAGTCCAGATGGTCTTCTGTGTCATCTTCTGTGTCATGTTCTGTGTCATGCGGTAGTCCAGATGGTCTTCTGTGTCATCTTCTGTGTCATGTTCTGTGTCATGCGATAGTCCAGATGGTCTTCTGTGTCATCTTCTGTGTCATGTTCTGTGTCATGCGATAGTCCAGATGTGTCATGTTCTTTGTCATGTTCTGTGTCATGCGATAGTCCAGATGGTTTTCTGTGTCATCTTCTGTGTCATGTTCTGTGTCATGCGATAGACCAGATGGGGGTCTTCTGTGTCATGCGATAGTCCAGATGGGGGTCTTCTGTGTCCTGTTCTGTGTCATGCGATAGACCAGATGGGGGTCTTCTGTGTCATGCGATAGTCCAGATGGGGGTCTTCTGTGTCATGTTCTGTGTCATGCGATAGTCCAGATGTGTCCTGTTCTGTGTCATGTTCTGTGTCATGCGATAGTCCAGATGTGTCCTGTTCTGTGTCATGTTCTGTGTCATGCGATAGTCCAGATGTGTCCTGTTCTGTGTCATGTTCTGCGTGATTCTAAGAACCACCACTTGCTCCACACTTAACTTCACAGTTAATACAGTTGATACTCGTATTCATATTTTATTTCATTTCCAGATTCACCGCAGCCTTCCTCACTGACCTCTCAAACACATTTTACCCAAATACAACTCATTCAGTATTTCCAGTCTTAACTGCTTTTTGGTCTCAACATTTTCATTCATCTATTTTAACATCTTCAATGCCTTTAATTCCTTGCCCCATCAAATCTCTGATCATTTTTAATGGTCCTATACATTGTGCAATGTACATACACACCAAAATTCTTACTTGCTGCAGTCACACAGATATGTCATAAACAATACAAAGTGAAAATATCAACAGTAATCACTAAATTTAGTTAAAAGGCGATAATGAATACAAAAGGTGGAGAATAAAATGACATTGAAATAGTGCTTTTTTGTGGTGTGGAAGTAGTTTATGATCAGTGCAGTAAGGGAAGATTCAAGAGTCTGTAGCTGTTGAAAAGGAACTGTTCTTGAATTTGGAGGTGTTGGTTTTCAGGCCTCTGAACCTTCTACCTGAAAGGAATACCAAGAAGAGGCTGTGACCAGGGTGATGGGATTCCTTTTAGATATTGGCTGCCTTTCATGCTCTTCAATCATGTTTAAATGGTTCACAAGATAGAGGAACAGAAGTAGGCCACTTGGCCCATTGAATCTATTCTGCCATTCTAATCATGAGCTGATCCATCTAAAGCCTGTGTGATAACAATGGATTTTGAGACTGAACTTTGAACTGCCTTTTGAGAATTAGGCTTGAACTATAGTGGCAAAGGTATTCAACACCCGCGCGCGCGCTCACGTAGATTCGCACTTAATTAGGGGTTAAGTTTAGATAAAGTAGACAAGGTGTTATATTATCGTTGATTAATAATTTAAAATATTATTTTAAATATAACACTGTCTGGACTAATTTCTATTGCTGCTGTCTGGTATGTGACAGGAGCACAATTTACAGATGATAGAGTACAACAGAAAGAAAAGTCAAGGGCAGCACGATACCACTGCCATGCAGTTAATTCAGGAGCTGGATGGCTATGTAAAAGAAACTGTCTTTAAGTCTGTTGGCACACGGTTTTACATTTCTAGCCTTCTCCTGATGAGAGAATGTGAAGATGTGACAATCCTTCAGTATAATGGCTGCCTTTTTAAGGCAGCAGATGGGGATGGAGAGTATGGAGGGGAGGAAAGTTTGCTTTATGTTCTGAACTAAATTCATAACCTTCTGCAATTTCTTATCATCTTGAGTAGAGCAGCTCCCATCCCACGCTGTGGTACATCCAATAAATATGTCATACAGCAAGGAAACAGGCCTTTCAGTCCAACTTGCCCATAATCTCCCACCTACACTAATCCCATCTGTCTGCATTTGGCCAGTATCCCTCTAAACCTAGGCTAGCCATGTGTGATTGAAAAAAAATCTGCATTATGGCTCTCAGGCTACTGACTGCTTTAGACACAAAACTGACTTGGTGGAAGGAGTCAGAAGGTATAGTGGTGGGATGTTTCTCTGATTGGAGGCCAGTAAAGTATGGTTTTAATGATTAAACAGGGAGGAAGAAGGAAATGTCAGCTATAACCTCCTTTAATTCTTAATTGAGGCAGGATCATATATAGAAGGTAAGAGAAACACATAAACTGCCATTGAGGCATCTTAAGCAAATAACGAGAAGTTGTGGGGTCAGTCAACATCTTACTTTGAGACATTTTATTGAGTCTTTATCAAGAAATAATTTAACTTATTTTGTAGATTTGAATGATGTCTTAGAATAAATGTGACCACCTGAGAGTTCAGTCCTGAATCACTTACAATGCTGGAAAGGGGGAAAATTTGATGGACCAAATTTAAATTTAGACATACATACAGTAAGGTAACAGGCCTGTGCTGTCCAATTATATCCAATTAACCTACAATCCCGGTACATTTTGAATGCTGGGGAGAAACCAGAATACCTGGAGGAAACCCACACAGATATGGGGAGAACATAAAACTCCTTACAGACAGTGCTGGATTCGAACCCCGTCCCAATTGCTGGCACTAACCGCTACACTAACCATTCCACCTCAAACCGGACCAGACAACTTGGAGCTTTCTCTACCTGTCGACTTGGGTGACCTTCCGAATCTGGCCAACAATAGCTAATTGCAAGGTGACATTACCTAAGCCCTGACAACAAACACAGCCCATTAAAAAGGACAGTGAGACATGAAAAAGAGCAGTGGATTTATTTTTAGAGTTGGATGGTTGAATAGAGTGAGATTGATGTCCAGATGTGCACAGTTTGCTGAATCACACCAAGCCAACTCCAATTAAAAGAGACAGAAATCATCGCAAGCCAATCTACAAAAAAAAACCAAAATGAGCCTTGGGCCGGGGCCTGCATTGGTATTGGAGGCATCAATAACAGACCAAAATAATTTGATCTAGTGTTTATGGTTTTCTCACAATTCCCAAACTGTGCAAGAGCTTTTGATGTGACTTTTACTGGGTACTACTGCACCATTCTTTTTAAATGCAGGAACTGGAACTGATTGATAATTTTACACTGGTTTGCTATTACATTTAAGGAACTCATTGTGAAACAGCAGGACTTTCTTTATTTCTAATGAAGAATTTAGTGTTGAGTTTATAATTTACTTTAAATTAGCATGAATTCTCATTTTATATTTTGTATGGAAAGCATTCAGAAGTGGGGATTCCTTTTTGTGAAAGCAAGTTCATGAATGCATTGACAGGAAACAATTCTCTCATCAAGGGATAAGAAAAGAACTGTTTACTATATGCTATAAGTGGGTCATTAATATATTTAGGAATCTAATGAACTTTCAGACCCATTTCCACTTTACTCATCTCATCAGACTGTCTTTAAATAATTAGCAATTTCTTTTACTTATTCATTTAAAGGATGTGGGTATCCACGGCAAGGCCAGAATTTATTGCCTGAGAGAAAGTGTTGGCCATTCTCCATCTTGCTATACAAAAACCCTCCACTTGCTCTACAAAAGATGTTCCCAAAATATTGTGGGTACAGAGATCAAGGAATTGGACTCAGAAATTATATCTCTCCATAACTCCCTGGTGCTGAAGGGGAACCTCCAGTCGTTGGTGCCCCCATTGACCTGTTGTCTATGGTCATAGCTTGGAAAGTGCTGTCAAAGTGACAGAGGAAAATAACCATACGTGTACTTTGCAGGTTGTACACACTTCACAGGGGAAGTGTCAGTCGCGGAGGGAAGATCATGAGGGTCTGAAATGAGGGACAAAGCAAGTGACCTGTTTTATTCTGGATGGCGTCAAGCTACCTGAGCATTATTGATATTGCATTCAACGAAATATGTGGAGAGGATGCCACTTTACCTTGGACACACACTCTTCTTCATCCTTTCATCAAGGGGGAAGAAACTTAAAAAGTTTCTTTCCCACATGAATGAACCCCACAACAATGCTTTTATGCTGCCTTGCTTGGTACTGAATAGCCTGTTTTATCATTGCAACTCTTTGCTCTGATTGCATTCTTGTTTTTCTATTTTATATGGCTGTATAAATGTTAGAGTTAACCTGTTAGACAGTGAACCCTTCCCACTGTACTAAACATAATGTGACAAATAAAACTTAAGACTTAAACTCACTCCCGATGGGCATGGAGATCTTGAAAACAGAGGAGACGACCCACAGATGGTGACCATGATGGCAGGCCATCTGAGGCTGAAGAACACACGGGGGTTGGGGGGGCTGTTGGTAACTCACAGTGAGGAACACATGTAGGCTGCTGGCAACCGTAGTCAAAGGACTCACACCAGGCTGTGGACTGCTGGAGAATGGCTCAAGGGTACCTGGTATTGGAACCAGGATTTGAGAAGGTGCTGGAGGCTTCCTGATCATGTCAGAGGAGAGCATCTGGAGCTCGGGTTGTTGATGGTTTAGACTGAAGGCTATATATCTGTAGAGACTGCAGGAAGAGTGCTGGAGGTGAAGCTATTTATATTCAGTGACTGGGGGGAGTGGGGGGGACTCTCTTTTGCTTCTCTTTTTATAGCCGTATGGGGCATAGGGAAAATTTTGATGATAACCAATCTTTGTCTGCCTTACGGTAGACCAAAAGGAAATTTTATGAAATACCACATTTTCTGTTTTATTATCTGACCATAAAGTAATCTTGAATCCTGATAAAGGGCTTTGGAGAAGTCAGGAGTCACTCACAAGTTCTTAAGTTTCGGTGATTAGCCCTGTTAAGATTCTTACATGATCACCTGGTTACAGATACCAATGGCTTACAGAGTTATGTGGATGCCCATTTTAAGTGGTTGGATCACCAAGTCTCCACAAGGACCATGGCATGGTGACTCCTACATGAACCGATGTGTCAGTAACAGGCACACTCAAGGACGGGATCAGGTGGATTTACCCCAATCTTCAAACTCCAATTTCTTCTTCACCACCTCCCACAGGCCCAGTCTAAACCAATGTCCAGGACTTAGCCCCTGCATCACCACCTGCCACAGGCCCAGTCTAAACCATTGTCCAGGACTCAGCCCCTTCATCACCACCTGCCACAGGCCAAGTCCCTTCATCACCACCTGCCACAGGCCCAGTCTAAACCACTCTCCAGGATGCAGCCCCCTTCATCACCACCTGCCACAGGCCCAGTCTAAACCACTGTCCAGGACTCAGCCCCTTCATCACCACCTGCCACAGGCCCAGTTTAAATCACTGTCCAGGACTCAGCCCCTTCATCACCACCTGCCACAGGCCCAGTCTAAACCACTCTCCAGGACGCAGCCCCTTCATCACCACCTGTCACAGGCCCAGTCTAAACCACTGTCCAGGACTCAGCCAGCTTCATCAGTGGTAATCCGATCACCCCATTATGAAAGGCAGTAAAGGCCCGAAGCTTCACTCCCTTGCTATTTTCATTTCCAAGTTGTTTAATGTGGAAAAATTCTGATTCATCAGTAAGGAAAATCAGTAGATGGCATTCAGTGGCAGATTTTCTTGCCTGTGTTTTAACCTGAAGACATTGACGTAGATGCTGGAGTCAATGTTTAAAAGTTTCAGGGCCATCTTAACTCCAGCATACCACTGTAGTTCCAAGTCAACCACAGCTCTGTGGGCATGGAGCCATTCTTCAGCCAGACTTAGTAAGGAAAGCCATTTCCTTCTATAGAAAGAAATTAATGAACAGGATGGTTTCTTATATAAGCCAACATTTTTGTACAGTAAAACCCTGTTATCCAGAATTCAAGAAACTGGCAGCCTCAAGCAACCAGCATAAAAAATTGTGGAAATAAATAGGTAAAAAATACAGAAATTTAATATGGAAGTTTAAAATTGGCACGCCTCGCTATTAGTTTGCCAATCCAAGCAGCCGGAAAATTCACTGAACGGGCATCTACCAATCCCCATAGGTGCTGGATACCAGGGATTTTACTCTATTAATTTCACATTTTAAAACATTTCACATCATTCAATTACTAAATGAACGTGCTCAGCCTGGACAGGTGGTCCAAACAGCCTGTTTCCTTGCTCTATGATTCTATAATTTCTTGGGCTACAATAATTGCATTTTAATTAATTTCCATATATTGCAAATTCAGATTAATTTGAGCCACCTTAAAGGATGGATGTGTTTGTACTGGAGAGAGTGCCAAAGAGATTCACCCAGATGTCACCTGATTTGGAGGAGTTTAATTACGGGGAGAGATTGGAAAGGATGGCCTTGTTTTCCTTAGGGGAGAAAGCTGAAAAGGGTAAACTGATGGAGGCATAAAATTAAAAGAGAATAGAAATGGTAGATAATTAGCACGGAGACAAAAGATTAGCGCGATGCTGTTGCAATGCCAGGGATCTAGACCTAGGTTCAGATCCAAAGCTATCTGTAAGGAGTTTACCTGTTCTCCCCATGTCTGCAAGGAATTTCTCCAGGTGCCCCAGTTTCCTCCCACCTTTCAAATCGCACTGGGATTGTAAATTATTTAGGTGGCACAGGCTAGTGGGCCAAAAGGGCCTATTACCATGCTGTATGTCTCAATTTTTTTTCAATTAAAATAAACTGCAAATGCTGGTACAGTAAACCTCTGTTATCCAGAATTCAAGCAATCAGCACCCTCAAGCAACAAGCAAAAAGACAAGGGAAAAAAAAATTAAAATAAATAAGAATAAAATAATAGGTTTAAAAAAAAGTAAGTTTAAAATTGGCACATCTTGCCATTTGGTCACCAATCCACCACTCGTGCACTAGGTGGATTCATCATGGTGGCCGTATATTCAACGTGCCTGGTGAGCAGAAATCAGTGCATCACAAGGCAATGGATCAGTTTTAGTTCGGCATTGTGAGAGTAAGTCTCAAGCAACCAGAAAATACACTTAACTGGCATCTTCCAATTCCCACAGGTGCTGGATACCAGGGGTTTTACTGCATATGGAGAAAAACAAATTTATGGCAGAACTCAGGATGTAACTATATAACAATTAAAACACAGAAACAGACCAGTTCAGCCTTTCTAGTCCATGCTGAACACCTTCTCCCACCAACCCGTAACTGGTCCATAATCCTCCACACCTCTTTCATCCAAATAACCAATTCTAACTTTTCCTTAAATATTAAAATCGAACCCACATCTACCACTTCGGCCAGAAGCTCATTCCACACTCCCACCTCCCTCTGAGTGAAGAAATTCCCCTTCATGTTTCCCCTAAACATTTCCCTCTTCAATCTCAATCCATGTCCTCTTGTTTGAATCTCCCCCACTCTCAGTGGAAAAAGCCTATCCACATTGACTCTATCTGTCCCTTCATAATTTTAAATACCTCTATCAAATCACTCCTCAATCTTCTACGCTCCAGAGAATAAAGTCCCAGCCTGCTCAACCTTTCCCTGTAACTCAAACCCTGAAACCTAGGCAACATTCTTGTAAATCTCCTCTGCACTCTCTCTATTCTGTTTATATCCTTCGTATAATTCAGCGACCAAAACTGCACACAATATTCCAAATTGGGCCTCACCAATGCTTATACAACATGACATCCCAACTCCTGTATTCAATACTCTGATTTATGAAGGCCAACATACCAAATGCTTTCTTCACCACCCTATCTACATATGACTCAAGCAGCATCTGTGCAATCAAAGGGATGGTCAAAGTTTCAACTCAAGACACTGCATCACGACTGAGAGTGTAGAGAGAAGTTAGCCAACATATAAAGAGGAATGGGTAAGAGATGGGGCTAGTAGCTGAGGTGGAATCAGATGAGGGGGGGAAATGATGAGCAGATGATGCAGTTGGGGAAGGGAGTGAGGGGAGTGTTGAGACAGAGGCTGGTAGATGAGAGGTGGAAAGCTACAGGTAGATAAGTGGATGGTCAGAATCTTCATCTCATGGTAGTGGTGTCAAAAACAAGACAAAACAAGTTTAAGAACCTGTGAAGGAATCTGAAGCAAAAGCTTTTCTTTATGAAGAGATTGGTAGATACTTTGAACTTGCTGCAGAGGAGGCGTTCATGAGGTATTAAGACATAAAGTTTAATGGGAAAAACATAAAAGAATACAGAGCTAATGTAGACAAATGGAATTAGTGTAGATCTACATGAATGTGGTGGGCCAAAGGGCCTGTTTCTGTGTTGTGCAATTCTACAACTATGTGGCAATGTCATTCAATTATGCATTTATTAAAATCCACCTGCAGCGACCACTAGGGCGGGAAGAAGGGTGTTTGAAAATATAGCCTCCTGGAGATTTTGGCTCATCCAGGTGATGTGATGAAATGTTTTGAGAGGCTAGTCCTGGCCAGAATTAACATGTACCTAAGTAAAGATCTAGATCCACTGCCATTTGCCTATCGTCACAATTGCTCCACGGCAGATGCAATGTCGCAGGTTCTCCACTCAATTCTGGATCACCTCAAAAACAACAATTCATACCTACAACTGCTCTTCATTGACTACAGCTCGGCCTTCAATACCATTATTCCCTCAGTGATGGTCAAGAAACTACAAACTCTTGTCTCTGTACCCCATTCTGCAACTGGATCCTTGACTTTCTCATTGGAAGACCGCAGTCGGTACAAATTGGAAACAACCTTTCCTCTTCACTGATCATCAATACAGGCGCGCCCAAAGGATGCGTGCTTAGCCCACTGCTCTACTCGTTATGCACCCATGACTGTGTGGCCAGGCACAATTCCAATGCCATCTACAAGTTTGCCGATGACACCACAGTTGTCGGCAGAAATCGCAAACGACAATGAGGAAGTGTACAAGAGGGAGATAGATCAGCTCGTTGAATGGTGTAACAACAAAAACCTTGAGCTCAATGTGTTAGTAAAACCAAGGAGATGATTGTGTACTTCAGTAGGAAGTCAGAGGAACACAACCCAGTCCTCATCAAAGGCTCAGTGGTGGACAGAGTCAAGAACTGCAAATTCCTGGGTGACAACATCACAGAGAACCTATCCTGAGCCTCTACGTTGATGCAATCACAAAGAAGGCTCGCCAGTGGCTAGACTTTGTGAGCCGTCTGAGGCAGTTCAATGTGTCACCAAAGACTCGTAAACTTCTATAAGTGTACCGTGGAGAACATTCTAGCTGATTGCATCACTATCTGGTATGGGGGCACCAACTCTCAGGACAAGAATAAACTCCAGAGGGTTGTTAACTCGGCCTGCGACATCACAGGCCCCAGACTTCACTTCATCAAGGACATGAGATACTGTCTTAAAAAAAAAGCAGCCTCCATCCTTAAAGACCCCCACCAGCCAGGCCACACCCTCTTCACTCTGCTACCATCGGGGAAAAGGTACAGGAGCCTAAAGATGAGCACTCAGCTTCTTCCCTACTGCCATCAGATTCTAAAATAATCAATGAACTTTTCATTCACTTGTATTGTTGATTATTATTTTATTTAAATTTTTATAGCCATGTTGAAAGATGGTTAGAATATGTATGTTTGCTCTGTGACGCTGCCTCAAAACACCAAATTTCATGACTATAAATTCTGATTCTGACTCCATAACATATCCTTAGAATCACCTTAAAACTCTTTGCACATTAAGAATTACTTAGTTCTTTGAAAGAAACTTGAGGACAGTTTGTTTTACGTGGCAATTACGACGTGAATGGTCAAGCTGAGTGAGAATCGGATTCAAGGTACCTATCCAAATATCTGCAGGGCTCTTGGGTAAGAAAGAATTGGTCTTTTGAAAAGCTGTCACAGAAATGATGGCTGATGGGACTTTTGAATGAATCTATATGAAAATAAACAGCAAACGAGGTGCAGACAAGATCAATAAAAATTACAATGAGCTTGTTATCTATTTGATATGGTAGGATTTCATATGAGAGTTTATTGTCACATACATAAGTAGAACATACAGATGTACTGAAAATCTTGCCTGCACTACCACACGGGTAGGCAAGATAAACTATACTATGCCATGAGACAGAAGAAAGTAATAATAAAAAAGGAAAGATAAATTAATATTCACAGTTGGAGTTAGTGTAAAAAAAAGGTGATGTTTCAATAGTGCAAACATATCTTTTGCTGGTCCCAGAATAGGATTTCAGGTTCAATTCACACAAAGCAAAATGTTAAGTATCTGAAAATACTCTCCAACATTTCTCTGAATAAATTTCCCATTAGGCGAGTAGTTTTCCACCTTTCTTTTCCACTCACATACCATCTTAAGTAATCTCTTACCAACCACAGAGCACCACTGTATCAGGTAGTTTCATTGATCACCTACACTTGAAATACAGAGATATAAACTGACTACCCAAACAAATTCCAGCACCTATGCTCATACAGCAAACGTGACGACTATTCATCATGACGACTAACAACTCCTATGCTCACACCTTGTTGAAGGGCTCAAGCACAAAATGTTATCATTATCTTTTGACCTGCTGAGTTTCTCCAGCGTTGTGCTTTTACTTCAAACCACGGTGTCTGCAGACTTTCATGTTTTACTATTGAGCGGCTGGTACAATTTGTATTCAATTAGCATATCGAGCAGGGAGAGGTAAAAGACTGATATAAAAGTAATTTAAGATAAGTTACATAATTTTAGAATTTCTTTTAAAGTGGGACAAGGGGTGAGGGAAATTTTGAGCTTTATCTTGTCGTCCCAAGCTCTTCCACTGACTAATGGGAGTATCGGCGAGACCATAGAGCATTTGCTATAACAAGCAGTTTGTAATAATCATTTATTTTAATTGGGGATTAGTCGTGGTAGAATCTGCTCCAATGTCTTCTGATGGCAAAGGCACTCAGTGTACCGTTAACAGAAATTTGTTGAAACTTGCCCATGAGATGCTCCACAAGCTATTACTTCTATTGGTGGAAAAGATATTAGTGTGTCTTAGCAAATCCTTCTGTTAGACACGAGGCCAGAAACAATTTAATTTTCTTGTCTGGAAAACATCCCGTGAAGCCTGATGATTATGGCATCATAAAACATTAATATAAAATTTCACAAGCTGGACATCCAAAAAAAACCCAGCTGATTTTAAAAAAAGGTTTTATTTTGTTCAAGTGGAATACAATCTGCAAACTTAGACTACTCTGTGCCAGTGTTATTACTTAAATTGCTCAGTGATTGTACAGTACAGGAGGAGGATGTGAATGTAGCATGTACTACCATTCTGGAACTTCTCGTTTGATGAGTGACATCCTTGCTCATAGGTGGTATACACCCCTCTCTCAGGCTCTGAATTCAAGCCATGATACACAACCTGGGTATGTGATTTAGTCTGACACTCTAATGGAATACACAGTGAGTACTGCTCTGCTAGAGGTGCTATCTATCAGACGAGATGAGCAAAAGTAATTCGAAGGCTCTTAATGTGGCTTAGGCCATCCTGAAGTTGTGTGCATTCTTTGTTTCTGTTTTTTAATTATTGCTATAACGTACCACGTGATTCGGAGCCGAACAGGAGTGTGGGTATGACAACGGCTCTGTATACGCTTATCTTTGGGAGGTTTTTCAGTTGGTTGTTTTTCCAGACTCTTTTGTGTAGTCTTCCAAAGGCGCTATTTGCCTTGGCGAGTCTGTTGTCTATCTCATTGTCGATCCTTGCATCTGATGAAATGGTGCAGCCGAGATAGGTAAACTGGTTGACCGTTTTGAGTTTTGTGTGCCCGATGGAGATGTGGGGGGGCTGGTAGTCATGGTGGGGAGCTGGCTGATGGAGGACCTCAGTTTTCTTCAGGCTGACTTCCAGGCCAAACATTTTGGCAGTTTCCGCAAAGCAGGACGTCAAGCGCTGAAGAGCTGGCTCTGAATGGGCAACTAAAGCGGCATCATCTGCAAAGAATCATGGGTCCTCTACCGGCACCACCTACGGCTCCTAGAACGCTTCCACCAGCGTTGTCTCCGCTCCATCCTCAACATCCATTGGAGCGCTTACACCCCTAACGTCGAAGTACTCGAGATGGCAGAGGTCGACAGCATCGAGTCCACGCTGCTGAAGATCCAGCTGCGCTGGATGGGTCACGTCTCCAGAATGGAGGACCATCGCCTTCCCAAGATCGTGTTATATGGCGAGCTCTCCACTGGCCACCGTGACAGAGGTGCACCAAAGAAAAGGTACAAGGACTGCCTAAAGAAATCTCTTGGTGCCTGCCACATTGACCACCGCCAGTGGGCTGATAACGCCTCAAACCGTGCATCTTGGCGCCTCACAGTTTGGCGGGCAGCAACCTCCTTTGAAGAAGACCGCAGAGCCCACCTCACTGACAAAAGGCAAAGGAGGAAAAACCCAACACCCAACCCCAACCAACCAATTTTCCCTTGAAACCGCTGCAATCGTGTCTGCCTGTCCCGCATCGGACTTGTCAGCCACAAACGAGCCTGCAGCTGACGTGGACTTTTTACCCCCTCCATAAATCTTCGTCCGCGAAGCCAAGCCAAAGATAACGTACCACGTAATAATTAATTTCACTCGCAGTTCTTGATAAGGGCTGCTGTTTTAAGTATACATGATATATGGTACTTCAACTTTTGCCTGTTCAAGGCAAACAATGAGTCATCCAATATGAGAAAGAGAAGAAAAAGAGTCCCTTCAGACACACTGAGTGTCCGTGGATTTGCCTCCTGCAGCCGCATAGATTTCTGTTCAAGCCAACCCAAGCTCCAGATCCCAATCTCTGATATGATCAGGAAGTCTTGAGTGCCTGAGGCCCTTTGGGAGCCCTTCATGGCCTCAGCACCCTATCAAATCCCGGTTCCGATACTTGGTTCCCCTGAGGCGGTCTCCAGCAGCCCGCAGAATGGTGTGAGTCCTTTGAGCGTGTTGCCAGCAGCCCCACAGCCCGTCTGGATCCTTTCAATGGTCTGTGGTCAGCTTTCCTGTCAGGTCATCTCTCAGGCTTCTCAATGAGGAGGGGGGTTATTCCATCCAATTCATGGCTTGTGGCAGTCCGCTGCCACAGTCTATAACCCCTCATTGTACGCTGCCCAACACATGCACCACCATCTTGGGCACAGACCTTTGTGGTTCTAGGTTGTTTAAAAAAAACACCATAGGTTCTTCTAACATGCTGTTTAAAGCCTGTATGGAAGCTGTTAGCTTTAGTACCGGGCAGTAGGACCCAGAGGAGCAGTGTTGTTTCTCTGCTCCCTGCTTCCCTGGGTCCACACCAATGGTAGCGCTGCCATTATAGCAGAGCTTCTAATTTTCTTCAGAACTGGAGGAAACAACCCTGCTTTAAATTGCTGATAGTGGGCTAAAACAAAGGAACTGTGAAGATGGAGAGCAATGTGGCACCATTGCTTTCAGTGCTATCTATTTAATCAAAGTTAATCTACCTGTAGGAGTGTAAATAGAGGGAAATGAACAAGAAAAAGGCAAGCAACTGCTGAAACAATAACCTGGCAGTTTCTGGAAATCTACAATAAATAAGAGCTGGAAATACTCAAGAAGTATCTCTGGAGAGAGGAAAACTGAGTGATGTTACAGCTGGATAACCTTACATCAGAATTGGCCAGAGGATTCCGACAGGAGATGAGTGCTGTTCTCCAAGATTACACTGAACTTTATTGGAACAGCATAGAGGCCAAGGGCATAGAGTTCCAAATGGAAGAATTAGAGTTACGGTTTGAACAGAGGAGCTCTGCAAAGTGTTCACCCAAATTGTTTTTGGTGTCTTCAAGGAAGAAGTAACTACATTGTGTCCGTTGAAACCAATGCACTGCGGCCTTTGCTACCAACATCACAGTCACATACAGACATTTCCCCCACCATCCATTTGTACAGTATTAGTTTGAGAATAAGGAAAGCTCATACTGACTGGCAGGGTAAGCCTAAGAGGCAGAATGACTCCTTCTGCTCGTATTTTTTACACTCTCATGTGGTAATATAAACTGTAACATAAGGCAAATTGTTGAGAACAAAACTGAAAAAAAACTGTTAGGAGGAACTCAGCAGGTCAGGTAGCATCCTCAAGAAGCCAGCCAACATCATAAAAGACCCCTATAGCTCTGGTCACAATTTCTCTCGGATGAAAGGTTCAGAAGCCTGAAGTCCAGCACCCCTAGGTTCAAGTAAAACATGGAAATCTGCAGATGAACCAAGTGTAGTAAATGCTGGAGGAACTCAGCCAGTCTTGCAGCATACATAGAAGGTAAAGATATATTACCGATTTTTCAGGCCTGAGCCCTTCTTCAAGGTATAAGCAAAATGCAGGCAAGAACAGTTTCTTTCCAACAGCTAACAGGTTTTTGAATCTCCTCTTGGTACACTAATCATGGACTGGTCCTTCACAATGCCAGAACTGCACACGACTGTAATGCCATTTTGTTTCTTGTGTGCTGGTATCTGTGAATATTTATTATTTATGTTTTGCGTTCTTATCTCTTTTTAATTTAATGTACAATATACCAATGTAGCTTATTTTTAAATTGAAGTACCTGTTCAACTGCAGCAAGTAAGAATTTCAATGCATAATGTGCACTATACAATTTATAGGACAAAATCTCATTATCTTTATCCATGGAGGGAACTGCACCATCGATGTTTCGCGTCAAATTTCACCATCTGGAATCTCTTGGTCGACATTATTTTGAAGTTGTGATTCCTGAAAGTTCTATAAAGGATTTAATCTGTTCAGGTTAAAAAAAAGTGACACTGGTCAACATTCCTTTGTCAACTAACACCCCAAAGATTAGCATAGCGGTTAGCGAAAAGCTGTTACAGTGCCAGCAATTGGAACTAGAGTTCGAATCCCGCGCTGTCCGTAAGGAGTTTATACATTCTCCCTGTGTCTGCATGGGTTTACCCTGGGGGCTCCAGTTTCTGCCCACCCTTCAAAATGTGCCGGAGGTATAGGTTAATTGGGTGTGATTGGGCAGCACGGCCTCGTGAGCCGAAAGAGGCTGTTATCACACTGTATGCCTAAATTTAAAAATACTGACCAACAAGTCACTACTATTTGAGATATATTACCTTTAATAACCAGTGTGTAGTCCTTTTAATTAAACCGTTTTGAGAGTTTTCTGATGGTTATAGATTTGAAGGCATTTCATGTTATGAACTTTGGTCATTTAGGAGATAAGGGATCACATCATAACTTAGGTTAGGAATTTTTGAGCATGGTTTATCAAGTCATTAATTGGTTTCAATACTGAGAAGGATGATTATTGATCATTGGGAATCAAGGAATTGGCGTGTGGAGTGAGGAATAGTAGTCAAGTGAGAATTGGGTGTCAACATCTCCGAGGATCTGTCCTGGAGCCTCCATGTTGATGAAGGAGGCTCGCCAGCGTCTATACTTTGTGAGAAGTTTGAGGAGGTTTTCAAGTATTTCACCGAAGACTCTCGAAAACCTCTACAGGTGTTCCATGGAGTGCATTCTGGCTGGTTATATCACTGTCTAGACAAGAAAAAACTCCAGAGAGTATGTAAACCTGGCCTGTGACATCATGGGCACCAGTCTTCACTCCATTGAGGAAATCTACAAGAGGCAGTATCTTAAGAAAGCAGCCTCTATCCTCAAGGATCCCATCACCCAGGCCATGCCCTCTTCACTCTGCTACTATTAGGAAAGAGGTACAGGAGCCTGAAGACGAACACTCAGCGGCACAAGGACAACTTCTTCCCCACTGCCATCAGATTCCTGAATGAACAATGAACCACAGACACTGCCTCACTTTGACATTTTCTTACACTATTTTCTAAGATGGTTTATGTAAGCTTTTGCACCGTGACGCTGCTGCAAAACAATGAATTTCGTGACATGTTCATGACAATAAATTCGGCTTCTGATTCTGAAATTGAGGTCAAGGCTGAGGATCAAGCATAATTATACAGAATGACAAATCAGGTTTGCGAAGTCAAATAGCCTACTTGCATTCTTATGTACTCTATAAATCTAAGATAGGAAGTCAATGAAACATATTGCATTATATCTGAGGTGGTCCTTCTTATAAATTATATTTGATGATGCAGTTTCACAGCTTCCGATATTAAATGTACAGAGAAGTGGAAAATCTTTGATGACTGCTATTAAGAATATTATAGATCGATCTATTGAGGTCTCTCATGTTGGTAAAGAATTCATTTATAATGTGGTTAGATGTTACAAGGAAACAAGTTTTTTTTACTTCTCCCAGACGCATTCAGTTCCTGCTGTGAACGGTCACAGATACATAAAACCTGCTGTACAGCACAGTCTCATTACAGCTTCCAGAAACCTGAATTCTGACGGAAGCAACAGGCTGGTAATGTTACACCACTTGTGTAAATTTGAAGTAGTTTTGACTTCACTTAAATTCAAACAGTGTGGGGATAATTCTGAAATATAGCTATACAAAGTACACTTAATGAGACCATCCCCAGGAGATGGTTTGCCACTTGTTTTTACACCTGCTGCAGTGTAAATGCTGTGGAGTGCAAAGACAAGTTTAAATAACTTTCTGAAATTACAAACAAATTGAGATTTGTGGTGTAGGACTGTGTAAAAAAAGTACTCTTCATTTAAATCTGTATCGGGTGTAATGCATTTACTAAGGATCTCCTGCCATTGGAGAGGGCATTGAAAAGGATGTCTAAATTGATCCTTTGCTTAAGTATCTGAACTGCAAATTGAAACTTCAAAACTGCAAATGTTTAATTGGAGAAAAGTGGAAAATAGGCAACTTATTTAGCCATTCTGAAATGAAACATAATGCCTCCATTATGTCATTGCAATCTCTGCATAAACCCAACAATCTCAAACTCAGCAGTGGAAATGAGAATCAAGAGTTCATCTTCAAACTACTTGATAAAGAAGGTGGTAAACATTGCCACCTAAATATTGCCAATAAGCCAGGCAGCAGAGGTAAATAACACTGGAAAATGGAACAGGAAACTGACTGGATAATTACCATAACAATTAAAAGGGGAGAGAAAGAATACACTTTTAAAGCTTTGTACACAGCTAGATGTATCAGAATGGTTTCCAGCAGTGCATTCTGTTAAGAGTTTTCTTTCTGAAATTCATGGTTTATTTCTAGACCTTTCACAATTGCCTCCTGAATAACATTGTGCTGAAGGTAAAGGCAGGAAAGAACATCATTTTAAAGAGAAGAACCTGAAAGTATTAACCTTATTTTAAATTTGGAAATTTATTTGGACAAATGGCCAGCAAAGAAAGCCAACTGTTCCATCAGTAAAGTTTGTTAACAAACTTCTGCAAGATATCCACTGCCAGTATATTTCAGGAACATGCTTGTATAGCAATGGCCAGACACTGCACTGACCAGTATGTAAAATTATTACTATCAGTGGCTGTAAACAGTACAATAAAAACACAATTTTGATGTTCATTTCCTATTTGGTGTCTCAAATAATAATTGAGGTTTTGAAATATTTATCCGACTGGCAGAACTCCGTATCCTGGCAGAAAGAGTTCCTCTCTGTGCTTAATGTGCAGGAAGTCCCAAAGAACAAGCTTGCACCTGTGCTCAGAGTAATTCTTATATTTTATTTTTCTCACAACATAGGAGGACGACATTTGGCCCATCAATGGCAAGAAATGCAGAATCAGCTGTACTTGTATCTCAGTCCAACCCCGCTAAACTGATTCCCCCACATTTCCCTGTAATCCATTCTATCTCACATGCCCAGATAGACCTACATGATTTTCCTAACACCCACTTCAACACATGGACCAACTTACAGTACACATGTCATATACTAACAGCACATCATCAAGATGAGGGAAAATGTCAGAACACCTGATGTACACCCACACAGTCAATGGAGAAAGTGGAGATGCCACGGCTACACCAGTGGAGGTCAGAAGTGAAAACTAATGACTATTTGCTACATCACTACGCCTCACAACACTTCCTCGAAGATTCTTGTAGCCATGCATCTAGGATCCAATATGTTCAATTTCAAGCCCCAATTAACTCCTTTGTCTGTGATCATTTATTCATCCTCCAATCTCTCCCTTAACTTCAAATGGTGGTGAGAAAGTGAGCAGTGTTGTCTTTCCCATCTCACCTTTCCTTCTCTGGAGATCTTTAGCACATCTGCAATCCTGTGAAGAAGGGAAGATTCATTTTAATCTATCACCCTGAACACTTGTTTAGAAAAGCATTGCAAATCCACTTGAAAATATCAGCAAGTGAAGACCCAACAAGTGTTAGAAAAATATACAGCCTTATTGGGCCGGATAGATCGATGAGATTAAGATTGGAAAACACACCGTCAAAAATTTTTAAAAAAGTCAATTTAATAAACTACAGTGAAATCTTTAATGATCACTTCCTTTTGCTCTATTTCATAACCTTTTACATCTCATAGACAGCAATGAGGTAAAAAAAAACCAAAGATCAATAGACCAGCAATGACAAACATGCGATTCGCTGCCAGCAGCAAAGCTCCAGCTTTATTCATCCTGACATTAATACACCTAACATCCATGTAATGGACCAAAACCCAACAGATAAACACATTCACTTTGCTCAGTTTTATTGAGAGTGGCTTGAATTCAAGCAGCTTCCAACAGCTAATAGATTTCCACATAATGGTTTTGTTACTGCATTTATTTCAGTCTGTACACCAACAGCCAGGAACATTATCCTTTCTGATAAGGATTCCTGAATGAAGTCATTATTTCCACCTCCAATTCTCTTCCCTCCTGTGCACACAAGGATGAATTATGCTGACAGTTCCAAAGGGAACTGACTGTTCCAAAGGGGACTGTTCCAAAGGGAACTGCTGGCCCTCAGCCATTCATATCTCAGGAAGTCTGGAACTTCCAACTGCAGCTTAACACTGAAGTCCAAAGCACCATGAAGGACAGATGCTCACAAGTCTGATTATCTATTCTGCCAATGGACCAGAACAGTGCTCCAGAAATGGAGAGAACCCCAGCCCCCCACACATTAAGTATAAGAGATGACCCTACAGTTTGGTGACCATGGCAACAGACTAGTGAGGGGCTCAGCGGCTGAAGGACCCACGCAGGCTGCGGGTTATTGGCGAGTTGCAGACGAAGGACCCACAGGCTGCTGGAGACGGGCTCATGCCAACCAGGTATTGGAACTGGGATTCTGAAAAGTGCTGGGGGCAAGAAGAACTCCCAAAGATCCTCAGGCATTGAAGGCTTCCTAATCAAGTCAGAGTTTTAGATCTGGAGCTCAGGTTGCCAACGAAGAGAACTAATAGAAAGGGGGCTGCAGGAGCACTAGAGGTGAATCCATGGACACTCAGTAGGCCGTTTCACACAGGACTTGAAAGCTGGATTTTCTCTGCCTCTGGGCTGTGTAAAAAAAAATCTAAGGTGATGGTGGGGGGGGGGATTTCAGAACTCACCCGTCTTCAATCCACCAAGAGGGGGTGCTGCCAGTGGTGGAGCATAGTGCTCCGCAACCGATCTAAAATAGTACACCCATCTTGTCGGGTCGAACCAGGAAGGGCTGATGACATTGTGATGACATATTCAGCCCGTGACAAAAGTACGGGAAATTCAAATTCATTTTGAGGGTATAGCAGAAACACGTCCAGGCACGTATATGTACGTCACAGTTGACGCCGACGCTGATGCGTTAAATGTCCCACCTCCTTTGCTTCGGGAAATATCTCACGGAGTCAGCTTTTTTGTGCTCAGTGTGAACACGCAAGCTGGCTTCCTAAGACAGGTCATGTCTATGGGGATACTGCGGCTTTGCAGTCTAAAAGAGCCTTTTGTCTGCCTTATTGCAGACTAAAGGTAATTCTGTAAATATTATATTTTCTGTTTTATTACATGGCAATAAAAGAATATTGAATCTTTTGTCTTGCATTAAGCTCAGCAATGATTTACTGAGGAAGGGTCTAATTTCACTTTACATCTGGCTCTGAACTTTACAATAAATCCTGTAGTAAAAGATAAACTATTTTATTTTAAGGTTTCAAAATATTTTTGGTGCTTCAATGTCTTTGAATGGATATTTTCCCATAGAATCATCTGCCAGGGTTCATGTTGGAAGGAGATACGATAGTGGCATTTAGGAGGATTCTACTGAGACATGACTATGCAGGGAATAGAGGGATATGGATTATACACAAGTAGAAGAGATTTAGTTTAATTTGGCACCATGTTCGGTGCAAACCTTGTGGGTTAAAGGGCCTTTTGCTGTGCTGTTCATGCTCTATGTTTTAAAATTATACATATTACAGTCAGTGCCTACTATAATTGTAGCAATTTTTCTCTGTTACTCAAATCTTCGTGCCATAAAAGCCAAGCTGCCACTTGCCTTTCCAGAGCAGAGAAAACATTTCAAAGACATGCAAAGCTTCCTCAAGAAAAAAAGTTACAACCTCACTCATGTCTGCGGATCTCTGATCTGTGATTTCTTAAAATGCATCTGGAGAAGGCAGTGAGCATGGTGATGATGGAAGTACACGAAGGCCAAATGCAAACTGTGGAAGGAAGGCACAACACCCCCTCAAAACTATTCAGATACCTTCCTCTGGCAGAGCCTGGGACTCGTGGCAGAGCTCTGCAGACCTGAAATATCGACCCTTTTTCTTTCCACCGATGCTGCCTGACCTGCTGAGTTTTATCAGCATTTTCTGATTAGATTACTGAAATAGTAATGGTGCTTTGTAAATAGCCAGTCACAAGGGGCTTTTGCCAGCTTCATGAATTGCAAGCAGCAGAGATCATTATTGAGGTTTGATTGAGTACTGATTAGGTTACTGAACTATCAGCCAGAGTTACTGATCATTGATTCAGACACATGAATTTGAATTTCCCCAGAATAACAGGGGAACATAAATTCAAGTAATTATATGAATCTGAAATTAAATAAAACAGTAAACCGCGATAACCTTAATGGTTACTCAGTAACAATAGCCTTGAAATGACTGAACTGTTGTGAACAGGCATCTAAAGGGCTTCATGGAAAGGAAATTTGTCACCCTTATCGAGACTGGTCGAAACGTGGCTCCAGACTCATCAAAATGGTTGACTCTTAACTGTCTTTATCGTTCAGGGACAATTAAAGGTGAACAGAAAATGTTGGCAATAAAAAAAATTACTATCTGACATAAAGCCTATCAAAATTATAAATACTTACATGCATATTTAATCCACAAGGTTTGCACTGAACATGGTGCCAAATTAAACTAAATCTCTTCTACTTGTGTATAATCCAAACCCCTCTATTCCCCGCATAGTCATGTCTCAGTACAATCCTCCTAAATGCCACTATCGTATCTCCTTCTAACATTTTACGGTTAAAATAATTTCAAAAATGATGCATGAAAAGGTGTTCAAAATGCTGTACAACTGAAAGGATTGAATTTCAGGAAAAGACACTTCTAATAGAACAAGAACCTAATGCAAGTTCTCCACCGACAAATGCTCATGAGTTTTTCCAAAAGAAGCTAGCTTTACAAGGGAGTGTTCTCTCTTGAAATTGGTTTATTATATATACTCCTGCTTGAATCAGTAGGTTGCGAGTTCAAGTTCCTTTATAATTAAACTTACCTCTGTATTGTTTCCTCAAAACTCTCAATTTGAATTGGTGTTAAATTTTCTGAAGGCCATGGAACTTGTTTACTTTATTAAAGGTGCCATTTAAATGGAAGATGTCAATGCAGCAAAACTAAAAACTGCTCCCTTTATTCAGCTTCTGACTCTTCTGTGAAAATTCATATTCACACAGCCCCTACAATCAATCTTCAAAATAGTTTAAGACCTGTTAATAGTTTAAGATCTGCTAAATAAAGTGTTTAAATCGAAAGGTAGGTTTGCATTTATGAAGGAAGTGAAACTTTTAGGTGCCAATAGTTGTGCAATAATAAAATACATAATTGTAAACATACATGATGTAACTCCTTAACCAGTGACCTTTTCCAGAAAGAAAACTTATATTTACATGGGTTGCAGCATTTTAAGGACCAACATTAAAAACACATGCATCATTACTCATTGGAAACACAGTCTGACTGCTCGTTGTTCATGCTGACAAACCAAGAACAGTAATCGTACGGCCATCATATCTTCATTAACTGCACATCAATTTCCAACAGCTCAACATCCATGAATCAGGAGTTGTGAGGCCAGAATCAGAATTTATTGTCATGAACAAGTCACAAAATTCATTATTTTGCAGCAGCGTCACAGGGAAAACATTCATATGTTTAATTTTTTTTAATTAATTAATGTTTTAAAATTTAGATATACAGCTTGGTAACAGGCCATTTCAGCCCATGAGTCCATGTCGCCCAATTTACACACAATGAACCTACACCCCCGGTATGTTTCAAATGGTGGGAGGAAACCACAGCCCTCAGGAAAAACCCAGACATGGGGAGAACGTGCAAACTCCTTACAGACAGCGCGGGATTCGATACCAGGTCCCGATCGCTGGCGCCGTAAACCACCTTACAAAAATAAATAAAAATTGGTGCACAAAACGTCAAAGTAAAGCAGTGTCTTCGGTTCATAGATCATTCAGAGACCTGATGGCAGCGGGGAAGAAGCTGTCCTTGTGCCGCTGAGGGGTTGTCTTTAGGCTCCTGTTGCTTTTTCCCCAAAGGTAGCAAAGTGAAGAGGGCATGGCCTGGGTGGTGGGGTCTTTGAGGATAGAGGCTGCTTTCTTAAGACACTGCCTCTTGTAGATGTCCTCGATTGTGTGGTCTGGTGCCCATGATGTTGCAGGCCAAGTTAACATCATGTCCTGAGCATTGGCATCTCTGTGATGCAACCAGCCAGAATGTTCTCCAAGGTACATCTCTAGAAGTTTGAGTCTTCGGTGACATACCGCATGTCCTCAAACATCTCACAAAGTATAGATGCTGGCGAGCCTTCTTCACGATTGCATTGACATGGAGGCTCCAGGACAGATCATTGGAGATGTTGACACCCAGGAACTTGAAGTTCTTGACCCCACTCCACCACCGAGCCCTTGCTGAGAACTGGATCATGTTCTCCTGAGGTCCACAATCATCTCCTTGATTTTGCTAATGTTGAGTGCAAGGTTGCGGCCGTTACATCACTCAACGAGCTGATCGATCTCCCTCCTGTACACTTCCTCATTGCCGTTTGTGATTCTGCCGACAGGCTAAGCACACGTCCTTGAGGTGCGCCTGTGTTGATAGTAAGTTAGGAGGGACGTTGTTTCCAATTTGAGATCCTAGTACAATTAATCTCTGTCACTCCAGGGAAAATGGGAAAAAGGTAAAGACAACCAAAATGTCTTACTGCTGATCACAGTACAGGAAGTCATTGCTTGTTCACTGAGAAGATTGAGTTAAGATGCAATGTTCTGTCATGTAAAGACTTAAACATTCAGGATCCAAGCTCACACAAAAACGATGGCAACAGTTAAGGCAATAGATTGTTTCTACCCCTCTGAAGGTAACCAAATGTCAGGGTGTGAGTATGAGAATGAGACTTTATTGCCATATCGATGCACCAAGATTCTTATCGCTACAGCCACTCAGGTATATATGATACACCAACTATAATTAAAATTACCTCAAAATGCCATGGGACAGAAAAAGAAAAGATGTATGAATGGATAAAGAAACATTCACAGTTTCAATTAGAGCAAAGAATAAGAGTTGTTTCAGCAGTTCGGACAGATCTTTTGGTGATCCCAAAGTAGTTTATCATTAGGATAGCACAGAAAGGTCAAGAGTATGATAGCTGTTGGGAAAACACTGCTCTCGATCCTAGAGGTGATGGACTTCAAGCTTCTGTGCCTTCTGCTTGAAGGTAACAGCAAAAAGAGATTGTGACCAGGGTGAGAGGGGTCCTTCATGATGTGAAGAAATATAATATATAACCTGCTAGTAATCCCAATGAACTGCAAAAACAAAATGCAATATCCAGGAATCTCTTGTATCCCATATGTGTAAAGCTCAATGTATTTTTTACATTTTCCCACAATTGAATCTATAGTGACACTGGAGAGATTCTATATTCATAATGTGCCCCACAACTTCTGAGCATTAAGAAGGAAGTCACATTGCAGCTCTATAAAAATTTGGTTAGGCTACACTTGGAGTGGATTGGAGGGTATGAGCTATGGGAAGAGGTTGGACAAACTCTGGAGCATCAGAGGCTGAAGGATGAAAGTTTATGAAAAGGTTAAGAAAATGTCACATGGATTTAAAATGGGGGGAGGGTGTTTAAAAGAAGACGAGAGGGGTTAGTTAGAGAGAGAGAGAGAGAGAGAGTTGCTTAGAACAGGCTGCCAAAGGTAGTGGTGGAAACAACTAGGTAGTAGCGCTTAATTGGCTTCAATATAGACCTATGAATCTGCAAGGAATAGTGGAATGTGTATCATGTGCAAGCAGCAAAGTTCTAGTTTAATTTGAGCATCATTTGGGTGCAGACACTGTGGTCTGAAAAGAGCCTGCTCTATGCTGCACTGTTCTATGTTCCAATCAGTGATGCAACATCAGGAGAGCAAGGTCATTGAAAACATTGACTGGGCTTTGTCAGATAGCTTGTTGAGACTCGCTTACTCTCTGAGGCCCATGGGCCACAGCTTGAGCATCCATGCGCTGAAAAGAAATGGCAATTAATAGAACAGGTTCCAAGAGAAATAAATAACTGTCGCAAATTTAAGCTTTTATGGAGGTTTACAACACTTTCACTCTCATTATAAATTTCTGTGCCTTGGGAGAGCAAACTTGCTCCTTGCTTTATGAATTCCATCAGTTGCAGTTCCATCGGAAGTGCTGCAGAATTCTACAGCGCAGTAGTAAACCATTTAGCCCTTCTTTCTGATTTCTGCTTTCCAATTCCTTTGGCTCTTGCATTTCCGTTACTCTTCTAAAATCTAATTTTTCAAATATTGTTCTATGCTTTTTCAAAAATGTATTCTTAACCCACCATTGTTCTGTTGAATCCCTCCCACTAATCCAGTTTGACTCCACAGATTTAATGTGTTTTCCATTTAGCAGACATTTCCTTTCCTTGTACATTATGAACCATGCTTCAGTGGTAGTATACATCCATCTGAGTCCACTCTGAGGATATGAATGCAAAGTCTACACTAATAGGCCTCAGTGGTACTCAGACAGCAATGCACTGTTGGAGGTGGAAACTCTTGGATAAAAAAAATGTGGCTCCGATAGATGGAAACAATTCCATCATACACTTCCAAAGAACAACAGGATAGTTTGCCCCAACATCCTGGGAAACCCTTACCTTTAACCAACATTACCAAATGGATTATCTGGTTACTACAGAACTGCACTGTGCAGCAACTTGTGTGCCACATTTTCTACATTACTGCAGACGTAAAGTGAATGGGGCAGCTTGAGGTTTAGAAAGATTTTAAAATGCAACTCAGTTCCAGCCTCTCACTTTTACATCCACCATTGGCTTCTCTGCAGAACTATTCTATTTGAGAATTGGCACCTCAAACTTGTCACATTCCGAGCAGTTTCCAAAAACCTTCACCACACTTCATACTTTTAATAAACCACTCACGTTAGAGAGAAGTATTCAAAAAAATTTTTGTTTGAATGCGATTACTTTTGGGGGTGAGAGGATACAGTTCAGAGATTAAAAGTTTTATTTCTTTGGCAAAGATGCAAATTGAGGAAAGTCTAGGCACAAATTAATTTTATTTTCTCTCTCTCACACAGAATTAATTCGACTCCATTGTTCTCCCTTCATCTTTTTCAATCAACTTTCCATCATAATTCAGGCACATGTATACACTGAAGTATGAAGGATGTATTTTTATATCCCACAATAAAAGTGAACAGCTCTCTTTCTATCTCAGTTAAATGATTTGAAAGTAGTACATCACAATGTAATTCAAATATTCAGTCTTTACAATAAATAAACCAGGTGATGGCATAAAAGTGACTGCAACTGTTATGAACATTTTTCAAGTGTTTCTTCTAAAATACTAATATTAAACGTGATGAAAAGTGCCGCATAAAATATGTAATGACAGATCTGCAGTTGTTGAAACGAAGCTGAGGGGGGAACAAGAACTTAATACAGCACACGAGTAAAACTGAAAACACGTCGCCCCCAGCAGGCCAGCTTCCAAAAAACATAACATTAAGAAAATCTATCAAAAAAGATTTTTTTCCATCACAGAGGTATGGATAAATTTTGATTCAAAGACGTGCACAAAAATGAAGATCCAATGACTAAGATTTCAGGAATGATCATGGAATAAATTTTCTCACCCAGGATTGGGTGAGAGGAGTGAAACAGGAAAGTCTGCAGACATTGAGATTGTAGTGAAAACACAGAAACACTGGAGGAGCTTCGCAGGTCTCACAGTGTCCTATAGGAGTTAAAAATATGCAGCCCATGTTTCAGGCATGAGCCCTCCTTCAAGGTACAAGTATAAAGCAGGCAAACGCTGGGAAGTATTTTTAAATTTAGACATGCAGATATATAGCGCAGTAACAAGCCCTTCTGGCCCATGCTGCCAAAATACCCTAATTAGCTTACTACCTCAGTACGTTTTGAAGGGTAGAAGGAAAGCCACGCAGACAGCGCTGGTTTTGAACCTGGGTCGCTGGAACTGTAATAGTGGGCCCTTTTAAAATGCCATATAAAAAGGGGTTAACTGGGCACGGATAGCGACGCAGTTACATGGCGATTTGAAAAGGTCCAACCTCTGAGATGGGTCATGGAACCCAGTAAAACTTACCTGGGTGTCCTGCTTGTGCGAGTTGGAAAGGGAAATGGCCAACCCAGTTATTCTGATGACCTCAGCACTTGTGCACTGGCGCCACAGGGAAACCCCTGGCTGAAGTCCCTGCCGCGATTGGTGGGAGAGACGGGTTGCTGCTGCGGTAGGGAGAGAATGGGGGGCTGCGAACTGCTGCTCTTGTGAACACCACTCCGGTTCCCAGTGACAGCTCAACACTCGCGGCAATAGGATGTTGCTAGGTGCGCCATTGACGGGGTGGGTGTTGATTGACGGTGGAGGTGGCGATTGACAGGAAGGAAGGTGACTGACTGGGAGGGTGATGATTGAAGCTGGGTGGTGACTGACAACCGGGAGGGAGGGGGTTGGGGGGGCAAGGGAGACCGACTATCGATAGTTCCCGTGAGTGCACGACGCGTCACTTACCACGTCATCGCGGAGGTGGGATCCCCTTTAAATCGCGGGGTTGGTGATTTAATGGGTTGATCCCCCTGCGATTTAAAAAGGGTTTCCAGCATCTTTGCCCCAGTACTAGCACCCGGGATCCAGGAGGGTTACCCAGGTGCTGCAATTTGAAAGGGGCTAGTGTTAGGCTAACAGCTAATGCTAACCATGCAAAGGAAAGAAAGGGCAGGAGGAGCACAGACAAATTGACACAAGGTGATAATTGATCATGGAAAGGACAGGAAAGGAAAGATGAGCATTGGTAGGGGGAGGGGGAGGGGTGGCTCTGTGGATGCAGATCTGGAGAAAAGGAAGCAAGAGAGAGAGACAGACAGACAGAGCTAGAGGAAAGGAAATATAGGCACAGATGGGGACAGGGTGCTAACAGAAACCGGAGAAGTCAATGTTAATGCCATCCAGTTGGAGGGTTCCCAAATGGAATAAGAGTTGCAGTTCCACCAATTTGCAGGTGGAACTGGCAGTGCATGACACCATGGTCGGGCATGTTGGCATAGGAATGGGGCGGGGAATTGAAATGGGAGAGCTGGAAGATATAGCTATTACCACAGACAGAACCGAGGTGCTAAATTGCGTCCAGTCTCCCCAAGATAGAGGAGATCACAACAGGAGCACCGGATGCAGAAGATGACCCCTGCAGATTTACAAGTGAAAAGTTGCTTCACTTGGAAGGACTGTTCAGAGCCTTGAATGGTGGTAAGGGAGGAAAAAGTGTTGCACCTCCTGAGGTCACAGGGTAGGTGCCAAGGGAATGATTGCTGAGAGAGCAAGCATTTAAAGGGAATCTGAGGGGCATTTTTTCCACACAGTGAGCAAGGGTATGTGGATTGAGCTGCCAGAAGAAGTGATAGAGGCGAGTACAATTACATTTGGACAGGTTTATGGGCTAATGGGTGTGTTTCCATGATGTACAACTCTGACTCAGTAAGAGAAAGTGAAATGGTTGATTCCAATAACTGGGTCTTGATCCTAACGAAGCCATGAAGCTAGTAAAAAAAGCTCCAAAGGTAACCCTGGAAATTATAGGCTGGTGAACTTGACATCAGTAGAAGGTAAAGTGATCTAAAAACAATTAATAGCCAAAAACTGATTAGGGAATAGTCAACGTGGCTTTGTGTGTGTAAAGTCGTGTTTAACCAATCTAATTTATTTTAGAGGTTACCAGGAAGGCTGTGGACATTGTCTGCATGGAATTTAGTAAGGCTTTGACAAGGTCCCACATGGGAGGTTAGTAAGGAAGGTTCAGGTGCTAAGTATTCATGGCGAAATAGTGAACTGGATTTGACAATGACTGGATGGGAGAAGCCAGAGAGTAGGGGTGGACGATGGCTTCTCAGTCTGGAGGCCTGTGACTAGAGGTGCCTCAGGGATCGGTGCTGGGACCATTGTTGTTTGTCATCTATATCAATGATCTGGATGATAATGTGGTAAACTGGATCAGCAAATTTGCTTATGAGATTCGATAAGATTAGAGGGGTTGTGGACAGCAAAGAAGGTGTTCAAAGTTTGCAGAGGGATCTTGACCAGTTGGAAAAATGGGCTGAAAAATAGCAGATGAAATTTAATGCAGACAAATGTGAGGTGTTGCTTTTTGGAAGGACAAACCAAGAAAGGACGTACACGGTAAATGGTCGGGCACTGAGGAGTGCGGTAGAACAGAGGAATCTGATACATAATTCCCTGCAAGTGACGTCCCAGGTGGATCTGGAAAGAGAGCTTCATAAATCAAAGTATTGGGTAAAGGAGTTGGGATGTTATGGTAAAGTTGTATAAGAAATTGGTGAGGCCAAATTTGAGAATTGTGTGTAGTTTTGGTCACCTAACTAAAGGAAAAATATCAATAAGATAGAAAGAGAACACTTACGAGTATGTTGCCTGAATTTCAGGAACAGGTTAGGACTTTATTCCCTGGAGCGTAGAAGAATGAGGGGAGATTTGATAGAGGCGTTTAAAAATTATGAGAGGGATCGACAGAGTAAATGTAGATAGGCTTTTTTCCCCACTGAGGGTAGGTGAGATACAAAGCAGAGCGCAAGGTTAAGATTGAAGGGGAAAAGTTTAGGGGGGACTTCTTCAAACAGGGTGGTAGGAGTGTGGAATGAACTGCCGGCTGAAGTGGTGACTGTGGGCTCAATTTTAACATTTAAGAAGAATTTTGACAAGTAGATGGATGGGAGAGGTAGAGAGGGCTATGGACTGGGTGCAGGTCTAGGCAAAAAAAAATGGTTTGGCATTGAATAGAAGGACTGAAGAGGTCTGTTTCTGTGTTGTAATGTTCTATAGTTCTATAAAAGATTTGGGAACTACTGACAGTGCTTGGGTAATGGCAAGCATTTAAAGAGCACATGTATAAATTATATCAATGGTTCAATCCTGTCTGGTGCAAGAAAAGGAAGATGACTCAATCACAGCTGACAAAAAAATGAGAGCTGGTCATCGAACAAAGGAATAGAAACAAAATGGTCAGAAAAAAGCAACAATCCCTTAAGATGGGGAAGAGTTTCATGTTCAGCAAGCAAGGAATGATGAAGAGGGGGAAAGCAGAAAATGAAAATCAGCTTTGAAATCCATAAAATTGACTACAACAGCTTCTATTGGTGTGTGAAGAGGAAAGGATTTAGTGTAAACAACACAAGTTCTTACAGTCTGAACTAGGGGAATTTATCATGGGGTACAAAGAAGTGGCAGTCTAATTAAATGCACATTTTCATTCTGTCTTCACAAAGAAAGATACAAATAGCCTCCCGGAAATGTTCCAGAACATAGGATCTAAATACAAGAGGAACTGAATGAAATCAGTATTAGTAGGGAAATGGTGTGAGGGAAATTGGAGGGACTGAAGGTTGATAAATCCCCGGAGCCTGATAATCTACATCCCTGAGTACTTAAGGAAGTGGCCTGAGAAATAATAGATGCACTTCTGGTCATTTTTCAAAGTCTTATACTTACTGGAACAGTTCCAACCAATTGGAGAAGAGTTAATGAAACCCCACTATTTAATAACAAAAGAGACTGAGGGAAAACAAGAAATTGTAGACCAGTCAACCTGACATCAAAAGTGGGGAAAATGCCAGAAAAGCTGAAAAGGCATTAAGCAAAGCACTTAGAAAGCAGTGACTTGATCAGATAAATCATACTTGATAAATCTACTTGAGGATGTTACCAGCAGCAAAACTAAAAGAGAACCTGTGTATTTGGGCTTGCAGAAGGCTTTACAATGAAAGATTAATACGCAAAATTAAAGCACATGGAATTGGGAGGTAGGATAATGAAAAGGATAGACAGGAAATAAAACTGAGGAATAAAAAGGTCTTTTACTGAATGGACAGCCATGAGCGAAATCCTCAATAATCAATACGAGGATATCAGCTGTTCTAGATAGAGGGTGCTGTCACGACAACAACTTCTCCCCCAGTGTCAGCAAGACCAAGGAATTGGTTATAGACTTCTGGAGAAAGGGTGGTGCAAAATGCCCAGCCCATGTCAAAGGCTGAGAGGTTGAGATAGTAGATAGCCTTATGCTCTGAGGAGTAAACATGTGTCCTGGAGCCTCCATGTTGATGAAATCACAAAGGAAGTTCGCCAGCTGCTATATTTTGTGAGGTGTCTGAGGAAATTCAGGATGTCACCAAAATCTCGCGTAAACTTCTACAGGTGGACCGTGAAGAGCATTCTGGCTGGTTGCATCACTGCCTGGTTTGGAGGCGCCAACTCTCAGGACAAGAATAAACTCCAGAGGGTTGTTAACTCGGCCTGCGCCATCACAGGCACCAGACTTCACTCCATCGACATGAGGCGGTGTCTTAAAAAAGTAGCCTCTATCCTCAAAGTCCCCCACCACCCTGGCCGTGCCCTCTTCACTCTGCTGCCATCAGGAAAAAAGTACAGGAGCCGAAAGACAAGCACTCAGCGGCAAAAGGACAGCTTCTTCCCCACTGCCATCAGATTCCTGAATGATCAATGAACCAATGCCTTACTTTTCATCCACTATTATTGTTTTTTTATAGTAATGTTGTAAGATGTTTCTAATATGAACGTTTGCTCTATGACGCTGCCGCAAAAACTCTGAATGTCATGACAGTAAATCCTGATTCCGATTCTCTAGTCATTTGTCCTGGTCCACCAACGTTGATATAATGGCCAAGAAAGTGCACCAGCTCCTCTACTTGCTCAGAAGCTGGAGCTAATTTGGTATCACCTGCATCCCTTGACAACTTCCACGGATGCACCTCTAAAAGCATCACTGCATGGTATGAGAACTGTTCCACCCCCCAAGAGTGAAAGAAACTGGAGGATTGTGAACAATCCTCAGGCCATCATGCAAACACATTAAAAGAGAAATCCCACCCTGGCCACACTCTCTTCACCCCCACTCCCCCACCTTCCATCCGGAAGAAGATTCTTGAGTTGAAGATCAGGCACCACCAAATTCAAGGACAGTTTCTTTCCTGCTGTTATCAGACTTCTGAATGAAAATTATAAAATGATATCCACCTTGCTCCATACCAAATGATCTTGCTCTGTGACTCTGCACTTTTATACTGTTTTTCTTGTTGTACTATGTATGAGATGGTGACTAATCTATTTGCAAAACAACTTCTATCCCTGCACGTTGGTACATATGACGATATAGCTGAACGACAAACTTAAACGACTACACTATACATTAAGAACATGGATGAGGAAATGAAATATGATATATCAAAGTGTGCAGACAACAAAAAGTGGAATTGTGCGCTATGAGGAGGATCCAGAGAGGTCCAGTGCGATTTGGACAAGTTGAGGGATGATGAGAGTTTATTGTCAAATACATAAATACAATGTACAGATGCACCAAAATGTACAGATGCAGCCACACAGGTACAAGAGAACAAATTTTTAGAAACGGAATGGGTAAATTTCTGGCTGATCTATTTCAATGTGGATAAATTTGAGGTTGCCCACTTAGAAATCAAGATAGAATATCATCTGCAGAATGATAAATTGGAAAAGTGGGAAGTGCAGCAAGATCTAGGTGTCTTTGTACTTGAGTCATTGAAAACAAGCAGCAGGTGGTTAGAAAGGAATATGGTATCGGCTGCATTAAGTCCATCTTCCAGCACTTAGCTCCTAGCCTTCAGGCGATTCAAGAGACCGCTTTTCTTAAATTCTCTCAGTGACTCTGCTTCCACCACCCTCTCAGCCAGTACATTCCAGATTTTTAACCACTCCCTGGGGAAAGAAAATTCCCCTCAAATCTCCTTTCATTCTCAACCCCACCCCATCCTAAGTCTATGCTTCTGTTTTACTCGTTGATGGTTCACAGCATCCATAAGAAATGAAAGGTAACCTTTCCATAGCATGGTCACCAGAACTGCATGAAGTTCTCCAGCTGGTATCTGACTGACGGTTTATGTTTGGATCATAACCTCCCGGCTCTTGTTTGTAATGTCCCAACTAATAAAGGCCAGTGCCCCTATGTCTTCCTCATCACATATTCAACCTATGCTGAGTCTTTCAAGAACCTTTGGATGTACTTCAATATTCTCCAGGACACAACTATTCATGGTGTATGTCCTATCCTCATATTAAACTCATCTGTCATTTTTCAGCCCATTTCACTGACACATCACCCCGTAGCCTAAAACTACCCTTCATGCTATCAACTACTCCACCAATCTTCATATCATCTACACATTCAGAAATTATAACACTTTCATATCTAAAGCATTATTGTAAATTACAATCGATGAGGATCCCAGCCCTGATCCTATAGTTAGTTACACAACTGGTTACAAGCTTCCAATCATAAAAAAAGCAGCCTCTACCGTCACCTTCTCTCTCCTATTACCAAGACCATTTTGGATCTAATATGCTCTAAGTTTTTTGATCAATCTCCAATGTGGGATCTTGTCAAGAGCCTTAGACTGCATCAACCACACTGTTCTCATCAATACACTGTTACCTGCTCAAAAAATGCAACTTAGACAGACAGAACACTTCCCCCACCCCCAAAATTAAAACCATTCTGAATACATTTCATTCCTTTCCAAATGCAGAAAAAATTCTGATTTTTTTTCCAATATCCCACCACTGACATTACACTCACAGGGCTATGACCATGTGAATTATCCTTGCTGAATAATCATTTGTTCAATTACATTCATATAGCCATTTGGTTCAAGGGCCAGAGCAAAAGTTACACCATGAAGAGATACTGTCTGAAAGGGATACATGAGCAGAGGGACCTGGGCTAAGTGTGCATAAGTCCATAATAAGTGTTATACGTTCAGAAGGTGGTTATTAATGCATACACAATGGTGAGCTTTATCAGAGTATTTAACCAGAGAAGCTATGCTGAACCCTTTATATAACCTTGGTCGAACTTCAACAGCTTATTGTGTTCAGTTCTAGTTGCCACATTGTAGGAAAGCTGTGAATGTATTGGAAAGGGTCCAGAAAAGCTTTAGAAGAATGGTTCTTCAGATGCATGGCTACAGTTACAAGGACAGATTACAGAAGCTCAGACTATTTTCTTTGAAGTGAAGGCTAAGGAGAGATTTCCTGCAAGTATGTAAAATGTTCAGAGCTGTGGATAAAATGGAGGGTCAAAGTCACAGGCATAATGGAATTACAATGACACAAGCAAAAACTTTTTAAACTCTGCATGTGGTTGGAATCTGAGATGCATTCCCTGCAGATGTGTTGGAGCCAGGTTCCATGGAGGCCTTCAAGAGAGAACATCATAAACATATGGTGGAGAATATTTTACAAGGGTCCCCAAGATGGGGGCTGGTGGGTGGAAGTGGAGCATTGCCAGAAGAGAACTGACCAGCGGAGGATGGAAAATGGACTCCTCCTATGATAACCATCCTTTTACTATCCACATTAAGTGATAAACAGTTGTCATTGAGGACTGATGCAGTAATTGCTGCAAAGATACTGGACATTATTCTGCATGATGCCCTGCCTTAGGCCACATGCTACTACTAGTATATTGAGAGAAGAAATTCTCTGGCAGGTCACATACAGATCAGAGTTCACAACATGCACAAGCCAACAATCCTCAGAGACACTGCAGCTTGCTCCATCTACATGACAGAATGTGGTGGCATTATCTTCATTTGTAAAGAAAACCTTGATGGCCTACCTTATGCATCAGTGTTCTGCAAAGAGAAAGATATTAATAATATTTTTGCCAATAATCTGGAAAGAACATTGTGAAATATTACTTCAAAATGGTTTCCTTTCACTACCACAGGTAGTACAAACCTTGCCCTGCTCTGAGGATGGAATTAGAGTGGCATCAATTGACAGATAGACACAATATTTAGGAACAAACACTTGAAATTCCCGTCTTAGCTTATAGAGTAAAATCCCCATTATCCAGCATCTAAAGAGATCGTGGATGCCAGAAATGTTAATTTTCTGGTTAATTGAGACTCAATCTTACAACCCCTAACTAATACACCTTGATGAAGAATACACTGTTTTATAGACAAAAGACAAGTGTAAAATTTAAAGTAATTTGAAAAAAAAAAGTATCATGGTCTTTAATTATGTAAAGTTCACTTTTATCACCTAATTCCCATAACTTACAAAATTTAAATTCGAACCCTGGTCGCTGGCGCTGCAATAGAGTTGCACTTAACTACAATGCTTACCGTGTCACCATCAGAAATAAAACCCCTCCCCCCTTTCCCCAGGTTTACTGATAAAGTCTTACTAATATTCCTAATACTAATAAAGATATAGACTCTTACTGGGCTGGGATAGGGAGACACTTCAGGAGTCACCTCAGTGGCATTGGCCAGCTCTTCATCCTGGGTGTCATCATTTTATTCAAACCCAACTTTGAAACTTTATTCAAACAGCTGCTGCAGGCGGGGCACGACTGGGGGCACTCGCTGGCTGAATATTTGCTCTCATTGGGATTGTGTGATGTTTCAGAGAACATTTACTTTTACAATTTTAAACTTTTATTTAAAACTTTATTTATTGTTATTTATCTTATATTTTATTTCATCAATATTTTTGCTGGTTGTTTGAGTTTCTGGTAGATTGAATGCCAGTTAATGGGGATTTTACTGTGTTTGAGAAAACAATGCAAATATGCATGTATGGCGACAAGGTGCATATTGTTCACAGTTGGTCGAGGTGCAGCCTCACAGCTCCAGTGATCCGGGTTCAATCCTGACTTTGCGTGCTGTCCATGAGGAATTTGCACGACCTCCATTTGACCAAGTGGGCATCCATCATCCCAAAATGTGCAGTTTAGTAGGTTATATTCCCCCTAGGGTTGAGTGGTAGAATCAAAAGAGTGCAAGACATCCAGAACTGCTGGAAGACCATCAACTTAGTGAAAGATGCCCTTTGGTCTGCCCGAAACCTGTTGGTCTTTCAGCACGCGGAGATGTCGGTCTAGATGGCACCTTCCAAGCTGAAGGAGTACATTTTGAGGGACACGCTGAACCTCAGTGCAGCCATTGAGAGGGTGCTGTGGCAAAGGACCACAGGCAAAGATTCCATCCATAACTGGGCATTGAGGGGCTGAGACCGAGAGGAAGCCTCTCACAGAACAGAGGAGGGAGTAACGACAAGATACCACAGTGGTGGTAATGGTCTAAAGAGAAATTAATGTAATAATGTACAGTGATGGAGATGTATGGATATGAGACTATGTTATATCTGGTGTGTATCTGCATGTTTTGCACCAAGGATTGGAGGACACTGGTTCGTCGGGTTGTACTTATATAATCGGATGAACGAACTAAGAGTGGGAAGAGACTTTGAACAATTTTCCTTTTGTAAATGATTTATTGTAAATCAAGTCTATTTTTGGTGAAAAAATTTAATCTAGAGGGGTGAAGTTGATGGGAATGTTGGGAGAGTGAAATGGGTTAGGGTAGGATTAGTGTAAAAAAATGTATGTTTGATGATCAGTGCAAACTCAGTGATCAAAAGGGCCTGTTTCTGAACTAAATCTTTCTCTGACTCCAAGATGATGATTTATTTCTTGACTAAATGCCACAGAAACCATTTTACACAAAGTACAATCAATAATGAGGTAATTGAGTACTTCACCTTTATCTCTGAACAGTGCCAGGATACTGATTAAATGTGATGTGTTCTCCGATGTTCATCTGAAGAGACAGTTCAACATCACAACAAAAAAAACCCAGCACCTCTGACAACTCGCCATTAGCACAGTGTTGTACCGGTTTAGATTAGGTCCTTCAAATTTGGACTGGAAATTGATTTTGAGTCGCAAAAGTTGAATTGCCAAAGCTGGTTTGCAGGTGCAGCAGGTTATCCAGAAGGCAGATGGAATGCTGGCCGTCATTGCTAGAGGGATGGAATTTAAGAGCAGGGAAGTTAAGCTGCAACTGTACAAGGTACTGATGAGGCTGCATCTAGAGCACTGTGTGGAGTTCTGGTCTCCTTACTTAGGGAAGGATGTACTAGTGTTGGAGGTAGTGTAGAGGAGGTTCACCAGGTTTATTCCAGAGATGAAGGGGTTAGCCTATAAGGAGAGATTGAGTCGTCTGGGACTGTACTCGCTGTAATTATAGAAACACATAAAATTATGAAATGCAGAGATAAGATAGAGGAAGGTAGGTTGTTTCCATTGGTAGGAGACCAGAACAAAGGGACATAACCTCAAAATTTAGGGTAGTAGATTAAGCAAGGAGATGAGGAGGTACTGCTTTTCCCAGAGGGCAGTGAATTCAACAGATTGAACATTGAAGCAATGGAGGCAACCTCAGTGAATATATTTTAGACAAGGTTGGATAGATTTTTAAATAGTAAGGGAGGTAAGGGATATGGGGAAAAGGCAAGTAGGTGGAGATAAACCCATCAGCTATGATCACATTAAATGGTGGAGCAGACTCAACGGGCCAGATGACCTACCCCTCCTATTTCTTATGAATCTTTTAGCAGAGGGGTAAAAGAGCTACCATCAAAATCAAATGTAACTACAGTTCCTGGATCTGAAATTCTGACTAGAAATGTCAAAAGAGCACACAGTTTCTGAAGAGTCTCATCATACAATCTTCTTTATGAGTCCGATTGGAACATTTTGGCCTGGCATGACAAAAATTCCACAACTAAATAGTACAGTACAACTGGAACATTACAATAGCTGACCTTGCACCTCCCTTAATAAATAGCCATCAAAGCTACAAGCAATGCCATTTTTTTTCAGCACCTGCTTTTGTTCTATTGTAAATCTGCAAGAGCTTTTGTATTTAATCCCAGGAGTCTATACACAGCAGCAAGTGCCAACTCCAGACACTGCATCTCCTTACTTGACACTATGAGGTCAATTATATTTTCAGTTGATAACATTAGCATGTATTTGCTAACCCTACAGGAAGTAGATGCCATTTCGGTGCATTGTGCTTGCGTTCACAGTGTGAGCAGGATCTAAGCCAGGGGTCAGCAATTGTGTGCCGATATCATAATTAGTGGACTTCGTCACCCGCCTATTGACTTACAAAAATACAACGGGGTGTGTTAACAGATAAAATACAAAGGAACCCAAACAAAGTTTGTGTTGGCTTGTTAGGCTCTGCAGGAAGTATCCCCTTATCAGCTGTGAATTAAGAGTTTTCCTTAGTTCATGTTTCTATAAGGGGCCACACGCGGCCTGGGGAGTAGACAACTGCAAAACCAGACTGAACGTCCACTGTAAGATCCGAAACACACCCTGATACAGATTTCAACATTAGATATTTAAACAAGACAGGAAAAAGGGACAAACAAGCAGGAATTTAAATGTTTTTTAAGAGGAGCCTTAAGGCAAATGAAGTTCTTAAATTAGGTAACACTGAAAAAAAACCTGAATGATCTGTTTTTCAATCGCCAGGAGTATTTTTTTTGGATTTACACACAAAGATAAACTGTCATAGTGGATATTAAAGAATCATCAAGAAACTGCCGGGATTGATAACCAATTCCCATACAACCCAAAAAACCAGAAATATACTGAGATTGGAAGAGAGTATCTTTACAGATTACAAGGTAAATCCCATTGAAAATCCCATTAAAATTTGAAGGTTTTACTTTGTTACAAATGATTCAGATTTTACCTGAAGTTGTGAATTTGCAATCTGAATACATTTTCAACTGAGTGAGGCTTAGCCAAGTTTATTGTCACCCGATTGTACAAGTACAACCTGACGAAACAGCATTCTCTAGTCTGGTGTAAAACACAGACAGACATAACACACACAGACGATCAATACATTTGCAGGACAAGAATTCATCTGTACAAACAAACAAACAAATAAATAAATAAATAGATACTGTTTCATGAATGTGAATCGCGGATGGTTAGTGTGAGCAGATCCTTTGGTCGTTCACATCCTTACTGCCAATGGAAAGACGTTGTTCCTCAGCCTGGTGGTGCTGGCTCTGAGACTCCTGTTTCTCTTTCCCGATGATAGCAGCTGAAAGATGCTTTGCGCAGGGTGGAAGAGGTCCTTGATGATTTTACATACCCTTCAGACAACGATCCCAGTAGATCACATCAATTTGGGGGGGGGGGGGCGGCGCGGGGGAGAAAATATCCTCCAGTGATCCTTCCAGTGATCCTCTCTGCCACTCTTATGGTCCTGCAACAACTATACCACGCTGTGATGCAGAGGCCAGGATGCTCTCGATACCAAGCTCCTATACAAGGTTGACCTAATGGTGGCAATAGCCTTGCCCACTTCAGTCTTCTCAGGAAGCGCAACAGCCTTCACTTTGGATTTTGCTACTCTGGCCAGTAGCGAAGTCCAAAAATAACACAATGCAAAGTGGTTTTTAAGTAGAATTCTTTCATGCTTGTACAGACACAGATTTATTCTTTGACATGTTATTTAAGAAAAATTACAGGACCAAATATGAGAAAATATAGTAAACTGCAGCTTAGAAATGCTTCCAAAATTATTTCTTATTGAGCTAATGGAAAGCGACTATTAACTGTTAAGACAGTTACAAATTCCAACAGAAGACCTGGAAATGATGTTGACTGTCAAAGAAATAAAGAACTGATACTCACTGTGAAGTGGTGACCCAGAGGGACTGCTGGAAAGACCAGGCACGGGACTGCAGCGTCCACCTTGCTTGGTTGAAAGCTCTTGTTCAATGTCCTCCAGTCCAGCGCTTTTCTGAAACCGGCTCATGCGATTCACCACACGGGGAGACATGTGTGTTCGCACAGAGGGCTGCCCCCCGTATGGATTTACGGGAAAGACATGCGAGGTCCCCCTCAGTGTGCTAATTACCACCCAGCGACAGTCCTGGCTGAAACAAATGTCCTGCACCTAGAAAATAAGTATAGAAATAGCAGAAATTATTCTGCACTTTGCACTTCCCAAGAGATCTGTCATCTTCTCAATGGGCCAAATTGCTGTTGGTTGATTCCAAGTGAATGATTCAGGTAAGTAATGGTAACAACAGTAAATTGCACCCTGAGAATGTGATTTTACATTGAATTAAAGTAATAGTGAGAATTGTCTGCATAAACTCAGAGGTTAGAAAGAAGGATAGACAGTCGAAGTCCAAAACTCCAGACTCCTCAGGGATTGGGTCAGTCCTGATTTTGGGATTTTCCAGATTCTCAGGCAGTACTTTTAAAATTCAAATTTAATGAGGAATAAAGAGATGGGACAGAATGAAGGAGAAGTTCAAGATACCCGAAAATACCAGATTTTGTTATTATCAGGTTACAGAATTTTTACGAGAACATTTTGGTCTAGAGTTGTTATTACCAGTAGAGATGGAATTAGAATTATTGTTATGTAATGGATACATTAAAAAAATTATCTCAATGATAATATAGGTTAAAACAAAAGAAACCCTGAAAAATAGGGCTTCATAAATGCAGACAAACATGGGAAGTAGATTTGAATAAACAAATAGATGAACGAGATTGGATTGGGATATGTAGAGAGAATGTGAAATATAGAATGGTGCAGCATAATTTTCGTCATCAGTTACATTTAACACCATATAAGTTTTTAAAAAGTGAATCAGATCTTTTCGGATTTATCTTTTAGTTGTGGATAGGAAGTTGGTACATTCTAGCATTCTACTTGGCAGTGTCCTAAAGTTAAACCTTTTTGGTTACAAATAGGTAATTTATTGGAACGAATAATGGGGACTAAAGTTACCACAGGATCCAATGTTATTTTTATTGAGTGATATTAAGGGT
This sequence comes from Narcine bancroftii, assembly GCF_036971445.1. Lineage (NCBI taxonomy): Eukaryota > Metazoa > Chordata > Chondrichthyes > Torpediniformes > Narcinidae > Narcine > Narcine bancroftii. The sequence continues at coordinate 3,033,159 of NC_091482.1, read as the reverse complement.
GTTGAACCAAAGTTGAAATTGAATATCAAAAAAGTTTGTTCAAATTGCTTTAGTGGTAGCAAGAAAATGTATTGCCACAACTTGTAAGTCTGATACAGATTTGGGTATAGAAAGATGGCATGCTGAAGTTTGGAGTTGTATACCACTTGAGAAAATTACATAATTTAAGAGATAAATACTATATATTTTGGAAGATATGGATATTTACAAAATATGGGTGTAAATATTTAAATGAGGCTCTGACATTCCTTTTCTCCTGAAGGTCTCAGTATAAGAAAAAACTTTAAAGTAATAGACACCCCTGATGATAGTCTCTTGTTGCCTTTTCTTTTTTCTCTTGTAGGGGGAAAGAGGGAAGGAGGAGTGGTATATAGGGGGTTTTCTAATCTCTTTTTTTCTTTTTAAATGCCACATGTATTGATTTATATTATTTTTAATCATGTGTATTTTTTTCTGGTTCTAAATTAATAAATAATTTTTTTTTTAAAGATATGGAACAGCTAAGTTTTGACAGTTTATTCATTAACAAAATGCTATTATTGAAATGAGCAATTTTAAAGAAAAATAAAGTCAACCAGTGTGGACGGTGGTGCTCACGCATGCATGCAAACATGCAAAAAAAAGCCCGTTAAATTTAAAAAGTTTTGAGTTTTTGAAAAGTCAGGATTCTCAGGTGACCTGGATTTCTGGCATCCAGATTTTTCGATGAATACTCATTTCTAAAGGGGAAGTGCCCACAGTGAGCAGCTATTAAGAGATAGGATGAGTGCAGGAAACTGTCTCCCAAGATCTTCGGTATATACAGTTATCTCCTTCAAACATGGAGCTTTTGTGTACTGTGCTTGTGGAGTTTGGAGAGTCATATGACCTATCCATCTGGAACCTGGTGGGAACGTGGACTGTGGAAGGTCATATGACCTCTCTATCTGGAATCTAGTCGGAAGTCACCTCACCTGCCAATCAAGGTCACGCCCTGCTCACAAGTTAGCATACACCTGATCTTTGGCTCCTTTAATTACCTCATCTATACCTGGGCCGGACTCTCTAGCTGTTGGCACTTTAAAGACCACCACCTCTAAACCTCTTTTACTTCTGGGATGAGCCCTAGCTGCATTCCAGATTGAAAAATGTGAGTGACACTGGAGTCATTGGTAAAATGTGCACAGACAAAGGGTTGGGAGCTGTGTATTGTGTGTTTAGAAATCACTGTCCCTAGATAAGAGTAATTAAGAGCAGAATATCAGGCGGTGACAGATATTGTACATTGTAACCTGATTAGAAAGCTTTCAATCTCCGAGCGGCTGCGAGTGTGTCCAATAATCCAATGAATATAATCCAATGAGAGAGTGTGTGTGACTTTGTGTGTGAGTGTGCACCTGTGCCTTTTATTCCTGTTGCAACTCCCCTATGCGTGTAAATAAAATCACTGTTCAGCCAGCCTGTGTTCAGCCTCGTTTCTCTGAGGAGTTGTCGAAGTTGTTACTTCACACACAACAGCAGCACAATGCGCAGATTAATGACTTCTCTCAGGAACCACAACAATAAATAAAGTAAAATGTGTTGAAATGACATGCTCCAGAAGAGGTGACACCACTAGTGGCCAATTAAATGGTAAAGGAACTGTATTAAAGAACTAAAAACCATTTATTGCTGAAATGTCATGACACACCTGTATCTTAATTACCTTAATCGTTTTTTTCATTGCCAGAGATCACAGAGTACTAGAAGACTGAAAACTCTGGAAACACTCAAGAGTGTGAAATCACTCACCAACAGGCTTCTTCCCTGCAGCATCGGGCTTCTGAATGAACCCCACAACACAGTGCTCTCATGCAGCCTTTGCTTTGCACTAATTGATCTTTTTGTTAGTGTAACTCCACACTGTAATTGTGGTCTTAAACTTCTATTATATATGGCTATATATAGTGAAACTCCTGCTATCCGAAATGTAAGCAACTGGCAAAAAAAAAATTTAAAAAAAAAAAAATCGCAGAAAATAAAGAAGTAAAAGATATGGAAGTTTAAAATTGGCGTGCCTTGTTGTTAGTTCCCGATTCATGCAACATGCAATCTCAAGCAACTGGAAAATACTCTTCTTCAGCATCTACCAATCCTATACCAGGGGTTCAGCCTGTAAATGTTAGAAGTGACCTGTTAAAGTGTTTGCAGAATTACCCTTCTCACTTCACCAAGCATAACGTAACAAATAAATTTTAACATACAACTACAGCTGATTGGATGTGTGATTACAGTTCAACATGCTGTCAACTGTATAAGAGCCAGTCATCAGGCTTTTACAATAGGTAGCCAATAGTGTGTACCCTTGTCTGACCATACAACCTCAACCCAGTTGTGTGAAGTTATTCAATAAATCTTAAATAGAAATAGGGTCCCATCTCACTAATGATAAAATCTTTTTCTTCTTAGTCACTAGAAATACTGATCAAAGCAAATCTCGAACAATTTCCTCCTTGTCCCTTTTAAGTGTAATATTTTACATGATCTTTAATTGCAATCCTAACTGTACTATTTAAATGGTTGTATGAATGTTAGAGATAATCTATCCATCTGTTTGTAGAAGTAGAAGAGGAGGAAAAAAATACTGGAGAAACTCAGCAGGTCAGTGTGGCAAAGAAAAAGGCATGAGCCCTTCATCAAGGTATGACAAAATGTAGGCAGGTGCCTGAACTAAATGGTACTGGGGAAGGGGGTAGAGGCAGGGGAAGGAGCTACATAAAGAACAATGTTTGACCTTCCGAGTTTTTCCAACATTGGTGCCTGCAGACTTTTAATGTTTTACTCCTGTTTCCAGAAGACACCTTCTCATTGCACCAGGTATTCTGTGACAAGTGAACTTAATATACCCACAGTTCTTCCCATGGACAGTGAGAATGCTGAACAACCAAAGGAACTGCTCAAGCTAACCATTCAAGGCTTTCATATTTTCAAAGTAATATTTATTTGTCGTAAAACACAGGATTCTGACGACACCGTAGTTAAGTGAAAAAATACACAAGTGCTGGAGAAACTCAGCAGGTCAAACAGTGCCTTTATGAAGCACTGTTTGCCCATGTGTGTTATGTCGGGCTGCGTGTCTTTGTATTTTGTATCGAGGACTGAGAACCCTATTTCATCGGGTTCTATAAGTGCAATCAAATGACAATAATACATCACCAACATTTTGGGCTTGAGCCCTTCATCAAAGTGTGGGTGAACATGAGAGATGTCCAAACAAAAGGGGGAGGGAGTATTGGCTAGGTGGAGAGAGAAAAGAAGTAGGAACTGGAATAACTAATTAAGGGGGGATCGAGGGAGAAAGGCAAGCTAATTAGTGGAATGCAGTGAACTCAATATTCATGCCCTGGGGTTGGGGAGTGCCCAGACGAAAAATGAGGTATGGTTGCTCCAGTCTGCGGGTGGTCAGGGTGGGGTCGTGCGAAAGGCCATGGACAGACACGAGCTTGAGAGTGTGGCTCAGAATGAAATGGTTGGCTACGGGGAGGTCACTTATGTTGCGGACGGAGAGGAGGTGCTGGGTGAAGCGATCTCCTAATCTGCGACCAGTCTCTCTGATGTAGAGGCGGCCACAGAGGGGGCACCAAATGCAGTAAACACTGTAACTGTGCTATTTAAATGGTTGCAGATTAGGCGATTGTTCACCCAGCACCTCCTCGCCATCTGCAACAAAAGCGGCCCCTCCCTGTAGCCAACCATTTCAATTCTGAGTCACACTCTCAAACTCACGTGTCCGTCCATGACCTTTCACGCATCCCCACCCTGACCACCTGCAGATTGGAGGGACAATGCCCCCTCATTTTTCTTTGGGCATCCTCCAACTCCAGGGCATGAACATTGAGTTCACTGCATTCAACTAATCCCCCACCCCCCCAACTAGTTATTCCAGTTCCTACTTCCTCTCTCTCTCCACCCAGTCTAGGCTCCTTCTTCCCTACCCCCCCCCCACACACTGAGGGGTTCCCCCTCCACCTATCATCTCCCATCCTCACCACCCCCTCCCCACTTCCCCTGTTTGTTCAGATATCTCTCATGTTTCCCCACATCTTGATGAAGGGCTCAAGCCCGAAACATTGGTGATGTATCTTCACCTTTGCTACATAAAGGCCCTGTTTGACTTCCTGCTTGTGTGTTATGACTGATGTGTATCTTTGTGTTTTGTATCGAGGTCTGCGAGCGCTGTTTCATCAGGTTCTACTTGTGCAATCAAATGACATTAAACTTGACTTAATATACAGGGTCCTAATTCTGGTACCTGCAACTTCTCCCCATTATCAACATACGCCATTCTCAGGTAAAGGAGGAACATTTTGAAAAGAACTTTGCCAAACTCAGCATTAAGGAAGAGGTTTGGCCTTTAAAGACATGCACAAAAGTTCCATTTTGTTTTTTTGTGCCACATTTGGCCCTGCAGCAGTCTGATTTACTGCACTGAAAATCAAATGCAACAGAGGGAAATTCGTCTGGTATTAGTTACAGTCCACTGTCTGCAGAACCTTTCACATGACTCCGCTAAACTAGCACAGGAATTGCCCTTAATTCAGATCAGCCTTAAGTCTACAATCAATCTGAAATTAAATTCCCTGTTCTGGGGGTGGGATGGATGGGAGAGGTATGGCGTGGAGGGGACAGAAATGCTCAGTATAAACAGTCTTCAACTGCAAAGAGTGAGACAGACAGGGATTAGATTAACAGTGACATGTCACTGCACTGAATGACTTGATCAAAGAGTCAGTCACTCAGCTACGAGCCACAGCCAAGCACTCACTTCAGTCTGGATTTCAATACACTCCCTACTTAACTAACAGACAGCCCTGATAAAAATCTTTACAAAAATTCCAGTCATGCACATTGAACAAAAAATATCTGTATTCACTGTCATGTGCATTTAAATCTCGCCCACAAGCTATTCAGGGAGAGAAAGAAGTTTTAATCAGTTACCTTAGACAGATACTAGGTTTCGTGATTGACACATCGCAATGAATGCCACATTCAACACATCAGAAGAGAGGTATGGGGTAAAACCTCTACCTTCACTCTTTTGAGTCACACTGTCAAGATCTAACCAGCTCAACACTAAGTGACAAGGTTCTCAATGGTAACGAATCAGATTAGACCAATACTTCTATACATTAATGGAACCTTGGTGGAGAGCATTGAAGGAGAGAAGGATTACAAAGTGTAAATCACTCCCCAATGTTATTTCTGTGCCAGACTTTGATAAAAGATTGTGATTTTTTTTGTTTCCATCTTATCAGGACATCCTCACAACTCCAAGCAAAAGAACATACATAACTCAGACGCTTCATGTGCTCAGTCATCTGAACAAGACATCTTATTTAGACTTAGTGGTGCAAAAAGTAATTCCAAACAAGGTTAAATATTTGTTCCTTAAGTATATAATGAAAGAGTCCCAATATAATATACACAAACTGTCATATAAGAGTTAAAACACAGGATACTGTTGACACTGTGGTTAAGTGAAAAAACACACAAATGCTGGAGAAACTCAAACAGTGCTTTTATGTCGCAAATGTGAAGATACAGAACCAACGTTTTTGGGCTTGAGCCCTTCATCAAGGTGTGGGGGAACATGAGAGATGTCCGAACAAAAGGGGGAAGGGGGGAGGGGGTTGGTGAAGGTGGGAAATGATAGAGTGGGGGGGGGGGGGAACACCACAGAGTGCGGGGAGGGGGAGTATAGACTAGGTGGAGAGAGAAAGTAGGAATTGGAATAACTAGATAAAGGGGGAAGGAAAGGGGGAAAAAGCAAGCTGATTAGTGGAATGCAGTGAACTCAATATTTATGCCCTGCGGTTGGAGAGTACCCAGATAAAAAATTAGGTGTTGTCCCTCCAGTCTGTGGGTGGTCAGGGTGGGGTAGTGCGAAAGGCCATGGAAAGACGCGAGCTTGAGAGTGTGGCTCAGAATGAAATAGTTGGCTACGGGGAGGTCACTTATGTTGTGGACAGAAAGGAAGTGCTGGGTGAAGCGATCTCCTAATCTGCGACCAATCTCTCCAATGTAGAGAAGGCCACGGAGTGATCATACACAGAATGTGTAGATAGAGCATATCTCAATTAAATATACGACAAAGAAATATATGACAAAAAAATCCCCCTGAACAACTCATGAGCTGTGGTTTCCAGATAGAAGGATGCCATTATAATAGTGTCAGCTCTGGTCCAGCAGCATTCTTGTCTAATCCAATTCCAACAAATAATGGTCAAAATTCTCAGCTGAATAAGTGTTGTGAGGTTCAATATGCCATCTTTTCCATGAACTGAGAACCAATCTTTTCTCTCATGCCTGTCTTCTGGAGTGAAGTTTTCCCCATGTTCTGACCAATATTTACCCCTCAATCAAGATTAGCAAAAGATGTAAAATGATCACTTTCACATACCGGTAATTCTTTGTCCAACTTGCTATTGCAAACTTTTTGTCGAATTTCTCCTATCACAATAGTCGCTTGACTTCAGTTCCGATGAGCCTGAAATGTTAAATTTCTCTCTCTCGGAATTCTGCCTGACTTGTTGAGGTCCATCCCAGCATTCTCGGTTTTATTTTACCTTTCCAACATCTGCAGTTTTTGCTTATTAATTCCTGTCAGTTTCTCATAAAATATGGAATAGTAAACAAAAAATAGGTCCTTTGTTCTCGAAAATCTGTGCTGACCATTATGTCAATGTGTTCAAACCCATCTTCCGACAAACTGTCTATACACCTCCATTCCTTGTCTGTCTGAATACCTCATAAAAGACAGGCCCATATCAGCTTCTACCACCTTTCCTGGGAGTAAGTTGCAGGAATAACTGCTCTTTGTCACTCCTCTTTCAAATTTTTCCTCTCTCACCCTAAAACTATGTTTCCCCATTTCTACCTTGGGAAAAAGACTCTATGCTGTGTTCGATGCACATAATTTTATATATTTCAGGTTGCCCCTCAGCCTCCGATGCTACAGAAAAAAAAAACCAAGGTTTGTCCAACCTCTGCTTATTGCTAAGACTCTCTAATCCAGACAATATACTGGTGAACCTCTTCTGCACACTCTCCAAAGCCTCCAAATCCTTCCTGTAATGTGGCAGCTATACCATTGCAAAATAACTTCCAAACTTTTATACTCAGTTCCCCAACTGATGAAACCAAGTATATTGCGTGGCTTCTTCCCTTCTCGATCCACTGGTGCACTGTGGAAAGTATACCAATTGCTTGTGTCACAGCCTGGTTTAGTAATGTGATGCCCAGGAAAGCAGAGGCTGCTCTGTTTGCTACCTTCTGCAAAGTCTTTTACAGGCTCTGATTTCCCATCCAATGAAGACATCCATGTGAGGGACTGTCTCAAGAAGGCATCACCCTGGTCAAAACCTTTTTTCACTGCTACCTTTAGGAGAAGTCTGAAGTCCAGTACCTCTGGAATCCAAACCATTTTTTCCCCCAATGCCCATCAAGCTCTTCAACCTCAAAGTTTTCTGACACGATAAAAAGACCAGCCTGCGCTATTGAAACACGACTTTTTCCTTGCACTACTGTAATTGCAAATATTATTGATCTTTTATATTTAACTATCACTTTCCATATTATAATTTAATGCATGATTGGAGGTGATGTTTTTACAAAATACCATTTGTCTGCTGCAAGTAAGAATTTCAGGCCTATGTACATTGTACTTATGTGTATGACCATAAAGTTTATTGAATAAACTCATCATTATTTGTGTTGCCATTTTCAGGGAGCTCTAGACTTACAAAAGATTACTCTGTGCATAAATATTCCTAAGGGTCCTGCCATGTACTGTACACTGTCCACTTAAATTTTACCTCCCAAAGTGTAATGTCTCACACAAGTCCAGCTTAAAATCCATCTGCAATTTCTCCACATCTCTCCAACTGAATTATATCCTGCAGTAACTTTTGGCAACTTTCCTAACAACACACACCTCTGCCAATTTCTATAATGTCCGCAAAGACCACCTACATTTTTTACATATACAGGTCTGCGTCAATTAACGTCCACGATACATTCTGTGAAATTGGGCATTTTGCAATGTGGACATTGTGTGAACACCATATTATACCATATTATATACTTAGCAAAGCTATATGGTATAATACCTGTAAACATTTTATTTGTAAGTAGGGATCAGAGTGGGGACTGACATTGGGCTATGGGAAGAGAGCAGGGCAACGGGATCAGTGTCAGGACCAACATGGGGCTGTGGGCAGAGAGCAGGGCAGTGGGACCAGTGTGGGGACTGATACAGCGCTGTGGGCAGAGAGCGGGGCAGTGGGATCAGTGTAGGGACTGATACAGCGCTGTGGGCAGAGAGCGGGGCAGTGGGATCAGTTTGGGGCCCAACATGGGGCTATGGGGAGAGAGGGGCAGTGGGATCAGTGTAGGAACTGACTCAGGGCTGCGGGTAGAGAGCGGGGGAATGAGATCAGTTTGGATACGCAATATATAATTTCAAAAGCTAGTGATTGCTTTTTCTAAATCGCTGCAGATTTGCTCGCAGTAACTGAATAATTATGGGACCATGGACGTATATACCATAGACATTAAGCAGTGCATACCTGTGTGTGTGTGTGTGTGTGTGTGTGTTTTATATACATAGGAGAGAGAGCAAGAGAGACTGTATACAAGAGAGAGGGTGTCTTTTTTTCTGGTTGTAAAACAGTTATTGGTGTTCTCACAGTGCAATAGATGCGATAGGAAAGCAAGCTGGAGTTAAACAAGGAAATCTGCAGAGCTGGGGGTCAAATACAATACACCAATACCCTCCATCACTGAGACAAATTCCAGTTCTCTGAGCTGATCCCACTAATTTTCACCAGTAAAGTTTGTGGGCATCCAGTCCCTCCACTCTTCCATCCCCCATAAAGTTCTCAAGTCTTTGCATTTCTTCCTTAATAACCAGCACCACACACCTCCACCAGGTAGAACTTGTACTCACCTTCAATAACTTCTCTTGGCTTACCCTACCTTCTCCAAGACAAACATGTAGCCTTGGGTACTTGCATGGACCCCGGCCATGCCTGCTTTTCTGTTGGCTATGTGGATAATCCACGCTGCAAGCCTACCAGGCAAGGCTGCTCAATTCTTCTACGGCTACACTGTTGACTGCACTGCCTCCTGCACCCATGATGAACTTGCCAGTTTTAGCGGCTTTGACACCAAATTTCACCTTTACCTTCAATTCATTTGGCATCACTCTCCCCTTTCTCAATCTCTTTGATTCCATCTTGGGGGACAAACTATCTACAGATATCTATAAACCCACCATCTCCTACAGTTACCTCAATTTTATTTCTTCCCACCATATCTCCTGAAAGAATTCTATTCTCCAATTCGTCCATTTCCATTGAATCTGCTTATAGGATGAAGCCTTCCATTCTGGGCGTCTGTGATATCTTCCTTCTTCAGGAAGTGTGGCTTCCCCTCAACTGCCATTAGCTCACCCCTATTTCTTGCATAATTGCCCTGGACCCCGCCCCAAAGTAACAAGGACAGGGTTCCCTTTGACTTCACCTACATCTCACCAGCCTTCGCATCCAATATATATTATCCTACAATAGGATCCCACAACCAGACACATCCCCTCCCCTCCCCTCTCTGTTTTCCATAGGGATTTCTGCCTCTGGGACTCCCTTGCCCACTCATCCCTTCTCACTAATTGCCCCTTCGTCTCTACTCCTGTGACTACAAGCAGTGCGACATTTGGCCCTGCACCTCCTCCCTCACCACTATTTGGGGCCCCAAACATTTCTTCTCAGAGAGGCAACATTCCACTTCTGAATGTGACAGGGTCATTTACTGTATCAGATGCTCCCGATTGTTCACACACCATTTCATGTTGACAAATTTCTCCATGGTCTCATTGAGGCCACCCACAAATTAGAGAAACAGCACCTTTATTCCACCTCGGCAGTCTTCTATTAGACAAATATGTTACCCTAGCCCTCTGTTTTTCCTCCATCTCTCTACTCCCTTCTCTTCTTTCTCCAATCAGATCAGAGAGCTTTCTTAGCCCCTCTGCCCTCTCCCTAGCACCTCAGCTTCTTTCTCTTCTATCCTGTCAGCTGTATCCACCCATTACCTCTTACCTGTTAACCTCCCCCTTCCTCCCTCCTCTCCCAACCTTTTAATTCTGGGATCTACCCAATTTTCCTGTTTCCTGACAAAGGGCTCAGGCCCAAAATATTGGTTACCTTTTTACTTCCTATGATGCTGCATGACCTGCTGAGTTTCTCCGGCCCATTTGTTATTGTGCAGTAGGAAAGCAAGTCTTTCCTGCTCACAAACTCGCACTGGAATTCATATAGTGTTGTTCTTCAACTGTACAAGTGAACACAACCTCATAATGCAGAAAATAGAAGAAACTGTGAATTAAACACTCATGCGACTGCGTATTGAATTATACTGGAGGGATACAAATTGAAAAGGATTCATCTGTTCCTCCTGGAGAACGGTAATCTCCCACAAATTCATCTTCAATGATGCACTGGCTCTGCAAGCAACTGTTTCTTATTCTTTCCATGTGGAAATTCACTGTTGAATCAAGAAACACTGACAGCCTTATTGGTTAAATAAGAATTTAAGAAACAATAAGGAGTGTAAGGATGGCCTATGGTAATTTTCAGACTGTGCCTCTCTTAGTGGTGACCCCTCCAAGATGCTTCAACGACCTCAAACTCCACAGTAGCCTATTTGCTCGTGTTGCTGTAATATATTTTGTATATTCAATATTTCCATCAAGCAGAAAAATGCAGACAGCAGCAAATAACCATCATGCAATCAGTGCAATTTGAGTCAATAACGTGAAATAATATTCAGAAGATTTCTGAAAAGAGAGTGGGTGAAGAGATTTAGATGGTAGGTTGCAGAAATACTGAAGGAAACTGCACCAGAGGGGTGGCGATGGTGATGTAAAGAGAGCAGTAGAAGATAGCACAGTTTGAATTTACATAGAGTTTTTAAACAGAATAAAACATCCCATGGCAGTTCACAGGAGCACAGTTAACATGGCCTACAGTATTTAAGCTCTAAACTTTAAAGAGTGCCTTGAAGGTGGACACAGAGGTTTTGACTGGGATTCATAAAGTTTCAAAACCTTGTAGCTGAATATATGGTCACCACTCCTGATTAAAATCTACATGTACATGAGCCAAAAACTGGCAGAGCCAAGCTCTCACAAAGATGCTCTGCTGGTGGTAATGGCATTGCTGCAGTTGGTTTGGATACGGGAGAGTGGAGAGCAGAGACACAGTGCCGCTCCAAAAGGTTCAACCACCCAGTGGCTCCAAAGAGGAGTTAAACAGCCCGTGAGAAGAGCCAATGAATGATGTCTTTAAAATAAAATCCTGTCATCGCAGATGTGCACCCAAGATGGCAGCACCTGTGCTGGCAGCAGCCACGAGGGGTTAAGACTAAGGGGGGAGCAGCAGACCGGCACAGGGCACGAGAAATTGGGAAATCACTCCCGTTTAGATGGAGAAGCAGAGGAGATGACCCTACAAGGAAGGTGACCACGGCAGTGAACGAGTGAGGAGCTCAGCACCCGAGTGACTCACATCAGCTGCTGAAGATTGGGACATGGAAACTAGGTCTCGGATCCAGGATTCGAAAAGTTGCTGAGGACAAGGGCTCCTGATGGGCCTTGGGCACATCTGCCACCTTGAGCGTGTCAGAGGTTTGGATCTGGAGCTCGAGATGCTGATAGATCAAACAGGTCAGTGTGGCTGCCAAACCTCTAGGGGCACATTCACGGACACCCGTCGACTCTGAAGGGACTCTCTTTTGCTTTTCTTTCTTTTCTACTGTAAGAGGCACCGAGTGACACAACTCTTTCTCTGCCATATGGCAAGTAGAAGGCAATTTTGTGCAATATTACATGTTCAATGCTTTTACGTGACAGTAAAGGAATCTTGAAATCTTGAGATAGCTGTTCATCGACGCCTCATATGCCAGACTGCTGCTCGTTGACTTCAGCTCAGAGTTTAATACAATCATTCCCCAGAGGATGGTGGAGAATCTGTCCTCGCTGGGACTCAACATCCCTCTCTGTGACTGGAAACCGCACTTCCTAAAAGAAATACCACAGTCTGTCCGGATTGGAAGTAGAATATCAAGCACCATCACACTCTGCACTGGTGACCTCAGGGCTGGGTACTCAGTCCGCTCCTGTTCACACGTGTACCTCAGGGCTGGGTACTCAGTCCGCTCCTGTTCACACGTGTACCTCAGGGCTGGGTACTCAGCCCGCTCCTGTTCACACGTGTACCTCAGGGCTGGGTACTCAGTCCGCTCCTGTTCACACGTGTACCTCAGGGCTGGGTACTCAGTCCGCTCCTGTTCACACGTGTACCTCAGGGCTGGGTACTCAGTCCGCTCCTGTTCACACGTGTACCTCAGGGCTGGGTACTCAGCCCGCTCCTGTTCACACGTGTACCTCAGAGCTGGGTACTCAGCCCGCTCCTGTTCACACGTGTACCTCAGAGCTGGGTACTCAGCCCGCTCCTGTTCACACGTGTACCTCAGGGCTGGGTACTCAGCCCGCTCCTGTTCACACGTGTACCTCAGGGCTGGGTACTCAGTCCGCTCCTGTTCACACGTGTACCTCAGGGCTGGGTACTCAGTCCGCTCCTGTTCACACGTGTACCTCAGGGCTGGGTACTCAGTCCGCTCCTGTTCACACGTGTACCTCAGGGCTGGGTACTCAGCCCGCTCCTGTTCACACGTGTACCTCAGGGCTGGGTACTCAGCCCGCTCCTGTTCACACGTGTACCTCAGGGCTGGGTACTCAGTCCGCTCCTGTTCACACGTGTACCTCAGGGCTGGGTACTCAGCCCGCTCCTGTTCACACGTGTACCTCAGGGCTGGGTACTCAGCCCGCTCCTGTTCACACGTGTACCTCAGGGCTGGGTACTCAGTCCGCTCCTGTTCACACGTGTACCTCAGGGCTGGGTACTCAGCCCGCTCCAGTTCACACGTGTACCTCAGAGCTGGGTACTCAGTCCGCTCCTGTTCACACGTGTACCTCAGGGCTGGGTACTCAGTCCGCTCCTGTTCACACGTGTACCTCAGGGCTGGGTACTCAGCCCGCTCCTGTTCACACGTGTACCTCAGGGCTGGGTACTCAGTCCGCTCCTGTTCACACGTGTACCTCAGAGCTGGGTACTCAGTCCGCTCCTGTTCACACGTGTACCTCAGGGCTGGGTACTCAGTCCGCTCCTGTTCACACGTGTACCTCAGGGCTGGGTACTCAGCCCGCTCCTGTTCACACGTGTACCTCAGGGCTGGGTACTCAGCCCGCTCCTGTTCACACGTGTACCTCAGGGCTGGGTACTCAGTCCGCTCCTGTTCAAACGTGTACCTCAGAGCTGGGTACTCAGTCCGCTCCTGTTCACACGTGTACCTCAGGGCTGGGTACTCAGTCCGCTCCTGTTCACACGTGTACCTCAGGGCTGGGTACTCAGTCCGCTCCTGTTCACACGTGTACCTCAGGGCTGGGTACTCAGCCCGCTCCTGTTCACACGTGTACCTCAGGGCTGGGTACTCAGTCCGCTCCTGTTCACACGTGTACCTCAGGGCTGGGTACTCAGTCCGCTCCTGTTCACACGTGTACCTCAGGGCTGGGTACTCAGTCCGCTCCTGTTCACACGTGTACCTCAGAGCTGGGTACTCAGTCCGCTCCTGTTCACACGTTTACCTCAGGGCTGGGTACTCAGTCCGCTCCTGTTCACACGTGTACCTCAGGGCTGGGTACTCAGCCCGCTCCTGTTCACACGTGTACCTCAGGGCTGGGTACTCAGTCCGCTCCTGTTCACACGTGTACCTCAGAGCTGGGTACTCAGTCCGCTCCTGTTCACACGTGTACCTCAGGGCTGGGTACTCAGTCCGCTCCTGTTCACACGTGTACCTCAGGGCTGGGTACTCAGTCCGCTCCTGTTCACACGTGTACCTCAGGGCTGGGTACTCAGTCCGCTCCTGTTCACACGTGTACCTCAGGGCTGGGTACTCAGCCCGCTCCTGTTCACACGTGTACCTCAGGGCTGGGTACTCAGTCCGCTCCTGTTCACACATGTACCTCAGGGCTGGGTACTCAGTCCGCTCCTGTTCACACGTGTACCTCAGGGCTGGGTACTCAGACCGCTCCTGTTCACACGTGTACCTCAGGGCTGGGTACTCAGCCCGCTCCTGTTCACACTACTGAATCACCAGATCCAGCTCCAGTTCCAACAGTGCCATCAAGTTTGAAGATGACACAAAGGTCGTCGGCCTCAGCAGCAACAATGATGAGTTGCACGATAGAGAAGAGGTGGAAAATCTCATGATATGGTACAAGAGCAAGAAGCTGAGTCTCAACATGGACAAGAAGAAGGAGATAATCATAAACTTTAAGAGAACCAGGAACGACCACTCTGCACTACACATCAACAACTCTGTAGTAGGGAGAGTGGAGACACCAAGTACCTTGGAGTTCACTTAATTAGTGACCTAACATGGACACATATTTCCTTACCTGTCAGGAAGGAGCAACAGTGACTGCACTCCCTGAGAAAATTGTCGTGGGCAAGGCTACTGGCCACCATTATGTAAACATTCTATAGCAGCTCTATCAAACTGGCCGACTGCATCACAGTGTGATACAGTTACGAAAGAGAAATAGATCAGAGTCAATCCACAAAACCCTAAAAGTGGCAGAGAGGATCATTGGAGCTACACCCCACCCAACTGACCTGCTCTACCGAGATCGTTGTCTGAAGAGGGTGCACAAAATCATTCAGGACCCCTTCCACCCCACGCGCAGCATCATTCAGCTGCTCCCGTCGGGGAAGAGCTACAGGAGGATCAGAGCCAGCGCCACCAGGCTGAGGAACGGCTTCTTCCCATGGGCAGTGAGAATGTTGAATGTCCCAAGGAGCTGCTCCCACTGACCATCTTAGACTCTAATCTGTACAAAGCATATTTATTTATTTTTACAGATATAATACTTGTCCTGCATGTGTACTATTTGTCTCTGTATTATGTCTGGTTGTATGTCTGTATGTTTCTGCACCAAGGACCGGAGAACACTGTTTCATCGGCTTGTACTTGTACAAACAGATAACAATGAACTTGACTTGATATATAAAGCAGAGTGACGATCAGAATATTTTTTATTTACAGTATTAATCAGAGAGACAATTTTTAAAAAGTAAATAAAGGATGAAACATTAAGAGATGCTCTTGAGCGACCTCTCAACAGCTGGTTCAATAGTCACATTGGCATAAATTTCAAAGTTGATCACGAGACACCAACAGGAATGCTAAAGCTGCAGAAGGTAAAGAAGAATTGAGCAATCAGTTGAAGGGTGATTGCTTTCCAACCTTTAAAGGGAATGAAAAAGTCAAAGGTTAAAGTCCCTTGTAAAGAAGAATTACTAGACATTAAACATTCAGAGATTAGATCTGTTCACTGTTGCAGGTACAGACATAAGAATTTTGGCAGATAGGATGGCAACATTTTCCTTTCGTCCTTATAATCGAAGAAACAACAGGAGACGTGTGCATCACAACAGAAGCTGATGATAAAATGTCTAACATCTTGGGTTTTTTTTTTAAAAACAGATAATAATTAGGTTTGCTTTATTTCCAGTGAATAGCAAAACACATTTATGCTTTTCTTGGGAATACCATTTAAAATATATATTGAAGGTTCATATAAAGATGCTAAAGAGATTTTGATTTAAAACTCAAGCAAGAATTCATTCTTTTAATACAAAATTTTATCTGGAATTAACAGATTTGCTACAATAACAGATTTGGAGGAATTCTGTGTGATTTACTACAATAACAGATTTACTGAACATTTAATGAAACAACCTATGATTTTTTAATTCTCTCTCTGTATTGCAGTTTGTTTGCATTTCGTTACCTCTTTAGTTCTTTATTTGTTTACACGTCTACCTTTATCTACCTTCACTACAGTTTTCTTTGCTCTATCAATAAGTGGTGACTCTGCCTCACCTCCAGGAAAAAGAATCTTAGGGTTGCATGTGATGTTGTGCATATACTCTGACAATCAATCTGAAATTTGAACAACTTCAAAGTAATTCTCTTCCTTTTACAGTATCATATCATGCAATTTGCCACACAAGCCCTTTCCAAAAGAGATCACCAAATGTCCATGAACTAAATCCGTAACTCAGTAGAGAAACAACTACTGACCTCCAATGAGATCTGCCAAGCTGCATTTATCCTGCTTTGAGCAATCAGGAACTATATTTTGACTATTTGCAAATCTCTTTTTTTTATTCTTTTCCCAGATCTGCAACTCTCCTTCATTGTGTTCTGCAATGTTTTTGCTATTATCTTTTTCCATCTGTTCTTCAACTTTCCCTTCTTTTAAACATTCTCTTCTTCTCTCTGAATTTTCAAACAACCAAACTACTCAGAAATAACCAGAACAGTGGATTTATGACTTGAATAACACCAGCAGCCTGTTTCTGCCACATAACTGGGCGAAGGTCCTACCTTGTTGAAGGGTTCAAACCTCTGTATCTTTATCTTTTCTATTTAAAGTATACAGTTTGACCTGCTGAGTTTCTCTAGCATTGTGTTTTCATGAAGGACCAAGCATCTAAAATAGCCGACTCGATGAAATTCAGAAATTTGAAATGTAAATGGCTTCTTCTAGAATCCAATTGGTCATCATGGTTCTAAGATAGCCATCACAATGGCTATTGTTAGTACATTAGTCTCATTATCAGTCTTCCGTCAAATGCTTGGAATTTAAATATTAGAGCAGTGATTCTCAATCTTTTTCTTTCCACTCACAGACCACTTTAAGTAATCCCTATGCCATCGGTGCTCTGTGATTAGTAAGGGATTGCTTAAGGTGGTCTGTGGGTGGAAAGAAAAAGTTTGAAAACCACTGTTTTAATCGTACCTCATTGACTCGTTATGTGCACGGTTTCAGAACTCCAAAGGAAATGGGCCAAGGACAATTGTTCTCAAGCAAAATATTTCAGTAATAATTGGGTCTAGAGGAGTGGTTCTCAGCCTTGCCTTCCCTTCCCACTCACATCCCACCTTAAAAAATCCCTTACTAATCACAGAGCACCTAGGGCATAGGGAATACTTAAAGTGATATGTGAGTGGAAAGAAAAAGGTTGAGAATCACTGTATTTGAGAGTGATAGCTTGCCAAAATCACACAAAAAAGATATTTTTCAAGGGCAGTCAATTGGAGCAGAGAAGTTCTTGCGTCATAATGAGATCATGAAAAACCCTACAAGACCACGTTCTTGCCTTTTTTACTTAAGAGTCTGCATGGCACACGCAAATTAGTATTGTATATTATCAAAATGAAACAACACCAATGGTACCAAGTGTTGTCAGCACCTATCTTAATATGATGGTAGAATGTGAAAAACATTTGGATCAAAGAACCATCCAGGGCAGGAGGTGACTATTTTGTACATTTTCAACTCACAGAAAAAAAATGATTTCAGCACCCGGATAAAACTACCCAATTATTCCTCATGCCCCTTTCTCTTTCCCAACAGCTTTCTTATTTTTTTTCCCCTGAAATAGAGATTCAATTCTATTTTATTATTCAATTTCATTATCATTGATTTTGGCACTTCCACCATTTCTCAGCCAATATATTTCAGACCACAGCACAAAATGATAAGAAATTTGGAGGAGAAGTTGACCATTCAAGATTACTTTATCGGCATGTACACAAGAGGTACTCCAAGGTGAGAAAGAAAAGCAAGAGATGCTTCGGAAACATCATGTCCTTGGATCCCGCCACCTCCTGCCCTGGATGGTTCTTTGATCCAAATGTTTTTCACATTCTACCATTATATGAAGATAGCTGCTGACAACACTTGGTACCATTGGTGTTGTTTCATTTTAATAATATACTTGATACTAATTTGTGTGTGCCATGCAGACTCTTAAGTAAAAAAGGCAAGAACGTAGTCTTGTGGGGTTTTTCATGATCTCACTATGATGCAATAAGTTCTCTGCACCAATTAACTGACTTTGAAAAATATATTTTTTTGTGTGATTTCGCCATTGCCTCCTGCACGCCCATAACATATCAGGCCTCCTGATAGCTCCAAAGGTGAATCCAAGCTCTAGGCATGCAACACCTCTTCAGTCCAATTCTGAATCTCTAAAGCAATTAGGACACTGTCAGTGCCCAAGGCCCCCCAAGAGTCCTGCATGCAATCGACACCTTTATGAATTATAGATCCAATACCTGGTTCCCAGAGCTGGTCGTCAGCAGCTTGCAGCTTGGTACGAGCCACACCGTGGTCTGCTGCTGCGGTCCACCTTATTGGGTCCTCTCCCAGGATGATCATATTCTGAGAGCAGTTTAAGCCTGTACACAGCCAGGCTGTTGGACCTGAAAGATACACCTCTGCCATTCCCCTAAGGTCCACAGCAGCAGCAGCGGCTGTCTTTACAGCGGCTACAGTAGTGTTGCCATCTTGATTCAGTCCCTCAAGTCTGGCTCACTATTCAACATGATCATAGCTCACTCACCCAAGACATCACTGCCTCTTTTGAGGAAAAAAAACCACAAAAATCTGCCAACACCGTGATTGAAGCGAAAAAAACATGCTGGAGAAGCAGGTCAAACAGTGTACTTTATGTTGCAACGATCAAGGTACATCAGCAACATTTCAGGCTTGAGCCCTTCATCAAAGTATGACAAAATTTAGGCAGACGCCTAAACAAAATGGTGGGCGGCGAGCACAGTCTCATAGGCAGAGGTAATAAGTCAATAAGAGAGGAAGGGCATACCAACAAGTAAGGGGAGGGGGTATGGCTCTGTAAGCTCACTCCCTGTTCTCCCACCCTTCCCATTCCCTCTTTCCTCCAGCTCTCCACTCACAGAGCCACCTGCTCCCCTTTTTGCTGCTGTGCCTCCCTCCCTTATCCATCTACTACCTCGTCCGTGAGACTGTGCTTCTTTCCCTCCTCCTCCACCATTTCGGACACCTGTCTACATTTTGTCACACCTTTTAAAGGGTTCAAGCCCAAAACATTGGTTATGGACCTTGATCTTTGCTACATAAAGTACACAGTTTCTCCAGCATCGGGTTTTGACTATTTTGAGCCAGCTCCCCATAAATCTTAATTTGCTGACCTTTCAAAAGCACATCTCCTTCCACCTTAAGTCCCCCAGTGGCAAGCCTTAAAACTTTTGGGGTAACAAATTCTAGAAACGCTCCACTCTTTGTGAGAAGTTGTTGCACACTTCACTTTTAAATGACGGTCCCTTAATCTTGTAAAGATGTCCATTCATTCAAGATTCTCCCACTTATGGAATTATCTCCATCTGTCATGCCTTCTCAGGATCTTACATTTTTTCAATAAGATCACAGAATAAAAGCAATTCTCTTCTTCCTCCTGACTCTGCTTTGTAAGTGATGCTAGGGCTTCAGAGGCTAAGATAAATTCCTTACACCTGCAACGCATGGCAAGTATTTCATTGGGCCATAAAATACTTTTATGTTCTGAAGTTGTGCAATACATCAAATAAGTACAAGGATGTCTTTCTTTATATGGACGATAGATAATTTTAATGTTCTAAAGTGAGGGCCTAAGCTTTTGGTTCATTTTTTCTTAACCATCACATTCATTCAGAGACAAAGGTCAATTTATAACAGCAGTTAGTGGATTAGAAGAAGCAGAGGCAGGCAGCCGCATAGATAAAGCCATGTCCCTGCCGTCAGCAGGCCAGTTTTATCATTCAAATTATTTGTTCAGTGCAGAGATCAACATAGGTTTCAGGCCTTTTAATGTTTGTACAAGATGATCAAAATGAAAACGGGCTCAGAACACAAACCTGGCTGCCAGTCACTGATAAAATGGACAACTTGTGCCCTCGAATACCCTGAGGCTGCTACTGTGGTGGAATCTGTTCATGCACCTTGTGAATAATCTCCATAACATCGGAACAACAGATGAAGAACCATGTTCACATTGTTGTGTACACATTGTTAATGTGAATTTTACAGACATTTTAGGTCTGGTTGGATTTCCGTGGATGAGAAGAATTCACGGTTGAAAATTGGATAGAGTGGCCCAAGTAAATTACATCCACATGTATTATACAGAATACCAAAGGCTAAACAGTTCACCGGGGGCTGTTTAGAAGTCATTGATAAGCTGATCTGACTACAGCTTTGTGGCTTCTAATGTCAGTTCGTCAGCCTCAGCCTCTCAGTATCTGTAACATACTCAAGTCTATACAACACCTGATATGTAATCATCCCTTACCAACTATCACTCTATATCATAGATTCTCTAACTAAAGGTTGCAAGGAGATCCATGCCTTCCAAGAGGGAATTGAATTTCTGTCCATCAAGAAATGGCCCATACTCCCAAACAGCAGTTCAAGAATTTTATATTCCGTATCTATTTCTGCATTTGGCCCCAAGCACGTGTAAATATTTGCATGGGATTTCAACTCCTGCTGTAATATCATTGTTCTGTATGAAATCGGGGACAAGTCAATCTGTCAAACAAATCGTTCTCCCAACCTCTCTAAACTCGTACTGTACCTTAGCCTCTGTCTCTCCGCGATGCAAAGTATACAAATGATGAACAGCACTTTGAGAGGATGAGCACGGGTGCGTCAGGATTCGAAATACATGGAAATCATGACCTTGTGTGTCAGTGGTGACCAGCAACATTCCTGAAATTAACATGAGTAATTTGTTAATAAGGCATTACATCGATAATAAATGCACATTTATAACTGAAGCTTTATATTGCTAAATTAATAGAAAATGATCCTTTTTATAAAGCAGTGAAATAAATTCAAAGTTCAAATTTATTGTCAGAGTACATAACGTATCTGCCAGTGTATAAGATGATCCCTGAATGTCCACCTAAAATGTAGGTCTTGAGCTCGACTCGCTGTATCCTAAGTCAGGCACTTACTGCTGACCAATGGAGTGATGATACTAGGCACATTAAATACACCAATTCACAATACTTTAAAGCCAAATTACCCAGTAAAGATTTAAATTTTATTTGCATATTTTAAAAGAAACCACCCTTGGTTTCTTTAGAAGGTCGTTTAATGCCTTTACAGAGCTGACAGGAGTCAGATTGGGCAGATGGACCCTGCAGTGGAGCATTGAGACTTTGCAGTTAAGGTTCAGATTTTATACTTGGTATCCAAGATGACCCCTGGTTTTGGGGTGACATTTTTAAAGTTCATGGACCACCTTATAGGCCTGCATATACAGTACATGATATCACCTACAAGTCCAAAATTCTTTTTCCTGCAGGCCAAGCAGAATTTCTACTTCTTAGTGGTGGCAGAATGGAATGATCGTCCGAATGAGATAGTTGCGGCAGGGTCCATTCTGTCATTTAAGAGATGGTTGGATGTGTACGTGAAGGAGAGGGGGTCGGAGGGTTATTGGCGGAGAGCTGGAGGTTTGAGCTAGTGGAGTTGTTCGAGTGAACCGGTGCAGACTTGAAAGGTCAACCTGGCCTGTTTCCGCTCCGTAAATGGTTATATGGTTATGGTTATGGTTAGTAATCTATACTCAATAAAAGACATGTATACGAAAGAGAAATGAAAACAAGGAACAAACTGACTGAGCAAATACAGAAAAAAATTCAGTAATAAATAATATACAAAATAAAGATCTTCCTGTAAAGTTGTGTTCTGCAACAGCACTCTTCCTGCCTGGCCAGGGTGATTCGGTAATATCCCATTAACCACACTTGGAACCCCCTTTTGTAACTGTGAGACTTATTACAAGTCCATCCTTTGTCAGCCTCCCTCTATTCAAAGCATTTATTGGGAGACTGGTTTCGTTCTGGTGCTGAGTTCAATTCAGAGTTTGCAAGATGATTTTCTGCAGCCCAATCACAGATGCTCCTGAGTTGGGTGATATCAAGTGCAAGACATCATCTCAATAAAGGAGGTGAAGTGTGCACTGGGTGAAGCCCCTTAGGCTCACTAACTACAACTTTCGCATACGGTGCAATTAGCGTAGTAACATGTTCCAAGGATAAATAAGGTCATTTTAAGGCAGGTAATTAAATGTTTGATCAAGGAAGGGGAAGTTCCCCCAAATTCCACACTGGAGGCACAGAATCTACAGACTACACTCTTTAAAAAGAGATCCAGCACAGTAACAGGCCCTTCTGTTCCCCGTGCCCATGCTGCCCACATGCATCAATTAACCGACAACGCTGCTTTTTTTTTGGGAGAAGTAAACCGGAGCACCCAGAGAAAACCCACGTGGTCATGAGGAAAATGTACAAACTCCTTCCAGATAGCTGGCATTGTCATGGCATTGCTCTAATCGCTTATGCTAACTGTGTCGCCCTTGGAAACAAGTTCCTACTTTGTTTTATTCTTTGAAGGAAAAAAGCGTGGAGCAATTTTTTGACTGTTTATAAATTCACTCTTCTGTTGTACACCTTGTAGGAATCATCAGGAGAAAGGAAGTGTTTGGTTTATAAAATTATGAGGGGCAGAGTTAGGATAGATAGTCTTTTTTTCCCAGGGAACAGTACTAGATTCAGATTGATTGTCAGAGTACATACATGACATCACATACAACCCTGAGATTCTTTCACCTCCGGGCGATGCAAAAAAAACTGACTCAACGTATACATGTAAACAAATAAAGAAACGTAACAAACTAACTGCAGGGGAAGACCTGATTCCAATGTAATTACAATGTTTAAAACATCCTTGGATTGGGAACCAGTAGACAGATATGAGAAGGTAAATGAGATTGGTATAGAGAGACCACAAGGTCAATGTATGGATGGGGTGGCTGAAATGCCCTTTTTCTATGTAGTACAATCCATGATTCTATGAAAACTTTCCTAATTTGCCTCAACCACACAAAGAAACTGAAACCTATTTTCAGTTTTTCTATCATCTGTAGGAAGACTAGGAAAATTAGACCTCAGATTTTCCTGCCAATACCATCTTTGTTTACAACAAAAATTACCAGTATCCTAATAGAGCTTCACTAAATAAGAATTACAACAATGAGATATTCAAATTCACAGCTACTCGGAAAAAGACAAGGAGAAAACGCACTCATTTGATAAAGAAATGTTTGCAAGCGGCCAATTCATTATTTATGCATTTCCAGTTAAGTAAAAGTACTTTTCCATTTTCTCAGGAACCACACACACACACCTCCCCAGCTCCCTCCAACGACTCCATCTATAACTTCTGCTGCCTTGGAAAAAAAAGCCAACGAATTAAAAGACTCATCTCACTCCAGCCACACTTTCATTACCCTGCAAATTCAGATTTCAGATTGATTGTCAGAGTGCATACATGACATCACATACAACCCTGAGATCCTTTTTTCCTACGGCCAAGGCATAATTACCACTTATTTGCAGTGCAAAATAAAACTGTACACAACGTACACATTTAAACAAATAAAGAAATGTAAACAAACTGACTGTGCAATAGAGGAAATAAATAAATAGATTGATAGGTTGATAAAGTGCAAAAGTAAGAGTCCTTAAATGAGACCCTGATTGAGTTTGTCGTTGAGGAGTCGATGGTGGAGGGGAAGCAGCTGCTCCCGAACCTGGTGATGAGAGTCTTGTGGCGCCTAGGCCTCTAGTTGCAGTGAGGACAGAGTGAGCGTGTGCTGGGTGGTGTGGATCCTAGATGATTGCCGCTGCTTTCCTTTAAACTTTCTCAATGGTGGAGATGGCTTTGCCTGAGATATCCTTGGCTGCATCCATTAGCCTTTGCAGGGCTTTATGCTCAGGGGTATTGATATCTCCATCCCAGACTGTGATGCAGCTGGTCAGCACATCTGTAGAAATTTGCCAGAGATTCCAAAGTCATATCAAGCCTTCATATAATCTTCTTCCTCTCTCATGAGGAAAATGATTCAGGAGTATGAGATTATGCACCATCAGATTCACAATTTCTTTCCTGTTGTGATCAAAATGAACCCCAAAATAGTAAAATTATGTTGCCATTCCTCTGGAGCAACTAATCTCCTCCTGCAACTCTGCATTTTTGTCCATTTGTACTGTGCATGTCTGCTTGCAAAACAACCTCTATCTATTGAGTAGTTGCAGCTATGGTTTCCTTCCATAATTTCAGTCTGGTTCCATATGACTAGCACAAAGTTACCAGCTATAGATTGTATACATGGCAGCAACACAGCTACGGAAATTTAATTTAGACATACAGCACAGTAACAGGACCTTTCAGCCCACAAGCCGTGCTGCCCAGTTACATGCAACTGACCTCCAAGCCGCTAAGTTTTGAATGGTGGGAGGAAACCCACGCAGACACAGGGAGAACAAACTCCTTACAGATGGTGCTTTATTCAAATCCCAGTCCTGATCGCTGATACTCTAACAGTGTTGTGCTCTCTGCTCCACCAACAATTCTGCCCTCGTTATGAGAGAATTAACAGAGAAAATTGAGTACAAAAACTAATGAAGTGAATGCTGCATTAACAGAATGATAATCGATACTAGGGGCTGGTGAAATAATTCCCCAACCCCAAGTTCTGTTATGGCTGGTCATAAAGCTCTGTGCACATTTTTATTTCTAGTTTGCTTGTCCTTTTTGAATGTCAGGGCTTAAATGTAGAAAAAAGTATTGTTGCATTAGGAGGAAAACCTGAAGCAGAATACCTTGACCCACTGACAATGCTACTTCTCCAGATCCTGACCAACAATGCATCCCTCAAACAACTGCTGTCTGGTCACTTCCATTTTACTATTTGAAGGATCGGACCACATTGCCTGGTTTACGCTGGTGCTCAAATCTCAAGGGGTTTTCTTTGGATGTGCCACAGTTGTGAAATGTGCTGTCTATTTGTCAATTAATTTAAAATGTGGTGCCACTTGGGGTGGGGGGGGGTGCAAAAATACAACTTTGCACTCTAATTTGTATATCATAACACTGTTTAACTGCAATTTCTTCTATTGCTTCACCTACAGAACTGCAATTAGAGGCATACATCCAGCATACAACCAAACCAGAGATTGCAATGACCCAGAACACTGAATCAGATCATCATCACACAGAAGGTTATGTTTCTCATCAGACTCTACACTTGTCCAACAGGGTACAGAATTGGTTAAAGTTTGATGCTAATGTGCTGGAAGTAGTTCAGATTATTAGACTGCTGCTTGGCTTTTTGTGGAAGGATGGACTTGATTCTACTGGAGTTTGGAGGAGTGAGAGGGAATTTGTGGAAAAACATACAGGTCTTGAATGATCGTGAGAAGATGTTTCTTCCTGTGAAAAAAATCCACAACTAAGTGGAGAAACAGAGGTGGGGAAATAGAGGTGTGAAAATAGACACGTGGAAAGAGAGGGATTGAAACAGAGGTGGGGAAACAGAGAGATCTAGAAAGAGGAGGAAATATTAAGATAGTCCATTTATGCATGTATGTATTTTCATTTTAAGCCAATTGTTCACTGCAAAGACCAAGATTTAATCTTGCTTAAAAATAAGGTGTTGCCTTTGCAAGACAAAGACTATTCTTTTCTTTCTCAGAGAGTTGAGAGTCTTTAAATACCTTTTCTCAAAGGCCAATGGAACCGAGACAGGTTCTTGGTAAGCGAAGAAATGAAAAGTTACCAGAGATGCAGAGTTGACGTTACAATTGGATCAGCCATATTCTTATTCAATGGCAAGTTGATGGTTGGGCTGAATGGCCTATTTCTACTCTCAATTTACCTTCATGTATATGGAAGCTTTTTTTTCCCATCAAGTGTTTTGAGTGAACCAGATCAATTTTTAACAATCATCTGGAAGTTTGACAGTCAATTTCAAATGTATTTCAAGTTTTAAATATAACATTTCTGAAATAATTAGCTTTTTATACAGGAACTAATTACAGAAAAATATAATAGTAGGGTATTTCAACTTCCCCAACATGCAATCACCTTGGTGTGAAATGCTTTGATGGTGCGGAAATTTTTAAGTGCATCCAGGAGAGCTTTTTTGAGTTAATACATTGAAAGTCCAAAAACAGAAGGAGTGATACTGGATCTAATCTTTAGGAATGTAATCAGGCCACTGGAAGGAGTGTTAGTGCAGAACATTTCAGAGATAGGAATAAAAATTCTGAAAGTTGTAAGTAGTTATTGAGAAGGACAAGGATAGACTAGAAATTGGGATAAGGGTGATCTCAGAATAAGCAAAGAGCTGACAAGCATTAATGGGGAGCAGCTAGCTTCAGCTAAGTTTGTAGGTGATCAGTGAAAGGCATTTCTAAATGTAATAGTGAGAATACAACTTAATGTTCCCTAAATGGAGAAGGGGTAAACATCCTGGTTGCCAAGAGATTTTGAGGACAGTTAAAGAAAATAAAGGTACCTCATGCAAGATTTGGAGAACCGAAGCTCCATAAAGTATAGATATGGGGAGGGGTTTTTAAAAGAAGTTCATTGAGAGCCTCATCAGCTAATCTCATAACCACTGATAATCATCTTTGGTACAGAATTTCTAGGAATGTGTCAGTTTGTGCAGGGGGTGGGGGCAGCTGTCTATCAGTACTTGCTGGCGATTCCCTGAAATGATTCATGGAATCATCTGGAGCGCATCAATATTCATAACCTGAAAGCACGCACATCAATATTTAGATACTTCTTAAGAATGTTCAATGTTTGCTGGAAACTCTCGGGTCATTTCCAGAGGGGAACCCTGGAATCATCATTTATTGATTCATTCAACTGGTAAATTTTAACCTATGTGCCCAGGTCAAATGGAAATGATCAAATTATTTTCCTTCAAACATTTCTGTTTGGAGAGTCCCCGCATGCATATGTTTCTGATAGCTGTTCTAAAGCTAGCAGCTTTCATTGAAACCCCCGCCCCCCCCCCCCCCCCTCTTTACACTGTTAACACAAAAGAGCACACGTGCCATCAGTGATTCAGTGAAATGCTGTTTACAATCAACTTTTCTCTTGAAAATCTGCTACATCAAGGGTGTGGTTGGCATAAGACTGATTGTTAATGGTTGCTTTGTTGTTCAGCTCACTTATAATAATACAAGAAAGTGGGGGAAGTCACACCAGAAGAAAAAGTCCAGTGGTTCTTATCTTGTGCCAGAACAGCTAATTGGATTCAATCAATGGAAATGTATTTTAACTGAAAGGCCAATAGCTTACTTCACTTCAATTTACTGTTTCCCGTTTTTCACACCAATTATTTAAGACAAAAAAAGCCACTAAGCAGAAAAGGGGAGGGTAAAAGGGAAAACTGAGATCATACGTGTAGAAAGGGAAAGAGATGGTTAGAGAATTAGAAGGTGCTGTTTATGTTGTAGCAATATCTGTAAACACTGATCCAGACACAGCACTGGCTATAAACTAGCCTACGCCCCAATGAGGTGCCAAGCCACAAAAAGCATTTGCGTCAAGAGGGAATAGGCGGAAGAGAAGAGTTTCTAATTATAGGCTGTGGAAGCGGAAGCTTGGAGTGATTGGAAGTTGAAGCGTTGCAGTGTGTTTATCTGGGTGTTTCCTCTCCGGGCTGGATTTGATAGATGAGGACTGGCCTGCAGGGTGGGATGGAAATCCTAGGGGCACAAAGTGTTCCCCAGAAGCTCGAGAAAACTGCAGTGTCTCGTTCAGGATTTTGTGGCCTCAAATTAACATCATTTTGAACTAAAATGTGTGAGCGGCATGCAACTTGAAAGAAATTTCATTTAGGATTTGGGCACACAGACTGGATATTTGACATAACAATGAAAAAGTGTTAGCCATAAAATATCAATGGAAAGTAATTCCAGGCATCTTAAGAATGTTAGCGTTAAGACTACAGCTTATTATAAGACAAGTTTATTGTCATCTGATTGTACAAGTACAACCCGATGAAACAGTGTTCTCTGGTCCTCGGTACAAAACACGCACTCACACTCACAGACAAACAATACATACACAGGACAAGTATTTCATCGCTACAAATAAATAATAAATAAATTTTTGTTTCATGATTATGAGAATCTTGGATGGTTAGTGTGAGCAGATCCTTTGGTCTTATGCAAAAAGTTTTTAAAAAATTTTCATTTGACACTCACTTACATGTTAAGCTGTAACCTAAAACATATCAGAAACATTTTAAATACTGTTGTACTCTGTACTTTTGACTTTTACTCGTTACTTTGCAACATATTAAAAGAGCAGAAGTCCAATCGATCCTTTGAGCCTGCTCCACCATTTAAAATGATCATACATTCAGTAACCTGTACCCGCTTTCCCCCCCTTCTTCCAAGAAAAATATCCAACTCCTTCTCGAATATATTTGATGATTTATCTCCAATATCTTTGTGTAAAAGGATAAGTTCACAGGATCAGAGCCCCCTGGGAAAAGAAATGTTCCTCTTATCTCACTTATCTGGCATTTCCATTATCCTTAGACCATGAACCCTCACTCTAAATTTCCTGGCCATTGGGAACATGCCGTCTTGAATTTTTCCAGTGCTGTCATGTTGAAGTCCCCTTTCATTCTTCTAAACTCAGTAAATGTGTCAGTCCAACCTTCCCAGTAATAAGTTTGGTAAACCTTTGCTGAACTCCCTCCATAGCAAGAGCATCCTTCCTTAGATAAGAGGACCAGAGCTGCATATAATTCTTGTGGTTCTTCAAGCTGTGGTTTCTCCAAGACTGCGTACAAATGCAGCAAGACATTCCTGTTCCGATACCTGAATGTTCTCCCTACGAAAGCCAGCATACAATCTCTTTTCTTAATTGCCTGTTGCACTGCATGCCTATCTTTGGTGATTGGTACACAAGCAGAACCTCTCCCTTTCCCAATCTCAACGTTCACATGATGTCCACTTCTGCCCACTCTCTCAATCTGTCCAAGTCAACCTGAAGCTTTTCTGCATCCTCCTCAAAACTCACCCTCCCTCCCAATTTCATGTCATTCACAATCTCAAAGATACTACACTAAGTTTTCCATTCTCTACCCTGAATAGTCACAAAAAATGTAAAAAATAATTTGGTTCCACTTTTCCTTTGTAGATTCAAGTTTTGATCGCTGAACAGAGACAGTCCAAAAAATAATCTCATCATTTAGTGGTGCAGGAGAGAAAATTAGTAAAGGTATCTGTCACAAATGAAAGCCAAGAGATCTGACTTCAACTAACCTGTGAATCGTCTTGTATAACTGAATTAAAAGTGACACAAGAGGAACATCCCAGGAAAAATAAGTCTTAGGAGAGGCAAAGCACTAAAAGGAGATGGCTGTCAAGAATTAAGAAGGTGGAAAAGCAAGATTAACTTGGATTATACTGGATGTGAAAACGGTTATACGATTTGATCTCTTAAATTTTCTCCTGTTGAGCTATGTAGGCAGTTTTCCACCGATTATGCTCTATACACAGCGATCTGAATATCAAATCAGCAAATGTAAATTACATTCAGCACTTCTCTATCTGCAGGAATTCCTGCAAAATTTTAAATCTACACACAGATGAGGAGGAAAAACAAGGCAAATTGTTATTTCTGTGCCAAGAAAAAAAATGTACCCTGGTAATCCTTGGAAGGTTACTAAATCCAATCAATGCAAATGAACAGCATCCTCCTACACACTGACTATCAACACAGCAGCACCCCAAGTCTCTCTGATTAGTCTCGTACTCTACCACCTGTACATTCATAGTCAAATTCGGCTCCAACACTATCTACAAATACACTGGTGACAGCACCATGGCTGGCCAAATGACTGGAAATGATCAATCAAAATGCAGGGAGGAGATAGAGATTCTAATGGATGGTAGCAGAATAACAATCTTCCTCTCAACGTCACCAAGACTAAGGAGCTGATTATTAATTTTTTAGGAAGCAGAGACTGAGGGACCACACACCTTTCTACATTGCTAAAGAGGGACACGGAAAGTCCATGTTTCAGAAGTACTCTCTTGAAGCCAGCACATCGAGACAATCTGAAAGGCACCAACACCTCTACTTTATAAGCAGTTTGGGCAGATTTGGCATGTCAGCAAATGCTGTAAAGCCAAATATTTTATCCGGCATCGTCGCCTACCAAATTTTGACAGGTGCACTGTTAAAACTAGACTGAGGAGGTGCATCACATCCTGGTTTGGGTATTCGAATGGCCAGGAACACAGAAGGACCCAGAAGGTAACAAGCATAGCCAGGTCCATTACAGGCTCCAACCTCCTATCCATTGAAGGTATCTATGCGAGTTGAAGCCTCAAATAGGCAGCCAACATCATAAAAGACTGTCATTGCTCTGGTCACAATCTCTTCTCACTGCTACGTTTGAACAGAAGGTGCAGAAACATGAAGACCAGCAGCTATGGGTTCAAGAACAATTTCTTGAAACAAGAACAAAACCAAGTAGATGATTGTGGATTTCAAGAGGAAGTCAGGAGAACTCAAACCAGTCTTCACTAAGGGTTCAGTAGTGGAGAGGTCAAAAACTTCAAATTCCTGGGTGCCAACATCTCCAAGGATCCATCCATGTCGATTCAATCACAAAGAAGGCTCGCCGGCGGCAATACTTTGTGAGGTATTTGGAGATTTGGTATGTCACCAAATTCTCTCGAAAACATCTACAGGTGCACCTTGTTGAGTATTTTGGCTGGTTGCATAGTTGCCTGGTACAGTGGTGCCAACTCTCAGGACAAGAAAAAAAACTCAAGAGGGTTGTTAATTCGACCAGTGACAACAAAAGCACCAGGCTTCACTCCATTGAGGACAAGAGGCGGTCTCTTAAGAAAGCTGCCTCTATTCTAGAGGACTCCCATCGCCCAGGTCATGCCCTCTTCTACCATCAGGAAAAAGACACAGAAGCCTAAAAACGAGCATTCAACAACACAAGGACAGCTTCCACTCTGCCACCAGATTCCTGAATGATCAATGAACAATTTCTTGAAACAAGAACAAAACCAGAGGTTCAGGCCTGACTTTGACTTTTCATTTTTATTTTATTTTTATTTATTTTTGTAAGGTGGGTTATACGAATGCCGCCACAAAACGGGCTTTGATAATAAATTCTGATTTCAATTCTGAATTTGTTTCCAGAGCTACGAGGCTTTTGAACCTCCTCTTGTTACACTAATCATGGACTGCTCCAACACCACAAAAGAATAGTCTGCATTATTACAATAACTTTTTTTTCCATGAGGATAAGTGAATATGAATTACCAGTATCTATCCGTTTTTGCATTGGCTCCTTTTAATTCAGTGAAGTATTCTGTTGTAGTCGTTTTTATAGTTTGGTTGCAGTAAGAATTTCAATGCCTATGTACATTGTGTAAATATACAGTATCTGACAATAAACATTACAAACCTGATTTCTTTTATTCACAGATACAGTGTCCAAGAAATGGAAGAGCTAGAGAAATTGAATGAAGCTTAATGAGAAGATACAATCTTTTCAATCCGTGGCACAGCAGGGAAGTATGCTTAGTTGAAAGATGTTAATACCTTTGTTGCTAACATAGACCAGAAGATACAAGGGCAGAAATCGGCTATTAAGTCCTTTGAGTCTACCCCATCATTCAATCAGGAGCTAATCCATATCCCCACTCAGCCCCATTTCCTGGTCTTCTCCCTATAACCTTTGATGCCCTGGCTAATCAAGAACCTTAAATGCACCCAAAAGACCTGACCTCCACAAATTCGCCACTCTCTGGCTGATGAAATTCCTCAACATCTCTGCTAGCCTGTGCTCCTGCCTCTTCCTCCTCTCCTCCCAACCCCCCCCCCCCACCTTTTTATTCAGACGCCTGTATGCTTTTCACTCATACCTTGACAAAAAGTTCAGGCCCAAAACGTTGATTACTCTTTACTTGCTATAGATGCTGTGTGACCTGCTGAGTTTCTCCAGCATTTTTGGATCAAAATCAACCATCTCCTGATGTACTTGAAGAGATTCAAGACTTACAAGTCCTTAGAGTGGATGGCATGGCTGCTCTAGTTGCTGCCTTGCTTTGACTGCCCCAAAAAACACGAAATCAGACAGAGTCTGCACACATATCATCCAACTTTTGCAACATGACCAAGTTAGAGGTGTTCACAAAATGTAAAGCACAAAAGTATTGCAAAATTCAAACTCAGAAAATTTCAAGTCAGTGAAATTACTCTAACATAGCCACACATTTAGGAAATTAGATACTGGGAATAATTAGAAGACTGTGAACACATCAAGAAATTCAGATGATTTTACAACAACCTTGAAAGTGAAGCTGGAATTGCTTATATGGCACCATCATTCTTTTCTTTTCTTTCTTTAGCCTTCAGTTAAATCACAGCCTTTTAATCACTCCCCATAGTTTGCATTAATTTTATTATATATGTTATGAAGTACATGATAGTGGTTTGATTTTGTTTGAGTCTTATTTTTCTCAAAAGTCATTGTACAGCATCAGTGGCAATTGCTTATATGGCACCATCATTAGGGCCTTCAGTTAAATCACAGCCTTTTAATCACTCCCCATAGTTTGCATTAATTTTATTATATATGTTATGAAATACATGATAGTGGTTTGATTTTGTTTGAGTCTTATTTTTCTCAAAAGTCGTTGTACAGCATCAGTGGCAATGATGTTAGTACTCTGGCCAGACCACATCTCGAGTTCTGCATTATATTATAAAATATAAGATGCTCATCCACACTGTGGGGGATCCAGAAATACCACAAAGCCCATCCCTAATGTACAGTCATTTCAACAGTGATTTATCTAAATTTATGTCAAAAAGCAGATCAACATCTGAACATAAAAAAAACCCAGAATAGTACAACACGGGAACACACAGATTGGCCCATGCATGCACACGGAACATGAAGCTGTTTGTCTATGATACATATCTCTCTATTCTTGAATTTTCGTGTGTCTAACTAGCAGCCTATTATTTATTGCCTGCTGCTGCCACAACTCCTAGCACACCATTCCAGGCATGTGTTAAAAAAAATATACCCCTCACATCTGACATAGAACATTAAGGCCCTTCATCCCACAATGTTGTGCCGACCTAACCTATATAAACCTACTTCACAACAATCTAATTTTTTTTCCTACCTCACACCCATCCATGTACTTATCTAAGAGTATCTTAACTGTCCCAAATCTTCTTTAAACTTTTCCCCCTTACCTTAAATGCATGATTTCTAGTTTATTACAATTTTACCCTGGGGAAAAAAGATTCTGCTGTCTACAGCTCTTTGCCATCCCATAGCTCATATCCTCTAATCCAGGCAACTTCCTGGTAATCCCTTTTGTGCCCTTTTCAAAGCCTCCACATCCTTCCTGTATGGAGTAGCTGAACCAAAGTTTTATATAACTCTAATATAACATCCTTAGTTTTATACTCAGTGCCTTGCCCAATGAAAGCAAGCATGCTATAAAAAACCACCCTATCTACTTGCGTGACCACTTTCAAGGGGCTAGGAACTTGAACCCCAAGGTCCCTCTGCATATTACTGCTTTTAAGAGTCCTGCATTTTGCAACATCATATTTCCAGCATTCTATTTATTTCAAGTTTCCAACAATCACTCTGATCACAGACCCAGCATATAGCTTGTCCTCGGACTCCCTATTCATCGACAGACTAAATGGCCTTTTAAAACAAAAACTGTCCCCCCACTGCTTGCCTGCACCTGCCACTTAACTCACACTTGTTTTCTTACCCTTCCAGTTGGGTTAACTCGGTTTCTTACTTACTCCACAGATGCTGTTTGGCTCATCAAGAATTTTCCGCATTTCCTGCTTTTATTGCAAAACTTAGAGCCACTGATACAGAGTAAAGGCAAATTCAGTACTGTTATCTGTAAGGAATTCTTCACTCAAAGATTGATAAATAATGGGAATTCCCCTCCTCCCTCTCCTTACCCACTACAATAGAAACAGGAATTGGTCTAAAATCAAAATTATACACTTCACTCCAGAAATCTGCATCGGAAGCATATTTTGAGCAACTTTTCCTATCAAATCTGTGTTAATGCAGCTCAAACTGCAATGAATTGAAGCATTTTGGCGCCTGACAATCCATTCCAGGCAACTTAATTTTATTGATATTTGTTTGCCTTGCTTCAATCTTCAGGACCAGGACATTTGAAAAGGGCCATTCTTGGTGTTGTAGCCTCATTAATGGATAAACTGAAGACCAATTTCCAATATCTGATTGTTTTTAATGACAAGATACATGCAAATTAATCACTTATGACTGTGAATATTTATATGTGAGACCCAGTGCAGCTAAGTTTTAATTCTCCTTGAAATTTCCCAGCACCTTGCTTCAGATTACATTATTCTCTTATGGCACAGAAGGGCATTGGGCCTATCAAGTCTACAATTGGCTCTTGGAGATATCCCTTTGACCCCATTCCTGAATAAATTTCCCTGTAACTAATTCTCCCCACCATTCTATCTACACATTTGGAGCAACTTACAGTAACCACCTGATCTACCACCCTGCACATCTTTGGGAGCCCCCAGAGGAAACCCATTTAGTCACAGAAAGACCATGCAAACACCTATGGACAATACGCCATCAGGATTGATTTGCGCTACAGTGCCATCTAAAGCAATCATTCGAAAAGGCCAAATATGTTATTCAGTCATCTGGTCACTTCTTAAAGATGCAGCCATCACCATCACTTCAACCAGGGACAGTAAATGAAACTGCCTTGCTAGCACCATTCGTACATTAGAAAACTTTTCTTTGAAAGCCAACATCGCCCTCAACGACACTCTGGCCGATATTATCCCCTCAACAACATCGATGAAATCAAATTATCTGGATCTCATCACATTCCTCTTCAAAGGGTCACTGGATTTCCTGAATTACAATGCTGACTACATTTCAGAAAATAATTAATAAGCTGTTAGGTGATTTGAAATGAAAGGCATAGCATTAATTAAGATCTGAAACCCTGCTCCACAGGCACAGTCAAGTTGGAGGGAGACCAGAAGGAGATTGTTACAAGATGAGCAAACACTTTCTTTGTAAAGTAATGTCTACACTATTCCCCCTCAAAAAAAAGCGTTACCTAATTCATTGGCTGAAGCCCAAGGAGTACCAACAGATGACTTTGGCTATTCTTCCGGTTTACTATAATTGAATGAGAAACATTTCCACACTAATCAGGTGAGATTTAAATGATATGTGCTTCCTTTACAGTTTTCTGTAGTTCTGTGGACACAAATTTACAAAATATTTTTAAAAATCATTTTCTGAATCAGTTCAGAAATAAGCCAACTCTCAACAACAATACTCAGTAGCAGACACTCTTCGTGGGGATTCTCTTGACTGGCACCACAATATATGTCTATGCATCTGCTTCACGTTCCTATCCGTGAAATGGATGGATTCTGGGCCTCGAGAGAAGCCCTTTCTTTCAGCTTTGAATTAGGAAATAAAGATATTTTAAAAATGATAAACACCTGGAACATATCAAGGCCAAGAAATCCTGACATTGGAAGAACTTGCACATTGGATGTGGAAACCAAGCCAAAAAGCATATTGGGCAAAATCCATATTGTGCTAATTAACCCAAAATAGTTCCTGATATAAAAACAAATTAAGCTTGAGTCATGGTTCTGCAATTATATTTATAATCCTATTTTTCCTTTTGTGGAGCAGTGTGTTCATTTAATTTATACTTATTGATTGTTAGTGTGCTTTACAAACCTGTAGTTGCAGCCAACAAGAACGTTATTGCATCTGTGCACTGTACTTGCGTGTATGAAAATAAAGTTTCACAATCTTCATCAGACAAGAACATTTAAAAAAACTTGAGGAGCTGCAGGCCATTTGGTTTCTTATGAGATTCTTAAACCTCCCCATACTAAACTATCCCATTTTCTATTTTGGCATTTGTGGTCATTTAAAATTTTCCTAAGGCAGTTGGTGCATCTTATCTACCTGTTTGGCTATTGCAAGTAAGACTTTTGTGCATCCATACACCGTACTTAGGAAGATATCATTCAACTCAAGCATTCAAAAAGATTGTGGTTGATTTTTTTTTATCTGCACCTTTTTCATGCTCTAATCCAATGTCCCTCAATTCCTTTAACCTCTGAAAATAAATCAATAGCCCCTTTCACACTGGCACTTTATCCTAGTAATTAACAGTCAATCTTCCAGTTATTCAGTGGGAATGCTCGCAAATCGGCAAGCAGGTGTCAAATCACCCCAAGGATGGACCACCTAGGTAGAGTATATTATCCCCAGGGGCACCTGATGCCTGTGTGCTGAATAGCCTAGTGTGAAAGGGACATGGACGATCCAGGGCCAAAGTAGTGACGCATTAATGACGCTTTGTTTGTGTGCAGGAACACAAAGGAAACAAAAGATTAAAAAGGTATAAACTTTATATTCAATTTACTAAATCCTGACCAATGTATTATGATCTTGTGTGAACAGCAAAAATGGCTTCTTTAGCCAGTTCATTGAACAGTCAATTTACAGGTTAGCAAGTGTAAAAAGGGCTACAAAGTGAGAGCTTCTACAGCCCTCTTTACACAGAGAATTTCAAAGGTTCATATTCTCCATGTGATTTTAAAAAAATATTTGTAATGAATGGCCCAGTCCTTTAAGACTCTGACCCCTGCTTCCAGACTTTCTCTATTTTGGAGTCATACCAACAGGTGCGAGGTGATGTATTTTTAGGAAGTCAAATAGGGGAAGGATAAATACAGTAAATGGCAGGGTTCTAAGGAATCTTGATGAACAGAGACCTTGGAATTCAACATAGTTCCCTGAAAGTAAAAGGACACGTAGATCCGCTCATAATTAAATGGCGAGGCAAACTCAATGGCTGAGAAGCCTATTTCTGCTTCTATGTCTGATAAGGTGGTGAAGAAGGCACATGGCATGCTTCAGAGATCAGGGCACATAGAGCAGACAACTGCAACTTTATTAAACAATGGTTAGACTGTACTTCAAATTTTCTGTGCAATTCTGACAACCAAACTATAAGAAGGAAGAGTGCAGAAGAGATCCAATGGGATATTTCTTTGACTGAGGACATAAGTTATGGGGAGATAATGGATAGGCTGGGCTTGATTCTCTGCAACAATGGATGATGAGGAGTGGTTTAATACAGGTAGATAAAATTTTAAGTGGGATGGAAAGAGTCAACAGTCAGAATCATTTTCTCATGAGAGGGCGATCAAAAACAAGAGGGTGTAGATTTAAGGTAAAAGGGAGGAGTTTCAAAAGGGATAAGGAATTTTTTATAACACAGAGAGTGATTGATATCTGGAAATCACTGCCAGTGATGGTGGTGGAATCGTATTTCAAAGACATTTAGACAGGCTCTTGAATAAGCAAGTCATAACAGCTTGTCCTCATGTGGGAAAATGCGATTGGCGTAAATTGGAAAAAAAGGCTGGCCATGGTCGTGGGGACCCATTTCTAGGTTCTACAATGTCTGCAATCCCAACTAGGAAAGCATCATTCTGCCAAAGCCAATAAGAATTTTAATGAGATCACCCTCATTCTCCAAAAAACACAAGAAAGTAGCACAGGAACAGGCCAAGAACACATTCAAGCCTGCTCCGGCATTTAATACAATCGTGCCTGATCTACAACTTTTCTGTGCCATTTCACCATACTCCTCTATTTTCTGATTAATTATTTTTCTACATCCACCTTAATTCCTTCTAATTGCACCCGTTGCAAGAGAATTCCAGAGATTCATCATAAGCTGCAAGAGATTTCTACATCCCACTGTTTTAAATGACAGGCTCCTTACCTTACAGCTTTGCCCCTTTTTTGACTCTCCCATCAGTGAAAACATCCCAGTATCGACCTTGTCAAGTCCTGAATCATGGTCGTCTTTTGCATGACTGGCCATTTGGACAATGCTGGTCCCCACAAATCAACAAAATGAACTGGCAGTAGATTTGAGTTTGTGCTAGTGGAAGAGACAGAAGCCTGAACAGCAAATGGAATACCCAGCTTCATCTCAGGTTACTCAACTTCAACCTGAACAAACAAGTTGTGTTCATCTTGGAAACCAGACAACACCAACAAAGCCATGTTTACTCTCCATTCCTGGATGATAATGGAAGGTTTTGTTCTGAACGATCTCACCTCATTGCTCCTACAATGGTATGAGGTAAGGAATTTATGAATTCTGACCCAATGACGTCATTAGAATGGTCCAATTTGCTCAGAACATCTCAAGGTTACTTTTGATTCAGAAAGATGTTTCCAACTCCATAGAATTGAAGTAATCGGTAGGAAAAGACAGAGTATCAAGGCAGATGAACAGTAGGTAGCAATGAACAAAAGTAATGAAAAATGAGATTTAGGCTTCTATTGAGCTAGGAGAGGATTCTTTTTTTAAAAGTCTAGTGCTTTAACATCAATCCTCTTAAACACCAGCAGATGAGAAAATTTATGCACATGTGGAGAGTGAAATCCTAATATCTGTTGCCCCATGTTTAGAAACGTATTCCTCTAGTCGAGGAGCAAGTCAGTGGGACAAGGCAGAATAATAATTCAGCAGGGCTGAAGGACCTGTTGATGTGTTGCATTGTTCTATGGTTCTAATTTTATTTAGCAATAATGATACTTTGCTTCAGAATCTTCCAATGTGAGCATTTGTCCAAGGAAGGGAGACAATTGAAAAACTGTACTGGATCTGATGTTCTTTGACCGGTTAGTTATGCTGGAAATTAGTTCAGCATTGTCTAGAGTACAGCACCAATGATCAAACTATGCCCAGACTGGACCATGCCAGCCAACAAACATGGAGTATTTTCACATCAATGCACTTCACTTAAGAGAGGTGGAGGATGTGGTTCAGACATTTTCTTGGATAGATTTGCATGATCTAATGATATTGGGATATCCAGCCAATTTACAAAGTGCACGTTCATGCTGAGAAAGCAAAGGTATTGTTTTTATGGTTGGCTCAACTGCAAGATGTACTGCATTGCAAGTCTGCAAACAGCATCAGTTATAATGTACAAACCAATCAATTAACCTTAAACTAAATTTATTTTTTAAAAGCAAGTCACTGATCTTCATTTTCTCTCGCCACTTCCTGCACTGATGAATACAATTCAATATCATGAAGCTTTATAGTCACAATGTGATGGC
Source organism: Narcine bancroftii (assembly GCF_036971445.1). Lineage (NCBI taxonomy): Eukaryota > Metazoa > Chordata > Chondrichthyes > Torpediniformes > Narcinidae > Narcine > Narcine bancroftii. Next base: position 2,994,070 of record NC_091482.1, on the reverse strand, counting down.
AGTGTCAGTGGTGAAGACTTGTGGACAATTATCTGCATTTTAAGCTACATTTAGCATTTAAATAGAGGATTCAGATCCTGTTTAAGCATTTTCTGAATTTTTAATTGTGAAACCGAACTCCACCAAACTAAAATCAATTTTGGCATAATGCACACAAAAGATAGACCTATACTTTTAATCTTGTTGCTTTATTATGACTTTTTGTGGGAGAACAGTGGATACTATGAGACCATTCTTTGAAACGGAGACACAGAGACGAGAGATGCTGGAATGTGGAGCAAAATAAAACTGCAGTCTCAACCAAAACGTGAATAATTCCTTTCCCCCCCACAGAGGGCACTCCAATTACTAAACCAGGCTGTGATACAACCAGTCAGGGTACTCTCCAAAGTGCACCTGTGAAAGTTCAGAAGTGTGTTCAATGGCATGTTAAGTCTCCTCAAACATTTTAGAAATTAGAGGTATGGGTGCACCTTATTTTTTTTTTAAATCCAGGTCCCTGAAATTCATTAGTGCTCCTCTTTCAACAAAAAAACCAAAGCATGAAGCATGAGATGCCCCAGGGACTTCCAACTATGGAATGTGGCTACCACTGGCACAACTTCTTCATGAGTTTGACAAGAATACAACTTGCAGAGCATTGCTGTAATAAATGGCATTATTCAGCAGAACTTAACACCGCATTTCAATGCACCACTTTACAAAAAAATCTTTTCATGTTCTCTGTCTGCTCCTTGTGAAGTTTTCTCTTAATATGATGCAGTTTCAGACAGGTTGGCTTCATTCAATCCATAGAAAGTTCTGGTTAACTTTCTTCTTTGGCTTGGCTTCACGGAAGAAGATTTATGGAGGGGTAATGTCCACGTCAGCTGCAGGCTCGTTTGTGGCTGACAAGTCCGATGCGGGACAGGCAGACACGGTTGCAAGGGAAAATTAGTGGGTTGGGGTTGGGTGTTGGGTTTTTCCTCCTTTGTCTTTTGTCAGTGAGGTGGGCTCTGCGGTCTTCTTCAAAGGAGGTTGCTGCCCGCCGAACTGTGAGGCGCCAAGATGCACGGTTTGAGGTGATATCAGCCCAATGGCGGTGGTCAATGTGGCAGGCACCAAGAGATTTCTTTAGGCAGTCCTTGTACCTTTTCTTTGGTGCACCTCTGTCACGGTGGCCAGTGGAGAGCTCGCCATATAACACGATCTTGGGGAGGCGATGGTCCTCCATTCTGGAGACGTGACCTACCCAGCACAGTTGGATCTTCAGCAGCGTGGATTCGATGCTGTCGGTCTCTGCCATCTCGAATACTTCGATGTTAGGGATGAAGTCGCTCCAATGAATGTTGAGGATGGAGTGGAGACAACGCTGGTGGAAGCGTTCTAGGAGCTGTAGGTGATGCCGGTAGAGGACCCATGATTCGGAGCCGAACAGGAGTGTGGGTATGACAACGGCTCTGTATACGCTAATCTTTGTGAGGTTTTTCAGTTGGTTGTTTTTCCAGACTCTTTTGTGTAGTCTTCCAAAGGCACTATTTTGCCTTGGCGAGTCTGTTCTGGGCTGTTGAATGTACCTGTTATGTCATGAAGCAAGAGAATGGTTACAGTGTCCAATCAAAGGATTAACTCCAATGTTGATCTCACTGAACATCAACAGGGATAGATCTTCAGAAGGTCTTACTGAAGAACAAACAAGAACTAAAAGCCTTGGCACTTTTCTTCTCCACAAACATGTGGTGATCACATCTGCTGAGTCTCAACTGAGATTAACACAATAAACACAAATCAAGGATGAAGCCTCTGGTCCCCCTATCATATGTTCAGTTAGAGTCAATATTTATCAGAATGAAAAAAACCCTTCAGCCCACCTTGCTTAAGCCAACCATAGTGATCCATCTAATCTGGTCCCACTTACCAGCATTTAGCTCTTTGCCCTCTTGTCCTTGTATCTGTCCAAATGTCTTTTAAATATTGTGTTTGAACAGCCTCTACCATTTCTCTCCAGCTTAATTCACACACCTACCACACTCTGTATGGGAAAAGTTGTCCTTTTTAAATTTTTCCTCTCCCATCTTAAATTTATCCCCCTAGTTTTAGGTTCCCCTACCGTAGGAAAAAGATTATGCCTGTTAACCTCATTTAAGCACCTTATGATTTTACATTCCTCTACAAGGACATCCCTCAACCTCCTAACACTCCAAATTACATTTTCATCCATCTTTTCTGCACTCTCCCAGCCAGCTTAAAGACATCCTTCCTTCAGATGATTGGAAATGTACCCAATACTCCAAGTGTGATCTCAGCAAAATCTTGTACACTTCGTAACACCACGGCTCAACAGTTATTTGCTAATGAACTCTGATCGGTCGGAAATCTACCATTACTTTAGTGTATAACAACATGCAGAACCCAACTTGAATGACTGCAATAAAGGGTCACAGACTGAAAACCAAGAAATGTACTCAGCATTATCTTCATTCAGCATTGATGCGTTAAACAAGGATTCAATTAGTTAAACAAACTGTTGGCATTCATTCTGCTCACAGTAACAAGGCATACACAATTCATTAACACATTTTCCACAAGGCAGTCCCATAATGTGCTGCAAATCATCATTTGTGAACAAGATTAGATTCTGGAAATTGTTTATCTATCCTTACGACACATTAATAAAATGATTTTGAAACAATGCCACTTAAATCTTTGGATCACTGAAGTTTTGAGACCTTTGAAAGCCTCAGGAATAGAAAACAATGAAAGACAGAGGATAACACAGGCCATACAGCCTTTTAAACTTGTTTCATCATTCAATACAATCATGGCTGATCCAATCTTACCAGCATCACCAATCTTACCAGCATCACTTTCCTGCCTTTTCTTTAGAACATGGTATTTTGAGCTAGATTTTAGACAGCCCACTAGAAAAGGAAATTCATAACCCTCAGATAAGAAATTCCGCATCTCCATCTAAAAACTATTAGAACCATGGATCACCACAGCACAGAAACAGACCCCTTTGGCCCTTCTAGTCTGTGCTGAGCCTTTTTTTGCCTAGTCCCACTGACCTGCACCACCCCACTCCCATCCATGGACTTGTCCAAATTCACCACCTCAGATGGTAGCTCGTTCCACACTCCCACCACTCTCTGTGAAGAAGTTCCCCCTAAACATTTCCCCTTTCACTCATGAGAGATCTCACGTGATAAAATATATACGAGTGATCATAAACAATATGGTTTATGCAGAAACTGGAAGAGAATCCAGCCTCTTTTTCCACATAGAGCACGGGGGGGCTGGAGGGAGAACTTCTGGCTCCACCTGCAACTGTTGCTGATCTTTGGCTGTTAAACCTTTACCAATATCTGTTTGAAACACAGAGCAGATGCACAGATCAGGTCCACACATCCAATATGCTAATCATTATGGTGCATTTATAATCAGGCATGATAATTTTTTAAATTTTAGGAATGCAATAGACATTTCAGATTGAAACCTTTCATAGGAACTGAGACCCTAGGAGGGATGAGGCAGAGGTTGCCAAATGTTAAGTGAATCCAGGTGAGGAGGAGTTGATGGGTAGATGGAGCCAGATAAAGAAGGGAGGGGATGGAGACAGAAGCTGGAAGGTGATGTGGAGATCACTGAGGGCTTCTCCATCAACCCGTCCTCACCTGGAGCCACATATCACGTGCCAGCTCTAACTTCACCCCTCTCCTCCATCTTTATCCTTGCTATCTCCCCTTTTCGCACTCAGTCCTTTATCTGAAACCTGGATCATCATTCTGCCTCCATAGATGCTGCCTGACCGACTGAGTTCCTCCAGCAGTTTTTTTTTTAAACTTCTAAACGTTAGTTTTTAATGTTATAAAATTTTAAAACGTTTTCAAGTCAGCCTATTGAATATAAACCATCAAATCACAGAGATTATAAACTATAGTCCAATATTGTTCTAATTGATCTCAGCAACTGGGAATCAGTGAGTCGCATTTTTGTCCCTGAGCTTATTGCTGGGCTATGACAACAGAACTCAGGTGAAAATAAGACCTGCACACATAAAAGGATCAGAACCCCTTATCAACACAGGTGCACCTCAAGGATGCATGCTTAGCCCACTGCTCTACTCACTATAGAGCCATGACTGTGGAGCCAGGCACAATTCCAATGATATTTGCAAATTTGCCCATGGCACCACGGTGGTCAGCAGGATCACAAACTGCAATAAGGAAACATACAGGATGGAGATAGAACAGCCTGTTGAGTGGTCTCACGCAAACAATCTTACACTTAATGTTAGCAAAACTAAGGAGATGATAGTGGACTTCAGGAGGAGGTCAGGACAGGAGACCATGATCCAGTCCTCAGCAAGGGCTCAGTAGTGGAGAGGGTCAAGAACTTCAAATTCCTGGGTGTCAACATCTGTGAGCATCTGTCCTGGAGCCTCCATGTCAATGCAATCCTGTAAAAGGTTTACCAGCGGCTATACTTTATGAGGTGTTTGAGGAGATTCCGTATGCCACTGAAGATTCTTGAAAATTTCTACAGGTGTACTGTGAAGATCATTCCAACTGGTTGCATCACTGTCTGCTACAAAGGTACCAACAGACGAGAAAAAACTCCACAGAGGGTTGTTAACTCAGCCTGCAACATCACGGGCACGAACTCACACCATCGAGGACATCGACGAGAGGTGCTGTCTTAACAAAACAGCCTCTATCCTCAAGGACCCCCCACCACCCAGGCTACCATTGGGGAAAAGGTACAGGAGCCTAAAGATGAGCACTCAGCGGCACAAGGACAGCTTCTTCCCCTCCGCCATCAGAATCCTGAATCAGAAATGATCAAAGACATGGCCTTACTTTACAGGAGCCTAAAGATGAGCACCCAGCGGCACAAGGACAGCTTCTTCCCCGTTGCCATCAGATTCCTGAATGATCAATGAACCAAAGACACGGCCTCACTTTGACTTTTTGTGCACTTTTTTTATTTCTTTTTTGTAAGGTGGTTTATATGAATGTTTACACTGTGATGCTGCCACAAAACAACTTGTTCATGACAATAAATTCTGATTTTGAACTGCCAGACTTGTGAGTATAGCTCCATGTCAGCATGTAACTTCAGAGAGAAAATGGGAAGAATTTCAAAATATAGCAAGTGCAGAGTTTGCTGCAATTCAGTCCCTTGGCAACTCCTCAGCTTTTGAAAACAGTGCTCCCTTTGCTTGTGCAGGATATTAAGCTGTGCAAAAAGATGTAATTGAAACCATTACATTACTTTAAGATATCAAGATGCCAAAGTTTATTTTTGTATAAACTTAAACACTATGGCACCTTCCTTAACCTGCTCTCTGTGATATTTTACTTGCAACGTGCCTCAGCAATTAGATCCAAACAAAAAATAGAATCCCGATGAATGTTTTAATGGCACTGATTGTATGATTGCTTCCTCTCAGACAAAAGCAGCTTCCGTTACAGTAGCTATTCTCGGCCCTTGCCTTGATCAAGATCACATAATGATGGGAGCTTCTCAGCAGCTGCAGAGTCCACAGGTTCAAATGTAGGATGACTTTCAAATATGTTCCCACACAAGGTGATACCTGGCAATTTGTTCAGCGTGGCATAAAAATCAGGGTATTAAAACAGGGCCAAATCTGAAATGGTGTAAAATATTATAGTTAATAACCAGATAAAAGCAAAGCCACAACAGCAACACTTTGATACTGGCAGACTTAAGTACTGGATTTTTTTTAGGTTAAAAAAAATTCAATTCATGCTGTGGATGGTGGAAACTATTGTCCAACTTTGTGGCTTCACTTGTGGCCCAGTATTTGATGAAGAACAGAAAAGAGACTGCAAGGTAAATAGAAAAGAGGCTGATGTGGGAGGGCAACTTGAAACCGTGTTAAAACATCTCATTTGTAATTTAAAACATCTTAAATTTGTAATTTATTTGAGCTTAAGAATAAACTAGAATTAATGCTAAGGGAAATGAATTTCTTAGCTAAGAATAATGGGATTATCACTTTAAATATTTATACTTCTCAGACAGATATGAAAGGTGTTGTTATTTTTGCCAGAGAGCCTACCATGTGAAAATTGGCTGGCTTATTTCCTAAATTATAATAGTGGCCACATTTTCTCATTGGCTTTTAAAAGGTTTGGATTTGGAGGTCAAGTTGCCACCAGAGGCAAATCCATGGCCACTCAGTGTCTTTGAAGGGGCTCTCTTTTGTTTTTTCTTTCTCTCATACTGTAAGGGGCGCCAGGCCACACTAATGGTGGCTCTTTGGCTGCCTTAAGGCAGGCAGAAGGCAATTTCATGTAATGTTACATATTCTGTACTATTACATGACAATAAAAGAATCTTGGAGATGTTCCATTGTTATGAGGCACAGTAAATAAATGCAAGTCCTTTTTTGTGCTTATAAGCAGACATTCCATGTTTTGAGGAAACTGCAGCCATTAATCCGGTGTCATATCGATAGTGATTGAGCCATGCTGGAACTTGTTCTGAACTAAATGCTGAGATTGAGAAACTTGATCTTTTTATTTCGAGTGAATCACCACTTCAGACTGATATTTCCAACTTCTATACACGGATGCAGTGTTTACGAGTTGGAAACTTGCCCTCCCACTGAGCAGTGTTAGAGAACAGTTTTGTACCAAAATTTCATTTTAGATTAATGCCAAAGTCAATCCTGAAATGGAGCAGGTAAAGAAATAAATCGTATTAGTGTCGATTAGATCAACAGCCTATATATTTAGTACTGCTCGGCACTTCACAGGTTAGACAGGAAGAATAGCAGAATCTGTGCATATTTTCAGAGTGAGAAAGTGCACAGACTGCCAAAATACTGATAGTGTATGGCGTGCATGCATGAGGGCTTACGTTTTACTGATGTACAGTATTGCAAATTTGCAGTGACTGGGGAATTGGCACGGAGCAGACTTCAAGAAACGTGCTTGCTTTCGATTCCATGGTTTAAAGGACTAAAATATTGCTGACCATGTGAAAACAATCTGGGCTGGATATTCATTCATTCCAAAACTCAATGTGCTTTGCACTTCTTAAATGTCCTTATCTACGCCATGATTTGCATGCTAAAAATACATTTCATTCCTTTCCATTTAATTCTCTTCAATTAAGTAATTTTTCCAAAACATTAAGATATTGGCAACAGGCAAGTTGTATATTGGAGTGCCACCCTTGTTTCTGTCAGATGGTTTAAGACACAAGCTTCAATCCATAGAAATGAGCCCATAACCTAATTGCAGAGCTGAGGAAGCAGCATCAAAGCAGTTAACTTCCAAACTAAGCCAATGCTCTAGCTGCTCCAAATGGGCAAAAGTCAATGACTTTCACTGAAGAAAAGCAAGGTAGTTCTTTCAGCAGTCCTGCCGAAAATTTCTTCCTCAACCAACATGGCTGAAAACAGATCATCCGATCATTAACATACTCCTGATTGTGGGAATTTGCTTTGTTCAATTTGATTGCTATGCTCTCCGCAATGGTGACTGCACATTCAATCTTTTTTTTCTTGAATTGTGGCCACTGGAATCCATGATGCCCAAGGTACAACCAATTAACCTCCCAACCCCATACACTTAAGAGTGGAAGAAACTGGAGCTTAATTGACTGTAGAGCAATTTGGGTCGTTAAAGATGCCTCAAAGGCATACTTTTTTGTTTCTTTAATTTCACCTTCTTTGGCATTCATTTGGGATCACAAAAAACTCGCCGCTACTTCAGTTTTGTAGTGAATGATGAAACAATGTAGGATGCACATTGGGCAGGCAATATTTGGTAGGCTAGGGGGATGGGTAGTTTAGGAGGCTTTCCAACACAAGTTTGAGGTTCTCTGTGCCAGTACAAATAGTCATTCTTGACTTTGAGCAGTTGGCTTCATGAGTCCAGAAATAGTCCAACAAACAAACTTCTACTGACTGCATGAAATTAAAGACTCAACGCTGGGAGAGAAAGGCCAGAGAGAGGACACCGACATAGCTTAAAACTGCCAGTGAAATTGAAGTATCTTGTTGATATGGTTACTAGTAGCACTCCTGTGTTTTGAGGTGTTGCTTGAAGTAGTTTGTAGCATAGAAACATTGGAGAGCAGGAATCACAAGCACCTCAGAAATAGTGAGATTTGCTCTGCATTTGAGCTCTCAATCATCAAACACATCAGCTGGGTAAAGGTTGTGCTAGCATACTGACGGCAATGGTGACTTTAATCATGAATCTTCACTAGGAAGAGGCTCTTGAAGTAAGGGAAGTGGTCTATGTTTTCCAGGAACGTTATCAACCATTATTATTGATTTCAACAGTGTGAGAGAGGACCTGGCGAAGGTAGATTGTGAACACATCCTTGCACATAAAATTACAACTGATAAATGGGAAAAAAAAAATTTAAAAAGAGTTTATAAGAGTTCATGGCTTGCATGTCCCAGTAATCAAGACATGTAATGATGGCAAGATTAGAGACTCTTAGATAACAAAGTATATTTGATCAGGAAAAGAAAAAGAAAAAATATGAAGCTGTGATCAAGAAAGTTTCCTGAGGAAAATACACATACAGTATATATAGACTGCATAGGAGAGAACTTAAGAAATTAGGTGAGCAAAATAAGGCCAATGTAATAACCTTGCCAAGTAAGATAAAAGAAAATCCCAAGACATTCTATAGTATATCAGAACAAAGAGGGTAGCCAGGGAAAGTGTGGGTCCCATTAGAAGCAAACAGAGTACTTGTGCGTTCAGTCAGGAGATGTGAACAGAGTCTTAAATAAATACTCATCTGTATTCACTTAGAAGGATAATGAAGATAGTGGTTTCAGGGAGGGTTACATGGATAATCTGAAGCTGGTCAGCACAAAGGAAGGAGAACTTGAACCCTAACAGAGATTTTCTAACTTTGTTAGCTACATGAGGTGCCAGGAGACTGGAGAATAGCCAATCACACTCCTTTAATTATGGGTAACAGGGATGATAAGCCAGATAAGTATAGGCTGGTGAGCCTTACATTAGTGGTAGACAAATTATTAGAGAAAAATTTAAGGGAAAGAATTAATGTACATGTGGAAAGATGGGCTGATCAGGAACTGTCAGCGTGAATTTGTGCCAGAGAAATCCTGCCTCACTAATTTGATTGAGTTTTTGAGGAGGTGGCTAAGAAGATTGATGAAGGAAGCCCACGAGACATCATCCGTATGCACTTCAGTGAAGCGCTTAACGTTCCGCATGATAGACCAATCCAGAAGGCCGAGGCATACGAGATTCAAGGTGAGATGAGCAATTAGATCCAAAATTGGTTTGGTGTTAAGAGACAGAAGACAGTGGTGATTTTCTGATTGTAATGCTTAGAGGACAGGAATTCATGCTGGGACCCACTCACTCAACTCCTCCTACGTAACTCCTTTTTTTAATAATTCTTCCCGTATTCTCATCTACTGCCCCCAGTTTCTATCGCTCACCTGCACACTGGGAACAATTTTCAATTGTTAATGCAGTAACCCAAGGCTATAAAGAGTTCTCGATTGGAATGGTCCTCGAGCCATCAGGAGCAAAGCTGCATTTTTCCAAATACAAAACTTATAATTCATCCTAATGGCACTAGAATAAATTCTAATGAGAATGGATTTACCCCAAACCATTAAGATTTAGCTTGTTTTTCATGCAGTTATTGATTTTTAGTCCTCCAAATAAAATCAACCACATGAAAACATTGACTCAACCCATTAGCAATCATGAAATTGTAACCAATTTTTTTTTTTTTTTTTTTAAACATCTAGATAGTATTTATAAAAATTGACCAAAACTCTCAAATAAAATCTTGCTTTTCTTGGTTTTAGGAGTCAGAAAGTTCGTGTTGGGTGATTAAAACTTAATTCCTACAACTGGTAAATACACATCCCAAATCTTCAAAAGAGAAATTCAAATTTGTTCCGTGAATTCGATGTAATTATTTCGTGGGAATCAACGGCCTATTTCAGTGTGGCCATCGACCATTCCCAAATACGCATCGGACTTCCAAGTTACTGCCACACATTTTAACCCTATAACAATTACAGCACAGAAACAGGTAATTTGGCCCTTCTTGTCTGCACTGAACTAAATACTCTCCTCTCGTACCACCTCTCTGCATTCCCCTTCCCTCCAATTTTCCCTGAAATGACAAAATGGACCCTGCCGCCACTATTTCTCCCGGAAGCTCACTCCACTCAGCCACCACTCTGAGTAAAGTTCCCCCTCATGTTACTTCCAAACTTTTGCCTCTTAACTCAATACCTCCTGTTTCAATCTCTGCTCCCCGCAATGAAAAAAGTCTATCCACATCAACACGTTATATCCTCCTAGTAATTTTAAAGTTCGATCAAATCCCCTCTCAACCATCTACAATCCAAAGAATAAAGACTTCATTTGCTCAATCTTTCTTTGTAATCTAGTTGCTGATATCCAGGTAACATTTTTTTTTTTTTTTAATTTTTTTTATTTTTCACACCATAAATCACATTAGCCATGATATACACTATTTCTTTTTCACACATATACAGTGACTTTTTCTCCCCCCCACCCTTTCCTCCCAAACCACCCCCCCACCCCCCCCTCTCAAAATTGTAACCAATTTTAATGGAAAAAAAATACTCCCTGCTTCAATAAACAATATTCTCTCTACTCAGAAAATTATCTCTGCAAAACAAAAACGATGTAATCACAGCGTCAGTGCTCAATAATCAAGACATTTCAGCTTAGAGAAATATATTGCTGGAAATTTAGGTACCAACTACCACTTCAAAACACTCAGATGTACCCATGGAGTCCGTCACAATGAACAAGTGGTGATACCATGGCTGATGGTAGACTATTTTATTTAGCAGCAGTTGTAACATCGCTAGCAATCGGGGCAGGGTTCAAATCCTGTGCTGTCTTTAAAGAGTTTGTATGTTTTCCCCATGACTGCATGGGCTTTCCCCAGGAGCTCCGGTTTCCTCCCACCCTCCAAAATATACAGGGGGTTTCAGGTCAATTGGGTGTAATTGGGCACAGTCAGGATGGCCAGACGTCCTGTGTGAAATGAGAAAAAGTGTATTACTCTGTTAGTCGTCATCCCGGGGTGCAATGGCTGGCTAGGTATGGCCATCTTTATTCTTTTGCGCATGCGTGAGGGCCAGCTAGTGCACGCACGATGGATTTGAGTACCGTGGCCAGTAGCTGCATGTTCGTTGGGCCCACAGACAGGAGAATATTTAGCACAGCAATGCACAGGCGTGTAGTTCAGGTGTTATCAACAGCAGTCGCAGTATAGTGTGGGAATGAATGATCGTCTCTGCCTTGCTATCAAGCAGTAGCTCGATAAGCCTGCCTTCCCCCATCAGTTTCTTCGTGCTCCTATATTTGTTGTGTGTGTAAATGGTTTATAGATATCTGTGTGGAGCCTGCGCAGCACTCACAACACAGCATATCTCTTTATTAAATTTCAGGAAATTTGGCTTTGACAGCAGATAAATGCGATCACTTTGAGGAGTCAGGCCTGTGGGTCCTTTCAATGCTTGTTGATAAAAGATACATTATTATGTTTTAAATTAACTGTCTCATTATTAGCTTTATTTCGTGCTGTATTTTGTGTTTTATACACTATTGTTTTTATCTTTTGTTAACTGTTAATGCAAAATAATTTTTTATGCTAATATATTTTATTATATTAAATATAATAGAGCTGCAAAGTTTGTGTCAATCTTCTAGGTCAGTAATTTTGCCTCATTCTTTTTTGCGCTTTAAAGTAAATTCAGCAGTTTCAAGTTTTGTGCCTTTCATTTTATTCTACAAAACATCTGTTATTGAAAATTTTTTTTCAATTTTTTTGGGGTGGTTGCAAGGAGTTGGTGCAAAATAGTCCGGCATTGGCCCTGATTGGTCAGCAAGGACTCATCGGGGTGGAAGAGGCTGTTACTAAATGTATGTCTAAATTTAATTTATAAAACTCATGGAAAAAAAAATGTTGAGAAAGAAATGTCCAAAATCTGAATTCTTGTAGAAGTAATAGAAATGAAAATAACTCCACAACATCTGTAAAGAATAGAGAAGGGATATGCCAGAAGAAATGGGGCAAAGAGGAGTTGCTTTTTTTTTACAAATGGAAAGCTATTGTTATCTGGAATCCAATGCCTGAATGGTCAATTGACAGCAAATGGTTTCCAATATGAACTGAATAAGTAAATACAAGAATAAATGTTCCAGAGCAATGGGGCAACAGCAAGAAGGTGGACTAATTAGAAAGTTCAACCAAAGAGCCAATGCATGGACAAGCTCCTCCAACCATATTATTCAATGATGTATATTGAAAAATAATAATAATATGGGTATCAAACACTGCATCGATCATCTTTATCAAACAGAAATAAAGGTCCCAACAACCTTTTATGGAATTAAATAACAATGGACTCCTCAATTCTCCCTCTCGCAGGCTGCTGTCACCCATCTCTTTGTGTTTATCCTGGAGCGGCATTGATTGACTCTTGGAATAACTTCAAATGCACTGTGAGTTGTGGAGAAATTCCAAGATTCAAGATTCGTTTATTGTCATGTAATAAAACACAAAATGTAACATTACATGAAATTTCCTTTAGTCTATCATAAGGCAGGCAAAGAATCACCATTCATATTGCCCAGCGCCCCTTGCATCAAGAGAAAAAGTAAAAGAGAGTCCCTTCAGAGTAACTGAGTATCTGTAGATTCTCCTCCAATGCTCCTGCAGCCTCTGCAGCTCCACAGACCCCTATTCTATTTGTCTGCAACCCGAGCTCCAGATCCAAATCTCCGAAACTATCAAGAAGCCTCCAGTGCCCGATTGGCGCAGGCGCATTGACCACCCTTTTGCAGTGTCTTTTTGTTGGCGCAGGTGGTTCGGGGTCTCTGTGTACAAAGATGGTCAAATTGAGCAAGGAGAGTAAACAACGGCTACAACAAGTGTTCCGATGCACCCAGTTCGCCATTCGTTGGGGCTTCATCCCGACTGTGCTCTACCTGGGTTTCAGAAGAGGTGGAGATCCAGGCATGCCAGAACCCAATCTTCTAAGTTTGCTGTGGGGATGAAAACCGAACAAGAGATCTTTTTCAACAAGAAGTGCGATTGTGGTGAAAATTAGAAAGAAATGATCATTGCTGTAGACGGATTCACTACATTGAAGATTTACATCAAAGACATTTCCAGAAAAAACTGTGCACTATCTAGAAATCGCATTTTCAAAAAAATATTGAAGGCTCTATATATGACTAAAACTTTAGAGAGAAAAAGAAAAAAAATCTAAAAATGTTTGAATTAATTTTTCTATATAAATGTCAGGTGCCTTAGTGTAAAAACTAAGTCCTTTTGTAGAATGTTCCTGGATGCATCAAATCTTATCTAACAAGGCTTTTAAGATAAGTCATAATTACTGAAGTGTTCAAAACATTAGATAAGCTTTATTTGAAACTTAAATTCAAGATGCATAGGATAATTTTTTACATAATGAAGATATAAATCAGAAATCCATTAATTGAAATAGCATGTTCTAGGTGTAAATTAATTCATATGCCGCTGATTAAAGAAATGATGTACTCTAAATAAAATGTGATTTGTGCCTTTCTTAATGTTATGTAAAATTGTACACTCAGTTGCTCAAATTATGGTTACCCATACTTGTAAACAAGCTCCTATAATAAATTTTAAGTTCTGATGCATGTACAAATGCTCATTCCTATGAATGGCAGAATTAGTTTCCTCTTCTCCACTTTTAGCAATTATTCTTTGTCATCAGTCTTGTATGATTTTATGCTATTCCTTGCAATACTGAAGTTATGGTTAGCATAATTGAGTGATTATTTTTGTTTGGTATATTTTCCAACTTGATGACAATATTAACTTATGGATGTCTACAAAAAGTCTGGATCTGTTCATTATCAAGGGGTGGCCCACATTTAATTTTAAAACTACTTTTTAATTTGTGAACTCTTAAACTTTATTTGAATATTGCTGAACCAATTAAATTGTTTAATGAGGATTAATATTTACTGTATTTGTTTGATGTCATTGGCACACAAACATCTATATCAAAGTGGCATTTATAGTGTGGTTTAATAAACCTACTTTTATTACCTGCAAAAAAAAAAGAAGCCTCCAGTGCCGAGGCCCTTCGGGACATGTAGAATGTCTAATTTGGAACAAAAGACCAGTCTCTCTACTAAAATAATGATTCATTAAATATGCATGTCTGCCTGGTTGCTATAGATGGAATAGATTTAATACCTTAACAAATATGTAATATGTTTTGAGAAGTGTTATTGATGAAATACTAATTCCTTCAGTATAGAATGCAAGGACAAATATGGCTCTGTCTGCCCACATTATGGCAACACAAATGGCACAGCGGTTCGCACAACACCTTACAGTGCCAGCAGTGGAGACCAGACCAGGATTTGAATCCCACACTCTCTGGAAGGAGTTTGGACATTCTCCCTGTGTCTGCTTAGGTTTTCTCTGGGGGCTCTGGTTTCCTCCCACCCTTCCAATCATACTGATGGTGTAGGTTCTTCTTCTTCTTCTTCTTCTTCCTTGGCTTGGCTTCGCAGATGAAGATTTATGGAGGGGTATGTCCACGTCTGCTGCAGGCTCGTTGGTGACTGACAAGTCTGATGCGGGACAGGCAGACATTTTTGCAGCGGTTGCAAGGGAAAATTGGTGGGTTGGGGTTGGGTGTTGGGTTTTTCCTCCTTTGTCTTTTGTCAGTGAGGTGGGCTCTGCGGTCTTCTTCAAAGGAGGTTGCAGCCCGCCAAACTGTGAGGCGCCAAGATGCGAGGCGCAAAGATGCATGGTTTGAGGCGAGATCAGCCCACTGGCGGTGATCAATGGGGCAGGCACCAAGAGATTTCTTTAAGCAGTCCTTGTACCTCTTCTTTGGTGCACCTCTGTCTCAGTGGCCAGTGGAAAGCTCGCCATAGAACATGATCTTGGGAAGGCGATGGTCCTCCATTCTGGAGACGTGACCCACCCAGTGCAGTTGGGTCTTCAGCAGCGTGGATTCGATGCTTGCGGATTCTGCCAGCTCGCGGACTTCGATGTTGGTGATGGTGTAGGTTAATGGGGTGTAAATTGGGCAACACTGACTCGTTGGTCAAACTGACCTGTTACCATGCTGAATGTCTAAATTAGATGCATCACTGCATTAAATGATTCAATATTCATTTTTCATCCAATTCTTATTGCTCATAGTAAGGAATATCAGAATCAGAATTTATTGACATGAACATGGCATGAAATTAATTGTTTAGCGGCAGTATTGCAGGTGCAAAAATCACTATAAATTACATTTTTTAAAAATAAATAATACGTGGAAAAGAACAGAAAGTGAGGTAGTATCTGTGGTTCATTGTCCATTCAAAAATCTAATTGCAGAGGGGAAGAAACTGTTTTTGTATCATTGGGTGTTTGTCTTCAGGCTCTTCTAACTCTTTCCTGATGGTAGCAGTGAGAAGAGGGCATGGCCGAGGTGGTGAGGGTCCTTGAGGTTAGAGCCTGCTTTCTTGAGATTTCCTGATGCCCATGATGGTGCTGGTCAAGTTCACAACTCTGTCGTCTTTTCCATTCGCACCTCCGTACCAGACAGTTATGTCACTATTCAACCACAGTACATTTTATCACATACCAAATTTCCTCAAACTCCTTATGAATACAGCTGCTAGCGAGCCTTCTTTCATGATGGAGGCCCCAGAATAGATCTTCAGAGATGTTGACACCCAGGAATTTGAAGTTATTAACCCTCTCCAATGCTGACCCCTCAATGAGGACTGGATTGTGTTCCCCTGATATGTAATGTCAATGGAAAAAGTCTGCAGATGCTGGGGTCAAATACAATACACAAACATGCTGGACAATTTCAACAGATCATGAGAAATAAAGGGTAACCAAGATTTCAGGCCTGGACCCTTCGTCTGGAATATATGGCTGTACACTCGCTAATGGCACAATAGATTCAGGTTCAATCCTGATCTTTAGTGCTGGCTGTGAGCTTTTGGGTTTACTTTTGTTTCCCAGTAACCTCCCATGTCATAGGAAGGTTAAGTGGCTGCTGTATATCATTCCTAGATGTAGGCAAGTGGTGGAAATGCGGTGAATTGATGGGAATGTGAGAGGAATAACAATGAGAAAAGTGTAAGTGGCTAGCTGATGGTCAATGAGTACTCAATGGGCTGCAGGACTGGTTTCCATGCACCTTCTCTCTCTATTTTTTTTCCCAAACTTTATTTATTGAAAAATTATTGGTAAACATACAAAATACACTTCACAACAAAATTTTTTATATATATGAAAAGAAAAAGAAAAAACAACCCCCCCCCCCACCCCTTCAGCTAGCTCTCTTAAGGAGAGCCAAAGAAATATATATTAAAAAAAGAACTAAAAAAAGGAATAAAATAAATCAAAGTACCTCTAAATGCATATATTCCAAATATAATGACCACATTAACAAAAAATATACAATTATCATGCAAAACATAAGTAATTTTATCCATAACAATACAAGCTTTCATTTCATTCTGCCATCGCATTATACTAATCACCGTCTTATCCTTCCATGTACTTGCTATACATTTTCGAGCTACAGACAACGCCAATTATACAAATGTGATTTGAAATTTATCCAACCCCAATCCCTTTAAAGGAATCACATAGCCCAGTTAAAAAAAAACATATGGATCTAATGGCAACTTAATCTTATACATTTTTTCCAAAATTGACTTAATTTCTTCCCAAAATGGTTGTACAATCATACATGACCAAACAACATGTAAAAAAAGTTCCAACACACATACCACATATAATTAACCATTCCATATCATGCAATTAACACTCTCATGACACATATTCATCCAGTAATCTTCAGAAAAAAAAGGTAAATCATTTTCCCATTTAAACTTAGATTTCTCCCATTCCGACTTGTCCCTATTATCTTGTAATACTTGATACATAACAGAAATATAACTCTTTTTAGGTATAGAAGAAATCAAAGACTCAAACTCCGACAATACCGGTAAAACAATCTCTCTACATACATTTTTTTTAACCAGTGACCGAAGTTGATAATAAACAAATAAAGAAGCTTCAGCAATATCAAAATGCTCTTTCAATTGAATAAAAGAAAGAAACTGACCTTCTACAAAACAATCCTGCAATATTTTTATACCCTTAAAATCCCAATTCTTTAAATGACTATTAAACAATGAAAAAGGAATAAGTTGATTATTATATAATGGCGTTACAATAGATAATTTACCTTTTGATCCTATAGTCTTATTCTTTTTTGTCCATAACATCAATAAATGTTTTAATATCGGCACATCATACTCCCGTAATAAATCTATGTTCCATCAAAATATAAATTGATGTACTGCAGTTTCAGAAATACATGCCATCTCAACTTTAGCCCAACTTGGAGATTGATCCAAATCCATCAAACCATTAATAAATTTAAGTTGGGCTGTCTCATAATAATTCTGAAAATGAGGTAATTGAAATCCACCTAATGCATACTTCCAAGTAAGCTTATTTAATGCTACCCTTGGTAATTTACCTTTCCATAGAAATTACCTCATAGCTTTATTTAAATCCTGAAAAAAGTTCCTGGTAAGAAAACATGGTATTGATGGAAACAAATATTGAATACGTGGAAAAATATTCATTTTAATGCAATTAACCCGGCCAATTAAAGTTAATGGAAGGTCTTTCCATTTAATTAAGTCTGCTTTTATCTTTTTCAACAATGGAACATAATTTAATTTATATACAGATTGATATTCAGTGTTCACAATTATTCCTAAATATTTAATTTTATCTGTCCATTTCGAATTAATAACATTTTTATAAACTGAATAATCTCCTTCACCTACCGGTAAAATTTCACTTTTATCCCAATTAACTTTATAGCCAGATAATGATCCATACTGCGATAAACATTCTCGTAAATGCGGCAAAGATTGTTCCAGATTTGTTAAGTATATCAAAACATCACCTGCAAATAAATTAATCTTATACTCTTCATCCAAAACTCTCATCCCTTGTATCTGTTCATTTTGCCATATTGATTGAGCTAACGGTTCAATGACCAACGCAAATAGGGCTGGTGACAATGGACAACCTTGTCGAGTAGAATGCGTTAATTTAAATAACAACAAATTTTTTCCATTTGTCACCACCCTAACAGTCGGGTTTGTATATAAAAAAGGGCCAAATATAAACTTTTCCAAGACCTTAAATAAAAAAATTCCATTCGACCCTATCAAAAGCTTTTTCTGCATCAAGTCGATATGCATTAGTCAAATTAATTAGCCGAAGAATATTATCTGAAGCATATCTATTTTTAATAAAACCTGTTTGATCTACATGTAGCAATTTAGGTCAATATTTAGCAAGCCGATTTGCTAACAATTTAGCTATTATTTTATAGTCCACATTCAATAAAGAAATAGGTCTATACGAAGACAATTTTAATGGATCTCTATCTTAAAGCACTAGAACAAGATTCTGGTAACCCATAATGTTACCAGTCACTTGTTGTAATACCTCCCCAAACACCGAAGATAAATCTTCATAAGCTTCATTAGCTTGACTTAATAACAAAAAAGCATCTGAAATAAAACATTCATCATCCACATTAGGCGCATAGATATCAAGTAAAGTCCAAAGTTCATTAAAAATTTTACAATCCACTTTTAAAACCTTCCCAACATTCCCCTCTACTGTCTGTAACTCAAAAGATAAATTCTTATGAACTAAAATCGCTACACCTTTTGCCTTAGAGTTAAATGAAGAAAAAAAACATGACCAACCCAATTTCTTTTCAATTTCAAATGTTCTTTTTCAGTCAAAGGTGTTTCTTATAAAAAAAACAATATCAATTTTCAATTTCTTAATATAAGCTAAAACTCGCTTTCGCTTAATTGGATTATTTAATCCTTGAACATTAAAAGTCACAAATTTCAAACTATTAATAAACTATTAATATAAACACGTAAAATATTTTAAAAATGCTCTCTTGTTAATAAACAAAATCTACTGTACCTCCCCTAATGTTATAAAAAAGTTAATATAAAAAGGAATGCAATTAATTCCCCTGAAAAAAAAAACCACCCAAAGGTAGTAATTCCCTAAAAAACTGGGTATTGAACACCCCACCAGTGGCAGATGACTATCAAAGATATCAGTGCCATCCACCTCCCCCCCCCAGCCAGAAATACAATATATAATGAAATTCAACATCATTAATATATTCACATCTTGAGACCCACCTTCTTCAAGCTCCTCCTCCAGTTGTTCCTGTGAACTAGCTATAAAAGGCAAGTCCTCTTCTTGTTCCCTCCTCGTTAAGACTTTCCCCGTGTGGCTGCAGGTTTGGACACCCCCCTCCCCCCGCCCCCCGCCCCCCCCCCACCCCCCGCAACCCACACGCGTTCCAACAGATCCTGGACTCTGGAAGCACCACGCATGCCTGGCAGAGTGAGGGGCTGTGCAGGAGTGGCTTCCAGCGCCCTCCCGGATGTCCCCGACTCCCCCGACGGCAGCGCGGGCCCAAGGATTCCATGCTCTGTCGGATCGGCCGCGCGCTCAACTTCGCGAACATGCGGGTCGTCGGTTGATTTCCTCAACAAGCCATCTTGCAGGGAGAAGACTGGCGCTGGCGTAACATTCAACCTGGCTGGTGTCCTCTGTGGCCTGGAGGCTCCCAATGGCAGCTCCGTGGTTCCAGCTGGACAGGTAGGCCTCAGTTCTTCAGCACTTTTAAAAAGTAGTTTTTTCTGTAGTTGAACCTTAGATTTTTTTAATATTAGCCGCCATTATAGACAACTAATGTACTTAGAAGCAGAAATAAAACATTTATATATGTAGATTAAAGTTTAAAAACTGGTATTTAAAAAAATTGGCTGGGGAGGATTAGGACTGCACATCTGCCCTGTACGCCATCTTGCCACGCCACCCCCCCCCCCCCACCTTCTCTCTCTATTGAGACACATTCCATTTATAACCAACCATTAAAAATGCCTTCTCATTTACTGAAGAAACCAGTTTGCATATTCAGTCCAATAAGTGTAACCATTGAACTTGGTGAATAGGAATTGCTGGAGGAACTCAGTGGGTCAGTCAGTGTTTCGAGTCAGGACCTTTTATTGAGACAGTCCCAATAAAGATCAAACACACAAAACATTGACTGACCATTTCTCCCCTTGGATGCTGACTGACCTGCCGAGAACCTCCAGCAGCTCATTGTTTGCTTAAGATTCTACTGGTTTTTGTTTATCTTCTTTTGAGCTTGATATCATACCTAAGCAGTTGCGCTTAACAACAGGAGCCATAAGTATATTGGCTGTTAAAATTAAGTATCCATGCTGGGCAATACTATCACCCAAAATTAAATCAACTCTCATTTACTAGCAGAAAAATAGAAGCAAATAAAAAAGAGATCAACAAAAATTATACACTGCTCAGAAAAAGCCTAAACGAGAATAGTAAGTTAGCAGCATTGTCCTACAAATTCCCAAGAAATCATCCATTAATTTAGACTTCAGAATCCCTTACAACTTGCCTGCTTTCTTCACAATTAAGTGTCATGCTGCTCACAGGAAATGAACAGAGTTAAGAAAGTAAGGAATGACCTGCTCTGTTGGATGTGCAATGAAGCATTAAAAAGAGTTCAAGGCAGCCAGGAAGCAGTGATTAGTTTAATATTTAGATGTAGTGCGTTTCACAGCTCCATTTTACTGCAATGCCATGTACTCAAAGCCAGTCAAGATGGTTGCCTGAAGAAAGACGAATCGAGAGCCCCATGTGGCCACTGCATTGAGCTATTCCAGTTTCCACTTACAAACGCAGAGATTCAATGCTGCTTTACTTTGCATGATTCCCCTTGAAAATCACGTCTAAGCTCAAATCAGAGAAGACAATCTCACATCAGATTCATATTTATTGTCAGAGTACATACGTGGCATCATATCAGATTCTTTTTTCCTGCAGGCAAGGCAGATTTACCACTTACTGGTAATGCAAAAACTGCATTCAAGAAGATACGTATAAATGTATACAAATAAAGAAATGTAAACAAACTGACTGTGCATTCTAGAGAGAAAATCAATAAAGTGCAAAAATAAGAGTCCTTAAAATAGTCTCTGACTGAGTTGGTGATTGAGGAGTCTGATGGTGGAGGGGGAGCAGCTGCTCTTGAACCTGGTGGTGCAAATCTTGTGGCACCGATACCTCTTTGCTGACAGTAGCTGCGAGAACAGAGCGTGTGCTGGGTGGTGTGGACATCAATTCCCAACCAGATCCAGAGCACTAACTGCCATCTGACTCACTGATACTATCAAAATATTTCCCTAATTTCCACCCTGGAGACATAGCCAGTGAACAGAAATGACAATCCTAAAAAACGCAGCATCTCAAGTGAATGCTTCACAACTGATTTTTTTTAACTCCTTCAATTGGAATCCTTTGAATGAAAGCCATGTTCCACAACTGGTGTGCCAGGTTGCTAGGGTTTTTGTTCTCCACTGAATGCTACTTCTAAAAAAGCAGGATAATCATTCCAGACCAAAAGGCCTGTCTGTCTTCTATCTAATGCTGTAACCCTACTGTCTGAGCACATGGAATAAAGCAGTGTGAAAGCTGCCAGCAGTGGTCTTGGAAGTTGCTTGGAATCCTGACCCTCAAAAGATGAAAGTAACTCATCTCTTGCGGAGAGGAGAAAATAAACTAGATGAAGATAAATAAGCTCCGCTACCTCCATGAAAGGACCTCACAGCTAATTCCAGCTTTGACATACTTCAAATATGCAGACGTGAATATAAATATAAAGCAATCGAACATCAACTACCCGATCAAAGCTCGGTAAAGCAGTTGATTATTATTTGACTTTGAAAATGTGACCTACTGTAATATGGGTTGGCAAAGGTTTCTCCCCAAGATCTGGCAAATGGGCTCTATTGATCAATGTGGGACCAGGGGAGAAAAATCAAACAGCAGGATTTCTCAGAGGCCATGCAGCTCCTTTAAACCAGTCTCATCATTCAATTAGGACAGATAAAACCTTAACATTATTTACCTGCCTTTCAAGTTTAATATCCTCTGACTGTACATATACAACCAGGTGAAGGAAAGTTTCTCTGGACAATGGTGCGCACACATACACAGCACATAGCAATCACATACTGTCTATAAATAGATAGAATTTAAAATGAATATATAGAAATACTTTGGAATTATTGACTTGATTACAGGATACTCTTCATTAATCTCACAGCCTGCGGGAAGAAACTATTTTCCACCATGGCAGTCTTGTTTTTGATGCTCCTGTACCTCTTTTTTGATGGTAATAGGTCAAAGATACTGTGTGCTAAATGGAAAAGGCCCTCAATAATTCTTGGAGCCCTATGAAAGCCACACCCCAGGTGAATGTCATCAATAGAGGAAAGAGAGACCCAATGATCTCAGCCATTTTGATGATCCTCTGTATTGACTTCCGGTCCAATGCTTTGCAGCTACCATACCAGACAACAATGCAGCCAGTCAGGATTGTTCATGTAAAATGTTGTCAAGATGGGGACCAGTGGCCTTGTTCTCCTCAACCTCCTGAGGAAATGTAAGTGCTGCTGTGTCTTCCTGACTACTGAGGTGTTGAAAGTCCAGGATAGGTCATCCATTCTATGCACCAAAAAAGCTTTGTCCTCTCCATGACAGAGCCATTGATGTGCAATGGAGAGTGGTTGATCTTCTTCGATACTTAAAAATTCTATTCATTCTATATCCTCAAAATTTCAATTGAGAAAGAAACCAGAGTGAAAATCAACCAGGAAATTCACATTTGAGTGGGAACCTGGACTCTTGGAGCACCTTTGCAGGTTTGAGTTGGATCACAAGTAACTGATCACACATTTCCTTCCCCACATTGAACTCCACAAGCAATTGGTTTGTACACTTTAAAAAAAAACATTCTTTCTGCTCACACACTTGCAATCAACAATGTTTGCATGTTAACTGGATATAAACTTGGATAGAAATTTCCATTTTTTTGACACGTAATCAGCCAGCAGTTAACCACAAAAACAAAATCTAATTCAAGGGGAATTTATTTGTAAAACTTTGGCAAATTATTCTCTGATGTGTTTCATTTGAAACAAAGACCACATTAATCCTAAATAATTTGAAAGATGTGATCAGCCATTCTCAGTGGGGGCTTTACGACCCTCATGTACCCACAGTACATTTAAGTAAAGACCTTTTTTAACCTCGCAATACAAATATTTTAATTATTTTTATTGTAGTTTGTAGGAATGAAGTATGGACCATAGGCAAAAAAAGGTAGAGACTGGCTGCACTAGATCACCATAATGGTTTAGCTTACAACTAATTGGAACAATGCCTCCATTCAGTTCCCACTTTGCCTCAAATGAGCCATTCTCAATGATCCAATTCCAATACCACTAGTCTTAGATCCTGATAGCTGGAAAACTGGCAACCAATCAGGGTTCATTGGGGAAGGGGAGATAGGTTTGAATCTCCTGTCAGTCAATCCTAAATAGAAGTGTAAATTTGTGGAAGATCAAACTTGGTAAATCATATTGCTCTCAGAACATGCTTGTTATTGCTTAAATTCTGGTAGGCATTGGTTGAGTTCATAAGAATTATTCCCCTCATCAAAAGAGTCGCAAACCTGTAGGATGAGATTTAAAGTGATTGGCAGATGAATTGAAGTTTGGGGTGGGGGGGAGGAATGCAGAATATATTTTTCACCCAGTGGTTCCGGAATCCATTGTTTGAAAGCGTGGAGAAGGTAAAAACAAACTCTTTAAAACCTTGGTGCGTCCTTGAAGAACTGTGACCTGCAGGGCTATGGACCTGGTGCAGAAAAGTGGGATGAGTCAATGGTAGCTCTTTATAAACGAGCAAATATGCGATGAACCAAATTGTCATGTTTTTTGCCCCAGATTTTGTATGATTCTGGACTATAACATTTTTCGAGAGGTAGTCACCATGAAATTGTGCATGGCAAAGCTTGTCGCACGAATCTGATAGCGTTTCAAAGAGTTGATAAAGAGGGTTGATGAGCACAGTACAGTGGATGTTGTACATATTGATTTTAGCAAGGCCTTTGACAAGGACTCCATGGCAGATTAGATGAGCACTCGATCTGGAAGGTGAGATCACTTAAGATCCAAGGGGAGCTGACTCACTGGATTCAAAATTCTCTCATTGAAAGGAGACAGAGGGTGGTATTGGAAGGATATTTTTTCTGATTGGAGGCCTGTGGTGTACTACAAGGGTTGGTCCTGCGTTCACAATTATCTGTTATATATATGAATGATTTGGATGACACTATAGTTCATAGCAATGGGAAATTTGGAGATTTCATCAAAATTGGCAGGAATGGTGGTGTAATGTACAACAAGCCTTCATGTCAATGCACCTGTAGGTGGAATGAGCTGCCAGAAGATGACCTGTAGCTGGAATGAGCTGCCAGAGGATGACCTGTAGCTGGAATGAGCTGCCAGAGGATGACCTGTAGCTGGAATGAGCTGCCAGAGGATGACCTGTAGGTGGAATGAGCTGCCAGAGGAATATAGAGCTGGAATGAGCTGCCAGAGGAATATAGAGCTGGAATGAGCTGCCAGAGGAATATAGAGCTGGAATGAGCTGCCAGAGGAATATAGAGCTGGAATGAGCTGCCAGATGATGACCTGTAGCTGGAACGAGCTGCCAGAGGAATATAGAAGCCGGCACAATCTTGACATTCAAAAGACATTTTGAACCAAATGTGGACCAAAATATTGACCAAATGGAGGCAAATGGGACCAGCCCAGAATGTCAACATGGACAAGTTGAGCCGAACATCCTGTTCCATGATGTATGACTCTGTCAAAACCTATCTCAAGCTAATCCTCTAAGAAACACGAAATGAGTGGAATTTACAGGTTGTATTAATGATCAGTTTATTGTCATACACATTGTACAATGTACATATGACCAAAATTCATTCTTGCTGCAGCTTGTACTTGTAAACTATGACAGTAAAATAATTGAATTAAATTAAAGGAGAGAATTAATATAAGATAAATAATAAATATTTACAGTAATCCTGGTGCAAAAAGTGACTGGAATAGTGCAGACCATCCCTGATTAGTATACCAAGGGGAGGTTCATATCTGATAGCTATTGGGAAAAAAAAATCTTAAACCTAGAGGTGCTGGTTTCTAGGCTTCTGTACCTTCTGCCCAAAGGTGGCATGTCAAATCTTCTAAGAAAGTAGAGCTGTTGGTAGCACCTTTTTCACAGTTTTCTTAATGTGCTGGCTGCAGGAAAGGCGTTCTGAAATACAGACTCCCAGGAACTTGAAGGTTCTGACACTCTCCACCTGCTTCCCTTCAATGCCGACAGGTGCATGGTTCCTTGGCCTCTCTTTCCTAAATTCAACAATAAGCTCCATGGTCTTGGTGTCACTGAGAGATTATTGTTCTGGCACCATCCAACCTGGTTTTCCGTCTCCATCCTGAATTCTGACTAGTCATTTCTGGTTATTTGGCCAACAGTGTC
Organism: Narcine bancroftii; assembly: GCF_036971445.1. Classification (NCBI taxonomy): domain Eukaryota; kingdom Metazoa; phylum Chordata; class Chondrichthyes; order Torpediniformes; family Narcinidae; genus Narcine; species Narcine bancroftii. The sequence continues at coordinate 2,968,489 of NC_091482.1, read as the reverse complement.
GACAGTGAATTTGTAGATTGAGTTGGAGGTGAACTTGGCTACACAGTCATAGCTGTGCAAGAATAGTAGAGGGAACTAAGCATCCAACCTTGGGGTTCCATGTGCTGATGTCCAGTGAGAAGGAGGTGATGTTGCTGACTACACAGACTGGGGTCTGCCAGTGAGAAAGTCGAGGATCCAGCTTCAGAGAGATGTCAGAGCTCCAGGTCCTTTAGCTTGGTCATGAGTCTTGCTGGTATAATGGTGTAGAATGCTAAGTTGTAGTCAATAAACAACATTGTTGCTTCTGCGATCTCAGTGATCTAATCCAGAGTGGAAGTCCAGCAAGATGGACTCTGGCATTGACCTGTTCTAACGATATTAAACTGGAGAGGTTCCAGGCCCATGTTGAGCTAGAAGTTATTCGCTCATAACCAACCTCCCTCAAAGCTCTTCAATACAGTGGACATTGGTCCCACCCGCTGAATCATTGAGGCTTGCCCCCTTGCTCTTCTGAAGAATGGAGAGTAATACAGTTTATGCCCCTCCCCCCTTAAATATGCTGTGACCTCCAGGGAGGTCCCTGTTAAGAATTTGCTCCTGCAAATATTCAAGTTAAACAGCATCAATGGAGAAGGAAATAGAGTTACTGCTTTAGATCTATACGTTCCTTAAGTTGCAGAGAGGGAGAAGAATGGAAAGAACCAAAAGCATAAGTTGTGGGGTGGAAGCTGAGAAACTGAATGGCCCAAGTGCAGCAAGAGAAGGTGGAGAACGTTTGTTCATCAACAGAAGTTGATGAAAGGCCATCAACCTGAAAAATTAGTTTCTGAGCTGCCTGACATGCTAAATATTCCCAACACTTGCTGTTTATATTTTTCCAACTGTTGTCATCCACAAAAAAAGCTTGTCGCCTAGGTCTTCCTCAAAGGTCTTCTCTGCCCAGATTACAGAGTATATTCAAACCTGCCAGAAGCAATAATGGACACAATCTTTACTGCACAAAAATGCCAAGAGGAAGGAGCATCAAACGCTTTTCAATTATTGATCTCACCAAAGCCTTTGTCCCCAATAATTAAGAAGAACTGTGCAGCATTTATTTTTTACGTTTGGTTGTCCTCAGACATCTATCTCCTCCCGACACCTAACCACGTAACAACATGCAAGACACAATACCAGCCAAAAGGCTTACAACAGATTCAATTTCATTGTACGCGGGTATCAGCAAGGCTCCACATCTCTTCCCTCCGGATTGGAGGGAATCCACTAACAAATTGGAGACCGTTGAATCTCCAAAACCAAGATTCTTCCGATTATATTCATCAATCCACAGTCCACAGATAAGACCAGCTGTTTGCACATCTCCTTTTGTCTCCCCGCAATTCCCTCCCAGGAAAAAGACTCTGCTTACCCCATGGCACTCATTATTGTATAAACTTCTAACAACTCTCCCCTTAGCCTCCAGTGTTCCAGAGCAGCCATTCTCGATTTTTTTTGTTGACCCCTTCTGACTCTGCTTAACTTATATCGGCACCCTTCCCTGTGAAGCAGTTGTTTAGTTGGTTTCTTTCATGCTTCTTTCCTACCACTACATAAAAAACTACTGAAATTTCACAATTTCAGTCCATCCACCTTCCCCCCCCCCCCCACAACCCTCAACTGTGCTCTGGCCCCGGAGAGGTGGGGGGGGGGGGCGGTGGCATATGGCCCCTATTGAGAATAGCTGGTCCAGAGAAATCAGCCCAAGCTCATACCCTCTAATGCAGGAAATATCCTGGTAAACATCTTCTGTACCCTTCCAAAGCTTCCAATATGGGGTGACCAGAATTACACACAACACTCTACAAGGGAAGCCAAACTAAAATTTAACATAGCTGCAACTTAACTTCCTTACGCTTATACTCAGTGTCTCACCCAATGAAGCCAAGCAGATCATATGGCTTCTGTACCATCCTACCTGCTTTCAAGGACATGAACCCCCAGTTCCTCTGCAATCAATGTTTTTAAGAGCCCTGTCACTGTTTTCTTTCCCCTCCCAATGTGCACCTCGCATTTGTCCAGATTAAACTCCATCTACGTTCTCTGCCTATATCTGTAACTGATTTATATTATGTTGTATTCTTTGATAGTCCACACACTGTCCACAACTCCATCAATCTCAGTCATTTGCAAATCTACTCACACACAGGTCTCAAAACCTAAACCTGCGGAACATTACTGGTCACGGACCTCCAGCCAGAATAACACCCTTCCACCACTATATACTCTGTCTATTATGTACCAGCCAATCCCAAATCAAAACTATCAATTCACCATGGATCCCATGCAACTGTACCTTCTGGATTAGCCAACCATGAAGGACCCTGTCAAATGTTAAGTGTCCACATTGACAACATCCACTGCCCTCTCCTCAAGAACAACCATTTTCACCTTCAATCAAATTTGTAGGCCATGACCTGTCCCGCACAAAGCCATTTCCCTAATGTGGCCTTTCCAAATGCGCATAAATCCCTATCCTTAAATATCGTCTCCAAAAACTTCCCTACCACTGATGATCACTGGGCTATAATTGCCTGGTTTATCCCCATTTCCCTACCACTGATGATCACTGGGCTATAATTGCCTGGTTTATCCCCATTTCCCTACCACTGATGATCACTGGGCTATAATTGCCTGGTTTATCCCCATTTCCCTACCACTGATGATCACTGGGCTATAATTGCCTGGTTTATCCCCATTTCCCTTCCTGAACATAACAGTTATGTAACTGGGTGACTTCAGAAGCCAATTCAGAGGACAGTTATAAATTAACGGAATTATTCAAGTCTGGAGTCAGATTTAAGGCAGACTGGATAAGGATGGCAGATTTTCTTGCAGAAGGACATGAGTGAACCAGATAGGTCTTACTATAGACTAGTAATTTGTGATCCCATCGAAGTGATTTACCAGGATAACAATTTAAAGAGGGCTCACAAAATCTGTGAAAACTCCCTTCACCCTACATACAGCATCTTTCAGCTACTCCTATCAGAAAAGAGATATGGAAGTATTAGAACCAGAACCACGAGACTGAGAAAGAGCTTTTTCCCATGGGCAGTGAGACTGAATGACTGATGAACTGCCTAAACAACTCGCTGTGACTCCACTATTTATTAATAATATTTATTTTCATCTATGTATATAGGTTCTGTATATACGTATCATTTGTCTGTAAGTGTTACATCTGAATGCGTGCTTGCATTGTTTTGCACCGACCGGGTTTTGCTGTTGCATTGGGTTGTACTGATATATCAGATGATAAATAAACTTGAACATTGCCAATTTGAGTTGTTCCAGATTATTTATTGCATTTAAATTCCACAATTTCCATGCTGGCATTTGAATTATAGTCTCTGGATTGTTAGTCCAGAGCTCTAGATTATTAGCCGGGCAATATTAAAGCTGCAATGCCATCGCATTGAAAAACTGTCAATGCCAAAGAACTCCAGCCCAACATAAATCTGTAAGTTAAGAGGGGGGAAATAAAGTCTGCAATTAAATCTGCAACATTTTCTTCATTTTGGATGACAGTGAAATTTCCCAAAGTAACACATTTTTAAACCAAAACAAAATTCTTGTGTCACATGCAATAATGAAGTCGACCCACATGGAATCCATTGAGTTTATGTTTGCACAGCACAATAAGTTTACTTTAATCTATTTATGAATTACTTACTGGGGAAAAATGGATAGGATCAGGCCGACTCTTTACATAAACAATCCTAATACTCATGTCTCAACTGGGCAGCCAATAAATTACCTCTGACATTGCTCAGGGAACAATTTACAAATAAATACTTGCAACGCCGTTTTCTTCCTTCTCTTCTTACAAAGCTGAATGTGCTCAAGCGTGATTCGAAGACATTAAGCTGATTTTAACTTCCCTGTCTTACCCAGAGGCGCTGAAGTCAATTGGTGGCATCCATACTGAAAGTCAAGTTAATGAAGTATCTGCACGTATTCTTCCTTACATGCTCTCACGACATTGCAGATACTTCTCAGTTAAATAAATACATTTTTTCAACAATCTTTTTTGAGACAGAAGACAACTTCCTTTGCACGCTAACATCTCACAACTGGAAAATTGCAGAAACCTTCAATATCGATTGTCCAATATATGTATTCTCCATAAATACCATAAATGTAATCACCAAATTTTTTGGACTACTTTTTCAGGCCAAAAAAAGGGGTGTCAACTTTTACACAGGTCAAACCTTTGACCCAAGTACCAGCCTCATTCAAGGCGTTAGAAACTCGGACGATTAGGACCAGTTGATAAGTATGCGATCAGAACATCAGGAGTTCAGATGGGCGAGTTGCCGGGGGCATTGTGAGCTTGAATGGGAAGCCGGTGCCAAAAATAAGGGAATTGACCTTTACACAAGTCATACAAAATACTTGGCCCAAAAAAGGAGGAGGGTGGGTTTGACTCTTGACACGAATAAATATGGTATATACCAGGAAGGAAAGCTTTCGTGTCTTGTTCCAAATTTCTATCTTCAGCAGAATCTGAAAGCTTTCCTCACAATACCATGATGTATCAGATTAGATTATATGTTAGTCCTGGAGTATAGTTTGAACCTTTTGGCTCGCGATGCATCCATGCAATCTCGGGCCAAGGATACCCCATAGTTTTACTGACTCGACCAGAAAACAATCCCATTCGCTCAACAACACAACAAACAGTTGGTTTAAATTCCAAGCCACGATTACCGAACAGTCTGGCTTCACTCTTCTCTCCCATAATAGTAACACTTAAGAGGGTCCTATATACACACATAAACATTCAGGTGATCGATTCTGAGCACACAGCAAAGTTTTAGTTTAATTTGGACATCATATTCATCATGTGGCCTGTTCCATGCTGCACTGCTCTCTGTCCCACATGGAAGTTAAGAATCCCAACATAACATTCAGAGAAGTGCAGTGACCTGAATAATATTACGGCATAACTAAACAGATTATACAATCATGTTTGTGGCAAATTATCATAAATTGACTGTCACTTTTCCTACATGGTAACAACGATCACACTTCAAAACGGCCATGCTAAATTGTTTTGGGACATCCAGAGGTGGAGAATTGCACCTCTTCCTTTACTTTAAAATAGTACAGTAGGAGGAAAAATTTCCTCATTATTTTTCTCACGTAGAGGGGGGCCAAATTGTGGGAAGTGACTACCAAATTTGATATCACAGCTCTTCCCACAGTATAGATTATGATTAAATGTATCTCAACGCCACCCCCTACAGGTTCATTCTTGCAATTCCAAAGCAGTTATTTCTGATCCATTTTTGGTATCAATAAAAATCTCTCTGAAATACACAATTGTAATCATTGCAAGTCCAGAAGGTATTTTTAAAGTATAAATAAAGAATCACTTTAGACAGCTAACAAAACCTCACTAACAAATGCTGCAAAACATGGAAGTACGAATATGTGTCAAACTGAAACATGAAAGACTGCAGAGGCTGTGATTGTAGTAAAAACACAGAAATGCTGGTGGAACTCAGCAGGTCTTGCAGCGTCCACAGGAGATATATTACTGACATTTTGGACTTGAGCCCTTCCTCAAGATAAGAGTTAAAAAAGAGACACGCGTTAAAAAGGACAGGGAAAAAGAGAAGGGGGAAATGGTGGATTTCCCATTCTTTTTAATACAGACTTGAGGAAGGGCTCAGGCCCAAAAGGTCAGTAATACATCTTTACATCCTATGGATGCTATGGGACCTGCTGAGTTCCACCAGCATTGCACAAAAATGCATGCAGACTTCACATTGGTAAAAATACTCCACAAAATTCCTGCACTAGTTTAACAGAGAAATCAATCCATGTACAAAGGGAATTAACCCAATAGCTGCTCCTATATCCCTGGGATATTAAGCTTTATTCAGATAAAAGTTTTCATCAGTAATATCTGTAGCGAGACTGATCTGTAACAGCCGTCGGGAAGGTTAACTGTAGATGATTGTCATAGTTCCAAATCTGAAGCGTTCAGGTATATTTAATATTTATATTAAACAGGGGTCTTTCTAGAAAGACAGCCCTTCAATAAGATTTCACAGTTATCTGTTCAGAACAATACAGACATTTCCCACTTTATGTAGGTATGGGACTGGACTATCAGTGAATAAAATGTTAAATAACTTGTTAATATGCTACTCGACTTAATCTTCACAAATTATTTTCCTAATCTCGTCCTTTTCTTCCCTCTGGTCCAGGTCTATCCTGCTATCTGGATCATCTTTTAAATTTAGCTCAGTGACTCTGAAGGGGCTTCTCTTTTTAGCCAGGCTACGCTAATGGAAACCCTTTGTCTGCCTTACAGCAGGCAGAGGGCAATATTACATGTACTATTAATAATAAAGGTACTGCATCTTGAACCTTGAAGTGAATCTTTCATCCATTCTGGATTATTGCTGTCCTCTCTAACTGATCAAAACACAATACAGTCAATGCATAGAGAATAAACATCATGCCTTGCACACACATTCCTGGAATAGAATTAAAAACTGAAAACTGTTACACATTGAACTTCCAATGAATGACAAAAACTGGAGAGAAATTTTTGAATAATTCTAGTTAAGACTGACTGAAATATGTTTTGCAATAAAGAACCTGATATGGATCCAATCATGTTTTAAGTTGGTGAGGCAACGGATAGGGTGGACTGAAGCAGATGTTCAAGTTTTGAAAGACTCCAAAGTGTTCTTGAATATATTTATGCGGGTGTGAAACTTCAAAAGACAAGCACAACAGCAGAGAGCTGTGGCATCCAAACAATACTCTCCTAGTTCTGCAGCTCCACTCAAGTTTCTTCCAGCTCCTATTAAGCCAGCTGGCAGATCAATGGCAAGAATTTCCTCATTTTGCACTTTCTTCAACAGCTGCCCCAGGATGTAGGAAATGCCTGGTTCTAGACAAGATCAGAGCCATGGAAGTTTGCCTCTTCATGCTAGTAGCTGGAGTGTGTTTGCTACTCTTTGCACTCAACAAATTTAAACGGTCATTACTAGTGTGATAAATATAAAGCAAGACAGCACACGTACTGAGCAATTAAATCCATGATCAGATAACTGGGTCAATAAATTTCCATCATGTTAAAAGGATAAATGCTAACCTGGGTCCACTTACTACTTCTGAAATATAATACTTTTTCTCGGTTCATTCCTGTGTAACGACCAAATGTAAAACGAATGTTTTAGCTGGTATGATTATCAGTATATAATCAACTCAGATACAATATGTTTTGTGAATATTCCACAAGAACAATGCCTAAATAAACACATTCTACCCAATTCTCTTTGTGACGTATGCCTTGGGTCTCAAATATACGCCTCCAACTATTGAAAGGCCTGTGAGTGAAGCACGATCGAATAATTCCCAAAACATTGTTTTGACATTATAACTGATAGGATGTCTGGTGCCAAAAGTCCTTTTTTTTAAAAAAAAAATTAACACTCATTGAAAATTTGACTAATGTTCATATTTGACAATGAAAGGAATTCTTAGGGAATTTAAACCAATGTTAAAACTCAGCAACTTATTTCAGGCAGAACTTATTTTTCTGCATTTCGTTTTGATTCTGGACATGTGTGCTTGCTTGAACAGCTTTGAATCTTATTCATGGTGAAAGAATCCTTTGCTTGAATGATCACACCAAAGAGTCCTCTTGTCCAGAAAACAATACCTGAAAATGTTGTCACTATCAGTGAGGAAGAGCTAACTCACAAAACCTCTGCTTGCAGGTATGGTTAGCTGTCACAGAAATTACTCCAAAATCAGGGTCACATTTTGTTCCAACTATCTTTGCTGGACAAATACTAAAAGCAAATGGGAAAGTATTGATCTTCAATTACAGATTCAGGTTTCAGATTTATTATCATTGCAGGTACATGACATCACCTATAACCCTGAGATTCTCTCTCCTGCGGGCAAGGCAGAACGACCACTTATTGGTAGTGCAAATAACTGGTCTCAATGTACACGTGTAAACAAATAAAATATGTAAACAAGCAGGCGCCACTATTAGCTCGTCGGTTAGCGTGATGCTATTACAGCACCAGCGACTGGAGTTTGAGTCTGGCACTGTCTGTAAGGAGTGTGTACGTTCTCCCCCGAGCCTACTATGGTTTGCTCTGGTTTCCTCCCACTGTTCAAAAATGAACCAGGGGTGTAATTGGGCGGTTGAGCTCATGGGCCAAAAGGGCCTGTTAATGTGTTGTATGTCAAAATTTATAAATTTAAATTCAAACAGACTTTGGATTATAGAGAGGGAAAATCAGCAAAATTCAAAAGCAGGAGTCCTTAAATGAGCCCCTGAGTTTGTTGTCGAGGGGTCTGATAGTGGAGGGGCAGCAGCTGTTCCTGAACCTGGTGGGGCGAGTCTTGCAATCTCTTTCTTGATGGCAGCAGCGAGAACAGAGCATGTGCTGGATGGTGTGGGTCTTTGATGATTGTTGCTGCCCTCCGACAGTAGTGTTCACTGTAGATAAACTCAATAGTGGGGAGGGCTTTGTATGTGATGTCCTGGGCTGTGTCCATGACCTTTTATACAGCTTTATGCTAAGGTATATTGGTGTCTCCATACCGGACTATGATGCAACTGGTAAGAACAATTTCCACCATGAATCTGTGGAAATTTGCAAAGGTTTCCAATGTCATACCAAAGCTTTGCAAACTGGGGTAGCATGGCTGGCATAGCAGTTAGTGCAACGTCTTTACAGCGCCAGCGATCGGAAACAGGGTTAGTATCCCGCGCTATCTGTAAGGTATTTGTGCATTCTCCTCATGTGTGTGTGTGTGTGTGTGTGTGTGGGTTTTCCCCAGAGGCTCAAGTTTTCTCCCACCATTTGAAAGATACCAGGGGAGTAAGTTAATTGGGTGCAAATTTGGCCTATTTATGTGCTGTATGTCTAAATTTAAATGAATTCCTAATTCCTGAGGAAGTAGAGGCACTGACGAGCTTTCTTCACAACACCATTGGTGTGTTGGGTCCAAAAAAGATCCTCTGAGATAGTGACTCCCAAGAACTTAAAATTTGCTCACACTCTCCATCTCTGATACCCCAACAATCACTGGATCATACACCTTTGGTTTTCCCTTCCTGAAGTCAACAATCAGCTCCTTGGTTTTGGTGACATTGAGTGCGATGTGGTTGTTTATGCACCATTCAGACAAGTTTTCAATCTCTCTCCTGTCTGCTGATTCATCATCCTTTTTTAGACCCACTACACACACACTGTTCCCTCTAAGCTGTGCATGTGTGCAGAAGCACACACGCGTTTGGCAACCAACACACAAAGGAAAATTAATGTGCGCACAAACGGAACAAAGGGCTATAGTTCAAAGTATAGAATAAAATCTTAACTAAAAATGTTACTTTGTAGAATGCAACCATACTTGGATTATATTAAAATATGCCAATACAGTTTTATTAGCCATGAGAGATAGGCTGTGCCAAAATGATCTTGAAACAATTTCAAGTTTACATTTGCACAAGCATCCAATGCCTACATACTTTTGTCACAGGAAAAAAATTGCACAATGTAAGATTTTTGCGCACACTGGTTTTCTACCTCCCTTCTCCAACCCACTTAAACTGTTTATTTCTCTCATTGAATATTCTTTTAATAATATCTAAAAAAAGAGGAATGATATTCAAATCCAGAAGCTTCAGAAAAAGATTTCTGCAAGCTGAGATTGTTCTGCTTTCCCCTCCCCTAGAATTTGTATTAATGCAAAGTTAAAACCTCTCAAACCACTTTTGCCCTCTTATTTTGCACTATATGCTTCTCCAAACAATGTACGAAACAATTGGATCCTTTATTACTCAAATTGCTCACCAGGAAACAAATTTGACTATAATTGGAAACCAGCTGATTGAGGGCTACTGACTGCAATTTTGAGCACGTATGCAACAAAATCAAAAGTGGTTCCAGTGAAGAGCCAATCAGCAGGAATTAAAATAAAATGCTGAAAATTGCAAAAGGTCTGTCTAGGTGAGGGAAGAGAAAGGATGTGTTAATATTTCAGGTTGGAACCACATAGCCCAAAACATTAACACACACTTTGATACATGAACTTGTATTCATGGAACGCTCTTAACTTAGTGTATTATTATTCTCAGACACAAGATCTAATGCAAATATTTAAAAAGGATCCAAGGGGTAACTTTCTTCACACAGAGGGTGATTGATAAACAGAACAAGTTGCCAGAGGAAATGTGGAAGAGGGTATAATTGCTTCATCTGAAAGACTTTTAGACTAGAACACAGATAGAAGAGGGTTAGAGTGAATGTGATAAGCTCAGATGGCATGGATGAGTTGGGCCAAATGGTATGTTTCAGTACTGCATGACTCTTCACAGCAGACATGATCAAACAAATGTAACATTAACCCTAACGTCGAAGTACTTGAGATGGCAGAGGTCGACAGCATCGAGTCCACGCTGCTGAAGATCCAGCTGCGCTGGATGGGTCACGTCTCCAGAATGGAGGACCATCGCCTTCCCAAGATCCTGTTATATGGCGAGCTCTCCACTGGCCACCGTGACAGAGGTGCACCAAAGAAAAGGTACAAGGACTGCCTAAAGAAATCTCTTGGTGCCTGCCACATTGACCACCGCAAGTGGGCTGATAACGCCTCAAACCGTGCATCTTGGCGCCTCACAGTTTGGCGGGCAGCAACCTCCTTTGAAGAAGACCGCAGAGCCCACCTCACGAACAAAAGGCAAAGGAGGAAAAACCCAACACCCAACCCCAACCAACCAATTTTCCCTTGCAACCGCTGCAATCGTGTCTGCCTGCCCCGCATCGGACTTGTCAGCCACAAACGAGCCTGCAGCTGACGTGGACTTTTTACCCCCTCCATAAATCTTCGTCCGCGAAGCCAAGCCAAAGAAAGAACACAATGAGATAATGGTGTGGGAGACCACATGCTTGGCCAAGGGTTTACAGTGTAAGTGGGGGAGGGCACAAAAGATCAGTTTTGTGGAAGGCTATTCTGAAATGTATGGTCTACACAGCTGTAGGTGTAGCCACCGAAGGTGCAGCATTAAAAACAATAGGTCAGAACTGAGTATGATGACTTCCTACAGGTGTTCTGTAGAAATCAGTGACTGGTTGCACCATGGCCTGGTTTCAGAATTCAACTGCCGAGGGACACAGAGGACAGCAGAAAGTGGCAAACCTAGCCAAATCCACCATGGGTACCAATCTCCATCCCTTGAAGGCATGTGTGTGAAGCACTGCCTCTAGAAGGGAGCCAAATACATAAAGGATCCCCATCACCCTAATCATGTTCCCTTCTTACTACACAGAAATCTAAAATCTCTAGGTTCAAGAACAGTTTCTGTCCCGGAAGCTATCGTGTTTTTTTTTTAATATATTTTTTTTATTTTTCACACTATGAACCATACTGACCAAAATCCACACAGACATTTCCCTCTTGAATATACACGGTGTCATTTTCTCCCCTTTTTCCCCCCTCCCTCCCTCCCCCTCACTCAATGTTCAATCTATATGATACATTAAACCCGTTATCGTACTCTTGAACCTCACAGTATCAGCTGAACCAGTAACACTACAGGTACATAATCTTTTGTCCAAAACCCTTGGGACCAGACACTTTTTGGAATTCGGAATTTTTGGGATAATAGAATAATGGCAACAGGGGTACATTAAGTAATTGAGCTGATTTCAGATTTGTGCAAAACAAAGACACACTCCAACTAGAAGGGTCTCTGGACCCAGGTGTGGGGGGAGGGGGTGCTGCTGTGGCAGTGGATGGAGGGAGGAGTTAGCGGCGACACTGGACGGGGTGAAGGGGGTTGCGGCGGCGCCGAACGGTGGGGGGGGGGTTGGATTGCTGCGGCGCTGGGTGAGTGGAGGTGGTGCTGAATGGTGGTACTGGATGGGGGTTGCAGCTGTGCAGGACATGGGGAAGGTTGTGACGGCGCTGGACATGGGGACAGTATATGAAGCAAGATAAAGGTTAGGAGCACTGAGACATGGTGCTGGACAGGGATGGGTCACATAGGGTCACGTTTGGCGCCAAACACGAGCTTCGGTGCGGAGACGACATCCATGAAAAAAAAATTCTGTTTTCGGAGGTTTTGGTTTTCAGAATTTTGGATAAAAGATACTACAAGGCCACCAAAGATCACATTTTCTGCATTATTAATGAAATGTGAACATTTTCTTTTGTTATGGAGCATATTAATAATACTTAATCTGTTTTGTGTAGATGTGTAGCTACAGTAAGAAATTCTTTCATTGGATCTGGACATTGTTAACAATAAACTCTCATTAATTCATTCATAGAAGGAGCTACGGAAACCATAGTGGAATTTGAAAACGTTTAAAACCAAGACACTGCTAGATCGAAAGCCAACTTGACAAAACCAGACAAACCTATTGTGGGAGAAAAGGTTACATGGGCTTTAATATTTGACAAGATCATGTTTGATTTGAATCATTTTCTAAATGATTCCCTTTTCCCAATTAACCTAGGCTCCAAATATACTGCTCTTGTAAAAATTCAATGGCCAAGTTTCCAGAACCCTCTTGATGTACATAAGAAATAGGAGGAGAAAGCCATTCAGACCCGAATTCAGAAACAGATTTATTGTCATGAACATGCGTCACAAAATTTGTTGTTTGTGGTAGCAATGAGCTCTCTGAAACTTTCTCCATTAACAATGGCGTGAAGCAAGGCTGTGTTCTCGCACCAACCCTCTTTTCAATCTTCTTCAGCATGATGCTGAACCAAGCCATGAAAGACCCCAACAATGAAGACGCTGTTTACATCCGGTACCGCACGGATGGCAGTCTCTTCAATCTGAGGCGCCTGCAAGCTCACACCAAGACACAAGAGAAACTTGTCCGTGAACTACTCTTTGCAGACGATGCCGCTTTAGTTGCCCATTCAGAGCCAGCTCTTCAGCGCTTGACGTCCTGCTTTGCGGAAACTGCCAAAGTGTTTGGCCTGGAAGTCAGCCTGAAGAAAACTGAGGTCCTCCATCAGCCAGCTCCCCACCATGACTACCAGCCCCCCCACATCTCCATCGGGCACACAAAACTCAAAACGGTCAACCAGTTTACCTATCTCGGCTGCACCATATCATCAGATGCAAGGATCGACAATGAGATAGACAACAGACTCGCCAAGGCAAATAGCGCCTTTGGAAGACTACACAAAAGAGTCTGGAAAAACAACCAACTGAAAAACCTCACAAAGATAAGCGTATACAGAGCCTTTGTCATACCCACACTCCTGTTCGGCTCCGAATCATGGGTCCTCTACCGGCATCAACTATGGCTCCTAGAACGCTTCCACCAGCGTTGTCTCCGCTCCATCCTCAACATCCATTGGAGCGCTTTCATCCCTAACGTCGAAGTACTCGAGATGGCAGAGGTCGACAGCATCGAGTCCACGCTGCTGAAGATCCAGCTGCGCTGGGTGGGTCACGTCTCCAGAATGGAGGACCATCGCCTTCCCAAGATCGTGTTATATGGCGAGCTCTCCACTGGCCACCGTGACAGAGGTGCACCAAAGAAAAGGTACAAGGACTGCCTAAAGAAATCTCTTGGTGCCTGCCACATTGACCACCGCCAGTGGGCTGATATCGCCTCCAACCGCACATCTTGGTGCCTCCCAGTTCGGCGGGCAGCCATCTCCTTGGAAGAAGACCGCAGAGCGCACCTCACTGACAAAAGGCAAAGGAGGAAAAACCCAACACCCAACCCCAACCAACCAATTTTCCCCTGCAGCCGCTGCAACCGTGTCTGCCTGTCCCGCATCGGACTTGTCAGCCACAAACGAGCCTGCAGCTGACGTGGACTTTTACCCCCTCCATAAATCTTCATCCGCGAAGCCAAGCCAAAGAAGAAAGAAAGAAGACAGGTGCCAAATTGCTAGAAATTACATTTTTTACAAAATAAAATAAATAAATTAGAGCAAAAGAAGAGAAAAGTGAGGTAGTGTCTGTGATTCATTGTCCATTCAGAAATCTGATGGCAGAGAGGAAGATGCTCTTTCTGTATCATTGGGTGTTCATCTTCAGGCTTCTGTACCTCCTTCCTGATGGTAGAAGTAAGAGGGCATTGCCTGGGTGGTGAGGGCCCTTGAATGACAGACACTGCCTCTTGTAGATGTCCTTGATGTAGTCAAGACTGATGCCCATGATGGCAATGGCTGAGTTCTCAACGGTCTGTTGTCTTTTCCTGTCCTGTGCACAGACAGTGATGCAAACAGAATGTCGAAATTTGCACGAATCTTTGGTAACATACCAAATCTCCTCAAACTCCTCATGGAGTATAGCCACTGGCAAGTATTCGTTATGATTGAATCAACATGGAGGCCCCAGGATAGATCTTCAAAGATACCCCAGGAAGTTGAAGTACTTAACGTTTTCCACTGCTGACCCTTTGATGAAGACTAATTTGTGTTCTTCTGATTTCCTGTTCCTGAATCACATTCAGTTCCTTCGTTTTGCAGATGATGAGGTTGTTGTTGTGACACCACCCAACCAGCTGAGCTACATCTCACTCCACTGACAACCAAAGCGTCATCGTCAAATTTGTAAATGGCTTTGAATTGTGCCTGGCCAGACAATCATGGGTGTAGAGCGAGTAAAGCAGTGGGCTAAAGCACAATTGCTTGAGGTGTACTTGTGTTGTGCACTTGTCAGTGAGGAAGAGGCGTTCCTGACTGTGGTCTTCCAATGAGCCTGCTCCACCATTCAATAAGATTATGGATGATTCTGGCCATGGACTCAGCTCCACCAACCTGCCTTTTCCACATAACTTTTAATCCTCTACTATACAAAAATCTATCTAACTCTGCTTTAAATAGATTCAATAAAGTTTCCTTGGACAGAGAATTCCACAGATTCACCACACTGGGAAAAGCAGCTCCTCCTCATCATCTCTGTCTTAACTGAGACACAAAGCATTGATTTTATTTCACTTGGAGACTATTGTCGGAAAACAAAATTATTGAAGTCCCCGAGCTGAGAATCTGCTAAGCCACTTGCACCAATTTGGACCCAGTATAGAATCCCATAATTTCAAATGAAATGTTAAGACTGCTGGTAAAGTGGTAAAGGGCCTACCTACATCTTGCTCACACCTTAAGCTCAAAACATTGGTTATATATCTTTATCTTTCCTATATAAAGTCCACTGTTTGAGTTTCTCCAGCATTGTGTTTTTACCTTTTAAATGGTTTGTTTTGCTGAAATAAATTATTTTCAAGTGATTTTAGTTTATTTTTCTTTGCTTTTTTGATGTTTTGGAACTCATAAGCCTTCCAAACGTTTGACCTCACCGAGTAGGCAAACTCTCAGCCAAAGCTTCAATCTTTTGATATGACCAAGCACACATCAATTAGTTATCTCAGCAACCATGTTACATTCTGTAAAATCTGGGCCTATAGCAGCTCACCGGAGACTTAATCGAACCGGATCAGGAGGTTCCGTGTGATGTCATGACACCACAATGCAATGGCGTCGTTTGGAACGTGCGGGATTTTGATAAGCTGTAGGTGACTGTTTGAATGAACGACTTTTACTAAACTTCCACTTGATTATGTCTGATCATTTTCTCGTTCATCATTTTGCACTGCAACACAGTTGCTACAAGCCAATGTTAACCACTAATGGAAGCTTGAAGCTTATGCCACAGGTTATATTGTGTTTGTATTGTATATAGATATGTTTGTGGGAGATAAATTGGGGAAGGTTTTTTAATGTAGGTCATATACAAACACTTTAAAATAGATCTTATTTAAAACGCTGGAGCTCTGCTAATGCTAGACATATCAGCCCCAGAGACTTTGCAAAAGCTTTGGAGAGTGCCCAAGAGACTTCATTAATGGATTGTTGTTTACAAAAAAGGTAGCAGATTAAAGAACTTATCGGAACCACAGACTGTCTGGAGTGGAACTTGCTGCTCTAGGAGGATCATGTGGTTTTGCAAGCAGAGAGAGTCAAACAGGCTTTTTCTCTCAGAGAGAGAGAGAGACAGACAGAGAATTCAGTTCTTCAGTTATACAGTCAGCAGCAACACCTGGGACTGGAACAGGACAAGCTGGAAAGCTTGTGGAAAACCCCATTTGGAAGATGGGTTGTGAGTGCTTAGTTCAGCCTTGTCAAAGCTCTTGACCGGCTGTCTAATATTTCACTTGAAATAAGAGAAACAAGAAGGAACTCTGTGGTGACCTGAAAGAAAGAGGTTATCATCTGGAGAACCCTGAGGGGGGTTTCTTCAGCAAGACACTGAAGTGGCTGATTGAAAAGGAATCAGTTGTGGGTGTCAAGCATACAACAAATCTCTCTCTGAAAACCGACAAGAACCTTCCTGAGCTGTAACCATTTACCTTTCAAGCACCAAAGCCTGGTGAACTTTATAAATGTTAAATTCTGTGCACAGTAGAAGAATTGCCTGCAACCAGTGAATTTGGAGAAATGAGAAGTGAGATTGGACTGTGAATCCAAGAACTCTTCTGAACTTACACACACGTTACATAAACGTGCGCTTAGAATTAGAAGGGGGTTAAGTTAGGTTAGTTAAGTCAATAGTGTTAAGTTAAAGTGTGATTCTGTTTTCATGTTTAAAGATAATTAAAAGCAACTTTTGTTTAAGTAACTATTTGTTTTGGTGAATATCTATTGCTGCTGGGGTTTGGGGTCCTCTAGGCTCGTAACACTTATACCTAACACCAAAGCTTCACAGATGTAAAAATTTTTCTAGTATAATTAATAATAGCACAACTTATGAGATTATTTTAATTTCATTCTTAATCTTTACAATGTTAGCATTGGCACTCAACCACCAGCATTGCCTGATTATATCCAAAGATTAAATGTAGACATTTTAAGATCACTGAGGAATAATATTAACTGCCCATTATACTTTAAATAATACATTGGTCAGGAGTCAATTACAGCACTGCATTTATCCCAGGTTAGTGTAGCATCTGTTTCAATAACACAGCTGCAAGACCATGCAGCAATGATGCAGTTCATGCCCTGGCTATTCATCATTTCATACCATTTGAGATGATTTATCCCATTCATTTCCATTCGCAAGAAACTGTTTTCATTGTGCGAACAAATCTCCAACAGGTGGGCTCAGCATTAATGAGAAACAATGCAAATTTGATAGCTGAGAGCAAGAAGGTTGTAACACTGGAAGCAGGAAATGACAGGCAAACATTCTGAACCTTATGACAAAGAATGTGCCATTCACCAGAGTTTAAATTTGAAAGAAATGCAATACTGCGAGACCACTTCCTTTTTTATATACTTAAAAAATATTTTATATGAATTCATTCCCAAGTATTAACATCTTAAAATGAACTCTTAATAATTATTCATTTAACTTATTTATATTGAATTCTTCCACTAATAATTTGCTAAATATCACTGGCAGTGGCAATGGCACACCTCAAATCTGGGTTGGACTTCAATAGATCCAGAAAAATTAAACAGGCCAAGAATTTCCAAAAGATGCAAAACCACTTAAAGTGGATCTCTGGAATTTGGCCTGAATTTAGAGAAAAATGTAATCCTCTCAATCAGCCATTCTCAACTTTTTTTTTTAAAAGATATGGCCCCTTCAGACTCTGCTCAAAGTTTATAGCCCCCTTCCCTGTGAAGCAGTCAAGTTTAAATGGTTTCTTCTGTACTCTTCTCCTACCAACAAACAAAAAAATATTTTATGATTTCAGTCTGTGGCCGCCTCTTAAATGTGTTGTGGCCCCTGGGGTTTGGGGGGGGGGGGGTGTTGTAAGACTGTTGTGAATGGCTGTTGTAAAGTAATCAACACAGGGAACAAAGGCAAGAAAAACAGGTTTCAAAAGAGAAGCATTAGGGTTAAGCTTCTCAATTTGATATAAAGTGAAGCAATTCTAATCAAGAGAAAATAGAAATAAACCAACATAACATTGATGACAAGTCAACAACCCAAAAGCTGGTTTCTCCCTTCACAGATACTACCTGACCTGCTGAGAATTTCAATTGTTATGTTTTTATTGCAGATTTCCAGTATCTGCAGGTCTACAAAAGGGAATATACAAAGGAGTAATCAGAAAGAGCTGCAGACACTCTGATTGAAGTAAACAATGTACTTTATATAGCAAGGATAAAGATACATCACTAACATTTTAGACTTAAGACCTTCATCAGGGTATGAATATACAAAGGGCCAGTTTGCAGTGAAGAGATGAACACCAAGTTTCAGCTAAAGATAAAACTGACAATTTTTCAAGAATATATCCTTGTCACATAGCACATATATGGTTCAAATGCACTTTCAAAAAGTGATAAATTTTGTTTGCAGAGAAATGCAAAGTTAACCTTTAGTTTAGGAAGATTTGCTCAGAAAGTGGTGCATTTATCAGACAGAATGCTACCAACTGTTGGACAAGGCATGTGACAGATTATAGCATAGATTGTATAGATTTTTTCAGAATAATTACTGTTATATAGAGAATTTAGGTTAAAATGACTTAAGTTAAAATGTGATGATTAATCATAAAAAGGGAAGCCAGAACGGACAGGGAGCTTACCAGCAGCCAAGGACAAAAGGTTCAGCTGGATATGTTTTTTTAAACCTATCTTTCCATGGTCATAGTGAGAGACATGCAGGAGACAAAAGATTGATAAGAAGGGTGAGAAACAGAATTTAGTGTATGTAGAGTTCACAGCGTACGTAACGAACGTGATAATTAAAAATGCAGTTATACTTAGAATGCTTTTGCAATACTAACCAATTAAAACAGTATTAATAAGAAGGGGAAGGGCAAACAATAAGGGTATAAAAATCAATGCACTGTATGTATCGGGGCTTAACTGGTGAGAAGCCAGTTGAGTCCAACTCTGCAGACTTGTAAATAAAGCTTGTCGTGTCATCAGTTTTAAAGAGACTCATGTGTGAGAAGTTTTATTTCTGACAATTACCATACCACTTGTTTCGTGTTTGATAAGCGGTCAGCTCCAAAGTTCCTTTATAGTAAGATACACAGAAGAAGCAATGTTACAGTGTTATTTCATGGCAGCAGAGTTGGAGTGGGTTAGACTCTACAACAAATTACTGATGGATTACATCTACTGTACTCCTCGAGCTTTGCTTTCATTGCTTTTAATGTTACCAGCAACCTTTCAGTTGTACTATAGCAATGAAGGACACTACAAACCAAGCATTTAAATTTATATCAGAGCATGTTAGCCCTTCAATGTTTTCTTTCATCCAGTCTTTAGCCACATAATTTGCCCCATGATTTAAAAATAAACAAATCTCATTACTGCTTAAAAGTCCAAACCTCTTAAGTTTTATTTGGTCTGTGATAAGTCCTGCACAACCACAGTCTCCTAGAGTTTTCTTGGAAGCTGAGGGCACTTTGACAGAAAATCTCCAGTGATTTTCATAAATTAGCTTCAGGCTATGACCTCCATGTGTTTTTGTTTGCTTCTCAGAGCTCGAGTTTGGAAGGGGCGATCTGTGAGATTTGCTCATTTAGTGGATAGAGATGATATGATGGACCAGAATATCTTTTCACAACTTTGGTTCTGGTTTTAGTTACCCAGTTTTAGGAAAGGTATAAATAAGCTAGACAGGACTGAATAGTCCATATCCAAGTTGCAATTTCTACACAATTATGCTTAAGCTGAGGAAAGGTACATTTTGAGCCAATATGAGAACTTTTTCATCCATGGAATAATTCATCAACACTTGGAATGACTGTCCATATTTAAATGAGCTATTAAAGACCCACTAGCTAAATAATCTTTAAATTTTAAAAAAATTAGACATACAGCAGAGTGACAGGCTATTTCAGCCCTTGAACCCGGGCTGCTCAATTACACCCAATTAACCTACAACACCCAGTACGTTTCAAACAGTGGGAGGAAACCCATGCAGTCACAGAGAAAACATACAAACTCCTTACAGAGTGTAATCCCAGTCCTGATCGATGGCGCTGTAACAGCGTTATTCTAACCGCGCCACCACTAGACTTTGATATCTGTATCAATCTTTTAATGAAACAATCACACTGAGGTATACATCTTGGAGGTGGCAGAATAATATCTTCTTCCATTGTCATTTAAGCTAAAAATAGGCATTTTACAAAGAAATGAAAGAGGAAATAAATATTTGGGGAAGTTGATCAATTCATTTTGCCTTAAATAGGTCAAATTCGAAAATATCAATTATAAATTCCATGTGTTTCTTCAGAGAGTTAATATTTGAAAACCCTGCAGACAAACTTGTTGTACTTACCACTGGGGTTGAAAGCCATGCAGGAAATAGGTTTGTTATCATGAGCCAGGAAATGAGCCACTATGCCTTCACCTTCAGCATCTTCACTGACAAGCACCTGCATTATAAAGCAGAGAAAATAAAATCAGAATAACATGACTTCCCATGGAAGATTCTTTGCTCAAACAGAATGATCTGTAACCACCAAATGGCCAGAATAAAATATTCTGCCCTGAATGAAAACAAAATATTCAAAGTGCAGAAGCATCATCTGTTAAACATTATGAGGCTAGAATTTCCATTTTTTTTACTAAAACTGATGAAAGTTTCCACTAAAAGACCAATCCCATTATCTTTTTTAAGGATGTTGATAGACTTGTCATTCTTTTCCTTGTTTACATTTACATTTTCTATCATAATAGTTCATCGTAATTTTCTTAAAGATCAAAAGAAAGCTCTCAATCCTTTTCACATGGATCCCTCATGTCATGGTTAGTGATTGCACTTCAACGAGTCAGCGCTAAAATTTATCATCTAGTCAGTACTATTTAGAACAACATGAAGTGTACAAATCTGAGGGCCATTTCTCTACATTATAACAAGAGCTGTCTTGGGATGTCTGGGGTTGTGAAGGACGCTATAATAAATACACATCTATATCTTCATGGAAAATAGAATATCTACAAGTCCAGGCAATAGTCAACACCTACGCAAGCTTCACTACCATTCGTGAACCCGATTGAACCTAATCTTCATGTGGTCCTATCAGTAACAAACTGTTCTATTTTTTAATCTTGCGAAACTAACTTATGCTTTGTTTCCAAACAATAAAAATGGCATCTCATGCACATTAATAATGAAATTGTGGACTTTTAGCTTGCAAATTAATTTACACAAGACTACATAAATAAATAAAACAATAGACATTGAGGCGCTAAACAAAAGTGCCCTGTCAGAAAAAGATCCTATTTGACAGTATATGTGCATGTTTACATTGTCTGTGTGTGTGCGTTATATACACAGCATCAGTAATGTTTGCTTTATTCTACCACAGTAAATTCTCAAATTTTCACAAATAGTTGCAATGCACGAAATTCCTAATGTGCTCAGAATTGTATGATCTGAGAACTATTTCCAGTGCAGACATTCTGTTAATGTTGACGTATTTACTTGAACATGGTTTTGATTACCATCATTCAATACACATCTCGACAACCACTGGCGCCTCCTTGTGAGATGGAGATTAGAAAAGTATTTATAAGAAAGTTATTTTCCTTACAATAATTCAGTTTATTTTGCGGTAATATCAGGTATCAACAACCATTGACAAATTACAATACATTTCATTTTGCAGACTGCAATTTAACCTACACCACTTCACTCAATGTAGCACTGAGGCAGTAGGTGAGCTATATTGTTAGAGGTGAGATCTTTTGGAATGAGATATTTAGCAGATCCCACATTGATGTCAACAATCCTAGATAATATTTATGTAAAAGACTTCTGGTATCTTAGCCAACCATTACCACTAAAAGCAAATTCCTATATCATTTGTGTAACTTGTTGTCCATATTGCATTCATGTTGTGCGGCAAACAATATTGGTATGGAGAAATAAAGGAACAGTTTGATTTCTGGATTAATTTAAGACTATTTGAAGGAAGAAAAAAAGTGATGGCTGAGAATGGGTTGCACCATACTTCAGGAATTGCAGCAGTCTCAATAATGCCTAAGCACACACTCTATATTAGCCATTCTCAAACTTTTTTGGCTATGACCCCCTTAGGGGCTCATACTTTATGGGCCCCCTTCCCCGTGAAGCAGTCAAGTTGAGTTGGTTTCTTCTGAACTTCTCTCCCACCAACTATATAAAAAACATAAAAAATATTTATGCTACACGAGGTGAAAAGAAACAAGGCTTTTACTCTGAGCATAACAACTGTGGCTTGAGATTCCAGAACAAATATACAAATAGGAAATCATTCTTCTTGATCATGTTGAAAAGAAGAAAACATGAACAAACTTATTATAGTTTCCTTGCCCCCCTACACACCTTGCCCTCCCCCCTTTACGAAAGATTTTACTCCATGGCCCCACAGCTAAATGTGCTGTGGCCCCCGGGGTGGGTGAGGGGCTGTTATGGCCCCTTTTGAGAATGGCTGCTGTATATAATAAAAGAATTGTAGCTATAGCAGTGCACTCAGCTGAGTCCCCAGTACATTGGCAATAATACAGTTCTTTTCTGATCTACAATATTATAATATTGACATATGTAAAAGGTGACCAAATTTTAAAATTGCAAAAGAATTTGATGACTGAAATAAGTAACACATTGAAAAACTCTCTACCAAAATAATGTTGGGGGAAACAGGTTGTCTGTACTTGCTCTAACCTTTCTTATGCACAGAGATGGATGATACTTTGGTGCAGTAAAAGTTAAAAGACATGACAGGAAGTCTGGTATTCAAATGTAACAAAACAGAAAGTGTTATTCTCCTGTTGAAAATTCCTCGAGATTTGATTGATAACGTTGAAATAAAAATGAACAAGGCCAATAAAGACCATTGTAGTCCATTTGTCCAATCTCAGCTTTCAAATAAATGTCACATTATGCTCTGCTACTTTCATGGAAACATGTGCTGTGCTTTTTTTTTATTATTTTTTAAATACTTATTGGTTTTGTGTTACATTGGATAGTGGAATATATTTTTGCTTCTAAATCAGAAGGCTGTAATTTTTTGAGGGAATGCAGCACCTCTGGAGATACAAGCTTTCTGCTGAGGCACTAAACTGAAGTTTACAAAACGGGAAAATAACTGTGATTTGTTTTTTTTTAAAAAGGCCAGACATTTCCTGATGTTTCAAAAATCTTTCTTAAGTTAAAGATATTCCTTTAGTCTCTAAAGTTAATAGTACAATTTAAAAAAACTTCATTTAATTACTTGTAGCACTTTTCATTGCTTCACTGTTTTCCTCATTTATTTCTGTAAAAGAGATTAAAAAGAACTCACAATGTGGCGTAATGACTTCGCGAAACATTTCTAAGATGAATTGACATCTCTTTATTATTGCTATTCTTCTTTCTTCAATGGACACCATCCAAAGATGGCCGCCAAGTACTGGTGCATTCTTTAAAAGTTCTGTCACTGAGTTTAATTAAATGGCTGAAAATCACCAGGGACACGGTTTAAAAAAATACTGAGGTAAGTGAGAGAGGAAGTTGTGCAGTTTTGATTTACGATAGTTATTAAATACTATGCATGTTGGCCAAATAAAAGATCTCACTCACTTTAATCACCACTTTGATGTTAGTCATTTGAGAAAACAAGCAAGTCACAGAGTGCCAAAGATACATACATAATTAGGAATTTTAAACAATCAAATTTTCAAAATAAATGGAACACTATCTTCCATAAATCTTTTCTAAATATCCTATTTCCCTTGCATATTTATTGTAAAATAAAAAGCGCATGTCAGCTTCCCAACGGCTTAGTTTGTTTATTCAGAGTGTGGCACAGATGAGGAAGATCCAAGTCTCAATCAGTTTGGGTGGTATTAGAAACTCTGTTATGATTAAATGACCCTTAGTTAGTGAGGCAACAAATAATATCCTAATTGCAATCCAATAGTTGTTATTGGAAGAACACAGTTTTAGTGTCAGCTGAGAATAGAGACAGTCCTGGTTGACCTGCAGGAACCCTCCCTGCCTCTTGCTAACAATGGTATTCTTGTCTGTATGTGAATAATGGAAATTGAGCAAGACACAGAGTAACCAATGGAACCATAATCAGCCATTTAGTGACTTCCTAAGGAATGGAGAAGCAGCAAAATTATTTCAAGATAAGAACATGAAAAATAGGACCAGGAGTTGGCCATCTGGCCCATTGAGCCTGCTCCACCATTCAATGTGATCATGGATGATCTGATATTAGGCTCATCTCCTGCCTTTTCCCTATATCCCTTAATTCGCCAACTATGTGAAAATCTATCCAACCTGATCTTAAATATGTTTACTAAGGTCACCTCCACTGCTTCAATGGCCAGCAAATTCCACAGATACACCACCCTCTGGGAATAGGCATTCCTCATCTTTTCTGTTCTAAATCTACTACTATGAATCTTGAGGCGATGTCCCCTAGTTCTGGTCTCCCCTACCAATGGAAACAACTTATCTATATCTATCTTATCTATACCTTTCATGATTTCATACGTTTCCAGAAACTCAATCTCTCCTCATAGGCTAACCTCTTCATCTCTGAAATCAACCTATTGAACCTCTTCTGCCCTGCCTCCAAAGCCAGCACATTCTTCCTTGTTGTTTTTCTACATTCTTCAGGCTCTGCTCTTCTACATTTAAATTTTTGAGATACACAATGAAGGTTGCTCTTTCACCTCCAAAGCATGAACAGAAAGCACTCACGGCATTTCAAATGATTTCCAGCCTAAAGTCGAAGTATCACTGAGGAATTCATCTGGTGCTCATCTTAATTCAATAGAACAGTAACTGCAGCAAAACATAGTCCTTAGATAATTCACAGACAACCAAGCCCACGAAAGGACTTGTAAAGAAGGATGAATTTCAAAGCAGATGCGTCTTTATCAGGGTTCTGATAATACGGTTACTGAAGAGGTTAAAGAATGAAACAGACATCTTTATCATCTGTACAGCATCTGCACTCTATGTGCATTTGTTACTTCACATAGATATCTAAGTTTACAAACTAGAAAGTTCAAGTAGGTTGGCTGAAAACTCCTTTATGTGGTGATAAATACCTACGGACTGTATCTTTTTCCTTAACTTTAAAGATGGGTGGTACACATAAGGATTTGGAAAAGCTCCACAATCCTTTTGACACATCCATATCACTTCAGCCAAGTCTATAAATGAATGACAGATGAAAGCATCATCCGGCCTTTATATCACTGGACGATTATAGGCACAAAAGTCAAAGCCTCATTTATCAGCAAAGAAAGAGCTGTGTTGTTAGACATTTTCACAGCTTTCAAAAACCAAAATCCGAAACATCATGCACCATGGTACACAACAATCGTCTCTTTTGCTTCTCTTTCTCTTATTGTTAGGGGCACCAGGCAATGCTCATGGTGACTCCTTGTTTGCCTTATGGCAGACAAAAGTGAATTTCGTCTATATTACATGTGTTTATATTATTACATGACAGGAAAAGGAATCTTGAATCTTGATCTTGAAGATCCCATATTGTTCATCTGTTTTTAATCAAGATATCCATTTCTTTTTTGATGGTATTGATCAGGAGAGGACTGAGGGACCAAACAGAGGAATAAGTCTTTTTGGCATTGTGTATATTCTCTAAACCCATTCAGCATTGTGTTGCCCTGGTAGACCCTAGCTGTGAACCACCAATAATTGAAATCCAAGCTCTGGTATGTCTTTTTAAAGTTAGGGCCTTCTAACTTGGGTCACACCATGACTTACTGAGCTGAGCCAACACTGGTTTTCATTAGCTCCAAGGTCATTGGGTACAGCAGCATCCTGGTTAAGTCACTAACCAAATAGCCCAAAGCATGGACTATTGATCTAAAGACTGCAGTTCACACCTCAACATAGCAGCTGAGGAATTTAAATTTAAATAAATATGATTGATTAATATCAGTAATGGTGGCTATAGAACTAGAGAGAGATTGGAAGTGTTCTGACCATCGGTTGAGGATGGAGATCTTGTCGCTGAGGAGGACTTTGCCGTCTGAGCTGCGCAGCTCAGACGGCAAAGTCCTCCTCAGCGACAAGATCTCCATCCTCAACCGATGGTCAGAACACTTCCAATCTCTTTTCAGTATCAACCGCTCAGTCCAAGATTCCGCCCTGCTCCAGCTCCCTCAACAGCCCCTAAGGCTAGAGCTGGATGAGGATCCCACCCTGGATGAGACATATAAGGCAATCGAACAACTGAAAAGTGGCAAAGCAGCAGGTATGGATGGAATCCCCCCAGAAGTCTGGAAGGCTGGCGGCAAAACTCTGCATGCCAAACTGCATGAGTTTTTCAAGCTTTGTCGGGACCAAGGTAAACTGCCTCAGGATCTTCGTGATGCCACCATCATCACCCTGTACAAAAACAAAGGCGAGAAATCAGACTGCTCAAACTACAGGGGAATCACGTTGCTCTCCATTGCAGGCAAAATCTTCGCTAGGATTCTACTAAATAGAATAATACCTAGTGTCGCTGAGAATATTCTCCCAGAATCACAGTGCGGCTTTCGCGCAAACAGAGGAACCACTGACATGGTCTTTGCCCTCAGACAGCTCCAAGAAAAGTGCAGAGAACAAAACAAAGGACTCTACATCACCTTTGTTGACCTCACCAAAGCCTTCGACACCGTGAGCAGGAAAGGGCTTTGGCAAATACTAGAGCGCATCGGATGTCCCCCAAAGTTCCTCAACATGATTATCCAACTGCACGAAAACCAACAAGGTCGGGTCAGATACAGCAATGAGCTCTCTGAACCCTTCTCCATTAACAATGGCGTGAAGCAAGGCTGTGTTCTCGCACCAACCCTCTTTTCAATCTTCTTCAGCATGATGCTGAACCAAGCCATGAAAGACCCCAACAATGAAGACGCTGTTTACATCCGGTACCGCACGGATGGCAGTCTCTTCAATCTGAGGCGCCTGCAAGCTCACACCAAGACACAAGAGAAACTTGTCCGTGAACTACTCTTTGCAGATGATGCCGCTTTAGTTGCCCATTCAGAGCCAGCTCTTCAGCGCTTGACGTCCTGCTTTGCGGAAACTGCCAAAATGTTTGGCCTGGAAGTCAGCCTGAAGAAAACTGAGGTCCTCCATCAGCCAGCTCCCCACCATGACTACCAGCCCCCCCACATCTCCATCGGGCACACAAAACTCAAAACGGTCAACCAGTTTACCTATCTCGGCTGCACCATTTCATCAGATGCAAGGATCGACAATGAGATAGACAACAGACTCGCCAAGGCAAATAGCGCCTTTGGAAGACTACACAAAAGAGTCTGGAAAAACAACCAACTGAAAAACCTCACAAAGATAAGCGTATACAGAGCCGTTGTCATACCCACACTCCTGTTCGGCTCCGAATCATGGGTCCTCTACCGGCACCACCTACGGCTCCTAGAACGCTTCCACCAGCGTTGTCTCCGCTCCATCCTCAACATCCATTGGAGCGCTCACACCCCTAACGTCGAGGTACTCGAGATGGCAGAGGTCGACAGCATCGAGTCCACGCTGCTGAAGATCCAGCTGCGCTGGATGGGTCACGTCTCCAGAATGGAGGACCATCGCCTTCCCAAGATCGTATTATATGGCGAGCTCTCCACTGGCCACCGTGACAGAGGTGCACCAAAGAAAAGGTACAAGGACTGCCTAAAGAAATCTCTTGGTGCCTGCCACATTGACCACCGCCAGTGGGCTGATAACGCCTCAAACCGTGCATCTTGGCGCCTCACAGTTTGGCGGGCAGCAGCCTCCTTTGAAGAAGACCGCAGAGCCCACCTCACTGACAAAAGGCAAAGGAGGAAAAACCCAACACCCAACCCCAACCAACCAATTTTCCCTTGCAACCGCTGCAATCGTGTCTGCCTGTCCCGCATCGGACTGGTCAGCCACAAACGAGCCTGCAGCTGACGTGGACTTTTTTACCCCCTCCATAAATCTTCGCCCGCGAAGCCAAGCCAAAGAGAAAGAGGCTATAGAACTACTGAATTTCTACAGGTGTACCATGGAGAGGCATTCACTGCCTCGCATGGAGATGTCAATCCCCTTGACAAGAAACAAAGGACAGAAAAGACTACAGATACGGCATGGTTGGTCTCGTGGTTAGCGCCGCGCCTTTACAGCACTAATGATCCAAACCGAACCCGAGTTCAAATCCAGTGCTGACCATAACGAGATTTTACGTTCTCCTCATGTCTGCATGGATTTTCTTCAGGGGCTCTAGTTTCCACCCACCGTTCAAAACGTGCCAGGGCTGTAGGTTAATGAGGTGTAAATTGGGTAGCAGGGACTTGTGGACTGAAATGGCCTGTTACCGTACTGTATGTCTAAATTTTTAAAAATAAAAATAAAAAAAGTGGAGAATTCAGAAAGCATCAGCACAGGAATCAGGCTTCACTCCATTGAGGGCATCTACAAGAGGCGGTGTCTCAAGAAAGCAGCCTCTCTCCTCAAGGACCATCACCACCCAGGCCATGCTCTCTTCTTACTGCTACCATCAGGAAGGAGGTACAGGAACCTGAAGTCGAACACTCAACGGTACAAAAACAGCCTCTCCCCCTCCGCCTTCACAATTCTGAATGGACAATGAACCACAGACACTACCCTACTTTCTGTTCTTTTGTACTTTTTTAAAAAATGTAATTCATAGCAATTTTGCACTCATAACGGTGCTGCAAAACAATGAATTGTCCATGACATTAAATTCTGATTCTGAATTAAAATCCTTCCAAGTCCTTCAAAAAGCCAGCCAAATCCTTATCTGATGTAGCCTTAGCCAGCTCCCCACCATGACTACCAGCCCCCCCACATCTCCATCGGGCACACAAAACTCAAAACGGTCAACCAGTTTACCTATCTCGGCTGCACCATTTCATCAGATGCAAGGATCGACAATGAGATAGACAACAGACTCGCCAAGGCAAATAGCGCCTTTGGAAGACTACACAAAAGAGTCTGGAAAAACAACCAACTGAAAAACCTCACAAAGATAAGTGTATACAGAGCCGTTGTCATACCCACACTCCTGTTCGGCTCCAAATCATGGGTCCTCTACCGGCATCACCTATGGCTCCTAGAACGCTTCCACCAGCGTTGTCTCCGCTCCATCCTCAACATCCATTAGAGCGCTTTCATCCCTAACGTCGAAGTACTCGAGATGGCAGAGGTCGACAGCATCGAGTCCACGCTGCTGAAGATCCAGCTGCGCTGGATGGGTCACGTCTCCAGAATGGAGGACCATCGCCTTCCCAAGATCCTGTTATATGGCGAGCTCTTCACTGGCCACCGTGACAGAGGTGCACCAAAGAAAAGGTACAAGGACTGCCTAAAGAAATCTCTTGGTGCCTGCCACATTGACCACCGCCAGTGGGCTGATATCGCCTCAAACCGTGCATCTTGGCGCCTCACAGTTTGGCGGGCAGCAACCTCCTTTGAAGAAGACCGCAGAGCCCACCTCACTGACAAAAGGCAAAGGAGGAAAAACCCAACACCCAACCCCAACCAACCAATTTTCCCCTGCAGCCGCTGCAACCGTGTCTGCCTGTCCCGCATCGGACTTGTCAGCCACAAACGAGCCTGCAGCTGACGTGGACTTTTACCCCCTCCATAAATCTTCGTCCGCGAAGCCAAGCCAAAGAGATACCCATCAACATAATGACTCTTAACTGTTTCTTCAGTTCAGGTACAATTAGAGATAGGCTATAGTCGCTGGCCTTGCCAGCAAAGTCCAACATCCTGGGAACATCCAGCAAAGTCCAACATCCTGGGAATGAAAAGAAATCAGAAGCAATATTCAGGTTTTAGCCGAATTCAAACCTCCATTGGATCACTGCCTGTCAGCGTGCTTCAGTTGAAGCACAAGAATGACACACTGCAACAATGTGACAAGGACTTTAACAGTGTAGAATTCAATACATTCAGCTTTCAGAGATCTGTCATTCAATCCTCAAGCAAAATATCAGCGCAAATTCCACAAATCAAAATTAAATCAACAGCACAATCCCTATTTGGGGGATTCTTCATGTAACAGCTCATCACATCTGGAGAGGTGTAAAGCTATTCAGTAGACTGAATGAGGATGTCTTCTTTGCCCTTTTACTTTGCAAAAAGAACATCATATTCACATCTGGTATTAAATGTGACCATACAATAGCAAAAGAAAAGCCCAAAACAAGAAGAATAAACATTCTCTGAAAATTCCCTTACATACTGATAAACTGAATCGCATGATGGATCATTATTTTAATGGCAAAGAACCCATCAATTGTAAACATTAGCTCCCTGGGTTTTTGCATGCCAAGAGTCTCAGCATCATGTGGTTCCCCAAATCTTACATCAATTAACTAAGTGCTGCCAGATGGAACCACTGTCTCAGACCAATTTTGTGTAACATCTAAAATAACTAGCACTTTTAAATTAAAACTGAAGTAACAAGAAGATTTTTTTATACAGCACTTTAAAATCATTTAAAAAATCCCTATAAACACTTAAATGGAACAGGTTTGGAAAATCCTGTTCGGGCTAATGAACAATACTTAGTTTGTCGGAATTTTAAGGACATCTTAAAAGAGAGAAGTAGAGAGTCAAATAATATAATGAAGAGATGGAACAGGAAGAGGCCATTCTTACCTTCTATTATTGATAGAGAATGGTGCCATTTGGCACATCATGTCCAGAACACTTTCCAATGATACAATCCCATCAGTCCCACTCATCCCTTTTCTTATTTCTGTGTATCCCTGCCACTTATTCTCTCCCTCATGTGTTCATGAACTCCTATTTGGTTCTTTTTGCAATTAACACATACTAAGGGTTGACTGACAGTTGTCACTTTACCTAGTAGCACCTCTTTGGAATGTGGAAGGCAAGGCAACCCGCATGCTCATTGAGAGAATGCGCTCACGCCACACAGACCCCATCCAAGGTCATTCAATGATTACGGTTGATCTTCAGTTTCAACTCTGCTTTAGCAGCAAATTAGAGACCAGAGGAACTCTATAGATTTTTGGTTCTTTAGGTTTATTTAATTTACATAATCTTTTCCTTGTGGTATTAGGGTATGGGAGGGAAGGGGGAGGGGTGGGGAGATGGGGGGAAAGGACTCAATGTAATACATCATTTTTGAGAAAGATTGTGTTGTTGTTTTGGATTTGTGAGAGTCTTGGAAAAACAAAACTAAAAGTAAAACAAGAGTCCAGAGTAGAGGATGATGATAAACATTATCATTGTTAGAGCTTTGATCGCAAAAGCATTGAAGACTACAAACCAAACGCAGGCAAGTGAATCGGTACAGAGAGGTGCTCGATAGTTGGTATGAGAATGGTGGGTGAAGGGCCTGTTTCTAGGCTACAAGAGAGAAGATTAGAAGACCGCAGATACCTTTGGTCTCCCTTCCCCCCATCGTCAAGATCTACCGGAATCATTGTCTGAAGAGAGCATGCAAAATGATTGAGGACCCGTATCGCTCCACACACAGCTATTCCTATGGGGAAAGAGATTCAGTAGTCTCAGGGCCAGAACTCCCAGACTGAGAACCAGCTTCTTCCCATGGACAGTGAGACTGCTCATACAACCCCTCCACGACGCTACTATTTATTTAATATATATTTATTTTTAGTACTGCATGTATATATATATATATATATATATATATATACTGCATATGTGTTGTTTGTGTATTATGTCTGTATGTATGCTTGCATGTTTTTGCACTGAGGGCTGGAGAATGCTGTTTTGTCAGATTGTACTTATGCAATCGGGTGATAATAAACTTGAAACTCTGGTAAAACTAAAGATAATTACACACATTATTGTTTAATTAACTTACATCAATCTATTTTCCATAATTAATACTCCTCTGTTACCGTCAACTCCAGACAGTTGCCTAGCCAGAGTTAATTTAACCACTCTTGGCTGCCCCTACAATCAAATAATCCATTACCAGGATTACACTAGTGTTATACACCGAAGCTCACATACACGGTTAACTGATAACTGCTGAAACAGGACTGTTGAGAATGTGCCGTCAACAAAGGAACTGTTCTGTGCTTCCTCAAAATAACACATTTTAAAGTTCTGGACAATCAGAAGAGTTAATTTGCGAAGGCACTTTGCTGATCTCAGATGTTTCTGGCTATTGTGCCATGTAATTTCTGAAGAAGAGAACTGTGCTGCACTGAAGATGGGAAAACTTAATTGGATACTTCTCTGGACTCCATGCATGAAGAACTTTCAGGGGAAGATTTTCTTTGAAGTATTCGTATTACACAGTGTCTCCTTAACATGCTACTATATCAAATTTCTGATAATTCAGCCACGCTTTAGTAAATTGGGTTGAACTCCAGAAAATAGCTCTCATCAAGATTTTCTAAAAATTGTTTAAAATTAAAGTTCATGAAAAAAAATTAATGTAAATGTTATCAAGAAACAAAAATATTCTTTTGTTTTCTGCGCAAATATATAGAAGGGCATTGGAGAGGAAGATTGTTCCTTGCTTTTATGAAAGGATGTGGAAAGATATTATATCAGAGTATGAGGTTAAAACACACCGAAATGCTGGAGGAATCCAGCAATCCTACGGACTCTGAAACTGGCTGGGATCCTCCAGCCTTTCAATGTGCTTTTACTACAATCACAGTGACTGCATTCTTGTGGTTCACAACTTTTCTTTGTTATGCCCTTAATTGTTTCAAAGGCACAGTTTTATCCACCATATATAGTGAATATTAATAACATTATTAAAAATGTTAACAATCTTTCACTTCGCAGAATCTTGCAATGCAACATACAAACTAAATTACTGTTTTGTACTATGAAGCATCCAACCAACTCATCTAAATTGCAGAAACAATTGTAGTGAATGAAAATAAAGAGTGTTTTCTATTTATAGGAATCAAAAGATGAATCTGCATTTATCTTAATAACTTTCATAATTGACTGTTAATATTTAACTCTTAAGCATGGAAGTTAATTATCTGCAGTCAGAAGCCAATTTGCAAACCTATTGGTTGGGACAATAGGACAATCCAGTGTGTTTCTCCGAAGTGTCTTGAGATCTAAGAGAGCAGATCAGATTATGGTTTTAATGTCATATTATCAATAAAGCCATGTCAATATAAAATGCAGCAAGAAATCAAGGCCTTCTGATGCAAAGAAAACAACCAATAGTCCAAACCTGACATTTATACAGAGCAGTGAAATTAACTACAGCTTCCAACTACCAGCAGCCAGTTTGTCCAGATTCTGGAGAGCACAGAAGTGCACACACCAGCATTTTCTCCACAGAAAATATAAGCATTGGTTTGATAAAAAATACCCAGGAGATCCAGGAGATAATTAGCCAAAAACACAAGGGGTTTTACAAATTCACAGGGTCAAGGTCATTGTCACTGTACATATACAATCCGACGAAACAGTGCCTCTTCAGACAATAGTGCACAGACACACAGTATACCTTACACACACACAAAACAATCCAAAATAAATAAATATGTAAAAATAATTTACAGGTTCTAGGGTTGTTCAACAGTCTCACTGCCTGTGGAAAGAAGCTTTTCCCAGTTTTTATGCTCCTGTACCTCTTCTTTGAAGCTAGTCTCTCAAAGATGCTGTGGCCTGGATGTTAAGGGTCCTCAGTGATTCTCTTGGCCCCCTTTAAGCAACACTCCCTGTAGATATTCTCAAGAGAGACCCCTGTGATCTTCTCAGCAGCTTTAATCAACTTCTGATCTGATGCCTTGCAGCTACCATACACACTATGATTCACCCAGCCAGGACCCTCTCTATTATGCTCCTGTTGAACATTATTAGGGTGGTGACCGGAGGCCTTGCCTTGCTCAACCTCCTTAGGAATGTATGCGCTGCTGCCTCTTCCTGACTAATGAGGTGTGGGTCCAGCATAAGTGGTCTTTTAAATGGATGCCCAGGAACTTTGCGATAATAAAATGTTGCAAAGTGTGGGCAAAGAAATAGATGAGATACAATGTTGAGAATGTACAGTTGTACATTTGAAAGAGGAAATAAACAGGCAAATTATTATTTGGATGGGGAGAAAATTCAAATTTCGGAAGTACTTGGGGAAACTCGTGCAGGATAACCTAAAGGTTAACCACCAGGAAGGATCAGCAATAAAGAAAGCGAATGCTATGTTGGCGTTCATTTCAAGAGGAATAGCGTATAAGAGTAAAGTGGTGTTGATGAGGCTCTATGGGACACTGGTGAGACCTCATTTGGAATAACTGTGTGCAGTTTTGGGCCCCTTACCTTAGAAGAGATGTAATCATGTTGGAAAGAGTGCAGAGATTTACCAGGATGATTCCTGGAATGCAAGAGCTAACATATTTGGAATGTTTAGCAGCTCTAGGACTATATTCACTGGAGGATAGAAGAATGAGAGGGGATCCCATAGAGACATTTCCAATGCTGAAAGGATTGGACAGAGTAGACGTGAATAAGATGTTTCCCTTAGTGGGTGAATCCAGGACAAGAGGGTACAGTCTTAGAATTTGAATGTACCCATTTCAGAGATGAAGAGACATTTATTTAGCCAGAGGGTCATGAATTTGTGGAATTCGTTGCCACATACAGCTGTGGAGGCCGGATCATTGGGGGAGTTTAAGGGGGAAGATTGATAGGTATCCAATTGGTCAAGGTATCAAGGGATATGTGGAAAAGGCTGGAACCTGTAGTTAGTTGTGAGAACAGTTTAGCTCAGGCAGATTTGTGGAGCAAACTCGATTGGCCAAATGGTCTGCTTCTGTTCCTTTATCTTGTGACCCGAAGGCTAATGTCCAACTAAAAACCTCATCACAAAAAACAGCAATATATCGAAAGAGCACTAATGTATTAACAAGAAATGCTTAGGTTCAACAGTGCGCTCACACCCAAATACTTAAGTGTCCATGGCAATGAATGCCAAGAAGGGAGGGAGCATATTAAAGGTACTCAGTGTCTGCTGGAAAGAGCTCCTTAATTGAAATGTTGCTCTTGTCTGTACATTGCAACACAATTTAACCTCTCCATCAGGCCAACAGATTATAAAAGTCTTATGCCAAATGATACAAAGGCAAGGTGTCTGGAGTAGATGCTATCCCAGTCTGAAGTTCTTGAATTTGTTGGAGAAGAATATCTGAGATAAAACCACAACTTCATCTGGGAAAAGGAGAGCATGTTGAACACCATGGATATTCTAACCTTGACCAATTTCCTGGGTTTTTTTTTTGGAGGACTGCTACCAACATCTTCCAGCTACTCCCATCGGGAAAGAGACACATAAGTATTAGGTATTGAGACTGCTGAACTACAAAAATGACTCCTCGCGATTCTACTATTTCATCACAGTTCGCGTAGCTCAACACTGTTACGGCGCTCGTGAATGGGGTTTGAATACAATGGAAGGTACGCTGAGGGCCTGCCCAGGACACTGGCGTGGAGGTGAGTCAGTTTGTCAGCACGAGGGGAGGAGGTTAATTACGAGGACAGCGCGGTTAACATAGTGGCGAGTGCTGCAACAGCAACCAGCAATCAATTTAAATTTTGAGTTATGGGAATTACCTGATTGAAGTGAACTTTACATAATTAATAGTGATATTTTTCAAATTGCTTTACATTTTCCACTGTTTTTTAAACTATGTACACAGGTGTATCAGTTAGGCATCGTAGGATATCCGACACTGGTGATCCCCTTCAGTGCCGGAATATGGAGATTTTACTGTAGTTTGCCTATATACGTGTTACGTCTGTATGTGTGTTTGCATGTGTTTGCACCATGGACAGAATGCTGTTTTTCCAGGTTGTCCTGTTACAACTGGATAATAAATCAACTT
The DNA here is from genome assembly GCF_036971445.1 of Narcine bancroftii. Lineage (NCBI taxonomy): Eukaryota > Metazoa > Chordata > Chondrichthyes > Torpediniformes > Narcinidae > Narcine > Narcine bancroftii. The sequence goes on along the minus strand of NC_091482.1, from coordinate 2,932,663 downwards.
GAACTTGAACCAAGGAGACAAATCCAGTTGTGATCTTACACAGGTCTCTCTACTGTCTGCAATCAGAAAGTTCATTACAGATGTCTTCCTTGACAGCTCCTTCCAAGTAATCAGACTTCTATTATTTTAACCTTTCTACTTTTAAAGTAACCTTTCAAGTCAATTCATATATAGTAATATAATGGGATGGTGAGAAATGACTCATCTCTGACCTGAATTTCAATGCAAGGCTGGTGTTCCTCAAAAGATTTATTGTAATTAACCTTGCAAGGACCAGTATGTTTCTCATTAAATTCAATTAAAATGGTTTTTAGATCCTAACTAACAAGGTTCGTCTAACCACTACACTTTTTGAGATTCTTCCTTCCCACCATTCCCCTCTCAAATATTCAAGTTCTTGAGCCAAAAAATAGCAAGTATTTTCTTGGCTACTAACATAGCGGAGTGATAGGACTAACTCAAATCCTTTGATTTTCTTTTTGTGCAAGGAAGGATGTGGCTGCTTCATAGATGAGATCAGTAATTCACAACGTGGGAAAACGTCAGACACAGAAACCTCATCCCCACCACCTCGTAGAACAGTGAATCTGACACCAACGCACAGGGTGGTACCAGCCACCACCTGTAACCAATAAAATATTTACAACTGTGTATCTTTTTACAACTAAAAGAGATGGAATTCAATAAGTAACCTTGAAAAAAAAAACACAATTTAGAAAAGCACTAACATTTGGAGTGTGATCACTTAACAGTATATAGCTTTATTAGGTGTTAGCTTGGTTTAGCATGGTCCTCTCAGCCCTGGGTCAGAAGGCTGAGGGTTCAACCCCTGCCATCAGCTTACCCACTCCACCCCATGCCTCCAGCATAACTGAGTTTGGGGAAAAGTGCTGTGAAAATGAGGCAAGATCTTAAGTGCTGTCTGTTGGATGGAATTTAAGGGGTGAGAGCGGGTATTTGTTCCGGGGCTTGAGCAGCATGTTAAAGCTCCCATGATAAAATCCAAAACAGAGCTGCCAATTTTTTGGGTTCTGGGTAATACTGCTCCTTTAAATAACACCACCAAACAAAATGATTATTAAGTCACTCATTGCAGGTTCACCTCCTTAACTTTAACTAACCCCACCCAACATCAACAGATTGAAAGCTCACCCAGGTCAGGCCTCTTCAGGACTTCCACAATCCTTCATATCTACCACTATTATACCCTCAGTTATCTCGGCCTTAAACTCTGAAGTTCACTCACTAAACCACTTCACTTTTCCACCTCCCTTTCTTCCTTCAAGATGCTTCTTAAAACCTGCACTCTAGGTGCTTTCAAATTGCAACACCCAGGTAGCCCTCCTGAGACCCAGGTGCGCAGGATGCACCTTTCAAATCACAGCCAGGCCTCCCTGATAAATCTCCAACCTGGCGAATTAAGGGGGATCCCACCCCGAGATGACGTGGTAAGTGATGTATCACGCAATCAGTTCCCTTTCTGTTTTAAGGTTCTCCTAAAATCCACCCTCATCGGCCGTCAGCCCCCCATGCCACTGTCACAAACAGGAGAGGGGAGGGGGGGGAAGAGTGGCTGCAGCCGCAATGTATGCCACTCCAGTTCACAGCATCGGCTCAAAGCAGGAGCAATAATCGACTTCCTTACCCATAATCCCCCCCACACCATTGGAACTGCTCTGCCAGCGCGAGAACAATTCCGGTGGCATGGGGATTATGGGTAAGGCAAACGGCCTTTCCTCCCGCACTCCCATGTTCAGCCGGAGAGGTGTTCACAGCAATGGCGCGTCGCGGTTTCCCCATTCCCCTCTACCTGGTTCGCAGCAGTGGCATTTCAGCCAGAGGTTTCTCTGTGACGCACGCACGCATGCAAGCGCTGACATCACGAAAGTCACCGGGCCCACCATTTCCCTTTTAAATTCACCAGAGCAGGTCACGTGGAAAAGTTTTACTAGGTCCCCTGACCACCTCCGGGTTCACCCCATTGGACCCTTTCGAATAGCCTTGTACCTGGGTCGTCAACCAAGAAAACTGTCCAGTTAACCCCATTTTACATGGCAATTTGAAAGGGCCTAGTTAAAAATATGGCAGAAGGTTTCACCAGGACATTATGACCATGGGAAAAATAGCATCAGGGCAACTGGAATCCATCAATGCTGGCCGACTACTGTGGACACTGACATGAGAGGCATCAGATGTTGAGTACAAGCAAAAATCAGTGGCAAAGCATTTTCGATCAGTTGAACTGATACAAAGTGTCAACAACATTCTGCAATGAAACATAGTAAATTCAAAACAAGTTCATTTAATGTTTCTCTAACTTCCTACGTGATACAGCAAATCTGAAATTACCTTTGTGTTCAGCTTGCAGTTGTCCATCATATTCCCCAATTTCTTTTCAGGAAGCAAATCTCTTGAAAAAATTGGTTGTCCATTATTATCAACTGATAGGCACAGCAAAAAAGAGAGATTACACAAGGGAGCTGGAGAAAGTCAGCAGGTCATGCAGCATCCCATATAGAAAGTAAAAGGCAGTCAATACGTCAGGCCTGAGCCCTTCAGGAGGGACGCCTGAATAAAAAGGCAAAAGTGAGATGCAAGTTCTTGATTTGTGTGTGTGTAGGAAGTTAGATAAAGACAGAACAATGTCAACCTTCATTTGTGCAGCAGTTAATACCTACCCAAGTCACTTCAAAGGGTATTATCAAACAAAATCTGGTACAAAACTACATAAAGAGCTACTGGAATAGAAAGGGGTGACTTTGACAAAACATCTTAAATGGACTATGTCATTAGTTAACTTTGTAATTCCTTACTCGATTGCTCATTTGCATGAATTTCTTATGAAATGACACTGCCAATTTCTGAGGGACGACGACAATCCTGTGCCCTTGGAACATATTGATTGTAGAGATGACGAGAGAATGAGGAGGGGCATAACTAAATTTCACAACTCAGGGCAAATGAAAATGTGGTTCTCACTGGCAGAGCTATTACGTTGGGAATTGCTCAAGATGCTTGAATTTAAGGAGTGCAGAAAACCTAGAGAATCACTGGCATGCAGGAAGTCTGTGATAGGGAGAGACACAACGAGAATACAGGCTTTAAAACTGCGTGATTGCTGGATTGGGCTGGAGCTCACATCATGAATAAATGAAGCACTGCAAACAGGGACGCAGAAGTTCAAGCCAGTGAAAGAGAATGAATGCAATATATTTAATCTGTTCTATTTGGTTTCTGCTCCAAATATCACTGAGTGTCACTAATGTATATTTTCTTCAAGAAGTGAATGAATTTGAATGTTAAAACATTTACCAGTAATTTAGATCAGGATAAATTTAATAAGGATGTTCAAAGAGCAGTTTTGGCTACACAAATACAATTGTGTAACTTGTTCCCTTAACTGAGCAACATAACACTGTTAAAAGGACTAAAAGATTATAAACCACATGGCAAATGGTGGTGAGAGATGGATTCTTGTCCTTGTTCGAAGTAAATATCAGACAATCCAAGGTTCCCACGTGATTTCAGGTGCACAACGTTGTTTCACAACCGTACACGAGTGATCATTAAATGGAAACAATGAAAGCCCATCAGTCTAAAGCACTGACTCGATTTCTCTCTCCGCAAGCGCTGCCTGACCAGCTGAATATTTTCCACCTTTATGTCACACATCTAAATTGCATTCAGGAAAATGAAATTAGCAATTATATCTTGATCCGTGGCCTCATTGTCAAATAAAATTAAATTGCAGATTCCTGACAGCTCAGCTATCAGTCAAGAAAAATGCACGTCACAGTCACTACAACTCACATTTCTCTCTGTTCCAATGGGCACAAGAATCCATCCAGCAGTCAATCTAAATATCCATTTTGTAATCAGTAAGATTGACCACTGACAATCTGTTTCACTCTAGAAAGTCTCACAGTGGAACCCATTGTCCACATTTGCCCTTGAGAATGCTGGGTGGATCGAGGTAGAGAGATGAATATTAAAAGCAAAATCTCAAATAAATGCTTCTTCTTTTGACTCCTGTGTTCTGAGGCAATTTAATTTTAAAATTAACATGTTCAATTTAAAGCAAGGAACCAAACCCATTAAAGAAAAGCAATCAGATCTGTAAATTCAAGTCACTCAACCATTTGGAAAAGTCTGAAATTCAGGGATGAAGGGGTGGAAAAAATAGGGAAAAGACAAGGGTGAATAAACGAATGTTTTGATCAAGATAAACAGGTAAATGGGTCAAGAGTTCTTCTAAGCTCATAACTGAGTTCAGTCATCACTACACAAATCTGGAGTGATACATCGATCCACCTATGACATTAACTGCCATACTACTGCTTTCAATTGCAGCCCTGTACAAAACACAAACCAGTCCCCTTGCTCAGTATGACTCATTTATCGGAGACAAAAGAATGTCTTTTTGACAGAAAGCAGAGCTGCTTTAATGAAGCTGTGGAAGACACTATTACGGTGAGCAGTGAATTTTGCTGCTCTTTTAAAAAGTGCAACAGTTTTAGGTTACATCTGTAAAACGGGTGCAATCTGCTGGAGGATGACGCACTAAAAACAAAGATCACATTAAGGAGAAACCACATAGCAATCCCCTGACTCGCAAACTGCTGCTTCACTATTCAAATTTGCTTCACAGAACAAGGTGAGCATTCTTTTAATCGTGGGACACAACAAGGCCACTTCAGGTTGCAATGCTCTCACAGAATCTCTCAGCTGTAATGCCATCTCCACTGTTGCACTCATTTCAATATCTGCAGTGCCCTTTGGAAGTCGGAAATACAAGGATTGAAATTATACACCCACTGAAACAAAGGATACCAAAGGGCTTTTATTTGTAAGACACTTAAAAACTGCACAACTTTGATGATAGTTTAGAATACTTTACCTTTCCCCTGATCTCACAAACATCCACCATTTCCCCATGGGCATGTAAATACCACTTTCAACAGGTCTTATTCATGATACGGATAGCCAGGAAAACACACTTGTTTAACTTTCAAACAATATGCTTAACAAGTTAATGATTTTTTTTGCAACAGAAATATGAAATAGGCAGACTTTGCGATTCACGTGGATGTTTTAAAAGCCTCTATTGGGTCCAGACAGCAGTGGCACACCACTCATCCCAAAGACATCACTGCCGTCCATAGGAACCGCTCCCTTTGTGATCCCGCGTACACTCATCCCTCCCCACCAATCACCCCCTCAGCACCTTCCCCAGTGGCTGCAGGAAGTGCCACACTTGTGGTCACATCTCCTCCCTCACCACCATTCAGGGCCCCAAATAGATCTTTCAAGTAAAGCAACTTGTGATTCCGCAGGTGTCATCTACTGCATCCAGCACTCACTTTCTGGCCTTCTCTACATCAGAGAGACTGGGCACAGACTAAGAGATCACTTCACTGAACTCTTTCACTCTGACCACATCAGTGACAGGGATCTCCCAGAGGCCAAACACTTCAATTCTGCACCCCATTCCCATCCTCACATGTCTGTCCGTGGCCTCGTGTATTATCCCACGAAGAACACCCATAAATTGGAGGAGCCACACTTGATTTTCCATCTAGGCACTCTCCTTCTGGACAGCATCATCACTGACTTCTGTTTCTGCTAGCGTACTCTCCATTCTCTCCAGTTCTCCACCCACTTCTCTCTCCATTCACAGAGCCATACCCACTCCCCTGCTTGCTGGAGCGCCCTCCCTCCTTTATCCACCTATAACCTCCTGCCTTTGGGTCTTGCTCCTCCCCCTGCCTTTCCGCCTACCGTTTTGTTCTGGCTCCTGCCTACATTTTTTCGTAACTTGGTGAAGGGCTCAAGCTGAAACTCTCCATCATTGTGTTTTTACAGTTCCTCATCAGCAGGCCACTCGAATAATATTTCCATTCTCATCCTCTTCTTGAGTGCTAATTTCATTTGTAATTTGACCAGATCCACAACCTGTGGCAATAAATTCCTATTCTAATAAGCCTTTCTACAAATGAAAATTTTGTTTTGCTCCTACTACCAAATTAACCATCTAATAGAATCTTTCACGACTTCCCCATTCCAAAAGTGAGTATTTCTGTTAAATCCTCATGTGTCTCTCAATGTTGACAACCTTAACATTCCCCCCGAAGGATTATATAACCTCTAATCCCAGGTAACATCCCAACAAATCAACTCTACACAGTTCTAAAAGCTCTCATTTTGTGCAAAATTACATGGCCAAATTGTTCACCTCATTATGAAAGGTCATTGGAGGTTTCAGGAGTATGCATTATGACCTACACCAGCATTTCTCAACCTTTGTTCAGATATGGCCACCCTCTTGGACTCTGTTCATAGTTTAAAGGCCCTCTGCTTTGTGAAACAGTCAAGTTTTGGTTTCTTTTATTCAGAACTTCTCTCCTACTGACGACATGAGAAACATTATACAAAAAATTGTTATGTGAGGTGAAAACAAAGCTTTAACTTAAAATGTTCTGTAGCCCTGGGGTGGGGAGAAACCATAAGGACCCTGTTGAGAATGGCTGACCTAGACAATGTAAAGCAGGGAATAATTTCCCTTCCCATTTTTCTGTATTTAATATTTGATACTTTCAATCCAGAATTCCTTTTTGCACCATTTTCTATCTTTGGGGAAACACTTTTGTGTAATTTTTTTCTGAGCTACAGTGACCTGATTCATAGAACGATAAAGGCTGGGACCGGAATTCCAAGAAAAGGCCACATGCTCTCTGTCAACATCATCAGATTTCAAAATTTAGATTTATTGTCAAAGTACATACACAACATCACATACAACCATGTGATCCATCCAACTTCGTTCAAGGAAGCTGGTGGTTGGCACCTCAAACCCCTGTAGCCAGGCACAAAAAGGGATAATATCAGATAAAGATGAACGTGGCCCTTGCGGAAAGAAAAACAAGTTAGCATTTTAGCTCTGAGACCACCCCCTCCCCTTCCCTGGATCAGAACTAAGACAGACAAAAACAAACTAATATTGGCCGACATGGCCTGTTTCCATTCCATAAATGGTCATATGGTAGTCTGTGGGCATTGTTCACCAACGCATGATGTTGACGTTTTCAAAATGAGTTCTCCCATAACAAATATCCCATGCATGTATTTCGAACATTTGGTGAGAGCCCAAGATTCATCATTTAATGTTTAACTCCTAATTGCCTCTGACCAAATTAAACATGATAGGGCAAAACTTGAGCTGATAATATATCAAAGGGAGAGGTCACAACCTAATTTACTCTTTGGGTGCAACAAATTTATGCGGTTCCAGACCTAATCTTCAGATCAGAGCACAATACGCTACAAAGCACTCAACGATTTTGTAGGGATAGAAACATGAAAAATAAGAGTTGGACTAGTCCAACTGGCCTTCTTGACTGCTCTAGCATTTAAGATCTTGCTCATCTTCCATCAGAGAGCCTTTTTCCAAAAATATCTTCAAATCCTCCAATCCCTTAATATCCAGAAATCGATTGTTCTCCATTTTGAATGAAGCACAATTACTGAAGCCAACAGCCCTCCAGTGTAGAGAATTACACAGGTTCACCCACCCGAGTGAAGAAATGTTCCCCTATGTCAGTTCCCTTAATCTCGGACAATGCCCTCGGTCATAGCTTCTTCAGCAAAGAGAAACATCTTTCCTACATCTAGTTTCTCAAGCTCATTATGAATTTTGTAAGTTTCAGTGGGACTTCTTACTCTTCTAAGCTTTAGAGAACTCAATCTCAGTCTGATCAATCTAACTTCACACAACAAACTTACTATCCTTGGGACCAGCCTAATCAATCTTCCCTGCGGTCCCTCTGTAGCAAATACCTCCTTTCTTGGATGGACAAAACTGCACAAAATTTCAGGTAATTTCACCAAGGCTCTTACTCTTTTCATCAAATCTTCTTGTCATAAAAGTTACCCTCCTAATTAGCCACTGCATCTGCACATTGGCCAGCGACTGTGTACAAGCACACTCAAATCCCAATGAAGATCACCACTACTCAATCCCTCACATTTAGCAATTTACCATTTGCTTTTTCATCATCTTCACTTTGTCCTTCCCCACGTTATTTTCCATGGGCCATGTCCTCACCCACTCATTCAATGACCACTTCCTCCCGAAGCCTCATTTTATCCTCCTCCGTTCCTCACAATATCACAAAGTTCTATTTCTGTCATCAAACTTGGAAATATGACATTGGGTCTCTCCAGCAAAACTGTTGATATCGTTTGTGAAAAGCAGGAACTCAAACACTGATCCGTATGACAGATCACTCGTCACTGTCTACCCAAAGAGGCTTTTCATTTCTTTCTGTTTGATAACCAATTTGCTTTTTAATATACATCACCGATTTTATATGCTCTTATTTTGTTCCTGTGAGGAACTTTGATAAAATCTTTTCTGGATATCCAAAGACACAATGTGCACTGGGTCCCTCTTGTCTATTTCACTTGTCTACTAGAATGCAGGCAAACTGAGAGTAAGCATCAACACGCAGATGTAGTACAATGCAGAAAAAAATGTTATCACAGAAAAAATAGAACAGCTATCTTATGATGAGAGCCTGAGAAATGATTATATTTATAAGGTCCAGGGTGTCCTTGTACTCAAATCACTGAAAGTTAACATGCAAGTGGAGACGGTTAGGAAGGCAAATAGCATTTTCGCCTTTTCTGAAAGATTTGTACAAAAACTCCCTACTTCAATTACCCAAGGCCTTGTTGATAATACAGTTGGAATTCGGTGTACAATTTTAATCTCCTTATTTAGAATAACATTTACTTGCTTCAGATGACGTGCAGCAAAGATTCACCAGCTTGGCACATGAGGTGACAAGTCTTTCACATGAGTGACATTTAGTGGACTTGCCTCTATTCTTTACAGTTTAGAAGAATGAGAGGTGATTGGCAGCACAGATAGATCAGGTGGTAAAGAGAGCTTCTGGCAATATTGGCCTTCATAAATCAAAGTACTGAATATAGAAGTTGTAATGTTACGGCAAAGTTGTATAAGACATTAGTGAGGTCAAATTTGGAGTATTTTGTGTAGTTTTGGTCACCTAACTACATGAAGGATATCAATAAAACTGAAAGAGTGGAGAGATGTTTACTAGAATGTTGTTGGGACTTCAGGAACTGAGTTGCAGAGAAAGATTAAACAGGTTAGGACTTTATTCTTCAGAGTGTAGAAGAATGAAGAAAGATTTGATAGAAGTGTACAAAATTATGAGGGGTAAAGACAGACTAAATGCAAGTAGGTTTTTTCCACTGAGGGAGGTGAGATATAAACCAGAGTATATGGGTTCAGGGTGAAAGGGGGATCTTCACACAGAGAGTGGTGGGGGTGTGGAACAAGCTGCCAGCTGAAGTAGTGAATGTGGGTTCAATTTTAACATTTAAGAAAAATATGAACAGTTACATGGATGGGAAGGGTATGGATTAGATGCAGGACAATGGGACTAAGCAGAATAATAATTCAGCACAGACTAGAAGGGCCTGTTTACAGTACTGTTCTAAAAGGTGGAGCTGAATCTCTGAGACTTTCTATGGAGGTTCAATCATTAACTGCAATCACCAAAGAGCTGAATGGTCTATTCCAATTCCTATTTTTCTATGACTGGATACGGACTTATCTCATTAGAAGAGGTGTTTTAATGTAGCTCATGAGTGCCACAAAACATTCAGCTTATGGATTTTCACCATACCTGTCCTTCCCCAACTGTCTCAGTATCGACGATTGTGACAACTCCAGGGATGTGTGGGCTACGCCGAGAAGTGCTGTGTGGAGAAACCTCATCCTCAATTGCCCCCGAGGGTAGGCTGCCAGCCAGCCGACCAACTGCTTCCCCAAACATGGTGAGTCCTGTCTTGATTGTCTGTATCAAATTCCAAGAAAGAAAAGAATCAAAGGTAGCATCAACACGCCCCACTTCAGACACTGAAAACACAGCAGGTCTCCAGCCAGAACACACATAGATCAATGAGAAGCTGTTTTGATTTGTGCTAGAAAGTCTAACTGCAATGATTAGAAAACACATTATAGCTGATCAATTATGAGCCAAGTGTTGCTTCAATTATTAATGATTTGACAATGTACACATGTTGTGTGAGTGGGATGTTGTGAAATGGCTTCCATGGACCAACACCAACAGGCGCCATACAGTATTGACAACAGTACATGGTCAGGAAGCCTGATTAACCTTTTAAATGCCGCATCAGCTGCTCTCTCCATTAATGTTAATGGTGTTGCTCTCACATAAGCTGTTAAGACTCATTTAGAAGCTATCAGGTAACAAGGGAATACAGAAACAGGCTTCACTGAAGCAATTAACTACCCTCGGGTTAAATCAACCTAAAACAGATGGAAGCAGCCAAGACTCTAATTAGATAGTGATAAGACTAAAGGGTTTGATGAAATTTTGGAGCATGCAAGAGTCAGGAGGTCACAATAATTGCATGTTTGCCAGCTTGGGTGTGGACCATTACTTTGGCTTGGAGTTACTGTTTTCCAGCAAATGCACACCAGCTATGACAGCGACAATCGATGAAAATGATCTTCCTCAAAGATAAAAATGTGCACTTTCTGCCAACATGCAAAAGCCACAATTCCCAGTTTGTTGATTGCCAATTAAAAAATTAATTAGTTTGAGCGCATACCAATGGCTTTTGGAACTTGGTGGATATATGATTTTCTTCCAGGTGTGTTAATCAGTAGGAAGAGGAGAAACCATCAACAAGATGTTGGTGATTCACTCAAGAAAACATACACTTAACCCTTTGGACTCCGTGTTCCTGTTTACAGGGACTACAAACAAGCCATGTTCCCATTTTCCAGGACTGGTTTTATACCTTACCACCAGTTCATTCGTACTGGTGTTCGTATGGCAGCTTTCCATAGACCCAGTCCAGAGTATATATTATGAAAGGTTAAAAATGGCCAGAGCCTGGAGGGTTAAGCAATATTATATAGACTGAGGGCAGACTAGCTAACAAAGGGCAAGTAAATCTCTCCAATTTATCATCTAGCTTGGGATACATCTCTTGTCTACCTTCATTCCTTTTACCTCCTTTTTAATGGATCTTATTTAAGAATATTGCTGTCCCTAACCCTGAATTCTCAACTACAATGTCCTTTTTTCTTGGTGAGAAGCACTCATTGAGGACTTCACCTTCATCTTCTAGCCCCAAACACAGACTGACCTGTAGGTCTCAAATGAGTTTTCTCTTTCCCTGGTTACTCTCTTGTCTTTAATATACTTACTGTGGAAATAGGTTGAGCTTAAGAAATAGTACATTGGCTGTTCTTGCCAGTAGATCAAGGATGTAATTTGGTTACCCGGTAAACTGGTAATGGAAAAAATTATGAGCAGGTTTATGAAAGTAGTCAGCAGGATATCAATCAATTGGAAATTTGAATGGAGAGAAAGCAGTTGGAATTTAACGGGAAAAATGTGAAGGGATGCATTTTTGGGGCTCAAATGAAAGAGAAAAGTAGATTCAAAATGGCAGGACAATTACAGAGATCAATTTGAAAGTCCATAGCTCCCTGAAAGTGCAACTCAAGAACTTAGGAAGATATAAAAGGCATATTTGCCTTAATCAGATAGGGCAATGAGTATAAAAGTTGAGAAGTCATGTTACAGTTGTGGGCAACATTTGAAAGAGGTGGAGGTTTTGGTGTCGAAGCGATTCACCAGGATGTTGCACAGATTGGAATGTATTATTTACAAGGAGAAATTGGACAGACATGGATTGTTTGCTCTGCAGCGTTGAAGGCCGAGAAGTGACCTTTTGAAGTATCTAACCATGTGTAGGCAGATGGGCATCATAGTCAATGCAGACATGATTTGTCGAAAGGCCTGCTCCTATGCTGTACCCGTTTCTTTGAGTAGCCAAAACAACGGTAATTGTACAACATATACCCATACTGTGTGTGTGTTTAGAGAGAGAGTAGATTATGGCTTTTCATTTTTAAATAGTGTATGCCATTACGGTACTTTAAACTCTTCCACTGTTCATTTCAATCTCCTGTCTAGGCCAATCACAAATATCAGTCTTTTGTTATCACCTGGCACTGATGAGATTACAGCTTAGAAATTGCACTTGTTGCAATTTCTATAAATTAATTCAAATTGCAAGGAATTTCCACTTTCATTGTTTAATCATGAAAATTGTGTGTGAAGGCTTCAAAATGCTCTGGACACTGACAAAGACAATGAGAGAGATAAAATGAACCCAATTCTACTTCCTGAAAGCAATCCCTCAAAAAAAAAACATATATACAACAAATGAAAATACACAGCAGGCCAAGCAGCATCCAGTAAAAGCAATTAGTCATGGTTTTGGGTTGGGACCCTTCGTCAAGACAGGTGAAAGAAAGAAATGTTCAGAGATTTGAAGGTGGAGTGGGGAAGGGGGAGACTAGTGATTGGCTAGAGGGAGAGAATAGGGGATCGTGATAGGCTGATGGGAGAATAGGAAGGAATCCATGGAGTGGCTCGGAGGAATGGAGGGGAGGTTTGCAGGTATATGGAAATTAGGTAAGGAGAAATTATGATGGGAAAAGAAGGAGAGAGGGAGGATGAAGTGACATGGAGGAAAAATAAGAAAAGGGGTGGGGGGGGTAACGGAAGTTGGAGAAATCAATGTTCATGCCATCAGGTTGGAGGCTACTGAGACAGGATATAAGGTGCTGTTCCTCCAACCTGAGTGCGGCATCAGCTCAGCAGAAGAGGAGGCCATGGATGAACATATCAGGCTGGAAATGGGGTGAGAATCAAAATGTGTGGCCACTGGGAGATTCCGTTTCCTCTGGTATAAACTTACATTAACCCCCTTCCCCCTTTCTTTTTCCCTCCATCTCACCCATCCTCCTTCTCTCCTTTCCCCCTCAATTTCTCCTTACCTATTCTCCATATACCTCCTAACCTTCCCTCCATTCCTCCAAGGTACTCCATGTATTCCTTTCTATTATACTTCTCCCCCTTCAGCCTATCACAGATTTCCCCCCCCATTCTCTCCCTCTAGCCATTCCCCCTCCCCCTTTTTAAAATTTCTGAACATTCCTTTCTTTCACCAGTCTTGACGAAGGGTCCCTACCCGAAACATTGACTTACTGCTTCTACTAGATGCTGCCTGCCCTGCTGTGTTCTTCCAGCATTTGTGTATTTTCATTTTATTTATTCCAGCGTCTGCAGATTTTTTTTGTCTTATACATCAAATGAGCTGGCTTTGAATAAGTCTGTGATTTAAGTAGACAACCGTCATCTCATTTTTCTACAATCACCTGGGAAGAATGGTCATTTAAAGTATTAACTATTGGTGATTAACCACCCAATCTATACAATTATAGACCAAGAAAGTCTTAATCAGCAGTAGTAAATGCTAGCAGAAGGTTGAGGAGGGAAATGGTGTAGCTAATATAACAAGGCCAAGAAATGGCTGTTATTTTATGGCTCATCATTTAACTATCAATTGTTCCCTAACCCCAATCTGAAATTTTTACCTCTTCCAACACACTTGCTAATTTTCCCTGTGTTTAGCATGCTTTAGAAAAGAGAACTGTCTCCCAATCAACATAAATATATACTTTGTTATGCAATTCCCTCATGTGTACCTCTCCAAGTCCTGACCTCCCCTTTTAATGCACACATTAAAACTCTACTTTGACCAAGCTTTTAGTTATCGGCCAAAATGCATCCTGCCCCAGTGAAGCACTCAAGGACATTAATCAGGATGGAGTTTTAAGGGAAGCTGGTATTGCTATTGTTTATTTACATCTCTGCTTTCTGGTCATGTTTGCCCATATCATTCTTTTATTCCATTCATGGAATATAGATAATGCTGGCAAGGCCAACAGTGAAATGCCAATGGGAAGGTAACAGTGTGATACCTTCCTAAACTGCTGCATTACTTGCAGTGGGACTCCTAATTTCTGTGCTTACCTTATTTATAGCACTTAACAGAGACAGCCAGCTACCCTCTTCACACAAGATCTTATTCTCCTTGCATAGTGTCCTTAAAAGTCGAGATCTTCCTTACAGATGCTGCACTTTTCATCAGACCAGTCATGCTCTTCCCTGCCTTACAAAGTTTCTCTGACCATGCACTGTAAAGTCCCAGTGTTACCTTCAGAGACTTGTTCTTAATACATATTCCAGCATTTTATTGACTTTTTAATTGCTTGACCACATTGTCCAAACGTTGAAAGTGGTGGTCCCAATTTCCTTTCCATGTCACCCTCAGCTACTTCATCCCATACTTACATTGTATACGTTTGGACCGATTTGTTTACACTATGTAAACAAATTATTGAAATCAATTGAAATGCACATGCATTTAAGGCAGAGATTGATAGGTTCTTGATTAACCAGGGCATCAAGTGTTATGGAAAGAAGGTCAGGATTGACAGTGATTTGCAAAGGAAGAAATTTAGGTGGAATAATAGCTCCTTTTTATTGCCAAACTGAGGTTTGGCCTCAAGTTTCATAGTTTACAGCATCTTGCTGCTCTGTGATATCGTGGTCTAGCTTGAAGTACTTTTGGAAGCCAGTAATCGGCTTCAATGTGTAACTCATAGCCTTTTGTAAAGCACTGAAGTTACCTTGGCAGCGCTGATGACTGTGGCAGTATAAGACTGGATATTGTCTCCACAGGCCCCACCACGGGATCGATGACAGTGAATGAGCTGAGTAGGGGCAAAAGGACAGACAGTAGCATTAGCCAAACCAGTACAACTCCAAAAGCAATTTGTTAATTCCTATTTCCTTTCATTGAATAATTACAATGTTCTCTTCCCTTCTAATAAAACAAGGCATTTTTCTGGTAAGCAATTTAGATTTTGACTACAAGCAAAAAACTTCCTAGAATGTGGGAAATCAACACTCACACATTTCATAATCAATCTACAAAAATGTAAAAAATGGTACTTCTACACAATTGCATTCAAGATTTTCCCCAGCAATTGCCCAAAATGGAACATTTTATGATGCGTCAATTATATGCTCCCCGTATTGGAAGTCTACTGAGCAACTGCTGCCAAGAGAGTGCAACTAGAATATGATGGCTAAAGTAAGTAGTTTTCATTATTAAGACTGTCATTGAATTAAAGAGGCAGAACTTTCAAATTATCCTTCAATTAAGCACGAGGCAAACATGGCTCAACATGAAATGTGAAGTGAAGAAGGAAGCCTGATCTTTTCCGATCAGACTCTGAAGCTGGCAATGCCAACCAAAGGGAACTCCAGAATATTCTTGTCATTTTCATCCCAACTCTAGTGTCACTCTTGCCCTCTTACCTACTCAGGGTTGCCAAAGCCAGCATTAGTTGCACATCCCTGAGACTGCCTTTGAGAAGGTGATGGTGATGGTGAATTACTTCATTGAAAGATTTAAGTCTTTACGGTACTCCCAACACAGGATTTTGATTTGGTTAGTATTAAATATCGTGGGAGAACTTGGAGGTTGAGATGCTCCCATTTACCTACTGATCTCTATAGTATAGGTCACAACTTTGGAAATGTGCTTCCAAAGAAGCTTTTGCCAGGGTATACTGTAGAATCTACAGTGCAGATCACAGAGCACATTGGCATGGGGAGCATAATGCTATTACAACACAAGGTTTGAATCTGCTGCTGTCTTCAAGGACTTTGTATGTTATCCTTGTGCTCAGCTGGATTTCCTTTGGGTCATCTAGTTTCCTCCAATATCCTAAAAATGTACAGGGTAAGTCGATTAATTGATCACATGGGTGTATTTAGGTGAAGAGGGCTCATGGACCAGAAGGGTCTGTGACCATGTTGTATCTCTAAATTAAATTATTTTTTTAAATAAACACTGTAGCCATGGTAGAGCAAGGATGTAAACAATAAATCCTTAAGATGGTGATGATTAACCAGACAGCTCTGTTTTGGACAGATTATTTCATATTGTTGAAGCTACAAATGGAAAGTGCCCCATCGCACTCCTGACATTCCTTTAAGAATGACCCTTGTTTTCTATTTGTTAACCAATTATCAATCCATATCAAAATATTATACCCATTCCCATGTGCCTGTCTATTTAAGGCCTTCTCAAAACCCAAATAACCCATATTCATTGGGTTTCCCCTCAGCAATCCTCAATTCCCCTGATTACTGAAGGCTTGCAAATGACAATTAGTTATGGACTACTGACTCCAACCTTTGCACACAAGTCAAATTGGTTGCAAAAGGTTTAATATTTGCAGGGAGTTCTATATTTTTGAAATAGACAAAGAACGCTGGCTTTGCTAATGTCTCAATATCCACAACAAACAAGCCGAGAGATCCACGTTACCTTGTTTTCAGCATAGGCGAGCCAACGGCTTCCTAATGCGACGGGGTTAGGGTTGGGCCCTGGACACGGAAAACAACCTGGAAAAGGAGGAATAATTGACAGCTGTAAATATTTTAATCTCCATGGCCAAAATAACCATGCAAGTAATTTTTCCCTTAATCATGCAACTCTGAAGACAAAATGGAATGCAGATGCTAGAATCTAGAACAAAAACAGATCGCTGAGAAAACTCAGCTGGTCAAGCAGCATCCATGGAGGTCAAAGGTAGAATTGACATTTCAGGTTGAGGCCCTGTACCAGAACATCAGGACGCCAAACCCACCCACAAAGCAATCCAGTGGTTCTCTTTCAGATCAGCTCTCTATGCAACTACAATGCTGGCATGCATTTGAAGAGGAATAGAATACCAGAGCAGGGTTGAGGCTTTATACGTTAGCACAACGCTGTTACAACGCCAGCAACCCAGGTTCAAATCTGGCTTAGTCTGTAAGGAGATTGTACGTTTTCCCCATGTCCGTGTGGGATTCCTCTGGATGCTCCAATTTCCTCCCAACATTCAAAACAGACTGGGGGTGTAGGTCAATTTGTTGGCATGTGCTTGTGAGCTGAAAGTGCCTGTCATCGTGCTGTTAAAAAAAAATTAAATTAAAATTCTTTAAAGATACTGGTGACACCTCACTTGGAGTATTTTGACCAGTTTGTGCTCCACATTTAAGAAAGTATGTGGTGACATAAGAGGGTTCAGAGGAGGTTCACAAGGATGATTCCAGGAATGAAAGGGTTATTATATATTTGACAGCTCTTGTGCTGTATTCATTGGAATTTAGGAGAATGAGGAGAGAATCGGATTGAAATATTTTGAATGTTGAAAGGCGTAGACAGAATAGATGTAGAAAGGTTGCTTCCCACGGTAAGGGAGTCTTGGACAAGAGGGCATAACTTCAGGATTGAAGGGTGTCCACTTAGAAGAACAGAGATGCAGAGGAGTTTCTTCAGTCAGAGGGTGGTGAATCTGTGGAATTTGTTGCCACAGGCAATTGTGGAGGCCAAGTTATTGGGTGTATTTAAGGCAGAGATTGATCGGTTCTTGATTAGCCAGGGCATCAAGTGTTATGGGAAGAAGGTCAGGCAGTGAGGCTGAGTGGGAAAATGGATCAGCTCATGATTAAATGGTGGGGCAGATTCGATGGGCTGAGTGGCCTATTTCTGCTCTATTTGATGGTCTAACCTCCTGCTATGTGGTCTTCATTCAGCAACTTTGCACAAACTCTGTGACTCATGGAGCAGTGGCACAAATGAAACTGCTGCCAGGACAACACAATTATAGCTTGATGGACATGCACTGTCTACCTCTGTTAGGACTATCTGCTCTCAGATTTCATGTTGTGGAGTGCCAGGTGAAGGCAACAATGTAAATTAAAAGCTACATAAAAATGACCAAATATATTTGACCCCCTGCAATGAGTGGCCATTAGCAAAGAACATGGTGTAAAGGGTGTATCAGCAGTGAAAAGTGGCAAGAAATGTGCCATTCAAGGTTAGTGTAATATACATCTTGTGAAATCCCCTGGCTCGTGAATCTTCAGCTCCACTGGTGCAGAGAAGCATGAAGGAATAGTGTCTGTTAAACAGAGATGATATAGTGGTTGCAGATTTTAGTGTTTCGAAGCCAGACTGTGCCTCATCAGATATTATTGATTTAACTGATTAATTGTGCATTGTCTGCTTCCCTGAATAAATGCTAGAAGGGTACCTTATTTATTGCTTCACCATCACCCACCTTGCCCTCCCCTGCCAGGTCCTCTCACATAAATAGGAAAGGTTTATTCGACATTTTGATGTACAGGTATTGTAGCCATTGAAGAGCAATTAAATCTAACTAGGTCCACATTTAGTAACTGTTAAATAGAACATGACCATTGCAATAAATTCAAGTTTATTTGTCATCTGATTGTTCTACAGCGTTCTCCAGTCTACAGTGCAGAACAGTGCAAAACACACATACAAACGTAATGCCCGTACAGATAAACACTCCACTAAATAAATATTAAAATATAAATAGCTTATATCCAACATTTATAACTGTGGTCCCACTCCCTGCAAAGTTCCATGAAAACTTTGGAAGCATATTTTTGTATTTATTAATCTGTAACTGGAGCACAGCTGGCAAGATGCACCTCCTTCCCCAGCCATTTCTCTTTTCTCTTTGGCTTGGCTTCGCGGACGAAGATTTATGGAGGGGGTAAAAAGTCCACGTCAGCTGCAGGCTCGTTTGTGGCTGACCAGTCCGATGCGGGACAGGCAGACACGATTGCAGCGGTTGCAAGGGAAAATTGGTTGGTTGGGGTTGGGTGTTGGGTTTTTCCTCCTTTGCCTTTTGTCAGTGAGGTGGGCTCTGCGGTCTTCTTCAAAGGAGGCTGCTGCCCGCCAAACTGTGAGGCGCCAAGATGCACGGTTTGAGGCGTTATCAGCCCACTGGCGGTGGTCAATGTGGCAGGCACCAAGAGATTTCTTTAGGCAGTCCTTGTACCTTTTCTTTGGTGCACCTCTGTCACGGTGGCCAGTGGAGAGCTCGCCATATAATACGATCTTGGGAAGGCGATGGTCCTCCATTCTGGAGACGTGACCCATCCAGCGCAGCTGGATCTTCAGCAGCGTGGACTCGATGCTGTCGACCTCTGCCATCTCGAGTACCTCGACGTTAGGGGTGTGAGCGCTCCAATGGATGTTGAGGATGGAGCGGAGACAACGCTGGTGGAAGCGTTCTAGGAGCCGTAGGTGGTGCCGGTAGAGGACCCATGATTCGGAGCCGAACAGGAGTGTGGGTATGACAACGGCTCTGTATACGCTTATCTTTGTGAGGTTTTTCAGTTGGTTGTTTTTCCAGACTCTTTTGTGTAGTCTTCCAAAGGCGCTATTTGCCTTGGCGAGTCTGTTGTCTATCTCATTGTCGATCCTTGCATCTGATGAAATGGTGCAGCCGAGATAGGTAAACTGGTTGACCGTTTTGAGTTTTGTGTGCCCGATGGAGATGTGGGGGGGCTGGTAGTCATGGTGGGGAGCTGGCTGATGGAGGACCTCAGTTTTCTTCAGGCTGACTTCCAGGCCAAACATTTTGGCAGTCAGATCAGATACAGGTCGGGTCAGATACAGCAATGAGCTCTCTGAACCCTTCTCCATTAACAATGGCGTGAAGCAAGGCTGTGTTCTCGCACCAACCCTCTTTTCAATCTTCTTCAGCATGATGCTGAACCAAGCCATGAAAGACCCCAACAATGAAGACGCTGTTTACATCCGGTACCGCACGGATGGCAGTCTCTTCAATCTGAGGCGCCTGCAAGCTCACACCAAGACACAAGAGAAACTTGTCCGTGAACTACTCTTTGCAGATGATGCCGCTTTAGTTGCCCATTCAGAGCCAGCTCTTCAGCGCTTGACGTCCTGCTTTGCGGAAACTGCCAAAATGTTTGGCCTGGAAGTCAGCCTGAAGAAAACTGAGGTCCTCCATCAGCCAGCCATTTCTAGAAACCATGGAAATCACTTAGACAGCATCTTCCTGAAGAGCCCACTTCCTGTGTAATTGAGGCTGCATTCATCAAGCTAATTACCTTGCATTTGGCTCCTACCAACAAATTTAAATAGGTTTTATTTCTGTCTGCTGTTTGCCGCATGGTGCACAAAAAAGACGGTTATCTTGACATTCACTCACAAAATAAATTTTGTTCTTTGGTTAATGACACAAGATGGTTACAAAATTAAAACAGCAAAACCTCTGTTCTCTGGAATTCAAGCAACCAGCAAAAGAAATCGCAGAAAATAAATAGGTAAAAAATACGGAAGTTAGTTTGCCAATCCACGCAACACACAATCTCAAGCAACTGGAAAATTCACTTATTGAGCATCGACCAATCCCCATTGGTGCCAGATACCATGTTTTAAAAACTATATCCGACTCTTGGTTGGCTAGAAAAATGAGACACGAAGTTTGTGGTGCGACATCAACGGCAAACCTAAAAAAAGCAGTTTTATTTTTGTAGGCATTAGCCTGGTACATAATAAATATAGACACAAGAGATTGCAGATGTTGGAAACTAGAGCGAAGTAACTCAGTGGGTCAGGCAGCATCAATAGGAAAGGGAATGAATAAATGAAAACAAGGGATTAATGCCTTGCACATCTTTCAAATTTCATATTCAATTAAAAATGAGAAAATAATGGCAGAATTATGATAGTGTAGTGGAAAAAATAGTGTGCAACATGCATCACAAAAGGTACAAAGAATTAGACAGAAAAATCCATTTCAAGCCCCAAATATTTTTGTTGACCAAGAAACAGGAAATGATCAATCAGAATACAGGACGGCGATTGAGAATCTGGTGAGGTATTGCCAGGAGAATACTCTTTACACTCGACGCTACCAAGACCAAGACGTTCATGGTTGGTTCTTGGAAAGAGTGAGAGACTACATACCTGTCTGCATTGATGGGGTGGAGATGGAAAGGGTTAGCACCATTCTGTTCCTGGAAATTCTCCCCTGGAGCCAGCCCTCTACTTTCAATCTTTTGTATTTATTTTCTCTTTAAATTTAATTTAACATATATTATTGCCTGTTCACCAGTTGCAAGAAAGAATTCTGGGGCAGATGTACATTGTACAATGTGTATGACAATAAACTCATTATCATGATGTTTAAGACTCTGACACCTGCCTCAGTCAATATCACCTTTTGTTCCTTTCTGCTCCCATATTTATCCACCTTTTCCTTAAATATCACTTTCCTTTTTCATATTTGAGTTTACTTGAATTATACCATGGGTTACTTGTGAACAAGGGCTGAGAATAATCATGTGACATTTCCTCTTACTAACTCAGTAGCAACAAATGTTTGGAGTTAGATAAACGATACGTGAAAGAAGGCACAAATGTGGAAAGTTATGAAGGAAGCTCAAGGGGTGATGAAGGAGAAGGATCTGATGATTCTGGAAGGAATGTGACAAGGCCAATAGAAGGAACAAGGCTGCAGAGAGAGAAGCAAGGGATCTGAACAAAAGAGAACATTTTAGAACAAGATTGATTTTTTTTTAAAGTACATTTTGGACGAGAGTTTATTTATTATGCTATTGCTAATTGCATCCTTCGATTGCTGGTATCAGTTAACTAGTGAAGGAAGTCCGAGGAAAGTAGTATTTTTTTCCTTATTGCACTTTACTGAAGTGTACCTGCTTTGTGTCGATTCAAACACACCAAATGCACTTTAGCTGCCACACACAAATGTATACAGGGCTGAAACTTAAATATAGATTAATGCTATCCCAAAGGCACTTACTTTTAAACTAATGCATGTAGGTTTATGTTGTTAAGAATGATAAATCTGAAAGAGGTAAGTGCAAATAACATGATATTTGATGAATAACTTGAGTTGGTGGTAGGGGAGAAAGAAATCAAATCTACCTCCTCAGTGCAAATTCTCCTGGATTCATCTCATGATTGTACAACAGCATATATTTACGAGAGAACATTTGCTTTATTTTGCTGGTCTGGATATTTGGATGAGATCTATTAAATGGAGACTGGATAAATAGTTGGATTATACAGAGTTTAGAGGGAAGACATTTTAAGAGAAATGCTAAGAAAATAATTTCCCTGCCAAGAGATTCTACAACTATGGTTTCAGGTAAGGAAGTTAGTGAATCATTGAAATTCTCAATTCCAGAGAGAACCATCCAGAGTGATTGAATTTTTGGCACCAAGAAATTACTTGGGAATAAGAAGATGGAGTTCGAACAGTATTTGGCTCTACAGTTGCAGTTGCAGAGGGAGTATAACAGGGGTTTGATTACACATCCTTGACGAGTTCCGTGGAGTGAGTCTACATTTCCTGCTGCCTAGGAAAGGCAGCCAACATACTGAATACACCAAGACACTCTCTTTTCCCTCTTCCCATTGGGAAGAGATTCAAAAGTGTGAAAGCACATACCAACTGGGTTAGAATCGGTTTCTTCCCCACAGCTTTGAAGTTCCCGAATGAACAGCGCAAAGGTACTAACACGCTGTCCTTGCTTGGTGCTTTGTTTAAAAATTACAACTCTAACCTTAACCTTTCAAACACAAATGAAGATGAGGTAGAAAATTATGGATGGGCAGACTCGAACTAGTTTATTCCTGTTCCTGCTCTCCTTTCAGAAATTTTAATTTGGACGATTTGGGATAACTGGACCCTCTTACTTATTTATTTTTCAGAACCTGACCATTCCTAACTTTTCTTGAGAAATGATTATTTAGCTTCAAAAACAATAGAAGAATGGAAATACATGTCCAATTCTAGGTGATTGCTATTTAGAGGTGAGCCTTCAGATCTCATGCACCAAATGCCCTTGACCTTCCTGCTACCAGAGGTAGCAGGTTAAGGATGGGTTTCAGAATGGTCTTGGTGAGTAAATGTGGTGCATCAGGGGTGAAGGGAATGTGTTTTCTGGATGATGGATGGAGTGTAAATTAAAAAGGTTGCTTTGTGCCACAAAATGTTGAAACTCTTTGAACATTGTCATCCAAGTGGAGAGGACTCTATCATACTCCTGACATGTGCTTTGTAGATGTTAGAAAGTCAGTCATGGTACCATATCCAATCTCTTGTCACTGTAGTAACCATGCGACTGATCTTCTTGAGTTTCTAGACAGTGGTTGATGGTGGGTAACTTGATAATGACGCCCTTTCCTCTGTTCCTTTATCAATATTCTTAAAACTAATGAGTTTTGGCAATTCTTCGGTCCAATCCTCTCACTATCTACTTTTACTGACCAGCTCTTCTTTTAAATGTAGCCTTTTGGAACTTGTCTACATCTCAATTTTGATGAAGTTTGTTGAGCTATGAATATTGACTAAGATATTTGGAGAGATTCCTATTCAAATAGTTTCCTGGAATATTCTGAATGTTAACTCCAAAATGTAATGGACTTAAAGCAAATTAAATGGATTCCTTTATTGGGGAAGAAATGTCTTTGGCAATGGGAGAAGGCGGCAGGAGAAAATGAAAATGGGTTCAATCAGACTGCAATTGTGTATTTACAGAATAATTACCCACACAAATTCAAATTGAAAAAAAGTAGAATCCAAGAAGTGCAGGAATCCAGATTGCAAATTTGGCATGAGAATTTTCTATTATAAACCTAGGCAGTAAAGGTAAATGAAAATCTAATTGTGGAAAAAACATTACAAGTTAGAGAGACCAATAGTGTTTTTTTGAACTACTTTGATATACTATTTACATTAAATCTAAACCAAAGAACAGGCCATTCACCCTAACTGCTCATTGACTGTGTTTACGCTCCACAAGCAATTATAAACTCAAAATCTATTCACATCGCACGATGCTTTCTTCCAGCCCTCGCAGTTAATTTGTATGAATAAATAAGAAGATTAGGACATGATCCACGATGCTGCTTGCCAAATCTCTTAAAAGCGCTGACTGTCAAGGTCAGCAAAACACTTTGATCGTGGTGGACAAGCTCTGTGACCTGCAGAAAGGCACTGTTGCCTAATTCTTCCTCGCATGACCTCATAAAATATTAACCAACGAATCAAAAAATAAACCACATGAAAATGCTGCTTCACAGCAAAATGCCAGTCAGTTTCATGGTTACAACTTGAAGTCTAACAGGAACTAATTCAGCTCAGTATGTTATTCATACAACTTTGATTTTGAACTTGTTAAGTCACCAACTTGGGATCCAAATAGATTACCATAATTCTAAGATCAGAAACTTGTCTCAGTAGGAAGCTCTTGTCTTTAAGTCAGGAAATTGAAACTTTAAGCTTCATTACAAAGCTGGTGTACATCATCTAAGAGTCAGGTATGTGGCTAAGTACAGCTTCATTTTCAGGGAACTCAACAGTGAATTTCCGCCTCTAAATCTCTCTGATTTCCCATAATACTTTCACTTTTGAACCCAGGCTCTTCAATAGACATACAGCAAGGTAATAGGCCATTTCGGCCCACATGTCTGTGCCACCAATTTGCATCCAATTATCATTTATCTTCTCAGAAATTTTGCACATTTTCAATAATAACATTTTACTGAAGATACTACATAATAATGTTGTCAGAGGGAATTAACACAGCCTTGTATTCAAATCAGGTTTCAGTTGTTCCAGCAAGAACGAGAAGCTTTCACCAATATCTATACAAATATTATAAAAATTTGCATGGGCTCTAGAACCAAATGATTTCAGGGTTCCCTTCTATGTATTCAGTAATCTATCAGATAGAAAACTATATTCTATGAAAAAATAAATAAAAATTAGACAACTTTACAAATGAAAAAGTATAAAATTTGATATCTGATTTGTCTGCTCAAAATTAACAATTTCAGGGATTTGTTAATGAAGTTCTTGACTAATAGGGTCAACTTCCAAACTATTCTTAGGTTCCAGATTTTAGTCCAGTACTACTAGTTTTAATACTTTTACATTTTTAAAAATGTTTAAACTTTTAAATTTTATAGAAGCCGATTCCAACCATTTAAACCTGTGGTGCCTAATTACACACAAATTAACCTCCACCCTCATACATTTTGGAGGGTGGGAGGAAACCAGAGCACATTGGAAAATACATGCAGACATGGGGAGATCATACAAACTCCTTACAGACACTGTCGGATTTGGCGCTGTGACCACTACGTTAACCGTGCTGCCCCTTACCACTAACACTGATAGGAAGGGTAAATTGCATTAAAATGAATATCTTCCCAAGGATACAATACCTATTTCAATCGTTACCAATTCACCTAACAGAGAAATTCTTCAAGGTGCTAAAGAAAATAATAAGGAAATTCTTATGGAAAGGGGGGAAACCAAGGATAGTGCTAGATAAATTAACAGAATGGTACAAACAAGGGGGGCTTACAGCTACCAAACTTTAAGAATTATTATAGAGCCGCACAATTAAGATACCTATCAGATTTTTATCAAACAAGGGAAAAACCAGATTGGACCAGATTAGAGCTAGATAAAATGGGGGAGAAGGTACCTGAACATATACTAAATAAGTAGGATGAAAAGCTGGTGCAACATAGGAATTCACCAGTATTGCACCACCTGCTCAACATTTAGAAGAAGATTCATGTAGAAAGGAATAAAATAAATTATCAACTACCAAAATTAATGTTGACACAAAATCAACTAATCCCTTTCACAATAGATAATCTTTCCTTTAGAGAATGGGAGAGAAAAGGGATCAAAAGAATAGAAAATTGTTTTTCGGGAAATAAATTATTATCTTTTGAATAAATGAAGGGCAAATATGGTATAACTCACGGTACAATGTTTGCATACCACCAACTGAAAACCTACTTAAAGGACAAATTGGGAAGCAGGCTGAGGTTACCAGAAGGAAGCAGCTTTGAATATGTGATTACAGACACCATGATAATTAAAAGATTTATAACAAACATGTACATCAAACTGCAAGTGAAAGAAAACGGGGAAACAAGCTGTAAACCCAAACAAAAATGGGAACAAGATCTAAACATAAAGAGAAAGAATGAAACATGGGAAAACTTAAGCTCCGGAACTATGAGAAATACAATAAACATGAGGTTACGCATGATACAATATAATTGGTTACACAGGCTATACACCACGCCCCAAAAGTTAAATAAATGGGACCCAACAGTATCAGACAGATGTTTTTGCTGTAAAAAGGAAACGGGAACAACAGTACATGCAATTTGGGCATGTGAGAAAGTGGAAAAGTTTTGGGAAGATCTAAACCAGGTATTAAATAAAATCACAAAAAGCAACATACCAAAAAATCCAGAGATCTTTCTTCTAAGTAATATAAGAAGTAAAGAACTTGGACTAGATTTGGATGGAGCACAAAAAAGATTTATTATGATAGCCTTCGCTGTAGCAAAAAAATGTATTATGTCAAACTGGAAATCAGAAGAGAGCCTGAGAGTACAGCAATGGACATAGAAATGAATAAATGTATTCCATTGGAAAAAATAACATATAATTTAAGAAATAACATCACAGTATTTGAACAAATTTGGGAACCGTACATGGAACACAACAGAGAGGACCTACCGCGGACCTCCACCCCCTAAAATGATAGAATAAGAAGAAGACGAAATGAACTGACCCAGTGTGTAAAAGTAGATGATACAATTGTCTTGTTTATTTTCATTGTGTGATGACATTGTTTAATGGGTTTAATGTATCATATAGGTTGAACGTTGAGTGGGTGGGTAGGGGGGGTGAAGGAGGGAGGGAAGGGAGGGGGGAAAAAGAGGAGAAAACGACCCTGTGTATATTCAAGAGGGAAATGTTTGTGTGTATTTTGGTCAGTATGGTTCAGAGTGTGAAAAATTTAAAAATTTTTTAAAAAATCATGCTGCCCTACCACCTTCTCAGAGGCATAGCTGTTAATGCTCAACTTGGACAAATATCTATAATCATGAATAACAAACATAAAAAAGTATACATACACTATCCATCACAATTAAAACTAGTAGTAAAAAGATTGCCATAGGTAGGAGTGGGTGGGCAATGTGTTGCAATTAGTCAATATTTTTGCAGAGTGAAAAGTAACAATTCTCATTGAGGATGTTAAGATAAATCTGCAGATGTTGGGGTCAATTGCAATATACAAAAGTGCTGGAGAAACTCAGCAGGTCACGCAGCATCCATAGTAAGTAAAAGGCGCAGTCAATGTTTTGGGTCTGAGCTCTTCATTGGGAATGAAGGTACTTCGGTTTACCAGATGCCAGTGTTTGGAGATGTTAAACTTCGGATCCACAGAATCACACAAAATTTTCCACTCCTTCGATCTTTCCTGCAAGTGAAATTCTGATGGCAAAACTGGAGATGCTATCAATTGGAAATAAAATCATTAAATATTGGAAATAAACAGAATATCAGACAGGATCTGTGGAAAGAGAAACAGTTAGCATTTCAGGTCCAGGGTCGGAACCAGAAAAAAGAAAAAGAAGTTTGTTTAAGTAATTGCCTAATGATATCAATTTGTTTCTCTGTTTCCCAATTCTAATTTCCACAGATGCTACCAGACCTGGAAGTGTTTTCATTCCAATTTTTCAAACTGCAGGAATAATCCATTATTGGTTTTTAGAACTATCCATAATAGGCAAAATGGTTTCATTTGGACATTTGTTCTTGTAGAGAGCTGCCAACAAATCCAAATCAAACCAGCCTATCTTGCTGCAATCTTGTTCCAAAGGGTCAAAACATCACAACAAAAAATACTGAAAAGTTGTGAAATTACTTCAAAATCATTTTACAATGAGTGTAAATTTGATACATACTTGTGACAAAGAACTTTTTAGTGAAAGTGCAGCTATCAAACGTGGCAATCTTCTCCTGCAACACAACTACCAAGACCCTGAGGGAAAAAAAAGGGAAAAAAAAGTCAGGAAATATTGCTTCTTCTATTGTTTCTGCAAATGTGTATCTCAGATTAAAAACGTTTAGCACTCTGCTGGGATACACTTCAAGATGAAAAATGTTTAAATGTTGTTAATAGTAAATGTTCAAATGATTTTAATAGTCACATAATATTAATCACAGGTACAATTAGAGCTAGTAATAAGACAGCATGGGTAGGAGTGGGTGTGCAATGTGTTGCCATTAGTCAATACCTTTGAAGAGTGAAAAGAAACATTTCTCATTGAGGATGCTGAACTTTATCAGTGGTCATCTTTTGGAAAAGATGGTAAACTTTAGGCCCCACAGAAGCATACAAAATTTATGACACCATTCAACCTACACCACTCAAGTGTACATTCCGAATTTTATTCAAGGTTATTTACATACATTTTGGTTTGATACATCGTGGTGAGAATTCTTCCGTCAACAGCAGTGGAGGATTTCCACAAAATCCCAGTCCCTTTGCGATTACTGAGCTCACCAGTACGCTCTTTCTTCTTAATGATGTTCCAAATTGTTGATTTTGGTCCTCCTAAGGTTTGGGCAAAGCTTATTATTGTTTTATTCTTGTCTTTCAGCCCATAATGGATTTTCATTGGGCACAACTCTGGTCCTCATGTTGAAAAATGATGACTACAGACTGATCAAAAAGCAAGCTTACATTCTAATAAATAAAAAGGTCCCAGTGGAGGTGAAGAACGTAGCAGTGGATCCGAATGGACAAAATATAATAGCACCCTGTCAGAGTTATTCTGAGGCTTGGATACTCGTGAACTTTTATGCACCAAATACAGATGATGAGTCACTTATACAAAATGTTTTTCTTAAAATAGCTTGAGGATAAAACAATGTTTTAATTGGAGGAGTCTTCAGTTTTTGTCTGGACCCCATATTAGATAAATCTACACAGACAATGACAAAAACTAAAGCCACACTGAAATAGATGAAAGATTTAAATTTGATAGATGCCTGGAGACAGCTGCATCCTCAAACTAGAGACTATTTGTTTTATTCAAAACCCCACAATTATTTCACCAGAATTGACTATTTTTTAATGTTGGCACAGTTGGAAAGAAGAATGGTCGAATCAGAATATTTGGCCAGATTATTATCGGATCATGCACCTTTGGTATTGATGATACTGAGGCCTGAAAAACAGGCATCAATGTATAGGTGGCGGCTAAATTCTCTGCTGTTGAAAAGAGAGGACTAGTGTACATTTATTTAGAGAACAAATTAACATATTTTGTGAAACGAATTGTTTATCTACTAATAATAGTTTCCGATTACACTGAAGGCCGATTTGAGGGTGCAAATAATATTCTTTGGCTTGGCTTAGTGGACGAAGATTTATGGAGGGGTAATGTCCACGTCAGCTGCAGGCTCGTTTGTGGCTGACAAGTCCGATGCGGGACAGGTAGACACGGTTGCAGCGGTTGCAAATAATATATGTCAAGAAAAAACACATGGCAGAAATCAATGATCTGGAAAAAGAAATTAGAGAAAAAATATCAAAAATCTGGCTCAAAAGATAAATGCCAAACTTTAATAAATAAAAAAACTTAAATACCATACAAAACAAACATACAAAATGGAAAAAGATATAATAAGATCAAAGCAAAAATATCATGAATTGGGGGAGAGATTGCGCATTTCGGCTGAGGCCAGATATGCTATCTCATGACCCAAAAGTAATTAATGATACATTTAAACAGTTTTATACAGAACTATACAAATCAGAATTATCGCAGGATCAAACAAAAATAGATAACTTTCTGAATAGAGTCACGCTGCTGAGATTGAGCCAAGAGGATCAGATGAGATTAAATACCCCCTTTACTATCGTAGCCTCTCCAATCCATAATCCCATCTCAATTTTTCCATGGAGACCCTGGAGACTTAACCATTCCAAAGAAAAATTCTTATACTTCCATTCAATATTATGAATAATTTCCTTGACAAGTAAATAGGAACGGACTTAAAAAGATGCAGTAGTCTCGGCAACACCTTCATTTTGACACAATTTATCCTGACCATCAGAGTGATGGGCAGACTCCTCCATCTGTTTAAATCATCTTCAATTTTTTTCAAGGCTAGGGGTGTAGTTCAGTTTGTATAAGTTTCCCAGATCTCTATCCATCGTTATCCCTAGGTATTTGATACTATCTGGCCCCTTCCCTGTGAAGCAGTCATTTAGTTGGTTAATTCCATACTTCTCTCCTACTGACTACATGAAAAAAATGAAAAGGAAAAATCTTAAAATTCATATATTAGAAAATTGATGGAAGTACAAATAAACAAAATGGAAAAAAAAACTGAAGCAGAAAGGAAAGGTTGACAAAGCACAAGCAGTGGCTATTGAGGAGGTGATAAATTGTTTGAAATGACCAGTATAATCCTTCAATTAGCAGTTTATACCAACAATGTAATTAATTTGTACACATTCAGAGAGTAACCTATTCAGAGCTATTTCCACAGAACATCAATTACTGGACCACATTTCAAAACAAGCACCTTGAAAAATAATGGATCTGAAATTGTGGGAGGCACGTAAATGCCTTAGATTGACAACATTTCGGTTTCAAAAATCCAAAAGAAACTTTTCTTCAAGGACATTCAACTGGGCACAAGAAAAATCCAAACAAGCAAAACTCCAAATGGATCAACTAAACAATCTAAAGCAAGAAAAATAAATGTTACAACAGGGAAATATACATTAAAAAGAGATGAATATGCAATCTTCAGAAGTATATTAAAAAGAAGGAAACTGAAAATGTGAAATTTACAGAAAATAAACACAATGTCATCACAGAACTGAAAATTCAGAGAATATACAGGATGAACGTGAGTATAAACAGAAAGTAGATTAGGTCCTCAACAACAATTCAGACATAAAAGCTTTGCACTTCTACAGTTCACTTCACAATTCCAGAGGGCTTCAAAGTAGTTTTACGCGCAGTAACCATGGTCATTGTGCTTCAGAATCAAGTTGTCAGAACTTCTGTATATCGATCAGTGCAGGCCCACAGTGTCTGTAGTCAACCAGGATGCCAATCCAACTGATCCCATCTGGCTGCACATGGTCCAGCTCCCCCTATTCCCTTCCTGTTAATGTGGATGTCTGAGAGTCTCTTAAATATTGCTATTGGATCTACTTCTGCTACTTCAAATGGCAATGCATTCAGGCACTGTCTGAGTAACTTGCAAACTGTTACGAGCCCAAAGGACCCCAAAACCCAGCAGCAATAGATATCACCATGAGAAATGGTTACTTAAACAAAAGTTGTTTTTAATTATCTTTCAACATGAAAACAGAATTAAACTTTAACTTATCTCTATTAACTTTAATCCAAATTAACCCCCTTCTAATTATAAGCGCACGTGTATGATGTGTGTGTAAATTTAAGAAAAGTTCTTGGGTTCACAGTTCAATCTCACTTCTCATTCTTCCAAGTTCACTGGTTGTAGGCAATTCTTATACTGTGCACAGAATTCAACATGTAGAAAGTTCACCAGGTTTTGGTGCTCGAAAGGCACCATAAATATTCGTGTACAATGTGACCCCCCCATTTTTGAGGGGAAAAATTTTACCCCTGTGTATAATATGACCCCCCCCCCCCCCACCTGCCTGAGTCGCGTTGGCGTCTCTCCACTCGCCCGGTCTCCTGAGTCGCACTTGCGTCTCTCCACTTGCCCAGCTGCCCGAGTCATGCTAGCATCTCTCCGTTTGCCCGGGCTCCTGAGTCGCTCTCGCACCTCTCCGCTCGCTCGCCCAGCTTCCTGAGTCGCTTTTGCGTCTCTCCACTCGCCCAGCCGCCCAAGTCATGCTAGCGTCTCTCCGCTCGCCCGGCCTCCTGAGTCAAGCAGCCGACTACCACTCGCCCTCCCGGCCTCCTGAGTCAAGCAGCCGACTACCGCTCGCCCTCCCGGCCTCCTGAGTCACGCTGCCGACTACCGCTCGCCCGCCCAGCCTCCTGAGTCACACTGCCGACTACCGCTCGCCCGCCCGCCCAGCCTCCTGAGTCACACTGCCGACTACCGCTCGCCTGCCCGTCCAGTCACCCAAATCACGCTGCCGACTACCACTTGTCCGGCCAGCTGCCCGAGTCACCACTCACCTGCCCGCCTACAGAAATTTTTTTTTTAAATTTTGCTCTCGTGTATAATGCGACCCCCCCCCCCCTATTTTTGAGGGGAAAAAGGGGAGGAAATTTTTGCATTATACACGAATATTTACGGTAAATGTTTACCACTCAGGAAGGTTCTTTGGAGGTTTGCAGGGAGAGATTTGTTGTTCCAGGATTTCCACAACTGAGGTACCACCATTAGTCACCTCAATGTCTTGCCCCATCAGGGTTCTCCAGATGATAACCTTTTTCTTTCAGACTACCACAGAGTTCCTTTCTGTTCCACTTATTCCAAGAGAAACATCAGATAGATAGCACTTCCAGTCATCCGCCGCTCTGGAGCTTTCTGTTTCATTTCCAACAAGCTTTCCTTGCTTGCTTCAGCTGTGACCATTCAGTCTCTCTCTCTATTCATCTTCCAACTGCTAGAAAGCCCATGTGACTCTCACCTGCCACAAAACCCCCACCTTCTCCAGCAAGCAATAGGAGTTAGTCTTTTGCTCCCATCTGTTGTCTTAGGTAAACAAAACTTCTCATTGACCTTTGAGTGAGCAACTTGCAGAAAGGTCAAAAGCCTTGTAAAAATGTTCAACACAGACGGCCTGTCTCCAGTCGATTCATTTGATGACATCATTTCAATTTGCACCTACTTGTGGAATGTGCATAGCAATCTCCATAGTTTCTGTAAAGTTCACAGAATATGAATTCTTCAGTATTTCAAATAAGATCTGTTTTAAAATGTGTGTATGTAACCTACTCTAATTTTACCAATTTTTCTCCCAAATATATATATGTTACAATACAAATCTCTTTTAAACCTTGCCCCCACCCCCAGCTCCTTTCAAAAGCCATACCCTCAGGTATCTGGCATTTCTGCCCCAGGAAACAGACAATCTATGCTATCACTATGCTCCCATTTCACTGACAACAGTTGTTCACTTATCTGCAATATCACATCAGTGGAAAAGCATTATAGACTCCCAGAAGAAGATGGTTAACATTTACAAAAAGTTATTATGAGACAAACTCCAAACACAAGGTCATTCTGGACCATTGGTTCACAGAAAAACTTCAGTTAGACACAAAACACAAACTTAAACTGAGAAAAGACAAATTTAGATTAGTAATACGACATGAGGAACAGTCGAAGTAAAACCTCATCAATTACGAGTTTATCAATAGTTTTTCAATACATATGGACTAATTTGGGGTAATAGGACATGGTGCCCTTTATTTAACTGTGAACTTGAACTTGAACAGCAATATAGAACCCTCATTAGAAAATGTCAAACCATTCTATCTTTTATCCTGGGAAAGCCAAATTATATTTTGCATCTTTTAATTCCGAACTTTTCAATATTAAGGCTCAACCTTGAAACCACGTGGATTTTATTTTCTTTCTTTTATTTTTGTGAAACATTCATACTTGATTTATACTGATTGAGCAGAAAAATCAAATAATGCAGTTCGGAGATTCCCTAAATGTTGCACTTTCTGCTCCGAAGTCGTTGAAAAAAAGTGCAGCATTTCACTGACGGTAGGTAATTGTGGTTTGGCAACACATTGTAGAAACAAACATAGTTTTAGTGACACCAAGTGGTTGAAGTACTGTAGTTTAACAATGAGCTGAAACTAACATTTTATCAACACAAGGTTCTTAACATCTTAAAAATGTTGTTAATATTGATCATAATTCACAGTCATCAACTTTTTGTATGAATTCAGGTCTGAATCAAGGGACTGTTGAAAAATGTGGACTTTCTTTCACTGAAATGTTAGAACTTATGCACGTGAAGGTTTTTGATGGAGAGGAGATGCAGCTTCCCTGTGAGGGAACTCGCCTGCTAGCATTCATTATCAGGGCTAAAATGTGAAGAATGAACATTTGAACAAGGAATAGAGTACTACATCATCTTACAGAATTAATTCACAATTAAAAAGAAAAAGGGAATTATAAATTGAACGGGAAAACACGAGTGTTAACAGAATCACTAGCATGGAGCATAGAGCCATTCTAATGTGTCTCTACAAATACTTGTTGCTCACTTTCTCTTGTGAAACAATCTATTGTTTCGATGGCATGGATCAACATTTTATTAGTTCTGTTCATGTCTGCTCTACATTGGTTGATCAAAAAAAATTCCTCTTTTAAATTCAACTATTTGTATACCTCTCCAGAACCTACCTCCAAGAGCCATTTTAATTTCTAACATGATTTCGTTTGGAATGTGGGAATATTTGAGTGCTTCTGCCTGAATACAATTGTCCACTGATGTCCTTTCACTAATCTGTCAAAAACATGCACCATCTGGGGAGATATCATATTTTCCTGGTATTTATTACATTTATGCACTTTCCATTTGTCTCTGACTTCAATCTCATTTCTGTAGAAATTATGGATTTTTCAATTCAGTGTTTTAGGAACACATTCCCCTTGTGAATACATGGAGAAAATATTTAAATATTACGTTCATCTTCAATTGTGTCTCCTCAATTTTTCATTTTCTAACATTCTCAACTTGAAAGAAATTCTTAACGGCATCCTTTGGATGGCACGGTTGGCGTAGTGGCTGACGTAAACCCTTTACAGCACCTGCAATCAGGACCAGGGTTTGAATCCCGCATTGTCTGTAAGGAGTTTGTACGTTCTCCCTGTGTTTCCGTGGGGTTTTTTCCAGGGATACCAGTTTCCTCCCACCGGTCAGAAACATATCAGGGGTGTAGGTTATACAGGGCAGCATGGACTCGTGGCCGATATGGCCTGTTACCATGCTGTATGTCGAATTTTTTTTTTAATTAGTCAGCTTTCGGACTACTCTTTTGATATTTTCTGCTTGTTAATAGGACTATCTCAAGTTCAAAGTTCATATTTGTTGTCAGAATACATTCTGAGGTTCTTTTTCCTGTGGGCCAGGCAGAATTTCTACTTGTCGGTATACAATAAAAAAAACTGTACTCGAGAAAAGATACATATACAAAAGGGAGAAATGTACACAAGGATGTGCAAACAAACTGTGCAGAAATAAATATTCAATCATAAATAATGTGCAAAGAAAGAATCCTTAAATGAGTCCCTGATTGAGTTGGTGGTTGAGGAGTCTGATGGTGGAGGGGGCAGCAGCTGTTCCTGAACCTGGTGGGTGCGAGTCTTGTGGCACTTGTACCTCTTTCCTAATGGCAGCAGCGAGAACAGATCGTGTGTTAGGTGGTGTGGATCCTTGATGATTCTTTCTGACAAGAGCATTCCACGTAAACTTTCTTGATGATGGGGAGAGTTTTGCCTGTGATGTACTAGACCGTGTCCATTAACTGAGCGGAATTCCCTTCCAAAGAGGTATTGGTGTTTCCATACCAAGCCGTGATGCTGTTCACCCTCCTCACCTCTGATCCCCCATCGATTACTGGATTGTGTGCAAGGTTTTGCTGTTTGTGCACCATTCAGCCAAGTTTTCAATCTCCCTTTTGACTCACAAAACCCTTTTATAACACCCATGATATTGTCAGCAAATTTGTAGATAGTGTTATTGTTGTACCGTGTTAAAGGTGTAAAATGACCCTGTAACACAACCCTGTGGTGCTCTGACCGAAATTGTGCAGATGTTCTGACCAATTTTCACGGATTGTGGTCTGGAGGTGAGGAATCCAGGATCCAATTTCCCAGTGGGGTATTGAGGCCCAGGTCTTGGAGTTCACTAATCAGTTTTGAGGGGATGATGGTGTTGAATGCAGAACTGGTGTATGCATCTTTACTGTCGGGGTGTTCCAGGGCTTTGTATAGTGGCATCTGCTGTAGACCTGTTACTGCAGTCGACAAATTGGAACGGTTCCATGTCACTGCTCAGACAGGAGCTGATGTGCTTCAGTATCAGCCTCAGCCTCTCAAAACACTTCATCACTGTGAGCCCCTTCCTCCCTACAATTTCTTCATTTCACTTTGCTTGTTAATTCACTGAGGATCATTCTTGTTCAGACTGAAGTTACTGCGTTGAGGTATTTATCTTCCTCGCAATTTTGACATTGCGTCTTTAAAGTGTTGTGTTTCTCCCCTCTCAGTACTGGCGTAAGATAGGTCCATCTTAGTCTGGATAAAGGGCTCAAACCCGAAACGTTGCCAGAATATTTGTACCTATGGATGTTGTCTGACCTCGCAAGTTCCTTTGTCTGCTTAACTGTTTTTTCAGAAATTGCAGAACATATTAAGCACAAGGTCACTTCGCACCTACAATGCAATATGTTGTTAACATTATCACATTTCTAGGGCAATGAAACCTCCAGCTACTCGAAACTAAGAAAATATCAGATAATACAGCAAATTAAGTTAAAACAGGCAACAACTTTGGAACCATGCTCTAATACAAGTATAGAGGGCCGCTATTATCTGTGGGTCCCAAACATACACTCTGTTATTAATATATTTAAAGATTTTACATTTAAAACTAAAAAGGCAGAAATGGAAAGATAAAACACTGAATGATGATGCTATCAGGGTAATTGCTGAACCCTTCAGTTTAGCAGTGCTGCTATGATTCTTCTTGGGCAATTCGGCAAGATCAAGGACAATCTGCTTCCTCCCTAGTTCAATTAGGTGGTTTTTGAATACCAGAAAAAAAACTTCCTCACACCTCAGTACAAGTCTGATCTTCCCTTACCTTTTGTTGCAATGCAGCTCATAAATGGGGGTTTTAAACTGGATGGACTTGACCATTTCACCAGTACGAAGAGAGTACAGATCCACACAGCAGTAAGGCGGGCTGGTGACGAAAAGACACATAAATGACATTACACACAACATGGTGAACAAATTCAAAATTATTCCAGCTTTAAGATCAAGTTGGTACCATGCTAATTCTTTTTTTTTTCAAAAAAGAAACCAAGCTAAGTAAAGAAAACAGGAGGAAGACCCCACACAATTCTATCAATTCCTGGTACCAGAGTTTCTGTGTGAACCACGAAAGTGTCCAGATGCTGTGATTGTAGTAAAAACACTACGAAATGCTGGAGGAGCCCACCCATAAGAGACAACAAGCTATTGCTAATGTTTCAGGCCTAAACCCTTCTTCAAGGAATAAGCAGAATGGGCCAAAAGCAGGAAATCTCAGATTTCAGACAATGCAGGTCAGTTCAACAAAAGGTGTAGATATGTTAAAGGATAAGGGGAGAGGTGAGAATTTATCAAGTCTGTGCGAAAGAAGACAGAGACAAGGGAGAGTCAGAGCTGGGGGAAGGCAACAGGGGAAGAATGAAAGGCGAGGGGGGTTTGACGGAAGCCAGAGAAGTCAATATTAATGCCATTCTTTTGGAGGGAGCCCTATTAGAAGATGAAGCGTTGTTCCTCCAATTTATGGGTGGTCTCAGTCTGGCAGTGCGTGAGACCATGGACGTGGTAGCAAGGGATGTGATGGGGAATTGAAACGGGTGGCCACTGGGAGATCCACACTATTGTGGAAGACAGAGCCAAGATGCTCAACAAAATGATCTCTCGTCTGTCAACATCTAATCAAAAAGGTAAATAATCTGGCTTGATCCTTTAAACTGACAGCATGTAGCTAACCAAATAATTTAATTTTGCAGAGACTGTTAGACTGTCCCAGTGAAAAATGCCAAGGTAAGATCATACCCGATAGTACCATAATTATTTCGCTGGTCAGTTTTGAAAGGAATTAGTCAATAAAGAGCATCCAGATGTACTGGCAATCAAATAAACAGGCTGCAAAAGTTACATAACTTTGCAGTGATCAAGCACTAAACTATTAAAAAGTGGAAAACAAAATATTGTTTATGTTGAAAATCTGAAAAAACAAAGCTGAAAATACTCAGCAAGTCAGGTAGCATGTGTGGAAAGAGAACCAGGGTTACCATTTCAGATCCATGTCTTTTCATCATAACTTAGAAAGTTAGAAACAAGTACATTTAAATTTCAGTTTGGAGGAGTCTAGATCAGCCATCCTCAACCATTTTTTTGCCTCTGGCCCCACTAGGTCTCTGCTCAAAGTTTACGGATCCCCTTTCCCAGTGAAGCAGTCAAGTTTACCTGGTTTCTTGTGTATTTCTGTCCTACAGACTACATAAAAAACAAAAAAATTTTTATGGCTTCAGTCCATAGGGCGCCCCCCCCCCCCCAACCCCACCGACCCCAAATATGCAAGACTCCGTTGAGAATGGCTGATCGAGAGAACCAGGAGAATGTGAGATAAGGGCCTAGAAATATGGGATAATCTCAGTGGGGTAAGTTCCTGCTGAGAGTGGAAAGTAAAGGTATGTTAAATCTATAGATCAGACAAATGCAACTTCCTTTCATTATTGCACTGTCAAAACAAAATCAAACAGAAGAAAGCATCAATGACTAAAGATTACATTTTCAGGTCTCTTTATTTAAATGTCTGATAGCACACAAATATCCTGAAGGAAGCTCGATACCAACAAGAGATTTTTACAGCAAGGTTAAGCATATTGATTGAGCATATAGTTAGGAAGAAATTTAATTTGTTATTTATCAATAAAAGTACACATATAAAATATGCAGCTTAGATAATACCAACAAATACATAAATCAGGCAGTGTTTACATAAAACATAGCATCCCTGGCCAGAATTGAATTTGGTTCCATTGGTCAACAGCCAGGTCTGGCAAGGAACCAGAATCAGATGCTGAGTCTTCAAGCTTGGAGGGTAAGGAGCTCGTTGGCCTCTTTATCTTCCCAATTTGTAGGTTTTGCAAACGAGACTCTTGGAGTTTGCCAAGGTGGAATAACGGAAGAATTCAGCCACTGAAGTTGGAATTCGAGGGCCAAACCCATCGGGACCATTGCCTGAAGAGGGCGCACAAAATCAGTGAACCGGTGCGGACTCGAAAGGCCAACATGGCCTGTTTCCGCTCCGTAAATGGTTATATGGTTATATGAGTTATGGGTGAAAAGTGAAAATTTTACAGGGAACAAGAGGGGGAACTTCTTCACACAGAGAGAGGTGGGAGTATGGAATGAGCTGCCAGCTGAAGTGGTGAATGCAGACTCAATTTTAATATTTAAGAAGAATTTGGACGGGTACATGGATGGGAGGGGTATGGAGGGCTATGGACTGAGTACACGTCAGGGGGACTAGCCAGAAAACTAGTTCAGCACAGAATAAAAGGGCCTGTTTCTGTGTTGTAATGTTCTATGGTTCTTGATCTTGCCTTGGTGTGGAAACTGAAAGATAATACACAAACCAATAACAAATGCATAAGTGACCATACATGGGTTTTGAAATGGGCTGTGAACATCGGAGGTGGAAGAAATGAAGAGAAAGAAAAGCAACACTCCAGCCATGCATTTAAAAGAAAGCTCTCAACCAATTTGTGTCTATTTTTTAAAAATTAGTTTGATTAGTCAGAAGATGAAGGCAGAAAGAAACAAACCGAATTACATTCTTGTTTTACTACATAAAAACTCAGATTATGGTCAAAGTCACTTTTGGAGTCTGAAATATCAATGCTCATCACAAATGTGCAAATGATTAAAGCTGAAAACTGGGAGGCATCAATGTGATTTAAACAAGGAAATTTAAACCAGACCAAAGTATTGTTTGCATTCTGGCAAGAAATAGATCAGTGAGGACAAAATAATCCACTATTTCTACTCTACTTTGAGTGAATAAATGTCTCCTGATTTCAGCTTGGAATAGCCTCCCTTAAATTTATAAGATTACAATTCTTTATTCTTGATTTTCATCAGTGGATATGGATCCCTTTATCTAATATTTTAACCTGATCATATTAGCCTTTGGGCTTCAATACACAAGAGTACAACACATGAAAATATCTGGGAGGGGAATATGCCTTTCCCCTGAGTTTGAGTAGTCGTTAGGGATTCATAAATTAATTAATCATTTCTTCCCCAGCACCAGTAGACCTCTATTTACATTAAAGTTTTACCAGGACTCAGTAGCCAAGAGCGAAGTGGTAAAACATTTCTGAACTTGCTTCTGATGCAGACTGCTGAGACACAACATCTACGATAGATGATAATAAAAATGAAAAGTTCATGAGATGGCAATGTAGGGAAGGTCTGATTTTCACACACCTCAATTCCTGATTCACACAGAAAGGACAAAGGCCCAGATTCTCTGCTCACTGTGGGCAAAACTGAAGGCAGTACCACAGCAATAGAGCAAATGTGAATGCCAAAGACCACACCACCAGTTTCCCTCCAAGCCACAGCCAGTCAATGATTTAACTATGAACAAAAATAATCGCAACTCCTCCATGCTTCATCTGCAGCAAAAATTAAAAATTTAACACCACTGACAAATTCAGAATCATCTGGAATTACTGACTGACTTCTGGATCATCTAATAATAGCGCTGAAAGGTATCAAACTGTGAGACCCAAGTTCAGTTGCACCACGACGTACTACAACTATTTAAGATGAAACCACAGACCGTCGTGTAGTCTCATTTCTCTCCAAACTCTACACTCTTTCTGGATTCTAATCGAGTCACTTTTTAATAAAAATAGCACCTATTGTGTTGTCTTAAAGAGTAAAATATACATAGTCAAATGCTTTAAGATTGTAACAGTCAAATTCATTAATTATCCAGTTAATTATGCATCAGGCCATTACTCAAATCTAGACTATTTAATAACTTATAACACGTTCTAAAGTAGATACAATCCGATATATTACATATCTAATGTTCATTTTATCCCTGACGTGTAGTGAAATGGTTACAACTGAGTTTTTGTCTTGACATGACACCATTACAACAAATTATTCTTAATAATCTATGTAAATTATTTATGATAGATTGTGTGAATAAGGGTTCAAATATTATGTCAATCGAAAGGCTCAGACACCAAGTAACACACATATATGGATGATTCAGGGAGCAATGGCATCACTTTTACCTTCAATTGCCACTACTTTGGGCAACATTGGTGGGGTTTAAAATCAGGTTAATATTCAGGTCAATTGTCCTTTTTGTCAAAATTCTTTCAACACAGATCTTGCTTGATCCACTGAGAATTTGGAGTGGCTTTTATGCTTTTGCAGTATGTTACTATCCCATTAATCTGGCACACTGGGAACTTCTGCGTTGCCAGACTAGAGCTTTCAAATTGTTTGATGTTTATTCATCTTAATACCAACACATTTTTAATTTACTTTTTTTTAGGCTGTTGCTCGATAGAACAATAACTATCCCACTGAATATGGTATTGCTTCAAAGGAGCAGTGGAAACAAACCAGGTGAGTTAAAAGAGTACAGGAACTAGACACTCATGAGTCTGAAGGAATCATGGCCCAGCATGATGGAGAGAGCATGAGAACCAGGCACCAGTGGGCAAGAGAGAACATGGGAACAGAGTCCCAGTGTGTTGAATGAAGCACAGGATCCAGAGCATTGGTGTCATGAAGAGTGCAGGATATAATAGCCAGATTTTGAACATTGAGATTTCAAGTTGTGACATCATTTATCAGAGTTTTACTATATTTTTCTTCAGTCAATGGTATGCAGATAATTGGCAGCCCATTAGATTGTAATAAAATTTATTTTGCTTTCCAATAAAATGAAGAATAAAGACATTTGGAAGCATATTCTTTTGTCTTAGACAAAATATGCAAGAAGTTTCTTTCAAAGAATTTTCCACCTTTTACAGATGGGTGGTTTAAATTATCCATTACTAATCCAAAAAACACTGTTAGACAAATATTAAAGGTGATGAAACAGATGTCTTAATCACGACCTAATCACATCACTGTGGCATTCAATCAGATAGTTCCTTCTCATTCACTAAATGCCCTACAGGAAAGAAAGTATCAGAATCAGAATCAGGATTTCTTGTCATGAACAAGTCATGAAATTCGGTGTTTTGCAGCAACGTCACAGAGCGAACGTTCATATTATAACCATCATATGACATTACTATAAAAACTAAAATAAAATAAAAATAACAATAAGAGTGGACGAAAAGTAAGGCAGCGTCTTTGGTTCATGGATCATTCAGGAATCTGATGGTAGCAGGGAAGAAGCTGTCCTTGTGCCACTGAGTGCTCGTCTTCAGACTCCTGGAATTTTTCCCCGACGGTAGCAGAGTGAAGAGGGCATGGCCAAGGTGGTGGGGGTTTTTGAGGATCGAGGCTGCATTTTTTTTTAAAGATACTTCCTTGTGTTGATGTTCTCGATGGAGTGAAGTCTGGTGCCTGTGATGTCGTAGGGCAAGTTAACAACCCTCTGGAGTTTATTCTTGTCCTGAGAGTTGGCGCCTCCAAACCAGGCAGTGATGCAACCAGCCAGAATGCTCTCCACGGTCCATATGTAGAAGTTCACAAGAGTCTTTGATGACATTACCGAACCACCTCACAAAGTATAGCTGCTGGTGAGCCTTCTTTGTGATTGCATCAACGTAGAGGCTTCAGGACAGATCCTTGGAGATGTTGACACCCAGGAATTTGAATTTCTTCACCCTCTCCATGACTGAGCTCTCGAGGAGGACTGGGTCGTGTTCCCCTGACTTCTTCCTTTAGTCCACAATCATCTACTTGGTTTTCTTGATGTTGAGCACAAGGTTGTTGTCATTACACCATTCAACGAGCTGATCTATCTCCCTCCTATACATTTCCTCATTGTCGTTTGTGATTCTGCTGACAACTGTGGTGTCATCGGCAAACTTGTAGATGGCATTGGAATTGTGCCTGGCCACACAGTCATGGGTGCATAACAAGTAGAGCAGTGGGCTAAGCATGCATCCTTTGGATGTGCCTGCGTTGATGATCAGTGAAGAGGAGACTTTGTCCCAATTCATAATGACGGTGGTCTTCTGCTGAGAAAGTCAAGATGCAGAGTGGGGAAGTGCAGGGCAGAGTGAATACAGAATGGATGATATTCTCTATAGGTTTGGCCTATTAGCCACTTCAATGTGGTGGTCATTTAACTGCAATTGTATGATGGAACTATTTACATAAAACCATTTCATGAATCTCTGGGCTTTGAACTTGTATCAGGTACCAATAGATGGATGAAACTGTTTAGTGATATGGTTACTGCAGAGAAATGGATCGGAGGTCAATCTAAAGGACCATAGGAGTGGCAGAGAGGATCACTGCAGTCACCCCCCCTCACCAACCCACACCCCCCCCCAATCACATCGACATGATCTACCAGAATCATTGTCTGAAGAGGGTGTGCAAAATCACTGAGGACCCCTTCCAACCTGCACACAGCATCTTCCAGCTGCTCCTGTCGGGGAAGAGATATAGGAGGATCAGAGCCAGCGCCACCAGGCTGAGGAACAGTTTCTTCCCCTGGGCAGTGAGAATGGAGAACGACCAAAGGAACTGCTCATACTAACCATCCGAGACTCTCATATTTACAAAACAATATTTATTTATTTGTGTATACGCAATATGCATTGTCCATCTGTAAGTATATTATGTGCGGTGCGTCTGCATTTTTTGCACGAAGACTGAGGAACACTGTTTCATCAGGTTGCAATCAGATGACAATAAACTTGACATGACTGGAATAGTTCTTTAGATCCAAATTACTTGAACCCTACTCCCCACAAAAAATATTTCTCCCCCCCCCCCCCAACCCACACTGGGCTTAGAAGATTTGTCCAAATAATAGAGTAAGTATGCAAAATCCAAGATGATAGGTTATTTGCACATCTATAGAACCATTCTAGGCTGCCTCTTTAACCTCCACCTAATATGTTCACTTTTGAGCAGTGCCAGAGGTTCGTATTAAGAGTAAATGATGACCAACAATACATGAAAGCTACTTGCATTTGAATGACATCTCATTAAAGGTTCTTAATGGAACCAACAACCAATCTCCCCTCCATCAACTACTTGTCCCACTATCTCAAGGGAAAAGCCAATTATAAAGACCCATCCCACCCTGGTCACACTCTCATCTTCCCCTTCCATTGGGAAACAGACACCATCAGATTCAAGTACAGTTTCTTTCCTGCTATTATCAGACTATTCGGATGCCACGGTTAGCGTAGCGGTTAGCACAATGTTACTAGAGCGCCAGCGACCTTGGTTCGAATCCAGTACTGTCTGTAAGGAGTTTGTATGTTCTCCCCATGACCTGCATGGGCTTTACCCAGGTGCTCCAGTTTCCTCCCACACTCCAAAACATACAGGGTTGTTGGTTAATTTGGGTGTAATTGGGTGACACAGATTTAAATTGGCTTTTTTACTGTGCTGAAAGATACTTTTTTCTCAAAATGATGCTTCAATCGAACCTTTGCTCTGTAACATTATACTCTATATTTTTACCTTCCATTGCCTGCTGTATTGAAGGAAGGGTTGACTTGACTAGGTAACACACAAAACAAAGTTTTTCATTGTATCCCACTCCATTTTGTGACATCAATTAAACGAGCTTCATTTGGACACAAAAGCAATTAGAAATGGCTAAATCAATCACCGTTTCAAATTTCTTGCCAGTTTAATCAGTTGGTCAATTAGGGGCAAAATAGATCAATT
This sequence comes from Narcine bancroftii, assembly GCF_036971445.1. Lineage (NCBI taxonomy): Eukaryota > Metazoa > Chordata > Chondrichthyes > Torpediniformes > Narcinidae > Narcine > Narcine bancroftii. Next base: position 2,888,301 of record NC_091482.1, on the reverse strand, counting down.
AGTGGTTCATAATCTGGGTCATTTCAACCTAAGATGGTTGGAGGAAACTAACGACATTAGGTCAGCCTCATACTTGATTTTACTTTCCACTGAAGTCCCAATAACATTGGATGGAGCTGATGTAATCATCTCTGTTTCAGGTTCAAATTACTCCTAATTCTCATTGAAACACAACTGTGATTGTGAAGAAACGGAGAAACTGGCGTTCTAAGTTTCCCAAGGGCTTTGAGCTACCTGAGTCTGATGTGGCATCACTATGTTCTTCCAAAAAGACAGAATTTCTGCTTTCACCTCCAGAAAATAAAACAAAATACAAACAAAAATGGTTTGAGAAGATGACTTACAGCAGGAAGAGTCTATACAAGGTCGCTGTTAGCTCATTTCAAAGAATGGGGTGCAGACTCCTCAGAATCCAGATTTTCAAAGTTACACTGCAGATTTATTACTGAATCACCAGACCAGTCTAATAGATTTTTTTTAAATTTAGACATACCGCACAGTAACAGTCCCTTTCGGCCCACCAGCCCGTGCCGCCCAATTATTCCCAACTGACCTACCACCCCTGGTATGTTTTGAACGGTGGGAGGACACCAGAGCACCCGGAGGAAACCCATGCAGAAATGGGGAAAATGTACACAGCACTGGATTTGAACTCTGGTCCAGACCGCCAGCACTGTAACAGCACGTGCTCACCATACTGTCCCAGTGGTCCATTAAATTTCAGAACTCCATTAAAAACAGTAATATGACAAAAGTAAGGTCACAGAATAGTGAGGACAAGGTTGTTAGAAACTCCCTGAAATACAAAGAGTTTTTGGTCAACAGGCAGAACGCCTAAATTTCGGATTCAGTTCAATGATAGTTGTACTTTCCCGCGAAAGTTTGGGACTGATGGAAATTTCTCCTTAGCTGGGCAAGTTGAGGTTCCCTCATAATCAATGAAGGCATAGAAAATAAACTCTTATTTAAATACCTATTAAAGAAAGTTGCCATCTTGACTTTGCAATGAGATTTCCCTAATAAGAAGCCAAAAAAAGAAAAACTATCACAAGAATCATTTCTTAAATTTATTTTATGAATCTCATCATCTTTGGATGGCACTGCAGGAATGGAGTATTTTTTTAACAATGAGAAACTTTTATTATTGTTAATTTAATCATTGTACAATGACGTTTCCTTCACCAAGGACGCAGCACTGAACATCAGGATATATGTTCATTTCAATGCTACATCTGGCTTTGGTGGATAAATCACTGCAATGCACCAGGTTTTAAATATGGTTTGAGTTCCTCAATTAGCCACAGCTCTGGGTAGAAGATTTCAAAAGCAGAATTATTCAGTGTCGGGAAGCAACAAATGCAAAGCCACTGCCCTGGTGGGTAGGCCACAAGAAAATTCTTGACAATAAAGGAATGCTTTGCATTGTAACCCATCAGTGACTAAATTACTCATTGCTGAGTGGCAACATCATCTTCCTTGGTTATTTTAACTGACATTTCGATTCTCCACACTTCCCAACAGACATTTCAGAGCCAAACTTGAATCAGGAACACGTTTTATGCCATGCATTTTTATAGTGGGTTGAAATGCCCACATGCATCCTACTTTCCAATCGTAACCATAATTCTAATAACCCTTCCATCGTGTGTTTAGAATCTTTGAACATTTTGAATTATAGGTTTAAACCTTTGGCTGCTAAATGAGTTGGTTGGATAAAATACTTCCTGTCAACCATCTTTAAATCTCAAATAGTTTGAACATGCTGATTGATGCCTGTTGCTATCTACTGTATATGTGTTTCTCTCATCAAAACACATCTACAATAACTGCACACAGAAAGCCACGATATTTATTACTCAATGCCTTTGCTTGTGGAAAAGATCTTCCACTTTTTGAAGGCTCATTTGAAAGTGCATATGTCACCAAATATAATACTTGAAGAGGATCATATAATTGCTATTTATAAAACTAAAACCCTGGAGCAATGAATCTTATTTACTTTTGATGAATATTTTTTAAGGGGAAAAAAAGTTCGACATTTTCCATGAGTTCAAGAGTAAGAGAGAAGTGGCATGAAAGAGCCTATTTGGAAGGGCTGAAGAGTAAAAGAGACAAAGTCTTTTTTGGTCCTGCCAAATTTAATGGTGGGACTTGACTACTATTTAATGTCCGGTTCCTGGCTGGATTTAACACAAGACTGCAGTTAGGGATCAGCGAGGTGGGAAACTGGGATCTGATGGGTCACCAGCAGTGGTGTCCAAGGGAAAAAATCAGTCAGGGGGTCAACTCCAATATCATGAATGATGGGAAAATAGATAAACACAGAACCCAACTGCTACAGGAGTGTGATTGAGCTATATCACTTCAACTGCAGGGTTTAATTTAAACATCTGGTTAATTTTGTGGCATGCAAATTGACTGTTGAGTGTTTCCAGTACTCACTGTTTTTAATGTCAAATTTCCAGCATCTGTGTTGGGTTTTGCTTTCCGATTTAAATGGAAAACTGGACTGCAAGCAATGATGACTGCCCAACCTTCTTACGTGGTAGGTTTCAGCCTTTTAAAATTTGATCCAAACCCTCCCAGTTAGAATTACCTTCAGAGTGAATGAGGCAAAGAAACTGAGTGAAAGAGGAAGGAAGGTGGGAATTCTGATATTTGATACAACTACAGGGAAGTTCTTCAGTATTCACTAATGAAAGGAATATGTGAAAGTATTCAGTGTTCAGTAAAGAAAGGAATATTGAGCCAGGTGAAGCAAGGAAACCTGGTAGTGAGATTAATGATGAAGGAGCATTGGCTATTTTAAAGAGAATAAAGATGGATAAATCTCCAGGTCCTGACAAGATATTCCCTAGGGCCTTGAGGGGACTCTGATAGAAATATTTCAAATGTCACTGGCCGGGAGGAGGTACCAGAGGACTGGAGGATACCTCATGTTGTTCCATTGTTTAAAAAAACGCTCCAAAAGTAAACCTGGTAATTGTAGGCCTGTGAGTCTGACATCGATGGTGAATAAATTAATGGAGAGTGTCCGTAGAGATGGTAATACACAATGATTTGGAAAGACAGGGATTGATTAGGAGTAGTCAACACAGTTTTGTACATGGTACATCATGTTTAACAAATCTTATAGTTTTTTGAGAAGGTTACTAAGAAGATTGATGAGGGGAAGGCTGTGGATGTTGTCTATATGGATTTTAGTAAAAGTTCTGCATAAGAGATTAGTTAATAAGTATCAAGCATTAGGTATTAATGCTGAAGTAGTGAAATGGATTCAGCAGTAGTTGGATGGGAGATGCCATAGAGTAGTGGTGGAAAACTGTTTGTCAAATTGGAGGCCAGTGACCAGTGGAGTGCCTCAGGGATTGGGTCCATTGTTGTTTGTCATATATATAGATGATAGGGTGGTAAATTGGATGAGAAGGTATGCAGATGATACTAAGATTGGTGGTGTTGTGGACAGTGAAGGCGGCTATCAAAGCTTGCAGTGGGATATAGGACAGTTAGGAGAGTGGGCTGAAAGATGGCAAATGGAGTTTAATTCTGATAAATGTTACATTTTGGTAGGACTAATCAGCAAAGATCATACATGTTAAATTGTAGACAACTGAGGAGTGCAGTAGAACAGAGGGATTTAGGAATTCTGGTACATAATTCCCTGAAAGTGGAGTCACATGTAGATAGGGTGGTGAAGAAAGCATTTGGTATGTTGGCCTTCATAAATCAGAATACTGAATACATGAGTTGGGATGTCATGTTAAAGTTGTATAGGGAATTGGTGAGGCCAAATTTGGAATATTGTGTGCAGATATGGTCGCCGAATTATACAAAGGATATAAACAGAATAGAGAGAGTGAAGAGGAGATTTACAAGAAGGTTTTCTGGGTTTCAGGATTTGAATTACAGGGAAAGGTTGAGCAGGCTGGAGCATAGAAGATTAAGGGGTGATTTGATAGAGGTATTTAAAATTATTAGGGGGATAGATAAGAGTCAAGGTGGATAGGCTTTTTCCACTGAGAGTGGGGGAGATTCAAACAAGAGGGATTGAGATTGAAGGGGGAAAAGTTTAGGGGAAACATGAGGGGGAATTTCTTCACTAAAAGGGAGGTGGGAGTGTGGAATGAGCTTCCAGCTGAAGTGGTGGATGCGAGTACTATTTTAATATTTAAGGAAAAGTTGAATAGGTATATGGATGAGAGAGGAATGTTTTGATAAAAAGAAATCTGTACTGTATTCAAAAAACAAAAAGGCTTGCATGCTGAGTGCTCAGATTGGGCTGCAGCACTCACTGGTATGTTCTCGCATCGAGATAGTTGACGTCACACAACCACAGCATGAGATTCAGAAAACTTCAAATGCTGGTTTTCCTGATTCTTTCATTTTTAATCCTTGAAACATCGAAGTTTCACATTCAGTTGGATTTTTAATGGCTAAAGAAGTAATCAACGCTCCTTCTCCGCGTTACATACGAATACTTAATGTGAAGGACTCGAGAGGCAACTTTCCACAAAATCGTCCTCAACTCATAGAGCTACTTTTATCCTGCACATCTTCATTTATATGAAAAAAAATCACCAACTCTCAACTTTAAAACCCTATCATACATAACCTACAATCGATAGGAAATCTGAACTAGGATGCCAAAGCTGAATCACATAGAAGCCAACTTGACTCTCAGGGTCATGTCTCTCTGATTAATCATAGTGTTATTACAGCAAAGGGACAAAGAGAAAATCATACAGATGAAAACAATTAATCTATTTTTGTGGCAACAAGTAAGGTGGGTGGTAACTGAGAAGTTTTATTAAAAAAAACCTGTCACAATATTCCACATTTCTACCCGGCCTCAACAAACGCTCACCACATGAGAGGCTTCCCAAGGCCTGAAGGGCCACTTTGATTCAAGAACACTGCAGGCATTAGCAAAAGCGTAATTAGGGTAAAAAGTTCAACCGCAGCTCCACGTCTAAAGCTGTGCCAGAAATTAACTTCCCCTCATTCATTGCAGCGTACTGTATTGAACTGAACTGAACCCTCCCTTAGAGCCCATATTAAAAACACATTTTGGCTTTTATGGAGCTGCTTCCTATTCAAATTAATTATTGTGCCACTTTCTGGATGTAATTTCAAGGAATTGAACCACGACAAGCTCATCTTTATCTTCCATGGTATTGACTAGTAGCAATAAAAATGAATCGTGAATTCAAATGCATAAAAAATAAACCAGAAACTTCAACTGGTTGAAACCAAGTGAAATAAAGGGAGTGAAAGTGATGCAGTAAGTTCCATGGTGCCACAGAATGACCGAGCCAGATTCCCAATTCTGTTGCAGATTTGGCTTCATCTCCAACATGTTGACTTCCGATAGTACTTTCTTTTAAAAGATATTCATTCCTTTGATTCCATAGAGCTTCTGCACCATTTCTCTTCTGAGACTAAATTCAATCCAGCCTCTCAGTCACTTAGAGATGTTGTAATTATCACAGCAAGGACTGTGATACAGGGCAAAGAAATAAAATAATATACAAACAGCAAAATTATTATATTTATTTTACTTAAAAACCAAACTGTGTCATTTGATGAAAGATTTACATATTAAATGGATAACATTACCAGTGCTCATATTTATGCCAGCTATGACATTAGCATCAAGTTCTCTCTCAAACAAATGCTCTAATCTATTAACAAAAGGGGTCATTTTAAGAATTATATCCAAGCAACCAATTATAAGATGAAAAATAAAATTATTTCATTTCTGCAGACTCAGCTGACTATAAACCATCACAGCAGCCATGGTCAACATTTATCATGGTCCAATCTACGAGCACAAGGTCAGAATTATGGAGGTGATAAGACTTTTCTTCTTTCTTTTCTTTCTTCTTTGGCTTGGCTTCGCGGACGAAGATTTCTGGAGGGGTACGTCCACGTCTGCTGCAGGCTCGCTGGTGACTGACAAGTCCGATGCGGGACAGGCAGGCACGGTTGCAGCGGTTGCAAGGGAAAATTGGTGGGTGTTGGGTTTTTCCTCCTTTGTCTTTTGTCAGTGAGGTGGTCTTCTTCCAAGGAGGTTGCTGCCCGCCGAACTGTGATAAGACTACATTATGAGGAAAATGCAACACTTACTTATGTAAGGACCATGATGATTTGATGTTGCAATTTCAGGTGAGAGGGAAAAAATTTAAAGGAGACTTGAGGATCATCTTTTACACACATTTTTCATACATTCAAATCTGAAAAATATTACTACCCTGTGCTCCTACCACCAAACCGTTATGTTTCTCTGAAGCTCGGGACAAAATATATTTCATAAAAATATAAAACACTTGGCTATCACAATTCTAACATCCAAAACGGTTAATAAAACTTCATAAAGTCATGAACTGACTCATATTTGTGTCTCACTCCCAAATTAAAATAAAGTATTTATCTTCCATTAGTGGAGAGAATGGGGCTGAGCTGAAGAGTCTCAAAGTTTGAATGTAATAAATCAATGAAAATAAACAATGACCAGAGATTTACAACCTTCCAAACAAAATTGTCAATTAAGTCAAGATTCGAGATTCCATTTATTGTCATATACACAAAGTAAACTAAAATCTTTCTTTTGTTTGTCTTGCAAAGGCCAACAAAGAGTCACCAAGTGATACAGTACCAAACAAGTGTTTCCGGTCAAAAGAAATGCCACAGACGTACAAAATTATAATATAATTAGTTATATCAAGTCACATCTTTGTCTATTTGGATTACAGACCATTTATTGTTCAATCTTCAATAATTGTTTGGATCTCAGTTGATTCTCTACCAGCATTGTACATCTGATCACACAGCATACAGGAGAGCACTTTACTCTTCATGCTTCTCACCTCTTCAAAAGTCCTAAAGCTTGAGCTTTCCTCTGGAGCCCCTCAAAATTTTCCTGTTCACATGTACATCCAATTTCATTTTAAAGTTATAACTGACTCTGCTTTGAATCATAACAATTTGCAAATGAAAAAAGTCTCAATTTTCCCTCCTGTCCTTTTACTAATTACTTTATATCTGTGTCCTCGAATCACAGGCCATACTACCTGAGGAAAGAGCTTCGCCTCTATGTTCAAACCTTCTCTAATTTTGGCTTCCGTTAAATCATATCCGAGAAACTGTATTCTCTTCTGGTTGTAGATCAGAAGTGTCTCATTGCCAATCCCGTTCTAATATATTATAATCTAATTTCGGTATGTCAGCAAAAACTCTCAAAAACTTATACAGTTTGGAGGCGCAACTCTCAGGACAAGAGTAAACTCCAGAGGGTTGTTAACTTGGCCTGCAACATCACAGGCACCAGACTTCCCTCCATCAAGGAGATCTACATGAGCCGGTGTCTTAAAAATGCAGCCTCTATCCTCAAAAGACCCCCACCACCCAGGCCACATCCTCTTCACTCTGCTACCATCGGGGAAAAGGTACAGGACCCTAAAGACGAGTACTCAACGACACAGGGACAGCTTCTTCCCTGCTGCCATCAGATTCCTGAATAATCAATCAACCAAAGACACTGCCTCACTTTTCATGCACTACTGTTACGAGCCCAGAGGACCCCAAAACCCAGCAGCAATGGATAGTCACCAAGACAAATGGTTACTTAAACAAAAGTTGCTTTTAATGATCTTTAAACATGAAAACAGAATCACACTTTAACTTATCACTATTGACTTAACTAACCTAACTTAACCCCTTCTAATTTGAAGCGCACGTGTATGTAAATGTGTGTTTGTGTGTGTGTGTGTGAGTTTAGGAAAGTTCTTTGATTCACCGTCCAATCTCACTTTTCATTCCTCCAAGTTCACTGGTTGCAGGCAATTCTTATACTGTCCACAGAATTGAATATTAATGAAGTTCACCAGGCTTTGGTGCTTGAAAGGTAAATGGTTACCGCTCAGGAAAGTTCTTGTTGGTTTTCAGAGAGAGATGCGTTGTACATTGACACCCACAACTGATTTAATTCCATCAGCCACTTCAGTGTCTTGCTGAAGAAACTTTCCCCCTCAGGATTCTCCAGATGATAACCTCTTTCTTTCAGGTCACCACAGAATGCCTTTTGGTTTCTCTTATTCCAAGTGAAACATTAGACAGCCAGTCCTCTCCTCTTGCATGAGCCTGACCAGGCTGAACTGAGCATTCACAACCAGTCTTCCAAATGGGGTTTTCCACAAGCTTGCCAGCTTGTCCTGTTCCAGTCCCAGCTGCTGCTGCTGACTGTAACACTGTAGAACAGATCTCTGTGTATGTCTCCCTCTCTTTCACGCACACAGAGAAAGCCTGTTTGACTCTCTCTGCTTATAAAACCACATGACCCTCCTAGAACGGCAAGTTTCCCTCCAGACTATCTGTGGCTCTGACAGGCTCTTTAATCTGTTGCCTTTTTATAAACAACCATCGGGCACACAAAACTCAAAACGGTCAACCAGTTTACCTATCTCGGCTGCACCATTTCATCAGATGCAAGGATCGACAATGAGATAGACAACAGACTCGCCAAGGCAAATAGCGCCTTTGGAAGACTACACAAAAGAGTCTGGAAAAACAACCAACTGAAAAACCTCACAAAGATAAGCGTATACAGAGCCGTTGTCATACCCACACTCCTGTTCGGCTCCGAATCATGGGTCCTCTACCGGCACCACCTACGGCTCCTAGAACGCTTCCACCAGCGTTGTCTCCGCTCCATCCTCAACATCCATTGGAGCGCTCACACCCCTAACGTCGAGGTACTCGAGATGGCAGAGGTCGACAGCATCGAGTCCACGCTGCTGAAGATCCAGCTGCGCTGGATGGGTCACGTCTCCAGAATGGAGGACCATCGCCTTCCCAAGATCGTATTATATGGCGAGCTCTCCACTGGCCACCGTGACAGAGGTGCACCAAAGAAAAGGTACAAGGACTGCCTAAAGAAATCTCTTGGTGCCTGCCACATTGACCACCGCCAGTGGGCTGATAACGCCTCAAACCGTGCATCTTGGCGCCTCACAGTTTGGCGGGCAGCAGCCTCCTTTGAAGAAGACCGCAGAGCCCACCTCACTGACAAAAGGCAAAGGAGGAAAAACCCAACACCCAACCCCAACCAACCAATTTTCCCTTGCAACCGCTGCAATCGTGTCTGCCTGTCCCGCATTGGACTGGTCAGCCACAAACGAGCCTGCAGCTGACGTGGACTTTTTACCCCCTCCATAAATCTTCGTCCGCGAAGCCAAGCCAAAGATAATTTTATAAACAACAATCCATTAGTGAAGCCTCTCAGGCACTCTCCAAAACATTTGCAAAGGCTCTGAAGCCCCGACACGTCTAGCATGAGCAGAGCTCCAGTATTTTAAATAAGATCTGTTTTAAAGTGTTTGTATGTGATCTACACTAACAAACCTGCCCCAATTTATCTCCCAATTTTTACATTTTTTAACATTTATAGTAATGTTGTAAGATGGTTATAATAAGAAGTTTGCTCTATGACACTGCCACACAGCATCGAATTTCATGACTTGTTCATGACAATAAATCCAGATTCTGATACATCTCCTCTGATGTGAGGCCTTGACATCTTTCCCGAAGAATTAGGCATAGAAATTGTAACTGAACTGTAATAATGGAATATAAAGTGTTTACATGACTTTCTTACCTCGATACATAATGTTCCTCTTCATAAAGTTAAGCAAGAATTACATCAATCTATCGTGGCGTTTTTAATTATCTGAGTACATATACTCCAGGTAATGCTTTCAGAATTGAAATAATGTGATCTGTCTAAATTAATATCAAAGTAATGGTGAAGAATTCCCATTGCAATCATAGTGTTAGGTAAAATCCATCTATTTTGGCAAAATAACACTGGAAAACTAAGATTTCGCTTCCTGAACACTTTTGGGCGCATTTTATGGATTTTGGGCTGCTGATCTAGAAAATCGCCTTAAAAATTTCGTATCACATGCCATTTTATTTTTTAGATGTCACCCATTTTTGTGATTTACTGACATATTTTAAGTCTACTTCGAGCCATCAAAATTATGAAGTGCCACATGTCATTGAAAATTTATTTTCTGCATTCTCACTTGGACGCCTTCCTTGCTGATCTTGGTGCCGTCAGTTTCAAATGTGGTGAAAGGTTTCACCAGGCCATTGTGACCATGGAAAAATGCTATCAAGGCAGCTGGAATCCATTAATGCTGTTGTTGGACACTGACACCAGAGGCATCAGCTGCTGAATACAAATGAAAATTAGCAAGAAAATATTTTTAGGTCAGTTGGACAATCACACTGTATCAGCGTTGTTATGTGATTAAACATCCCAAATTCAATCAAAGTTCAGTTAATATTTCTCCAACTTTCTATGTGATACAGCAAATTGAAATGATCTTTGTGTTCAACTTGAAGATGTCTCACATAATCCCAATTTTCTTTTCAGGAAGCAAACCTTTTGAAAAAAATGTGTTACCCAGTGTAATCAAGAGACAAGAATTTAGGGAGATAGTCACATGATGGAGTAGTGGCCGGTCAGGGAATTCCAGCCCTCTCCAGAAAAGTTAAAAAAAAAACACAAAGCACAAAGGTACAAGATTAAAATTTATAATAAAGTAAAAATAAAGGTGAGAAGAAAATGGCAGCAAAGAGAGAAAAGTCGAAAACAACGGGAAGAAAAGAGGAAGAAAGAAGGTCAGAAGAAGGTGAAGGCCTTACCTGTCCGAGGAGGCCCGCCGCGGAGAGAGAGGCCCGCTCCCTCAGGTCAGTGGAGGTCCCGGGCTCGGGACTACAAAAATGGCTCGCAGAGCCGAGGAAAAGTGCGCAACCGCGCCTGCACGACTCCTCACGCATGTGCGATGCGCATGAAAAAAACCACACTGACGGGAGGGGGGAACAGCTGCGGAGTCAATCTCCACAGCTGAGAGAGACACCTGCAGCACAGCAACAGGTGCAGAACACAGACAATAACGAGAACAAGAAAGAAGAGGGTAAAAAGAAAACAAGGAAACAACAGATGGTCAACCCAGAGGAAGAAGAACAGAAAGAAGTGGAAGAAGAGGAGAAAGGCAAGACAATGGATGTAGCTTTTTTTTTAAAGAATATATGGAATCAGTGAAAGAATGGCAATTACAAGAATTTAATGAGATAAAAAGAGACAAGAATTTAGTCTAAAATGCTCAAATTAAGTTAGCTTTAACTACCCATGAACCTGCATGTTGCCTTTAAATGGAAATATTAGCCTTTTTTTCTTGGCAACCCAGCATTTATTATTAATCCCTAATTGTCCTAGAGAAGATGGTCCTGAGCTGGTTGCAATGAGTCTAGTGAGTGTGCTTCCACAATGTTTTTGGGTAGAGACTTCCAGGATTTAGAACCAGCAACAAAGGTTGACCAGTACTATCTTACCAAATTCAGGTAGTATGCAGCCTGAAGGGGGATTTACAGGTGTGGGTGTTCTGATGTACCCTGTATATCTTGGTGGTGGAGGTCGCAGGAGATGCTGCCAGAGCAAATAGATGCAGAGTATTTTATAGATGGTGCCCAGTGCAGCCTACGTGTGGTGGCAGTGGAGGGAATGAATGGTCGACATAGTTGAAAGGATGACAGTGAAGCTACGTGATGTTGCTGCTGTCATCCAAGTGAAGAGTTTCTATCACACTCCTGACTTGTACCTTGTAAACTGTGGAAACTTGGGATGTCAGAGCTGAGAAACTGACCATAGGATACTCTATCTCTTATGGTCATGGTACTCAATGGCTGATGCAATCGAGTTTCTGGTCAGTAGTATCTCTGACATATAGATGGTAGGAGTCTCTGTGATGGCAAGGCTGGGTTCTCTCACTGGAGATAGTCATTGCCTGACACTTCTGTTCTGCAAATATTATTTGCTACTTTGTGCCTGAATGTCATCTGGGTCTTGTTGCAGACCTGTTTTTCTTTACTTAAGGAGTTACAAATGGAATTGAACACTGTGCATCACCAAACATCCCAACATGATCTTAGGGAGAGAGTGGGGCAGCGGGACCAGTGCAGGGACCAACAGTGGGCCGCTGGAAGAGTCTACCAACAGCCCACCACCAGCCCCCACACTGCCCCACTCCCCCTAACAGCCTGCCAACAGCACCCAACAATAGATGGCGGTGATGCTAGTGAGCCAAGCAGCGACAATTATCCTAATTTCAACTTCGCATACAAGATCCGTGGGATATTTTTAAGCCAATTTTGGAAGAAAAAAATTGGGTCTTATGTGCCAACAAATACAGTTCTTGGTGCTGCCTGTTCTCAGCAGTGCAAATTATCTGTGGAATTGGGGGAGAAAAGATGTGGCTGGAGAAGAAATTAAGTTAAAATTCTTGCTGGCCTTCACCTCAAATACAAGCAGATTAGCTTCCCCCAAACTATGCAAGTGCTCGGACATTGACGCCAAGTACTCTGCCTTTCTCAGCCTATAGTTTGCAATTTCTCAATTACCACTTCTTGTGCCAACAAATACTGTAATATAAATTTGGGAGGAATCGCTTATCCCAAAGAAAAATATAAATTGAAGCACTTAAAGGGAAGGATAGTTAACCACAGAAAGTAGAAAGGAATAGAATGCTGATTGAGTGAGACTAGAATGATGAGATATTCAAATGAATGGAATATGGTGTCCATAGTCACCAGCATGGCTCTTTTGCATTAATGGCCTGTTACTGTGTTCTACATCTAATGCAATTCTATAAATAAAAGAGACAGGAAGATATAGTGTCAGATCCTTTTGTACTCCCACAAGATTTTCCACGGCCAGTTCATGATGAATACCTAGTATTTTAATCAGCATTTCCAACCTCATCTCTTCATCACTCATTTTCCAGTGCACCTGATCATTATCTGTGTATTTATGAAAGGTTAGCTCCAAGAACCTTCCTCCTGATCTTTAACAGAGCTCTGAGGATCTGTCCTGGATGCAGTCACGAAGAAGGCTGCCCAGTGGCTATACTTTGTGAGGAGTTTGAGGAGATTTGGTACATCGCCGAAGAGGCTCAAAAACTTCTACAGGTGTAGAGAGCATTCTGGCTGGGTGCATCATTGTCTGGTATAGAGGTGCCAACACTCAGGACAGGAAAAAACTCCAGAGGGTTGTTAACTCAGTCTGCAACATCACAGGCACCAGTCTTCACACCATCAAAGTCATCTACAAGAAGCGGTATCTTAAGAAAGCAACCTCTACCACCCAGGCCATGCCCTCTTCCCTCTGGGAAAAAGGTACAGGAGCCTGAAGACAAGCACTCAGCGGCACAAGGACAGCTCTTGCCCTCTACCATCAAATTTCTGAATGATCAATGAACCACAGACACTACCTCACTTTGACTTTTTTTTGGCTGATAAATGTTTTCACTTTGATGCTGCAGCAAAACAATGAACTTTATGACATGTTCATGACAATAAATTCTGATTCTGAGAATTCTTCCCTAACTGTTTCTTTCCTTCTCAATTCCGTGACTAATTTCCCCACTAAAGAATATCTCTTCATCTCCTTTGCTGCAAGGTATTCTGACAATGTCTCAATGCATGGATTTTAATTCTGTATGCCAAGTGTAATAAGATATTTGAAACCTGGTCAAAGTGACAAGATTATCTTAAGTTCCAGGGCAGCTGGAATTCATTCACCCGACCTGTGGACTCGAACTCCAGCAATCAACTAATACATTACACCTTCCTGAATGTTTATTGAATAAAGCAACCAGAAAAGGTTAAGAATTCCCAAAATTCACAACACATTCTTGTTCTTTGGTCAAACTGAAGATAAAATTCAATTCAAGGTTAGTAAACCAGAGCAGAAAAAAAATCACCTCACCACGATCTTTCATCTGGATCACTCACAAAGAAATAACATATGCAAATTTGTAAAGATCAAGATTATATTTCAATGAAGTATTTCCCTCTGCTTTGATTACAATTAAGAAAATCATTAAGAAGGAATTGGATTTAAAAGTGGAACATGACAATTTATAATAAAATGTTTTCATCAAAAATACAAGTCACTCCTGATTTAGTTGGTACTTTTGGAGATTAAGGCTTTATTGGCCATTCTTCATTCTCAGATTGGTTCATGAATTAGTTTAGATTGTAACGTGAGGAACATTCGAGTCAATATCAAGTACCTCCTAGGTCAGGCATGGCTTTCCTGTACACAGAGTTATAGGACAAATTCTCCACAAATGCATTATTTAAAGTTCAGATTTATTGTCAGAGTACATACATGATATCACATACCACCCAGAGATTCTTTTACCTGCGGGTGAGGCAGAATTGTATTCATCAGTAACTATAAACTGTACACGAGACAGATACATGTACAAAAGAGCAACACATAAACAAAAAAGAAATGTAAACAAACTAACTGCAACACTGAAAAAAAATTCAGCAATAAATACATTTACGAAATAAGAGTTCTTAAACAAGTTTCTGATCGGGTCTGAAAGTGGAGGGGTAGCAACTGTTCCTGAACTTGATCATATTACTCTTGTGACATCTATACCTCTTTCCTGATTGCAGCAGTGAGAACAGGGCAAGTCACTTTGCCCTGGCCTGAGTCCATTGACAGAGTGTGGTTGAGTCACATGGCCCATCATCTCTACGTTGATCACCTAACAGCAAACAATACTAACATTTACGTCTTCCACTGCCTAGGAGAGACAGCAACATACTGAAGGGCCTATCATGGCCAAGACACCTCTTCTTCCTCCTCCCATTGAGATGATGGCTCAAGTATGTGAAATAGCACACCAATTGCCTTAAAGACAATTTCTTTCCTGCAGCCATCAGGCTTCCAAATGAACCCCACAACAGTGAGATCATACTGTCTTTGCTTTGTATGATTTGATCACTTTTTTTCCATGCAATTCCTACTTGGTAAGGGTGCTCTTGATTTTCTACTTTATGTAGCTGTCAGAATGTCAGAGTTATCCTATTAGGGCCTCGCCAAAGAACCCTTCCCCCATATCAGGTCTAATGTGACACATAAACTCAAATTCTCAAGTGCAAAAGTCATTCAAACCCTGTTTCTTTTCCTTTTACTTCAGTCATCAGTGAGATTTGATGTGCTTTAGTGGTTAGTCACTCAGTTGAGTTATTCGAATACACCTTTTGGGGCGTGCTAAAATTGCCCATCACTGTTCATGAGCTTAATACAAATCTGTTTCAACTAATAACAATAGGTTTATTCACTGACATCAGAATGCATACTATATAAAAAAAAATCACATCCATCCATGACAGAAATATAATAAATGTTTTAAGCTTTGATAACATTAACGATATTTGGTGCAACTTCATTCAACCAATCAAACAGAATTACTGAACATCACAGCATAACCTCTGGAGTCCATATCAGTTGAAAAAGATCTCTGAAAGCTAATCCCACCTTCATCTGTTATTTATCACATTTCATTTCAAGAATATAGCCAAATTATATGATTACACCACAATTACATTATCAAGGAGCAAGCTACAGATCCACATGACTTTTCAACCTGCCTTCAATCAACTCAGTCTATACGAGGGCTTATTGCCCTTCCCATTAACTCTTTCCAAAATTTCATACATCCCACTCAGATCCTTCCTCAGCCTCCTCCGATCAGTTGAGTCCTACCACAGGTTATCCAATAGTTAAAATTCTCCATGCCTGACCACACGTTTGTTAACCATTGAAATTCCTAGCACACTCACATCTTCCTGCAATACTCAATGTTATGGCCAAACAGGGTTTTGCACTGGAGGGTCCTTCTTTTATGCATTACCTCCTATTTCTCAACAATGAAGTCCGTGCAGCACTTTTCTATTCACCGGACCAATCTAATAATAGTTATCTCACTAGGCCAACCATTATTATATTCTTCTTTCCTATATTTAAGTCAACCATTAAAAAAGTAGCTGATACCTAGCTCTTCCAAACTCAGCCTTCATCACAGCAATACCCTTTTGTCTTGTCACTTTTGGGATCACCTACATCAAATGCTGTTTTACAAATATAATATCTATTGTTTGAGACTTGGTCAAATCTGCTATTAATATCAATTTATTATGAATCAAACATTCACTCATCAGCTCAAAATTTCAATTCAAACTGTTCAGGCACAACCCACCAATGACAAATTTGATTTTCAATGCTTATTTGTTTGACTGTATCCCATACTTTGCACATCAGCTATGTTGAGCTGTCTAACCTGCATTTAATCATCTATTCCGTTGTTCCATTTTAATCAATGATACATGCAGGATCTAACACCCAACGAAGATAAGAAAATAATGATCAAGCCCATTCTTGCTTCCTTTTATAATCCAAAACACATTTAATCTGGGCCTGGCAACTTATCTATTCAAGAGAATAATTAAACAAAAATAACTCCATTGTTTCAGTCTAGATGGTGACAGTTATTTGGCATTTTCATTCAGAGGGATGCAAATCTCTGAAATTCTCAACACCATGCTTAGTTACTAAATTTAGATGAACATGAAGGGAACAAAACAGCGACACAGTGATTGAGGTTGAGGGTATATCATGCTCTTATTGAGTGGCTGGATAGGCCTGGTTATTCTTTTAATTCCGACAAGCAACTGCAGTGATGTCCTCAGGACAGCGTGTCTCTTCCTCTTCAGTCATGAAATTACTTGAGATTATTATCATTTCTAAATCAAGAGTGCTGTTCAGCAAAGTCGCTAGCAGAAAGTGCAAAAGAAAATGAAACTCTGACTTTCATATCACTTGAAATAATTATTAAATAGCTGCTCGTATGAATTCCAAAATGCATTGAACTACAGGAGGGTCTCACAAGGGTGGAAGGTTTAGTACTAGCTGACGACATTAGTGTCATGTGCATTTTATTCTCCAATGTGCAAAGGCTGCTGCTGGAGAAGACAAATTCTTTCCACACTCCCACCCCCAACTCTGCCGCATCTGGTTTACATTTTTGACAAACATGTTTCGTCTCACCCTGTTGATCCTGTGCTTTTGCAGACACCAAGAAGTGGCCTTTTCTCAGCAAAATTATCGGTTTTGTAAAGACCTGTGAATAAAAGCAGAGAGGAAAAAAAATTAGAACAAAGGGGGACTTTCATTAACACACATGTCATCGCTTCAGTGTCTGCCAGTTCTCTCTCCCTCAATCTGTCACCCACCCACTCTTGTCCATTAGTCATAAGGAAGATGCTGTTTAGGGGCAGGAAATGTGTTAATGGAATTACAGCTCGAAGTCTGTAATCAAGACATGATATAAATATTTGAAAAATCAAAAAAAAATTAAAACAGGGCATTCTTTTCTGTCATCCACACAAGATCAAATGCAACATGCCATGGAAAGATAAATTAGCTAGGGGGTGGGTGGGGGGGGGGGGGGAGGTGGTCATGACTATGTATGAAGCAAAAATGGAAACACTGCAAGCATTTTGGAGTTGTAGAGTCAGCTACAACATGAAAAATATTTTACCTAGGAGGAACATTAACCTTGCAAACAAACAGCTTTAAACAATTAGTGGCTGAAAAGCCTCCAATGCCTGTTGCTTTATTTCCAATAAAAAGCCCAGCAAAGGACTGAGCTGCGATTCTAATTACTCCCCAGACACAAAAACATTGAAAAAACATGTTCATTGGGGTGTTAAAGGATTAATGAAGGATTAATACTTCTGTTGAAAGAAACAACTGATGTGCACTGTTTTGGCATAACAATTTTCCTTAAAGATTTCTTCAGTTGGTCTGTAAAGTTGTCCACCTTGCAGATTAAACATCTGGATTTGGGGAAAGCAAAAGCATTATGCATCCATATGCTCCATATTCTCTGGATATCCCTGCAGCGTACAGTCTTCGGCAGAAAAAAAATCAATACTATCATGCAAAAGATCAAAATAACTGGAAGAAACTTCTTCCTCTCTGCCATCAGATTCCTGAATGAACAATGAACCACAGACACTACCTTATTTTGACATTTTTTTTTCTTTTCTTGCCCTATTTTTTATTTCTCTAGTAAGGCGGTTTATACAAATGTTTACACTGAGACGCTGCTGCAAAATAACAAATTTTGTGACACATTCACGACAATAAGTTCTGATTTTGAAAAATATTTGGGAGATGGGAATCATCTTCCCCCTTCCCATTCTCACAATCTGTCCACCCTTGGGCTTCATTCTCTGCCCGGATAAATAACAATACCACATGGCAAAAACATTGAATTTTCCAATTTCAGGTTAACCCCCTTTGTGAGATTATCTTCACCTGGCTCCAGATAAACAGGAAATCAGTATCCATTTATGGCAGATATACAACATTAGAAACAGTTACTGGATCATCGAGCCTGCTCCACCACTCAATAAGATCATGGATGATCCGGATAGGCTAAGCTCCACTTTCCGATCCACCCTCTCTAATCCTCAATTCCCCTTAATATTCAAAATTTATCTGTCTTAAATAATGAGGTTGCCTTACTCCTTCATTGGGCAGAGAACCTCACAGATTCACTACTCTCTGGGAGAAACAGTTCCCCCTCATCTCTATCGAGGTAGTCCTAATTAGAGTCAGTAGTCAACTTATCTACCGCAGCAAGCTGTGCAATTTGAGGAGATCATCTTATAGGTTTTAAATTATACTGATGATTTTTCTAGACACATCAGATGTAACTGAGCACATATTGTGGGGGGGGGGGGCGGGGAATGGATTGATTAACAGGCAGAAAACAGATTAGAAATAAACAGGTCATTTTCAGGACCAAAGAAACACCTCAAACATCCACGCCAGACCCCAGGTTTTCTCCACCTGCATTAATGATTTGTATGAAGGAAAGCTCTGTACATCTGGAACATTGTGTACAGATCTGGTCTCCCAAAGCAAGGAAGGACATACTTGCAATGGAAAGAGTAGTGCAAAGTTCACCAGACCAGCTCCTGTTTTGGTGGATGGGTGTATGACCAGAGAACTTCTTTTAGATGAAATAAACACAGTCTCATTGAAAAGAACAAAATTCTTAAGAATTTGACAGGGTAAATGCAAGGTTGATAAATAAGAAGTTATCAATTCAGGACGGAGATGAGAAGAAATCCATTAGAGGCTAATGAATCCGGAGTTACTGAATATATTTCAGAAATCAACAGATGCATTCTTGTTTATAGGAGTAATTGTTATAACCAGAACTGAAAACTTGCACAATTCAAATAAATAGAAAGTGGTCTTTCACAATAAATTAGGATGATTTAAATCAGCCTGAAAGAAATTAGTGACGCAAGAGACTCCAAATTCTTGAATCTGGAGGAAAAAACAACCTACTGGAGAAATTCTTGATGTAGTGTTCTGACAAGAAATATCAACAATTCGTTTTTTTTCCTACTGGTGCAACTTGTCCTGTTGAGTTTCTCCAGCAGACAGCGGGTTTTTTGGCAAGAAGTTAGTATCAATTGATTGGGCAGCGAAACTACATTTTAGCTCCAAAATAAATCTGCGGATTGTGATTTGGAGATTATTTGCATTTGGTTGATTTCTGCTTGAATCCAAGATGGCAGCTAAAACTTAAATAGGGTTAATCCCTGAAATAAAATTTAATTACATCAATTCCTTTAAAGCTACCATTTCAAAAAAAAGATATAATTATTCACATTTTGAACAAAAATTCCAGTTCGTTATAAATAGAATTAGACATTTTATAAAATCAAGTGAATACTGGTGGTTGCAAAAATATCTCTAGACACTGAAAACTCTCAGGAATTGTGGAGTTTAAATACAAAATCACAAGCTGTAAATTTCACAGGAAACTTCCAAATATTTCTTTGGAACATGTGCTCTGATAAAACCACAGCATTTTAATCAAGGAAATATGAAAGTTCCTATAACAAAGACACTATCCCACAAATGTAGGTAGGCCGATGCAGACAAGAAATACCATACATACTACTGATAAAGGGACCTGACAGGATGGCTTTTGCTAACAATTCCAACAGTTTAGCCACTCCCACACAAGTTTGAGTCTCATAATGAGCAGGATGGGTTGAGTTACAGATGCTGGCACATCTTGGGTCAACTATCCACATGGAATCCCACAGAGAAACTGTGTCTTGCTGTATTTTCCACCTTTACATTGATAAATTTTCACATGTCTCCTCCTAAATCGAGATCTAGCAGAGAATCAAAGACCCCACTCATTTCAATGAAGACTTTCACCTAGTAAAAAGGTTAATTTATTTTGATTTACTTGTTTCATTATTTTTAATATTTATTCGCATTTAATGTTTTATTAAATTGAATTTTTTTTTCATTTTAAAGTTAATTTAACTGGTTTTAAATATCTCTAAATATCAGTCTTTTAAAAATTGCTGAAAAGCCCCACAAACTTCAAATGAAGATAAAGGCTGTCAAAGTGGTGCAGATAGTACTGTATCTGAGGCTTATTCACCAATGAGAACTTGTACGCCTTGCTATTCGCCTTCCAGGTATGGAGGGTCAACACAATTAGCCTCCATACATGATCTGTCAAGTGCATCTGGGTGGATAACCCAGCAGACACAGCAGAATTTGTTCAAAGACTCAACCACTAAGTATCAACATTTAAATCAATGCTATTTACTCTGGTAATTAGTGCAGTCCCATTCTAAGTATATCACTCATCTCGTCATGGTCCTATATTTCAGATGCAAGTCCTGCTACAC
Source organism: Narcine bancroftii (assembly GCF_036971445.1). Taxonomy (NCBI): domain Eukaryota; kingdom Metazoa; phylum Chordata; class Chondrichthyes; order Torpediniformes; family Narcinidae; genus Narcine; species Narcine bancroftii. Next base: position 2,867,643 of record NC_091482.1, on the reverse strand, counting down.
CATCTGTTGAGGTAAATTTAGGTCAAATTACCTGGAATAAATAGATGATGTTAGGAATGGTGACAATGAAACCACTAAACAATAGAAAAATCCATTTGGCCGTCTTCACCAATCTGCCTACAGGTGACTTCAGATTAAGGAGTTTTCACAATTTTTACAGATTTAGCATTAATTGATGATTACTGATGGACAAAAACATTGAAGAGAAGCAAATTGTTTATATGCAACATGCCTATTAGTAGGACATCACAACCATCATTAATTGAAGCGTCTGGGACTGAATTCACTGGAATTCAGAAGAATGGAAGAGGATCTTATAGGTACATATAAAATTATGAAAGATCGAGGTAGGTAAGCTTTTTCCATTGATATGTGATATGGGAACCAGGGTCAAAGCCTCAAGAGTCAGGATAGTAGACTGAGGATGGAGATGGAGAATGGTGAATCTACAGAATTCGCTTCCCATTGAAGGCTATCTCAATAAACATATTTAAGACAAGATTAGATAGATTTTTGCATAGTCAGGGATTTATGCAATATGGGGAAAAGGCAGGTAATGGAGATGAGCCTATGATCAGATCAGCCATGATCTCATTGAATGGCGGACCAGGCTTGAAGGGCCAAATGGCCAACTGCTGCTCCTATTTCTTATGTTCTTATGTTCTTCATTGTGAAGCAGCTCTTCTCGATACTCTCAATGCCTCTTCCCTCACTTGAAATGTAAACATAGATGCATCCCCACAAGCTCCTGGTGACTCTGCTCCCAGACACTGAGGCTGACATGAAAAGAATCTTCAGGAGGATGAACGGTCAGAAAGCTTCCAGCCTAGATGGTGTACCTGGCTGTGTCTTTAAAACTGGCTGAAGTTTTCAAAGATATTTTTAAACTCTTGCTGCTAAGGTTCGAGGTCCCCATCTGCTTCCATTATACCAGTGCCAAGATATACAAGAGATCGCTGCCTCAACACCTATCAGCTGGTGGTACTTATGTCCACCACCATGAAGTGTTTTGAGGGGTTAGCTATGGAGCAAATCAATTCCTGTCTTAGAAAGGACTTGAACCTATTTCAATACACCTACCATCATAGAACAATGATAGATGCCATCTCACTAGCCCACCTTTTGCATTATATCACCTGGACCACAAGAACATCTATGACACCCTGTAATTCCTGAGTTCAGCATATACCAGCAAAAGTAATAATCAAAAGTTTCAGACGCTATTGACTCTTCCTTTTGCTACTAGATTCTTGACGTCCTTATTGGCAGTCCCCAATCATTGCAGATTAGTAACATTATCTCCTCTTCACTAACCATTAAGGTTGTGTATTTGGTCTCCTAATCCATTCCCTCTACACCCAAGATTGCATGGTCAAGTTCAGCTCCAAAGCAATCTACAAATTTGTTGATGTCACACCGATTGTTGCCTAAATAAGGGTAATGATGAGCCAGAATTTAGGATGGAGATTTAGTTGTGTGGTGCCAGAACAAAAATCTTGCTCTCAACAATAGCAAGATCAAGGAGCTTACTGTGAACTTTAGGAAAGGGAGGCTGAGGGACAGCACACCTATCTACATGAAGCGCTGCCTCGAGAAGGCAGCCAACATCACAAAAGACCTCCACTGCCCTGGTCATAACGTCTTCTCACTGCTACCTTCGGGCAAAAGGTACAGAAGCCTGAAGTCCAGCATCTCGAGGCTCAAGAACAGTTTTATTCCAACAGCTATCAGACTCTTGAGCCTCCCCATTCTACTCTAACCACAAAGCGAAGTAGGACATTGACTTTGAGGAAGGGGTATGGAGTTTCCAAATTGATATAGACAGGATAAAACAGTGGGCTTGAAGTTGGAAGGCAACATTAAAGCAAAAAGACTATAAAGATTGACAGTTTGTCAGAAAAAAACAGAACAATATTTTTTAGAAACTAATAAACATTAGCATACACAAGGACCTTGGGGTGCTAGTTCATGAGGTGCATCAGGTAAATATGCAGACAGAGCAACTATTAAAGAAGGAAAATGGTGTGTTAACCTTATTTGAAAGATATGCAGCATGGTCCAGCATCCTCACACATGCCAGAGATGCAGGTTACAGGTTAATTGGTTGCTGTAAATTAGGAATGCCAGGAGAATAAAATGGGATTAGTGTAGAATTAATGTAAATAATGGTCGGTATGGATTCAGTGAGGCTGAAGAGCTTGTACGACTATTACTGTATGACTGTATCACTGAATGACACGATTATTCTGAGAAGAAGATGGTCTCTGGCCTGCTCCAAGGTAGCAGTTGTGGCTGCAACTGGTGGCTGGCAGATGTTAATACATCCTGACTTATCTGGCACACACCATCTCACAAATCTTCAGATGGGAGAACTGCATCCTATGCCTTCCTCTCCTCCACAAGCTCCCACAAATTTCCCATTATAATAGAAATGCCATTTGCCTATTCACTCAGTCGTGATGTAGGGCCTACTTCTGCCCTACGACTCATAATAGCTGGGCTTATACATAAACATTTAGCTGAACAGAAAGCATTTCAGCCTCATCATTCCCAAACAAATTTGTAATAGGGATCACTACAAGAAAATATTAACCACTTCTAGAATCATGGGGAACAATCAGAAGAAATCAACTTTAAACAACGCTGCAAAGCAGTTCCTTCCCGCTGTTAGACATGCAATCAGCAACAAAACTGCAACACCTGCATCAAATCAGAAACGCCTCTTGCTGAACATCGTAATCTGCATGCTCGGAACCCTCTGAGCTCACCTACACTAATGCTCGCACCAACATGGCATGGCACAACCTGAAAATCTCTCACAAAAAGTTCACGTTCAAGTTTATCATTATCTGACTGTACATGTACAACTCCGCCACACACACACCATAATAATCGCACGTATACAGAGATAGCTTCTTAAATAAATGTATATTTTGAAACGATTTACTCAGTTACAGGATACTGTTCAATCACACAGTCTGTGGGAAGAAGCAATTTTCCAGCCTGATGCTCCTGTACCTCCTTCTTGGTGATAGTGAGTCAAAGATAGTAGGTCAAAGATCAAAGAGTCTCCATGACTAAACTCAATTCTTTGCGAGTTCTTCCTTAGTTTTGTACATGCCAGTCCAGATTATATACTCAATTGTATTCAGTGGAGCTTGAACGTACTTGATTTCCAAGATGAAAGTATACTGAGTTAACGATGGCACAATAATATTTTTAAAGACATCATAAAATCTATTTAAGTCACAATTTTGCTTCCCCACATTTTATATAGTTAAAGAAAGGAGTTCAAGGAAGCAATAATTTTCTACCAATGTAATGGTTACACAACTAGTTGGAGTCACTACCAAATACTGAAGGAGCTTTCATCAGCCAAGTGTGACGGCAGCACTTTTGCTATTCCGGAGTAAACTATCAGATGTTCCTGGATAGCAACATTCTACAAATTTTGGAATCTTTAAATCTCAATGAATGAGGTCAGCATAATCAAGATTCGTTCTTAATTCAGACCAGCTCTAGTAACCATGAGAGATTCTGGTTGTTTATCAACTGGCAAGTTAGATAAGCTATTCACTCAAAAACTTGGAGTGAAACTCAGAATCATATACCACAGGAGGCAATTCAGTCCATTAAGCTTCTTCCAACTTTCTCTCATGTTCTTTCCCCATTGCCTTGTAAATTCTCTCCTTTGAAGTATTTAACCATTTCATTCTTGCAAGTTAAACCACCACATTTCCAGCAGTTCATTCCAGATCATAAAAGCCAAAAAAAATCCTCACCCCTTTTGTAATAAAACGCAATGCCAATAGAAATTTTTTTTTTAATTTAATGTTTCAAAGTCCTATCAAGTCTGCTGTTAAATCTCCTACTAAATTTCCTGTTCCAAAAGCAATTCCAGTTTCAACTTCTTTACATGACTGTATTCACTCAACTCTGCGCCAAGGCCTTGAATTCTTCCTGAAGTTAGCGTCTCTAAGGGAATACACCCAGATACCTGCAAAAGTTTGACATAACTTCCTTGCTTTTGTACTTTATGGGTGCTTTTATGATTCAACAGACTCCCTATGCCTTTTTAACAAGTCTTGCCTCATCTTGCCACTTCAAAGATTTACGCGCTTACAAGCTGGTAATACTGTACTTTGCACACACCTTTAAAACTAGCATTTCATTTGCAATGCTCTTGTTCAGATCGAGTCTACAAATCTCAGACTGAAGTGAGTGTTTCACTAATGGAAATTAGCGAAGAAAGGAAGAAAAGGCAAGGAAGATATCAAAACATAAATAAAAGAAAGCGGAATTAAAAACAGATGCAAAAAAATACTTGAAGAAAAAAACAGCAAATAAATACAAGCAGCAAAAATGAGCCCGCTGGCCTATAACTGCAGAGGCATTTATCATTAATGTAAAATCGATGATAGTTTTTTTAAAACAAATCACCCTCCCACATTTCAGTTAACGTGCATCAAAGAAGGTAGAGATCTCAATATGAGGGAGTGCGTGGAAAGACTACAAGATGTCTGCTTTGAATGAGATCAGTTATTCTTTTTGTTTATCATAGGTTAGAAACATCTGGGAAAGCCGAAAATAAATACCAGATTTCCATTCTGCATTACGTAAAACAGATAATGCATTCAAGTCACTTCCGTATTTAATGTAGAATCAATTTGAAAGGCATTGAAACGTTCCTCTGCAAAGTTCTAACTGTCAGTGTGTACCACTGAAATAGCTAAAAGGAAACAATTTGGATTAAATCATTCCAAAACACAGAACTGCAGCAAACAAACAGCAAATCAAGGTTGTAGTCTAGACCTCCAATGTCTTCTGCAGCCTTCTTCCTCATTCCATATGTTTCAAAAGTAACGCACAGAAATTTTATCAATCTGATTTTACATTTGATACTTACTTGTTTGTTACATTTGCTTTCCACTCGAGCACTAAAAAATAATGAGTTATTCTTAAAATTTTACTTAAATCTCCTCACCTAGCATTCTACTGTGTTCAAAGAACTCGTCAATTGAAGCAACTGTAACTTTGTTGTAATGGGGGAACAATTGTGGTCAACAGATGGGACTCTCTTCAATTCTTTCCCACTCTCTGCACACCCTGAAATTAATTGGGTTACCATGCAATACTCTACTATACACATCATCAAAGATAAATGAAACCTTTTTTCCATGGAGTTGGTTGCTTCGTAAAAGGGAATCAAAATGTACATCTCAATCTGCACCACTGACAATTTGATAAAAAAAGGAAAATATTAAGAATAACAAATGTCCACAAACATATTAATTAATATATCATATTACATATTCCAAAACTTTGCCAATAAATGTATTTATTGTAAATTCTGCTACGTGGTCAACTCCAGCATTAGATGCGCAAAGCAAAAATAATACGTGCAAATTAGATAAATATTTACAACATAGAATATTACAGCACAGTATGGGCCTTTTGGCCCACAATGTTGTGCTGACCAATGCATGCTCTCAAGAGTCAGTTCTGAAACTACTGCTTTTTATGTATATTTATGGCTTAGACAGGGGTAAACATGGTAACATTTCCAAGTTTGCAGATGAAACAAAATTTCATAAACGGCAGGGAGGATGTAATAAACTGTCTGTCGATGTGGATAGATTGACTTAGTAAGAATATTAGTGGCAGATGAAAGATAACAGCAAACAATGTAGAAAGATAAAGGAGCTCATGTGGACTAAATGCCGCTGCCTTTAGGGTGTGCAGGAGGAGATGGACCTATGCGCATAAGTATAAATCTTTGAAAATGGAAGGGCACATTCAAAGTCAAAAGTCAACATTATGATTTACTGTCAGAGTATTCCCAAGATCGTGTTCTATGGCGAGCTCTCCACTGGCCACCAAGACAGAGGTGCACCAAAGAAGAGGTACAAGGACTGCCTAAAGAAATCTCTTGGTGCCTTCCACATTGACCACCGCCACTGGGCCGATATCGCCTCAAACCGTGCATCTTGGCGCCTCACAGTTTGGCGGGCAGCAACCTCCTTTGAAGAAGACCGCAGAGCCCACCTCACTGACAAAAGACAAAGGAGGAAGAACCCAACACCCAACCCCAACCCACCAATTTTCCCTTGCAACCGCTGCAACCCGTGTCTGCCTGTCCCACATCGGACTTGTCAGCCACAAACGAGCCTGCAGCTGACGTGGACATTACCCCTCCATTAATCTTCATCCGCGAAGCCAAGCCAAAGAAAGAAGAAGATATATGTGACACCACATACAATCCTGAGATTCTTTTACCTGTGTGCCAGGCAGAATTTCTAAATATCGGTAGCGCAAAAAAACAGTACAGTTTTTCCTTATCCAAAATTACGTTAACCAAACTTTTTTTGCAGCGCTGACACGACGTTACAAGTTGAAAAAAATTTATCACCCGACTTGCCCTTGTGGGGTTCTGATGCTCTGTTGGCACCAGTTTGGTAACAAAAGAGCTCAGAATCAGCTGTGAAGACAGATGGTGAATGGCTGGATGTCAGCTCAGAGGAGGCTGGAATCTTGAACCATCAGTGAGCGACTGGAGGAAGTCGGCGGGTCAGGCAGCACATGAGGAGAAACTAGAACGCTGATTATCTTCGTTTCAAGTAACTCCCTCCCCTCTCTCTTTTCATTTTTTCTTTACCCTCCGTGGTACTTGTTTACAAAGTGCATGCTGCTGGCTCCCAGCCGCAAGCAGTCAGAAGAATACTTTGTCCCAGCACCATCAAGGAGAGCAGCCTCCCGGGGACCTCAGGCTCCCTAGAAGGAGCGAGGACCTTAGTCAGGACCGGCAGTGGAGGGGAGCTGTCAGGGATTGGCGGCGGCGGTGGAGACATGTCGGGGACCAATGCTTGGTGCTTGATTTACAAACTGTGCCCAGTAGCACTAACTTCTACTATGATGTACTTTGAGAGGCTGGTCATGGCCAGAAGTAACACGTACCTAAGTAAAGATCTGGACCCACTGCAATTTGCCTATCTTCACAATCGCTCCACAGCAGATGCAATGTTGCTGGTCCTCCACTAAACTCTGGATAACCTCAAAAACAGCAATTCATACATACAGTTACTCTTCATAGACTACAGTTTGGCCTTCAATACCATTATTTCCTCAGTGCTGGTCAAGAAGCTGCAAACTCTAGGCCTCTGTACATCACTCTGCAACTGGATCCTTGACTTTCTCATTGGAAGACCACAGTCAGTATGAATTGGAAACATCTCCTCCTCCTCACTGATCATCAACATGGACACACCCCAAGGATCTATGCTTAGCCCACTGCTCCACTTGTTATACACCCATGACTGTGTGGCCAGGCACAATTCCAATGTCATCTACAAGTTTGCCGATGACACCACAGTTGTTGACAGCATCGCAAACAGCAATGAGGAAGCGTCCAGGATTGGTTCGTTGAATGGTGTAACAACAACTTTGTGCTCAACATCAGCAAAACCAAGGAGATTGTGGACCAGGAGAAAGTCAGGGGAACATGACCAAGTCCTCATCAAGGGCTCACTAGTGAAGAGGGCGAAGAACATCAAATTCCTGGGTGTCAACATCTCCAAGGATCTGTCCTGGAGCATCCACATTGATGCAATCACAAAGAAGGCTCGCCAGTGGCTATACTTTGTAAAGTGTCTGAGGTGGTTCGGTATATTACCAAAGACACTTGTAAACTTCTACAGGTGGACTGTAGAAGAGCATTTCTTGCTGGATGCATCACTGCCTGGTATGGAGGCACCAACTCTCAGGACAAGAATAAACTCCAGAGAGTTATTAACTCAGTCTGCGACGTCACAGGCCCCAGACTTCACTCCATTGAGGAAATCTACACGGATGGCAGTCTCTTCAATCTGAGGCGCCTGCAAGCTCACACCAAGACACAAGAGCAACTTGTCCGTGAACTACTCTTTGCAGACGATGCCACTTTAGTTGCCCATTCAGAGCCAGCTCTTCAGCGCTTGACGTCCTGTTTTGCGGAAACTGCCGAAATGTTTGGCCTGGAAGTCAGCCTAAAGAAAACTGAGGTCCTCCATCAGCCAGCTCCCCACCATGACTTCCAGCCCCCCCCACATCTCCATCGGGCACACAAAACTCAAAACGGTTAACCAGTTTACCTATCTCGCCTGCACCATTTCATCGGATGCAAGGATCGACAACGAGATAGACAACAGACTCACCAAGGCAAATAGCGCCTTTGGAAGACTACACAAAAGAGTCTGGAAAAACAACCAACTGAAAAACCTCACAAAGATTAGCGTATACAGAGCCATTGTCATACCCACACTCCTGTTCGGCTCCGAATCATGGGTCCTCTACCGGCATCACCTACGGCTCCTAGAACGCTTCCACCAGCGTTGTCTCCGCTCCATCCTCAACATTCATTGGAGCGACTTCATCCTTAACATTGAAGTACTCGAGATGGCAGAGGCCGACAGCATTCAATCCACGCTGCTGAAGATCCAACTGTGCTGGGTAGGTCACGTCTCCAGAATGGAGGACCATCGCCTTCCCAAGAACTTGACCTATGGCGACCTCCCCACTAGCCACCGAGACAGAGGTGCACCAAAGAAGAGGTACAAGGACTGCCTAAAGAAATCTCTTGGTGCCTGCCCCATTGACCACCGCCAGTGGGCTGATATCGCCTCAAACCGTGCATCTTGGCGCCTCACAGTTCGGCGGGCAGCAACCTCCTTTGAAGAAGACTGCAGAGCCCACCTCACTGACAAAAGACAAAGGAGGAAAAACCCAACACCCAACCCACCAATTTTCCCTTGCAACCGCTGCAACCCGTGTCTGCCTGTCCCGCATCGGACTTGTCAGCCACAAATGAGCCTGCAGCTGACGTGGACATTACCCCTCCATAAATCTTCGTCCGCGAAGCCAAGCCAAAGAAAAGAATGTCTGAATTTAATTTTTTAATTAGTTCTTTCTGTACAGTAAGAATTCTAGTGTCCAACAAAAGATACAGTACAAAAATAACATTATGAAAGATAACGCAGGAATAACTTTCAAAAATATATTGTCCAAGTAATCAAAGAAGATACTAGTTTATAATTACTGTACATTTCTTGGACTAATTAAATTTTTCCCACAAATCAACAGCTGAATTGACCTTTGAGAATAATAGATGAAAATCCTTAATTTATAAAGAAATACAATAATGAACAATGAGTCTTTGGGTCTCGATATTAAATTCTGCCACTTTGAATAACTTGTGGGGACATTTACTACATCCAGTGCTCCCAATGCAGTCCCCTCTTCATCGGGAAGACTGGACAAAGACTGGGAGATAATTTCATTGAGCAAAATCACTCTGTCTGCCACAAGAACAAAGACCTCTCAGTGGCCAACCACTTCAATTCCACACACAATTGCCACAATGACATGTCTGTCCTTGGCCTCGTATACTGCCAAATCAAAGCCACCTGCAAACTGGAGGAACACCTTGTATTTCATCTCAGCAGCCTTCAATCAGAGGGCATCGATGTCAACTTCCAATTTTCGTTAAACCCCTCCCCCAGTCTCTTCCTTTCAGTCTCCTTTCCTTCAGCTCTCCAACCCTTTCCCTTCCTTCCATCCATCAAAGAGCTAACCATTTTTACTTCATGCCCTCTCCCCCGATCAATTCTGTTTCTTTCTCTTCTACTCTTTCATCTGGATCCTCCCTATTACCTCTTACCTGTTAGCCTGTGCACCTCCCCTTCCTCCCCCATCTTTTTTATTCAGGCTTTACCTGTTTTTTCCCACATTCCCAACGAAGGGCTCAGGCCCAAAACATTGATGGCCTTTCATTTCCTACAGATGCTCTGTGACCTGCTGAATTTTCTTGCATATTTGGGTATCGCACTAGACCTGAACATATGCAAATTTTCATTTAACTTGATCTTTTTCTTCCCTTTTTCTCTCTGGAAGTGGAGGAGATTCCTGGCCTCACCAGCTGGACATGTGTTCCTGCCATATTATTATTTCACAACTCATACATTCTTTAATCCATTTCTCACACTCCAACCACTCCCCTTCATTCATTCATTGACCAGATAAACCTACTTGCCGTTTATCCTCATTTTTAACCAGTCATAGACATCCCACCTGTCACTCCTTTTCTTTCCTTCCCAATTCTAGCAAAGGTCTTCGATCTGAAACATCAATTCTGTTTCTCTTCCCACAGATGCTGCCTGACTTTGAGAATTTCCAGCATATTCTGTTTTTCTATTATATATTGAAGAATGTTATGTATTGTTATCGAATGTTTAAATTAATTGGAGGGCGCTCCTCTGTAACAGTCACATTAACCGGGTAAAAGAAGGTCAACAACAATTTTACAATCACATTATTTTGGAAAAGAAATAACCTTTCAGGAGTGAATGGGTTAAACATAATTTACATTACTAGCTTCACACTTGGAAAAAAAATTCTTATCTTCACAGTCACCTATATTAAGTCTGAGCCAAATCCACCCACCCTCAACTCCCACATCAAACAATCCCTCTTTGACAGTCAGACACAGTAAAACACTGTTTGTGCCATACTGACTGCAATCAGATTCTCTGTTATAATTCTTTTCACAAGCAATTCATTTCAGCTCAAAATCTTTCAGCCCGCGTGTTATATATCTACAACTCATTCTCTGTGGAAGTGCTCTGCTTTCATCTGCTTCCAGCCAGTCTCAGTCCTGTTGTTGAGCACTTTAGTCTCACAGAAAATTTGCCGAAGTTCAGATCAGGGCCAGTTGAAAATAAACAGAATCGCCACCCAGCTTTTGAACATATGCTCAGAATTTTACTGGAAATAAGATAGATGAAGACATACGCAGCTGCATCAGTATTAAAGGAGCAGTTAAAAGCCATGTGGACAAAAGAGAAATGGAGCTAGTTTAAACCTTCCTCAATCCAAAGAAACCAAAGGACTCTGCAAAATATTGATTCAGAAGGAAAAGGAGGAAATAAGTGGCTCAGATCAATAGTGAATTATTTATTATTTCTCTAAACCTTGATCAAGACAATTTATTTGCCATCAGCAAAAATTAATTTGGCAAATTTCTAGCATGTACATTTTGACTGAGAATGAATGCAAAGATGGTCGAAAAAAACAATTTTACTGAAGTAGAAGATGTTTCATCGTCCACCTTCAAAGTTGCAACCATCCAAACTTGTCTAGGTTGTCCAAGAATTAAGGCATTAATGCAAGTATCCCAGTCGAAAAGTTCTGTGCATTTCATCTTGGTTGATTTTCAGTTATGGACTAATGCAACATTGCGATAAAAGTTTCTGTCCTGGATACCACTGAGCCTCAAGCTCAAATCCCATCACAGCACACTGGGAGTATAAAATTCATTTAATTCAATAAAACTTTTAGAATGACAATTGCAATCATAAAAAATTACAGGATTGCAATAAAAATTAATTTAAGGAAGAGTTTTTCTTTCTGAACTGGCTTGTCTCTAGACCCAATATAACATTTAACTCTTAATTACCCTGTGAAATAGTTTAACAAGCCAAAGAGACCAAGGGGGATTAGGGATGGACATAAAGGTTAGCCTTGGCAGTAGAGTCCTCATCCTACAAACAAATCCATCTATTCACCAGAATCTGTGAGGTGAAGAAACACCTGCCTGCTGAGTTATTTCAGTTTATTTTTTGTTTGAACGATTCACCTCAAATCCCTCATTTAAACCAATTTGATCCATTCCACATGATATGAAGAACTAGCCATGAGCTTGAGAAGCATACTGATGAAACCTTAAACATGATATCAATGGTCATTCTGAACCTTAGACATGTCCAATTCATAGCTAAACTGTTCCAGTATAAGTCACAACAAAGGCAGCTAACCAACAATGAAGAAACTTGCCCAGGCCTACCCTCCCAATATTAAACAGGATGAATTCAATCAAACTAATAAATGTCCATTTAGCTCAGCCTCAATTATCACCAAATTAATGAAAAATGTAATTGAAAATGCCATCACTCAATCAGGTAACTTCCTCACAATGCCTAGTTTTTCAGCTTCATTAGGATAACTCAGCTTCAGATGTTCACCCCAAACAGGCATTGACATGCATTTGGAATTAAGGTGAGGTGAGATAGCAAGGTAACATTTTACCAAGGGTGGCATCAATGAACCTTTTGGTCAATGCACATCACAATTTACATTCTCAGGGTTTCGAAGGCATGCCACAAAGGAAGATGGCTGTAGTTGTTGAAGATCAATGAGCCCATGTCCAGGGATTAACCCATCTATAGCTGCTTCATCAATAACTTTCCACTATAAGGTCATATATATTGCAATACCACTCAAAATTCCTCAGAAAATCAATCAGTCCATGTTTTCCTAGAGCAAGACATGGACATCAATCAGGAATGAGCTGATAAGTAGCAGATATGATTGAGCTGGCAAAAGTAGCAAGCAACAGCCATCCAAGGTTAAAACTCGTCACTGTGATTGTCAGTGAGGGTCACAGCACAGGAGCATCTAAACCATATAAAATGCAGCTGGTCAAACCACAACTACTATCACCTTCTCAATGAAGAAAAGACAGCTTCACATCTCTAAGAGACCTTGTAGGCTTTTTTCAGAGTTGGATTCAGAGACACTTTGTGAGAGATGGTAGAGGTGGAAAGGGCACACCAGACACCCCTTCCGAAACTAGGCCCCAGGCAGAAACCCTGTTCCATCCTGGTGAAGCTAATGCGTCACCAGAACAAGGAGAAAATAGTTCCGTTTTTCAGATCATTGAACTGAAATGTTAATTTTAGAATCAGAATTTATTGCCATGAACATGTCACGAAATTCATTGTCCATTTTTATGTCAAAATATGTCAATTTTCTGCAGATTCTGCCTCTCATCTAAAGCACTTCTTCTACCAGGATACATTACAAAAGCCAACATATCCAATAGGCCATGAACAGCATGCAAAGTGTCAACAAAGGAATACACCCAGGTTAGATAACTGCAAATGACAGACAAGAATAAAATGTGAGTTGGTGTATAATTAAGCAGGTTGGAAGGAAGAACATAAAAGTGGATTTAATTGGTAGCGGGCTCTTGGCCTGTTTAAGGGATGCAGACAATAAACAATTAGAAAGGCAAACTGTTGGCCTTTATTGCAGGGATTTGGAGTAGAAAAGTCATCAGGAAGTCTTGGAGACCAAAGAAACTGCTATTGCCAGAACCTAGCACAAAAACACAATCTGCTGGAGGAAATCAGCAGGTGGTACAGCATCAGTGGAAGAAAAAGAACAATCAACTTTAAAGCATCACGGGAGATCCAATTCAAGAGGAAAGTATACATTAAATGGGAGGAAACAGGAACACTGATTTTCAGAGGGACCTTAGGGCATCACTGAAAGTGGCATCACAGGTGAACAGGATGGTAAAGAAGACACTCAACATCTTGCCTTAATCAGTCAGGCCATGGAATATAAAAGTTGGAAAAACATGTTGCTACTGTACAAAACTTTAGCCACACTTGCTCTCAATACCAGTGCAGAATAGATTATGATTCCTGGGATTAGGTGATTGTCATAGAAAAAGAATGACTTCTTATCATTTTGGTTCCACAAAAATAAAATCAATCACTTTGAGATGAACAAGATTCTGAGAGGGATTAATAGAGTACATGTTGAGTGATTGTTTCCTGTATTTGTAGAGCCAGGAAGCAATGCTGCAGGATAAAGGGTCATTCGTTTACAGCTTCGATGAAAGGCTTGCATGAAGGACAGAGGCAGCAGTAGTATTTATATGCCACCACTTGTAAGCTTCCCCCAACCAACTCCCTGACTTGGAACCCCCTCACAAATTCTAGATCTTGGGAGGAAGGGGGTCATGCATGCTAGGAGAGTGAGAGAAGGCGAAACCCCGGTGCTCCTAGATCCATTGGGAAAAAAAAACAAGAAAAACATCAAAATAATAATCAAAATCTCACGAGTGGTATTGAAACATGTCAGCTGCAGGAAGATGACAAAAAAACTGCCAGCAAAAGTATCAAAGAATCATATCCGATGCCAGGGGATCGATCTGAGGCACCTCATGGAAAAGAAAATGGTAGTGCCGCCTCTTCGAGGCCCGCTGCGGAGGAAGACATGAGAATGGAGGTGCATCCCACCTCATCGGAGTGCCAAGGTCAAGGTAAGGCCGATCCGGGGATGAGAAGTGATGCAACCAGACAGTAAAATTCCTGTGGAGCAGCCCTGAGTGTGTGTGGGGGGGGCGGGGGGGGGGGGGGGGGTAGGGGGAACGACTTGGGGCCCCCCTCCTTTGGTGAGAGCGCCAGGACGGGCGCTCTCGCGTTGAGCATGATGCGTGCGTTGACTCTGGGAGCAGAGTCAGCAGGACTGAGTTGCCGGGAAGCTGCGGGCTCAAGGTGATCCAGCGTCAGGTCGGGTGGCATGGCGAGTGGTAGCAATGGGAGCTTTGATGAAGGAGACTGCAATAGCGATGGCGATAGCAGCGGCGTAAATGGAGGATAGGAGGATCCTCACGAAACCAGAAAGCTTTGTGGTAAGGCAAAGGGAAAAGGAGGGCTCAGAGCCCTCCTTTTGTGGTGTGCGGGAGGCCATGGGACTCACGGAAGACTGTTCCAGGCAGTGAAGAAGAGAGCTGAGGACATGGCTAAAAAAACTGGACAAGATGCAGAGTTCCCTCTCCTGCCTAACAGGGAGAAGTAGAGGACAGAGTGGGCACAAATGAGGAGAGAATAAGTAGAATGGAAGATGATTTTAATGCACTGATGAGGGAGAAGGAAAATATCTGGGCAAAGTTGGATGCCCCCGGAAAATTATGGCCGAAGAAATAAAAATTGAGGGGCTGGTGGAAGGCATTGAGGGAAGGACCTTGTAGGCTTTTTTCAGAGTTGAATTCAGAGACACATTGTGAGAGATGGTAGAGGTGAAAAGGGCACACCAGTCACCCCTTCCGAAACTAGGCCCCAGGCAGAAACCCTGTTCCATCCTGGTGAAGCTAATGCGTCACCAGAACACCAGGGTTAGGGTTAGGGTTAGGGTTAGGGTGGCGGCGGCTGGTGCAAGAAGTGAAGCCAATGGAACTAAAGGGGAATAAAGTATTTTTCTACCCCGATATTACCACAGTGCTTTTAAAGCACAGAAAACATTTTGAACCAGTCAAAAAAATGGTCAAACAGAAGGGGTACGAGTGTGTCCTTCAACACTCAGCTGCTCTGAAAGTGGTACTACCGGGGTGGGGGGGGGAGGAGTTTCTTTGCAGAACTGGAAAAGGCACAGCAATTTGTGAAGGGACTACCAGAACTTGGGGGGAAAAAATGAGGACTAATATATCTTATGATAAATAACTGTTGCAAAATGGAATGTATTTTGATATAAATATCCGTTTTATGTAAATGTCTTGAAAATGAGAAACTGGAAGGGATCAGGGTGGACTTTTGCATGAGGGTGGAGGGGGAAATTGAAAGGGATAGGTGTAGAGTACACAGACTGAACAATGGAGGGAAATAGCAATGGCATGGGAGGTGCAATCGCTGGGAGGATGGGGGGGTATTGTCTGTTGTCTTTGTTCTTTGCCCCTTTTCTCTCTTTTGTTTTTTTTGGGATTCACCGGGGAACCGGCGGGCTGGTACGAACGATCAAAGATAAAGGATTGGATGGACATCAGATGGGGGGGTGTGAAGGGGGTACAGGGGAATCACTGGGGCAATCACCAACTGTATAAACTACATTTGTTTTAATGTGAACGGATTAAATGGGATGATGAAGAAGAAGAGTCTTGGCATACATGATAAAATTGGGAGTGGACATAGCTTTCCCTCAGGAAACACATTTATTAGAACATGAGCACCAAAAACTGAGGAGAGGATGGGTGCACCAGGTAATAGTGTCTTACTTTAATTCTAAGGCAAAAGGAGTGGTGATTTTGAGAGGAAAAAATGTTCCGGTGAGCGTAGTCACAGACATAACAGGAAGGTTTGTGATGGTGCACTGTCAGATAAATTCAGAATCTTGAACCCTACTGAACAGATCTGCCCCTAATTGGGATGATGAAAAATTTATACAAGATATTTTCTTGAAATTGACGGAGGGAAGAGAAATCATCTGGGTTGGGGGGGGGGGGGGGGGGGATTCCAATTTTTGTTTGGATCTGGTCTTAAAAAGTCATCGAAAACTACCTTGACCTTTATGAAAGAGCTAAACTTAATAGATGCATGGAGGCGGCAGCATCCAAGGGAAAGGGATTATTCCTTTTATTCGAGACAGCATGACTCCTACACCAGGATAGATTTATTTTTAGCATCAGCCCAAATAGGGGGTAGGATGATGGAAACTGAGTACACGGCAAGATTTTTGTCAGACCATTCCCCTTTGACATTGACAATTGCAATGCTAGATAAACAGGAGACGGCAGACAGATGGTGCCTTAAGAAACCAGAGTTTTGTAGCTTTATTAGAACACAGATATATATGTTCTGTTGAAGCCAAACTGTAACTCCACTGCTGACAAATTCCTTCTTTGGGATGCCCTTAAGGCATATCTGAAAGATCAAATAATTGGATATACAAAGGCAGTTAAAAAAGAATATCTAAGGGAGGTAGAGGAATTGGAGATTGTGGACTTAGAAAAATATTTTCAAAACTCGGGCTCAGAAGAGGAATATCAGACTTTAACAAACAAAAAACTCAAATATAACACACTCCAATTATATCCAATGGAGAAAGCCATATTAAGATCGAGGCAGAAATATTACGAGCTGGGGGAAGCAAGCCCATAAAATCCTCTCCTGGCAGATGAGGGCAGAGCAGGCTTCAAGAATGATTAATGCGGACCAGACAGGGGATGACAGGATCTCATATAAGCCAGAGGAAATAAATGAAGCCTTCAGACAATTTTATGAAAAATTGTATAAATCAGAATAATTCAGGAAGCCTGGGAAAATAGATGAGTTCCTGTCAAAATTGGAGTTACCAAACTTGTGTCAGGAAGATCAGGAGGGATTGAATGCTCCCTTCACAGAAGAAGAAATAGGAAAAGCATTGAGTCTGTTACAAGGTAGCAAGTCTCTGGGGGAGGATGGGATCCCCCTCTGAGTTTTATAGGGAATTCAAAGATCTCCTGATACCCGTCTTTATGGAGGTGGTGGATCAGGCGGTTGAAACCCACACACTCCCAAAAAATTTTCAATGCCAATTATTTCAATGCTGAATACGGACTGTAAGATTCTATATGACACCTTCCTTAAAATTTGGCAACTGTACCTGCATTATAGAGGTGCCAAGATATAGTGTGATTCTTTCTGCTTCATCGCTCTGTCTGCTGCTGCCTGCCCTCTCCTTGGGGGGGCAGCATGGAATCCATCTTAATCAGGTTGAGACACAAAAACTCAAAGACCTAGAGGCCAGTGCTGGGGTCCCGACAAATCCTACAATTATGGTTTTCTCTTTGAGTTTGCTTCTATTTCTTCGTAAGAATTTTTAAAGTGTAATTGTTTTGTTTTACTTTTTGGTCCTTATGTCTTTAACTTATCAGGAAGATAAAGGGATACTGATAAATGTTACAGAAATCAGGGATGAAGGCAAATTTCTTGCTGCCTTTTTTGCTTTAGGGTGACTATTTAATTCTGTCTTTAGATATATTAATTGAGAAAAGGGGGGAAATTGGACTCAACAGTGAAGCTTGAATATAATTAGAGAATGTAGTGTAAATTTTATTATGGATTATTATAGATTGTTGAAAAAAATTGAATTTTTGGACATGGTGTAGTATGGTAGATGCGAATGGGTTGGGATAATGAAAAGAAGACAGAATCTGCAAGTCCTATGCATTGCTCCTATTTCTTGATCTCACTTCAGTTTCTATTTAAAATTACCAGCTTCGACAAAGCAGTAAAACTCAGTAAAACTCCATGAGATATTCTATTAGGTTAAAAGGTCATAATGCAAGGTTATATAAACAAACTGCCTCAGAGAGGATGAGCAGTTACTCAGCAAAAAGCCTGCAGTCACTGAACACAGAACACAAGAAAACAGGAAAAGGCCATCAAGCCTCTCATCTGCTCCACCACTTAATATGATGATGGCTGATCCTCAAATATACCGTGCCACTTCTCCATCTATTCCTTGATCTAGCAAATAATTTATCACATCCACTTAAATTAGCTCTCACAGTTTAGCTTCAATCACCTAATAGGGCAGAGAATTTCAGACTTTCATTACCCTATACATGAAGAAATTTATACAGTTTTAAATGACGGGTCCCTAATCTTATATCCCCTTGTTCAAGACTCTTCCACCAGTGAAAGCATCTCAGTAGCTACCTGGTCACACCCTCTTAGGAACAAGGTCACCCGACATTCTTCTAAACACAAAGGAATATAGGCCCAAACTATTTTGTCTGTCTTGGCCGTTAACCCTCTAATTTCAGGAACTAATATGGTGATTCGTTTTTGAAAAGCCTCCAACACTAGCATCCTTCTACCCCTAACCTCCATCTTTCATCACCAAGCCAATTTTGAATACAATTAGCCAGCTTGCCTTAGATAATAAGTCCCTTTGTTGAAGTCACAACATCAAATAGTGCAGCCCACCCTCAGGTACTGTCCAAGAATGTCACCATTTAAGTTCAGGTTACTGGAGTAGACCTCAAACTGTACTTCTGATTTTGAGGCGCGAGATTGTCAACAATCACAACTAATGATTAACCAAAGAAATTTTCAATGCTTACAAGTCTGTGGTGCAGGCAGGACTCTTGCTGTTCTGATAGGACCATTACGTACAGAATAGAGCTCCTGAGCTTCGCCACTCATCTGCAAAGAGAAAGAATGAGGAAATCAACTTTTCTGAATAACATTTACACATTTTTTTTCTCATTCAGTCCACATTGTGAACAAACCATAGCCAATTTTTTTTTAAGGTATACAGTACTCTGATCTTAAATCACCCATATCATCTTTTATTAAAATCTATTTATGCCTCATTCTTCCTAAGCAATGTGATCTATTCATCCCTGCGGCAAAATTCATGAACTTTACAACTGTTACATCACAAAGACTATCTAATTTTACTTATCTCACCTCCCACTTACTTACCTCTGAGCTCATAACAATTCATCCTCGACTGAAACTCTTTTAAAAAAAACTCTTTGAACTCGAAACTCAACTCTCCTCATGCTTCGTGGTCTACCTCGCATTGCTGTATTACAAACTCCTGTTTTTTAGTGAGTGTTATTTTGGGGGTTGATGCAGAGTGAAAACCATTCATAGATTTCACATTTTTACAGACCGTATGGCACCATTGAGTGTTGACTATAAACAAAATTATGCTCAAGCAGAAGAATCAAAAACCAATGATGTTTAACCAAGGAAAAAACAGATGAGACACTTACCAAGAGTCATATGATTATGAGTCATGTGTCTGAGACACTTAAAGAAACAGTTTTTCAGTACTGATCAGCAACTCATCTGTTAAACACAGTGTTGGAATGTCTCTGTGAAATGGACATTTCTCCTAATTCTTCTTGTCAAGGGAATAACTGTTGAACCACCATGACCAATGTAATGGTCATTTTGATTGACCCATATCTGGGTAAAGGAAGCAGGTTCATTCCTGCATTTAATGGTCATTTCATCTGACCATGTCTGGGTTTTGGAAGCATCATGGAAGTCACACGTTTTGTTTCCTCTATGCAAGGAAGAGGGGAGTTTTGACAACCATTCGTATGAAAAGACATTTCTCTGAAAACAAGGATTTGATAGTTTTCTGCAGTCTGATCACTCAGTAGGCCTTTTCACACCATCATTTCAAAAGGAACTGATGGTGCAAAGAAGGGGAGGAGTGCAGGTCTGTGTAATAATGAATGCCAGTGGATGCACAATTAATTGTTAAAGGCTTGTGGAGATGCAATTATAAAGGTGATAAATTGTATAGTGAAATTAAGAACGAAGTATGTGGGAGAGGTGTTTGTGCAATAGGATTGTGGTTTGAATTACTCAATTTAAGCACACAGGCATTAGTTTCATTGATTTTTGGAAAAGCCTCATCTGTCATTACTGCGCAATCAGACTTCCAGTAGGACTTCCTGTGAGTGCGTAATGCTTCACTCACGACGTCATTACTGGGGGTGGGACACCCCCTAAATTGCCAGAGAGGGCAAATTACACGGAATTTGGATCATGAAGAAAAAGATCCTGGAGGTTCTGCCTTCTCGGGAATTTCACCCAGGTCCAAGTAGGGTCACCACTTGCCCACGGTGTGAAAAGGCCTTCTTCGTAATTAATTCTGAGCATCAGTTTAAATAAGTTTCAACACAGAATTTTTAAGACTGAACTTTGAATGGGCTTTCCAGCTGTAATAGTTTGAGTATATTTCACACATACACACGTATATTCACACATAGTTGGAGTTAAGTTAATTAATGTGTCATATTATTAGTAGTTAATAATAAATCTGTTTTAAAATGACATTGTCTAGTGAATTTCTATTGCTGTTGCGACGCTACAGTTGATAATGTTTCACCAGCAGATTGATAGTGAAGAAATGTTTCAGGATTTCATTGGCTGAAATCTGTGACAATATACTGGAGAGGGCAGACAAAACAACAACAAAAAAAGTATTAAAATGGAGGATATAAGAAAGGTAGAAATAATGAGGGCATTTGGAGATGGGAATACAGATCGATAAGTTGGCTAAAAACTAAAATGATCCCTATTTTCAAAGATAAGCTATAAAACACAAGACTAGCAACTACGTAAAGTTTCAGTTAATTCACAGCTAAAGTACTGTGTAGATCAGTGGTTCTGCCCCCCTCAACTCACATTCCACCTTAAGTAATCCCCTGTGCCATTGGTTCTCTGTGATTAGTAAGGGATGCTTAAAGTGGTATGTGGGTGGAAAGAGAAAGGTTTGAAAACCACTGTTTTAATCGTACCTCATTATATGCACGGTTTCATAACTCCACAGGAAATGGCCCAATGACAATTTTTCTCAAGCAAAATATTTCTGTAACAATTGGGTCTAGAGGAGTGGTTCTCAACCTTCCCTTCCCACTCACATCCCACCGTAAGAAATCCCTTATTAATCACAGAGCATCTATGGCATTAGGGTGGAATGTGAGTAAAAAGAAAATGGTTGATAACCACTGGTGTAGGGCCTGGTCACCACATTACAAAAAGGATATGACAGCACAGTGAAGAGGCCAGACAATATTAAATATTGTGGAGATTGGCTAGACTGGGGTTGTTATCTTTAGAGGCCGTATAGAGATGTAAGTAACAATCACATATTGTGAGGGGATAAAGAGGAAGGTCTTATTCTTCACTGAAGATTATAGATTTAACTTAATTGGTTAAAAGAAGAAAGGAAAATTGAGCAAGTTCAACCCATATCCCTTCTCACCCTAAAGAACCTCATTAAAAACTGAGAAAATATCTTTTTAAAAGATAGTACACTTCACCTTTTTTTTTAATCTTTTTTTTCAAGAGGATTCCAAGACTATACAGATAACAAAGTCAATATTATAGTAAAACCAAGGTTGGAATTTTGAGAAAGAAACAGACTCAATGAAGGGTCCTAGCCCAAAATGCTGACGATTTCGCTCTGTGGATGCTGCCTGGCCTGCTAAGTTCCTCCAGCCTCTCATTTTTATCCTGGTGCATGGAAACAACTTCTCTGAGAGCATAAGCAAATTTCTGTAGAGGAGGTCAGGTTATTATATTTAAGGTGGAGACAGATAAATATTTAAAGCAGTGGTTTTCAAACTTTATCCTTTCCACTCACATTCCACCTTAAGTAACCTCTATGCCATAGTTGCTCTGTGATTAGTAAGGGATTAAGTGGTATGTGAGTGGGGGGAAAAGGGTGGAGAATCACTGCTCTCAACCCAATTATTACAGAAATATTTTGCTTCAGAATAACTGTCATTGGGCCCATTTCCATGGAGTTATGAAATCGTGCACATAACAGATCAATTAGGTATGATTAAAATAGTGGTTTTCAAACTTTTTCTTTTCACTTACCTCCTTAAGTAATTCTTTACTAATCACAGAGCACCTATGGCATAGTGCAGGGGTGGCCAAACTTGCTTAATGCAAGAGCCACAAACGATACTGCTCAGATGCTTGCGAGCCGCAGGACAAGAACAAAGTTCACCCTTATGTTTTTATTGTTACATCCACATTTTGCAACAAAAATTTTATATAAATTTTAAGAAATGCAATAATATTTATTCATGCCTGCAGTTTTTAAACTGTTAATTTGTATTAGTTTCAATACTCACAAAAAAAAGTAAACCAAAAAAATTAGAGATATTTTAATCAGATTTCCACCTTACAAAATTAGTCTTATTCTAATTATATTTTTTTATGACCAAAATACAATGCTACAAATATTAGGCTATTAAAGATGCAAGTTGGGCAGGCGAGGGGGAAAGACTGGCAGCGTGAGTCGGGCGGGCGAGGTGGAGAGACTGGCAGCACGAGTCAGATGGCGAGGTGGAGAGACCGGCAGCGCGAGTCGGGCGGGGGAGAGACCAGCAGCGCAAGTCGGGCAGGCGAGGGGGAGACTGGCAGCGAGCTGCATATTAAAGGTCAAAGAGCCGCATGTGGCTCGCGAGCCGTGGTTTGGCCACCCCAGCATAGGGATTACTCAAGGTGGTATGTGAGTGGAAAGAAAAAGTTTAAAAACCACTGATTTAAAAGATCAATGAACTGAATGATTGTAAACTGGCACAGAAAGGAGAATAATGATCATATTGAAAGACAGGGCAGGGTTGAGGGGTTGGAGTCTAATCCTACTGCTTCTTGTATTTTTGGGACTCATTTGTTAGCACCCTGATCACCAAGTCAGAACACTGTGTACTGAACCCTCACACAAAAAAATCATTTGGCTTTTTACTTCAGTACAGGAATAAATGAAGGAATATTTCCCTGTGCGGAGTTATCCTTCAGCTGAAATGCTCAAGAGATTTTTTGACTTCAATTACTTGTTTGGAAGAGAATATTTTTCACTTGGTTTCCGCCAAATATTCATCCCCAAGTCAACAAACAAAAACAGATCAACTTGTCATAGATCTTATTGCTGTTTGTAAAATACTTTAGTGGGCAGCGCTACGTGCATCTATGTAAGTGCAGCCAAGGAAATGTATGAAGTGAGGAAGTGCTTTGAGGCACTTCCGATCTGGTTTAATTGGTATCACATTTTCAAGTTCAAGTTTATTATCATCTGATTGAGAAGATACAACCCAATGAAATAGTATCTCTCCAGACCATGGAGCACACATTAAAACACATACAATGCACCGTACAGAACACACATTAAAACACATACAATGCACCGTACAGAACACACATTAAAACACATACAATGCACCGTACAGAACACACATTCTTTGGCTTGGCTTCGCGGACGAAGATTTATGGAGGGGGTAAAAAGTCCACGTCAGCTGCAGGCTCGTTTGTGGCTGACAAGTCCGATGCGGGACAGGCAGACACGATTGCAGCGGTTGCAAGGGAAAATTGGTTGGTTGGGGTTGGGTGTTGGGTTTTTCCTCCTTTGCCTTTTGTCAGTGAGGTGGGCTCTGCGGTCTTCTTCAAAGGAGGTTGCTGCCCGCCAAACTGTGAGGCGCCAAGATGCACGGTTTGAGGCGTTATCAGCCCACTGGCGGTGGTCAATGTGGCAGGCACCAAGAGATTTCTTTAGGCAGTCCTTGCACCTTTTCTTTGGTGCACCTCTGTCACGGTGGCCAGTGGAGAGCTCGCCATATAATACGATCTTGGGAAGGCGATGGTCCTCCATTCTGGAGACGTGACCCATCCAGCGCAGCTGGATCTTCAGCAGCGTGGACTCGATGCTGTCGACCTCTGCCATCTCGAGTACTTCGACGTTAGGGGTGTAAGCGCTCCAATGGATGTTGAGGATGGAGCAGAGACAACGCTGGTGGAAGCGTTCTAGGAGCCGTAGGTGGTGCCGGTAGAGGACCCATGATTCGGAGCCGAACAGGAGTGTGGGTATGACAACGGCTCTGTATACGCTTATCTTTGTGAGGTTTTTCAGTTGGTTGTTTTTCCAGACTCTTTTGTGTAGTCTTCCAAAGGCGCTATTTGCCTTGGCGAGTCTGTTGTCTATCTCATTGTCGATCCTTGCATCTGATGAAATGGTGCAGCCGAGATAGGTAAACTGGTTGACCGTTTTGAGTTTTGTGTGCCCGATGGAGATGTGGGGGGGCTGGTAGTCATGGTGGGGAGCTGGCTGATGGAGGACCTCAGTTTTCTTCAGGCTGACTTCCAGGCCAAACATTTTGGCAGTTTCCGCAAAGCAGGACGTCAAGCGCTGAAGAGCTGGCTCTGAATGGGCAACTAAAGCGGCATCATCTGCAAAGAGTAGTTCACGGACAAGTTTCTCTTGTGTCTTGGTGTGAGCTTGCAGGTGCCTCAAATTGAAGAGACTGCCATCCGTGCGGTACCGGATGTAAACAGCGTCTTCATTGTTGGGGTCTTTCATGGCTTGCTTCAGCATCATGCTGAAGAAGATTGAAAAGAGGGTTGGTGCCAGAACACAGCCTTGCTTCACGCCATTGTTAATGGAGAAGGGTTCAGAGAGCTCATTGCTGTATCTGACCCGACCTTGTTGGTTTTCGTGCAGTTGGATAATCATGTTGAGGAACTTTGGGGGACATCCGATGCGCTCTAGTATTTGCCAAAGCCCTTTCCTGCTCACGGTGTCGAAGGCTTTGGTGAGGTCAACAAAGGTGATGTAGAGTCCTTTGTTTTGTTCTCTGCACTTTTCTTGGAGCTGTCTGAGGGCAAAGACCATGTCAGTGGTTCCTCTGTTTGCGCGAAAGCCGCACTGTGATTCTGGGAGAATATTCTCGGCGACACTAGGTATTATTCTATTTAGTAGAATCCTAGCGAAGATTTTGCCTGCAATGGAGAGCAACGTGATTCCCCTGTAGTTTGAGCAGTCTGATTTCTCGCCTTTGTTTTTGTACAGGGTGATGATGGTGGCATCACAAAGATCCTGAGGCAGTTTACCTTGGTCCCAACAAAGCTTGAAAAACTCATGCAGTTTGGCATGCAGAGTTTTGCCGCCAGCCTTCCAGACTTCTGGGGGGATTCCATCCATACCTGCTGCTTTGCCACTTTTCAGTTGTTCGATTGCCTTATATGTCTCATCCAGGGTGGGAACCTCATCCAGCTCTAGCCTTAGGGGCTGTTGAGGGAGCTGGAGCAGGGCGGAATCTTGGACTGAGCGGTTGGCACTGAAAAGAGATTGGAAGTGTTCTGACCATCGGTTGAGGATGGAGATCTTGTCGCTGAGGAGGACTTTGCCGTCTGAGCTGCGCAGCGGGGTGAGGGGCCGTACACAGCCTTTAGAGCCTCGTAGAAACCCCTGAAGTCGCCAATGTCCGCGCTGAGCTGTGTTCGTTTGGCGAGGCTAGTCCACCACTCATTTTGGATCTCCCGGAGTTTGCGCTGAAGATGGCTGCATGCGCGACGGAAGGCTTGTTTCTTCTCTGGACAGGACGGCTTTGTAATGTGTAACACACATTAAAACACATACAATGCACCGTACAAAACACACATTAAAACACATACAATGCACTGTACAGAACACACATTAAAACACATAAAATGCACCGTACAGAACACACATTAAAACACAAACAATGCACCGTACAGAACACACATTAAAACACATACAAGGCACCGTACAGAACACACATTAAAACACATACAAGGCACCGTACAGAACACACATTAAAACACATACAAGGCACCGTACAGAACACACATTAAAACACATACGGGGGAAGTCACGTGATGGAGTAGTGGCCGGTCAGGGAATTCCAGCCCTCTCCGGAAAAGTTAAAAAAAAAACACACAAAGCACAAAGGTACAAGATTAAAATTTATAATAAAGTAAAAATAAAGGTGAGAAGAAAATGGCAGCAAAGAGAGAAAAGTCGAAAACAATGGGAAAAAAAGAGGAAGAAAGAATGTCAGAAGAAGGTGAAGGCCTTACCTGTCCGAGGAGGCCCGCCGCGGAGAGAGAGGCCCGCTCCCTCAGGTCAGTGGAAGTCCCGGGCTCGGGACTACAAAAATGGCTCGCAGAGCCGAGTAAAAGTGCGCAACCGCGCCTGCACGACTCCTCACGCATGTGCGATGCGCATGAAAAAAACCACACTGACGGGAGGGGGGAACAGCTGCAGAGTCGATCTCCACAGCTGAGAGAGACACCTGCAGCACAGCAACAGGTGCAGAACACAGACAATAACGAGAACAAGAAAGAAGAGGGTAAAAAGAAAACAAGGAAACAACAGATGGTCAACCCAGAGGAAGAAGAAGAACAGAAAGAAGTGGAAGAAGAGGAGAAAGGCAAGACAATGGATGTATCTTTTTTTAAAGAGTATATGGAATCAGTGAAAGAATGGCAATTACAAGAATTTAATGAGATAAAAAGAATTAAGAATGCAGAAGAAAAAATGAATAAAATAGAAATGGTCATATCAGAGATAGGAAAAAGAGTGGATAATGTGGAAGAACGAGAAATAATCGTAGAAATGGAAGTAGAGGACTTAAAAGAGAAATTAGAAGAATCTGATAAAAAAGTTAAAGAGTCACATGAGCTGTTAGCTCAGAAGATAGATATAATGGAAAACTATAATAGAAGAAATAATATAAAGATAGTGGGCCTTAAGGAAGATGAAGAAGGCAAGAATATGAGAGAATTTATAAAAGATTGGATCCCCAGGGTCCTAGGAAGACCAGAATTACAGGAAGAAATGGAAATAGAGAGGGCACATAGAACTTTAGCCCCAAAACCACAACCGCAGCAAAAACCAAGATCCATTTTAGTAAAATTTTTAAGATATACAACAAGAGAAAATATATTGGAGAAAGCAATGAAGAAGATAAGAGAAGACAAAAAGCCACTGGAATACAAAGGTCAAAAAATTTTTTTCTATCCAGACATAAGTTTTGAACTCCTGAAGAAGAGGAAGGAGTTCAATACAGCAAAAACGATCCTATAGAAAAAAGGATATAAATTTATGTTAAAGTACCCAGCGGTACTTAAAATAGTTATTCCAGGGCAACAAAACAGACTATTCTCGGTTCCAGAGGAAGCACGAAAATTTGCAGAACAACTACAAAACAAGCAGAGAGATGAAGACATGTAATGAGAGTAAAAATGACCACGAATTATATGTATGTGTGTATATGGGTATATATATATATATATACATAGATGTGTATGTATATATGTGTATACATGAGTGTATCCGTATTTAGAGGAAAATATATAGAGTATAGATAAGAATTAATAAGGGAATGAAAGGGAATAGAGGGAATAAGGAGGGAATTAAAAGAGTGACCTTTATTATATATGAAAATTGAAATCTTTTCCGGGGGGGGCTGGATTGGGAGGAGTTACGGTCACTGCAAAATCAGTTGATGCTTGCGAGTGAATTCGCAAATCCAAATGGAGAGGGGAGATGTGGTTGCCCGGCAGCTCAGGAGGGGGAGGGGAGAATGGAGTTAAAGAAGTTTTAAATAGGAGAATAAGGAAAATGTTTGATGTTTTAGAAATGTTGTCTTATAAAGTGTTCAAAACAAGAAAGCAGAAAAGGATAAGAAGGAAAGGTGATGATGGAGAAACGGAAAGGGAAGATAAACAAAGTATGAAATGGCCACGTTGAACTTATGACTTTAAATATTAACGGAATACGTAACCAAATCAAAAGGAAGAAACTGCTAAATTTACTGAGAAAAGAAAAAATTGATATAGCATTTATGCAAGAAACACATTTAACTGAATTGGAGCACAAGAAATTAAAGAGAGATTGGGTAGGACATGTAACAGCAGCATCGTATAATTCAAAAGCAAGAGGAGTAGCTATATTAATCAGTAAAAATATACCAATTAAAATAGAAGAGGAAATAATAGATCCAACAGGGAGATATGTAATGATAAAATGTAAGATATATTCGGAGTTTTGGAATCTACTCAATGTATATTCACCTAACGAAGAAGATCAAAAGTTTATGCAAGATATTTTTTTGAAGACAGCAGATACGCAAGGGAACATATTAATAGGAGGGGATTTCAACCTTAATTTGGATTCAAATATGGATAAAACTGGGGAAAAAATTAACAGAAAGAACAAAGTAACCAAATTTACTTTGGTAAATGCAACTTTTGGATATATGGAGGAAACAACACCCAAAGGAAAAGGAATATTCATATTATTCGGGTAAACACAAAACATACTCAAGAATAGACCTATTTCTGTTATCAGCTCGTATGCAAGATAGAGTAAGAAAAACAGAATGTAAAGCTAGAATATTATCGGACCATTCACCCTTGATATTGACAATAGAGTTAGAGGACATCCCTCCAAGAATGTATAGATGGAGATTAAACTCCATGCTACTTAAAAGGCAGGATTTTAGAGAATTCATTGAAAGACAAATTAAAATGTACTTTGAAATAAATATAGAATCAGTGAAAGATAAGTTTATACTATGGGATGCAATTAAAGCATTCATTAGAGGGCAAATAATAAGTTATGTAACCAAGATGAAGAAGGACTACAATCAGGAAACAGAGCAGTTGGAAAGGGAAATAGTAAATATAGAAAAAGAATTAGCAATGAAGGAAGATACAACTAAAAGAAGAGAATTGGCAGATAAAAAAATAAAATATGAAACACTACAAACATACAAGGTGGAGAAGAACATAATGAAGACAAAACAGAAATATTATGAACTAGGGGAAAAAACGCATAAAATTCTAGCATGGCAGCTTAAGACAGAACAAGCTAAGAAAATGGTATTGGCATCAAGGAAAAAGGATAAACAAATCACATATAATCCAACGGAGATCAAGGAAAACTTTAGAGAATTCTATGAACAATTATACCAAACTGAAAACAAAGGGAAAGAAGGGAAAATAGATGAATTTTTAACTAAAATTGAACTACCAAAATTACAAATAGAGGAACAAAATAAATTAACAGAACCATTTGAAATAGTAGAAAAACAAGAGATAATAAAAAAAATACCAAATAATAAAACACCAGGAGAGGATGGATTCCCAATAGAATTCTATAAAACATTTAAAGATTTATTAATTCCTCCCCTCCTGGAAGTAATCAACCAGATTGACAAAACACAAAGCTTACCAGATTCATGTAAAACAGCAATAATTACAGTAATACCAAAGCAAGGGAAAGATCCACTCGCACCAGCGTCATATAGACCAATATCATTACTTAACACAGATTATAAGATAATAGCTAAACTATTAGCAAACAGATTAGCAGATTATGTACCTAAAATGGTAAATCTAGACCAAACTGGATTTATTAAAAAAAGACGCACAACAGACAATATTTGTAAATTTATTAACTTAATTCATGCAGTAGAAAGGAGTAAAGCGCCAACAGTAGCAGTTGCTTTAGACGCAAAGAAGGCCTTTGACAGAGTAGAATGGAATTATTTATTCAAAGTATTGCAAAAATTCAGTTTACCAGAGAAGTATATTAATTGAATTAAAGCATTATATAAGGGGCCATTGGCGAAAGTGACAGTAAATGGATATATATCAAAGCAATTTAATTTAAGCAGATCTACAAGGCAGGGATGCCCACTATCACCCTTATTGTTCGCGTTAGCTATAGAACCACTAGCAGAATTGATAAAAACAGAAAATAATATAAAAGGGATAAAAATAAAAGACAAGGAATATAAAATCAGTTTATTTGTGGACGATGTTATAGTATACTTAACAGAACCAGAACTATCAATAAAAGAATTATATAACAAATTGAAGGAATATGGAGAAGTGTCGGGTTACAAGATTAACGTAAATAAAAGTGAAGCAATGCCAATGAATAATGCGGATTTCTCAAAATTTAAGAAGGAATCACCATTCAGATGGCAAATGCAAGCAATAAGATACCTAGGTATACAAATAAATAAAAATCTCGGCCATCTATATAAACTCAATTATGATCCACTAATGAAAAAATTACAGGGCGATTTAGAGCATTGGAAAGATTTACCACTAACATTAATAGGAAGGATAAACTGTATTAAAATGAACATTTTCCCAAGGATACTATACCTATTTCAGGCATTGCCGATACACTTGACAGAGAAATTCTTCAAGGAGTTAAAGAAAATAATAAGGAAATTTTATGGAAAGGGGGGAAACCGAGGATAGCACTAGATAAATTAACAGAATGGTATAAACAAGGAGGCTTACAACTGCCAAACTTTAAAAATTATTATAGAGCCGCACAATTAAGATACCTATCAGATTTTTATCAAACAAGGGAAAAGCCAGATTGGACTAGATTAGAACTAGATAAAATAGGGGAAAAGATACCTGAACACATATTATATAAATGGGATGAAAAATTGGTACAACGTTGGAGTTCTCCAGTATTACATCATCTGCTCAATATTTGAAAGAAGATTCATGTAGAAAGGAATAAAACAAATTACCAATTACCAAAACTAATAATGACGCAAAATCAGTTACTCCCTTTTACAATAGATAACCTTTCCTTTAGAGAATGGGAGAAAAAAGGGATCAAAAGAATAGAAAATTGTTTTTCAGGAAATAGATTATTATCTTTTGAACAAATGAAGGATAAATATAATATAACTCAAGATACAGTGTTGGCATTTTACCAATTGAGATCCTACTTGAAGGATAAATTAGGAAGTAGTCTGAGGTTACCAGAGGGAAGTAACTTTGAATATGTGATTACAGATACAATGACAATCAAAAGATTTATAACAAATATGTATATCAAACTGCAAGAAAAGGAGAATGAGGAAACAAATGGTAAAACTGAACAAAAATGGGAACAAGATTTAAATATAAAGATAAAGAAGGAAACATGGGAGACGTTATGCTCTGGAACGATGAGAAATACAATAAATACGAGGTTACATATGATACAATATAACTAGATACACAGGCTATACATTACACCTCAAAAGTTAAATAAATGGGACCCAACAGTATCTGACAGATGTTTTTGTTGTAAAAAAGAAATGGGAACAACTATTCATGCAATCTGGACATGTGAGAAAGTAGAAAAATTTTGGGAAGATCTAAACCAGATATTAAATAAAATTACAGAAAACAATATACCAAAAAACCCAGAGATCTTCCTCCTAAGTAACATAAAAAATAAAGAATTTGGACTTGATTTGGAGGGTGCACAAAAAAGATTTGTTAGGATAGCCCTAGCCGTAGCAAAAAATGTATTATGTCAACCTGGAAATTAGAAGATAACTTGAGAATACAACAATGGTATGTAGAAATGAATAAATGTATTCCATTAGAAAAAATAACATATAATTTAAGAAATAATATTGAAATATTTGAACAAATATGGGAGCCATACGTAAAACACAATAGAGAAAACCTACCGGGGACATCTACCACCTAAATTAACAAAAGGAGAAGGAAATGAAAAGAATTGACTCAGTGGAATTTCTTGTTTATTTTTATTGAATGACAACATTGTTTGACTGGTTTTGTACTTTAAATGAATGGGGGGGGTAGGGAGGGTGGGATGGGAGGAGGGAGGTGGGATGGGAAGAGGGAGGGTGGGATGGGAAGAGGGAGGGGGGGAAGAAAATGACACTGTGTATATATTTGAAAAGGAAAATGTATGTATCTTGGTCAGTGTGGTTTATGGTGTGAAAAATAAAAATTAAAAAAAAACACATACAATGCACCGAACAGAACACACATTAAAACACATACAATGCACCGAACAGAACACACATTAAAACACATACAATGCACCGTACAGAACACACATTAAAACACATACAATGCACCATACAGAACACGCATTAAAACACATACAATGCACCGTACAGAATGATCTCATAAACAATCAAAATAAATGTATACAAATATTTGGGATACTGTTCACAGCCTGCGGGAAGAAGCTATTACCCAGCCTGCCAGGCCTGATTTTGATGCTTCTGTACCTCCATTTTGATGGTACTGATATTTTGTGATAAATGTTAGGGATCCTCAATAATTCCTTGAGCCCTATTTTGGCAACATTCCCGGTAAATGTCGTTAATAGAGGAAAGTGAAATTCCAGAGATCTTCTCAGTTGTTTTAAAGATCCTCTGTATGGACTTCCGGTCTGATGCTTTGCACATTGATGCAGCCAGACAGGACGCCCTCAATTGTGTTCCTGTACAAGGTTGTCTAGATTGAGACCAGTAGCCTTGCTCTCCTCAGAGGGGTAAAAATACAGTTGGTTACTGATCGATTATTTGTCAAGACACTCATATATTTATCAGGTTTGGATGTCACTCCCAAACTGGTGAAGGAGAATGTGAGTTTAAAATAATACACAAAAAAGGGCAAATTTCACAAATTACCATTCACATCCTGTTATACAGAGTTGTTAGTTGAGGCTACATAACTCAAGTCATAGAGTGAGAAGGCCTTCAATATATTTGTCGAGGAGGTGCTGACAAATTGAACAAGCTGAGAATTCACCCCCTGGCCCAGCAATAAGGATGGGGACTGGAACAGAAAACAAATCAGAACACTGCAATGAAAGGTGGTTTCAACATAGATTTCTATTGGAATTCGTTAGTCAAGATAAATAAAATAAAAACAGCTTCCTTCATTGTGCCTAAAATCACAGTAAATTGCAAGTAATGACCTGGCAGTTTTGCTTGGAAGGTTGCAAATCAAACACAAACTCAGGTCAATAATTAATGTTTTGGATGAGCAAGAAGGAGAGGAAACAGCTACTGTTTTAAGTTAAAATGTGCTATGTACAGCGATTAACATAGTACACCTTTTTCATCCATTATTAACTTCAAATCCATTTTGATTGAAACATTCCTTCACCAAGAATCTCAGAGAAGTGAAATCATGTTGCCCAGAGAAAAGTGATTTCTTCTCCCCTCACCCCTCCCCCACCACACCAAGTTTATAATTCACAGATATCGTAAATAATACGCAGGAAAGACCAGAGCGGCCAACTGTGTAGTTCTCAATGTAGCAGAAACACAATCTGTCCTGCCAGACTATTCTGCTACCGAACTATTGCAAAAATGGCAGTCTTCTGCAGATGAATTACATGGACCAGGGGACTAGGAGGGTGGGGAATTTGTTCCGGCATGGACTAGTAGGGCCATACTGGCCAGTTCTGTGCTGCATATGGTTATATGAACATGTCCCTGCTTTGCAATAAAGAATGCATTTTCTCCAAGCTAAATAAAGGCCTGGTATCTGGGCCTCAAGCAAAAAATTGAGACAAATAAATTTAAATTTTCAAAATAAATAATAAAATAATAGGTTAGAAAATAGACAAGTTTTAAATTGTAAAAGTTAAATGTTCTGTGAATTAATTCATAAACCTTTGGTGAAGATGAAAACAAACATTCACCCAGTGGAGGGTTTTGCTTGTAGCAGCTGTTTGAATAAAGTTACGTGAAACAGCAATGGTGTCGCTCAGGAAGAAGAGCTGGTTGATGCCGCTCACCAGTGTCTCTTTATCCCTGCTTAGTAGGAGTCGCCCCAGTCAAAGGTTTTATCTGTAAACTTGGAGGGGGATTTAATTATCTATAGCCTTATTGTTTGTCTTTCAGGTGGCTCCATAGAAGAGGAGAAAGATGAATGTTTTCAAAGAATGTGACAAAATAAAGTAAAATGTTTTAAGATGCTTCATGCAAGTGGTTTGTTCAGTATGGTATTTTTGTCTTTTAAACTGTTTATTCTTATTCCTTGTGGCTGCAGGCGCCTCACTCACCACGTCATCACGCGGGCGGGATCCCCCTTAAATCTCCGGGTTGACAATTTAACAGGTAGGCTAGGCTGCTATTTGAAAGGTACAGGAGGCACACACGACCCAGTCCCCTCACCCAGGTCCCAGAAGGGCTACCAGGGTGCTGCAATTTTAAAACGCCTCGTGACAATAATCATTCATTGTCTCTAGACTGTTCAAATTTTCCCATTGGTATCATTGCTTCTGACCTTTTGTTTTTGATTGATGTTTATGGCAAATTAATGCACCATATCATCTGGACTTCATTAGGGAGTCATCACTATCTTGACAGTTTGGCTCTAATTGCATCTCATTGCTTCTGAAGTTTCAGCCTGCAAAAACAGTGTCCCGGGTCTTCCTTTCTTCTATTGACAACATTCACCGGGAGTGTCATTTAAATGGGGCTCAAAGAATTATTGAAGATCCCAAGTATCCATCATGCAGTATCTTTAACCCACTACGCTGTTTCATCTGGTTGTATATGTGCAGTCAGATCATAATAAAATTGTAGTCAAATCTTTCACAGAAAATGGCCATGCAGTAATATTGTAGAATTATTAGAACAAAGTGGAAAACAAAATGGCAAAACATAAGGCAAAGAAAAAAAAAGGATGACATTCTAATAAATTATATTCTAGTAGGAGATGCTGAAGGCATGGGATTTTAGTTATGCGGTAAGACTAGGTTGCAGTGAAGTTCAAGGAAAGATTTAACAGAGATGTTCAAGATTATGAGAGGGCAAATATGAAACATTTCCAATGTCAGAAAGATTGGTAACCAGAAGACACAAATTTAAGGTAACTAGCGAAAGAGGCAAGATGAAAAAACTATTATGAACCATCGATAAAGGATGCTAGAAAATGTTTCAGTAATGATTTTCAAAAGGGAACTTCATAAGTGATTGATGGGGAAAAACATGCAGCACCATCAGGGAAAGGCAGCTGTAATGGATAAATATTGGGAGGAATTTGATACCTACACATATTTTAAAATAGATCTTATTTGAAAGACTGAAGAATTCATATTCAGTAACATTGGAGGATCTTTGGAGAATTTTATGCACTATTCACAAGTAGGTGCTCATTGAAATGATGTCATGAAATGAATAGACCATTATTTGGAATTGGAGACAGGCTGGATGGTTGGATAACTACAAGGCTTCTGACCTTTCTTCAAAGTGCTCACAGAAGGGTCACTCCTGGGTTTTGTTTACCTAAGACAACAGCTTGACCAAGGGGGAGAATTCCTGTTGTTTGCTGAAGAAGGTGGGGTTTTTTTTGCAAATGAGAGAGTCACATGGGCTTTCTGGCAGTCTCAGATGGAGAAAGAGAGAGAGATAAGACAAGTTCAACAAGCTCTCTCAGCTAGTGTGTGTTACACTGAAAGCAGCTGAACAGTGCAAGCCAGGAAGCCGGTTTGAAATAGAAAGCTCCAGAGCGGCAGATGGCTGGAAGTGCTATCTGTCTGATGTTTCTCTTGGAATAAGAGGAACAGAACAGAACTCTGTGGTAGCCTGAAAGGAAGAGGTTATCATCTGGGAAAACCTTAATGGGGCAAGTTTCATCAGTGAGACACTGAGGTGGTACCTCAGTTGTGGAAATCCTGGATCAACAAATCTCTCTCTGCAATCCCTACAAGAACCTTCCTGAGCAGTCAACGTTTACCTTTCGAGCACCAAAGCCTGGTGAACTTTAGACATGTTAAATTCTGTGCACAGTATAAGAATTGCTTGCATCCAGAGAACTTGGAAGAAGGAGAAGTGAGATTGAACTGTGAACCCAAGAACTTTTCTTAAATTTACACACACATAACATACACGTGCTTAGAATTAGAAGGGGTTAATTTGGGTTAGTTAAGTATAGAGATAAGTTAAAGTTTGATTCTATTTTCATGTTTCAAGTTGATTAAAAACAACTTTTGTTTAAATAACTACTTGTCTTGGTGAATGATTATTGCTGCTGGATTTTTGGGTCCTTTGGGCTCGTAACACAGCAAAATTAGATGATTTAGTTTGCTCTTTCAAAGAGCTGGCACAGTGACAATAATGAAATGGCCTCCTTTTGCATGCAGGATTCTATGACTCACTGCTTTTGCAGGGGGCAGATTCCGAAGCAGCAAAGATACAACCAGACCCGATCTGTGAAGACAATGATGAGATGGAGCTTCGATTTGTTATAAACATGAGCCAAAAACAAGGAGCCAAAAATGAGAGAATTTGAAGTCTATAATTTAGCAGAGAAGCAATGGAATGCTTAGACAAACCAATTTGTAGATTTTCAGCTCCACTCCTGTAAAAGAAAAATTCTACTTTTGCAAACTACCATCAGAACGCTACTGCACCCACAACTTTTTTGCAGTTTTACTTTTCAAAGTCTAAGTCCAAAGTGTCAAAATACAATAATGAACAAGAAAGATAAAATAAAATTGCTGCATTGATGAGAGCCTAAATGAACTTCTAAGTTTGCAACGTGCACACAGGTCTCCCAAACAAAAGGTTCACCATCTCAGATGTTAAAGTGCTGACCAATCCCATCAGTTCACAAATGCCAATCAGTAAGCAGTCAGAACAATCAAGACTCATTTATGCTCTGACAAAAAAACTCCCACGCGACACATCACGAGATCTGCATGTTTTACTATGTAATCAGCAAAAGTAAAAACATCTATGCCCTTTGGCTCTATTCATGTGAGCTCGCATTATTCTGAAGCTTTAATTAAAATTTTAATGTTATTTACCACCTCAAACCTATTACCAAAATCTAAAACTATAAAAGAAAATAAATAAGAAAAATTCCTCCTGAATGTATACAATCAAACATCTATTAAATAGGAAAAGATTTGATCTATCATGTGCATGTCAGCTAAAAGTAATTTCATTTCCCTCCACTGGGGTGGTTGTTCATGTACATTACAACTCCGATTTTCTGAAATACTCATTTATCCAAACTTTTCTTAAAATGAGGATATCTGAAACAAATCAGAAATCCTCATTTATCTGAAGTTTTTTCAGAGCCAAACTGACCTCATAGGTTGAAAATAAATTCACTCAACATGAAATTAGTATGACGATTGTTCTCCTTTCAGATAACTCCCTCCCCTCTCTTTCCATTTTTTTTTAAACCTTCCCCTATTGACTTTTCTCTCCAACTATCCCCCCCAAACTGCGTACCACTGTCTACCAGCCTCAAACGGTCAGAAAAATCCCTTGTCCTGGCATCAAGGAGAGCAACCTCCCAGGCAGGAGCCGGATCTCTGGCTCAGTGGCATTCCCTCTCCTCCCCTTCCATCCTATGCCCTTCTCTCCCTCCCTCCTTGGCACAAGAACTCCGAGGCCTGCGCCAAACCCTCCCCTTGGCCTACTACACTCCCTGGGGTGCATGTACAGTAGACCTAGGGGAGGTTTCACTTATTAAATATCATGTTACATATGCTAGCTCTGAGTCCCCGGAGTTCAGAAGCCTCCGGCTTGGGGGAAAAAGTTGTCTCGTAATCTGGTCATGAGAGGCCTGAACACTTTGGTACCTCTTCCCGGATAGCAGGAGGGAGAACAGATTGTGGGAAGGGTGTTTATGGCTTTACACGGAAAAAAAAGGCTGTAATAAATGTCTATCAGTTCACTCTCCCAGACATAAAAGGAACAGCCAAATGCAATGGATACATCAAAGTTATGACTTTGACAATGCACAAGCTGTAGTTTGAAATAATTGCACTTCAGAATGAGATAAATTGAAGTATAGCTCCAACAATGACATACCCCAATATAGAAAATTATGTAGTATAAACAAATCCCTTTCATCTAGTGTCAATCATCAGCTAAGTGATGGAACTTTTGTTGTCAGAGTGAGTATGTGGCCCTTCCTCAACAATAATAGGTTCACCAAGTTCTTCCAGGATTTATTATTCCAGATTTTTATTTTAGTTCGGCTGTTGAAGACACTTAAACAGGTGTAAAGATAGAAAAGGTTTAGAGGGATATAGACTAACACAGACAAATTGGACTAGCTTAGGTTGACAACTTGGTCAGAACAGACAAGCTTCGCCAAGGGCCTATGTTATGAAACTCTCGGACTCTTATAGAGTTTTATTTAATATTAATGATCCTGATAAGCTGATGGCTATTCCTCCACTGTAAATTCTTGGAATCTGAAGTAAAATCACCACAGGGATACAAATTTAACCTCCATATCTTAACCAACACAAGTATCACAAATTTCCAGGTTAAGTAAATACAAAGGAAATATAAGAAACCATAGTAACTGCTCAGTCTTTTCTACCCATAAGTTGTTTTGCTCATAAATAAACAAGATTTATGTAGTCATTTTGCTTCTAACTTGACTGCCAATCTTCTTCTACCCAGGGGTGGCCAACCTTTTAATTTAGACATACAGCACAGTAACAGGCCATTCAGCCCATGAGTCTGTGCTGCCCAATTAATCTACTCCCTGGTACTCATGAGCTGAAATAGCCTGTTACCCCGTGCTGTATGTCTAAATTAAAATTTAAAGGTTGGACACCCATGTGACTTAACCAATTATTCCTCTTCTGTAATTTCAATGCCTTGACAACCTGGCATCTTTTTTTATTAATCGGAGTCCTTGTGTGTCTCCACACCAACATAAATGATCTTTAGCTACCCTCAATTGGTTCTCAGTTGACCTCTCTGATCAATCATAAAGATAACCTATTATTACCTTGGGTGGGTAGAACAATAACAAATGCCAGTTTTGTCGGGTGAATTAAAAAAGTCAGAAACCAATATTTTTCCTTTTCCCTTTAGTTTATGACTTGTAATGAGATGCTGAAGGTGAGGTGGGGAGGGGGGCAGGGGAGTGATCATGAAAAAATAGTTAAAGAGGTAAAATAAAGTACAGAAGAAGCCTGCACTCACTGGACAAGTCAGTGATTTTATTTGCCCCAAATGAAATAACGTTCAGTGGCGTAAATTTTGCATTAATTACATTTCACCATGCAACTTAAAACTGCCAAATATACTATTATCTACAGATATTGTATCCTCAACTACAGGCTAATGATTTTTTTCCTCAAACTTATGAAAATGTCTGTGCTCTGCCTAAAAAGCCAAATTGTCATATCCAACACTTTGCTCATAATAACTCTAAGCCAAAGTGAAGTTAATGCAAAATATCACTCGAACAAAAATTACACATTGAAGCAAAGAACAAGAGGCAGGTGCCAGAAGACAGCAGAACACCATTATACAAGTTCCCTATATAGGAACTGCTGTAAACACATCAAAAACACTCAGCCATAGAACCTTCGAGCTGTCGACACTTGGTTTTACAGAGTGTGAATTGTGCCTTTATATTAAGACCATGACAAAAAAAAAGCAACTGCAAAGCTAAAGTGATGACAACATCTACGAGTGGAAATATGAAGTTTAGGTAAAAACAGTTTACTCCCAAAAAATTTATCAAATTCATAAAAACATTTAAGAAATAACCAATAATCGGAGGTCACGTGATGTGGAGGAGCTGAGCAGATGGACTCACAAGAGCTCCTCAACACAATCCTGTAAATCGATTAAAATAAATGCTTGAAAAGGGGTAAATAAAGCTCAAAAGTTACCACAGTATGGGTAAGAAGAGTAGCGCAGCCCTCCTGAAAACGGAGGAGGCCAACAGGCGGGAAGACGAGATGCGGAAGAGCCCAATACGAATGCTGGAGGGCCTGGGGCCAGCAAGCAGCATACCAGCACCGAAAACTGGCGATGTGATGGATATCGTACAAATGCTTGCTAACAAAATTGAGACCCTAGATGGGAGGATTCAAAAGATAATGGAAGGAGTGGGCAAAATGAAGATTGCAGTCGCCACTCTAGCCAACCGCATGGTAGTCGCCGAAGACAAAATGGAGGCAGTGGAAGACAGACGGGAAAAAATTGAAAATTATTCAGATGCCTGGAAAGTTGAGAGAGAGAAATTTCTGGAGAAACTGAATTCGCTAGATAATTAAAAC
Source organism: Narcine bancroftii (assembly GCF_036971445.1). Classification (NCBI taxonomy): domain Eukaryota; kingdom Metazoa; phylum Chordata; class Chondrichthyes; order Torpediniformes; family Narcinidae; genus Narcine; species Narcine bancroftii. The sequence continues at coordinate 2,827,872 of NC_091482.1, read as the reverse complement.
AGGCAGCAGAACGTAAGGTTTGTGGGGCTAAGGGAAGAGGTAGAGGGATGAGAATTGGTGGGATTTCTCTGGAAATGGATCCCAAAGATCCTTGGAATAAACAGGCGTGACGAACCCATTGTAATTGAGAGGGCCCTCTGAACTTCAAGTCCCCAACCAGGGCTGAATCAACGACCATTCCCGGTATAGATAAAACTGCTTAAATATCAAGTAAGACAGGGAGACGAAACTACGCGCAGCCAGGAAACACAATAGGCCATTGATAAATGAAGGGGCGAGGACCAGCTTTTTCCCTGATTTGAATGTCGCACTGGTCAAGAAGAGGAAAGAATTTGGCGCCATTAAAAGAACTCTACGTCAAAAAAAAATTGGATATGTCCTATCGTACTCAGCGATATTACGAATTGACGTGCCAGAGGGTGAAAGAAAATACTTAAAAGATTTCCGAGAGGCAATGGAGCTGGCATGGAAAATGAAAGGAAGTCCTGAAGGGGAGAAGGAAACGCAAGTAGACTAAGGGACAAAGGGTATATGGGATAAAGAAAATAATGATAGCCTTTTCCTGACAGTTTTTGTATAATGCAAAGATGAATAACAAAGAAATACAGCACATAATTTAAGGGATGTATAAAGTAAGAGGAGACAATGACAGTCAATGTAAATAATGTAAAAAAAAATATATATATATAATATGAGGAGCAGGAACAAGAACTGAATAGAAAGTTAAAAGCTTCAATGAGAGTGCCAGGTGTACCCGGCTTGAAGGGAATAATGGCACCAAGGCGTTAACTATAAAGGGAGAAAGTAAAGGGAGAAAATTTAGTATATATAAGAGAGGATTTATTGTTTTTTCTGTCTTTTCTTTTGTGTTTTTGTTTCAGCAGGACCGCCAGTGCAAAGGAAAGAAATATTTGAAGTGAGACATACACATGGCTGTAAAGAACATTGTGGGCTTCCAGAGACAGATAACTATAAATATCAATGAATAAGCCATTAAAATTTGTGAGTATTAATATAAATGGATTGAATGGCATTATCAAAAGAGAGCGAGTTTTGGCACATCTCAAAAAATTATGGACAAATAATTCCATTCATACAGGAAACACATCTCACAAAGTATGAACATACCAAACTAAAAATAGATTGGGTGGGCGAGTAATATCATCTTTGTATAATTTCAAGCCAAGAGGGGTAGTCACCTTAAAAAATAAAAATGTTCCAGTGATGATAAAGGAGGCATAGCGGATCCAAATAGACAATATATAATACCACACTGTTAGATTTATTCAAAGGCTTGGTCACTTATGAACCTTTATGTAGCAAATGCAGATGATGAGCTATTTATACAAAGGGTCTTTCTTAAAATAGCTGGAGGACAAAACAATGTTTTAATTGGAGATTTCAATTTTAGTTTAGATCCTATATTAGATAAATCCACACAGACAGTGACAAAAACTAAGGCATCAAAAGCCACACTAGCATATATGAAGGATGTAAACCTAATAGATGCCTGGAAACGATTATACCCCCAAGCTAGAGACTACTCCTCTTACTCAAAGCCCCATGATTCTTTCAACAGAATTGACTATTTCCTAATGTTGGCACACTTGGAATGCAGGATGGTCAAATCAGAATACTTGGCTAGATTAATATCAGACCGTGCACCTTTGGTACTGACAACAATGAGGCCGGAAAAGCAGGCGTCAATGGATGGGTGGCGAATAAATTCTATGTTGTTGAAAAGAGAGGACTTCTGTACGTTTATAAGGGAACAAATTTAAATATTTTGTGAAACTAACTGCCCATTTACTAACAATAGTTTCCTGATATGGGACACACTAAAGGCCTACTTGAGGGGGCAAATAATATCATACACTAACAATGTCAAGAAAAAATGTATGGCTGAAATTAACAATCTGGAGAAAGAAATTACAGCATTAGAGAAAGTATATCAAAAATCCGGCTCAAAGGACAAATACCAAACTTTAATAAATAAATAACTTAAATACAAAATGTAAAAAAGACATAATAAGATAAAAGTAAAAATATTACGAATTGGAAGAGAGAGTGCATAAAAGTTTAATCTTGGCAGTTAAAGGCAGAGGAAACCTCAAGGACGATCAATGTAGTTCAATTGGAGTCAAGTACGATACCTCATGATCCAAAAATAATTAACGATACTGTTAAACAATTCTACACAGAATTATATCAATCAGAATCACCACAGGATCAAACAAAAATAAATGACTTTTTTTAATGGAATTGAGTTGCTGAGATTGAGCCAAGAGGACCAGATAAGGTTAGCCCTTCACTAGGGTGGAAATTGATAAAAACTTTTGGAGTGGGAGATAAATGAATAAGTCTCCAGGGGAGGACCGTTTCCTGGCCGAATTTTATAAAAGATTTTAAAGATTTGTTGATTTCACTGATGATGGGTGTGGAGAACCAAGCCAAAGACTCTCTCAGACACGTTTTCAATAGCAATAATTTTGATGTTACCTAAGAAAAAGAAAAATCCATTAAAACTTGCATCTTATAGACCCGTCTCACTATTAAATACAGATTACAAGATAATAGCCAAAGCACTGGCTGAGAGATTGGACCAATATCTACCAAAATTAATAAATACAGACCAAGCAGGTTTGATAAAAAGACATTCTGCTGAAAATTTAGGAAGATTATTGAATATAATACATCTGGCACAATCCAGAGAAGATCCCAGTGAAGCAATATCTCTGAATGCTGAAAAGGCCTTTGATAGATCAGAATGGCCATATCTATTTAAAGTAATGGAAAAATTTGGACTAGGACAAACATATATTGATTGGGTAAAAACATTATATTCTAAACCACAAGCAAGGATCATTACAAATGTAACATATAATTTAAGAAATAAATACGATACTTTTGCCAAAATATGGCAACCTTACCTAGAGGACTTTGGTGCGCAGTTATAATAATAGCCCACAGTTCTAAAAATATGACAAAATATATAAAGACAAAGGCAGTGTAGCACCTCAAAGAGTAGAAGTAGATTAGAAAGACTGGCCGTACGCTAAATTTTTATTTTTCTTTTTACCAATTTTAATTGTTTAATTTTCAAAGATTTGGGGGAGAGAAGAAAACTACAAGTAAATTGGTGTAGCATTTGTTTCTTAGCAGTGAATTATATGAAAAGAAAGTGTAAATATGCTAAAAAGGATTGTTTTTTCAAAGTGATACTGTGTTTTGGAAAAATTGAAAAATAAAATTTTCAAAAACAAAATAACCAATGATCTAATATTTCAAAAAGAAACTGTTGGTTTGCAAATGGCAGATGAAGTTTAATGTGCCTGTATTTTGGGAGGTCAAATACAAGTGGAAAGTATGCAGTAACTGGCAGGAAACTTAATCAATTATGTACATTGGGAGATTCTTCCATAGCTCCCTAAAAGTGACAAAACAATTAGGACAGGAAAAAAACTCCAGAGGGCACCAGTCTTCACTCCATTGAAGTTATCTACAAGAGGCAGTGTCTTAAGAAAACAGCCTCTATCCTCAAGGACCCCACCACCCAGGCCATTTCCTCTTCATTCTGCTACCCTGGGGAAAAAGATACTGGAGTCCGAAGATGAGCACAGCAACACAAGGACAGCTTCTTTCTCTCTGCCATCAGATTCCTGAATGAACAATGAACCACAGACACTGCCTTACTTTTGACTTTTTCTCGCACTATTTATTTACGGTTTTTATTTTGAAATGTGGTTTATATAAATGTTTGCACTGATGCTGCCTCAAAACAACAAATTTTGTTACATGCTCATAACAATAAATTCTGATTCTGAAATTCTGAGAAGGCTTACAATGGTTGGGGCATTGAGTATAAAAATCAGGAGTTCATGTTGTAGATATACAAGGCTTTAGTAGACCACATTTGAAGTTTTGAATGCTGCTATGGTTGCCATTCTACAAATGTGTGACAGGTTTGGAATGGATGCAAAATAAGTTTGCAAAAGAAGACAAAAAGGGTCCTGACTCAAAACGTTGACTGACCATTTCTACCTATGGATGCTATCCGTCCTGATGAGTTCCTCCAGCAATTCTTTCTCCGCTCAATATTCCAGCATCTGCAGCTTTAGTGTTTCTCTTCCTGGAATGTTTCCTGGATTGCAGTGTATTTTCCATGAGAGGTTGGACAAACTTGGACTGCTTTCACTGGAGCATTATGGCCTAAGAGGCAAGCTGATGGTAGCTAATAAAATTATGAAAGTACACACACACACACACACACACACACACACACACACACACACACACACACACACACACACACTTATGGATGCCAGGTACATCTTCCTACTGGAAGTGGTAGAAGCAAAACTGAAAGCAAGACTTGCCTTTCAAAGAGAGTTAAGAGATTGCTTATGTGCACTGCTTCACTGAGACATGGCTCATAATTTCCACTGCTTCCCGTTCAACCAGAGGGTTTCTCAGTTCACCAGATGAACCACACAATGTCCTCAGGAAAAGCAAAAGGCAGAGGTGCCTGTTTTGTCAGCAAAAGGTATTCGAATGCAGCAGTCATGACAGGTTCCTGCAGACCTGCAAGGTTCCGTCCCTACTAATTGCCACAAGAATTTACAATCAGCTTTATTCTCAGCAATTGACATCCCACCCCAGGCAAACCCTAAGCTAGTACTATCCAATTCCATCAACAGCCTCAAAACAAAACACCCTGAAGTGTATTCATCAAACCAGAGACTCAAGGGTATGCTACCAGAATTTCACAACATGTTCAAATTGTACCAAGGTGTAGGTTCATGGGGTGTAAATTAGGCAAAACAGATTTGGCCTGTTACCGTGCTGTTTGTCTAAATTTAAATTCACCTGTCCCAAGAGTTCCCAACACCCTAGACCACGATTCCACAACCATCTAAAATGCTCACTACTCTGTCCCGCACCCACACATTGGTATGTCAGGCCAACAGTCAGTGCTTCTCCTATCTGCCTACAAATAGAAGCTGAGAGGACCCAGAAGTAAAAGTCATGCATCAATGGTGTGAAGAAACAGATGACATCCTGCTTTGAGTCAATAAACAGTTCCATATTCAAAGACTCAGCAGCCAACCTTAACAAATGCATCGCCATAGTCATGGACAAAACAGGAAACTATGGCTAAATGGCAAGGTCCACTTGCAACTGAAGGTCAACTCCATACAAGGCCATCAGGGGTGTCAAGAGGCAGTACCAAACCAAACTTGTGACCCAGTTGAACTTCAGACACCAGACACTTGCAGCAGGGCATGCAATTTACCACGGCCTATAAAGTGAAACTAGGCAGAATAGCAAACAAGTTTTGGAGAGTAAACATCCACAGTGACTTGACCTGGTCCATCTACGTCGACGTAATGGCCAAGCTAGCGCACCAATGCGTCCAATTCCTCAGAAACCTGAGGAAATTTGGAATGCCTCCTGCGTCCCTTAATAACATATCTTCATTGTGGGTGATGCAGAAACTGCTCTCCCCAAGGCGGCAAGAAACTGCAGAGGATTGTGAATGTTGCTCAGGCTATTGCATTTACCATCCACTCCATTTATTCCATCTACATCTCCCCCCATGTTAGAAAACCAACCAACATATTAAAGGACTCATCCCACCTCAGCTATGCTCTCCTGACACCCCCCCCCCCCACCTCCGCCAGTCAGGAATCACATCACATACCACCAGATTCAAAGAAAGTTTCTTTCCTACTTTCTGCAGAATCCTGAATGAGCCCCACAATAGGAAAAACTATGCTGCCTTTGCTCCATAACAATGGATTGTTCTCTATAACTCTGCACTTCTATACCATTTCTGATTTGCTATAGAATATATAACATGTTTAGTTGGAATGCTCACAAAACAAACTTTATCATTGATCTTGTTACATGTGACAATAACTTGAACATTAAATATGATAATATTTAAGAGGCGATCACATGAATAGGCAAGGAATAGCGGGAAATGGGATTTTTAAATCGGCACACTCACGATGGGCCAAAGGCCATGTTCATGCAATACAAATACGTTACAAAACCCAACGCAAGACCTAGATTGGTCCGTGATTTGTATTCAAGTAGTAGGAGTTGAGTCGGCATATGGATGCACAAAATGAAATATCTGCAGGTATCACTGGACCTGAGAAGTGAAGGGTGTAAAGAAACAGATCAAATTGAATTGGAAAACCATCAGAATCAGAGCTTCCAATAATAGCAAGAAATTGTAACAACACATTCCATGGCTTCAGGAGATCGGAAAAGAACTTTACAGATAACCAAGGCCTGTTGAAATATAATAAACAAAAGTGGTTTACAAATTTTTGGGCGATATCTTTATATCATCCTTTTAGGATGTTAATTGAATAGTTCACCTGAAAATCAGAACTTTCCAGAATACAACAATAAACCAAAACTATAGAGGGAGGGGGAAGAGGATGTTTGGATAGAATTAAATCCACAACTTTGAAGTGTTGACCATGTGATGATGTTCATGCATGCAAGAACTGTCATTGTAGCCCAGGTTTCAAAGGTGATGGGGAGAAGACAGGGCAGTGGGGCTGAGTGAGAGAATAGATCAGCGAATTCATTGGGGCAAATGGCCTGCTTCTGTTCTTGTGGTAGCACAGGGTGCTGGCCTGCTCAAATGGAATATGAACCAAAGGGTAAAGCGAGTTTATGTGTTGGGCAACTAGTAATGGATAATAAAAAGTAAATCACAAAATTCTGTCGACACCATGGTTGAAGGAAGAACATAAAATGCTGGAGAAGCTCAGGAGGTCAAACTGTGTCCTTTATGTAGCAAAGGCAAAGATACAGAACTGACATTTCAGGCTTGAGCCTTTCATCAAAGTATTATAAAATGTCAGCAAGTGTCTGAACAAAAGAATAGGAGGAGGAAGTGGGGGGGAGGGAGTGGAAAAGGCAGGAGATGATAGGTGGAGAAAGCAGGGAAGGGTCAGCTTTGTGCTCTTACTAGTAACGGATAATAAACATTAATATTTTCTAGCAGGGTCCATATCCCATCAGCAAAAGTATAAAAAATACAGTACTATTCTTGATGCTTAGAATGGAATGTGGAAATTGAATAATATTCCATCAAAAAAGACAAAACTTATACATACACTCACACACACAGGGTAAAATCTCAGAGAAACCTTTTCATTAAGAAGTCACCATGCAGCCACATAACCTATGATAACAATTGATGTAGCTTTGGAGTGAAAGTGGACACAACTTTACAGAAAAAAGAAAATGGGATAACCCCAATCAGTATATCAAAATGTTTTGCAAATCACACAAAACAATCAAAGTTTCAAAAATCTACAAATTACACTTGTTGTCTCCTAAGTCTGTATAAAATGTGTTTATTTTTTATCTTACTTTCATTAATGGCCAATACTGCTTTCAAATGCAGCACTTGTTTTTGGCCACAAACAATTATTTGGGGGAAAAAAGTAGAAATTTGAGAAATCAAATTAACATCTTTTGATGCAATGCAACATTTTAAACTTATAAATACGCTCCAGATTCTTTGAATGGGTTTCGCATCAGTGCATTTCTGAAATGTAATACAACATTTTGTGGTTTTTAGAACTATAGCACAGGTTTACTCAATTAACCCAAAAACTCAGACTTCAAAGAAATAAAAACATTTTCTCCATATAATTTTTTTTTTTCACATACCGTATATATTTGTGTAAAAGTAGAGTTTTTGAGTCCATTTTTTAACATTAAATTTATGGGGTCGACAATTACTTTTGACCACAGTAAATATCTGCATTGGCCAAAGTGTTGGGATCTCCGATGGGTGGGCAACTGGGGCGAGAATCCGCGGTCGAGGCATCGGGAGCTCCTATGCGCAGGTGGCTGAGGCCAAAGTGAGAGACTGAAATACCAAACTTTTGGGCCAAAAATACGAGGGGGTTAACTTTTAAACGTTATCAACAGTAATCTGTTTTCTGGGAACAAACAGCAGCAGGCACAAGTAGATAAAGAGTTAACAAATTAACCAGAGACAAGGATGTATTCACCCTGGTTCTGTGAATCTCTGAATATATTACAAAAGGAAGTCCAAGTGACTTAAATGCTGGGTTGAATATCAATGGGAAATATCAATAGGCTAAGTCACATCCACAACTGTACATTATTTGATTCATGCACCAGTAAGCTGAGTTTCTGGTCTGAAAAGTTTCATAACTCCAGTCATTAGAATACAACAGTCTCCTTTCTCAGAAATAAAGTACAGTTTTGGATTCAACCCTGCAAATATAAATGCCACAAGACGTGCACACAGAAGATTCTTGGCTCTCATGGGCTTCAGGCTAAAAAAAAAGTACGGTAATTAACTTTATATTGGCCAAAACACGTTATACAGTAATGATCTAGACAGATTAGCTGGCCAGAAAACAAGTTTGTCTGTCACAACTGCTATTGATCAATTGAATTAAAAGGCAATAACTGGAGAGACATCTCTGTTCAGACACAAATCAAGATGAAGCCAAGTTAGTGAACAATTGGGTACTTTCAGGGCCATTCTGGACAGAATATAGTGAACCAAATGGACTTTTTCATTCCTGATTGCCATGTATTGTTGTATATTCTTCACCTTGATTATGATGTACAAAAGCATCTCTTCTACAATCTTGACCCACAATTTAACTTGTGACCTTAAGACTTCTCATGTTGTTACATTAAAATATTTCCAGCTCTACAAAATATCTAATAATTTTGATGCTCAACGTTGGTGCTAAAGCTAGATTATTCTCCAAAGAACAGAAATGACTTGCAAGAAGAATTTAAAAAGTGATTTAAAAAAAAAAAAATAAAACAGAAATTATTTCCAGCAGTATCAGATTTGATAACCAGAGGACACATTTAGGCTGGCTAACAAATGAACTACAGATGGCTTGAGGAAACAATTTGTACAGTGAATGATTACTGTCTCAAAAGCAATGCATAAAAAAGGTGAAAACAAATTTAATTGTAGTTTACAAAAATAAAATACCTGAAGAGAAAAGAAATGTCAGGGTGACAGCTAAGAGATGGGAATGAGATTAATTGGACATTTCTAGCAAACAGTTGATGCACACATGCAATGAACCAGACGCCTTTTACTATGCTGGTCCATTTTCTGATCGATTCTTCAAATAGGTTTCAGCCAGTTCCTTTCATCATAACTGATCAATTTGCTCTACACACTTATGTGGCTTGTGTTTCCCAGTTTTGATGATGAATCCCACATCAGAGACTTTATTCCTTTCTTTTACACAGCGACTGAACCATCTATATCAATGTTTTCCTTCAAGGCAACCATTCAAAGCTGAGCAACAATTGAAGATGACTCATGAAAATGGTCCTTCGTTCCCAACTTCTGGAAGCCTCGCTAAGATAAATTAGCATTAGAGGATTTTTGTATCTGAATCCACTTCCTATCATTCTGCATTTCAGTATTCTCTTCTCATAAATTCTTTGTCTGTTTCTGTCATGAAAAGAGAAAATGTACACATTTATCAGTAATCCAAACATTGCTTTCCACAATAGCAATCCTAGTAGCAAAAATCAAATATTAAAATAAAAATTATTCAGCAAGACATGCAATGTATAATGTTCACCATGCACATTGTTGGATACCATGCTAATTTTTTTTTAATGTTACAGTACTAGAGAATATTTAGTTGATTTTAATTTTACTTCAGTTTCTAATTTACTTTAGATTTTAATTTTATTATGAGCTCTACAATGTCAAAATGAACTGCCTAATTCACTATATTCAAATAAAAGAATGCTCAACACAATTAAACTGCATTTTAAACAAATCAGCAAATCTTAAAACTTCTCAATTTTGTCAATCACCATAGACCATTTTAATAATATCACCTGTCACATTTTACAAGAGAAAGCTGTAGCCCAACCATGTATGGACCAAGTTAGTAAAATATACTCTATAATTCAGTTAATTAACCAATCTTAATATGGATTATATCAATCAGACAATGTAACAATTAAATCTCTGAGACCACCTTCAAACAACAATTTATTTTAAACAGAATATATCGGAGCTTCTCAAAGCTACTATCTTAATACTTTATAGTGTTGAAATTGTCAGTTCAATTTTGGATGAACATGTGAAAGACATACAAAAGTTCCTCATTATTAGGAGCAAATTGAGGTCAAATATTCTTAATTTCATTTAAACTAGCAAACAGGGTCCTCACAAAAATCTATATTGATGGAGCAGGGTCATAATGATGACGGCGCTGCCGGAGCAGCACTGCCGCTGGTGAGGACCTGCGGGGAGTGAGGGAGAGGAGATGCAGTGCTCCTGCGGGATCCAGCCGCCCAGTTGACTGCTGTCGGCTCCACACAGCATTGAGAGAGCTGTCGGTGGTCCCGCGACCGCAGGTCTGTGCCCAAAATGGCAGTGCCTATTAATCAGAGAAGTGGAAGACTGGAGCAGGGCACCAGAGGATCATGCACCGTCTGAGATGGAGAAGCGGAGAAGGCCTGCGGGTAGGGTGATCATGTCGGCGAGCCAGTGGTTTGGACTGGACTCTGTGTGGCTACGGGGGCTGCGGAAGCGCCGAAGGCAAATCTTGAGGTGTGGTGTCTCTGAGGGGGGAACTTTCCTTTGCTTCTCTCTCTGACGAAGTCAGACTGTAAGAGGCACTGCAGCAATTCCTGCTGGTGGTGAATCTGTCTGCCTTGCAGCAGGCAAAAAGAAAGTTCAAGTCATATGATAATAAATTGAATCTTGAATTGGTCCATCATCAAAACTGATGAGCACTGTTCTAAATGAAGTTCCTAAGTGTCCAGATATCGGAGGACATCTCCTCAACCCAGCACATGGAGACAATCCTGAAAACACACACCAACATCTCAATGTTCCAAAATGTCTGAGGAGATTCAGCAGGACATTGAAATGTACTGTCAAACTTCTACAGGTATATTATGGAAAGTAGATTGACTGGTTGCATCATGGCCTGGTTGGGAAACTTGAGTACCTAAGAACATAGAAAGCAGCAAAAGGTAGCAAACCTAGCCACGTCCATCATAGACACTGACCTCCTGTCCACTGATGTCTATCCGAGGCACTCACCTCAAAAAGCAGGCAACATCATAAGGATTCCCAATACCCTGGAAACACTCTCTTCTCATTACTATCACAGGTAGAGGTACAGAAGCCTGAAGTCCAGCAATACCAAGTTGAAGAACAGCTCCCCCCCCACCCCCCCAACACCTATCAGGCTCTTGAATCTTCTCATACAACTCTAACCACAGCATTATGGCAGGACCAAGATCTGACTGAATTATTGTAACATCACTTTTTTTCTTCCACCATCTGTAACTGAATTCAATTACCTATATATTTAATTTCCCCCTCCCCCCCTCTTGTGGGATCATTGATACTATTGTTTATTAGTGTATTCCATGTTCTTACGTACTTGCAAACAAGAAAAGTTTCAGTGCATTTCTACATTGTACTTTTGTGTACGACAAGAAAGTCTTTGTTCTAATGCAGCTCCTGTATGCTGCATTCCATACAGGAACAAGGACAGCATGTTACAAATGTACAAGATGGCACTTGGAGTTTGTGCCCAGTTTCGGTCACCCAGCTATAGGAAGTGTAAAATTAAGCTGGAAAAGGTGCAAGAATTTTACCAGAACTGGTTGACTTGAATTATAAGGAGATTGAATAGGCCGGGACATAACTCCCTGAAGAAAAGAAGGCTAAGAGGGAAGCTTATGAAGGTGTATAAAATCATGAGAGCCATAGCTAAGGCAAATAGTCATCATCTTTTTCCTCTGGGAGGGGAACCTAAAATTCAAGGTCATAGATTTGAGTTAACAAGTTGCCAGAAGAATTGGTAGAATAAATGCAATGACAACTTTCAAAAGACATTTAGACAAGTGCATGAATAGAAGGATATGGGCAGAATGCAGGCAAATGAGACGAGCTTGGGGAGACAACTTGGTCAGCATTGACAATGTTTCTCTGCTGTAGAACTGTATGATGCTATCAGACAATCCAATAAAATGAATGACACAAAAGAAAAAGCCTTCCATTTTCAACTTCATCACAAAAACAACGAGAAGCAGGTTTATTATCATGAACGCGTCACAAAATTTGTTGTCTTGCGGCAGCAATATTGTGCATTACAAGTAAAATATTGTTAGAAATTACAGCTCTGTTAATACAATATTTAAAAACAAATAATTAGTGCAAAAAAAAGAAAAAATGAGGTAGTGTCTATAGGTTCAATGCCCATTTAGAAATCTGAAGGTGCCAATTATTGGGGAAGTATTTTTCATATTAATTTGACTCTTAATCCTTCTCTTGCCCTCTTTGGAATAAGTAAGCCGACTGACTTGAAGTTGTCAGGGTTACAATCCCATGCAGTTGCCTTTGTTCCACAATGCTAGAAGAGCTGTATTGATGAGATGGAAAGATGCTGTCCCTCCTATGCATGCCCAGTGGCTACCTGACGTCGTGTCTGACTTTGGAAAAAAAATTAGATGTTCTACTACTGAAATGAATTTTAACTTTAAGTTTATGGGATCCTTTTCTTAATTATTTTCACAATTTATCAAGCTACTTAGATCCCATTGAACGATTTAGCTGTTTCCATTTTTTTTTACAGTAGTGGAGTATGTATGTTCAACCAACAACTTCAGAAGGGCGGGGTTAGATTATTAGCATCATTTTTTCTGTTTTTTGTTATGTATCTTGTTATTTGTAGTTGTGTATGTACCAATATAGTTACTTTGTTGAATATTTACTTATCATTATTATCTATGCATCATTTACTGCTAAAACAATAAAAATAATGAGAGAAATCTGAAGGTGGGGGGGGGGGGGGGAAGAGAAGCTGCTTTTGTACTGTTGGGTGTGCATCTTCAAGATCCTGTACATCTGACCTAATGGTAGCTGTGAGAAAAGGCATGACCTGGGAGAAGGTCCTTGATGATAGAGGCTGCTTTCTTGTGACATCTCCTCTTAGAGATGTCCTTAATGGAGTGAAGGCTGATGTCCAAGATGCCACTGACTGAGTTTCCAACACTCTTGCTTTTTCCTGTCCTGTGCATTGGCACCTCCATTCCAGACAATGGTGCAACCAGTCAGAATGCTCTCCACAGCACACCTGTAGAAATTTTCAAGGATCTTTAATGATGACATATAAAATGTCCTCAAACTTCTAATGAACTAGAGCCACTGGCAAGCCTTCTTCATGATTTTATCGACAAGATTGCCCAGGATGCATCTTCAGAGATGCTGACACCCAGGAATTTGAAGTTCTTTACCCAGTTCTATAAATAGAATGTGCCATACCTACTCGAACACAAATACATTGTACCAATGGAAACCAATATTCAACCCTTTTGCCCCTTAACTGTGAAACTCAACATTTAGCCTATTTTGGACTCCATTCACAGGCTGCTGCACTATGAATTGGCCAACCGCTTGCTAATATAAGAAGTGAAAAGGAGTCTTTCTATGCTGGTTTCCTTCAGAAACTAATATTTGTCGCTGTGGAAGAAAGACAATTTCTATTATAAAAAATTATTTTTCTTATGAAATAAGGTTTGGCCTACATATGTTTGCAATAAACGAGTCATGATTGAAATTAGAAATTCATTAGATAAAGCAATTGTCTAGTCACTCATTCCAAGAGGGTGATGAAGATTGTACTAAAAATTACCAACACGGGGAATAACAGCATTCTCCTTCCAAAGATTGGTCTTACAAAAGACACTGAGAAGATGCATCATTGCAAGAGAAGAAACGAGGCTGGCAGGAAACAGCACCCAATTCAACATTCAGTTATTCTTCCATATCCTAACAATTTCACCACAGAGGGGGAAATGAGGTACCTCTTCACCAAATGAGTTAAACAATCCAAGGGGCTCAGGAGAAAAGCCAAATAAAGTGAGAAAAAAGAAATGAACAATCTGTCCAGATCTGCAGGGGGAAAAAAACATCATTTCCTGTTGACACCAGCATTTTCTTTGGCATATTAGCACCAATAACAGGAGGAATGCACTGTACTATTTCTGCACAATATCATTTGCTGCTTTCATTTGACAGGATTTAAAGATAAAGGCAAGTTGTGGTGTAAATTGCTTCCAGATTGAGGACAATGACTCCATAAAACAGACAAATGCTATATTAAGTTCAAAGTGTGCTGCCAAACATAAAATTCCTGTCTTCTCTTGAAGACAAATGTCATCAAGACTCTTGTCATTAAGTCTTCCAATTAAAATAGGTTAAATTAACATTTTTTTTAAAAGTGCACCATTGATAATTGAAAATCTGAACAAAGTACATAACAGCCAAAAGATTTTGCTGTTGGTTTTCTGGTTCCAAAAATTCAAGTTTTTCATTAGTCGCTTGTAATGTCCAACTAAAAACACATGCACACAGTAATCTGGTGCCACCTCTTGTTTGGTTACTGTACTGTAACTTTCTACATCCAATAGAGATTATCCATAATAAACAAAGAAAACATTTTTCAATTCCTTTGTTACAACAGAAAATGGAATAAATTTCATAACTGGAGTGGACAATGTAGTTGCATGTCAGATTCTATGAGCATTCTTCACCACAGTTGAAAAACAGTGAGGCTTTCTTCTCATTACTTTCTTTCTTTGGCTTGGCTTCGCGGACGAAGATTTATGGAGGGGGTCCACGTCCACGTCAGCTGCAGGCTCGTTTGTGGCTGACAAGTCCGATGCGGGACAGGCAGACACGGTTGTAGCGGTTGCAGGGGAAAATTGGTTGGTTGGGGTTGAGTGTTGGGTTTTTCCTCCTTTGTCTTTTGTCAGTGAGGTGGGCTCTGCGGTCTTCTTCAAAGGAGGTTGCTGCCCGCCAAACTGTGAGGCGCCAAGATGCACGGTTTGAGGCGATATCAGCCCACTGGCGGTGGTCAATGTGGCAGGCACCAAGAGCATTCTTTAGGCAGTCCTTGTACCTCTTCTTTGGTGCACCTCTGTCACGGTGGCCAGTGGAGAGCTCGCCATATAACACGATCTTGGGAAGGCGATGGTCCTCCATTCTGGAGACGTGACCCACCCAGCGCAGCTGGATCTTCAGCAGCGTGGACTAATTACTCAATAACTATCAGGAATAGAAAGCAATCTGCCTGAGAAAGTCAGCAAGTCAGGCAGCCTTAGTAGGAAAAAGAAATGGTCAATGATTCAGGCCAGAACCCTTCATCTGAGTCAGCAATGCTGAAGCACTGACCATTCTTTTTCTCCCACCGATGCTGCTTAAACCCTCTGGGTTCCTCCAGCAGATTGGTTTTTTTTCTCCTGTGGCGGCCCGCAATTGCGGAGATCGGGCTGGCACATCGTGCGGCAGCAGACGCGGACAGAGATCGCTAAAGCGATTCCCAGGACAACGAAGTGGCAGGGGTAGAAGCTGGGGCAGCATCAGACCAACAGCCCTAAAATGGCAATGGTCAAGCTGCCCAGCTAACTCAGCAGAAACAGGCTGGGGACGAAGGGCATTCATATGCATGGAGGTTCCCACCCACTATTGTTAATCATATGGCTGACTCAGTCAATCAGCAAAAATGGCAGGAACTTGAACTGTATAAAAGCAGCCTTTCCATTCCAGCCCTCTGTGTGTGTGCGCGCGTGTGGGTGGGTGGGTGGGTGGGTGTGTGTGTGTGAGAGAGAGAGAGAGAGAAAAATGCTAATCTATATATTTGTATTAAAATAAAGAAAAATTCTATTCCCTTCTCATTTTCATTTCTTTCCCTCCACTTTTGAACATGTTAATACTGAAATCTTACTGAAGTCTTCTAAAACAATTTTGGAACATCCCAGGTTTGTGAAATCAGTTATATAAACGAGAATCTCGTTGAAGGGTCCTGACCCAAAATGTTGACTGACAACTTTTTTCTACATGAATCCTGCCTAACCCACCCAGTCCCTCCCAAGTCTTATTGATTGTTTTACATTCTAGCATTTGCAGTATAGTTTTTTTCTGTATGTCAGTTTTTCTTTCAACCAGTGGCTCTCACTTTTTTTCCCCCCACTCACATACCACCTTAAGTTATCCCTTAGGAGGCCATAGATGCTCTGTGGTTGAGAACTACTGCTTCAGACCATCTGGTATTAAACAACATGATGCATCAACTCTTTAGAAACACGAAATCCTTCAGCCAGGTACGATTACTTTAAGTATTCACTTCCAATCTGCAACTTCCAACATTATTTTACTCTACAATCTGCATAAAGCACATAGTTTAGACTTTTCAGAGTTCAGGCAATTCAATTTCTAAACATAATAGTTCCATATGTTTTCACAGCAATGGGAATGCCAACCACAGCCTCGACACTGCGGCAAAGGTGCTGACCAAGAGTCATGTACCTTACTTACACTTAGCTCCCTATATTTGAGAGGAGGAGGAAATTCTGCAGTAAGAATCTTCCACAAGCTGCTGCAGCTGGGGTCAAATTCATGTCCCAGGCAACAAATTACCCAATCACTCGCCTTCACAAACACGATCAAGTGGCCTTGGAAGAAGAAATGAAGGAAAGATTAAAAACACCACAGTGGTTTGAAGAATTAAAAAGTCCACTGAGTTCAATAAAGGTATATATTCAGTGAATATAGAATCTTTTGAGTTTAATGAAGGAGGCTTTTCCCAGGAGGGAAGTTATGTCCCTGCAAACCAAAAGCAGATTTTGTGGACTTACCATCCATCTTCTGTGCCGAAATGAAGTGCGTGGAAGCATGACCCAAACATGAAGCAGTCAAAGCTCATAAGTGATTCATTTCTGGTCTTCATAAAAATTGTAGAGACAGGAAGAAATAGCCACTTAACCTTTCCTAAAATGTAACAGCATTGATGGTCAAAGTCTTTTTAGACAGTCAGTGTCTTCTTCTCCTGGGTGGAAAGGTCAAATACTAGAGAGTTTAGGTTAAAGGTGAGAGGAAGAAATTTTAAAGTTGTGCAAGGCAAGATTTTATTTTAAAACAGAGTGATAGATTCCTAGAACACGTTGCTAGGAGAGGTGGAAGAAGCAGATACAACATCAATGTTAAAGAGGCATATAAAAAGTCACATGAACTGACAGACAACAGAGAGATATGGAGCATGTACATGCAGATGGGATTAATTTAAATTGTTATTGTGATCAGTGCAGACATGGTAGGCCAAAGGGCCTGTGCCTGTACTGTACTGTTCTCTATGTTTTATAAACTGTGAAAATTAATTTATTACACAATGACAAAAAAAATCCATACTAACCATAACCTGGTGATCAGTGTATTCAGCAATAAAGCAAAAATCTGCTCTTTATCATCAGGTCAGGAAGAAGTATTTGCTACTTTGGGCAGTAATGGATTCAAATCCACGCCATTTGGTTAAAAGTGATTCAATAGGAATTCAATGACTTTCTGCCAGCTTGTTCCAAAACCAAGTTTTACTTTCCAGGGATTTACTTCTTTATAGTGCAATATAAATGAAATACAATAAATTGAAAAGTCACCTCCTCTAAGATAATCTTATCAATATAGGCACTGAAATTTGCAAAACAGTAAATGAAAAATAATATTCAGACAACATTGAAAGAAAAACAAAATTTGGGACTTCTTTAATATCATTGTTCAACAGAACAATATTTCATTGATATTCAGCCCTCTCCTTCTCGATAAATCTTTTACATACATCTGATGCCTAGCAACTATCCGAAAGGATCTTCTAACCAGTTGTATTACAGTAGCTAGAGAGCAGGCTAAGAATTTACAAAACTTGCAAGCTTTATTTCATCTGAGTTTTTCAGAAAAGCGAAATCATCTATGTCATGGCCAGATTGATAAGAATATTTAGTTAATCAAATAGTAGATTTCTTTCAAACACTGGTCCCTTTCAGATCAACCTTTCTTAGCCTCCTACTGAAGCAAGAAAACTTACTTTGATCTCAAAAATTTAATTTCCTCTAGGAGAATAACATTGGCAGTCACTCTGGTTGGATAAGACCATTCCTGGAAAAGTTTCCAAATTTTGTTAGTGTTTCTTTTTCTTTTCATTCTTTTTGACCACAAGTAAGGGAAGAAAGTTACCAGAGACGAACCAAGTGAAAGTTGGCAGCAGAGTTGATAAAGATGACGACGGAGCTCATCACAAGTACAGGAGGCACCACCAATGTAGTCATCAATATACTAGAGAAAGAATTGAGGGACATTGCCTGTGTAGGTCTCCAGCATGGATTGTTCCATATATCCATTGATAAGACAGGCATAGCTGAGACCCATGCAAGTACCTATGATTTGGAGGAAATGGGATGAGTCAAAGGAGAAGTTATTGAGGGCGAGTACAAGTTCTGCCAAGCAAAGGAGGGTAGTGGTGGAGTGGAACTAGTTAGGTCGCCTATCTAGGAAAAAGCAGACAACCTTGAGCCCTTCTTTATGGGGGATGGAAGTGTCTTGAGACTGGATGTCCATGGTGAAAATTAGGGAACTGATAGTCGCCAAAATTATGGAGAGTATGTGAAGTGTTCTGGATGTAGGTTGGAAGGGACCGGACCAAGGGGGACAAAATAGAGTCAAGATATGATGATACCAGTTTGGGAGAAGGTAGTGTAATGTTTCTTGGTGGGGGTCCTGTTCAACGAGTAAGTAAATAGGAGGTGTCGGAGAACCGTTACCTGGCCACGGCAAGGTGGAGGTCATTGTGACGGACTACAACAGCACCACCTTGTCTGCAAATTTGATAATGTCAGGATTGGTGCAGACAGAATAGAGGACAGTCCATTCTGAACAGGTAAGACTGGAAGAGATAAGTGGAGAGGTGAAGTTGAGAGAATTGATGTCTTTCCAGCAGCTGGAAATATAAAGATCCAGAATGGACAGAAGGCGAGAACAAGGCTCCCAAGAGCAAGAAAAAGGCTTAGTGTCCTCAGTGGTGGGTGGAGAATCCCTGTTGAAAAAGGCTTGAAGATGAAGACGGTGAAAGAAGAGTTCACCAATATGGAGGGCATGGAACTTGTTAATGTGTGTGGGAAAACATGAGGCTTCTATTGAGGACAGTGTTCCCTCTCAGAAAGAGCAATGCTGGAGGGGATAGTGAAGACCCAGGAGGGTTAGAGTAGTGGTCAGTGGAGTAAAAGGGGTCAGAGGAGGGAGAAACAATTTAGAGAGGATCAGACAGAGGAGGATGTGGAGGATTGAAGAGGTTTGGGGTGCGGGGGGGGGGGGGGGAGTTGTGAAGAGGTTAGAGGGTCAAAGGGGTAGAGGGGTTGAGGTGAGAACCTATGTTGGAATCTCCAGCCTGGAGCTCCTGAAGAAGGCTCAGAGTTTCTAAGCATGCTGCATGACCTGCTAAGTTTCTCCAGCACTTTTGTGTACTGAAATTGAATCCAAGCTACTTTCTGAGAGGTACATTCTGATGAGTAAAGCACTCAATAATCTTAGAACCATACCATCCAAACATGCAACATTCTGTTTGGATATGTTCTTGTTGCTTCCAATTTTCAGAACATTACTAGCAACAGAAAAAGGAGTAGTTTCTTTACGCCAGTGAAAATTGGCTCAGATTCTTTCAAATTGGCTCCAAGGTAGACCACAGAGCAGATGGGATAAAAGCTAGCAGAAGGGAAGTGTTTCAATGAAACTGACCAGCCAAGGAATTAATTATTAAAGAAATATATGCGAATTAAAAACAGCTGGCGTTTCAATGCATTACACTACATGATAGTTAGATGTGGTTGCACATTCCAAATTCCCCAGGAGGCAAGCTTCTAACTTAAAGGTGCCCCTGCAGGACATACTCTGTGGATAGCAACATTTTCAAAAGATTAAGAAAATGCACATACAGAGAGTGAAAATAAGGGAGATTAAAGTTGAGACAGAAAGTATGAAGGACAGCAAGAGAAAGGACAAAAAGAAAAAGCAAATTCAAAGTTTTGTGGAGAATCAATGGAAGAAACTTTGACTACAGATCCTGGAATCCGGGCAGGAAGAACTCAGTGGATTGAACAACATCAATGGGAGTTAAAAAAAAAGAATTAACAACAATAAGGCCAGAACTCTATATCAGGACTACACCTGTCACTGAACACCCAAAATAAAATTATAACATGAAAAAAAAAATCAAAAACTGCAGAAGTATCTGCATTTAAGTATATTTTTGAATGCATGCTGTTATATAGAAACAACACAACTCACTATTCAGGAGCTATCTGGCAACAGGATCAACCTCACTGCCCTTTTCTAACACCTCAAACCTCTTGAAACAGATCAGGAAACGCTCAAGGCACATCAATTTAGAATCTGAATTTTTCTCTCAAATGCTGAACCAATGCTGTGCATTTCCAGTATTTTCTGTTTTTAATTTCAAATGGCTTTTGTTTCTTGGATTTTTCCATTACATCCAAGAACATTCTGTTTTCAAAGAAAAACGTGCTTAGAACATCTTGCATGCAGAGATTTTAGTGATACAAATTAATGCAGCACATGGGACAAACTATATCCTTTAGGCAAATCATTCCCCTCAGATCCATTCACAAATCAAGCAGACTTCACTGTAAATATTCTGGAGGATATAGTTCAGTCCAGAGTGCACCAGAATGGATCATAATGAAAAAGGCACATGAACGAGAGAAGTCAATGCAAATAATGATATTTAATTTGTAAAGGATCTCATCATTGACCCTTTTTGTGATTACGGGCAATGATAAAACAATTGCCCACATAATGATCATCAGTAAATGTATGTTCAAATACTTTTTGGTGGTGATGACCAATGAACCAAGTTTAATCAAGATATCAGTGAAACTGCCAATACTTTTTCAAAGTGTCACAGAATCTTTTTCTATCAGACAAGCAAATGGAACTTTGTTAAATTCACAATCAAAAATTGACACCACTAGATCATTATACAAAATGTACAATGCAAAACCTAGCCATAGCATGTTCGTTCCACCGATGGCTCCTTCCTCAGGTTCACAGCTGAATTCATCATGCCACGTGGCGACAGAGGTACCAAGGAAGATGGTGAGATCCATGGCACTCAATCACTCAAAGGGACCTTCTATTGCTTCTCTTTGTTGTTTTAATAACAGCACTGAGGCAAAATTGAATTTTAGGTGTCTTCTGTATTTTTAAGAGTCTACTGTATTAGATAGGTGCATGGAACTGAGAAAAAAATGGAGGGTAATTTAAATGGTACCAAGACCTTTCGGCCCAAGAGCCTGTGCTGCTCAATTACTCGTCAAACCCCGGCACATTTTGAGCAGTGGGAGGAAACCAGAGAACCTGGAGGAAACCTAAGCAGACACGGGGAAAACATACAAACTCCTTACAGGACAGTGGAAACTTCAAACCTGGGTCGCTGGCATTTTTACAGAAAATTTGCTGTTCTCTTCCCAAAGTTCATTGAATAATAAAAAAACAAACATTGAACACGATACTACAGGTATAGACTCACCAAGGAGCTAAATAAATACAGTAAAACATGTTAATGACTATACTAAAATTTTCTTACAATAAAAACTTTTAACTTTTTAAATGTTACAGAGAAGTAAAATAAAAATACACAAATGATGTCCACACAAAAGAGATATCACTGGTTGTACCTATAAAGAATGAGCAAAAGACATCATTGAATCAATGCTTTGGTACTTATATTTTTCAGGCTATAATTGTATCAGTGAATTTTTGTTCCTTTTCCCTCTCCATTAAGAGATGATATTACTGCCTGATAAAGGTACTAATCATTCCCTAGCCAGTGAAAGGATCATTACCAGTCTACACACTGAACCCACTTCGGTGAGGGCAATCAAAGATCCTTATGACCACATCCAAACTTAAATCTTTTGGGCACATGCAAACATGAACAAATACATAGGTTCATGGCTAGCAATTATCCCAAATTATTTTCCTCACCGTCCCAATTTATTTTGCTCCCAATTCAAATGCAACATCTCTATTGGTGCACCTACTGAGATCAACAAGCCAATGAAGGAAGCCGAAATGAGAGAGGAAAGTAGACAAAATAATTACTTACAGGGATGCTCCAAATTTGCATGCCATCTGCATATCCAATCAGTAGAAGCAATGGGGGATCATTTCCAGCATTATTCATCTCATGATACTCTGGATTTCTTGCAACATCTGCAAAAAGATTTCATTGTCAAAATTGAACAAATGTGAGGATCCCATGTTGGCAACTAGTATTTAAATAACATCCAGCTCATTCCAAAATGCCATTTATTCCAAATATCAGAGTTGACATTCCAAGAGATCACAAGCAGAGTGGTGCAGTCTTTTAAATCACTCAGTCGAGGGAGACTCTTATGGTTTTTACACAGCTGCTACGTAATGGGAAATTTTCACAAAATTCCCGCAACGCAGGCTGTGTAAAAAGTTCAGAACGGAAATGGGCAACTCATTCTTGTTCGGACATAGGTGAATGACATTACTGTGACACCTTGTGTCACACATACATCATATGTCACGTTTTACGTCAACTCATGTTCAGCCTACGTAAGTAATGCATCAATTATACTTTTTCTAAACATGCGGCGATATCCGTACAGAGGTCGTTCTATGTGAGAAGGCAAGTGTGAAAATTGACAGTCAAAATTACGTTCTTATGCAAAATTATCTGTCTGCTTTACAAAATTGACATAAAACATCCAATGTTCTGAAGAACATTTACCCCTTAATCAGCATTACTAAAGTAGGTTATTTCGACAATATCGCTTTTACAGATGTGGGTTATTGATGTGCAACAATCTGACTGCGGTATATTCAACATTAAATCAGTTGCGGAGTTTCAAAAGCTTTTTGAAATATTATATGTGAAAGATGTTAATATAAATGCTATTTTTTTTCCCATCCTTGAAAAACACTTTGCCAAGAAATTCATTTATTTCCAGCAGAATAAGTAGAAATGCCCTGCACCAACTCCAAAATTCAGATACAATTAGCACCATGTACCTGTACCACAATAGCAAATAAATTCTAAAGAACTTCATGCACAATTAGAGTTTGATACAGTCACTCGAAATGAATAGCAAAACCATTTGGTACACAGCAAAGTCCCAAGTACATCAAGATAACAGAGTTAACGTTGATGATGGCTGAGAAACTAATCTCTGTGACAATGGCAGAAACTTTCTTTTAACCTTAGACACAAAGGAGACCGCAGATGCTGGAACCTAAAGCTAAACTTAATCTGCTGGAGGAACTCAGAGCATCAGTGGAAGAAAATGAATGTGTTTATTTCAAAATAACCTACACGCACGCACATACACACACTTACCTACTGCCAGAAATAAAAAAACTTTCTGTTGTTGACTACGTGGTTGAAACAAAATGCCAAAGAGACTTCATGGTAATTCTCAGCACGATGTCTGCTGATGGAATGCCTGGCAGCATAAGCATTGAGGTGGGCTTGGCATTGTTCCTCAGTTTCCTGCTGCCTGCTCCTTGTTTGTCTGGAGGTCTGAGCACTGAGATGGGTGCATTGCTGTTGTTCGGTTTCCTGCTGCCTGCTCCTTGTTTGTCTGGAGGTCTGAGCACTGAGATGGGTGCATTGCTGTTGTTCGGTTTCCTGCTGCCTGCTCCTTGTTTGTCTGGAGGTCTGAGCACTGAGATGGGTGCATTGCTGTTGTTCGGTTTCCTGCTGCCTGCTCCTTGTTTGTCTGGAAGCATCCACAGTTAGGTAAGACTAATGTTCCTCTGCTGCTTCTGCTCTCTCCTTTGTCTAATGTTACAGGGCTTATGAAGAGCTTTTGCCCACTGTTGCTTTACTTTTTTGGGCCCATATTGAACTGGCTTTGGCCACTTGTTTTTATTCTGAATGTACATTAATACACAGCACTGTAACTAATTGAGGTAACTAATTGTACCTGATGCAAGTTCTTTTTTTAAAACTTCATATGTCCTTACAGGTTAGATTCAATGTGGTCATGACATTCAGCATCAAATGTTGCCACCACTGAACCTCCTTGGACATTTCTCAATTGCTCCATACTGATTTGCATGGAGAACAGACAAACATACATGCACAAATATATATTTTACACACACACTCACACACATACTTTAAAATTTCAAATAAATTAAGATATCCGAAATAAATCAGAAATCCTTATTGATCTGAAATTTTTAAGAGCCGAAATGACGAGTGACCTTGGGCTGCCGGTGAACGTCGGGCTGCCGGCAGCAGTGGTGCCTCAGTGGGGAGGTGACAGTGATAGGCGGCGGTCGTCAACATTTTTTTGGTGAGAATTAAACATTATTTTAATGCTTAAAAACCTTTTCCCTTGTTGTTTGTTGTTGTTTAAACACTTAGAAGTGATTTTCTGTTGCTTCTCGGCTGTTTTTAAAAAATGACCAGTTCTCCGAAAAAAATGTTTATCCGAAATAGGCCTGGTCCCGACCATTTTGGTTAATCAGAGTTGTACTGTATATATACATATACCTACATTTGTAATGAACTATTAGAGAAAAAGCAGTCTTAAATAATGCTACATCCAAGTTAATCCTCAAACAAAACTACAACTGTAGAAGCAATATATTCCTGCCTTTCTTATGGTACAGCTTTTATTTGAAGACAATTGATTCAAATTACCCTGAAAACTCACCAGAAATACTCTCAAACAAAAGTGACTTGTATTGTGAAAACCAACTATAGAAAATTTGATGAAAACAGCTTCCAGCTGCAGATTCATAAAAAGTGAGAGTTTTACATTTCCCAATGGAGCCCATTTCAGTTTACATCAATTCTGAAGACCATAGTATATGGAGTTCAGACAACTAGCAGCAGATTTCCAAGGCTTAGGGCACACTTCCAAACAGGTTTGACATTAACATGAATGAACTGACTCCAATATTCATGGGACTTGGTTAACGGGAGATCTAAAATGGCAGCCCTCCATCAGGCAAGAAATTTGAAGATATTTTAAATAGACTGAAGAAGCAACCAATATTTCCTTGTGGACCAGGGAAAAACACTTCAGATTTTCCTTCTTCTTTAACAATAACACTATTACAATAAATTCCATACTTATTCTCCTACCCACTTTAATAAAGAGCCCTACCAGTTTCTCACCTTTAAAATGCCCATGCCATCCATTATGATAAATATGTTATTGCTGTACAAATTATAGCTAGTTAAGTTTGATTTTGTGGAGAAATATTAAACTTTGAGCAACAATTCATTCTGCACTTTATAATCACACTTACAATTATTTTTCTACTTGTTACTAACTAACAACCCTTTTAATTTTTTTTGTTTGAGACTAAAGGGACTTTGTTAGCACTAACAAAGGAACAGCTATGGAAAATTCACCAATGGTAAATTCAAAATAATAGTTTTTATTAAAATATCAATAACATAGCATTTCTTACTTATCTCTAAACATAACTCTAAATTTAACCCCTCTATGCGCAAGTGTGTGTGTGCGTAATTAAAGTCCCACTCTGAAAAGTCAATTTTTAAAACTTTATCATCATTTTAGTCTTGCTTGAAGGTCTTAAATTCTCAGTTCAGAAATAATTATTCTTTTCTTTGGCTTGGCTTCGCGGACGAAGATTTATGGAGGGGGTAAAAAGTCCACGTCAGCTGCAGGCTCGTTTGTGGCTGACAAGTCCGATGCGGGACAGGCAGACACGATTGCAGCGGTTGCAAGGGAAAATTGGTTGGTTGGGGTTGGGTGTTGGGTTTTTCCTCCTTTGCCTTTTGTCAGTGAGGTGGGCTCTGCGGTCTTCTTCAAAGGAGGTTGCTGCCCGCCAAACTGTGAGGCGCCAAGATGCACGGTTTGAGGCGTTATCAGCCCACTGGCGGTGGTCAATGTGGCAGGCACCAAGAGATTTCTTTAGGCAGTCCTTGTACCTTTTCTTTGGTGCACCTCTGTCACGGTGGCCAGTGGAGAGCTCGCCATATAACACGATCTTGGGAAGGCGATGGTCCTCCATTCTGGAGACGTGACCCATCCAGCGCAGCTGGATCTTCAGCAGCGTGGACTCGATGCTGTTGACCTCTGCCATCTCGAGTACTTCGACGTTAGGGGTGTAAGCGCTCCAATGGATGTTGAGGATGGAGCGGAGACAACGCTGGTGGAAGCGTTCTAGGAGCCGTAGGTGGTGCCGGTAGAGGACCCATGATTCGGAGCCGAACAGGAGTGTGGGTATGACAACGGCTCTGTATACGCTTATCTTTGTGAGGTTTTTCAGTTGGTTGTTTTTCCAGACTCTTTTATGTAGTCTTCCAAAGGCGCTATTTGCCTTGGCGAGTCTGTTGTCTATCTCATTGTCGATCCTTGCATCTGATGAAATGGTGCAGCCGAGATAGGTAAACTGGTTGACCGTTTTGAGTTTTGTGTGCCCGATGGAGATGTGGGGGGGCTGGTAGTCATGGTGGGGAGCTGGCTGATGGAGGACCTCAGTTTTCTTCAGGCTGACTTCCAGGCCAAACATTTTGGCAGTTTCCGCAAAGCAGGACGTCAAGCGCTGAAGAGCTGGCTCTGAATGGGCAACTAAAGCGGCATCATCTGCAAAGAGTAGTTCACGGACAAGTTTCTCTTGTGTCTTGGTGTGAGCTTGCAGGCGCCTCAGATTGAAGAGACTGCCATCCGTGCGGTACCGGATGTAAACAGCGTCTTCATTGTTGGGGTCTTTCATGGCTTGGTTCAGCATCATGCTGAAGAAGATTGAAAAGAGGGTTGGTGCGAGAACACAGCCTTGCTTCACGCCATTGTTAATGGAGAAGGGTTCAGAGAGCTCATTGCTGTATCTGACCCGACCTTGTTGGTTTTCGTGCACTTTAAAACATCATATCTTTAGTCCTCTTTCCTCACAATTCTTTTGATGAAATATCTTGACAGATATTCTTTAAATAGAAGTGACCATCTTTTGAGCTACCAATATGCCTCCTGTGAAAAGGAGAATACAATTCCTGTCTTCTCAGGATCAAATCTTTTCACTGAAGATTTTGGAAACTGTTTTCCACACGAAGAATCTGCTCTCTTTTTTTTTAAATTTTTTATTTTTCACACTATGAACCATACTGACCAAAATACACACAAACATTTCCCTCTTGAATATACTCAGTGTCATTTTCTCCCCTTTTCCCCCCTCCCTTATTTCCCTCCTTCACCCCCCCACCCCACCCACTCAACGTTCAACATATATGATACATTAAACCCATTAAACAATGTCATCACACAATGAAAAAAAGTTTAAAAAAGTGTCCATACAAAAATGGACCCAGTAGAATTCAGTCCTCTTTTCCAAAGAGACAGCGAAGTAGTCTTCCTTTTTTCAAAAGCCACTTATTCCATGTTCCCATTTTCCCAGGAGTAACACCCAACAGCACTTATTCTGGTTTCGGTAATTCGATCTTGTCTTTCACAAGGTTCAACCCCTGTGTATGTCACAGGGTTTTAACTTATGTATTCTCCAAACTGAACTGATCCAAAATTGTCTGAATTTGATAATATTTCTCCAGTTACATCATCATGGAGGTCAGTCCCAATTCTTGGAAACCACATGACTATATACTGGAATTTTAAACAGTTGCAAACCCCAGTTTCTTGTGAACCATGTGATCTTCATCCCACTGCCTTGTAGACGACACGACTCTGAAATTACTCGGAGTTTCATTTTTCTTGTTCAAGTAGTTTAATTTAAAAACAGATGGCTTCCTTCTTGAGCACTTAGATATTTCAATTTTTAAAAAAGTTAATACTCCATTGTACTTGAATAATTAAGAAACACTTCAAATCCATTAGCTCTGTCTTTCCAAGATGCTGCGACTCCAAGAATGAACTCTCTTCTCGGAGTACAATAATTCTCTGTAAATGTGCTGTGACCTGTGTGTTACCCTGTATCAGTCCACAACTAACTTACTAAGAATACATATACAATATTTTAACTATAATTTACAATGATTTTTTTAATAATAAATATAACTTAACCTTAACCTAAATATTACTATTAGCATAGATCCATAACATATTTCAATGAATAGCTACGCTACTCTTGGTACAAACAAAGAAATGCTGGAGGAATTCAGAAGATCAGACAACATCCATGGGTAGAAATGGTCAATGTTTCAAATCAAAACCTTTTATCAGACTACGATAAAAATGTAAAAGTACATACATAAAGGGGGAAAGAAGCTGAGGGAGGAGCACAGATGATAGGACAGAAGGTGTGAAAGGTGGAGAGACAGGTAGAGGGAGGAACCATTGGGTGGGAAAGAAATGTTTAAGAGAGAAAGAAGGGGGGGGGGGGAAAGAGAGTACAGGAGTAGTGCCCAGACAGTAAATTAAAACTTTCTCCTCCAAATTGCAGATGCCTCAGTTTGGCATTATGAGGTTTTTCTCCTCCAATTTTCATATTCAGAGGAGCAACACCAGTGCTAAAAAAAAATAAACATCGACTTCTCTGGTTTCCGTTAGGCCACTTTCCTGTCTTCCTCTCTTCACCATCCCAGTTTCCTTTCCTCTAGCATGCCAACCAATTCCCTCTCCATTCAGAGTTCTCCCCTACCCCCTCACTTCTCTGCACTTTTCTCTTGTGCCATCCCACTCATATTCACCTATGACCTCTTGCTCCTACCCTGCCCCTCCCCCACCATTTTTTTCAGGCACCTGCCTGTTTTTTGCTCATACCTTGACGAAGGGCTCAGGCCCAAATGCTGCGTGACTCGCTGAGTTTCTCCAGCACTTCTGCGTAAAGTACAATCACAGTGACTGCAGACTTTCTTGTTTAACTGTAAACAGCAGTGTGTTTTTCATTCAATGGCCTTTGATCATGGCTGAGATGTCACATCTGGTCAAATACTACTTCAAAATCAAGCAAAGACATTCTCATCTCACCAATCATCACCCATGGATTAGTGAGTGACTAGACTAGACCACAATGCAATGTAATACTTTTGAATACTGGCCTAATATTATTGTCAAGCAATACATTTAATCTGTTATTTCAAATCAATGCATAATTTCTACCAATCTTCCACTAACCTACCTTATCAGCTCAAAAAGCTCTATTTGTTCTTTTGTTAAGAGTGTTTCACAGTTTCAGCGTGCTTGTTTAATTTTTTTAAATTTAGACAAACAGCACTGTAACAGGTCAATTTGGCCCCAATAGTCCGAGCCACCCAATTTACACCCCATTAACCTCCACCGTTGTACATTTTTAAAGGGTAGAAGGAAACCAGAGCCCCCAGAGAAAACCCATGCAGACGGGAGAACATACAAACTCCTTAGAGACAGCAGGGATTCAAACCCAGGTTCAGTCCCAATCGGTGGCAGTGTCAAGGTGTGGCACTAACCACTAAGCCAACTGTGCCTGATAGGAATGAATTTTGTATCTCACTCCTCTGTTTTATTGAAATCTTTAAGAAATAAAATCAGTTGCATTAAAGTTGGATCATAATTTTGCACAAACTACAATTTGCAAGAACCTTACTGATGGAATTTAAATGGGATAAAATGCACAAAAAAAAACTGCATTTACCATTAATATCAGCTTTCTCAAAACGGACCCAGACTATTTTTTCCTTTTCATCTGTTGGAAGTGTGCCAGTGTATGCCTAGGATGAAAACAAATTTAAAGGAAAACTAAATCATACCAATGGAAGAACTTATATTTTTTTCCTCCAGTGAGAAGAACAACAATAACACAGTAAAAACATTTTAAAGTGCTTCACAGGAGTGTTGTCAAATAACGCATCAATCATATCCAGGCCAGCATGAACAAGTTGAGCCAAAGAGCCTGTTTCCATGACATTCCATTCTATGACTGTATAGAACCCTTCAGATTTCAACATTTGCTGTCTCTTGAATGAGATAGGGACAAGTTAAGTGAATCACCAAAATTTTGACAAATGAAATAATAATGTAACAAAAAGTTGCATTATATTAGTTAGCTCATTAATTAGCTACTTTAATTAGGGTAATTTGGTAGAATAAATAGAAAGGTAGAATAATTTTTAAATGCTGAGAAACTGAAAAGTGTCAGTGTTCAGAGGGAAATGATTGTCTTTATACATGAATCATGAAGTTAGCAAGCAGGTACAGCAAACAATTGATAAGGTAAGCACTACAGTGGCCTTTATTGCAAGAAGATACAAGTTCTGTAATTATAAAGGTGACAGTTGGACGATTCTGTACATGTCCTATCTGTCTACCACAGACAAAAGAGACTGCAGATACTGGGATCTGAAGGGTAAAAATAATCTACTGAAGAAACTCAGCAGGTCAAGCAGAATCAGTGGGAGGAACAGAAATGTTGGCATTTCAGGCTGGAGCCTTTAAAGTTTGATGCTTGTGGCCTTCACTAGTCACAATTTTAAAATAAACCTTTTATTGGTGATCCGAAATATTAACAGTTCTTTTTTTTTTCCTCCCACTGTTGCAATTTGATCCATTGATTGTTTTTTGATTTGTTTACCCCAGGAAGAATATATTTTCAATAATAGAAAAAAGTTGTTTCAAAAATTACAAACCTAATAAAATACCAACAAAATTTATATACATTATCTCCATAAATATATTCAAATTATTGAAATATATTAAGTAATTTCAGTTTATATCAAGAGAAACTTAAAGTTTAAATCACAAGAACAGATTCAATAGATATTAGAGTTGAGAACTTATGCCAATCAGGACAAGATGAAACAACAACTGACAGGTTAATGTATTAGGAAGAGAAGCTTAACTAGCTGACAATTTACACACTTGGCAGCAGTTACCTGAGGGACTACATCTTGCAGAAACGTGACAACACTCTCCATGTAGGACTGTTCCCTGAAAAATAAATACACAAATATTTCACAACAGAACTCAAAACATAAAATCACACACTTCTATCTGAAAATAACTGGAAGATTTTGTTTTGGGAGCTAAAGAAGGAGAAGAGAGAATTCAAATTTTACACACAGGGCTTCCAAATCTGATTAAAGAAAATAAAACTCTGAATTAAATTCAATCAAATTACACCTTGTTTCTTCTCTTAACACGCACCTTCCTGATGCACTACTTCCCCAAACTAACTGGAAAATGAGATTTCATTACACTATTTCACAGAATGCAAATATTATAGCATGGAATTATTCAATTCAGCAAATTAAGTTAATGCCAGCTCACATACCCTTGCACAGCCCTCCTGATCAAAATCCCATTGGATAATTCTTGACGGTCAAATAACCTTTCCCTTTCACCTCGATTATTCACATTATGTAGCTTTGTGTAGGTTGTACTCAGCCTGAAGAAAACTGAGGTCCTCCATCAGCCAGCTCCCCACCATGACTACCAGCCCCCCTACATCTCCATCGGGCACACAAAACTCAAAACGGTCAACCAGTTTACCTATCTCGGCTGCACCATTTCATCAGATGCAAGGATCGACAATGAGATAGACAACAGACTCGCCAAGGCAAACAGCGCCTTTGGAAGACTACACAAAAGAGTCTGGAAAAACAACCAACTGAAAAACCTCACAAAGATAAGCGTATACAGAGCCGTTGTCATACCCACACTCCTGTTCGGCTCCGAATCATGGGTCCTCTACCGGCACCACCTACGGCTCCTAGAACGCTTCCACCAGCGTTGTCTCTGCTCCATCCTCAACATCCATTGGAGCGCTCACACCCCTAACGTCGAGGTACTCGAGATGGCAGAGGTCGACAGCATCGAGTCCACGCTGCTGAAGATCCAGCTGCGCTGGATGGGTCACGTCTCCAGAATGGAGGACCATCGCCTTCCCAAGATCGTATTATATGGCGAGCTCTCCACTGGCCACCGTGACAGAGGTGCACCAAAGAAAAGGTACAAGGACTGCCTAAAGAAATCTCTTGGTGCCTGCCACATTGACCACCGCCAGTGGGCTGATAACGCCTCAAACCGTGCATCGTGGCGCCTCACAGTTTGGCGGGCAGCAGCCTCCTTTGAAGAAGACCGCAGAGCCCACCTCACTGACAAAAGGCAAAGGAGGAAAAACCCAACACCCAACCCCAACCCAC
Source organism: Narcine bancroftii (assembly GCF_036971445.1). Lineage (NCBI taxonomy): Eukaryota > Metazoa > Chordata > Chondrichthyes > Torpediniformes > Narcinidae > Narcine > Narcine bancroftii. The sequence goes on along the minus strand of NC_091482.1, from coordinate 2,795,866 downwards.
CAATTTTCCCTTGCAACCGCTGCAATCGTGTCTGCCTGTCCCGCATCGGACTGGTCAGCCACAAACGAGCCTGCAGCTGACATGGACTTTTTACCCCCTCCATAAATCTTCGTCCGCGAAGCCAAGCCAAAGAACTCTAGTGTACAAAATTACTTTTTTTTATTATTATATACTCTTGATTTCATTTTAGAATATGGACTCCATGTTTTTATTACATCTTGTACACTGCTATGCTTGTGTTAAGGGCAAGCTTTGCAAACAGAGTTACAGTCTGATTTCAGGACAATTACAGTAGAAGTCCAAAAATACAGATGCCAGAAATCCGGACCACCTGAGAATCCAGACTTATTGAAAATTCTCACACTTTTTTTCTTAAATTTAATAGGCTTTTGTGTACATGCATGCGTAAGTGCCACAGATGCACAGCAGTAACAAGTTGACTTTAAATGAAGCATGCTGTATTTTCTTATAAATAAACTATCAAAATGTATCTGTTCATCTCTTACTTATTCCTCCTTAAATTTGATTTTTAAAAGTACTGCCTGAGAATCCAGACCAACCCAATCCCCAAGCAGTCCATATTTTCAGGGTTCTACTATATTTGGCCATTCCAACCATAATTTCTCACCTACACCACTATTATCGCACTGCAACTCCAGTTCAAGTAGCCTTTGTCATTTTAAACCAAACTGCAAATCCAGTGCACAGCAAAAAAAAGACAATGTTCCTCCAAACCATGGTGCTGCATAAAGCAACACAAGTCTACACCAAAACAGCGTAAGACAACACAAGACTACACTATTACTATGCAAGACAAAATAAAAAAAACTACACTAGAGTACAACCTACACAAAGCTACATAATGTGAACAGTGCAAGCAATACAATAATTTTAAAGGCACAGTAGAGTTAAGTTACAATATACTCTGGATATTAAACATCTGATAGCTTGAGTGAAGAAACCACCACATAATTCATGCCCGAAAGATTCAACACCTATGCCAATGGCAGGAAGATGAGTATGGTCCCCCACAATGCGGCCAGCCTCCACAGACACAGTGCATGAAGAAATGCTCGCAATGGTGGAAGAGACACCCGAGAACCTCCTCAACTGGCCTCACCATCCACCTCAGAGCCCCGCAATGTAAGACGACGCAGACTCCAGAACCCCTGAACCAAGCCACCCTCCGCAGAACACGTCACAACATCCCCACCTTGGTCACCAGCAACAAGCAACGCCGAAGACTTGGAAGCCTCATGCTCACAGCAGACCCCACAGCAGTCGAGGCTGCATAGCTTCGTAGCTTCTTCCCAAAGGCCTGTTATTGCTTGGCGATTTACATATTGCAACATCTCACGATGCTCTACCGTCCATTCTTTCCAATTAAAAATTGTGCTCGGTGCCTTATTTAAAAAGTTACAGTAGCACCAGGTCCGGAGAGGCTACTGCCGCACTGCCATCTTGAACCAGGAGCAACTCTGTTGCTCTTTTACCATTAAACAAAAAAAAAGAGGTTATTTGGGTTTCACAAGCCAATCAAATCACCAAAAATAACCCCACAATTTCATCCTATGGTGTCATAGTGTTTCAGAGAGACAGCACAGAAAAAGGCCCTTCAACCCATCAACAGTAATCCCACATTGTCAACTACAACAACCTTCCCCCAAGATTCTACCATTCATCCACTAGGAGCTACTTACAGTGGACAATTAATTTACCAACACTTTGGGATGTGGTGAGAAACCAGAGCGCCCGGTCATAGAGAGAATGTGCTAACACCACCCAGAGAGCATCTTCATCAAGCCCGAAACATTGGTCATCATATTTCTTTATCTTTGCTGCATAGAGTACTCTGTTTGACCTGCGGAGTTTCTCCAACATTATTTTTACCACCCTTATATTACCCTTCCCTTAATTATACTCTTAGTATTGTTCTTTCATCAGTCCATATAAATCTTATCTCAAAACACCAAAATCAGCAGGCAAACTTCAAATTCTTCAAATAAACCACATTAAAATTTTGTGTCAAAGTTTCCCGAGCACCTTGGGCACGTCAGCTCTAATTAACAAACTCTCGTGCCACATCCTATCAGAAAGCACGACAACAGTGGGCCTTGGAACTCATGATTTTCCTGGGTTTTGAAATCAAGAATCAAACCATCCAAAGCCAATCCAAACCTTATCACAAGGACATGTAGCTTTTCCTAAAATTAGGATTTTTCCCTCAAAATCGGTTTCAAATTCAATTTCCTTTCGACCCAAACATTTTTCCGGTGAGGTTATTTTACTCCCATAGTGGACTTGGGGTTGGAATAAGTTTCAGCCAGCGTTTATTTTACTCCCTTAGTGGACTTGGGGTTGGAATAAGTTTCAGCCAGCGTTTATTTTACTCCCTTAGTGGACTTGGGGTTGGAATAAGTTTCAGCCAGCGTTTATTTTACTCCCTTAGTGGACTTGGGGTTGGAATAAGTTTCAGCCAGCGTTTATTTTACTCCCTTAGTGGACTTGGGGTTGGAATAAGTTTCAGCCAGCGTTTATTTTACTCCCTTAGTGGACTTGGGGTTGGAATAAGTTTCAGCCAGCGTTTATTTTACTCCCTTAGTGGACTTGGGGTTGGAATAAGTTTCAGCCAGCGTTTATTTTGCTCCCTTAGTGGACTTGGGGTTGGAATAAGTTTCAGCCAGCGTTTATTTTACTCCCTTAGTGGACTTGGGGTTGGAATAAGTTTCAGCCAGCGTTTATTTTACTCCCTTAGTGGGCTTGGGGTTGGAATAAGTTTCAGCCAGCATTTATTTTACTCCCTTAGTGGACTTGGGGTTGGAATAAGTTTCAGCCAGCGTTTATTTTGCTCCCTTAGTGGACTTGGGGTTGGAATAAGTTTCAGCCAGCGTTTATTTTACTCCCTTAGTGGACTTGGGGTTGGAATAAGTTTCAGCCAGTGTTTATTTTACTCCCTCAGTGGACTTGGGGTTGGAATAAGTTACTTGGATTCCTTGAAAAATAAACATCTGATAATCTTCAAAAAAAAGGACATGTAGCTTTTCCCATCCTGACCCAAGCGTCACTATAATTCAGACTGTCCAGATATTTCTGTCCTGGGTGAACTCTACTGCAGATGAGGAAAAGTATTTGCTAAAATGTGTTTATAGCAGGAGTACCAAACTGGCCTGATCTCTTTCCACCCGAGGTATCAGGCACCGGCAGGGATGGGTAAATTCCGGCTAAGCGAGTTTTCCGGTTGTTTGGAGTACCAAACTGGCCTGATCTCTTTCCACCCGAGGTATCAGGCACCGGCAGGGATGGGTAAATTCCGGCTAAGCGAGTTTTCCGGTTGTTTGAGACTCATTCCTACAATGCCTAACTAATACCAAAACAAAAAAATACTGAACCTCCACTGAACAAACTTGCATGAATATATAAACCTTAAAGCATTTGACTTTATTTTTAGTCATATTCTTTGAAAACATTTAACCATCACTGCAGGTTTATCCCCCTTCATGGAGCCACCCAAAAGACAAACAATATCATAATTAACCCACCCCCTCCCTCAAGTTTACAGATAAAGACTTCTTTGGCTTGGCTTCGCGGACGAAGATTTATGGAGGGGTAATGTCCACGTCTGCTGCAGGCTCGTTGGTGACTGACAAGTCCGATGCGGGACAGGCAGGCACGGTTGCAGCGGTTGCAAGGGAAAATTGGTGGGTTGGGGTTGGGTGTTGGGTTTTTCTTTCTTTGTCTTTTGTCAGTGAGGTGGGCTCTGCGGTCTTCTTCAAAGGAGGTTGCTGCCCGCCGAACTGTGAGGTGCCAAGATGCACGGTCGGAGGCGAGATCAGCCCACTGGCGGTGGTCAATGGGGCAGGCACCAAGAGATTTCTTTAAGCAGTCCTTGTACCTCTTCTTTGGGGCACCTCTGTCTCAGTGGCCAGTGGAGAGCTCGCCATAGAACACGATCTTGGGAAGGCGATGGTCCTCCATTCTGGAGATGTGACCCACCCAGCACAGTTGGATCTTCAGCAGCATGGATTCGATGCTTGCGGACTCTGCCAGCTCGAGTACTTCGATGTTGGTGATGAAGTCATTCCAATGAATGTTGAGGATGGAACGGAGACAGCGCTGATGGAACCGTTATAGGAGCCGAAGGTGATGCCGGTAGAGGACCCATGATTCGGAGCCGAACAGGAGCGTGGGTATGACAACGGCTCTGTACACGCTGATCTTTGTGTGTTTCTTCAGGTGGTTGTTTTTCCAGACTCTTTTGTGTAGTCTCCAAAGACTTACTAATACACTTAATAAAAGACTCTTACTAAACAGGAATAAGGAGATACTTTAAGAGAGTCACCCCAACAGCCAAATGGCATCAACCAGCTCTTCATCCTGGGCAATGCCATTTTATTCAAACACAACTTTATTCAAACAGCTGCTCCAAGCAAAACACGACCAAGGCACTCCACTGGCTGAATATTTGCTCTCATCTTCACCAAAGGTTTATGTGTTACTTCAGAGAACATTTACTTGTACAGTTTTAAACTTTTGTTTAAAGATTTATTTATTCATACATTTTTATTATTTATTTACTTATGCTCTTCTATTTTTTTAAGCCGGTTACTTGCAGTTGCCAGTTGCTTAAATTTCAGAGAACTGGAGTTTTACTGAATATAGTCTTCATTCCCAAAATAAATATGACACATGTAGATGGCTTGCATCGAGCCTGAGTGGCTATAATCTGCTTTGTGCAGAGTTTGGTGTGAGTTGTTGCATGATGAATAGAGATCCATGTAGGACTGTATTTGCTGAGCAAATTATTGACATTGCCTTCACTATCGTGGAACTGGATTTGCTTGGTCACACTGACTCACAGAGGACATGCTATTTGGGTAGAGGAGATAAAACGGGAAAGCAAAATTAAGCCAGCAAAGTCTGGACAGTTTCAGAATTCAGAAGTGTTAAAACTGTAGAAGGCACCACCTCGAGGCCAAAGGGATTTATTTCATGGATTGCACAAAAGTGCTCGAGAAACTCAGCAGATGATGCAGCATCCATAGGAGGTAAAAGGCAGTCAATGTTTTGGGCCTGAGCTCTTCATCAGGAACGTTGAAATTCAAGCAGATGCCAGAAATAAAACATCAGGAGAGGGAGGAGGAAAAGGGTTAGGAGCAAAAACTAACAGGTGAGAGGGTAGACGAGAAAGAATCTGAGAAGTGATAGGGGAAGAGGCAGAGAGCAAAGAAGGATAGGTCTTCATTCCTACACAATCATGGGTTCATCCATTGCCAGGGTGAGGCCAAATGTAAACATGAGGAACAACAAAGAACATAATGACATGAATTTTGGGTTCTCACAGGTTTAGATACCCACCTACTCCAATACAGTTCTACTGTTTCCATCCATCCTTCACCTGCTCCCATTCTACTTTCCTCATCCCACCACCACCACCTCCCCTCCTCCTTGTGGTCTCTTCCTCCACCTGTCTCACCACATCTCCCACCTTCCCTTGTCCAGTATCCTATCACCTCTTAGCATCTCCACAGCATTCTGTTTATACTTGCTATCTCCCCTTTCTCGTTTAGTCTCAACAAAGAGCCCCAACCCAAAACAATGATTTGACCATTTCTCTCCATGGATACTGACTGACCTGCCGTTCCTCCAACCTCTCTTCATTCATTCATTCAAGAGTCCAGCATCTGCAGTTTTTGTGCTTCTCCACAATTAGAAAGCAGAATGACTGGTTGCATTACAGCCTGGTTTAGAAACTAGACTGCCCAAGAAACAGACAGCTACAAATAGTGTCTAACCTAGTCAAATTCATCACAGTACTGACCTCCCCTTCATTGACTGCCTCAGTAAGGCAGTCAACGTCATAAAGAGCACCCTCCATTGCCCGAGTCACACTCTCCTGTTGATGCTACCTTCAAGAAGGAGGCAGAGAAGCCAAGGTCTGACCCTTGTTGCTTCAGGAACATGCTCTTGAAGCTCCTATTACTAGCACTCTTCCTGGAACATCAGAAATCTGTTTGCACTCTTGCAACATCACATTTTTTTCACTAACTGCAAATGGGAGTATTTTCAGATTTCAGATTTATTGTTAGAGTCCAAACATGGCATCACATACAATCCTGAGATTCTTTTTTCCTGCAGGCAAGGCAGAATTACCACTAATTTGTAGTGCAGACAAAAACTGTACACAGCGTAAACATGTAAACAAAGAACTGTAAACAGATAATGAATGTAAACAAACTGTAGTACAATACAGAGAGAACAAAAAGAAAATCGATGAAGTGCACAAGAAAGAGTCCTTAAATGGTCCCTGATTGAGTTGGTTGTTGAGGAGTCTGATGGCAGCAGCGAGAACAGAGTATGTGCTGGGTGGGGTGGGTCCTTGGTGATTGCTGCTGCTCTCCAACAGCAGTGTTCCCTGTAGATGCACAGTACAACTCGGGTCTATGTCAGATATACGGTTTTTTCGGAGAACTGGTCCTTTTTTTTTTTTTAAACAGCCCAGTAGCAATAGCAAATCACAACAACAAACAAGAAGGGAAGGTTTTTAAAGAATTAAAATAATGTTTAATTCTCACAAAAAAAAATGCTGGCTGCCGCCGATCACCAACATCTTCCCACCGAGGCCCACTCCTGCCAGGAGCCTGACGTCCCCCCAGGAGCCCAAGGTCCCTGGTCAGTTCGGCTCCAAAGAAATTTTGGATAAATGAGGATTTCAGATTTGTTTCGGATTTAAAATTTTTCAGATAATTGAAGAAATTTGCCAGGATTTCTGGTGTCATACGAAACCTCCACTGACTCCTGGGGAAGTAGAGGTGCTGACGTGCTTTCTTCAGGATGCTATTGGTGTGTTGAGTCCAGGAAAGATCCTCCAAGATAGTGACTCCCAAGAATTTAAAATTGCTCACCCTCTACACCTCTGATCCCCCAATGATCACAGGATTGAAAACCTCTAGCTTTCCTTTCCTGAAGCCAACAATCAGCTCCTTAGTTTTGGTGGCATTGAGTGCAAGGCTGCTGTTGGTGCACCATTCAGCCAAGTTTTCGATCTCCATCCTGCATGCTAACTCATTCCCTTCCTTTATACAACCCCCTACCATGGTATCGTCAGCAAATTTGTAGATGGTGATTTTGTCATTATTTATCTATCTATTTCACATTTATTATCTTTGTTCATTCTTGTGTGGCAATTTATTCTCATTGTTTGTGTAGCTGCATCGTGCTTATGTATTTAACAAGCACTTGTCATATCTCATGATACAGGATAGATAAGAAGGTAAAGATGCCATTTGGGATACTGATCATAGAGCATGGTAAACCTTTACCAGACCACAGCTGGAGTATTGTGTACAGTTCCTATCATGACCTACTAGAGAGGAGGAAAAGTAGATTTATCAGGATGTTGCATGGGATAAAGTTTTACACTTTAATGAGGGGAAGAATAGGCTGAGTTTGTTTCTCTTGGAGCCAAAGAGGCTAGGGGGGACCTGATAGAGGTATTCAAAATTAGGATGAAAAAGATAATGTGGAGAGTGAGAAACATTTTCCCCCATATGGAGATATGTGAATCTAATGAGCATGGATTTGAGAAGTTAAAGGGGATTTGGAAAAAAAAAAGTGGCATTACATTCTACAGCACACAGCCTGTGATAGTGGTGGAGGGAAGTACTGTAATACCAGGATGTGTTCTGGAATTGCCAAAGCATAGAATGCTCTGGACCAAATATGGCTGCAGTCTCAAAGAACTATAACGTTATGAAACACAATTTAAGTTTTATAAATCCATGTTGTCTCTGCCCTGTCTCTTAATTATTTTCTGTGCAATGCTGTAATGACAAATTCCAACATTATTTCTATAACTTACACACACTCACACCACCTTTCTGCATGCTGGAATTCTAATTTCCTAATTTTGATGAAAGGTCATCAATCTGAAATGTTAACTGTTGTCTGTTGGGAGTTTTCCAGCATTCTCTGCATTTGCTTTTGAACAACACTTAATCAAAACAAGAACATTCAATGAAGTGTTCCGCAATCTTAAAACTTTAAAGCAAAACCAACACTTCTCTTAAGCAGCAAATGTGTTTGGTGAAACAATTCACATAAACAAATTCCTTACGTGACTGCCTGATGTCGGACCATTATTCCCCCAGAACAGCGGCTGGAACGACGTGGAGAGTCTGTAGCCATAGCTTCCCTTCACTACAAAATTTAAAAGAACCCAAACTGTTAGTTTAATCTCAAATCAAGAAAAAAACCTACATATAGAACAAACATCATTCTTAACGTCATGATGTCCCAAAAGCACTTCCCAGGCAATGAAATATTTCATAATTGTAATCATGTACACCTCAAAAATGGATGAAATGACCAGTGTGTAAAAGTAGAAGACACAAATTTCTTGTTTATTTTCATTGTGTGATGACATTGTTTAATGGGTTTAATGTATCATATAGGTTGAACGTTGAGTGGGTGGAGAGGTGGGGTGAAGGAGGGAGGGGAGAGGGGAAAAGGGGAGAAAATGACACTATATATTCAAGAGGAAAATTTTTTTGTGTATTTTGGTTAGTATGGTTCAGAGTGTGAAAAATAAAAATAAAAATTTTAAAAAAGCATTTAGCCACAGACTCAGACAAAAATATTCCCTGAACTTCTTACCTAACTTGCCTTGCATGTGATCATAAATAAAGTTGGAGTAGGGACAGAGGGAACGTTATCTTCACACAAATTAAGATGTCCCCAACAACACAATTCAATTCGAACTTCATAAAAGAATTAGGGCAATATTGTTTTATTTTCCATATGAGCCATTTGGTCTCAATCTCTACTTTCAGAGCCAACATAAAGGCTTTTCCTTTTTGTAAGCCCACACCAATTTGAAATGCAATTTAGGATGATGAATAATGAAATTTTATATCAGAAGCATACTCAATTTGTTTCTCCCCGGGAGAGACAAGGTTATTGGTAGATTAGTAATGTTGGGGAGAATATTAACCTCAATCTTTGAAAATTGCTATGCAAAAATCCATATGAACTCTACTGAAAGAGTTATATGATGGTTTGTCGATTACCTGAGATGGTATTGATTTGATTCACATCAAACTTGCAAAAAGAATGCTTGTGCAAGATTTTTATTAGATGTTGGAAATGCTACATAGCTCAGCATATCAAAGTATAATATTAGCTGGGGTATATTAAGGAGTATTTTGTGCAAGAGTTAACACAGGTGATGCTCAGAAGATCAGTGTACAATATTGGTATTAGCATATGAAGGAGTATGTTGAGGAGGGTAAAAGTTCATTCCCACCTTACTTAGAGGGTCTCATTATTGCTACATGCTGCCATAACTCACCTCATACCAACCAACCTCATTGGGGTGGTGCGGTTAGTGCAATGGTGTTACAGTGCCAGCGATCAGGTCAGGGGTTTGAATCTCTGGAGTTGGTATGGTCTCCCCACGTCTGTGGGGGTTTTCCCCAAGGGGTCTGGTTTCCGTTTGAAAAGTACTGGGGGTTGCAGGTTAATTGGGTATAAATGGGCAGCACGGGCCTGTGGGCCAAAATGGAATGTTATTTTCTGGCAAGGATGAATCCAGTAGGTGGAAGGCCTTCAAGGATGAAATTTTGAGACCACAGCGATTGCATGTTCCTGCCAGGAATAAGGGTAAAATTAGCAGACATAGGGAACTTTGGTTTTCAAGGGATATTGGAGACTTGGTAAAGAAGGGGGCTATATGTGATATAGGCAACAAGGAGCAAATGAGCTATTTGCAGAGTATAGAAAATGTTAGAGAATAATTAAGAAGTAAATTAGGAAGCCAAAAAGAAGACATGAAAGTGTTTTGGCAGATAATGTGAAGGAAACTCCAAGGGTTTCTACAAGTCTATTAAAAGTGAAAGGATAGTAAGAGTCAAAATTGGACCCCTATAAAATCAGAGCTGTCATCTACGTGTAGAACCTTGTGAAATGGGAGCAATCTTGAACAATTTTTTTGCATTAGTATTTACGCAGGAAATTGGCATAGTGAATAAGGAAGGAAGGGAAACAAACAGAAGTGTCGTGGAAAATATGGAGTTTAACGATAAGGAGGTGCTTGCTGCCTTGCAACAAACAAAGGTAGACAAATCCCCTGGACCGGATATGATATTCCCCCGCACCTTGAGGGAGACAAGTGCCGAAATTGCAGGGCCCCAGCGGATACATTCAAAACGTCCTTAGTCACGGAGGAGGTGACGGAGGATTGGAGAATAGCACATGTTGTCTTGCCTGTTTAAGAAGGGTTCCAAAAGCAATTATAGGCCAATGAGCCTGACGTCAGTAGTATGTAAATTATTTGAAGGATTTCTGAGATAGAATATCTATATATCCTGACTGTCATCACCTGATTAAGGAAAGTCAGCATGAATTTATGCGTGGTAGATCATATTTAACAAATCTTGGAGAGTTTTTTGAGGAAGTTACCAAGAAAGTTGATGAGGGAAAGGCCATGGATGTTGTTCGTATGGATTTTAACAAGGTTCCACACGAGAGATTGGTTCAGAAGGTTACGACACTAGGTACACATAGAGAGGTTGCAAACTAAATTTGAAAATGGCTTGGTGGAAGAAAACAGAAAGTCATTGTGGACAGTTGCTTCTCAGACTGTTGGTCTGTATCAAGGGATTTTTTTTTTGGACCATTATTATTTGTTATCTATATAAATGACCTAGATCAATGGTTCTCAACCTTTTTCTTTCCACTCACACACCATTTTAAGTATTCCCTATGCTATAGGTGCTCTCTGATTAGTAAGGGATTGCTTAAGGTGGTATGTGGGTGGAAAGAAAAAGTTTGAAAACCACTGTTTTAATCGTACCTCATTGACTCGTTATGTGCACGGTTTCATAACTCCAAAGGAAATGGGCCTTGACAATTTTTCTCAAGCAAAATATTTCAGTAACAATTGGGTCTCGAGCAGTGATTCTCAACCTACCCTTTCCACTCACATCCCACCTTAAGCAATCCTAGTAATTACAGAACACCAATGGCAGAGGGATTACTTAAAATGGTTTGTGAGTGGAAAGAAAGAGGTTGAAAACTATTGACCTGGATGATAACGAGGTGAACTGGATCAGCAAGTTTGCTGATGACACAAAGATGGGAGGCGTCGTGGACAGTGAGGAGGATTTTCAGGGCTTGCAGAAGGACCTGGACCAGCTGGGAAATTGGGCCAGTAAATGGCTGATGGAATTTAATGCAGATGAGTGTGAGGTGTTGCACTTTGGAAGAGCAAATCAGGGTAGGATGTACACAGTAAATGGTAGGCCATTGAGGAGTGCGGAGGAACAGAGATCTGAGAATACATATACTTTTTCCCTGAAGGTGATGTTGCATGTGAACAGGGTTGTAAAAAAACCTTTTGGGTGTCTTAGCCTTTATAAATCAAAGTATTGAGTATCAAAGTTGGGCTGTTATGTTGAAGTTATTCAAGTCATTGATGAGTCCACCCTTGGAATATTGTGTGCAGTTCTGTTCGCCCAGCAACAGGGAAGATATCAATAAGAATGAGAGTGCAGAGAAGATTTACTAAGATGTTGCTGGGTCTTCAGGAGTTGAGTTACTGGGAAAGGTTAAACAGTTACTCATTGGAACAAAGAAGAAAGAGGGGAGACTTGACAGAGGTTTATGATTATGAGGGGTATAGATACAGAGTATCTTATTTTAACAGGGGGGGGGGGGGGAAAGCTGGATATATGCTGGTGCCAAGATGTACCAAAACCCTGGATTTTACTTATAAAGTTAGTTTGATAAGAGCTTTCTCCAACTGCTTTCATGCAATAATCAAGAGACTTGCACAATTCTAATCATTAATATCACAAAATAGAGTATCCATTACTGTACTAATAGCTAGAATATGTAGAATCTATTGTGCTGTGTGCATTAAGAAAGGTTATTCAATACATCTACCACAATCAATATTTATTTCAATAAAAGTTACATAAATAATGAATAGGAATTCATCTATATTAACCAGGATATGCACAGTAAGTCAATAATCAATACATTTATGAAAACACAAATGGGCCTGAGGTTTCATTGAAAAATTAGTGGTTTGAAGAAAGTCATTCACTCTTAGATCAGAGTGAGTGCAATTCTCTCTCATTCAAAACCATAAATTTAATTTCATGAAAGCATCAACATTCTGGGACACAGCAGTATCTTCTATATAACAGGAAACTAATACCTTTCTAGGGTAAGATGGAGAATAATGTACAGAACTTGAAATTACTTTGCACACCACTGAAGCTCAACTCAATAATAAACAAAACAATGTGCTGGAGGAATTCAGCAGGTCCGTCAGTATCAGTGAAATAAAAAAAAATTGTTGACATTTCAGGTAGGGACCCTTCATCAAGACCTGAAACATTGGCAATTCATTTCCTTCCATTGATGCCGAGTTCCTCCAGCAGATTATTTTTCGCTCCAGATTCCTGCATCTGCAATTGAACATTTCACCTCAGTAACATTCAGTCCATCAATGTATGAAATCTCTTTAAATGTTGATAATGCAAAAGCAGTAGAGTTTTTCAAGAGAGTCGAAGCTACAAAGCATAGCGAGGTCTGCATAGCACTCGTGTCGGTAAGAGAGTGACCTGATTGATTTTCTTTCAATCATTAGCTGAGAGGGACTATTCTCAACATAAATAAAGATTTTGACTAAGTGTAGCATCGAGAAGCCTATATAAAAATGAAGACAGTGGGCATCACAAGCTCCCTACTCCAATGGTTGATTCCATACTCACTCAAACAGAAGTAGTTATTAGGGGTGTTGGTGATCAATCATTTCAGCTCCAGGATATCACTGCAGAAGTTCCATGACTTAACTACTATCATCCGCTTCAAAGATCTTCCTTCCACCCCAAGGTTAAACACTGTGATGCCATGTGCAATTTCTAAGCAAAGCAAAATGTCCACACAGGAGTATCATAGCCAGTATTGTTGCACCAGGCTGAGGAACAGCTTCTTGCCACAGGCAGTGAGAATGCTGAACGACCAAAGAATGCTCACACTAACCATCTGAGACTCTCGTATTCATTAAACAATATTTATCTTTTTGTATGTAAAAATGAAATACTTGTCCTACATATGTATTGTTTGTCTGTATGTATGTGTAATACCGAGGACCGGAGAACACTGTTTCCTCGGGTTCTAATTGTATAATCAGATAATAATAAACTTGACATGCATTCAATGATGAGCTGAGAGGTGCAAAACAAGGGTGCAGATGAAAACCATCACAAAGCCCCCATCATCAACATCCTGGGGAATCACCACTGACCAGAAGTTCAACCACCAACTGTATGAATACCATTGCTGAGAAGCCCCATTCACATTTGCGTCCCACTAAATCAGCCAATCAGTCCTGGGATAGGAATGGGGGTTTGGCCTTTCACACTTGACCACTCCTAACTGTGATACTGAATGCAAGGAGCCATCCCCAGGGTTAGGACTGTTCTACCTTCTACCAGTGACATTGTGACTCATCGAGCAATGGTGAACCTGCCCTAAATCCTGATCAATGTTTTATGATCTTATATTTGAACAAAATTAATCATACATAATTATAACATAATTAAGCTTTATGAGCCCTTCAGCCCTTATTGTTTTGCTGATGTTAAACCTTTATAAGGGGCCGTGGGAATGCACTAGCCATAAATAGCAAGAGCGGACAATTTTTAAACAGCTTGGGAAAGTTGGTAGTGCTGTGGTAGCACACAATTTATACACCGTGGGAAAGCTGGTAGCACTATTGCATATAATTTATAAATACTGTGGGGGAAAAAGCGATGGTGGACCTGCCTTTCCAGAATTTCATGTGGCAGAGAAAAAGCTGTGTGCACGGTTGTATGCACAGGGCACTCATGGAGGGGTTTCTCTGCCACACAGCATTCTGGGAAGTCAGGTCCATCATCATTTTTTCCCACGATCTTTATAGATTGTGTGCAATAGTGTTACCAACTTCCCCAAGCAGTTTAAAAATTGTCCGCTATTGCTATTTATTTCCTCTCTCTCTCTCTTCCCCCCACTGCGACTTTCCCACGGCAAAGTCTATACCTTCATTTTAATCTTTTCTTCCTTCACGTTCCTGCACTCATGCAAATCTTAGGTCATTTCAATCACACAATGCAATTGCCTGTTTCACACTTGCCTGATTGCAACATCGGCATCTTCAGATGCCGGGGATTGTACTAGGGGTCAAGGCAGTCAATGTCTGGCATGAGATGATGTCATCTGATGCCAGCATTGAGAAGATTTTCCTTTCACACTAGGTATTTTAAAGGCCGTTTGACCATTAATTCCCAGGACCACTTACAAGCGGATAGAGTTAATCAGAGCCTGATTATCCTACAACCCGCAACTCACCACCTGACACTGCCAAACCTTTCCATCTATATGGCATCATCAGGAACAATGGAGTGCTCTCTGCCTACAGGGATCACTACTGGTCCAGAACATTCTAGAAGCTCCATATCACATACGAAATATGATTAGCAAGTTTACAAATGACATAAAAGCTGTGGTTGTTGATAGTGAGAAGGATATGGGGGAACCGCAGGGTCTGGACCCAAGATGGCAGCGCCCATGTTCAGAAGCAGCCTCAAGGTGTTGCAGACTCTGGGGGAGCAACAACAGACTGGTTCAGGGTCCTAGTAACGGACAGAACACCCCCAGTTGAGGAAACTTTGGTGAGGTTTCTATGCCTCTTGTGAAATTAAAAGACAGATTAAATTAAAAAAAAGATTTAAGACTCTTTAGAAAGCAGCATTTCAGATGTCGTACCAAATCTCTGCAAACTCGTGAGGAAATAGAGGCGTTGACGTGCTTTCTTCAAGATGCCATTGGTGCGCTGGGTCCAGGAAAAACCTAAATTTGCTCACCGTCTCCACCTCTGATCCCCCAGTGATCACTGGATTGTAAACCTCTGGCTTTCCTTTCCTGAAGTCAACAATCAGCTCCTTAGTTTTGATGACATTGAGTGCAAAGTTGCTGTTGGTGCACCATTTAGCCAAGTTTTCAATCTCCATCCTGTTCGCTGGCTCATCCCCTTCCTTTATACTACCCACCATCATGGAAGCTCCAAATCTTCCCCTTCCTTAAGCTTGACATGGTCCCTCTCCCCGGTGAACACTGAAGTATTCATTAAGGACCTCCCCTACTGAGGCACTGGAATCCAATTTTAAATCCACACATTCTATCCTTATTTTGTCAACACTGATACAATTTAAAACAGTAACTAAAGCAAAATGCAGCAGATTTAACACCAGATTCTTTTGCAGTGTAAACCTGATGAACTACAGCGTCACTCTTGGCAGGAAAGTATAATTATAGGCTGAACTAATTGCAGAGGCAATTTCCAGTGTAAATTTAGACTCAAGTCTTTATAATGGGAAAATTGTCCAGCGAGGTAAATAATGCAGTATTAAGCAAAAACAAATTGGAATTCAAAATAAAATTTTCTCAAAATCAAAGTCAGATCACTTAAAGGGAATTCAGAAAAAAAACACAAAAGAATATTGGAAATCAGGAATTCTTTCTCCAATGCACAAGTCCCCATAAGCCGGCATATTGGACCATCCTCAAATTTTAAAAATGTCACCTCAAAATCAGGGGTTATCTTATACACCAAGTATAAAATCTGAACTGACAACAGTCTCACCACCACTGCCATCTTCCTGCTGGCTCCGACACAATCTTGCGCATATCCTGTTATCAATTACATCTCAGCGGTCCTCCACGGGTCCATCTGCCCAGTCCGACTGCTGTCGCCTCTGTGCAGGCTTTAAACAGCCTGTTACAGGAGCCGATGATTGTTTATTTTAAAATATGCTAATAAAATTAAAACCTTTACAGGGTAATTTGGGATTAAAATTTTGTGATTTTCTTTTAAAAGCATCCTCTGGTGCCAGATTTTTTGTTTGGGGTGGGGGGGGGGCATCTTATACAAAGACTATAGCCCAAAACATACATTTTAGGTGGAAAATCTGGGTTTGTCCTATACAGAGTTATCCTAAACAATGGCATATATGCTAATCACTGGTACAATGAGTGATGTTAATAATGAGAGTGAAATGTTCAAGAACATTGAGTAATATGAAACTAAGATAGGTAAATGGAGTCGAAATAACTATTGTCTGTGGTCTAACTCAATAACAGAGCAAGCTCAAACTGAAGATACTGTTCATATCTGCATTCATCCTCAAAGACAATAACATTTTTCTCCATTATTTCAGTGGTTAGAATAGAATCCATAATAGGAGTATATTTCATGTGGTGCCAGGACTGAATTGGCTCAACAGGTAAAGCCTTTTCTTATACATACTAAGCTTCTTAATGATTTGCACCAACACAAGATAAATTTGCATTCTAGATTGAAGCAGCATCCTATTCCTGCGCCTTTCCCTTATTTTAGAACAGGGGGTTCCCAACCTTTTTGTTCCTCTGTACCCCTTAGGCATTTTTATAGGTTCCCATGTCACCCTAAAAATTAAGGATTTAAAAAAAAACATGACATTGTGCAATCTGACTGCAGATTACACCATGTATTGTACAGTAGTGGTTATTCTCTCAGACCCAATGTACCCCCCTGAACTGAGGGTACATGTACCCCAGGTTGGGAAGCCCTGTTTTAGAAGATAAAGATTTTGCCATCGTTCTGTAGTGCATTATCAGCAACACAAAGTAAAATTGAATTTGATATTCCATGTTATTATCATGCTTGATTAACAAGATTAGATCCACAGAGAGGGTGCAGCGCCATCCTAGGAGAGAGCCCCAGGGAGAGTACAGCTCTGTCCTTCTACCCAGTGCTATCCCAGGAGAGCACCACAAGGAGAGAGCAGCCTTGGCTAATAAGTTTGTGGATGACACCAAAATTGGTGGTGCAGCAGAGAGTGAAGAAGGTTATCGAAGATTATAGCAGGATAGATGAACTGAGACAATTGGCCCAAGAATGGCAGATGGCATTTAACTTAGCCAAATGCAAGGTATTGCAATTTAATAGGTTAAACCAGGACTGGATTTCCACAGTGAATGGCAAGGCCTGAGGAGTAAGATAGAACAAAGAAAATGGGCAAACAGGTACATTGTTCCATGAAAGTGGTGATAAAAGTAGACAGAGTGGTGAAGAAAATATTGGAATATTCGCCTTCATCACTCTGGACATGAAGTAAAGCAGCAAGGACGCCATGTTACAACTGTACAGGATGTTAATGAGATCACACTTGAGAGTTTTGTATACAGTTCTGGTCATGCAACTATAAGAATGATATCATTAATCTGAAGAAGGTGCAGCAAAGATTCAGTGAATGTTGACAGGAATGGTGGGCTTGGGTGTTCAGGAGGATGGAGAGGCTGGGACTTTTCTCCAAGGAGCAAAGCACGCTAAGGGGAGAGCTTATAGAAGTTTGTAAAGTCATGAGGGCCATAGATAAAGTTAATAGTTATAAGCTTTTCCTCAGGGAATGTAAAAACTCCAGTGCACAGATTTAAGATGAGAGAAGAAAGATTTAAAAAGTGACGAGAAGGGCGTACAAGAAATATTTGACTGTTCTTGGCCTGTACTCATTGGAATTTAGGAGAATGAGTAGGAGATATCATTAAAACATTTTGAATGTTGAAAGGCGTGGACAGAGTAGATATAGAAATGTTGTTTCCCCTGATGAAAGAGTCTAGGACAAGAGGGCACAACTTCAGGATTGAAGGGTGTCCAACTAGAACAAAGGTGCATAGGAACTTCCTTTGATAGAAGGTGGTAAATCTATGGATGTTGAGGGGTCTATTTAAGGTAGACTCTTGATTAGCCAGAGCATCAAAGTTATGGGGAGACAGCAGGGGAGTGGGGCTGTGGGAAAATGAATCAGCTCATAATTGAATAGCAGGACAGACTCGATGGGCTTGTATGGTCTTATGTGGACTTTAGCAAGGCCCTGCATGGTAGGTTGGTGTGAAAGGTCAGATGACTGGGGACCCAGGTGGTCAGAAAGAGGTTTATTTTTATTAATTGGAGCATATTTCTGCTCCTATGTGTTATGGTACCCTATCCACACACAGGATAATGGGTGCATCGTACAAGGGGTAAACCAGGGGACAACTAATATTCCAAAGATATTTAGAAAGGTATATCAATAAAAGAGGCTTACACAAAAGTTTGTAGACACTGTGGAAAACCTAGCAAGTCAAACAGTGTATTTTATACAGCAAAGATACATCACCAACGTTTGGGCTTGAGCCCTTCATCAAGGTACGAGCAAGGTATCAGCAGGTGTTCAAATAAAAAGGCCAGGAGGAGAAGCACGGTCCCAAAGGGACCAAAGGTGGATAAGCAGCAAGCAAGGGAGGGAGGGAGGAGGGAGGATGGCTCTGTGAATGGAGAGGGAAGGGGAACAGATAGTATGTTAGCAGAAACCAGAGAAGTCGATGTTAATGCCATCGAGCTGAAGAGCCCCCGGACAGAAAATGAAGTGTTAATCAAGAGATTGGTGAGGAAAATCTGATACCGGTTGAGCACCATCAGTGGGAGAAAAATGGCCTTCATCCCAGCTCACCGAGTCCCTCCAGCACCTCCATCCAGCCTCTTGTGTAGCCCGAAGTGACGAGGGGCAGGGGCCAACCGCGGCCACACGAAGCATGCTGAGGGGGAACCAGTTTACCCTGCTCCAGTGGGACCTGGCCATACCCCCCCCATACCCTGGCGGGCTGAACCCCTGAACCGGCCAAAGGCAGTGGGCTTCCCGATGGTACGAGAGCCAAGCCCTGGGCACCCTCGCCCCTCCGTCCCCTCCCTCGCCCCTCCCTCGCCCCTCCCTCCCCCCTCCCTCCCCCCTCCCTCCCCCCTCCCTCGCCCCTCCCCCCTCCCTCCCCCCTCCCTCGCCCCTCCCCCGCCCCTCCCCCGCCCCTCCCCTCCCCCGCCCCTCCCCTCCCCCGCCCCTCCCCTCCCCCGCCCCTCCCCTCCCCCGCCCCTCCCCTCCCCCGCCCCTCCCCTCCCCCGCCCCTCCCCTCCCCCGCCCCTCCCCTCCCCCGCCCCTCCCCTCCCCCGCCCCTCTTTCCCTCGTTCCCTCTTTCCCTCGTCCCTCTTTCCCTCGCCCCTCTTTCCCTCGCCCCTCTTTCCCTCGCCCCTCTTTCCCTCGCCCCTCTTTCCCTCGCCCCTCTTTCCCTCGCCCCTCTTTCCCTCGCCCCTCTTTCCCTCGCCCCTCTTTCCCTCGCCCCTCTTTCCCTCGCCCCTCTTTCCCTCGCCCCTCTTTCCCTCGCCCCTCTTTCCCTCGCCCCTCTTTCCCTCCCAGTCCCCTCCGCCCTCCTCTTTCCCCCCAGTCCCCTCCCCTTCCCCCGTCACCTCCCCCTCCCATCCCCTTTCCCCCAGTCCCCTCCGCCCTCCTCTTTTCCCCTCTCCCAGCCCCTTTACCCCCAGTCCCCTCCCCCTCACCCTCCCCTGTCCCCTCCCCTGTCCCCTTTCCCCATGTCCCCACCCCCTCTCCCCCCCTTTCCCTCCATGTACCCCCTTTCCCCCCATATCCCCCCGTCCCCCCCTCGTGTCCCCCATGTCCCCCCCTCGTGCCCCCTTTCCCTCCATGTCCCCCATGTCCCCCCTCCCCAAGCGGTGTGCCATTCCACACAACACACCGGGAATCACGTTCAAAGAAAATGGGTCACGAACCCGCGATCTCCTCAGCGGCTTCACTCGACGGCCGCCACCGACCGGGACTCCGCTTGAACGACAGCCGCTGCAACCAATCGGATGACAGATCGACTCTCTGGCTGACGGCGATCTACCAATCGGCGTCATGTGGGCGGGCCTTTCTCGGTGTCGCCACAGAAGCCGGGCCTTCGTTTCCCCTCAGCGATCTCCACTCAATGCACCTTTCCGCCTTCTCCATCGAGGAAAGGCCACGTCTCGACGGCGTGGGGAGAAACGCCCGACTCTGCCCCGTGATGACTCCTCGTTTTGTTTACATCGAGTCCTCGCGAGTCTTTCAGCAACCTCTCGCCGGGGCTGCCGTCAATCAACGGTGTCGGCCCCGCCCACTGGCTCACGTGACAGGGGCGGGACATGGCGCACGTGGCAGCCTTGCCCCGCGCCGGCTGTCAATCATCCAAATGGCCGTCCTTGACCTGATCCAATTGAGCAAGAAGCGGAGGATGTTGGAAACAGGCAGGGGGTCACACGGGTCAAGGCTGGAAACGTGCAAAGACCAGCTTGTTTTAAATTACAGAAAGGTGCTTGTGATGGAGTGCAGGCCATCGTTGCAATTGCAATTAAAACAGTTCTTGCACCTTCGGGTCATTGAGCAAGGTGGTTCATCTCAATTCTTCCATCAGGACCATCCCTCTGTGACTTCCTCGTCCACTCATCCCTTCCCCTGCGGCGGCGGCAGGAATTGCCACATGCCCCCACACCTCCTCCCAAACACGCCTTTAAACACCCAACAATACTTGTGGACCCGCCAGGGTGATTGACTGTATCCTGTGCTCCCGTCATGGCCTCCTCCACATTAGAGAGACGGTGCGAAGACTGGGAGATCGCTTCGCTGAGCATCTTTGCTCTGACCACAGCAGTGACAGGGATGGCCAATGGCCAACCACTTCAATTCTGCACCGTACCCCTTGTCCTGACAATAACCACACCAGCAGTGTGAGGATAAGACAGCTTTAATGTGCACGAAGAGGTCTTTTCTCTCTGCAAGACCAACCTGGAAGGCTGGAGTGCAGATCTGGACTGCTTTAGAGACAAGGTCACCAGGATGACCCCTGGTGACCGAGTGGTGGAATTACAGATCACCAAACCCCTTGCTGACATGTCTCTGCCCTCATGTACAAACCTCTCCAGGGGAGGGGGTTAACAGAAATACCACCTCCACCATTTCCTCTTGACCATTCAATTCAATTCACCATCCACTTAATTTTCTCAGTGCTCTGTTACAATTGAAAGTTTCCAAAGCAAATCCAAATTCCGGACATTTATATCAATGGACCACAGCCCCAGGGAACACAGGACTGTTCAGGACTACATTTATTCTTCAATATTTCTAACTCATGTTGATCATTATTTTACAAGCCTCAATAATGCAATTCAGCAGTGTGACCTTTGTACATTCAACCGCTCCACCCCCCCAACCTTTTTATTCAGACACCTGCCCGTTTTTGCTTCTACCTTGCGAAGGGCCCAGGCCCAAAACACGTTTGTGTATTGCACTTGAACCTGGATCTGCAGACATTGGTTAAAAGATCAACTCACTAAGAAAACTCCCAGAAACTGCAGGGTGATAGCAGACAGATCATTTGTTTCAGTAACTTTGAACTGAGGGATAAGCAAAAGCCACAAACACAGCAGGAGATTGGAGCATGGACCTGTTATCTTCAGTCTCAGAGCATTCAGTGGAATCCCACAGGGAGAACATGCAAACTCCATGCCATCAGCGCCCAAGGTAGGTCTGAGGCAGGGCAAGCAATCGTCAATACAAAGAATCATTAAAGTGGCCCTTTCCTCTACTGAGGAGATTCACTGGGAGCATTGCTCAAAATAGGGCTCAAGGAATTTTATTGAGGACTCATACCAACTATCACACAGGATCTTTGACCCACTGCCATCAAGAAGGAGGTACAGGAGCATCAAAATCAGGACTGCCAGGCTGGGAAATAGCTTCATTCCACAGGCTGTGAGATTGATGAACTGCATCCGTGACCTTGGTTCTCTTATAAATAAAACTAGTATATTCCAAAACATTTACACATTTTATATTTTTTATGCATTTATGTCATTATTATGTGCTGAGTATTGTGTGTGAGCACTGTGGTCCAGAGAAATGCTGGTTCGTCTGGTTGTATATGTTCAGCCAGATGATAAACTTGCTATTATTGTCAGGGTGGCACCCCAACACATCAGCAACTCTGCAGTGGTCACTTAGAGACCTATCATGGACACACATCTCCTCACTTGTCAAGAAGGCACCACAGTGCTTCCTGAGAAGACAAAAATGGGCAAGGTTACCTGCCACTATCATGTCAACCTTCTATTGGAGCTTGGTCAAGAGTGTCCTGGCCAGTGTGGTACAGTTGCTGCAGAGAAATGGAACGGAGGTCAATCCACAGGACCATAAGAGTGGCAGAGTGGATCACTGGAATCACCCACCCTCCAATCAATGTGATCTACCAGGATCATTGTCTGAAGAGGGCACTCAGTCATTAAGGCCCCCCTTCCACCCTGTAGACAGCATCTTTCAGCTGCTCCCATTGGAAAAGAGATGCAGGAGGATCAGAGCCAGCACCACCAGGCTGAGGAACAGCTTCTTCCCACCCGCAGTGAGAATCCTGAACGACCAAAGGAACAGCTTACACGAACCATCCGAGACTCTCATATTTACAAAACAATATTATTTTGTACATATGAATACCTGTCCTGCATATATATTGTTTGTCTGGTTACGTCTGCATGTTTTGCACTAAGAACGCTGTTTCCTCGGGTTGCACTTGTGCAATCAGATGACAATAAACTTAAATTGAAATAGGATGGGGTGGGGGGGGGGAAAACGGAGACAGAGGGTGTTCCATCGAACAGGGCAGCTCATGAGAACAACAGGAATCCAGTGATTTGGGGGAAAGGAGAGGAAGTGAAATGGACATAGCAGGGATGGAAGGGGTGGCAGTGAATCCCTGCACTCACCTCATCCAAGGCTCCATCGGTCCCCAGCTGGCCACGACACACACTCTCCCTCTCTAAAGAGGCAGCCCAGCTTCCCGCACGTCAGAAGGAAACCCACTGGCAACAGGATGAGGACACATGGGTATTGATAAGAGCCATCATTTTATTTAGCAAAACAGTGGAGTAACAAGGGACTAATACTTGGAAACGAGAGCTTTCAAATATATATATCTATACACATATATATATTAATACAAAATTAGTAAAACTCCATCTGTAATTGTAGCAGCACCATCAGGTATTAGGGGGTTGTGAGTGAAGATCCCACAGTGATAAAGGAGGATTTAGCAAGTGGACGAGGCGAGACCCACAAGATTAATTTCTTCATCACCCTGAATTAATTACAAGCTCAGGGTTAAGAACAGGAGGCCATTCGGCCTCTCCGGAACTCAGTTGGGTCACGAAGAAATCAGACTGTTTGGTGCTTTCAGGATGAGTACATCGAGAGGTGGTGATTTTTTTTTTTACAGACAGACACATTGCTCACTCTCTCTCCCCCCCACCCTCACCCCCCCCCCCCCCCCCTCCACCGAGCAGGTCACCTTTTGCACTTAAAAACATGCAAATACATTTTAAAAGGCTGGCCAGTGATTGGTCAGTTAGGAAGGAGCAGGGGTCAAACAGAAAGGCTGCACAGCAGCCAATGGCCAAGGTACCTAGAAGACGGGTCTGTGGTCCTCGTGCCGGATCTGTGTAGGAGCCACACCAAAGTTCCTGAGCACTCGTTTACTGAAGGCACGCACACGCACACCTCCCCCCCCACAAGCGCGCACATGCACCTAAGTGTGCAGCACGCACATAAGCGTGCGCAGACACTTGTGAAAAAGAGGCACACACACTCAGGAGTATACAGATACACACACAGGAACACAAAAGTACACACACACATACAGGAGAAGGTGGGGAGACACACACAAAAGCATAGACATCACAGGAACATGCAGGCACGCACACATGGACACCTACAGAGTATGTAAACATGCACACACACAGCGCCAGCTTAACAAAAAGATATATCTGTATATTGGTTTGGAACATCTGCGTGAATGGACAAGTACTCCTGATGAGAACATCCGACCAAAGAAAATCACAACTGGTTAAAAAAGAAATCCCAGACAGCAGGTCTCTCAAACAAAGGAAGGGCGAATAGTGCCTGCCTTAATACGGGAATAAAATGGCTCCAAGACCCTTGGGAAACTGATTTAAAACATCTATTCTCTGTGCTGAGATTATTTGCTTCCTGTATAAATTTCCAACCTTAAAAATAAACAAAAGCAAAAGCAGAAAGGAGTTAAAACAGATTCATCAGAAGGCTGGGGTTGGCAAAAGGAGGTGGGAGGTGGAGATGAGGCCAGTCTGACCTGGTCTGCAGCCCCACTCCACTCCTCCATCCACCCTCTCACTGATAGACCACACAATTTGGCCAGAGTTGCCACAGCTAATGGCAGGTGGGGACTCCCAGAGAACAGTTCAGACCAGCATGAAAAGAACCCAGTATTGGTTCCAATCACATAGACGATGAAAGTAGCTGGCAACAATTTTTTTTGTGGGGGTGGGGGGGGGGTGGTGGTGGAAGAGAGGGGGTACCTCTACCCTCATCTCCAGGCTCAACCAAAGAGGCTAATGAGGGGAAAGAGACCAAACCTGGACACTCAGATCGATGCACCTCCCAAACTTCAGGGGGAGGGGGTGGGGGGGTGACAATGTTCCCTGGTGACTGTGGGTGAGCGGCTGACTGGGAGTCGGGCCAGAGAGGGAACCTTGCACGATAACTGAGTGAACAGTACTCACAGCGGCGCTCCAAGTCAAACGCAGATGCTCATTTTCCATTCTCTTTACAGATTTTTAAAATAATTATTTCCTTAGCCCGAGGCCTCGATCCCCCCCTCCCTTCCCCACCCAGAGCAATGTGCCCCCCTCCTCCATTAGCACACGCAGATAGTCTTCCTGTGCTGGGGGAGTAGAGCGTTCCTCAGCCGGCGCTGTCCCCTCAGGCTCCTCCGTGTCACCTGTTTGTCTGTGTTCCTGCGCCTGGGTGGGGCCCCAGGATTTGTCCCGGCTGGGCCCCCTCCGGCACTGCCTCGCCCCCCCCTTGCCTTCAGTCTCTTGGCCGAGGAGGGGGCTGCCCCGTTCAGCTCCTCCAGCGTCCGCTTCAGTCCAACGCCGACCCCATCCCAGCCAGGCCGCATCGTCCAGGGTCCCCTCCGTCGGTCCCCAGCCTGGGTTGCTGGCCCTCCCAAGTTCTCTGTGGCCATGGCAACCTCAGCCGGCGGGCTCCTGCCACTCCAGGGCTCTCTCCTCGCCAGCACAGGGACGAAACCGGAGCAAAACCAAGTTGGGGACATCTCGTCAGCAGCCTGTCAGGAGAGGATAGGGAAATTCAGAAACAGGGGAATATCCAGCATCCCGTCTGGCTGCCACCCTAGGGTGCCTGCAAGGAAACTGGCAGGTACCCGTCCCCAGCACCTGCTTCCCCCACCCCCCCCCCCCAAACGAGAGGCACTGAGGATTTTCCCCCACCTCCTACCAAGTGAACCAGTGAGGACCCTGGTCATCACGAACCCTCAGAATCAGCAGCTTGAGGTGCTTTATCCTCCCAGGACTCAAGCTCAGACAGGTGGGGATGGGGTGGGAGCAGGGAAAAGGGGAGGGGAAAGAGGAGCACAGCCCAGCCTGGTTGTACTGAGGGCCGGGCCAGGCAGCTCGTTCTCAGTGGGGTGGGGGCATCTTCTGTACTCATATTTGCAGTGCCTGCACCCAGCAGGAACTGCTGCTACAGAAGGTTGTCATCTCCAGGGAGCTTGTGCCACCCAACCCATTGCCTCAACCACAACGGTGTGTTCTGGGTTGGGGGGGGCAATGAATCGGACAGGGAGGGGATGGAGAGAGTGGGGAAGGGTGATTGGAAAAGACAGTTCAGGTTGGGAACAGGATGGGAGAAGGGATTGGACAGTTCAGGGGTGGGGAAGGGGGGGTGAGTTGGGGGAGGGGATAGACATTTCAGGGAAGGGGGCATGGACGGTTCAGAGAAATGGAGAGGGGATGGGATGTAGTATGAGGGTGGGAGGGGATGGACAGTTCAGGGATGAGGTAGGTGGGGGAAGGGGACAGACATTTAAAGAGGGGTGGGAGCAGAGGATGGTTCAGATGGACAGGGGAAAGGGACTGATGTTCAGGGAAGGGAAGAGGGGAATGACAAGGAAGGGAACTGCAGAATGGCTCAGGTGCCCAGGGGAGGGCGAGAAGGTGCCATTGCAAGGCTCTCCCTGGTGTACCTTGGGCTGCGGCGAGTTGCAAGGCATCGGTGGCTGCAGCCAGCACTCTTTGGCCTGGCCCGCAGGGCCACCAGTCAGCTTAAGCCGCAGCTCCTCGGCACAGAGCGGGCTGCAGCTGCGGCTGGGCGGGTCAATGCAGATCACCATGGCGCTGGTGTTGTCTGCCCTCAGCATGCGCTGGCGCCACCGGCCCAGTGCCCGGTTCACCAGTAGCCTAGCACTTGTGGATCCTGGCTCCTCCTGCCGGAAGACAAAACCATGTTAGCTGGGTGCCCACAGTCCCAATGAGCTCCCGCCGCAGCAAGCGCCACACCAGAGGCTCTGCACCCCCCACGCCAGCCACACTCTCTTCAACCCCACCCTCCAGAACCAGTGTTATGCACCACCAGATTCAAGGACTCCCACTGCCTCTGAAGAATGTCCAACATAACATGACTTCTTCCCATAGCAGACACACTTCCTTCCATCCCCCCCCCCCCCACCATAAAGCCTCCCTCGCACGAATTTCTTTCCTGCCATTATCAGACTCTTGAATGAACCCCAATATGGTAAAATTATGTTTTCCCTTTGCTCTTTCCCAGCTGATCTCTCTCTCTATAACTCTTTAGTACTGTGTCTTACTTGCTGTACTATGTTCAAGATGTCTAACTGGACTGCTTGCAAAACAACCTTGATCCGTGCACCTTGCCCCAATAAACCTGAACTTGAATAACCAATTATGACTGGTGAAGAGTGGTGATTCATTTTTACTTTTGGGTCTTGTGCTCTCAAGTTTTATGTCCCATCTCAAATCTCGTACTTATTGTCTCTTTTTAATTCAATGACAGTAAAACCCCTGTTATTCAGAATTGAAGCAACTGGTAAAAACATCAAGGAAAATACTCTGGACTGAAACTATGGGTAAACTTTTACAGTATTAAAGTACAGCCAATGGTTGGGTCCATGGGTAAACTACAGTATGAACCAGGTGGTGGGTTAGGTATAAAACCAGTCCCAGAAAACTGGAACACAGAGTATATATACTTGTTGGTAGTCCCGAAAAACAGGGACATGGCGTCCAAAGCATTAAAATTGGCGAGTCTCGCCATCATGCAACACAGAATCTCAAGCGAACAGTGCCAGATACCAGGGGTTTTACTGTGTAATTGCAGTTATTATTTTGACAAAGCACCTGTTCGGCTGCAGCATGCAAGTATTTTGATGCAGATGTACATTGTGCAATGTGTATGACAAACTCATTATCGAGGTTGACCGAGAAGATGCAGTTCTGTGGGGCAGGTCAAGGATGTGGTGGGTGGGGAGAGGGGCCCAGTATCTCACCAGTAATCGCCTCCTGTCCTCGTTGTCGTGGCAGATGGTGACTGCGTCCTGGGCAGGGATCATGTTCCACAGCCCATCACTGCCAAGAATGATGTACTTGTGGTCTCGGCAGTTGATGGTGTGGACGCTTGTGTCTGGTTCTGGCGAGACCACAAACTTGCCACTGTAAAAATCGTAACTCCACAGATCTCCTGCAAGAGAAGACAAGAAGGGATCGGTCAGGCCAACAACTGGGACATAGCCCCCTCCTCATCACCAAACCCAACCCAACCTGCAGCTCAGCCCATTGGAACATGCTGTTAGTACATCCCCGTACCCGTGGTGGGCAGAAATTTTGGTGGCTAATTAGAAACAGAAAGTACCCATAAACAGGTCCTTGGTAAAGACGGAGAAATGCTGGAGAAACTCAGCCGGTCTCATGGGACGTAAAGATGTATTACCAACGTTCCGGGCCAGAGCCCTTCAAAGTTTGAGTAAAAAGCAGGCCGGTGCCTGAATTAAAAGGCTGGGGTAAAGGAAAGAAAGAGTGGGGCAAAGAGCACAGACCAACAGGCAAAGGGTCAGAATTGGACTTGAATAGGAGAGAAAAAGGTAAGAATTGATCAGAGAGAAGGTGGTTCCGTGAATGTAGGGTTGGTGGAAAGGGAGACAGATGGAAAAGGGAAGAGAGAGAAACAGCTCGAGGAAAAGAGATGTATGGATGTTCTCGCCTTTCCTCTCTTATCCTTCCATCTATGTCCAATTATCTCCTCTCCTGCTCTTTCTTTCCTCCTCCCAGCATTTTAATTCAGATGCCTGCCTGCTTTTTACTTATACCTTGAGTAGGGCCTTAGGCCTGAAATGCTGGTAATATATCTTTACCTCCTATGGACACTGATAGATCATTTTTCTGTTTTTATTTAAACTACAATCACAGCATCTGCAGACTTTGTGTTTCACTGAAAACAGGTCCTTTCCTGGTTGCAAGATTTTACATCACTCATATTGGTGCTGAGGTCTCAGTAACTTAAGAGAAGCTGGTGCACCCTACGTACCCGTGTGGCTGCAGCAAGCAACAATTTTGGGGCATGTCTATTTAAATTTCAGACATAAGCACAGTTACAGGGTCACAGGGCCTTCTGGCCCATGAGTCCATGCTCCCCAATTACGTTACAATCCAGTACATTTTGAAGGGTGGGAAGAAACCAGAGCCCCGGGAGGAAACCCATGCAGAAATGGGGAGAATGTACAAACTCCTTACAGACAGTGTGGGATTCGAATCCCAGTCCACTGATGGGACTGTAAAGGCGTTGGGCTAACTATGCCACCCCCACATAGTGGGATATGACAATAGATAATGCACTGGATGTTCCAGCTGCAAGAGGGTCACAGGGTTGGCACTACATGGTGTTACCCAGGCCAATGAAGGGATGGACAAGGTCAGAGTGACACTGTGGCATCCCTCCACCCCCCCACCTGCCACAAGGACAACATAAGCGAGGGGGAGAAATGCCTGCTCCCACACCCCCCCCCCCCAGCCTGTGAGCCAGGCAGTTAGCCTCATTCATCGTCAGGTGAGAAGGGTCACTCCCACCAACAGTCTGACTGCCCATGCAAGTAGATGGGAACAGCTTAGAGGGGTACAATAGGAGAACAGACACTGGGCCGAAGGGCCTGTTTCCGTACTCTTGTCTTCACGGCAAGAGGTGCTGGAGAGTGGTGTTTCTGATTCTGGGGGAAGTTGGGTTGTAAAAGAATTCCTATTGAACTTCTGTAGGTGAACTGTGGCACGTATACCGATTGGTTGGATCACGGCCTGCTTTGGAAACTCAGGTGTTCAGAACATCAAAGGATTCAGAAAGTAGTAAACCTAGTTGAGGCCCATCACTGGCTCCGACCTCCCGTTTACTGAAAACATCTACATGAAATGCTGCCTCAAGAAGGCAGCCAACATCATAAAACATCTCCCTCACCCTGATCACAACGTTCTCGCTGATACCATTAGATATCGGAGCAATAGGCCATTTGGTCTGTCGAGTCCATTCTGCTATTCCATCATGAGCTAATCAATTCTCTCATTCAGCCCCACTCCCTTGCCTTCTCCCCATAAGGGTGGCACGTTTACTCTAGCAGTTAGCGCAACGCCGTTAGAGTGCCTTGGGATCAAGACAGGGGTTCAAATCCTGCGCTCTCTGTAAGGAGTTTGTACGTTCTCCCCTTATGTGTGTGCGTTTTCTCCAGATGCTCCGGCTTCCTCCCATTGTTCAAAAAAAAAATTACCAGGGATTGTAGGTCAATAGGTGTAATGGGGCAGCACAGGCTCGTGGGAAAAAGGGCCAGTTTCCTGTGCTCTGTCTATTTTTGTTTAAATTAAAAATGTAAAAATAACCTTTGACTATACCGATACCCATCAATCTCTGCCTTAAACACACCCAACAACTTGGACTCCACAGCCACCCATGGTAGCAAATTCCAGAGGTTCACCATGCAGTCCAGTACCTCCAAGTTTGCAAAGAGATTTAAATCCAACAGCAAGCTGCCATCTAAATCTCTCCACACTACCCAAACCAGAAACTACCATATCTGCACTACCTAAACATCACTTGCATTAACTGCAACTGCGAGTATTAATTTAATTATCCTTTTACAGTCTTAGAGTGTATTATGCTAATTTAATTTACACAATAGTAGTTAATAACATTGTGTGTATCTGCAGCAAGTACATTTATACATATCAACTCGCGCAACATCCAGCAGGCACAAATCTCCAACTCCCAACATTCATCCCATCACCTGCCCCTCTGCAAACCTGCTCCACATCTTCTTCCATCCATCCCAACCTCCTCGGGAAACTCACCCAGGGCCCTGGCCACCGCCAGGAAGGGGATTTGGTCAATGACGGTGCTCCTCCGCACAGGCCCGTTGTGTGTCAGACGGGGTCGTTTCCACACCACCCGGTTCACTCCTGATTTGTTGATGACACTGTGGAGGGGACAGGCAACAAAGCAGTGAGGGGCAGGAGAGAGAGGGGAAGAAAACCCTGCCCAGGTGTGGGGGGGGGGGAGGGGGGGGTCGTCTGTAATCCTGTGTGGCTTCAAACCCCCATCCTCAGTTACATTCACTCCAGCCCCTCCCAACTGCACCAATTCCCTCAGTCAGCTCCTCACCCCGAACTTACCTCCCTCCCAGTCCCTCGATCCGCTTCTTCTCCTTGGGGAGCTCTGGCTTGTGATCCTGCGTCACCTCCAGGGCGTGGACGGGTCCCTCGCTCTGACCCTGGCCTAGGGGTGGGCTGCCCTGTGCCCCCAGCACCACACCAGAGTCGCCCACATGTGCCACATACATCTTGTCCCGGCAGATGATCACCACGCTGGCAGTGGTGCCAGACGTGCTGGGCAATCCAGTCAGGGTCTTTGGCCAGTCAGCTGCAAAGCAGAGCAAAGAACAGTGAGGTGGAGTTGTCGGGTGTACACAAAGGCCACTGGCCAACCCCCCAAACCCTAACCCTTGTGTTAACTAGGCAGTGACTTCAGAACAGGTCCCAATCCTTGATCCCAAAGATAGAACAAGGACACGAGAAAGTGTACGTCACACAGAGTTATGAACAGGTTCCACCAAACACTGGGCTCAGATTTTAACAGCTGAGGTCACCAGTCTAGTTGGGCAAGTGGGGTACTGTACCCCAATGTTACACCGTGACAGACCCATCCCCACTAGTAATGTACCCTGGTGTTAAACAGTGATAGACCTGTCCCCATCAGTACTGTACCCTAGTGTTAAACAGGGACAGACCTGTCCCCTACTGCAACGTGGTGTTAAACAGTGACAGACACATCCCCACCAGTACTGTATACCCTTGTATGGGAAGGCTAAGGTTGGGGATGCAGGTCAGGGAGAATATTAGTTTGGCATGGACAAGGAGACCCAAAGGGCTCATTTCTGTTCTGCAACGTTCTATGGTTCTATCTCATTCACAGAATCATAGATATGTAGTATATTGACTATTTGACCCTGGCTGCCAACATCAGGAAGAAACAGAGGTTTATGTTGCTTCCATCACGTAGTTTTTAAGAGTGCAGCCTCGGCCCTGAAGTCATCAAATGTTCATTCAATTATTTATAAATGTTGAGGTTTCTGCCCTCACTGCAAACTATTCTCTGAATGGTAGCAGTCAGGCTTGTCCGTGATGACTCCACCAGGGAAACAGGTCCTTCCTGTTCATCGTGTCACAGTTGTGCAGCTGTGCAGCAGGGAACCTTGGTCGCTCCAAGGTGACTTGCTGAACTAGTCTCATTGACGGCAAGTACTGGCATCTGAAGCCAAACACAATCTGCTGGAGGAACTAAGCGGGTCAAGCCATATCACTGGGAGATATTTCGAGCCAAAATTCGTCATTAGGACTGAGGCAAGTTACTACAGGGAAAGTTTGAAGAGGAGAGTTTTGGAAGGGTGAGACAGAGGCCATTTGCCATTAGGGCAGCATGGTTAGTGTATCAGTGAGTGCAACACTGAGAAAGTGCCAGCAATCAAGATCGAGGTTCAAATACAGCGCTGTCTGTAAGGAGTTTGTTCGTTCCCCCCATGTCTGTGTGGGTTCCCCCCCCCCCCCACCAACAACAGTTTCTTTCCACCGTTCGAAAATGTACCTGAGAAACAGTTTCCCCAACTGTACTCTATATACTTAAAATATATGCAAGCTCTGACGGTGAATAGATCTAAATGTAAGGGTGGGGGGGTAAGGGAGGGACTGTTTTATTTGTTGAGCTTGTGAGAAAAAAACTATTAAATATATTGTATATTAAAAATATCACAATGTATAATTTTTGAAAAAAAATAAATTCAAAATTCAAAAGAAAATGTATCAGGGTCTGTAGGCCGATTGGGTGTAATTGGGTGGCATGGGCATGTGGGCCGAAAGGGCCTGTTACCGTGCTTTATGCAAGTCTAAAATTCTCCTAAATCTTTTCTATTCAAATGAATGTCTGTCCAAATGACTTTTAAACTTTACAACTGTACCCGATCCCACCACCTCACACTAGAAACCCATCACCCTTTCTATGAAAAAGTTACCATCTCCCTGCCTTCACCACTTTCATGGATCTATGGATCTAGAGCCACAAGTCCCTCTTTTCTACAGTCCTCTCCAGGATCCTACCATTCACCATGCAAGTTCTACCTTGGTTTAATCTATCAAATCACAACAACTGCTTAACAAGATGAGAGCCCATGGAATTACAGATAAGATACCAGTGTGGGTAAAGCATTGGGTGATCAGCAGGAGACAGAGTGAGAATAAGGGGATCCTATACATGTTAGCTATCTTCCAGTGGGGTCCAGAGGGTCTGCCTTGATGCAGCTTCTTTTTATGTTGTATGTCAGTGATTTAAATTGCAGAATAAATGGCTGTGTGGCCAATTTTGCAGATGAGGAAACAGAGAGACTTGGATTAGGAGAACTGTCAAATTAAATACAATATGTAGTGGTGGAAGGAATAAAAGGGCAGACTATTATTTGGATGGGGAGAAGATTCAAAATCTGGAGATGCTAAGGGACCTGGGAGTCCTCGTGCAGGACACCTTAAAGGTAAACAGCCTGGTTGAGTTGGTGATAAAGAAGGCACATGCAATATTGGCATTTATTTTGAGAGGGCTTGGACTTAAGAGCATGGATGTGATGTCAAGGCTTTATTAGGCACCGGTGAAGGACATGGGGTACAGTTTTGAGCCCGTTATTTAAGAAAGGATGTGCTGACATTGAATCAAATTGTGGAATGAAGCAGATGAGGAACATTTGACACCTCTTGGACTGGACTCCTTGGAGTTGAGAAGAGAGAGAGGGCCTCATAGAACCATTTTGAATGTTGAACAGTCTGGACAGAGTAGATGTAGCAAAGTGGTTTCCCATGGTCAGAGAGACCAGCAGAGTTCCTCCAGAATTTGTGTTTTATTACAATCACAGTGTCTGTAGGCTTTCGTGTTTCACCCCCTTCTCCAGCATTGTTTTTACTTCAGTGTTGCAGGCTTTAGTGTTTTAAGCAATTTATAGCACTATTTGCAAGTATAATACTGCTGCATAACATTTCTTGACAAGCCCACAGCAATAAATTCTGATTCTCTGGCACCATAAAGGGTCCCCACCTTGAACGTTGATCCCTGCAGCACATCACTGCTCACAGGCCAGGCCCTCAATCCAAGTAATACATGCTCTGGCTCCTACCGTCAAGCCAATTCTGCATGCAACTGGCCATCTCACCCTCCCCACCTTTGTCCCTCATGATGTTATAAACCTCTGTCTGGCCATGCCTCAGCCTAGGCAGGGAAAATAGTCCCGGAACATTGGCCAGGGAACCCCTTGACGGTCCCTTCTGCCCCATGGCGGGGATTCCCCCCCCTCCCCGACTGTTGCAACTCAGCCGTCGCCTAGCAGCGGCAACTCCCATGCCCCGCACCGTGACGTCACCGCGCGCCGCTCTCCGACGGACCAATGGGGCCGCCGCCCGCCCCGCCACCGGGCAGCTGAAGGGTCGAGCGCGCTGTCAATTTAGCTGCCCGCGGGTTTGAAGGGGGATCGGGGTTCGATCAGGAATGTGACCGGTTCCACGGGTCAGTGTCCACGGCCCGGTCACTCAGGCCGCGGAGAGCAACCGCCTGGAGACTGACCACCCTCCAGCGTGGAGTTTTTAAACACGGGACCTACCCTCTGTTTCCCCAGCACTGAGCTCTTCAACTGGGCTGTGACCCGGAGTGAACGAGCTCTTCAACTGGGCTGGGACCCGGAGTGAACGAGCTCTTCAACTGGGCTGGGACCCGGAGTGAACGAGCTCTTCAACTGGGCTGGGACCCGGAGTGAACGAGCTCTTCAACTGGGCTGTGACCCGGAGTGAACGAGCTCTTCAACTCTTCAACTGGGCTGGGACCCGGAGTGAACGAGCTCTTCAACTGGGCTGGGACCCGGAGTGAACGAGCTCTTCAACTGGGCTGGGACCCGGAGTGAACGAGCTCTTCAACTGGGCTGGGACCCGGAGTGAACGAGCTCTTCAACTGGGCTGTGACCCGGAGTGAACGAGCTCTTCAACTGGGCTGTGACCCGGAGTGAACGAGCTCTTCAACTGGGTGTGAACCGAAGTGAACGAGCTCTTCAACTGGGCTATGACCCGGAGTGAACGAGCTCTTCAACTGGGCTGTGACCCGGAGTGAACGAGCTCTTCAACTGGGCTGTAACCCGGAGTAAAACACTTCGAACCGACCCACCCTTCCACAATATCAACGCTCTCACACTTTAATCCCATTAAAGCCGAGGTCATTCGATGCGCCTTCAAAGGGCTCCCGATCGCGAGTATTCATTAAACGCTTTAATCCTGAACAAGTCGGGGGTTTAGGGCGAATTCAGTGGCCAATTCGGATTCTGAATCTCGCCGCCGTCTTTTGAGCGCCTTGGAAAGCAGCCTCTGGGTGCGGCGTTGAGCGGACGCTCCGGGATCGCTCCCGATTACAGCACCAAGTAAAGGAGGTCTCCCTACCTGAAACGTTCAGGACGGGGGCGGGGGTTTTACAGCCGAATTGAGCCCTCCCGCGCCTGAAACGGCCAGGACCACCCCAAGCCGCAGGGAGGCAGCCCGGGGCTTGCGGGGCTGATGCAGTCGGGACGGGAGGGGCAGAGTTCGAGTGGCCCCGGATCCCGGGGCGGGAGAGGGCGGTTTACAGTGGCCCCCGGACCCGGGGAGGCCGGAGACAGGGAGGGGCACGGTTTACAGTGTCCCCGCGGACCCGGGGAGGCCGGAGACGGGGAGGGGCACGGTTTACAGTGGCCCCGCGGACCCGGGGAGGCTGAAGCCGGCCTCTGGCCGCTGACTCGCCCCGCTCGCTCCTCGCCACTCACGGAGCTGCTTCCACATGGCGTAGTGACAGGCGATGAAGCCCTTGCGGATGGCGCCGCGGAACTCCTCGGGGTCCTCGGACAGGAAGCCCCGCTGCTTCTTGATGCAAGGCCACAGGTTGTCCCGGGCGAACACTGCCGCCTCCCGCCCGCCGTGACCGTCGAACACGGCGAAGAAGGCCACGCCAGGCCGCGGCCGCCGGGCCTGCTCGGCTTCGTCCTCGTCCGGCCCGCGCTCCAGCACCACCTGGGTCACGTCCTCCATGTACTTGCGGCCGCCCTGGTCCGAGTGCACGCTAACCCGCAGCGAGAAGAGGCTGTGGGCGGCCATCGCCGCGGTGCCGGTCCCGCCGCCTCTCCGCCCCAGTCCGCCGCCGGGTATTGTTTACCTCCTGGGCCGTTTGGGCATGCCCGGAACGTCGCCAGCACGTCAGCGCGCACGTCCCAGTCGGCGGAGACGTCACGTCAGCACTCTCGTCCCAGTTGGCAAACCCATGACGTCACCACTTGGGGAAGTTTTCAACCTAACGTGTGACATCACAACCGCCCCACTCCTACGTCATCGTGCATTGTGACAAAACATGGTGACAATTTTGATTACGTCACGAGGACTATTTAAGATAGGCACATGGGTGAAATAAAAATAAAGGGTTATGAGGTAAGAAGGGATGAGTATTTTATTTTGGGAGGAATATATAGGTCAGCACAACGTCAAGGACCGAAGGGCCTGCAGCAGGCTGCAGTGTTCTATGTCATAGCTTGGAGGTGGTGGAAGGAGCATTCCAATTTCATCCGATGGACTGCCTCTGATCCCATCATCTTCCACCCATCCCAGAGACAGGAGTGTTTATTGTCATAGACATGAATACCAGATAAAGATGCACTGACATTCTTCCTTGCTGCAGCCACTCTGGTATTAAGAAACAACAACTACAATGGCATAAATTAATCCTTTGGATTCTGGCCATTTTTTAACAGTTCATCATTAATACTGTACTCTGGACTGGTATGGAGGTGCCAATGCACAGAAAATGACGACAGAAAGTTGTGAATTCTGCCTGCAACATCACAGGCATCAGTCTACACTCCATGGAGGACATCTACGAGAGGCGGAGTCTCTATCCTCAAGGACCTTCATCACCCAAGCCATGCCCTCTTCTTACTGCCACCATCAGAAAAAGGGTCCAGGGGCCTGAAGGCGTACACCCAATGTTACAAAAACAGCTTCTTGCCCTCTGCTATCAGATTTCTGAATGGACACTGAACCACAGACACTACTTCACACTCTTCTTTGCTTTAATTAATTTTTTTTAATGTAATTTATAGCAATATTTGCATCTGTAATGTTGCCACAAAACCATGAATTTTGTGACATGTTCATGACAATAGATTTTGGTTCTGTGCCACCATAAAAGGACCTAATCCGGAACACTGACTATTTCTTCCTGTGGATGCTGCCTGACCTGATGAGTTCCTCCAGCAACCCATTATTTGCCCATCATTCCAGCTTTTATATTCTCTGCCTTTCCCTTCAGCTTGTCCAGATGGTTGGTAGGGTAATAGGACAGGAAAGGTTGGTCAAGAGTCAGGAAGTCAGGGATACAAGTGGAGAAGCACCCATGTCGCTTGCTGTGGCTGCATAGTGGTTACTTCTGTAGTCTGGCCATAGCAACCTCGGTTTGAATCCTAGTCACTGCACTGCAGAGCAGCAGTGGGATTAATTTTTATTAAGAATAATTTGGACAGGTACATGGACGGGAGTGGTACATGAATGGAGAGATATGGTCTGGGTGCAGGTCAGTTGGACTAGGTAGCAAAATAGTTTGGTACAGATTAGAATGGCCAAAGGGCTTTTTCTGTGCTGTAATGTTCTATGATTCCAAGATCTCCCACTAGCTGAGTGGTGTCCCTGAGCATCACAGAAACACCTCCTCCAACTTTGGCTGCTGCCCTTGGTCACAGTGGCAGAAGGTAGGTCAGACCACTGGGTGACTGTCTGCTTCATGGGCTCATTCAACAGTTATCCCTTTAAAATGTGGCCAGTTGTGAACTTTCACTCCTGCTAGGGGTGGGCCCACAACACAGAAGAAGCCGATGAGAAATTTGGGGCTAATACAGTACAAGACCAGGGCAGTTAGGAGGACAGCAAATGGAGAAAAAAAAACCTTGAATTAAACTACATTTATTTCAATGTGAGGCCAACCATGTAAGGGTGGCCTGCTATGGACACTGGAAGACTGGCTGAGTTCCTCCAACATTTTGGTGCCTTTTTATCGTGTAAAGGAAAGATGCCTGCGCCATGCTTTGTCTTGGGACATTATAGCAGAAACATGGCTGAGAGAAGGGTGAGGCTGGCAGCTCAATGTTCCAGGGCACAGATGCCACAGGAATAATGGGGAAGCATAACTACACTACAATAACAAAGCTCAGAGAGGATATTTTTTGGGGAAATTGTCCAGTGAAGCTATACAGGTAGAAACAGGAAGGGAAAAACCACTTTGTGGTGGCTGAGTTATCAACCACCCCAACAGTCAATGGGTTTTGGAGAACAGATATGCAGGGAAAGTATTGATGGCTGTGAGAATATTGGGGTGATTTTACTGGGAGATTTCAACTTTCTTAATACTGACAGGAGTTCAAAATACAAAGGGGTTTGACTAGGGTGTGTCCCAGAGGGCTTCCTCTTGATGGATCTCTTGTATGAGGGGGTGCAACACTGGACCTTCTCTTATGGAATGAGATAGGGCAGTGAGAATAGGGGAATATTTTGGGATCAGTGGCCACACCACCATTACATTTTATATAGATACAGAGAAAGATGGGACTGTTGCAGAAGTTAAAGTCCTAAATTCAAGATTTTAGAGCAATGAGGCAGGCAGTTGCAAAAGTTGATTGGGTCACCAGTAAGAAGATGGGAGGAATCCAGGCATTGCATGTTGCTGTGAGAGGGAATTGATGGCTGGATGATGAGGGATCATAAGGGTCTGGTCAGGAAAACCGAGGAGGCTTAAGTCAGACATATGCAGTGTGGATCAAATGAATCCCTTAAGTAAAAACACAGAAATACTGGAGGAACTCAGCAGGCCTCGCAATATCCACAGGAGGCCCAAAATGCCAGTTATGTATCTTTACCTCCTGTGGACACTGTGAGACCAGCTGAGTTCCTCCAGCATTTCTGTATTTTTACTATAATCACAGCACCTGCAGACATTCATGTTTCACTCAAATAAATCCTTGATGATTATAAGTGTTGATACTTTAGAGGGAAATCAGAAGGATGGAGACAAGAGATGGAGGTCGCAGGCAGGTTGAAGGAGAATCCCAAGAGAATCTACAGGTATATTAAGTAAAAAGGTGGCAAAAAAATGAAATGGCCCCATTAAATATCAATAGGACTGCCATAGGAGATGGGTGAAATGTAAATGAATATTTCTGATCAGTCTTACTGTGAAGATGATGGAAGACAAAGAATTCCTTGTCATCAGAACCCCTGGCAAATTTCTACGGAGGTGTGTTGGAATGTGTGCTGACCGGCTGCGTACGGGAACACCAATACCCCTGAGTGTAAAGCCCTGCAAAAGGTAGTGGACATAGCCCAAGACATCAAAGGCAAACCCCTCCCCACCATCAAGAACATCTACAGGGAACACTGCCGTCGGAGAGCAGCAGCAATCGTCAAGAATCCACACCACCCAGCACGCACTCTGATTTCTCTGCTCAGCAGGCAGGCCAAGAGCTGTCAAAACCATATATAACCCTTTTATTACCAGGCAACATCCACTGCCCTGCCCTCATCAACCCCCTGCCCCACTTCACAGCTTAATTCCCCCTTGTTCCCAGTCCCCCAACTCCCTTCGCTGCTTGATATCAACCACTTTGGAGACCCCTAAGCCAGAGGGTGGTGAATCTGTGGAATTTGTTGCCCCAGGTGGTTGTGGAGGCCGGGTCATTGGGGGTATTTAAGGTAGAGATTGAGAGGTTCTTGATTAGCCAGGACATCGCAGATTATGGGGAGAAGACCGGGCAGTGGAGCTGAGTGGGAAAATGCATCAGCTCATGATTAAATAATGGGGCAGACTCAATGGGCTGAATGGCCTGTTTCTGCTCCTCTGCCTTCGACTTTAGCAAGGCTCTGCAGGTGCGTAAGATCAGAACACTGAGGATCCAAGAGGTCAGAGGGAATGTTTTTCTGATTGGAGATCTTCTCCTTTAACTCTGACACCCTTTAATATCCTGCCATTAATCCCACTTTCCTGTGTGCTAAACATCCCATCCTGTCTCTCCCTCGGATCCTATTCCCAGCATGCTGTGTCCATCAGGGGAGCAACACTGGGTCGTAGCCAGAGGGAGATTTGAATCTAAGAGGAGATAGTGACAGAGCTGGAACTGAACGAGGGAGGGCAGGGCTGGGAGGGGGACATAGGTATTCAGGGTGTGGACTGGGGTGGTGATGGAGTCCAGAGCAATGCCTTTTACAGTCAGTGTGGCACAGCTGGAGGAGATGGGAATTGGAATTGGTGACAGGTGGGGGAGTTTTCTGCTCCAGATTTCAAGCTGGCGAGATTTTGTTTCTTCCCCCCTCAGACAGGGCGGTGGTCTCTGTGCGAGCCCCTGATGTCATCTTTTCACTCCCAGAGAAGGGGTTCTGGCCACACCATACTGTGCTCAGCAGGCAGTTCCGGAACTGGATGTGGGAGAGAGGAGACAGTCAGATCCTGGGGGTGAAGGTTTGGGGAGGAAGAGAGAGAGAGAGAGAGAGAAGGGTAGTGAAGGAGAGGAGTGAGAGGGGGACAAGAAGGAGGTTGAGGTAGTGAAGGATGGGGAGATGGAGATAGAGACTGCAAGGGGAAGCAGTAGAGGCAGTGACAGAAGGGATGGGAGAAGAAGAGAAGATTGGACGAAGGAGTAGGCAGGAGAGGGAGAAAGAGAAGGAGGGATAATGAAAGGAATATTGGTGACAGAGGTAAAATGAGAGAGTGAGAGGGAGGAAAAGATTAATTCTGAGGGAGAGAATAGGGGGACGGAGAGAATGAAGGCTAGGGTAATGGACAGAGGAGGAAGTAGAGTAAGGGAGAGGGGGAGGTAGAGAGGGAGGGAGAGATGGATTATGAGGGAGAGGTGGAGGAAGAGACATGGAGGGAGGAAGAGAATGGATGGGGAATGGAGAGATGGAAGGAAAGGTAGAGATAGGGAGAGGAACTGGGAGAGGGGAAAGAGAGTGAATGAGAGACAGGAAGGGACAGTGGGGAATAGTTGTCTCTAAACATCCAAACGCATTTCACACCCAATAAATCTTGTCAGGTGTCACACAAAATCCTCAAAAACTCCCCTCATCTAAGTGGGGGGAAAATTATAGCGGCCAGTTTACCTTCCCACCCACACGTTCTGGGATGTGGGAGCAAACCGGAGCAGCAGGGGCCAGGACCATTGGCTGGGAAATGGATAAGGCACCAGATAGGTTGGGGCCCTATCGAAAGTGATGAGGGGCATGGATCAAGTGAATGGTCACAGCCTTTTCCCCAGGGTGGATGATTCGAGAGGCAGAGGTGTCGGGTGAAAGGGGAGGGATCGAAGAGGGGAGTCCATATCTAGAATGAGCTGCCCGAGGGAGCTGTCGGAAGCGGCACAGTAACAACATACAGAAGACATTTGGACAGATGTGTGGACAGGAAGATGTTTAGAAGGATATAGAACACTACAGCACAGTACAGGCCTTTCAGCCCACAATGTTGTACTGTCCTAGAGGACATACCTATCAACAAAACTATACCCTCCCAACCTCATTACCCTCTCATTTTTCTTACATTCATGTGTCTGTCTTCTCTTAAATGCCCCAATTGTATCAGCCTCCACCACCAAGGCATTCCAGACACCCACAATTCTCTGTGTAAAAAAACTTACCTCTGATGTCTCCCCTCAACTTGTCTCCCTTCACACATGTCCTCTGATGTTTGCTACTCCCATCCTGGGAAACAGGCACTGGCTGTCAACCCTATCTATGGCTCTCAGAATCTCGTAGATCTCTATTAAGTCTCCTCTCATCCTGCTTCGCAGCAAAGGGTAATGGACAGAGGAGGAAGTAACCTTGCCTCATAAGACTCATTTCCCAATCCAGGCAACATCCTGGTAAATCTCCTCTGCACCCTCTCCACAGCTTCCACATCCTTTCTATAATGAGGTGACCAGAAGTGAACACAATATTCCGAGGTCTTACCAGAGATGTGGAGATTCGCACATGATCTCTCGACCCCTGAACGCAATCTCTCGACTATTGAAGCCCAGCATCCCATAGGCCTTCTTAACTATCCTATCAACCTGCAAGGAAACCTTGAGAAGTGTATGGATTTGGACCCAAAGGTCCCTCTGTTCATCCACGCTATTAAGTATCTGACATTAACCATGTCCTCTGACCAGGTTTGACCTTCCAAAATAGACCAGATGCCGGCAAATGGGACTGGTCCTGTAAATTCCATGACTTTCCTGCATCTTGGGTGGATCATTGTCTCTCCATGAGGTGTTTAACCTGCATTCCCACTGTTACTCCACTTCAGAAGAGATTACTACAAAACATCTTGTGACTTCCTTCAGTCAAATGAAGCAATGCTCTAACCCGAAGTGCTGTTGAAAAAAAATCTCAGGGTTGTACATCAGGGTTGTCATGATGCGCTCCAACAATATATCTGAATATGAACCCAAAATCAGCCCAGTGGCGCCATCAATGGACAGGCCACCAGGTGGTGGTGGTTGACCTTGTACTCAAAGCTCCTGAGAACTGGCCCACACTCCACGTGGTGCCCTGCCACACTTTCCCACACTTCCATGAAACTCATTGTCTGATTCCTCTTTGTCCGAATACATTTACCAGATTAACTGAAAATATTAGTGGGGGTTGGGGGAGGGGGAGAGTGGATTAAAAATGTGTTGAAATATCCATAAAATCTGCTGGTCAAGAACCAATTCAGGTGAAGTTCTGCCTCACCTGGAAGATGTGTCTGTGGCCCTAGGTGGAGGGGATGGGGAGGCTTTGCACTTACTGAGGTTACAGTGAGCAGAGATAATGGGGAGGGAGAAGTGGACCAGGGATCCCTGCAGAAAGCTGAGAAAGGTGGGATGGATGTGGTTGGTGGTGGGATCACGCTGAGGTTGGTAAAAGGATGAGGGGATGGCATGGCTGGTGGGGTGGAAAGTGAGGCCCAGAGAGGCTCTGACCTTGTTCTGCCTGGGAGTGGGGTCGGAGGGAGGGGGGGGAGAGATGGGGATGAAAGTGACGATCCAAGCTTCATTGATGACAATAACAAAGCTTGTTAACCATTCTCCTGCAGACGTTGGTGAACAATAGAGATTGAAATGTCAGGCAAGCAGGAGTGATTGATGGCAGGACAGAGTGAGGTGAGTGGTCATGTTAGTGGTGGCACAGTTCACACAACCCTGTTACAGCGCCAGTGACTGAGGTTCGAATCCCGTGCTGTCTAGAAGGTGTTTGTACGTTCTCCTCCTCCCACCATTCAAAATGTTCTGAGGGTTGCAGGTCAAATGGGCGGGCTGGGCTCATGGGCCAAAAGGGCTTGTTACCATACTGTATGTCTCAATTTAAATTTAGTTCTTGTAAATACAACAGAGTTCGCAACCCCCCCCAAACCCCCAACCCCCCAGCCCCCCCCCCACCGCGCAAGACAGGGGAAGAGCTGGCTATACCTGTTGGTTCATGAAGACATAGATGATGGGGTTGTAGA
This sequence comes from Narcine bancroftii, assembly GCF_036971445.1. NCBI lineage: Eukaryota > Metazoa > Chordata > Chondrichthyes > Torpediniformes > Narcinidae > Narcine > Narcine bancroftii. The sequence goes on along the minus strand of NC_091482.1, from coordinate 2,752,958 downwards.
TGGTGGCGGTCTTTGAGAAGTAGGAAGGCATAGAGGTCAGGGTTGGCTGAATCCTGATGTCCTTGTCAATGGCCACCACCATGGCAAAGCTGGCATAAGGGAGCCAGCAGAGCAGGAAGGCCATCATCATGGCGATCACCATGCGGGTCATCTCCCGCTCAGCCTGCTGCGTACTCTGGCTGTCCTTCTGCTGTTCCGCGACCTGCGGAGAGAGGGGACACGGCTCACTCACTCTCACTGGCACTCGGCAATGTTAGGTCACAGCACTAGGACTGGACCGGTGTCCCAGCACACTTTCCCAGGACAGGAGTTGCACACAAAATGAAGCCCATCACACACTCCTGGGGTCAGACACAGAGTGATAGTCCCTTCACACCATCCCACCACACATTCCTGGGGTCAGACACAGAGTGAAGCTCCCTTCACACCATCCCACCACACACTCCTGGGGTCAGACACAGAGTGAAGCTCCCTTCACACCATCCCACCACACACTCCTGGGGTCAGACACAGAGTGAAGTTCCCTTCACACCATCCCACCACACACTCCTGGGGTCAGACACAGAGTAAAGCTCCCTTCACACCATCCCACCACACACTCCTGGGGTCAGACACAGAGTGAAGCTCCCTTCACACCATCCCACCACACACTCCTGGGGTCAGACACAGAGTGAAGCTCCCTTCACACCATCCCACCACACACTCCTGGGGTCAGACACAGAGTGAAGCTCCCTTCATACCATCCCACCACACACTCCTGGGGTCAGACACAGAGTGAAGCTCCCTCTACACTGTTAACAAGAGAGATCCACCCCAGCTGACCTCTGCTCCTTTCCTGAGGACTTCTCCCTGTGGAGGGAGCTCACAGTGTCCTTTGTGTCTGGTGGTCTTCCAGATCTGGTGTTGGCAGAGGTTGAAGTGTGACCTAAAATGAGTGGTCACAATTCTGTGGTGATACAACTACTACACCAACTGCATTAGGGTTGAAAACTAAATACAGTGATAAACATGGCATTAATCCACATCAAAGAATGTTTGCTCGGGGGTAAAATTCCTACTTCTGAAGTCCCAGCTCTGCTCCGTGACTTTCTCCACTCTCTCTTCCAGTCACACTCGGAGCTCACTGCACACACGACTGTGTGACTGGAATCACGGTGGCCCCAAGGAACACCAGTGAACTATCTCAATAATGCAGGGAGGTGGCCACGTACTCCATCCTGTGATCAGTTATCAGGCTCTGAACCTGCCTTGGCTGGACTTGTACCCTCACCCTCTGGGGTTTACTGGCTTCAGACCAATGAGGTTGAGTTTGTTCTTGTTAACCCAGAGACTACCACAAATACTGGGGTGTATACCCCCCCCCCCCCCATTTTACAGCTGACTCAGGATGAGGGTCCACATAAACAGAACGGTAGAGCATGGATCACTGGAACAGGACGATTGACTGTACTCACAGCTCGCAGGACCACTAGCAAGCTGGCGTAGGAGAAGACGATCAGGCTGAGGGGCATCAGGAAGCAGGTGACAAACAGTGTGACCACGTAGGTGTTGTTGTTGGTCCCACCTGTGTACCAGTTGGGCCCACAAGACGTCCGCAGCCCTGGGGAGTAGAAAGGAAACTCGCCTGAGCGATGAAAGCAAATTGCACATCAGTACTATAACAGGAAATCTGCTTCACTGGGATTGTGCGCGTGTGTGTGTGTGTGTGTGTGTGTGTGTGTGTGTGTGTGTGTGTGTGTGTGTGTGTGTGTGTGTGTGTGTGTGTGTGTGTGTGTGTGTGTGTGTGCACACGCATTCTCTGAAGATCCAGGGCGTTGAGGGAAGGGAATAACTTAGCCGAATCCATGAAGAAATGGAGCCACAAAGAAAGAGCAGACCTGGCAGGAGAGAGCAGGCTGGTCACGAGGTGAGAGATGATCTCTCAGGGGTTGTTACCAAAGTGAAAGGGTTTGGTAGGCAGCAGATTATCAACCCAGGTACCAGGGCTGTAAATGTGATACCATCATTAATGAATCTGTCCAGATATCATGAGGAAACGGTGAAAAATGAACAGCTGTCAGGCTGCGGCTGTGGAGGCAGGTTGACACTCTGGGTCGAGATCTCAAGTGTCGAGGGTAATAAAGAGGTGAGGGGTAGGGATGAGGCACGAGCTGGCAGGAGCAGGGTGAATACAGGGGAGGAGGAGGGCAGGATGGAGAGAGCAACAAGGGCAGATGATACAAAGTTAGGTAGAGAAGAAACTCAGAGGCTGCAGAAGGTCTTAGACAGATCAGGAGGCTGGGTAAAGTGGCAAGTGAAATATAATAATGGAAACTGGACAGTCGTGCACTTTGGTAGAAAAAATAAACGGGCAGACTATTTTTTAAATGGGGATAAAATTGAAAATACCCAGATGCAAAGGGACCTGGGAGTCCTCATCCAGGACGGCCTGCAGGAAAACTTGCAGGTTGAGTCGGAGGCGAAGAAGGCAAATGCGATTGTGGAGTTCAATTCAAGAGGAATAGAATACAGAAGCAGGGATTTGATGCTAAGGTTTTATAAGGCACTAGTGAGTCCTCACGGAGAATTGTGATCAGTTTTGGGCTCGTTATTTGAGAAAGGATGTGCTGACATTGGAGAGGGTTCACAAGGATGATTTCAGGAATGAAAGGGTTATCATACGAGGAGCGTTGGATGGCTCTTGGCCTGAACTCATTGGAATTTAGGAGAATGAGGGAGGGAATCTCATTGAAACATTTTGAATGTTGAAAGGCATTTACAGAGTCGATGGAGAAAGGTTGTTTCCCATGGTGGGAGAGTCTAGGACAAGAGGGTACAACTTCAGGATTGAGGGGCATCTGCTTAAAACAGGGATGCGGAGGATTTCTTCAGCCAATCTGTGGAATTTGTTGCCACAGGTGGTTGTGGAGGCTGGGTCATTGTGGGTATTTAAGGCAGAGACTTAAGGCCGGGCAGTGAGGCTGAGTGGGGAAATGGATCAGTTCATGACTGAATGATGGGCAGACTCGATGGGCCGAATAGCCTATTTTTGCTCCTGTGTCTAATGGTCTTTGAGGTGATGGATGGAAACAAGGAAGGGGGAAACCAATGGGAGAATGGACCAGTCGAACCAGCTGAGGTAGGGGGAAAGAAACAGGGTGGTTATGTGCTGGAGTTATGTACAAAATGATTACAAAGATGGTGATTGTGGGGATACAAGACAAGTTTGCCCATGGGTGTTGAGGGAAGGAGGTTGAAGCTGAAGGTGGTGAGACAATCAAGAGGACACCGACCAGCAGTGTCCCCTGCGGGAGTTGTCGAGGGACGTGTGGTGCAGGGGAGGGTCCCTCCCAAGCGTCGCACCTAGACTTACCCTCAGGGACATAGCTGCACCATCCGAACAGGGGTGGAGAGGACCAGGCCAGCGACCAGAGCCAGGTAAAGAGACAGCCCCCGAGGGCGTGCTGCTGCTGGAAGCGGAAGTTCCCCATGGGTTTGCAGATCACGATGTACCGCTCAAAGGCCAAGATGGCCAGAGGCCAGAGCCCCACGATACCTTGCCGGGAAGGACACAGCATACATCTTAGTCTCCAGAGCCAATGCCGGCCTGACCAAGTCCTAATCAGAAACCAACCCCCCCCCCCCTTCTCTTTCTCTCTCTCTGACAGGATGAGGCCGTTGGCCCTTCCAGCTCATGATACCGCAGCTCGGGGGAGGTGTCATTCACAGGATCTGGGCACCATAGTTAGACCATGCCTGAGAAGGCAGGAGACATAAAGTCACATACACCACATATACTCGTGTAATAGTTGAGTTTTTTGGGTCAAATTTGCGGGGGGGGGGGGATGGGGTGTGTCTATTTTTACACCACTCATACTTTTGACCGTGGTGAGTACCTGCGTCGTTCGAGGCATCAAGTGTTCAGATGGTCGGGACCAGGTGGTGAGTCTGTATTCAGGGTGTGGGGAACTTGGATGGACGGGCGGTCGGGGCCAAAATGGGGAAGTTGACACGGGATGGACTATTACACAAGTATGTATGATGAATGCAGCGCAGTAACAGGCCCTCTTGGTCCACGACCCCATGGTGCCCTATTACACCCAATTAACCTACACCCCTGGTACGTTTTGAAGGGTGGGAAGAAACCCACACAGATACAGGGAGAGCGTACAAACTCCTGACAGACAGTGACGAGTTCTAACCTGGGTAGCTGGTGCTGTAATAGTGTTAGGCTAACCGCTACACTAACTGTGCCACCCATAGGGATCGCTGCCTTTCTCCTGGTGAAGGTGCTGCGGGGCAAGGAGAGAGTTCCAGGTCCAGACCCAGGGATGTGAAGGACCGACGACCTGACAATCAGGATGGCGCGTGACCTTCTTGCTTTAGACATGACCACCCCAGAGAACCCTCTGATTAGCCCCACCTCCACACTCTTTCAGGAACATGTGCCAAACATGGTTGAATGGGAATGGAACAGATGGTTGACCTGGGCAACCCTAACCCTAACCCTAATGTATGATGGAACAGGGCTGGGAGACCAAACAGTTCCTTCCTGCTCAGACCAGGATCCCTCAGCTAACTCTCCCACAAGATTACGAACCTCAGAAGGGGCAGATCCCCACACAGCGACAAGCCAAAGCTTAGGAGCACCCACCTGTCAGAGACACCATGAAGCCTTCGAACTGACATATGGCCTCCCCCAGGGTGAAGTAACCGTGGAGGTTATTGGAGAAGCTGATGGTGCTGTCAAAGACAGTGACCATCAGGTTGGCCACAGCCAGGTTCACCAGGATGTAGTTGAGGGGTGAGCGAAGTCTCTTGTACCTGATGGACACCAGGATGACCAGGCCATTCACAAAGGAGGACCACCACACCCATCAGAGTGGCCACAGCCATGTAGGTGCTCTTTGAGGCAAAGTACGGCCATTGAGGGCCACTGAAAGCACCAACGGTTCTATTGTAGAAGGCAGGAGAAGCTGGAGGAAGCCCCATCACATTCAAATCCGCCAGGTTCGTCCTTCAGACTCAGAGCAACTGTCTCAGCTGCCCATTTCCCCGGTCGAGATCTCAGGGAGATTGTAAACCCTTTATAAATGTGAAACAGCTTAGCCCTATGAGTTGGCCTTGGTCCCTAGGGTGTAATCTTTATCACTACCCATTTAGGATAATTGCTACTGCGAGAGGATTAGTTTCTAGAATCTTCTCATTAATATTGGGTTGAGATTGTGGTGATTTTCCTTGAGGTTTTCAGCAGGTGGAGGTTGGAGGTTAATTTGTGAAGATTTATTCTCCTTTACTTTTCCCTCCTTGTCCACAGCGATCAATCACAAAATTTGTTGCTTTATGGCAGCATCAAGTGCAAATATTGCTGTAAACATTACATTGAAAAACAAATAAATTATTGGAAAAATAAGAGAAATCGAGGTAGTGTCTGTGGTTCATTGTCCGTTCAGAAATCGGTGCTGGGGAGCCAACTATTCACAATCTATACCAACCATTCTCAACCTTTTTTTTTGGCTACAGTCCCCTCCCCAGGACTCTGCTCAAAATTTGTGGGCCCTCTTCCCTGTGAGGTTTGGCTTCTTCTGGACTTCTCTCCTACCGACTGCATTAAAAAAAAATTAAAAATGTTTATGAGGTGAAAAAAAACCCAAGGCCTTTACTGAAATGTGCTGTGGCTCCCTCTGGGAATGGCTGATGCAGATTCGATACCAATGACTTGGACAAAGGGATCCTGTGCTCTGTTGCCCAAATCTGTTCCAGGCACAGGCATCAGTGCACAGGGGCTATGAGAACACACAGAGGGATATGGATAGGATAGGTGAGAGGGTAAAAAGTTTGTCATCCAGAGGTAGTGCTGGAGAAACTCAACAGGTCTCACTGGAAAGCGAAAAGCGGTCGACGTTTTGGACCCCAGCCCCTTTGTTGGGGGTGATGAAAATCAGGCGGACGGCTGGATTAAAAAGGTGGGGGGGGGAAGAAGCACGGGTGACCAGGTGGGAGGGGGAATAAGAGAAAGGAGCTGAGGTGATGGGGCTGAGAACAATACTCTCTGACAGGAGGAAGGGAAAGGGGTGTGAAGCTGGAGGAGGGGAGAGAGAGGGATGAGGGAAAGAGAGCAAGTGGAAATCAACATTAATACGGTCTGGTTGAAGCTGTCCAGTTGGAATATAAGGAAAGTATTAATTTTTACAGGAGAAATCGCTGTAATTTTGGATAAGGTTTGTGATGTTTCCTTTCTTAAGTTTCCTTTATTTAATGGAGTTAGCACCAGCTTCATTTCTGACCATTGTTGATGTTTTGAGGAAAATTTAGAGAGGTACTTGGATGGAAATGGTCTGGGCGCAGGTTAATAGGATGTGACAGAATAACAGTTTGTCACAGACTAGAAGGGCCAAAGGGCTCGTTTCTGTTCTGTAATGTTCTAAGGTTCTAAAAATAAGGTAATACCAAGCCCTTGGATGTAATGTGAGGTTTGTAAGGAAGGCACATAAACATTTCTTTATTCAAACTGAATGTGTGAAAAATGTGGGAAGAAGAAACCAGGACATAAGATATTCGCATACAGGTAGAGGAGATGGTTGGCCTTTACTGCAAGGGGTACATAGGGGAGCATTGAAGCAACTTTACAAGGTGGTGGTGACACTGCTCCTGAGTTCAGTAGGACGGGGGCGTAGAACGTAACAGAGCAGTTGAGGCCCTTTGGCCCTCGATGTTGTGCAATATATTCCTACCAAAAAAACCTAAACCCTCCCCACCCTGGAACCCTCTATTTTTCTTCCATCCATCTGCTTGTCTAAGAGTCTCTTAAATGCCTGTAATAGTTCAGCCTCCACCACCATCCCTGGCAAGGCATTCCAGGCCCCCACAACTCTCCCCTAAACTTCTCTCCCTTCTCTTTGTACAGACGTCCTCCGGTGTTTGCTATTCCCACCCTGGGAAAAAGGTGCTGGCTGCCCACCCTATCTATGCCTCTCAGAATCTTGTAGCCTATTAAGACTCCTCTTATCCTTCTACGCTGCAGGGAGAAAAGTCCCAGCTCTACTAACCTTTCCTCATAAGATTTATTTTCCAATCCAGGCAACATCCTGGTCAATCTCCTCTGCACCCTTTCCACAGCTTCCACATCCTTCCTGTAATGAGATGACCAGAAGTGAACACAATACTCAAGTATTAGTGCTGTGGTGAGTCAGCTGCAACTGAGGAGGGAGCTTTTCTAACTGAGCAGATGTACCTTGGTGATCTAATCCCTTCTGAAGGTTTAATGTTGATGAAATTTATTTAATTTGTCTAAAACCTCTCAACTGGAAGATCATGGCTAAATCTTCAGATATCCCAGCCTAATAATTACTGGTGTCCTTCTGAGTGACCCTGGGCAAGATCTCAGACAACAGTATGAAGGTTGGAATACAGCAGGGCCAAACTTACTCAATGCAAGAAGCACATACAATAAACTTCATATGTTTGAGAGCTGCAAGACATGAAAAAAAATATTACTGGCACGCTTTTACTCTGGCATACATATTTTGCTCCAAAAATTTTATATATTAAGAAATACATATATGTAAATAGTAATTATTCATTTATGTAGTTGTTCATATTTCAGATTTATTGACAGAATACATGTGACATCACATACAACCCTGAGATTCTTTCCCTGTGGGAGAGGCAGAATTACCACCTAACGGTAGTGCAAAAAAGTGACTCAACATATACATGTAAACAAATAAAGAAATGTAAACAGGTAACAAATGTAAACAAACTGACTGTGCAATTCAGAGAGCAAAGAAAATCAATAAAGTGCACAAATGTCCCTGATTGAGTTTGTTGTGAGGAGTCTAATGGTGGGGGGGGGGGAGAATGTGGGATGGGGAGGTAGTGGATGTTCCTGAACCTGGTGGTGCAAGTCTTGTGGCGCCGATACCTCTTTCCTGATGGCAGCAGCGAGAACAGAGCGTGTGCTGGGTGGTGTGGCAGAGTAGATGTAGAAAGGTTGTTTCCCCACGGAGAGAGAGTTTGGGACAAGAGGGCATCCGCTTGGAACAGAGATGATGAGGAATTTCTTCAGCCAGAGGATGGTGAATCTGTGGAATTTGTTGCCACAGACAGTTGTGGAGGCCGGGTCACTGGGAATATTTAACGTAGAGATTGATAGGTTCTTAATGACCCTGGGCATCAAAGGTTATGGGAAGAGGCCGGGCAATGGGGAAATGGATCAGTGGGCTGAATAGCCTATTTGTACTCCAATGTCTTATGTAATTTTTAGTGATTTTTCACCTTGTTCCACACAACAAATTTCATGACACATCAAGAAAATAAACCTGATTTTGAATTTAAATGTCAATCTTCAAGAAGTCTCTTTCTTGCACTACCAGGGCAGCAAGGTTGGTGTAGCAAGTAGCGTAATGTTACAGCGCCAGCAATCAAGACGGGGGTTCGAATCCTGCTCTGTCTGTAAGGAATTTGTGGGTTTCCTCCCTCTATTCGAGGGTGTAGGGTATAGGTTAATTGGGTGGCCAAAATGGCCTGTTCCTCTGCTGTTTGTCTAAATTACAAATTTTAATTTAGGGGGTAATTCTGCCTCGCCACAGGAAAAAGGATCTCAGGGTTGCCTGTGGTGTCATGACAATAAATCTGAAATCTCCCCGACCTTGTACTTGTACTGCCACCTTGCCAACTCCAGGGGACACTGTTGGCCCAGGTTTGTCAAGCAGCAGCGTCTCGACTTAAACTGATAGAGGTGTGTCGCTCTCACTGTGGTGTCAGCAAAGGTCACAGTCCCACTCATCCTTTTGTGAGATGAAAGGGGATCTGGGAGAGTGGGTTGAAGGTTAATGGAGGTATTTGGGCTCCTGTTATTGTGCTAAATTTCAAAATTTAAAAATGTTGGAAACCCTGCTCTTGCCAAGGACTCCCAAACAAACTCAACATCCTCTGAATACACATTTATTCATCCATGTGACTGTCTTAAGAGTCTCTGAAATGCCCCTAATTTTTCAGCCACCACTACCACCACCACCCCTGGCAAAGCATCCCAGGCCCCCACAACTCTGTGTAAAACTGATCCCTGACGTCTCCCCTAAATTTCCCTCTCTTCATTTTGTACACATCCCCTGGTGTTTGCTCATCCTGCCCTGGGAAACAGGTGCTGGTTGTCCATCCTATCTATGCCTTGTAGACTTGTATTGTCACCTCATGTCCTTCTTCACTCCAAAGTGAAAAGTCCCAGCTCTGTTAACCTTGCCACACAAGACTTATTTTCCAATCCAGGCAATATCCTGGTAAATTTCCTCTGCACCCTCTTCATAGCTTCCACGTCCTTCAGAGAGGTGACCAGAACTGAACAGAATATTCTAAGTGCAGACTCCCCAATAGAGATGCAACATGACCTCTCAACTCTTGAACTCAATCCCCCGACTAATGAAGCCTAGCATCTCATAGGCCTTCTTAACTATCCTGTCAACCTGCGCAGCAAGATTGAGAGATGTATGGATTTGGAGCCCAAGATCCCTCTGTTCCTCTTAGGTACCTGATCATTATCCAGTGAGCTTCTTTGAAATGTGAATGCCATGAGTGTTAGGAGAAAATAATTTCAACAGAAAACTACAAATCAGACTTTCTGACTCAGAAGATCTGTCTAGCAACCAAGGCCGGTCCTGGTTAGATTTTTGAGTAACCAGGAACGGGAAATGGTTTTGGGAGAAGCAGTTGGTTACTCAAAGCAACACAACGGCCTACTTGAGATTGACGGCAGAAAGGAGTTATTCTTTCACGACTTTAGCCCAACTCTGATTAAGCAAAGGAAAGAGTTCAACGATGTGAAAAGGCAATTGCAGTCAAAGAACATAAAATACTCAAAGATATGTCCTGCGATTCTCAGGGTTGAAGTAACAGATGACAATCGACGTTTTATCAAGAGTAGGGAAGAATTTTTACAAAGATTATGAAAAGATTAAAGATATTAAAGGCCGAGTGTATTTTTGGACTGTCTTGTATTTATTGTTCAAAGTTATGGAAATTTGTACGAGAGCTCAAGAAAGAGCAAGAACTTGGTAAAAATAGAAGAAGGGTGGAGAGTCCGGTCTAAGGGGGATAATGGCACTGGGAGAGGTGCAGTTCTACGAGATGGCACTAAAGGGAAGAGTTCTTTCTCGGAAGATTTCGTGGGCTTTTTCCATGGGCTTCTGGGATTTCTTGTTTATTTCACCATAAGAGCAGGGGAATTTTTTTTTTAAAAAAGGGGAAAGATCACTGTGTTATTTGAATAATCAAAAAGGTTTTATTGTTGAACAATATTTGTTTAAAAACTGGTATGGATAGAAAGTTAAAGTTTACTAGTCTGAACATTAATGGGCTAAATGGGCCGGTGAAAAAGTTAAGGGTCTTGGCACACTTTAAAAACTAAAAGCCAATGTAGTTTTCCTGCAGGAAACACCTTACTAAATTTGAACCTGCTAAATTTTAAAAATGAGGATGGTGGAGCAAGTTCAAAGGCGAGAGGAGTAGCGATTCTAATTAATAAAAATGTACCAGTAATAGTGCAAGATATATCGATTGACCAAGCTGGAAGGTTTCCCTCTACGCTGAAAAGGCATTCAACCACTTACAATGGCCTTTCTTATTTAACACATTGGAGAACTTTGGAATACGTAGAATATTTATAATTTGAGATAAAAAAAATTATCTCATAAGCCACAGCCAAAATTATAACTAATAGTCAAATGTCAGTGGTTTTCTGAGTAGATTGAGTAGACAAGGGTGTCCCCTCTTCCCAGCGCTTTTCATTTTTCCGACTGAACCGCTGGCAGAGATTATAAGGAGAAATCCAGATATTAAAGGCATCAAAGTTGGATGAGAAGAATGTAAAATCAGCCTATTTGCTGTGATGTGCTACTATATTTATCAGGCCCGACTAAGTCTCTGGAGAAATTACAAAGAACACTGGAAAAATATGGAAGAGTTTCACGTTATAAAATTAATACGGATAAAAGTGAGATAATGCCATTGACGAATTTTGATTATGAAAATACCAAAAAGAAAGTCGATTTAAAAAGAAAGTAGATGGAATTATACACTTAGGAATCATGATTGATAATAACCTACAAAACTTGTGCAAATTATACTCCCCTGTTGGGGAAGTCAGAGAAGGATACGCACAAATGGAAAGACTTGCCAATTATTTTGATTGGAAGGGTTAACTGTGTCAAAATGAAAGTGATGCCAAGATTACATGATCTTTTTCAATCGCTGCCTATTTCTTACCCGAAAAAAATTCTCTAAATAATTATATAATTGTATTGGGAAATTCCAATAGAATTTCACTGGAAAAATTAACGTGGGATTATAAACTAGGATAATTTAGGATACCAGATTTTAGGAGGTATTATTTGTCAGTACAGGCCATATTCTTTCATTTTTCTTTGAGGTAGGCAGCCCCTCCCCCTTTCTTGGATTTGAATGGGATTATATTCAATGAAAGAGGGGGCAGTGAAGTATTTTATCTATAAGTGAAGTGTTAAATTAATAAAAGGACAGATAATCCTATATTAATTCATGTGATTAGAGTGTGGCAAAAAAATCAATGAATGCATTGGGGAAAAAAGCAGGGATATCATTAAGAGCACTACAGGTACACGATCCTTTATCCGGACATCTAAAATCCAGCAAGTGGGGAGAGAAGCAGCAGCGCGAGTCAAGTGGGCGAGAGACCAGCAGCGTGATTCGGGCGGGCGGGTGGGGGAGACTGGCAGTGCGAGTCGGGCAGCTGAGAGACCAGCAGCGTGAATTGGGCAGGCGAGGGGGGTTGGGGGAGGCGGCAGGGTGACTGGAAGGGGGTGGGGGTGGATAGGCAGCACAATTCGGGTGGGCTTTCCGAAATCCAGAAAAATCCGAAATTCAGAACACACTGTCCCCCAAGGGTTCCGGATAAAGGATTGTGTACCTGTATTATGTAAGAATGTGTTGTTGCCTGTGAATATAGGTAACAGAATATTAAACTCCATGTATGACAAAGGAATTACATTGAAGACTTCTACACAGAGGAGATTCTTGTGTCTTTTGATCAACTAAATCAGAAATATGGAGTAACTAATGGGACTTTCTTCTGTTTTCTCCAGCTAAGATAGTTCCTGAGAGAAAGATGGGGGCCAGCGTTGGTCCCACCTGAAATGAAATGAACTATCTGGCTGGGGAATACACCCAAATTTATATCCCCAGAGTGAAAGTGCAAAACCAGGTTTACAAAGGTCGAGATGGGAGTCGAACTTAGGTGTTGTAATATCAGAAAAATGCTGGTTTGATTGGTGTTTGAATATTATGACATCAATTATCAATGCAAGAAATTGATTGGTTCAGTATAACTTCCTACATCAATTATATCTTACGCCACAGAAGTTACATAGGTAAAAATCTGAACTAGCGGTGATGTGTTTTAGATGTGGGATTGAAACAGGAACGTTTTTACATACTATGTGGTTGTCTGTGAAGGTGAAGTCTTTTTGGCAGGATATAGCGGAAATGTTAACAAGGATAACGGGTGGCCTTCACAGACGACCTGGAGTTTTATCTTTTTGGGTAATTTTATTGAAATAAGTTAACTAAATTCCAAATGTATTTTGTCAAAGTAGCTCTAGCAGTGGTTAAGTGTTTTGCAACTACTTGGAAGTCTGGTTCTCCCTTACTCATACCACGATGAATAGTTGTATACCTATGAAGAAAATTACATACAATCTACAAAACACTCCGACACATTTATCAAGATAATGGCAGCCATATTTGGACAATTTAGGGGCCCAATTATAATAACAGATGTTACAATATAAACAGACATGATCTTTTATAGATAGTATAAAAGTGAGTTCTTGATGGTGTGTGGATTTATATTGGGGGGGGGGTTTGTATATAAAAGTTTAATTTATTGTGCTTTTGAATATTTTACTATGTATATTTATAAGAAATGAAAAATATATATTTTTTAAAGTATTCGCCCATTAACCCCTCACCTCACACTTATTCAGACTGAACTCCATCTGTTTCTTTTCCACCCAAGTTTGTGTCCTGTTGTAATGTACAGTGAGGCGGGTTCTTCTGTAAGTAGCCTAACAGTTCAACTCTAACATTCATACAGCTGGGCAAAGGGCTGCCGCAGTGAATAAATGCATCCAGAGGCTGATGGTCCTTTACCCCCTCCCCCCACCACCAACCGGGCAGGCACGCCACCCTTTAATGCCCCATCACTGTTCCCATGATCAGTCCCCACACCCAACGAGCACTCCTGTCCTGTGGTCACTGCACACCTCCTCCACCCCCCCCCCCCCCAAACCCAGTCCCTGCCTGCTCCTTTTCACCTCCCTCCTCTCGCATTTGGTCACTCCCCACCCCTCACCCAGTCAGTGTGCCCTGTCACTACTACCTCCCACCCTTGCATCCAGTCACTCCTCCCCCACAACTGGTCCCTATGCCCCATCATCACCCCCATCGCATTTGGTCACTCCCCCCCCCCCCACACCTGTCCTGTGCCGTCACCACACCCTCGCATCCAATCCCGGTCCTGTCACCATCCCCCTTACCGGTCGCTTCCCCCACACTCAGACCCCATGCCCCGCCACTGAGCCCTTCAGGCTCAAGGGATCAAGAGGTAAGGAGAGAAAGCAACAAATAGGGCTGAATAGTGCAGCACACTGGAAGGGCTGAATGGCCTACTCCAGGGTAGAGATGAGGTGAAGTGTCAATCTTTTCCCGTGGTTAGGGGAGTCATAAGACCATATGGCATAGGTTTAGGCTTAGAGGGGAAAGTTTTAAAGGAGACGAGAGGGGCAAGAATTTCCACAGAGAAAGAGTGGGTGTGTGAAAGCATATGCCAGAGGAAGAGGTAGAAATGGAGACAATTAGCTTAACTGTCTTACCTTGAAGTGCTCAAGCCCTGAAGCATTGGTGATGCATCTTCATCTTTGAACAGCTGAATTTCTCCAGCTTCATGTTTTTACTTTCAGTTTATAGGGCATTTGGATCAGTACATCGATAGTGTAGCAGACTTCAACAGGGATCTTATCTAAAGGCTGAACCTGGCAATTGGAGTCAGGCGACTCTGGCAGTTGGATTTGAAGAGCTTAGATCAGCAGCAAGCTGATTGGCCAATAGAGATCAAGTGGTCCTGGGAAGTATTAATTCATTTAAACTCAGCAGTCTAGATGAATGGTACTTTTTGGCTGAAGTTCCACACAGTACATGCAGCAGTGAGTAGGAAATTTACAACTACTAGGTTTTTTTTCCTACAATGGGAACAGTTTAGAGGTGAGGACCAAACGCAGGGCATAGGTAGGGAATAGCTAGCACAAAAGGGTTGGGGCAAAGGGCCTTTTCCTATGGTATATCTGGATGACTCTGGAAGCCACCTGCCCTGCAGTTTGCTTTATTGTGCAAGAATGAAGTTATTACGAGCTCCCATTTCATTTAGTGTGAGTATCACTTTAAGGGCTAGTACCGGCTGCAACCATTCACAGTTGTGGAGAGACTGGGTGGCAACAATTAGTACAGACTGGACACAAAGTTGATTCTTGAAAGAACATGTGTTGCTTTATCCAGGGACACAGGTGGTGAGAGATTCAAGTGAGTGGGACACTGGAGGAACAGCATTATTATTGACCACCAGCCATCTCATGGGACACCAAGATGGAGTGACTCAGTGTGAAATGGACAATTCAGCTGATTCTCCCTGTCAGGAGAATTATTGAACCCTACCATGACCAAAGTAAGGGTCTCTTCGACTGACCTGTACCTGGGTTGTGAAAGCATCATGGAAGTTGCATATTTCGTTTCCCCTATGCAAGGAAAAGGAGAGCTGTGACAACCGTTCATCTAAAAGGATATATCTCAGTAAGAAACTCGACAAGTTTTCATCTGTCTGGGCACTCAATCTCACCTACCTCCTTCATGATTTCTTCTGGGCTTCAGTTTAAGAGTCTGCGTTTCAACACAGGATTTTCAAGACTGAACTTTAGAATTATTCTCCAGAAAGGTGCCTAAGCTGTAATGTTTTGGGTAAACACACACACGCACGTATATTTGCAATAAGAAAAAGAGCAACACTGTCTTGGTGAATTTCTATTGCTGCTGGTATACGATGTAATAAAAGACAAAGATTTTAGGCTGACGTGCCAGTATTTATCATACTTCATTGAGTGGTGATTACCATGGATGCATATCACTTTCAAAAACAGGTTACACGGACAATTACTGTATACATAATTGCACCACTAATTCTATAGAAGTAATATTGAGTACATATTATACATACCACATTCGCTCCTCTTTCTACTGATTTTAAAGTTTTCAACACAGAAATTTTAATTCATTTTTTACAGACAAATTTGTAATAAATCAAACTTATTTTTGGCAGGAAAGAAATGCGGTAAAATTAATTTTAAAAAGTTTACATTGTCAACGCATTATAAAAGCGTGGCTGGTTGTACAGGCCACGGTCCAGTTAACAGCATTCCATTGGCTCAGCAGCAGTGGTGGGATCGGCACTCATTTGACGCCTAACTGCAGGGGCAAAGCAGGTCTGGACCTTCCCGCGGGTGGGGAGGGAAGAGAGGGTGAAGCAAACACACTTTGCACTGTGCACTTTGAAGAGCCCACATCCAGCACCACACACCTTGGAGGGACTGCAAGGAGTCCCCAAACTTTGCAGCAAACCAAGTTAGAGCCAAGAGGCAGCTTGATGACGTTAACCCCCTATGGCACAGGAGATTGGAAAACACACGAGAATGAAAGGAAAGGCCACCATGTAGGTTTCAAGACCATTTTCTCTCCTTCATGGACAAGATGCAGATTTAAGGCGAGTATTTCGGGAACAA
This sequence comes from Narcine bancroftii, assembly GCF_036971445.1. NCBI lineage: Eukaryota > Metazoa > Chordata > Chondrichthyes > Torpediniformes > Narcinidae > Narcine > Narcine bancroftii. The sequence goes on along the minus strand of NC_091482.1, from coordinate 2,737,122 downwards.
TTTGTAAGAAAGGGATGACTTGTTGGACCCACTCACCCACAGGAGAGAGGCTGCAGTTCCAGCCATCGAGGAGAAAGTGGAACCATCTCTCGGCTCGAGACCAGCCACTCTTGATGAGAATCCCTTGGGGAGTGGAATTATTATGTCCACCTTGCACAGCACTCTCAACAGTAGCAGAGTTCATTCGTGGGCAACAGGATATTTTAAATAAAGGCGTGTATTTTTTTGATGCAGGCAGGGCATGCATTGAATACAAGCTGAGCGACTACCTGACTTTCATCAGGGATTTAAGACTCCTGGTAAATTGAAGAAACACTGTCCGGGTGCAGTGTGGGAGTTTCTACATCTGGGAGTGAGAACCACCCATTTCTTTAGGATCCTTTCCAAGACTTCCTAAGATGGGGGAAAAAAACCCAAAGAGATTGTCAACATTCCTTAGCCATTGAAACTGAGCTGCGCGGTTTCACTCCAGGCTGGGAGGAGAGTACGTCACCGACGCACTGCGCGGTTCACTCCAGTTTCAATATGGTCTCTGCAAAGGCAGCGGTGGAGCCCTGGTCAATCTCAACTCAGGGGCCCTGACTGCTCCCCAGATGCTGAGCGCAAGGGGCCAGTAAGGATGCTGAGGGTGCAGGGGTGAATGTTTTTGCTGGTCTACTCAGTTGGAGAGAGATAGCATTTGCAGCTCCTTGCAACCTAAGTTCCCTAGTTAACAGGCAGGAACCCATCACCTGTGCTGGATATATGTCCACAGCAGAGGTGTAAAGAGATGTACGATGTTGAGTTTATTGACATACACATTATACAATGTCCAAATGTACCTGAAGTCTTACGCTGCAGCGAATGGGTACTTGACCAAAAAAACCCTGCGATGGTGTATGTTGATCAGTGCTGGTGAGTCGAGGATATTTTTGTAGTTAGCTCCATTGGAGACCACACTGAATCATGCACAAGGTTTGGTCATGTACGCAATACATGGGGCATTTAAGAGCTGAGATCAAGAAATTGCTCTTCTTAATCAAAATACACAAAATGCTGGAGGAATAAAACAGGAAAGTCTGCAGACACCACCACTGAAGTAAAAACACAATACTGGAGAAACTTAGCAGGTCACTCAGACCCATGGAAAGCCATCAAGTTCCTCCAGAACTGGTGTATTTTTCCAGTTCTCCAGCACCTGAAGATTCCTTGTTTGCATCCGCTCTTCCTTAAAAACATTATTGTTGCCGTTGTGTACCCTGGACCGGACTCCCCAGTGACTTTCAATGTGAATGCACATGAGCTCGCATCTGACCAAATGTCCATAACAGCTGAATGTTCAAACAACATCCTCTACACATCAGCCACTCAATCTCCCTTATCCTGAAGCACTCACTAGGAAACGAGTTGGAGCAACCAACTCTTTCAGGACTGCTCAGTCTTTGCCTGGTCTCTGGCTGTGTTGCAGGATTTGTCAGGGAGATGGTGGAACGTTCGAAGAACTTGCTTAAAATTAACAAAGTTTGTACCCTCTGAAGTCTGGTGGAAACAAGTTCAGATACTCCACGAGTATAGGAATGATGGGCCAAATGGCCCTTTGCCATGCTGGAATTTGGAGCCAGACAAACAATAGGGTGGAGGGAGTCAGCAGGTCAAGCACCATCAGTGGGAGAAAAAGACTAGCTGACGTTTTGGCCGAAGCCCTTCATCGAGATTGGAGAGATGTAGAAGTCAGTGAAAAGAGGACAAGGTTGGAAGGACAGTGGGATTGGTGAACCAGGTGCAAGTGAAGCATGATGGGCAAAGGAAGAGAGAGCCATAAAAACCAAAGGGTCAGGGGGAGAAAGATGAATCACAAAGGGTAGGGGGGGGTGGGGAGAATTAGAAGCCAAAGGTTGCCAATGCTGAACCCTGAGAGAATGATGACACAGAGAGACCAGATGAAACCAATGGGGACAGGGGAGGGGGAAAAGAACAGAAGAGGGGAAATAGAGGGTGAAACCAAGGAGAAGAGCATTGTGTGGGGGGGGGGGGGGAAGAATGAAAATGGACAGGGGATTAAAAAAAAGGGGGAATGGGGGGGGGAAGTGATACAGAAGAGAGAGGATTTGCTTACTGTATTAGAAAATTCTTTTGCACCATTGGGCTGTTGACTGCCCAGGTGGAATGTGAGGAGCTGTTCTTCTAGATTACATTGGGCTGTAGTGTAGCTTTCCGTCCCACCATGAAGAGCACCAGGTTAGGATTGATATTGGCGATGAAATCAAGAGAAAGGAAGAACAGAAAGTTTCAAAGAGCCACCATTCCCCAAGGTTGATTTGGTCTTTGCTCCAACAACTCACCCTGGTGAGAATCCTGCAAACATGGACTTCTCTGATAAAGTATGAACATCAGCAAATGAAAATCAATGATTGAAAGTTTGGATTATCTGGGGAAAAAACACTATATTCTGAACCAGATTAAATTAAGGCACCAGAGGTTTAAAAGAAAACCAATAAAGAAAATTAAAAAAGTCAGACGAATTATTCGTAGAAAAGGAGATCCTTAAACAAGTATTCTGAGGTGCAGATCTGTGGAGGAGTATTTTCTGTGGGAGAACACCCGATGTTTGATGCGGCTCTTTGTGGATCAAGCCTTCGCGTTGGTTAAACTGTGGATCAGAGGGACCTGGGAAAGAAAGACAAGGCAAGATTGAGAGAGGAGTCACATCTAGCTAGAACCTGCAGCGATCAGAGCTAGGTGGAAGATGTAGGTGTCAGAGACCACTGTGCTAGGAACACTCAATGTGCAGCAGTGGTTTTACAGGGTGACACGGTTAGCAAATGCTGTTACAGTCACCTCTTGACTGTGGTTCAAATCCAGCGCTGTCTGTAAGGAGTTTGTATGTTCTCCCCGTGTATGTGAGAGTTTCCTCTGAGTGCTCCGGTTTCCTCCACATTTCAAAAAACGTACTGATGATGTAGGTCAATTGGGTGGAATTGGGCTGCAAGTGCTCGTGGACCAGAAAGGGCCTGTTACCATGCTGTATGTCTAAATTGAAAGGACAGCCTCTTAAAGTGAAAAATCTGCTCAAGAAAGCAAAATGTGAATATAAAGCAGAGAATGTGGAAATTCTCAGCAGGTCAGTCAAGTCAATTTGAAATATTACTCCGATCTCTCTCTCTCTCTCCACAGATGCTGCTGGACCTGCTGAGAATTTCCACACATTTCACTTGTTTCAAAAAGCTGCTCTGTCTGAACCTCGAGATGGTTCTCAGTACGGGCACTACAGTCCCTCGGGAGCCACAACACATTTAAGTAAAAGTCTCATTTTTTTGTTCACCTAACCAAAGCTTCCTTTGGACTAGTTCTTTGATTCAAGAACACGGTATAATTCCTCAATAAAACCACAACCATGTAACCATCAGCACAACTTTATTACAAATGATATCCAAGTAACCTGGAATTCTCTGACAAGTACAACAGGAATGTTGAAAGGCATGGACAAAGTAAATGTTGAAAGATTGTTTCCATGGAGGGAGAGTCCAGGACAAAAAGGCACAACTTCAGGATTGAAGGGAGTCCACTTGGAACAGAGATGCAGAGGAATTTCTTTACCACAGAGGGTGGCAAATCTGTGAAATTTGCTGCCACAGGCAGTTGTGGAGGCCAGGTCATTGGGGGGTATTTAAGACAGGGATTGATAAGTTCTTGATTAGCCAGGGTTCAAGAAAGCTGGGCAGTGGAGAAACGATCAGCTCATGATTACCATATATGTCTTTGTATAGGACAACCTTGGAATTTTCTCCTAAAATGTTAGTTTTGAGCTATACCCTTTGAATAATATGAATCCCACACCTCCAAAAACCTGGCACTTCCCGCCAACCAGAGGATGCTGTTAAAAGCAAATTTTAATTTTAATAATAATAATTTTAATAACAAATGATCATTTAAAGGTTGAAATTTTATTTGGATTTTTTAAAATAAAACCACTGTTGTCTCCTTTAACAGCCCATTTAAAGACTGTCTAGAGCCAACAGCAGTTGGGCGGAGTGGATGGACCCCGTGGAGGAGCGCTGAGACTTCACAAATAACTAACGGGGTACGCACAAGCTTGCATCAAAGATGGTGGCGGTGTTGAGACTTCGTCATCATCGGAAGAATTTTAGACCTGGTGTATAGGACAACCCCATTTTAAGGTGAAAATTTTAAGGATCATCTGATTCAAGGGCATATATGGTAAAATGGCAGGGCAGGCTCAATGGGCTGAATAACCCATTTCTACTCCTATGAAATGGATGAAGGAATTCCATGTAATGGCTATATGAACTTTCAGAAGGTGATTGACAACATCTTATGTTACATTCTTGCCAGTCTGAAAGCCATGGAATAAAATGCATGGATAGAAAATTTACCATGTCAAACAAGGAACGAAGGTGGAGCTTTCCCAGGAGTCAGTACTGGACCACTGGGGTCCTTTATATCAATGACCTGGACCATTTCCAAATGTGCAGATGGGGTTTTACCAACTGTGAGGTGGACAGAAATACTGGTTGTGAGGAGGGTAATACACAGCAGTGCTGGACAAACTCAGCAGGTCACGCAGCATCCAGAGGCTGTAAATAATAACCACCATCTCGGGCATGAGACCTTTATTTCCTATGGATGCTGCGTGACCTGCAGTTTCTCCAGCACTGCTGTGTCTTGCATTTGACCCCAGCATCTGCAAACTTCCTTGTTTAACCCTGTGGGGAGGGCAAATAGGTGGCAGCTGAAGTTTAATGCTGAGCGATGTGAAAGGTTACGTCTTTGTCCGAAGAAAGAGGCAACATAAGTGAAGGACTTGATACTAAAAGAGAGACAAGAACATGGTGAAGTAGAAGTTATATTGTGGATTGAGAGTGGTAAGGCAGGTTAAGAGAGTGGTTGAGAAAGGATATAGTAATCTTGCCTTATTAATTGGAGACAAGGTGTACAAGAGGAAAGATGAACTTTTATGGTTACATCTGGAGAACTGTGTCAAATTCTAGGTGCCACATTTTATGAAAGGAACAAAAGCTTTGGAAAGGATGCAGAAGATATTATTAACATTGTTATTGCAGTCAGGATGAAGACTGGAAATGTTCTGCATGGAACAGCAGAGCCTGTGCAGTGAAGGGTGGTGGTGGGGGCACATTCAGTTGTATCATTCCAAAAGTCATTTGCTAAGTATCAAAAAGAAAATAATTTGTCGTACAATGGGAAGAGGTTGGGGCTAAATTATTCTTAAATGTGGCTAGCACAAACTGGATGGGCTGAAAGGCCTCCCATTGAGTGCAACGCTTGCAACAATTGACAAACAGCCAACATACAGAGTTAGCAGGCGCACTGACAGCAAGTAGGCCTGTAGAAAGGTGGCACTGACCTTTGATAGATCAATCCCTGTGAGAGCTTGGACAGATGCAGGCACCTCTGCCAGTAAACGAGTGACCTCCGTTGTTACACGGCTGCCATCTCCTCCGAGGATCACAATTTCGTCTGTCTTGGCAAGTGGAGCTGCTACCTGTGCAGCGATCTGCGGATAGAGGGGGCAGTGAGAATGCTGAAATGACCAAAGGAACGAACCATCCGAGACTCTCATTGATACAAAAACAATATTTATTTATTTTTAATCAATAAAATACTTGTCCTGCATTTTCATCTATGTTATGACCAGTTGTGTGTCTCATGTTTTGCACCGAGGACTGGGGAATGCTGTTTCGTTGGACAATCAGATGACAATAAACTTAACTGTGGGCAAATGCGACAACGCCATGGCCTGTCCCCATTTCTCTGTCACTCCACTGAGCAACCCTCTTCTTAAGGCTTGGCCTCACTATCTCTGTGCAAAGTGCCAGGCCCATAGGCAACAAAGTCCGAGCTCACCTGGGGATGGGTGCCCAGATTAGCGAGGTTCACACACAGAATTCAAACTAATCCAAGGAATTCCAACTACGCGCATCCCACGCCAACTGTGCTCATTCAACACCAACCCAGATCACGTGCAGGTGCTGCCAGAGACCACTCAGAAATCCACGTTCTGACTGTGGATGAGGAAGGAAAAAAAGCAGACTTTCGGAGTATTGAGCATACACCAGCTCTTCTTGCTGATCCCTTTTCTCTGTTGCTTGCCTGCTTTTTTCTCGCTCTCCCTTTTCAAACGCATGAAAGTCTGCCAATGCTGTGATATTAGTAAACACACTGGAGGAACTCAGCCAGTTCCACAGAGTCCATGCGAGGGAAAGATATATTACCAACGCTTTTGGCCTGAGCTCTTCTTCAAGGTATGAGTGAAATGCAGGAAGGAGCCTGAATTAAAAGGCTGGAGAGAAGGACAGAAAGGACAGGGAGAGGAATACAGACCAACAGGGTTTAATTGGATATGGAAAGGAGGACGAGAAAAGGTGGGAATTGATTGGGAAGGGGGTCTTTGCTCTTTGAATGCAGAATTGGGGGAAAGGGAAGAGAGACACATAGAGCTGGAGGAAAGGAGACAAAAGGATAGATGGGGGTGATGGCTAATGGAAACTGGAGAAGGCGAGGTTAATGCCATCCGGTCAGAGGGTAGCCAGTTGGAATATGATGCATTGTTCCTCCAATTTGTGGGCGGTCTCAGTCTGGCAGTGCAAGGTCCTTGTGGGCCCGGATGTTAGAGCTGCAGTAGCTGGAGGAATCGTTCCCACCACCTTTCTCTTTCTCCGCACCACTGACAACTCAGAAACGCTACCCCTCCACCTGTGCATGCACACACTGGGACAGTTGCAACTCTCTCAATCTCTACAGTCAGTATAGTCTTTTTTCCTGCTCCACTCCACACTAGCTGAATGGCCACACAGCAGGAAATAGGCCCTCAATCCCAACTGGATATTCTGGTCAAGTCCCACACCCACATTTGCTCCCAAATCTTTACTAAACCTAATATTCCTTGGAAAATGTGAGAATGAAATTAGTCAGGTTACCTTGGGCAGGGAATCCAGCACCATCGCCATCTTGGCTGCTTCTCCATACTGCCGATAACCCGCAGCCTTCAGTCGCATTCTCTCTGCGTCCGCTTTCCCAATGGCCGCAATGGAAGAAGCCTCAGCCTCTCCAATCTTGCGGATCTTTTCAGCTTGTGCCTGGGCGATCAGCACTTGCTTCACTCTGCAGAGACAGGACATGAGTATGTTCTCAGCACCTTCCACTGCCACTGGATGCCCTGACGTTACACAGTCTTCAACACATGACCATTGATCTAATGTGGGAACTGTGCAGTAGCTCACACAAGGTTTAAGGTACCCTTTTTCATCACATAACAATGCATTAAAATGTCACACACAAGATATACTTTAAAGTAAAAACACAATGCCGGCGAAACTCAGCAGGTCAAACCATGTCCTTTATATAGCGAAGATAAAGATGCAGAACAGACATTTCAGGCTTGAGCCCTTCATCAAGGTATGGAAAAATGTCATCAGTCATCTGAATAAAAAGGTAAGGGGAGGAGCACAGTAGCAAAGGCAGAAGGTAATAGGTAGAGAAGGGAGGGAGGGCACAGCAGCGAACGAGGAGGAGGAATGGCTTGGTGAATAGAGTGAGAAAAGGGGGTGGAGAGCTGAGGGAAAGAAGACAGGGCAAAGGGAAGGGAGGTGTCGATGTTAATGCCATCCAGCTGGAGAAAATCAGGTACTATTCCACCAATTTAGAGGTGATCTCGGTGGGATAGTATGAGGCCAAGGACAGACATGTGAGTATGGGAGTGGCATGCAGAACTGAAATGGTTGGCCACTGGGAGGTCCCTGTCACAAAGAGCTGCCATTAGTATAGTCCAGCATCCCTTGCAGCAAGAGAGAAAGAGAAGCAAGTCCCTTCAGGGTCACTGAGTGTCTGTTGATTCATCTCCAGCACTCCCGCAGCCTCTGCAACTGCACAGACTCAACCCATTGGCAACCCGAGCTCCAGATCTCAACTCCAACACGATCCAACGGGAAACCTTCTTGCTCTCAGCAAGATCTCACAAATATTTGGGGTAAATGATGGGCAGGGCACAGGGTAAAGGCTCCTGCTCTCAGTGAAAGGGCACGTGTGTTTTGTGTCATTTTACAACACAATATACAATCGGGCAAAACCATGGCAAATGGAGTTAATTGTGGGGACGCGTGTCAAGGTGCATCAAGAGGGAGACTCTCGTAATGGAGAGTGACTGCAGATGAGTAAAGTTCAGAGGGATCTGAGTGTTTTGTATGGATCACAAAAAACCGGCAGGCAGCTCCAACAGGAAGTTGGGGAATTGTTTAATGGCCTTCAATGCAAGAGGGTGGGTTGGTGTTCAGCAACAGGGAGGCTTTATTTCAGTTGGAGAGGCTATCAGTGAGGCCACACCTGGAATTCTGTGCAGTTTTGGTTCCCTTTCCTAAAAAGATGTAGCATTGGAGACATTTCAAAGGAGATTCTGCAGGACAATTGTTGAGATGAGAGAGGATGGATAGTTTGTGTGGAGTTTGGAAGGATGAAGGGTGACCTTACTGAGGGCATGCCAGGGCAGATCTTGTGATGTTTTCACCCAATGGTAACCCCCAAAGACCTGCTCATTCGAAAAAGAGGTGCAAGCAATGTACCCTCCCCTCCCCAAAGCCAGAAGCTCGATCTACCGGAAGTCTTTAAGGTGGGGGTAGACATAGCTGGAGAGTTGATGGCAGTGGGAAAACTGGCACAGAAGAGGAAGCAAGACCCAGTGCCCTGCTCCTACCCCGATTTTCTTGTGCTGTTGCTCTAAACATAGGATTTCAAATTACTTAAGAAACAGCTACTGCTCTTCCCCTCTTTCATGTCCAGAAGAGAAGGGATGTTGTATCTGAAGAGAAGGGATGTTGTATCTGAAGAGAAGGGATGTTGTATCTGAAGAGAAGGGATGTTGTATCTGAAGAGAAGGGATGTTGTATCTGAAGAGAAGGGATGTTGTATCTGAAGAGAAGGGATGTTGTATCTGAAGAGAAGGGATGTTGTATCTGAAGAGAAGGGATGTTGTATCTGAAGAGAAGGGATGTTCTATCTGAAGAGAAGGGATGTTGTATCTGAAAAGCTGAAAAAAATGTAAAACAGTTGGAGTTAGATACACAGCTGCAATTGGGAAAGACAGTGTACTAGAGCACCCATTCTCAACCATTTTTTGGCTATGGCCCCCTTAGGACTCGAACACAGTTTATGGGCTCCGTTCCCTGTGAAGCAGTCAAGTTCAGTTGATTACTTCCATACTTCCCTCCTACAGATGATATAAAAAAACAAAAAATTTTTTATGATTTCTATCTGCGCACCCCCACCCCCCACTTAAATGTGCTGTGGCCCGTGTTGAAAATGGCTGCACCAAGGAATGCTGTGTGGAATATCCATCCCAACATGCATGAGATGCTGTTCAGGACAGTTTCCTGAACATGGAATAAACTTACAGCTGGAGCCACGGGGACAAGAGACATGCACGTACTTCTGGCCTTCTGCAATTTGCTGCATCCTGAAAGCCTCTGCTTCCGCTGGCCTTTTCACTGTTCCGATCAGCTCCTTGTCCATGCGAACAATTTCCTTCTCCTCAATGTCAATCTGCTTCTTGCGCTGCACCACCTCGATCTCTATTTCTTCCTGTCGGATTTTCTGCTGCTCTTTGGCTCCCTGAAGCTCGTAAGCAAGCTGAGCCTCTGCTTTCTGATGGCAGTCCAGAAAATAAATGTCAATGTTCAACTCAGAAAGTGACTGCACCTTAATCCTCAGTGCAATGCACAAGGTTCAGAATGATTTCCTACACACTTTAGTTTGATAAAACATTTTCCCCTAGGGGGGAGTCACGTGATGGAGTAGTGGCCGGACGGTGAACTCCAGCCCTCTCCAGAAAAGTCGGGAAAAACAAAGGAAAACACAAAGGCACAGAAATAAAAGTTACAGAAAAGTGAGTATAAAGGTGGAAAGAAGATGGCGACAAAAAAAGAAAAATCGAAAGCAACGGTAAGAAGAGAGGAAGAGAAGACAAAGGAGGAAAAAGGTGAAGGCCTTACCTGTCCGAAGAGGCCCGCTGCGGAGAGAGAAACCCGCTCCCTCAGGTCAGTAAATAATGGACTACAAAAATGGCTCGCAGAGCCGAGTAAAAGTGCGCGATACTTCGCGCATGCGCGATGCGAATGAAAAAAAACACACCGACGGGAGGGGGGACCAGCTGGGGAGTCGACCTCCACAGCCGGCAACGACAGCTGCAGAACACCTGCAGCAAGAAGAGACCACAGAAGACAATAGAAACAAGAAAGAAGAGGAGGAAAGGGCAACAAAGAAACAACAGATGGTCAACCCAGAGGAAGAAGAAGAGTACAGGGAAATAGAAGAAGAAAAGAAAGGCAAGATAAAGGATATACTTGCTCTTATTAAAGGATACATGGAGTCATTTAAAGAATGGCAAACAGGAATTTAAGGATTTAAGAAAAAGAATAAACAACACAGAAGAGAAAATAAATAAAATGGAGATGACCTTAACAGAAATGGGAAAGAAAATGGACAAGATGGAAGAGCGGGCAGTAGCAGCAGAAATGGAGGTAGAAGACTTAAAAAAGAAATTGGAGAAATCTAATAAAAAACTAAAGAGACACAAGAACTACTAGCTCAAAAAATAGATACAATGGAAAACCATAACAGAAGAAATAACATAAAGATAGTGGGCCTTAAGGAAGATGAAGAAGGCAAGAATATGAGGGAGTTTATAAAAGAGTGGATCCCTAAGACCCTAGGATGTCCAGAACTACAGCAAGAAATGGAAATAGAAAGGGCACATAGAGTATTGGCCTCTAAACCACAACCACAACAAAAACCAAGATCTATTGTAGTAAAATTCCTAAGATATACTACAAGAGAAAAGGTACTGGAGAAGACAATGGAAAAAGTAAGAGAGGGCAACAAACCACTGGAGTATAAAGGGCAAAAAATCTTCATTTATCCAGATATAAGTTTTGAACTCCTAAAGAAGAGAAAAGAGTTCAATACAGCAAAGGCGATTTTATGGAAGAAAGGGTATAAATTTATACTAAAGCATCCAGCGGTATTGAAAATATTTATTCCAGGACAACAAAACAGACTATTCTCGGATCCAGAAGAAGCACGAAAATTTGCAGAACAATTACAAAAATAGACTGAGGGAGGAAGACGGGTAATGAGAGTAAAAATGATCACGATTGATATGTATGTGGGTAAAGACAAAAATAGACTGAGGGATGAAGACGGGTAATGAGAGTAAAAATGATCACGATTGATATGTATGCGGGTAAAGAGGTATAAGAGTGAATAGAGACAATGTGCATACGTGAATGTATCTGTACTTAGAGGAAAATATAGATAGTATGGACAAGAATTAATAAGGGAAGGTAATGGAATAGAGAGAATAAGGAGGGAATTAAAAGAGTGACCTTTGTGACATATGAAAAGTGAAATCTTTTCTGGGGGAGGCGGGGTGGGGGGAAATAGCGGTCACTGCAAAATCAGTTGACGCTTGCGAGTGGATTCGCAAATCCAAATGGAGAGGGGAGATGTGGTTGTCCGACAAGGGATAAAGGGCAACTCAGGAGGGGAAGGGGAGATTGGGGATAAATGAGATAGAAATAGGAGAATAAGGAAAATGTTGGATGTTGTAGAAATGTTGTCTTATAAAGAGTTGAAAATAAGAAAACAGAAATGGAAAAGGAGGAAAGGTAATGATGGAAAAACGGAAAGAGAAGATAAACAAAATATAAAAGGGCTACGCTGAACTATATGTCTTTAAATATTAATGGAATACATAACCAAATTAAAAAGGAAGAAACTACTAAATTTAAATGAATAAATGTATTCCATTAGAAAAAATAACATATAGGTTAAGAAATAATATTGAAATATTCGAACAAGTATAGGAGCCTTACATTAAATACAATAGCGAAAACCTACCGGGGACAAACATTACCTAAGTTGATGGAAGGAGAAGGAAAGAAAAGAATGGACTCAGTAGAATTTCTGGTGTATTTTTGTTGAATGACAACATTGTCTGACTGGCTTAATGCAACCTAGATTGTATACCTAAAATGGATGAGAGGGGGGGGTGGGGGGGGGTGGCTTGGGAGGAGGGGGGGGGGGGAGAAAAAGTCACTGTATATGTGTGAAAAAGAAATAGTGTATATCATGGCTAATGTGATTTATGGTGTGAAAAATAAAAAAAATTTAAAAAAAAAACATTTTCCCTTATCTACTATATTGCTTGACATTTTCCCTCCATTGGGATACTGGATGAACAACCTAATTCCAAGACTAATAGAGAAGGAGTGGTTAAGTAATTGACATTACTCATTTGTTCGTCTGGTATGCTTTTCTACGCAAGGACTGCTGCCCAAACATTTATAGTGTTGAGTCTTCTACATCCTGACTGATTGGGTTGCACTGTTAGGTTGATGCTATTCTAACATCAGTGACTAGGGTTTGAATCCAGCACTGTCTGTAAAGAGTTTGCACATCTTCCCCATGTCTGCGTAGGTTTTTCCCGGGTGCTCAGGTTTCCTCCCACCCTTCAAAACGCTCAGGGTTGGAGGTTAACTGGAGTGTAATTGGGTGGGATGGGTTTAAATGGCTGGATTGGCTTTTATCGTGCTGTACATAAAATTTAAAATTCTCATGTCACTGGATGAAAGTCCCATCAGTGCACAAGTTCTAGAAGGCATCTTTCAACACCACAAATATAATCCCTACCACTCATCCCATCGGCAGACCACAAGAGTGAATACGGTCAACATCCTGGCTTTATTTGCGGGACTGTGGTCAGTTTGCAGGAGGCAAAGATTAGCCTGGGTGATGTTGATCGATCTTTGTGCAAAGACGGCCTTGTTCTGTTTCTACCCTACATGTGTATTGCAATACAGAAAGCCGTATTGCTGTACACAGAAAAGGCTGGAAGCACTCAACAGATCGGACTTGAAGGACTCTGCCTGTCTCTCTCTCTCTCCACAGATTCTGCCTGACCTGCTGAGAGTTGCCAGCATTTTCTGATGTTATTTCAGAGTTCCAGCAGTTATTGTTTATATTCCCATTTTTAACCTCGACTGGAGAAATTGTGGAACTTGTTCAACCAGAGGGAATGAGTAAAGTGACTATCACCAGATCTTCACCCTCTCACTTAACCTATGGTTTCCTTCGTCCTCTTCACAAGCAACTTTCCGACCTTTGCCATCCACAAACTGAGCAACAGTGCCTTTGGTGACTCCATAAAACCATAGAATGTACAGCACAGAAAAACAGGCTATTTGGCCCTTTTAGTCTGTGTTGACCACTGACATTTATATAAATTGCTAACAGACAAGCCCCAGCACTGATCCCACTGCACACCACTCGTGACATTCTGCCAACTTCTTTACCTTCTAATCTTTCATCCAGGTCAACACATCAGCTCCACATGAGCTTTTATTTCCTCTAATAGCCTTTGACTTGGCACCTTCTCAAATACTTAGTCGAAATCCAAAAGGAAGGTGGTTCAACAAGGGAGAAAAAAAACAATACCAGGATAAAGTGACGGAGTGAGATTTAGGGGGCTGTAAGAAATTTCCATCGAGGAGAAATACTGAGACAGAAGAGATAAGTCAAGCAGCCTGCTACTGAGCAGCTCAGTTCCTGACCCAATAATCTATTGGCTTTTTTTTAACTGAACAACCCCTGGCCTCATCCAAATCCCACTGTAGGCGATGGAAGTTTGTAATACTTACACTTGCATTCTGTGATGTAAAACACTTACCTTTGTATTTATCTCTTGATTAAAAGCTGCCTTCTGCATTTCAAAAGCTCGCTTGGAGTCTGCCATCTTTGTGTCTGCACTGTACTTGACATCCATGGCCTCCTTCTTGCATTCAGCTTCCTGTGGGTTTTAACAATGCAGGAGAAACACAAAATAATCAGGCTCAGGTGTGAAGAAACATCTCACTCTATTTGTGACTCAGCTCAGCCACGTAACATCGTCACTGGGAGGAGATGAGAGAAATCAATTTCCCAGCAATGGAAGATTCATCCCAAGAATGTCATTGCAGTCGGAGAGTCAAAGAGTTAAAAGCATGCCAAAAGGGGAAGGGGAAAGAACTGGGTTACTTATGGTACAAGGGGCTTCAAAAACATCTGCTTCCATTTTGAGTGGTTGTTTATCTGCAGGGGTCTGGGATCTGGCAGCAGTTAAACTGGGCTGTCACAGACAAAACCCTCCCCACCATCAAGAACATCTACAGAGAACACTGCCATCAGGGGGAAGCAGAAATCATCAAGGATCCACACATTCTGTTCTTGCTGCTGCCATCAGGAAAGAGGTCTAGGTGCCACAAGACTCGCACCACCAGGGTCCAGGAACAGCTGCTTCCCCTCCACCATCAGACTCCCCAACAACAAACTCAATCAGAGATTCATTTAAGCACTTTACTGAACTTTTTTTCTCTGTATCGCACAGTTTGTTTACATGTATATGTTGAGTACAGTTTTTGTTTGCACTACCAGTAAGTGGTAATTCTGCCTGACCCGCAGAAAAAAGAATCTCCGGGTTGTATGTGAATATCATGTATGTACTCTGCACACTGCTGCATTGGTGCGGCACACCAGGGTTTGGGCACTGCAGGGTGCAGCACAAGTGCAGGGGGATGACAAGCGAAATTCCGGCACCAAAAGCACTGGAACCAAACAGCATTCAGCAAGTACAGCTTCTCTGACAGTTTATTTCCCTGCCCATGTGGGCACCCACACAAGATAAATCAGCACCCTCTCCCCCCAGAAACCCCGTACTTCAACGATTAATGAACAAAGTTACCCGAATCCCAGCATCTCTCTCAGCTTCAGCCACTCCAATCTCCGCATCTCTTTGCACCACTGCCGTCTGAGACTTCCCCAACGAACTCAGGTACTCCACTTTATCGTAAACATCCTGTCAGAGAAAGAAGACCAGCTTATAGAACATTAGGAGGTAGATTGCGCATCATGTAATCAATTTGCTCCTGGAATCTATCAATCACAGACAGCTCCTGGCTGTGGAAAATAAACCCCACCCTAGTCTACACCCATCCCATCCAGGTACCCATCTAAATCCTTCTTAAATGTTAAAACTGAGTCCTAATTCACTTGAGTTGGCAGCTCGATCCACACTCCCACCTCTCTGTGTGTGAAGAAGTTCCACCTAAACTTTTCCCCTTTCACCCTTAACCCACATCCTTTGTTTTGTATTTCCCCTCCCCTCAGTGGGAAAAGCCGACCTACATTTCTTCTGTCTATCCCCCTCATAATTTCAAATACCTCGATCAAATCTCCCCTCATTCTTTACACATCAAAGCAATGAAATATATCAAGATGCTAAATAGGAGTGTTATCAAACAAAAATATTCGCCGAGGTTTTGGCAGAGAGGTACCAAGTATGATGACAAGAACAGATTTCCAGGTGTATCTTAAAGGAAGAAAGTCGGAGCTGGAAGTTAAGGTGGCTGAAAGCACAGCTGGAAATTTAATAGTGGCATTAAAATCTGGCAAGCGAACAACCTGAATTAAAGTGCAAAATTCAAAGGTCGTAGGAGGTGCGGACAGGGGGCAGTGTGGGCTCAGCACGTGGCCAGAGAGGGACAAAAGCAGGAATGAAGAATTTAAATCCAAGGCCTCATGAAAGTTCCACCATGATGGAACAGCAAATCCCAGAAAAGCAAATGCAAAGTAACAGGAAGTGGGAGGGAACAGGCAGTCACGGGGCCAACAGATCAGATATCCCATCTGTTTCTCAAGTGGTTTGAAATTCAGGAAGGACACACCGTACAAGTCTGGACTTGAAACTGAACCCAAAAATTCTCACTGCCTCTTCATGTGACTTTAAAATTTCAATCTAAAAATAAGAGCTGTGTGAGATGCTTGGCGTTGTACAAATGTTACAGGTTGCAATAGAGAGGGGAGCTCACACTTCACTGCACAGAAAGGAACAGCCCTTTCTTCATTCCATTGATCAAAGTTCCCAGCAGCATTAGAGGCTCCTTTTATGGGAGAATGTGGTGCAGTAGCAAGGTGTATGGAAAATATGACTCGATATTCTCACAGCACCAAGTTTTCTTTGGATGCATTAAAGAAGATGCATAAACGTGAGATAAAAAGCAATCAAAGGGTTTACACTGAGAACAAGAAAAAGTGGGTATCAGTAACTCAGAGCACAGTTTAGCCAAATGGTCTGACGCTATGTCCTGTGTAATTAGCATTCCCCCTTTCTGGAGAATCAGTGAACCATCTCAGCAGGTGCTGAGTGTCATCGCAGATGGCTTCATGCCTCCCACAACACTAACTTCTCAACAGGTGGAATGTTTCACTTTTTCTTGTACTTTAAAAAAAATTTATTTTGTAAGATGGTAATGTAGATGTTTGCACTGAGATGCTGTCACAAAACAATTAATTTTGTGACATGTTCATGAGAATAAATTCTGATTCTGATTCAGATGCTACTGAACATTCTCTGGGTCAGTTCTGAGGGAGTGTCTTCTGAATCCAAAAGACATTAGAGCAGAAATAAGCCATTCAGCCCATCGAGTGTTTTTGGCAGGCACAGGCTCTTGGGCTGGAAGGGCTACTACCGTGCTTTTTCACCAAACAAAATCTAAATGAGACACAAAAGTCTGCAAACACTGTGGTTGAAATAAAAACACAATGGTGGAGAAACTCAGCTGATCAAACAGTGTCCTTTATATAGCAAAGTAGATACATCACCAACGTTTCAGGCTCGAGCCTTGATGAAGTGCTCAAGTCTAAAATGTCGGTTATGCACCTTTATCTTTGACGTATAAAGTACACTGTTCGATCAGCTGAGTTTCTCCGGCATCATGTTTTTAAAAAAAAAATCTAAATTATAATTTCAGGTCAATGAGCTTTCATAAGGAAGGGAGGTTAGATACAAAGGGGATGGAGAGGAGATGGAACAAAATGGCTCTGGAATGGAGAAGATGGCTGGAGAGATTAAATGGCAAATGAGGTTACAATACAAGGTAATGGGTGAGCAAAGAAGATAAATTGGAAAAGTACATGGAGTAGTAAATGATAAAATGAGCTACTTTGCTATGTATTGAACTATAATCAGCGTTTGCAAACTTTCTTGTTGAACTTGCTCTAGACAGTGACAAACTTCCTCAATGTTGCTGGGCCTGCATTCATCCAGGCAAACAGAAATCCTCCCATCACACTCCAATGTGCTGTGTTGCTAGCAGAAAGGGTTTGTGTCGGCACTCACTTCAGGATTTCCCAAACAGAGAAAGGTGATACCCTCATTTAAATGGAAGAAGAGGTCAGCAAGGTTACTCAGTTTCCTTTTCCGAATCCTGCCACTGACAAGAGCACTGCAAATTAAGGCTTTGTTTTTACCTTGATGGTGAAGCTAAGGATCTCGATGCCCATGCGGCCGACATCAGGAGCGGCCACCTCACGGACCAGCTGAGCAAACTGATCCCGGTCCTGGTAAATGGCTTCGACAGTCAGAGTTCCTGCAAGAAGGAGGAAAATACATTTTGGGGGACAAATGAGGGGCAGACGTGAATAAGAGGAGGGTGGGTCACCAGGGACAGATCGGGAAAGGTTGTGGGAGCCGGGGGGGGGGGGGGGGGGGGGGTGGTGGGGAGTGGTCCGGGCCCAGGGTGAGCCAGGGGTGGGGCCAGCCAGAGTCAGCGTGAAGTGTGCACTTAGAAATAGAGTAAATTACATTGAGGGATGAGCTCATACGGTCCCCAACATGGGCAGACCTTGGAAGTTCCACCTTGTAACACCCTCTCTGGCACCAGTGATGAGCAACAATTTGAATTTTTAGTCAATTCTGGATTAGAACCAAGATAAGAACAGGTGTGACGTATTGGAATGGGGGCACAGCTCGGCTTTGTATACCTGCAGCAGCAAGTCCTACAGAAGAGATGTTGGTTTCTGCAGTGTTAAGATAAGGCAAAGAATTTAAAGAATGTGAAAGTTTAACGCTTTTAAGTGATTGAGTTATTTGAATGAACATGAAAATCTCAGCAGAAGATCTGTATATTTGATACGAATAGTGAAAGATCAATGGGATATCACAACAAGGCTGGGAAGTGCATTCAGTTCTAGACCTACAAGAACATAAGAAATAGGAGCAGGAGTTGGCCATCTGGCCCATCGAGCCTTCTCCGCCATTCAATGTGATCATGTCCGATCTGATGATACGCTCATCTTCATTGACCTCCCTTTTCCCCATAATCCCTTAATTCCTCTACTATGCAAAAATCTATCCAGCCTTGTCTTAAATATATTTACTGAGGTCACTTCCACTGCTAGCGAATTCCAGATTCACCACCCTCTGGGAAAAGCAGTTCCTCTTAATCTCTGTTCTCAATCTACTATCCTGGATCTTCAGGCTATGTCCCACCAATATAACAACTTACCTACCTCCATCTTAATTTTCATAATTTTATTTGTTTCTATAAGAATCCCTCTCATTCTTCTAAATTCCAATGAGTACAGTCCCAGATGGCTCAAAATCTCTTCATAGGCCAACCCCTTCATCCCTGGAATCAACCTGGTGATCCTCCTCTGCTCCGCCTCCAAAGCTAGTTCACCTTTCCTTAAGTAAGGAGACTAGAACTGCACACAGATCTCCAGATGTGGCCTCACCAGGACCTGGTACAGTTACAGCAGAACCTCCCTGCTCCGCCTCCAAAGCCAGTTCATCTTTCCTGAAGTCAGGAGACTAGAACTGCACACAGATCTCCAGATATGGCCTCACCAGGACCTGGTACAGTTACAGCAGAACCTCCCGGCTCCTAAATCCAAACACAAGTACAATGATTCTCAACAATTATTGGTTGTGTGAGGGATAAAAATTGGCCAGGGCAAGGGGTGAAGCTCATCTGATCCATTACCAATATTGCTATGGATCATGAGAGTGAAGAGAAATAACACCTTCACTTAATGTCCATTCAAAATGTCCAACTCTTGGCACTTGAACATCAGCTGGTGCTCTGCAGGTGTTATTACCTCCTGACAAGTCTTATGGAAAGAAAGAGGGCGAGAGGTTTTTAAATTTAAACATATAATACAGTAACAGGTCCTTCTGGCCCACAAGCCCATGCCACCCAAATTCTCCAATTAACTCACAACTCCCGTATGTTTTGAAGGGCGTGAGGTTACTGGAGCACCAAGAGGAAACCCACACAGGCTCCTTACAGACAGTGCCAGATACTAACCCGGGTCACTTGTGCTATAACAGCCACGTTAATTGTGCCACCCAACACTATTTATTGCAATTTTAATGGTTTTTAAAATGTGTCCAAGTATCAGAGACATTTACACGGCCACGTGTGAGAAACATTCTTGTCAGGGATTTCACAGAGCAGGAAGCTCTACACCTCGCTGCTTACAGTCCTGTCATCACTCGGACAGGAGAAAGCAGAGAGCCTAAGACATTGACTGGGGTAAGTGCGGGTTGCAGGCAGACTCTAGGCCAACATGCGCATTGATGTTTTGAACAGTTGATTCAGCAAGCTCTTGCAACCTGTTAGCCTGAATCAGAGTGCAGTGTTACCGGACTGCCAAACTAGAAACATGGGTTCAAATTCCACACTGGAATTGACTGTGAAGTGCCCGTGAGGCCCAGTCCTTATTGGGGAGGGAAGTGCCTTTGCCCTTGCAAATAAAGCACACCAGGCATGGCTTACAGTTTCTAGTAACACCATCAGGAAAATCACAAGCTGCACAAGTTCTTTGTTGGGATGGGAATCAAATTCAGGACAGTTACCCAGGATCGCTCGGAGATGTCCCTCAAGGGTTTGCAGCACCACACTTTTGGTCTCGGTAACACTTTTCCCCAGGAACTGCTCACATGCTACGGCTAGCAAATCCAGGTCAGTCATTACTTTCACCTGCATACAGGGAAAACAATGTAAGCCTGCAGCACGTGATAAACTGCTAAATATATACATCGCTAATACTTTAAGGCTATTAACAGAAGCGCTGTAACGCTTACTGGAATTAAATTGAAACCATACATCTGCAATACTTTTTAAAGATTAACAAATGTTAAAATTTGCAGAACTACAACATAAAAGCAGATTAAACACTGCAAGGAAAGCAAAGCACACTCTAAAAAAATAAAGCACACCAATGCATAAAGCAACAAAACAGTATTACATCCTGTAACTTTAACCTGGCAACAAGTGAAATCCACGAGGAACCAAGGACTTCAGAGAACTTTTAAATTCGGATCATCTCATGGGGTGGGACATTTAGATATGAGTGTTAACCCAATGAATTTGCACAAATGCATGTTGCCAAATTAAGCTATTACAGGATAGTTTTTCATTATTATTTGGAGCTTGGGTGAGAGATGTGAACCTGATTGGTCTGGATGGAGCCATTGCAAGTGCATGCATTCACACAAATCACACCAATTACATTCACTACATGGCAGCAATTTAATATGACTGTGTGGCATGCAGCTCTGACAGTCATGGTCTAACTGGCAAAATAATGGAAGGGGGGGGGGGAGGTACACAGAATGTGGAGCTGACAAAAGGCAACAGGAAGGAGGTGGGAAAAAGGGAGAGTCGCACGTGGAAGAGGTAGCAAAGTCCAAGGGATTGGCCGTTGATTGTAGATTGAGCATGTGAAAGCATTTCGTTGGAAGAATACCAATGCTTAAAGTACAAATGGCGAGGGAAATATAACGCATCTAACTTCTCAATCAAACACCCTTAAACAGCAACCAGAACCACGTTGACCTCGGCGGAAGGAGATAGAGGCAGCTTAAGGACAACGGGCTTACATTGCCACAACCCCTAGATTATTGCAATCCTAAATTGCTTCAAGTTTATACTTGGTTGGGAACACTCTCCAGTCCAGGTGACAGGCGAGGGGAGGAGAGAGAGAAATCCCAACATCAAGCCAGAAATGCAGGAGGCTAGATATTATCAGTAGCTTGCTGACAGCCACCAGCTCCAAGTTTCTTCTCAAATGTCACTGCCTTCCCTAACCACGTGCACAAATTGTGTTTCTGTTGAAAGATAAAAGGTTTACAGTCTAGAGATCACAAGAGACTTGAAATTTGCGACACGTATCAACATTTCTCTCTCCTTCTCCCTATGTCCCAGTCCATTCTCTTTCTTCACCAGTTTTTCCCTGGTCTCTTCTTGTTCACAAGAAGAATCCCCCCTCTCCTTTCCTCTGCGCCCTCTCTCTCTCACTCTATTTCTTGCCCCTTCATTCCTTGAGGCTTTACCCTTGGGCTTAAATCAGATGCAGATATTTTGAAGCAATTGGTCCATGCTGATTGGGATTCCACTATAACTGCCAGAACACTCCAAATGTTTCTCCAACCACAGACAATGCCCTTGAGCACCAGACAGAAACATTAAGGCAGTGTTCTCTACTGCTCCGATAAGAGCAAGAGTTCTGACCAAGGCTTCGACGTGAGACACGGAAGTCCATTTCTCTTCCTACAGATGTAGCCGGCCTTGCTGAGTATTCCCAGCATTTTTCTGCAGTTTGTTTTAAATCAGAATGGCTCTTCCTGTTTCTCTTAGTTCAAACTCAGGGTTGACTCCTACTCTCTAATAAACAATTTACTTCATATACTGTCCACCCAAATTCCTTATTCTGGAATATTCCAATTCTTTTTATAAAAAAGAAATTTAAGAGTTCCTTGCTAATAAAATTCAACAGTGCAGAACTCTCATCAGATTTGGGGTTTCCCTCCAAGTATCTGGAGTGGGTCCTGAAGTCACAACTTTTGGACCTTTTGGGAGGGATGGTCAACCAATACAGAATGCAGGAACATTTCAACAATCCTATCATTCGAACCTGGCTTATTCATTGCAGCCTCCTAATTATCCAGTGCAACATGAACAGAATTAACAACATTGCACCAAGTCAAGGGAACTTCCAGCCAAATCACTTGCGCTTATCTGATTGGCTGCCTGGGTGCATCGCTAGACTGGTATTCAGAGATCTGGACTGAGGATCTAGGAACAGGAGCTTAATTGACACCATGGTAGCTGGGGTGCTTAAATGTCATTAAGTTAAATTACCATGGAAGAAAAGAACTGCAGTTTCACTTGCCATGAAGCTGATGGGGAAAATAATTTGTCACCCTCCAAGGGATGAAACCTGCTGCTTCACCCAGTCTGGTCAAAACAAGTGAAGGAGAAGTAACCCCATGAGGCCACATCAGCAGCTATGGCGCAGTGTAGTATAAATAATGCTTGGCACGATGCTACACAGGAATATGACACACTATGATAGCAAAAGACTTGACACTGCTTTATCTTCGTACACATTTTTTCTATTGTGAATAAAATTTATTTTTGGAAAAATAAGTATGCCACTCAAGACCCACCAATGTGGCTGACCCGTCAGCTGACAATTAGAGGCACGTAATAATTGCTGGTAATGTCAGTGTCCAGGAATTACGCTAACAAGTGAAATTAAAATCTGAAGACTCATCATCCCATCAATGGTACAAAATGTAAGACATGTTAGGGCGAGGCAGGGCGGGGGGGGAGGGGGGGGGACGGGGACTTAGTCTGTATGGAGGTGTCGGGCTGAAGGACCTGTTCTGTTCCAAAAGCAACTCTGCTAAAGGCAGAAAATCCTGCAAAG
Source organism: Narcine bancroftii (assembly GCF_036971445.1). Taxonomy (NCBI): domain Eukaryota; kingdom Metazoa; phylum Chordata; class Chondrichthyes; order Torpediniformes; family Narcinidae; genus Narcine; species Narcine bancroftii. Next base: position 2,714,526 of record NC_091482.1, on the reverse strand, counting down.
CCCACAGATAGGACGAGCATCCCAGCTTTTCGACTGCCACAATCAAGTGAGCAAGCACACACACCCATACCCCCAACACACTCAGTCCCCCTTTTATATGCATCCGTACGCACACCCCTGCATACAGGAGAATAACATTGAACTTCTCAGAAGTTCAGTCTCAAAGTTGTGGTGGATTTGGGAGAGTTGAATGGATTTGATGCAGTTTCCCTTTTGCAAGACAACTTCATAGAAAGGACTAGTCCTGAAGTCTCCTTTGAACTGAACTGAACTCGGAAAGTGCCCCACTCATTCTTTGTCAAATCTCTGATCAGGTTCAGAATGTCCTGCCTTTTTAAACTTGCCTTTGCATCACTCCTTCATGATAGACATGGAAGAAGCAACCAGCTTGATGAGTTCCAAATGGGAGACTTCTGGACAGTAGATATTCTGGAGAGAACATCATTTAGTTAATTTTTTTTTAAAATTATGTTCAATTGGAAAACTGGGTGGGGACCTGGATGTATTTACTCAGTGTCATTTCTGATGATGGCCTGAATTATTCATACAGCACCAAGTGCTGAATATGGTTGTGGAACAGCACTGAGGGCATGTTGGAAAACAAGGAATGCTAGAAAACCGTGTGGGACTTGTGTTCAGTAATACATCCAATTGAAAAGAGCAAGCAGAAAGTCAAATAAACTGCAGGTAACATCCACTTAACAAGTTCCCATATCAAGGGAGCAAAAAATAATAATTGAGTTGTTAAAATTGTAATATTTACCAGGCTATGGGGAAACATCGAAGGCACAAGATTATTAGATACATGGAACTTTGTATACATTTTGGTCTCCTTATCCAAGTAAGGTTATACACATAACAGGTGGAGAGCAATGAAGGCTCAGTAGATTGATTTATGGGATGGGGCAAGATGGAATGTCTTGCAAGAAATTAAGCAAACTGGGCTCATCTTCTCAGTAAAATGTGAAATGCCTTCTGGAGCAATCGTCCAATGGAACCACAGGTCCCTTTGTCTTCTTTCCCTCAGCTCTCTCCCCCCTTCCCTCTCTATTCACAGAGCCCTCCCTCCCTTATCCAACTATTAGCAGTTGCCTGTAGGACTGTGTCCCACCATTTTATTTGGGTGCCTGCCAACATTTTGCTCATACCTTGAGCAAGGCTCAAACATTGGTTATGAATCTTTGTCTTTGCTATAATAAAGTATACTGTTTGTGTTTTTACCAAGTAGCAGAGACAAGCTAGATCAGTTCTGGCAGAGAGCCGCACCCCCGTTGGTATCGGGAATCAGGAGTGTGCGTTTTAAGTCCATTTTGTTAGAGTGTTAGTAACCATATATTACTTAACACTGAGACGCACCCCAAGGTACAGGGATCGGGAATGTCTGCTGAAGTCCCTGTAAGTATGTAAGCGTGCAGAAGATAGGCGGTCACTAGTATCAGAGTCCAACCTAGGTCTGATGTGAATGTCTATATAGTTGTTTATTAGTAGAGTAATTAAGTATCATTTGATATTCTCCCATGTGTTCAATAAAGTGACATGTAATTGTAACACTCATGTCCACACTCATCTCTCTGTGAACTCACTGAATCTGATACCTTCCAAACACAACACCATGCAGGGAGAGAACATCTTCCAATAGGTTGGTTTCCTGCCAAAGCTGCAGCAGCCTCAAGGGGTTGCAGACTCCGGAAGAGGGCACCAGATGCAGGAAGAGACACCCCCCCCCCCCCATATTGTTAAGAAAGAGACGCATAGGAGACAACCGTACAGGACAGTGACCATAGCAGCAGACCAGCGAGAGGATCAGCAGCTGAAGGCAGGCTGTGGGCTGTCGACAACTTGTGCATGGGAACCAGGATTTGAGAGGGTGCTGAGGGCAAGAAATGCCTTGGGTGATGAAGCCTTCCTGATCAAGTTGGAGGTTTGGATCTGGGGCTCAGGAGGTCAATGGATTGAACAGGAGACTGTGAGAGTGCTGGAGGATAATCCACGAACACTCAGTGACCTTTGCTTCTCTTTCTGTAAGGGGCGCTAGGCAATAAGAATGGCTACTCTGGATCATGGCAGACTATTCATGTAATATTATTTTCTGCTTTATTACATTATGATAAAAGAATCTTGTTTTGCATCATTTATAGAGACCTTGTATTTAGAGAAATTTTCCCATATAAAAATACAAATTTTATCTTACTCAGATGATTAACTGATCCTATTGTATGTCCTGAAAATACAGGACCTTCATAAGGGGCACAAAAAAAATCGTCAGGCTCCCTCTGGTACTTCCTTAACCCCACCACGATTGACAAACAAAAGTGATACTTTATTTGGTGTCCATTAGGTGGCAACCAGCTTTAAAATGGGATAAGACAGAGGGTTAAATGATGGCATTGGAAGCTAATGCTCTCTTTGGATAGGAGACAACATAGGACTGGGGATCCAATGAAAAGGCATGGAAACATTTGTTAAAGCTTCCCAAATCCTAGATAGAAAGGGTTTATTAACAAGGCGATGTCAACAGTTGGTCCAAATGTGGGAGGAAGTCATCCCAAATGAAACTCTCCATTTAAAAAAAAAATCATTCTTCAGAGAGCATAAATACCTTGAAGAAGTTGAGCTGCCTGCACTAATTCACGCTGATGGCAGAAGAACTAGACCAGTGGTTTTCTAACTTTTTCTTTCCACTCACAATCCACTTTAAGGAATCCCTATGCCTTCAGTGCTGTGGTGCTCTGTGACTGGGAAGGGATGGTTGAGAACCACTGCTCTAGACCCAATTGTCACTGAAATATTTTGCTGGAGAAAAATTGTCATTGGCCCATTTCCATTTGAGTTATGAAACCGTGCACATAATGAGTCAATTAGGTACTATTAAAACAGTGATTTTCAACCCTTTTTCCCTACTCACACACCACCTTAAGTAATCCCTTACTAATCACAGAGCACCTATGGCATAGGGAATACTTAAGGTGGAATGTGTGGAAAGAAAAAGTTTGAAAACCACTAAACTCGATCATAGCATCACAAAAAGTAGATTCATTCATATTCTGAATTAAAAATAATTGGGCACTGAAGGGCAGATATTCTTTGACAAATCACAGCTTAATAGGAATACTTTGAACCTACAACGGTAATCGTAAGCGTGGCTTTTCCCCACCGCCCCATCTCAGGGTCAGAGCACAGACAGGTCCTTCAGGCCATGTTGACCAAGTTGAAATTCTGGGCTGGTTCTACTTGCCTGCATTTGTTCAACCTCCTTCTCAACTCTTCCTGCCCATTTCCATTTTCCTTTGGCACCTCATTTCAGATATGGACTGCTCTGAGTAGGAAAGATCGTCCCTCAAGTCCCTCTTAAATCTCTTGTCTCACCTTAAACCTATTACCCGCTACTTCTAGTATCCCACCTTGGAAAAAAGACTGAGCATTCATTTTATCCATGCTTCCCATGATTTAATAAACTACTGTAAAGTCCCTCCTTAGCCTCCTGCAGTCTATGGAATAATGACCTAGCCTACCTATCCAACCTCTGTAACTCAAGACTTCTGGTCCCAGCAATATCATGGTGAACCTCCTCTGTACCCCTTCCAATTTATTGGCATCCCTCTTAAAACTCTCACCTGGTGCACGCCCCATCATTCATATGTCATGGATGAGTTGAGCCAACAGGATTCAGTAGGTGATTCAACTCGAGTACCTCACAGTCGAGTCCAATGCTGCCCTCACCTCGACATTCACACATGTCCATTCTGTAGCTCTGGGGTTGTAAATGTTTCTTGTTGACCTCTCCTCACTCTAACCTACAGATTGGGAAGGCCAATAGTCAACTCCTGTTCATTTAAAAATCAAGATTTTATTGAAGGGCAAATTTAAAAAGAATCAAGTTTTAATTGAATAATTTAACACAAAATGGAAATGAAATCTTTCACTAAACAGGAGAGTGAATGTGTGTCAGCACAAATGGTTTCTTCCATTGGTAGGGGATTTTTTTTTTTTTTTTAGACAGTTTAAAGCAATGACAAATGTACTAATATCTAGGTCATGAAGGTTGAATCTGTGAGCAGAAACATGGCCTTCAAAGTCTACCCTAAAGCATGCTTCCAGCTTTGCATTTGAAAAAGCAATTTTGATTTTTAAGAGTTACATAAGGTTAAAGACTCTTCACAATTAATATTCAGAAGCAAGCTGAATGCTCCAATTTAAAGATTTCCTTTGTCTGAACACAAATGGTCACCCTTTCTCAAAGTCTTAGATTTACATATGAATGGTATTAACAACTACAAAAAGGGATTGTGTGATCTGCCCGTTTCACAATCTGTACAGTTAGCAATGATATCGCCATATACAGCATAGAACAGGCCAGTGTGGCCCTACGAGTCCATGCCGGAACAAATACCCACCCTCCTCGTGATAAAATGATGTCCATGTAAACCCATCAAAGACCATTCAGATCACCCCAGGGGCTGTTTATATTGCCACAAAGTGCAACTGTCACAAATATGAAATTAATGCACACAGAAGACATGACATACAAAACATTTCAATTCTGAAGAATTTCCCAACTGTGCTAACCTTACTTCACCCACTAAGATAAGCACTACTGACTGAAGGTCTACCCTGACCTCCCTTCATTTTTGGATACAAACTACACAGAACTCCATTTCCTGCTTCTATCTTGAACCATCCACTGTGTTATCAAGCTACTTGTCTGACATCCATTCTTGGATTGATGACCATTTCCAGTTAAACCCAACATGTGGGAATAGGCTTGCATACAATAGTCTGAGCAGAGAGAACACAGGAAATTTATATTCTCATTACTTGAAGTGACGCATCTCTGAAGTGACTGTGTTTTTGAAATCTTCCAAAACGTGCACATGACGTACAGGAGGGAGATGGATGACACCTACAATCTTGCACTCAACGTCAGCAAAGCCAAGGAGGTGATTGTGGACTTCAGGAGTAAATCAAGAGAACACAAACCAGTCCTCATCCAGGGGTCAGCAGTGGAGGGGATCAAGAACTTCAAATTCCTGGGTGTCAACATCTCCAAAGATCTGTTCCAGAGCCTCCATGTTGATGTAATCACAGAGAATGCTCACCAGTGACTATACTTTGTGAGGAGTTTGAGGAGATTTGGTACGTCACCGAAGAAAACTTCTACAGGTGTACTGTGGAGAGTACTCTGGCTGGTTCCATCACTGCCTGTTGCAAAGATGCCAATGCTCAGGATCAGAAAAAACTCCAGAGGGTTGTTAACTCGGCCTGCAACATCATAGGCACCAGACTTCACCTATTGAGGACATCTACAAGAGGCGATGTCTCAAGAAAGCAGCCTTTATTCTCAAGGACGCCACCACCCAGGCCATGCCCTCTTCTCTCTGCTACCATTGGGGAAAAAGGAACAAGAGCCTGAAGATGGGAACTCAGCTGCTTTTTTCCCTCTGCCATCAGGTTCCTGAATGAACAATGAGCTGGAGACACTGCCTGACTTTGTCTGTTTCTTGCACTGTTTTTTATTTATTTTGTAAGGTGGTTTTATAGAAATTTCTGCCCTGTGTGACGCTGCTGCAAAACAACAAATTTCACGACGATAAATTCTGATTCTATGACAAATTGCTAACCACTATTTTCAGGGTGAGGAGTAGTTAGTGACACAGAAATTGGGCAGAACTCCCCTAATTTTTTCAGAAAATCAGTCTTTGAATGTTTCACCAAACATAAGGAACTCAATACATTCTCTGCCTCTCCTTCTTGGTCTGCTCCTAAGGATTGTTATGAGCCCAGAGGACCCATAAACCCAGATAGATATTCACCAAGACAAATGGTTACTTAAACAAAAGTTGCTTTTAATTATCTTTAAACATGAAAACAGAATCACACTTTAACTTAACTAACCTAACTTAACCCCCTTCTAATTCTAAGCACACATGTGTGTAAGTTCAGAAAAGTTCTTTGGTTCATAGTCCAATCTCACTTCTCATCCTTCCAAGTTTACTGGTTGCGAGCAATTCTTCTACTGTGCACAGAATTTAACATTTATAAAGTTCACCAGCCTTTGGTGCTTGAAAGGTAAATGGTTACCGCTCAGGAAGGTTCTTTTCATTTTTCAGACAAGTGAAACATTAGACAACCAGCCCTCTCCTCTTGCATGAACCACAAGGGCTTTGATCAGGCCATCTTCTAAATGGGGAAGTCCTGTTCCAGTCCCAGCTGCCTCTGCTGGCTATAACACTGTAGAATGATCTCTCTCTCTCTCTCTCTGAGAGAAAGATTGTTTGACTCTCTCTGCTTGCAAAACCACATGACACTCTGAGAACAGCAAGTCTCTTTCAGACAATCTGTGGCTCCAACAAGATTTTTCATCTGTTGCCTTCTGTAAAGAACAATCCATTAGTGAAGTCTCTTGAGCACTCTTCAAAGCTCTTGCAAAAGCTGGGAAGCCGATATGTCTAGCATGGGGCAGAGCTCCAGTATTTTAAATAAGATCTGTTTTAAAGTGTCTGTATGTAACCTACTCTAACAAACCTTCCCCGATTTATCTCCCAAAAACATATCTATATACTCTGTCACAGGATCAACTCAGGATACTTCCACTCAGGCTCCGGGGTAGCAAGAGAAAAAAATGCACTCTGTAGCTATTTAAGGTAGTTTGGCATTAAATTGAAAAGTGAACAACATTGTGAAGATTGGTGGCCAGTCTCAAAGGATTATGAAATGTTTAGAAGCCATCAAGAGATTACTAAAATATTACAGTGGGAAAAAGTTGAGTAAAACTAGCAAATTGCATCAAATAAGAATTTCTATATGAATATTAAAAGGAAGTAGCCAAAGTGAATATTGATTCCTTAAAAGATTACTCTAAAGATTAATAATGAAAAAAGTGATAGAGATTTTAAATGATTACTTGAATCAATTTTCACTGTTGAAGAAATTAAATACATCTTGATAATAATAAAAGGCAATGAAGAATCTAAAACATTTTCCATTAACAGAGAAAAATACTCCTTGCCTTCATTGGTCAGGGAATACAGTAGAGGAGCAGAGACATTGAGTGACAACTGTATAAGATGTTGATGAGACTGCCCTCGGAATATTCTGTGCAGTTTTAGTCATCCATTTCTGTGAAGGACATCATTCAGCTGGAAACAGTGCAGAAAGACTCAGGGTCACAGAGAATGATAAGCTGGAATTACTAGCAGAGGCTGGATAGGTTGAGACCTTTCCCTCGAAGCATGGAAGGCAAATGGAGACCTTTAAAATAACAGTGGATGCACTGCTAGGGTAAACAGTCATAACCCATTTCCTTGGGTAGGGAAATCTGAAAACTTAAGAGAATAGATTTAAAGCAAGGGGGGAAAGGATTTAAAGGGGACCCGAGAGGTACCTTCTTCACGTAGAGGGTGGTAGGAGCATGGAATGACCTGTTAGAGGAAATGGTAGAGCTGGGGACAGGTGTAAGGTTTCAATATAATTAGACAGGTACATGGATAGGAAAGGTTTCCACCTATCAAACTTACTAATCAGACCACCTACAATTCTGTCCATGACATCTCTGTATAATCACAAGCAAAGGTCCAAGCACTCATCTACCAGTCATATATGGTTTTTTTTCATAGACTTTGTGGGATTTTACCATTAGGAAGAGACTCCTGCTATCCCGGCACTGGTCATTCACATGGGAATGACTAAAACTGCAAACCTCAGTTTCTGTCTATGAGTTTAGACAGCATACCAGCAATGTGTCCTCGCTATGTATATTCATTATCCCCTTGGACACGGAATGCCTGCAGTTCAGTTTAGACTGCAGGCGTTCCAGGAAAATGACTAGGGGACTAGGAGGTAAAATGTCGGAAAGAGAATGTCACTCTCATTCCCGATCCAAGCTTTTTACACAGCATGTGTCCAGGAAAATGAGAATAATTCCCTGGGACAAAGCGGCTATGTAAAAAACATAAGAATAACACACCTACACCACTTCCCTCTATCTTCTATAACCAAGTCTCCATGGATCCCATGTACCTTGGATCTTTTAGAACAGCCCATCATGAAAGACCTTGATGAATGATTTACAAAATCCATGGATACAACATCCAGTGCCTATCATTAAACATCTATGTCATCCAAGAAAGTCTCTGCTTTTCCAGTTGTGAAGGGATCCTATGCCCAAGAATCTTTTTCAATAAAGGAGGTGCGTGGGAAAGAGGTGTTGAGGCCAAGGGTGGGTCAGCTCCCATCTTAATGAAAGATGGAGCAGTTTCCAAGGGTCAACAAATAGAAACTTTATTTGGGAAATTTCCATGCAGTTTAGTCCAATCACTTTCAAATTACTCCGTTACATTGAATGTATGAATATTATCCAATCTTGATTTCTTTACGAAGCCATTTTCCCCAACAAATTCTTCGCTCTTCTATTTGGTCAAGAGGCCAAATCGAGGGACCCACACGGCTGTGGGCAACTTGCAGTCAGGGGACTGCATGGACTGCGGGAGACTGGTTCATGAGAATGAGGTATCGGAACTGGATTCAGGGGGTGCTGAGGGCAAGAAGGGCTCCTGAAGAGCCTTGGGCACTGAAGGCTTCCTGATCACGTCAGAAGTTTGGATCTGGAGCTCGGGTTGCCAATGGGGTCTGTGTTGCTGCAGAAGCTGCGGGAGCACTGGAGACAAATCCAGACACTCGGTGACTGAAGGGTCTCTCATTTGCTTCTCTTTTACTGTAAGGGGGGTCAGGCAACACTAATGGTGACTCTGTCTGCTTTTAATGCAGGCAGACGGCAATTTTGTGTAATAATAAATGTTCTGTACTATTACATGACCATAAAGGAATCTTAAAGAGTTTGGCCACTCAAGACTTCTTTCCCCTCTCCATTTCTTCAATTAATTAAGTTCTCTCTCTGCAGCTTACCTTTTGTAGAATGTTATTGCTCTAGCTCTGCCTTTACAATCTGTCTCACTTCCTGATTTGATGACTGTTGCAGGAAATTAAATTTCATTGTGTAGGAAGGGTTTGATGTTGTTATAACGAATAGAATACAATTACAGTATTGAAAATTTAATAATTTAATTTTAATAATTTAATTCCCAGAACTAAAAATTTTTTTTGGCATTGTGGGTTACTTACCCAAGGAACCCCTGTGACAGTTAGCGCTGCCCCTTCTGCAGTCCCTATCTCTTTACGTTTAATGAAAACTTTCATTTCAAACACTTGGCCATCAATTACCCAAATTTAAAATAAAGCATTTGAGTGGAGTCCATTCAAATGTGAATTCCAGATGCTAAATTGTGTAGTTTACAGTCAAATGGTAATATTTCTGGGTGCAACCCTTAATTAGTTGCGAAGTTTAAGGGGAACATTTGGGGGGGGGACTTCTTCACACAGAGAGTGGTGGGAGTGTGGATCAAGCGGCCAGCTGAAGTGGTAAATAGGAGCTCAATTTTAACATTTAAGAAAAATTTGGACAGGTACATGGAAGGGAATAGGTATGGAATGGGTGCAGGTCAGAGGGACTACGCAGAATAATAGTTCGGCACAAACGAGATGTGCCAAAGGGCCTATTTTTCTGTGTGATGATGTTATATTAAACAGTATATTCAGCAGATGCTCATACATACTGCTCTATTGAATACAGTACACTAGCTACTTTTTAACCAGTCATCTGTAATTGATCATAGCCACCAGAGTTTTGACATAATATCTCCATTTGCAAATCCAATGAACCTGTCGACATTAAAAAGTTAAAGTTACATACTCCCATGATATTGCACATTCATTATTAAAATGTGTGGCCAGTGAAACCACAGGTAGCTATTGTGCATGCAGCCACATGTTGTACAGTACCATAAAAAGCTGATGCCCATTTTGAGACACCAAGACAATTCAGGGTGCTTGCAACTTCCACAATGTATTGGCTCAAACCAGGGGGAAATGCCATTCATCTTAAGGTCATGCAGTTCCATTTAACCAGGTGAGGCAGAATAGAAACACATGTCAACAACAAAGAAAATAACTAGAACCTGCAAAGTTAACGGAATGGTAAGAGAAAATGTTCCCATGGTTCCAAAGTGAACAATCAGCTCACCACCAACATTCAAAGGTGGAAAACTCTGTGCAAGACTTTATGTTTTACATCGGATTGTGTGTGAATGGCCTCATACACAAACATGCAATTTAGATGCTGAGTTGCTGTGATACTTTTCATGGACATCACACCACACAGCTCAGCCGGCGAAACATGTTCCAATGCTCAATGGGCCTTCAATAAATAGCCACAAGCCTGAATGTTTTCACAGTCAGGCCTTGTTAAAATACATTTTCCACCCTTGAACATTATTCATATAAAAGTTACAGATTATGTGACCTCCTACTGTTTTGTTAAATTAAGCAAAAGCATTAGTAAGCTTTAATTATGCCTATTGACAGACTTTGGCTGCAACGAGTTTTTTTTTTTAAATCATATTTTTTTGGGATTGTGGGGTTATTTACCTGTGCGACCCCTGTCACAGTTAGTGCTACCCCCTCTGCGGTCTCTACATCCTCACACTTGGGCTGAAGCGTCATAATCTCAAGGGAAATCCTGTGAAAAACGTAAAACACTCGCAAATTCCAAGTCACATGACAGGCCTCGAGCCTCACTTCCCTTTTTTTCCCCAATCCTTTTTATCTTTGAAATCCAACCAAGGGTGCTGTATGGAGCTCAAAATCAACCCAAGCTGAAAATAGCTAATAAAGTAAAACCATTAGATTGGTTCCAAGAAGTCTTCGCACTGTAGGTAGTTTCAATGGGTTATAACTCCTGACAAAGTTGCTTAAAGCAACCATGTTATTCAGTGAACTATTGCACATGCCTTTCACAAAGAACAAGCCATTATATTGATCAACATGGATTATTATTCAAGATAATTCTTAACACCCAGTCAATCCCCACAACTCAGCGCAGAGGGCTGCAACTTTTCTCTAGAAAGGAATCGTGAGTGGCGTCACAGCAGATGTATTGCACAACTGTCAGACCTTGTGAATTCTGATGAAGTGTGAGAATTGCAATCTGTAATTAAGTTTGTTCAGAAGGGGTGTTAGGCATTCTTGGCTTTCAGATGTGGGAGTGGCAATGCACTCAACGCACACCCATTGTTCAATGTTTTTTAATCAATACGAATCCATCTCATCCATCCCACCTCTTCCTTGCCCACTGCCTCTTCATTGGCTTTAATCCGCCTCCTTTTTGCGATACCTAGAGTGCTACAGGCCATGCCACTTGGATAAAGCAGTGAAGGTGTTGCAGTTGAGCTCAACATTCAGTTGCTGCTTGGGGGGAGAGGGAGGGAAGGAGGGTAGAAAGGAAATGGGACAGGGAGGGGTGAGAAAACAAGGCAAGAAAATCAGAGCATGGTTAAGAACAAGTTACCTGTGCAACCCCTGTAACATATACAGGGACCCCCTCAATGGTTTCTATATCCTCACACTGACAGACGACAGTCATGATCTCCAGAGGTAGTCTAGGCAGGAGGAGTTGACGGGAGGTGTGGGGGGTGGGGGAAGGAGGTGGGACAGCACACATACAGTCAGGGTAATTATCAGAACAAAGAAAGAGAAATCCAACTCCCAGAGACAGTAAGAAAATCAATTCATATTTTTTCCAATGGGTGTTCAAAGTGATTTAACCCTTTTAAGAATTGTAATAGCACTTTTGCATCCAAATATTTAACATTGCTTTTTCTAGAAAGCAGAATTTACTTTCTCCTGCCATTAAATCTATGGAAGGTCCCATGTACAAGTCAAATATTGCAGTAACATGAATTAAGTAAACCTGATTCCGCTAACACTCTTATTTGGTCAATTCCAAGTACAGTATCCAATATCAGTAATACACAACCGTGCATAAATATTTCACAGTTGCAAAGTGCTTCAATTCCCAGAAGGTTAGTGCCTTTGAAATGAAGTGCAGTTTGGACGGTGTTCAAAAGTTGGAGGTGCATCTGCTTTCCTGGAAACATCCTGGCTGAAGACAAGAAAACTCTGTTATACTCAGAACATCCGCTCTGTCTCAATGACACTGGAAAATCCCAGCGTGGTTCCGGGGAATCCTGTAAACAGCGTGCAGATAAAACGTCGGCTCCCTTTTGAGGAACGAGGCTGAGAATTAACGAACAGTGATTCAGTGCCAAACAAGAATGGTGTGGAAACAAACAATGGAAAATCCCAGCCGTGGTTCCTGGGAATCCTGTAAACAGCGTACAGATAAACCAAAACGTCGGCTCCCTTTTGAGGAACGAGGCTGAGAATTAACGAACAGTGATTCAGTGCCAAACAAGAATGGTGTGGAAACAAACACTGGAAAACACAGCTGAGATGCCTGTGTACTCACCACCTACCCTGCCAAGTTTTTCCATACAGTTCCATCCTTAGCTTTTTTTAAAAAAAAAACTGAAGATTTTTTTTTTAATTCATTCACATGACATGAATGTCACTGGCATTTATTAATTCTCCCTGAACTGAGGCAAGCAAAGTCATCTATAATCGGTAACTCTGGAGGGCAGATTACCTCCCTGGGAAGCAAGTGAACCCTTTGGACAAAACACAAATGCTGGAGGAACTCAGCAGGTCAGGCAGAATCCATGGAGAAAATGGACAGTTAATGTTTTTAGATTGAAGCCCTGTTTCAGGCTGGACTTTAAATTTTAAAATTTAGGCATACTGCGTGGGAACAGGTCCTTTCAGCCCACGAGCCGTGCTACCTAAATATACCCAAATGGCTTACAACCCCAGTACGTTTTAAGTGTTGGAGGAAATCCGAGCCCATGAGGAAAACTCATGCAGACCTGGTGAGAGCAAACCAATTCCTTACAGACAGCGCTGGATTCAAACCCTGGTCCCAGTTGCTGCCGCTATAACAGTGGTGTACAAATTGTTAACCGTGCTGACTTCATGGACAGTAGTTTTATTGTAGCCATTATAAAGATTAGTTTGTTTGTTTCTAAACTTTTGGAAGTTTATTTCTCCAGAGTCCATGGTAAGATGAGTTCATATCCCTGGATCAAATGATGCAGAAACTCCATGTTAGGCCATTAACATAAGCACAACTCTGTTCTACCCACTCCCAGGGAAAGCCAGCAGTTAGTGTCACCCCTGTCTGCCTTTGAAGGTGTTGGTTGTGGTCCCTGCCCCAGTGAGAGTGGTCATTGAGTGGACCTGATAGCAGCAGATATTGACCGCTGAAATATTTCTTGTGTGACGACGGCAGCAAAACTGTTACTGCAAGCTAGGGATGCCTGCAGGCAAGGACTATACCCTGCCACTCAGGGCAGCACAGTTAGATCAACACTATTACAGCACCAGCGACCTGGGCTTGAATCCCACACTGTCTGTAAGGACTTTGTACGTTCTCCCATGCCTGCGTGGGCTTCCTCCAGGTGCTCTGGTTTCCTCCCACCCTCCAAAGCATGGAGGTTAATTGGTGTATATGAGCAGCAGGGGCTTGTGGGCCAGAAGGGCCTGTTACTGAACAGAATCTCGCACAGAATAGGAGGTTGTGCTGCATTTGAAGGAACTGAGCAAATCATTGTTGCACTGAAGCACGAGAACAAGGGTTACAATTTATTCAGAAACCACATGAACGACAGAAGTTGCATAGGTTCCTATTTTCTAGTTTGAGATGAGCCTCCATCTTGATTATGCAAGTTATTAAACTGCAAAGTATTTTCTCTGTTCCTTATAACTTATCAATCTACATTTATTGTTCCAGAAGCATACATGATCAATACTTCTCAGAACTGAATGACTAATAAGCCATGGCTGGCTTATTAGAAACACTTCAATTAGAAACAATTGTGCAGAAAACAGAAAATCTTTGAATTGTCACATTGGGAACTTTTGATTTCAGTCTGTCAAAAAAAAGTTGTATCTCCTTCAATTTCATGAGATGGGCTCATTGCATATATTTTTAAAATATTTTATTGATGATTTTCCAAACTTAGTTACCAGTGTCAATGTTAACAGTATCAGCATTAAGTACAATTTACAATTATCTATTTTATGGTTTTCTCCAGAGTTCAGGTTCTTTTCATCTCCCCCCCGCCCCCTTCCCTGACACTCACTTTTAACATTTTAACTAACCAGTTACACACAACATTCAAGACACTCACACAAAGGACTAAGGACTAAGACTTATTAGGGGTTTATGGGTTTGTCATGACACGTTGGTCAGTACTAGGCTGTTTTCTTCTCTTGACTTTGCCTGGTTGGGATGGGATGGAACGCGCCCCCATCGATTGAGGGATAGACGGGGAAGGTAGGGCAGCAGGCGCAATGGTCCACACCATTATCGTGCACTGCACATTTCTGATGTTTTTTCAATCATGAAACAATTTATTAGCCAGGTGATGAGGAGAGCTGTGACAGAATAAAATGAGGCTTCTACTTTAACTTCAATGAGAAAAAAAGAAAAAAAAACACTCTTCAGTCTCTAGATGGAGATGTCAAGGGGATTCTGATAAAGTATCTCAGTGTAGTAGTTAACACGACAAAAACCTTTCAAAATTCACAAACCTAGAAAGTGCAAGAGTATTTGGTGGAATGCAATGCTGGATTAGAAAATATAAATCATAAAACAAAGTGATTTCATGTTAGATTTCAGGGATTCATTTAATTTCCATGAGGCTGGTTATAGATGAGCTGGAAAAGTTATAAGGAAGTGAGTATTTTTTTTTTTTACAAAGAGAGTAGTGTCCCTTCTTAACTGATCTCGTGGCTTTGAGTAACCCCAGCAGAAGTGCCGAGAAGACATGAAGGCTCCTTCTCTGTGATTCAGCCCAGCAAAGACAGTCTTCCTTCCTCACCCATCTCAGTTGTGGTGAAACAGAGAACTGTTGCACATCTCTGAAGGGAAAATAATGAACGAACGAACGAAGCCCCAACAATAACAGTTTAAAAAGTGCCAAATTTGAACACTCCAATTCATCCCATCAAAATGAAAACTGACAGAAGGAATGAAACACAAAAGTCTGCAGATGCTGTGATTGTAGTAAAAACACACGAGATGTTGGAGGATCGCCGGGTTCCTCCAGCATTTCTGTGTTTAAACTGACAGGAGGAGACCATTTCAGCATCCATTTGAAGTACAAGCTATTGTAAAGCTGAACAATCTCAGATTATTTCTAGCTTTCATAGGACACCACATTATTCAGAGAAGAATAAAAAACAGAAAGTGAAGGTTGATCATGTGAAAAGAGGTGCTGGTGGGACGACAGCTTAAACAGGGGTATTTGGGTGGGGAAAATATATGGCAGCATTGTCCACACCCAGTAAACAGTTGTTTCTTTAATATATAAAATGAAGTATTTAAATATAAGAATCAATACAAAAATACTGCAGGCAAGTTTTAGGAGAAAATGTCCAACAGATTAAGAGGGGAAAATCAAACTGTAGAAGTAGTAATGGGGACAAAGGAATGGGAGATGAACAACCATGCCAGATATTCAAGTTTCAGGTTGTATAAACGAATGTAGTCACTGTTACTATGGAGAAGGTTCAAGGGAAGGTTTGAAGGGAAATAAATCACCTGGGCCAGATGGTCAACACCACAGTGAATCTGTGAAATTCACTGTGACAGATGGCTGCGGACCGCAAGTCATTGGATATATTTAAAGTAAAGGTTGATAGGTTCTTGATTAGCAATGGTGCCAAGGGTAATGGGGAGAAGGCAGAAGAATGGGGTTGAATGGGTACAATTAATCAGACAGGATATGAAGCAGATTCGATGGACTAAATGGCTTATTTCTGCCCCTACTCCTTATGGATGTAAATTTCTCTCATTGTATTAGAGACTGGTGGGCCACAAGTTCTGAAGCTGAATCCCTGCTACTGGTCTTGACGCA
Source organism: Narcine bancroftii (assembly GCF_036971445.1). Taxonomy (NCBI): domain Eukaryota; kingdom Metazoa; phylum Chordata; class Chondrichthyes; order Torpediniformes; family Narcinidae; genus Narcine; species Narcine bancroftii. The sequence continues at coordinate 2,698,660 of NC_091482.1, read as the reverse complement.
TGTTCTAGCAGCCTTTTTTATGATTAGGACGGGGGGAGGGGGGCCTCAATTTTAAACTTTGGTACATTCTACCTATTTATTGTCCACAATTTTTTTTGCTGTTCTTGAGGCTGCCGGTTGCTTGAATTCCAGATGATGGGAATTTTACTCTCAGTGCAAAATCTCTTCAAATGGCTCAAATAATTGAGGACTTCAATGAAATTAACACGTTAAGGCAGGACACCGGGTAATCAGTCCCATGACTTTCATGAAAACCATACTTTTAGAGACCTGGCTCTAATCCCACTCTTGCTGGAACAGCCCCAGCAGTGATTCCAAACTTGGAACAACTGGTCCTGAAAAATGTTGCATGACCTCTCCCCAACTCGGATCAGAAGAAGGCGAATCCTGATATCATCATTTTCACATTTTACTATCATGGTCAATGTTAGGAGTGGCTTGCCAGGATATCAGTGGCCTTGTATCCAAGAGTAGCAGGCCCTATTCCAGAAGCCGATAGAGAGCAGTATAGCCTGCAGAGTCCAGATTGCAACACAAAAGCAGGTAATTTCAAGGGCTGGATCCAGGAAGATCCCATGAAGAGGATTAAAGATAAATACATTTTATTTTTGCCACGTCAATGGTATTCCTGCTGCAAACACAAGAAAACAGGTGTCTCTCCTCAATCTGGTCAGAGAGGTGGAAAGAGACCAGATTGTATAATTTATCCTCACTGTCTGCTCTGAAACTGCATTAAAATGAACGTGTTCCCAAGGATAATTTATTTTTCAAACATTACCAATTCCTTCAACAGAAAAATTCTTTAAGGAACGAAAGAGAATAATAAGGAAATTCTTGTGGAAAGGGGGGAAACCGAGGATAGCGTTAGATAAATTAACAGAGAGGTACAACCAAGGTGGTTTGCAGGTACCAAACTTTAAAAATGATTATAGAGCAGCACAATTAAGGTATTTATCAGATTTTTACCAGAGGAGGGAAAGACCAGACTGGACTAAGATAGAACTAGATAAAATAGGGGAGAAGGTACCGGAACACATACTTTATAAGTGGGATGAAAAGCTGGTACAATATAAAAACTCACCAGTACTGCATCATTTACTCAATATATGGAAGAAGATTCACTTAGAAAGGAAAAAAATGAAATTACTATTGATGCAAAATCCGCAAATTCCTTTTACAATAGATAAACTTTCCTTTAGAGAATGGGAGAGAAAAGGAATTGAAAAAATAGAAATTTGTTTTTTTGGAAATAATTTATTAACATTTGAACAGTTGAAGTACAAATATGGAATAACTCGGTACAATGTTTGCATATCATCAACTGAAAGCTTATTTAAAGGATAAATTGGGAAACAGACTGAGATTACCGCAGCGTCAACTGATTTTGCAGTGACGGTTATTCCCCCTCCACCAGCCCTCTCCAGAAAACACTTTTTTTAAAACACATATAACAAAGCTCTCTCCTTTTTTTTCCCCTTACTCCCTTCCTTCCCTTCTCTTTTCCCTCTTTAGTTCTTTACATACACATTGTTTTTACATATTTATATATACTTTATCGCCGTTCTTCATTCTTGTTACATCTCTTCATCTCTTCTCCTGTCCTGGAAACGTTCTGTGAATTCTTGCACTTTATCTGGATCCAAGACCAGTCTGTTTTGTTCCCCGGGTATAAATATTTTAAGCACGGCTGGATGTCTTAATATGAATTTGTAACCTTTTTTCCCCATATAGTTGATTTCAGTGTATTAAATTCCTTCCTCCTCCTCAAGAGTTCAAAACTTATGTCTGGGTAAAAAAAATATTTTTTGTCCCTTTTATTCCAATGGTTTATTATCTTCTCTAATTGTATTCCTTGCCCGTTCCAGTATATTTTCTCTTGTCATGTATCTCAAAAATTTTACTAAGATGGATCTTGGTTTTTGATGTACCTGTGGTTTCAGAGCTAATGCTCTGTGTGCCCTTTCTATTTCCATTCCTTCCTGCATTTCTGTCATTCCCAGGACATGTCTGTGCCTTCTTTACCCTCTTCAGGCCCACTATTTTTATGTTGTTTCACCTACTATAATTTTCCAACATATCAATTTTCTGAGATACCAACTCTTGTGTCTCTAATTTTTTGGTCACTTTCTTCCAATTTTTCTCTGAAGTCATTCACTTCCATTTCTACAGCCGTTTCCCGCTCTTCCACATTCTCTACTCTTTTCCCTATTTCTGTCATTACCAGTTCTAATTTTGCTTTTTATCTTCTGTTCTTTTCATTTTCCTTTTAATTGCATTAAACTCTAGCGATAACCATTCTTTTAATGATCTAATTTGTTCTTCAAAAAAGGCTTTATCTATATTCTGTCCATCAGTTTTACCTTCTATTTCTCTGTGAAGATCTTGGTCTTCTTCCTCTTCTTCTGTGCCTGTATCTGTGTTTGAGTCTTCTCTTTGTGTCTGTGTCTCTTCTGTTTTTCCTGATGTGCTGCTTATACCACTTTGTTGGGCCTCTTCTTGCTGGGCCTTGTTGCTGGCCCTCCCCTCTTGGGCTGCTCGTCTGTTGTGCTTCCTGACATTGGTCTTCTTGTCAATCTTCCCTCCGTCTGTCTTCCACGTCTGTTTCATCGCTCCCTCTTCTGCTGTCTTCCTTATCCTCCAGCTGAGAGCCCTGGTGTTGGGCATCCCTCAGCTGCTCGCTCTTTGATAGCCCACTCCTCTGCTGAGCACCCCTCTGCTGGTGTCCTCTTTCTCCTTTGATTGCCCACTGTTGTTTGGCTCCAAGAGCCATTTTTGTAGTGCACTGGCTGGTGGGTCGCAACTCTGTATGGCAGGCACTGACCTTGAGGGCCAGGCGCTCCTTGTCACCAGTATCCTGTTCCTTCCTGCAGGTAAGACCTTATTCTTTCTTCTGCGGCGACTTTTTTTTTTTACTTTTTTTCCAGTTGTTCTTACTTTCTCCTTCTTGGAAGCCATCTTCTTGCTCTTCTCTGCATCTTTATCTTTTATTTCTTGTACTCCATTTTTGTTCTGCTTTGCTTTTTCCTAACTTTTTTCCCATTTTCCAGAAGAGGGCTGGTTTTCCCAACTGGCCACTACTCCATCACGTGACTCCTCCCCCGACCTGAGCCCTTCTCCAAGGAAAAGGGCTCAGGTCCGAAATGTTAGCAATATATCTTTCACACCACCAATTACATGTGAGCTAACTCTCGAATCACATGGTGTGAAATGACATAACAAGCCAGGCCAAGCCAATTTCAATTGGGCTCTGATACATGATGGGGGCATGAATCAGAGCCTGGCTGAGTTAACTCAATAAATGTCTTCTGGCAATGCAAATGATTTATTCGACTTATCGGATACTATTAATGACAGGCTTGCGTCAGTCTGGCAGTTATATTTTCAATCGCGGCCAGCCATGTTCTGACACCCCCCCCCCCACCCCACTATCTGAGCCCCATTGCCTGACAGCCCCCCCCGTTCCCTTCCCACTCGTCTCTCATGCTCTCTTCCATTTCCCCTTCCTCTTACCATCTCTCCCCTATCAGCCCCACACCGATCCCACCGTCCTGCACCATCCCAACAGCCCCATCGCCCACTGCACAGTTCTTTATAAAAACCTGGAATATTTTTAGTTGTATTGCGATTCCTGCTGCCAGCATAATACAAGCCACAAGAGTGCCCAGAAGCAAAATGTATGCAATGAATGCATAGATTAATCTAGTGCCTGTAGAATTCTTGGAATTGGGGCATAACAAATAAGGTGCGCTGCTGCACAGACATGACACCAGGCTGCTGAGGGAACCCATGCTTAAAATGGAGCCCATATTCCCCGCTATCCAAGCATGAACTGAGCTCCCCTCCGTGGTTTAAGTCCCCTGAAAGCAGCCACCACTCATCTTCGAATAACCCAGGGGAGCGCTATAAGGGTTTCCCCTCCAGGATCTTCTCCTACCACAGGGCTGCACTGGGTGTGAAGGGCATCGAACAGGCACCTCCCAGCAGAGGAAAGCATGGATCACCCCCTGCCTGCTTCACTCAAATAGCTGCGCTTCTTGGCCACACTCCCCGCTCTGGGCAAGGTACACCCGCTCCTTTTGACCCTTTCAGGCTGAACTGAACAAATGTGGAACGATATGGAATTCATTTCAAAACAAAATAGACCATTCTCTTAGAATGGACCACCCTGTGGCAAAGTTGGCTAACTCTGAAAGATTGTTTCTTCCCCTTGAAAAATTATAAGTGAGCAAGTTAAGCACTGTTATCCACCTGGCCAAAAAAAGCATTACGGGTTCTAACTCAGCACAGTTCCCAGCAGAATTATGCGCATTTGAAAAAAATTACGGAAGGTTGAATTACACCAAATCGGTAGCTGATACAAAGGCTAATAACGTTATGGCAAAATGTTAGCAAAAGTAACATGAATGTTCTCACTGGAGAGGGAATAAAAAGGGTGTTTATCATTTTATACCAGGGAGGGATATTTTCACTTGCAGCTGATTTGCTGTGTACGAAAAAAATTATTATTGGCCATGAATCAGTTGGCGGGGCTGTCGGAATGCGCTGGCTGTGCTTTGACAGCTGTGAAGTGTAACTGTGCAGTCAGCTGGACTGTCAGCGATGTACGTAATAAATACATCACTGCTGGAGGTGGGGACACCCCCGCTAAAAATCCCAAGCAGAAGAATTACCTGCAAATAATGGTGCAGCGTGAAAGGCTCCCGGGTTCAGCTTGCCCTGCAATTTTTCCTGTTTCCTAGGAGGGTTGCAGTGTGAACGTGGCTTTCATCTTCTATAGATGCTGAATAGACCAGCTGAGTTCCACCAGCATTTCAACGTTTTCACTAAAATCACAACATCTGCAGCCTATTGTGTTTCTCTTAGAGGAAGGGAAGAATCCAGTTTGCATTTGCATTTACTACACTGGAGATTTAGAAAATATGAGAAAAGTGACAGAATTAAACTCCAGCATAATTGCCTTACTTCAGAGTGTGGGTTGTGTGCATTACAACGTAATATTAAACTGGCCTGGTTAACAAGAAAATCTGTGTTTGCTGGGATGGAGTGTACCACACAAAAGTGCTGGAGAAACTCAGGAGGAATGACTCTTGAAGGAGGACTCAGGCCAAAATGTTGATTAATTCACTGAAGATTAATTCATTGTTTTTATGAATTATTTCCTTGTAATTTAATGTATACTAGTGTAGTTATCCTGCAGCAAGTAAAATGTCTTTGCATTTGTACACTGTATCCATGCACATGTCAATAAATTCATTGACACAGAACACTGCAGCCAGGCCTTCCAGCCCTCGATACTGTGCTGACCCATATATTCCATATATTCCTTTAAAAAAGTACTGAACCCTTCCTACTTGTAACCCTTTATTTTGCCTGCCTACTTCTAAATGCCCCCAAATGTTTCAGCCTCCATCCCTGGTAAGGCATTCCAGGCCCCCACAACTCTATGTATAAACAAACCTTACCCGTGACGTCTCCCTTAAACCTCCCTCCCTTCACATTGTCAGATGTCCTCTGGTGTTTGCTATTCCTGCTCTGGGAAAAAAGGTCATGGCTGCCCAATCTATCTACACCTCTCAGAATCTTCTAGACCTCTATTAAGTCTCCTCTCATCCTTCAACACTCCAAAGAGAAAAGTCCCAGCTCCGCTAACCTTGCCTCATAAGACTTGTGCTCAATTTCAGAATTCCACCAACACTGGTAAAATATGTCTTTTTTAAAAAAATCAAGAATAGCCCAATTTTTTTTAAAAATTGAAATCGCATCTAAACTGAAATAAAAAGGAGAGGTGGGAGCTTATTAAGTCATTCACCCCTCTTTATAACTGAATAATCATGTAGATGTCCCCATAATTGTTCTCAGATATTGTTCTCCAAACACGAGAGCAATTTTGGCATTTACATTTGTGGAAACAAGGAGGTTGGTTCTCTATTCTTGTTAGCGTCAAAATGGGATCAAAAGTTGCCTTCTCTACTAACTTCATTCTTCTTTTAAATCTTTCTAACTATATATTCTTATGACTAGAGCCAACATGATTTTAATTTTGCCTTGGAGCTACTGATTATCCAGTGGATTAAATGCAAATCCAAATAAAAATATGACAGGAAACCAAAAGTTAGAGGCTCTGTAGGGTCAGGCAGGATCAGTAGGATCAGAACTAGAAACAAGGACATAGCCTAGGTTCGGGAGAAGTGGAATTTAAAAAAAATGAAGGGTTCTGCCCTAAAGCATCAACCAGCCTTAACACACAGAGTTCTCCAGCAGGTTGTTTTAGGAATCAGAATAAAAGGTGGTGGTATTAAATGGCAAGTGGGATGATAGTTTGATGCCACACTGTGTGGTGATGTTGGGCAGAAAAGAAGACTAGGATGATGCAGAGTTGTCTGACCTACAGATACAGGACATTCATTATCACTTCTCCAATCCAAATCACCTGCACAGACAGAGAATAGTTACATGCTTTTTTGCACATCAACTTCTAGTAGAACTTTAATCCAAGGGCTCAACGCTCATTATTTTAATTTGGCACTGGGAGGACTGCAAGAGATGTAAAAAAAAAGGGTCATCTCCATTTGACAGTGGAGGTATGGAAACTATCTCCTCTGGATGAATGAAAACTCAATTACATGATGTCGTCCACAGGAATGGCAAAATATAAAATTGTGGAAAGCTCCAACAGATGAACTGCAAAGTCTTAAGAAATTGAAGTGGGGGCCATTCAATCTCTGGTGCCTTCTCTGGCATTGAATAAATTGTTGTTTGCCAGAATTGTTTGTTCAATTTCTCTTCTTCACCCCACCCATCTCCCTCAAGAGATTGGAAAAAAGAGACAAGTGAGTGCAATAACCAAGAGACCCCTGAAGAGATAACAGCTGCAATCAAGCATCTTCCATTCACAAAAAGGCATTCATATTCAGAATTTTCTCACATCATTTCAGTTCCATTTGGTCTGAGATTTAGTTAGTCCAGATAAAATGATCTGATTAGCTTTATATCAAGAGAGCTTATTTGAGAGGTATCAACAGGTTACAAAATTAGCTGCATTGTCCTTTGATTACTTAGACTTGCAGGAAGAGAAAGGGGGAATCAGAGGTCCTACCTCTGCTTTTACCAGCTTAAGATGACCACAGAGTTGAGATCAAACATCATTCCATCAAAGTTAATAATGCAAGAACACCAGGCAAAAAAAAAAAGGAGCACACCATCCTATTTTTGGGAAATATACTCTGGGACTGAAGCAAATGTCTTCAGCCATCAAAGGAAAAAAAAAAGGACGAGATAAAATGGAGCTTCTCCAATATAAATCCTTGCGTTCCTTCATTGCTTGCCCTTAAGATCGAGCTCTAAAGAGAGACCACCATGATTGAAGGAGCGTCAAGTAAATCCAATGAGTTTTCTTTGTGGCTGTCCATCGTTTTTACAACTCCATGAAGATTCCTGTACATCAGTTTCAATGCCTCAAGAAGAACTGTCAAAATCGGGGTCTATCATAGATAGCAGGCAAACTTGTCCATAGGAGACAATCTGGTGTTGGTTTCTGTGGATTAACTGACAGATCTTGTCCAAGACCATTTTATCAAACAAACACCGCTACCCTAATACATCTTCATCAGCAAAAACTTGGAATGTTACCAAAAAGACAATGTGTCGCTCTCAAAAAAAGTTAGTTGCTTTGCCATTTACAGAAAGTTAAACTTCTGAGAAATTAAAAGAGCATTTTAGAACATTATTATTCAGTCCTTCATGAAGTGACATCCAAGTGAAATCAAAGGCACCATCTCAATGCAGGGTGGATAAAGCCTCTGAGCATGTGGATGGTTCCCTGATTTAAGACATTATGAGCATTTGAGCTGATATACAATCATGAGCACCGTCCAACAACAGAAACCTGTAAGTCGTAAGTGCATTTGGTAAACATGGAATTAATAAAACAAAAAAAAAAACACTCTCTTGGGCAGAAAAAACACTCTCTTGGGCAGTTTGAAAGGAAATGAGGCACAGATTTCATTTCCACCATTGTGGAATTTGAAGCAGTTTTGGAACACACATCACCCGAGCAGCATGATATTATCACAGCTATAACTGAGACACTTACAATTTAGGTTCTAGCAGATGGCCAAATACAATATGCTCTTTGCATTTGAAAAATTCTTGAGACACTTAATGAGCAAAATCAGGAAATTTTCTGCTCTGGAGGCAGTGTAAAAATGTCGAGACAGAATTTATGCAAATTCCATCCTGTAATTTTTCCACTGGGACCCCTACACTGTTTTACAGAGTTGTTTCAGTGTAAAATGGCCACAGCTGTAAGAAACAGGCCTAATGAATACAACTTTCTTCCTTCGAAAAACTCCGCAACACAGGAAGACTTTGTAAAAGTGCCCCTGTGTAAACGATCACATCGGGACACACCAGATGTAAGTATGCTAATTTTTTTCAGAATAATTCCAAAGTTTGTGTGTAAAAATGCCAAAAGATGCCTTAATCTTCTCTACTACGGAAATAGCTTTAGATGATTTCTGCAATGAATAAGAGTAGGAACAGAACAATCTTAAATACAGATGCACTGCTCCTCCTGGTTAAGGATGGAAGCATTTTATTTTCAGATTGTTGAATGGGTTAGGTCTGTAAATTTCAAAGTAGGTTTGTTAATTCTCTGTACCCAGGTGCAGTCAGCAGTGTTCCAGATCCATGAAAAACTAATGGAAATCAGTATATACACAGGAATGTTGGAAAGATTGAATGGTTTGTTGAATTTTGTGAATCTATGAAAATTGTAAATATTCAAATGAAACTAATGGAAGACAGATGGAAATCTGTAAAATCAGAGATGCTGGAGGAACTCAACAATTCTCCCAACTTCCATAGGACATAAAGATAATGTTTTTTTGGCGTGAGCCCTTCGTGAGCAAAAAGTAGGCAGGCACCAGAATAAAAAGGTGGGGAGAGGGAAGAAATGTCTGGGGAAGGAGCATAGGCAAAACTGGACATGGATAGGAGAGGAGAGGAAAGGTGAGAGTTGATCGGGGAGGGGGGGGGCTCTGTGAATGCAGAGCTGGAGAAAAGGGAACAGGTGAGAGAGAGAGAGAGAACTAGAAGAAAGGAGAAACAGGGATAGGCTATGTGGAACAATCTTTGCTCCAACCTACATAGGCAAGGCTCAACTCTGCTTCATTGATGACCACATTGGTGCTGTCTCATACGCCCATGGAGCTCATCAATTTTATACACTGCTAACTTCCTCCCCTACCTCAAATTCACTCAGTCCACCTCCAGCAACACTTGCCCCTATCTCAATCTTTCTGTCTCCATCTCTCTACATACCACCAACACCCACAGATGCCCTGACTCCACACTCTTCACACCTTGCCCCTGGTAAGGATTCCATTCCTTTCTCGTGATTCCTGCATATCCACCCCATCTGTTCCTGGGATGAGAGTCTTCCATAAAAGATCATCTGAATGTTCTCCTTCCTCAAAAGTGTCGTTTTTCCTCTACTACCATCAACTTGGCCCTCACCTGCATATCCTCAATTGGCTGCACATCTGTCCCTGGGCCCCTCTACTCCCACAAGCAACAAGGACAGGATTCCTCTTGTCATCACCTACCATCCAACCAGCTTCCTCATTCAAAATATCATCCTCCGATATTTCCGCCACTTACGAGGTGACCCCACCCTCTTTTTCCTCTCTGCCTTCTGCTCCCTCCGTGACTCCCTTGTCCACTCTCCTTCCTGCCTCATTGGCACCTACCCCTGTGACCCCAAGAAATGATACTCATACACCCACACCTCCTCCTTCACCACTATTCAGGGGCCCCAAACAGTCCTTCCAAGTGAAGTAACACTTGTGAAACAGCAGCACAATCTAGTGTATGCGGAAATCCTGTTGTGGATCCTCTGCATTGTAGAAATTGGTCACGGATTGGGAGATCACTTCATTGAGGCAGCAACTCCTCAGGCTGTGCCATTGTGCTGCTCCAAATTTACTTTGTTCTCATGAAAGACAATTGATTTGAAACATTAAACATGTTCTTCTTTCAACAGAATATTTCCAACCTCCCCAATATTTAAAATCCGTGGTAGAAGAACAGGTCTTCAATGAGATGCCACAGAGGAGTGATTAAATAAAATTACAACATATGAAATTTGGGGTAACATTCTGGTGAAAGCTATTGTTTGTTCAACAGACAAAGAAAAAGTCAATTTTTGGATAGGGACACTGTGACTAAGGGTTGGTGGTAAGACTTCAGCTGCTATCAATCTATATCAATGATTTGGATAAGGAACCAAGATTAATACATTCACATTTGCCGAAGAAGTAAAGGATCGGCACGGTTAGTACAGTGGTCAGCGGGTGCAAATCCAGCACTGTCTGTAAGGAGTTGTACGTTCTTCCCGTGTCTATGTGGGTTTCATCCGGGGGCTCCAGTTTCCTCCCACCCTTCAAAATGTGAAACATGAAAGTCTGCAGATGCTGTGATTGTAGTGAAACACAGTCTGCAGATGCTGTGATTGTAGTGAAACACTTAAAAGCTGGAAAAACTCAGCCAGTCTGTTTAACATCCATAGGAGACAAAGATATATTTGTCTTCTCTAAATGCTGAAAAGACTAGCCGAGTTCCTCCAGCATTTTGGTGTGTTTTTACACGTATGTTTATATTTAACAATTTAAAAAGCGGGATGACCATATAACCATTTACGGAGCGGAAACAGGCCACGTTGGCCTTTCGAGTCCGCACCGGTTCACTGATTTTGTGCGCCCTCTTCAGGCATTGGTCCCGGTAGATCTTCATTCAATAACGATGGGCGAATTCAATGCAGGTGGAATCAGTCATAGAAATGTTTGTGAAACGTGCAGTTCAAAACTTCTGGGCACATTCAATACAGGGTCAATCTGTTTTGGGAGTAACTGTGGAGTGAGGATGCAGAGGACTCAGAGAAGCCCAGTAAATGGACAAAAACATTACAGAAAAATATTACATTATCTACTTTAAATACTTCCAGACTTCAGAGGAACCTGGATGGCTATCTACAGGAAGCAGTTAGATTTAGCAATGATTAGAGAGGCAAACAGCATGCTGGCCTTGACTGAAAAAATATTTTGAGTCAAGATTTGAGATGTCTTTGCAATTATACAATGCTCTGGTGAAAAGGGTGAACCTTACATGACCAGAACAGTATTCCATTCGCGATCTAGCCAAAATAATATACAGATTTTGTGGGACTTTCCCGCTTTTCAGTTCTATCCCTCCGGAAATTAAGCCAAGCTCGAAGTTTATGGCTATGCTAAGCTGTGAAGTAACCTTCGGTTATTGGTTTATTTCCCCTTCAGGATCTTCTGCCTTGCACCTTCCAAGTTGTCTGATCTCTCTCTTCCTGTTGAAATGTGCTGCTTCATATTTATCTACGATGAACTTCATTTGCTAATCCATTCTTGTTCAGCTGTAACCTGGAAGAATGGCCCCAGCGCTGATCTGGTTGCCTCAGGGAGGATACATACCTGTAACAGAAACATGGCTGCCCAGGGGCACCAAAATGATTTCTGGGATAGTGCGTTTGTTGCTCTTGGAGAGATTAAGCACACGAGTCCAATGTGGGGTTCAGAAGAAATGAGGGGCAAGCTCATCAAAACATGCAAAATCCTGAAGAGACTTGAGATGATGCTTCTGGCTGGGCCATAAGCCACATACAACAGAGATAAAAAAAATTCCTTCACCTAAAGATTGCTGAATCTTTGGGACACTCAAACAAGAGAGCTGCTGGCGTTCAGTTGATCATATTAAAGAGGTCGGTAAGTCTGGATATTATGGGAATCAAAGGACATGGGATTAGTTCAGGAGAACAGAGCTGAGGTCACAGATCAGCCATGATCTCAATGAATGGCAAAGGCACAGAGACGACAACGAGTTGTGTTTCTCAAATTCTTCTCATTTTAGGACAGCTCTACTCAGATAATGGAATAGATAAACAAACCTATAAGAGCCTATTCACTGAGCCCAGTCGATCCAAGGAATCAAATTACATAAAAATCACATCCATCTTCTCTCATGACCCATCCACCTCATTTCAGCTTCTTCCCAGGTTCCATTTTGAAAGATTACTGTGCTGGTTAGTTCCCTAATCTTCCCATTCTAAGTGAAGAAATACCCCCATGTCCCCAATGGATTGAGCACTATCTGAAATTAGCGTTGCTGCAGTAAATTTTCAGATGTGATGTACCAATAACTCCCTCTGAGGGAGGGGAGTGAAGTATCTCAAAGCTTCTGCAGGCTAAAGCTCTGGTGTGGAATATTTGAAGTCAAATGACCAGTATCTAATCTGCATCTCCTCCTCTGTAAGAGTGTACTTTTTAATACTTTTGTGTAAGAATTGATCACCAACTTGCCCAGATTTTGGGGCTGAAACCTGCAGACACAGGAGAGCTCTTATTCAAGATTCTCAAGAGTCATTCTTTCTTTTCAACTCACCTCTACAAAGTTACAGAAGTGACAAGATGCTCAAAAGCAGAGAACATTAAAAAAAACTTACCACCCAAACATAAAGGACAGAATTAGAGCAGGAAATTCCATTTTGTTTGCTCTCATAATTAGCAGGGGAACCAACATGGTCAGGAATTTTTAAAAGTGGAGAATTAATTCCAAAGCAGGGAAATAAGAACAGAGCCTGCATAAGCGATTGGGAAATGTAATATTTGACAGTAAAAAGTAAAGGAGATACGTCCTTGTAAAGAGCAAACTGACTTCTCACTGTAATACCAAAAACATTACTCCAGGATCTTTATCTGGACATAGATATTTCTAATATAAACAAAATCATTTCCATTGCTGATCCAAACTTTTTTTTTGGAGTTAAAGATTTTGGATAACTTGTCTCTCCTAAATAAATTTAAAAATCATTGATAGATTTACTCCATCATGCTTTCCATACACTGCCACATTTCCAAAAATGACGCAACAAGCAGAAAGCCGAGCGAACTCAGCTTCCACTTTCAATTAGTGTTATTTTCAAAACATACTCCCACTGTTTTCTCTTGTTTTAATTTCCACTAAATGTTTCATCTGCTCTTAATAGGCCCTTTTATAAAGCAAAAAATCCGAACGTAAAGGCAGAGATTCTCCGCCCTCATATCAGAAAACTTTCCTTCATAAATAGTCCATGAGAAGCTGCAAGACATTGACTCTGATCCCTCTCCAAGCAGCTGGCTAGGGGCAGGTTGATAACATCACGATGACGCCATCAGCCCGTAACGCAATTCGCCTCCCTCTCCCAATCACTCACCCTTCATGACCCTCTCAGGGCAGGGGCCATCAGGCCAGGGGCAGCCAGGCCGGCGGGGCAGCACCACCAGCTGCTCCGGCCTCCGGCGCCTCACCAGGCCATTTCAGCCTTCAGGGCCACTTGTCGGCATCAGCAGCTCAATGTGCGGTAAAGCAATAGCTGTCTACTATACCCATCATCCCCCACACAGCTGCAACCGTTCTGGTAAACACAGAGCAGTTCTAACTGCATAGGGAATTATGGGTAGGGAAGACGGCCATTGTGCTGCCGCGTATTTATGACGGGCAGCGCACGGCAACAGTCACCCTGCCTACAGCTGATCCAGATGACATACTGAGGTGCTGCTCCGCATAAAAGCAGCACTGGACAAGCCTTTTAGGATTGCTCCATAAAAAGGTTAAGTTTAAAATTTTATCCGCATTTCAAGCCGGCCTCAAAGTGGAGGCCCGGCATAAAAATTGTCTTACAACAGGGAAAAAAAGCCATTTATTTAATGTTGCCAATTATACTACACTTCAGTCTTTTTAAAAGCAAGATATTTTGAACTTTAAATACATTTCTATTACTTTTTAAGGAAACAGACAAGTTCTGGGCAGGTCATTTTTTGATTCTGGAAGAGTTTCATCTCATTCTGAGCTTTTTAAACACATCTTTCCATGGGCATTGCATCTCATTGAAACATTCAACAATTTGGGAGAAAACCATTTAAAATGAAAACCGTCATCAGCACAAATTGTTTGACGCTAACAGTTTTGTAGAGAAAGAATGGAACTAATCCAACTCTTAGCGATCCGTCACCATCTAGTGAATAAGCAAATAAAACTGTCATTTAGCAGTCACCCAAATGATATACAAATACCGCTGCAACCGTGCCTGCCTGTCCCGCATCGGACTTGTGAGCCACCAACGAGCCTGCTGCTGACGTGGACATTATCCCTCCATCAATCTTCGTCCGCGAAGCCAAGCCAAAGAAGAAGAAAGAAAGAAGACAGAGAAGTACAAATCACATTTCCCAAGACAGAGATCGACGGGGAAGCTGGCAGTTCTTGCCATTTTCCATAGTTGTCAGCGACCATCCGCGCTGGGTGCAAGGTGACACTTTGCATCTCATTCCCATCAAATATTAATTTACATATCTTCTCTCGTTACCTTGGAGAGGAAGAAAAAGAGGAAGAGAGGGTAGAGAGAGAGTCTTGCCCATCTTACCTCTGAGTTTGTGAGACGCACCACCAGGCCCAGGCCCATCCCCCAATGACATACTGCTTCTGATCTGATCCACAGCAACCACCTGGAAAAGAAAGAAGAAACCTCATCACAAAGTTGAGCCACTTCAAAGGGAATCTCGGTCAGCCCGTGACCGAGAAGCTGTTGCCCATCCAATAAATTAGAACTATACATGTCTATGCAATTCTTGACCACCTCCCATGGGTTGGCGAGCGCACCCATCATGCACTTGTGCCTTCTCCTTCTCAAACTGAGCAAGTGAATGTTGACCCCCATCTTCTCCACACCCCCAACCCAATCCTGCATTTCACCGATGGCATCCCTAAACAGTGAAAGGCTGGGAGATCTCCCTGCCTGATAGGTCACCGATTTGGTCCAGCTACATCACAGTTAGCGCAGCAGTAAAGCACAAAGCTATTACAGTGACAATGACTGGGGTTTGAATCTGGTGCCGTCTGCAAGGAGTTTGCATGTTCTCCCAGTGTCTTTGTGGTTTTCCTCCAGGTGCTCTTGTTTCCTCCCACCCTTCAAAATGTACAAGGACTATAGTCAATTGTGTGTAATTGGACAGTGCGGGCTCATGGGCCAAAAGTACCTTTTACTGTGCTGTATGTCTCGGTCTAAAAATAACCTGTCCCAAAACTGACTTGATCTAGAGAGGAACTCAAATGGATGATCTCTCAACTTGGCTGCTCTGAAGATCAGAGGGCAAGATTCCAAATTAACTTTGGCAGTCCACTACTACATCTAAATGTGCACACACACCCAGAGCACAAATAAGCTCTTTAACCCCTCAAACTTGCTCCACTTTTCAAAAGATCACAGCCAACCTGTAAATAGTACATAGAGCAACCATTGGTTGTTGACAGAGGCATTAATCAATCTTAGAAAATGCCCCTTCCGTGCTTTATTCCACTGGAGTAGAAAATTTATCAAACTCTCCCAAACACCACCTGTGCAGAAATGACTATGTATCTTTGAAAAGCTGATCTCAAATAGGGTGCGTTATACACAAGTTGAGGGTAAGGGGGCAAAATTTTAGGGGAAACATGAGAGGATGCTTCTTCACTCAGAGAGTGGTGGCTGAATGGAATCATCTTCCGGAGGAAATAGTTGAGGCAGAATCATTCTTTCATTTAAGAGGAGACTGGATATATACATGGATAGGAGGGGGTTGAAGGGTTATGGACGGAGAATAGGCGGAGGGATCTCGAGGAGTTGTTTGAGTGAACTGGCGTGGACTTGAAGGGCCATAAACTGTTATATGTTATGGTTGTTAGTGTTAATAACACAAGACTTAGCAATTTCAAAATACTCCGAACATTCAGAGGCATATTTTGTACCAACATTCCATCAAACTGTTGTCAGGGTTATTGTGCAACAGTGGATTCTTAAGCAACAGGTTCAACTCCATGTTTAAGTTGAGAAGGTGGAGGTTTAAAGGAGATCTAAGGGGTAAATTTTCACACAAAGAGTAGTTGGTATCTGGAATGAACTGATAGAGGAGCTGGTGAAAGCAGATATGGCCATACTTTGAGCCAGAAACATAAGAGATATGAAACACAGCTCTATGACCATAATACTACAATTTAAATTTAAACATCCAGCACATTTACAGGTCATTTTGGCCCATTAGTTCGCGCCACCCAATTAACTTACAACTTTGCTATGTTTCAAACAGTGGGAGGAAACTAGAGCCCCCAAGGAAAACCCATGCAGACACAGGGATAACATACAAACTCCTAACAGACATCGTGGGATTCGAACCCTAGTCCTGATCATTGGGACTGTAAAGGTCCTATGCTAACTGCTAAGCCAACTGTGTCAGATCGTGGCTTCCAACTATGGAACTCAGAACCAGTTGATATCTGAAGGATGCCACTGGGCTTGTGCCAGCTCAAAGCATTCGATCCCATGAGGTCCTGCCCCCTTAGTTTCATGAACTCCTACAACTTATTCCCTCCTACACAGGCCCATTAACAGACACAAAGAGGTAATTTACAGTATCAATTAATTTACCACATCTTTCCTTTGATCTTCAAGACCATTTGACTTCCTTCATCTACCACTTGTTCTCAAACAGTTGGAGGCAGTTTGCTTAAGGTATGTCGATAATGATGGTATAGCTTCAACTAAAGGTTATAGAACAGTGTGCAAAACTTGAGATCTGTAATACCAAGACAAAAGCAGCAGATGTGGGAACTCCCCACCCACACTGCACCTGTGGTGCAATTTACATTAATTAAAAATATGGAGAGGAAAAAAAGCAGCAGTAAAAGAAATAGACAATTAGCTGGCAAATGCCACATCAGAAGAGATATATTAGAATTAATCTGCCAATTCCCTCCTCCTACTCCTCACACACCTCCCTCACCAACTAAGCATTCAGCTGGGTCAGCTTGGGTGTTCACACACCCACCCTCATCACTTAAACTTTTTGTATTGATCTAAATCGGAGAATAGATACGGAACATTACATGAATGTGAACGGGGTGGAGGGATGTCGATCTAGAAGCCTCTTAAATGCTACAATTATATCTGGCAGCCCTATTCCAGGCACCCATCACCAATCTGTATGTAAAATGCTTTCCCCATAAATCTCCCTTAAACCTCTTCCCCAAACTTTAAAAGCGTGTGACTCCTTTGCTCTGTAGAAAAAGTTCTGACCATCTACTGCATCTCTTTATTTTTTTTATTTACAACTCCATCAGCTCTCCCTTCGGTCCCCTACATTCCACAGCAGATGTGTCTAATCTCTCCCCATCACTTGCACCGTCTGCTACAGTGACAGAGACCTCCTCGAGGCCAACCATTTTAGTCCTATGTCACAATCACGAGGCCTTGCGTCCTATCCCACCAAGACGACCCACAAATTAGAGGAACAGCATACGATTTTCCATATGGGCACTCTCCAACAAGATGGCATTATCTGACTTTTCTGATTTCTGCTAACCTGCTCTCCTCTTCAGCCTCCCTCCTTCCCTTCCCCTTCCCCCAGCCAACCCCCCCTTCCCCCAGCCAACCCCCCCTTCCCCCAGCCAACCCCCCCTTCCCCCAGCCAACCCCCCCTTCCCCCAGCCAACCCCCCCTTCCCCCAGCCAACCCCCCCTTCCCCCAGCCAACCCCCCCTTCCCCCAGCCAACCCCCCCTTCCCCCAGCCAACCCCCCCTTCCCCCAGCCAACCCCCCCTTCCCCCAGCCAACCCCCCCTTCCCCCAGCCAACCCCCCCTTCCCCCAGCCAACCCCCCCTTCCCCCAGCCAACCCCCCCTTCCCCCAGCCAACCCCCCCTTCCCCCAGCCAACCCCCCCTTCCCCCAGCCAACCCCCCCTTCCCCCAGCCAACCCCCCCTTCCCCCAGCCAACCCCCCCTTCCCCCAGCCAACCCCCCCTTCCCCCAGCCAACCCCCCCTTCCCCCAGCCAACCCCCCCTTCCCCCAGCCAACCCCCCCTTCCCCCAGCCAACCCCCCCTTCCCCCAGCCAACCCCCCCTTCCCCCAGCCAACCCCCCCTTCCCCCAGCCAACCCCCCCTTCCCCCAGCCAACCCCCCCTTCCCCCAGCCAACCCCCCCTTCCCCCAGCCAACCCCCCCTTCCCCCAGCCAACCCCCCCTTCCCCCAGCCAACCCCCCCTTCCCCCAGCCAACCCCCCCTTCCCCCAGCCAACCCCCCCTTCCCCCAGCCAACCCCCCCTTCCCCCAGCCAACCCCCCCTTCCCCCAGCCAACCCCCCCTTCCCCCAGCCAACCCCCCCTTCCCCCAGCCAACCCCCCCTTCCCCCAGCCAACCCCCCCTTCCCCCAGCCAACCCCCCCTTCCCCCAGCCAACCCCCCCTTCCCCCAGCCAACCCCCCCTTCCCCCAGCCAACCCCCCCTTCCCCCAGCCAACCCCCCCTTCCCCCAGCCAACCCCCCCTTCCCCCAGCCAACCCCCCCTTCCCCCAGCCAACCCCCCCTTCCCCCAGCCAACCCCCCCTTCCCCCAGCCAACCCCCCCTTCCCCCAGCCAACCCCCCCCTTCCCCCAGCCAACCCCCCCCTTCCCCCAGCCAACCCCCCCCTTCCCCCAGCCAACCCCCCCTTCCCCCAGCCAACCCCCCCTTCCCCCAGCCAACCCCCCCTTCCCCCAGCCAACCCCCCCTTCCCCCAGCCAACCCCCCCTTCCCCCAGCCAACCCCCCCTTCCCCCAGCCAACCCCCCCTTCCCCCAGCCAACCCCCCCTTCCCCCAGCCAACCCCCCCTTCCCCCAGCCAACCCCCCCTTCCCCCAGCCAACCCCCCCTTCCCCCAGCCAACCCCCCCTTCCCCCAGCCAACCCCCCCTTCCCCCAGCCAACCCCCCCTTCCCCCAGCCAACCCCCCCTTCCCCCAGCCAACCCCCCCTTCCCCCAGCCAACCCCCCCTTCCCCCAGCCAACACCCCTTCCCCCAGCCAACTCCCCCTTCCCCCAGCCAACCCCCCCTTCCAACCCCCCCTTCCCCCAGCCAACCCCCCCTTCCCTTCATTCTCCACCTATCATTTCCTGCCCTTGCGACCACACCTTTCCCCCTTATTATTCTGCTCAGACGCCTGCCTTGATGAGGGGCTCAAGCCTGAAACGTCGGTTCTGTATTTTTACCTTTGCTCATATAACGGACTCTGTTTGACCTGCTGAATTTCTCCAGCTTTGTGTTTTTACTCATACCCTCTAAACCTGGCTACATCCTGATGAACCTCTTTAGACCCTTTCCAAAGTATCCACATCCTTCCTGTAATGGGGCAACCAGAATTGGATGTAGCATTCCAAGTGCAGCTTCATCAAAGTTTCATAATCATTGAGAGATGACTCAAAACTCACGTATTTTTCTACTGTCCTGGTGTCGTTCACAAGCTGAGTCTCTAAACCAAATAAATTCAGTGCTGAAGCTTTAGGTGTGTCATATACAAATGGTATCATGGTCTTTGATGGTTACGATCTGATTTCAGATTTATTCTCAGAGTGCATTTTTCAATAATGAATGTAAATAAACCCTCTGAAATATAGAGGGAAATTTAAAAAAACCAATAAAGTCCACAAGTAAGAATCCTGATTGAGTTTGTCGTTGAGGTGTCTGCTGGTGGAGGGGGACCAGATGTTCCTGAACCTGGTGGTGCGAGTCTTGTGACTCCGACATCTCTTTCCTGATAGTAGTGAGAACAGATCATGGGCTGGGTGGTGGGGCTCCTTGATGCTGCTCTCTGACAGCAGCATTCCCTGTAGATGCTCTCGATAGTGGGAAGGCTTTTGCCTGTCTGTGTCCCCATACTAGAAACTGGTTAGCACACCTTCTGCCACTCATCTGTAGAAATTTGCCAGGGTTTCTGGTGTCACTCCTCTGTGAGAGAAGAGGTACGTGGCTGCAATTTGTGAAAAGTGAAAACTTGGTCACAGACTTCAAGCTACAACAGAACTTCCACCAATAACTTTTATCTGACTGAAAAATCACAAAATATAACTCTTTGCTGAAATGCCAAATTCAAATTTCATTTCTTGCCAGAGTTGACCAAAGATACTTCGTATCCCAGTGTTCAATATATTTCAACTCTACACGGTATTTACCATAAGACTGAATCAAAAAACTTAGTTTTGAACTCTGCCCTTCCTGATCATTAGCCACAAAGCAGCATCAACTTCTCAAATGCCAAACCAGCCGTAAAATCCACACTTCATGGCCTCTGGAATGAGATGCAGTTCAACAGGGTTAAAATAACAGCATAACCCTCACACACAAGAGCTCACAGTTCAGATTTTCATGTTCAAATTCCTCCACAAATCTTTCAAAACTACTTCAAAAAGAATGTAGAGAACACTATGTTTTAAAAGGAATTTGTGCAGATCCTTTTATTCTACGAACTCAGTTTATCACTTTAACCTCCACGAACAAAGCAGAGACGAGGAGAAAAGCTGTTCACTCCCTTGTCGAGCCCCTTTCCTCCAGTCTCTGCCAATAAGGTATTGTGCCAATGTTCAAGAATGTAGTGTTTATATTTTACAATATTCATATATCATTTCCACAAACTGCTTTCAATGGTAATGGCAGCCCTGTATTTTTTAATCCTGGTTCTTTATCCTACTATTGCAATAGCTCAAAACCTGTATTTAAACTTCAAGGGATTTTATTGGCTTTATGCACCTATTGCAAAAGTTTCCATTCAATTTCATTACCATGCCTTGACTTGTCATTTAAAAGCAGCTCTGAAATTTCTTCACTTAGGCAATTCCATGTTACGGCAATTTGAGAAATGAAAAAGAAATCACCTTTACAGAATTAAAAATTTCCTATCAAAAGTTCTGGAATACAGAATAAAAATGTGCTCTTCAGTGTTCTGCAGTTTGGAAACAGACCCTTCAGCCCAAATTGTCTGCACCAACAAAGCTTATTCCATTTGCCAACATTTGGCACATATCCCTTCTGATCCCTTCTTAACCATATACCTGCCTAAATGTCTTTTTCTCACAACAATTGTCCATGCTTCTACCTTCTGGCTGCTCATTCTATATACCCACCACCTCTCCGTGAGACTGGTGTCCCTAAAATCCCCTTTAAATCTTTCTCCATAAATGAAGAAATTTAGATGGAGAAAAAAAACAAAAAAAAAGATGATAAATCTTGATGCCCGCTCAGATGACTTGGCTTTATATTACAGAAAATAGTGACACAGGAACTATTTTCTAGGAACATAGCCTCCCTTACCCTTACACCGAGGGGGTCATCTCTGCTAGTTTTGACAGGGGCTTGGGGAAGGGGTTGCTGAATCTAAAAACGTTAACAAGTTCAGAGTTGGAGAGTTGAAAGGCCACGTGAAAATTAAACAGTTCTTTCTTTCTCTCGCACCCCAATTCCATTATCAAGGTTGAACAGCAACACAATTCCACACTAACTGTGGAGATATGTGAAAACAGCAGTGTCCTCTGCCCCACCACAGGAAAGATAAATAAGAATTAGTTGGCTAATAATGAGCTGCTCATACCACACCCATCTTTACTACACAGGTTCATTAAAAAAAAGAAAAACTGACATGTTGAAAATCTGAAAAGAAAAAGAACCCTAAAAAGGCTGGAAACACTGAACAGTTTGAGCAGCATTTGTAACAATTCCAGTCCAAGACCCTTCAGGACTGAGACCAAGGTTGACAACAAGTTCCTATGAAATATTGAGAGAGCTTGGGTTAAGAGGCTGGAATCAGGTGGAAATTCCAAAGCTTCGGATCAAGGCAACTGAGAGTATGTCTGCAATGATGGAGCAAGGGGAAATCAGGAAAGGGCATTTAATGAGGTATCCATTTTAACAATTTTGAGAAACTCTTCACAGTAAGTGCATTTACCAGTTTTGGGCTCCTCCTTTAAGAAAGGATGTGGTTCAGAGGAGGTTCACAAGGATGATTCCAGGAATGAAAAGGTTATCTTTAATATGTTTGACAGCTCTTGGCCTGTACTCATTATTTAGGAGAATGAGGGGCAACATCACCAAAACAGTTCAGATGTTGAAAGGCAATGGACAGAGTGGATGTAGAAACTTTGCTTCCCATTGTGGGAGAGTCCTCTAAGGCAAGAGGGCACAACTTCAGGATTGAAGAGTTTCAGAAGAGTGATGCAGAGGAATTTCTTTAGCCAGAGGGCGGTGACTCTGTGGAATTTGTTGCCACAGGCAGTTGCAGAAGCCAGGTCATTGGGTGTTTTTAAAGGCAGAGATTGATGTTTTGTTTAGCCAGGGTATCAAAGGATATGGGGAGAAAGCCTGGCAGTGGGGGTAAGTGGGGAAATGGATAAGCTCATGATTGAATGGCAGGGCTTACTCGATGGGCTAAATAGCTTATTTCTGCTCCAGCTGAGCAATGTACTCAGCATGCGTGATACAAGCAGAGATAATGGATAGGTGTCTCAAGAACCAACGTGCTTATTGAAGAATACAAATCCATCAGCATTTGAAAACAGTGTAATTTCATACTTAGCACTACCTGTGGCAGAGAATTTTAATCAGATAACTGGAAACTATATTTCTTCACCCTTTGCCACCATCTGCACAATGCGTTGAAACCTTGTGGTCTACAAATTACACAATTTAGATTATGGATTGAGTGGTTTTGTGGCAAAATTTGCAGATGACACCAAGATGGGTGGTGGAGTAGGAATTGCTGAAGAAACTGAAAGGATGCAGAGACTTGAACAGCTTAGGACAGTGGGCAAGAGATGCATTGTTAGAAATGTACGGTTGGACATTTCGGAAGAGGAAATAAACAGGCAGATTATTGTTTGGATGGGGAGAAAATTCAGAAGTGCGAAGGGACTTGGTGGCCCTCCAGGTTGGATCAGCAATAAAGAAAGCGAATGCTATGTTGGCGTTCATTTCAGGAGGAATAGTGTATAAGAGTAAAGTGGTGTTGATGAGGCTCTATGGGACACTGGTGAGACCTCATTTGGAATAACTGTGTGCAGTTTTGGGCCCCTTACCTTAGAAGAGATGTAATCATGTTGGAAAGAGTGCAGAGATTTACCAGGATGATTCCTGGAATACAAGAGCTAACATATTTGGAATGTTTAGCAGCTCTAGGACTATATTCACTGGAGGATAGAAGAATGAGAGGGGATCCCATAGAGACATTTCCAATGCTGAAAGGATTGGACAGAGTAGATGTGAATAAGATGTTTCCCTTAGTGGGTGAATCCAGGACAAGAGGGTACAGTCTTAGAATTTGAATGTACCCATTTCAGAGATGAGGAGAAATTTCTTTAGCCAGAGGGTCATGGATTTGTGGAATTCATTGCCGTATACAGCTGTGGAGGCCGGATCACTGGGGGAGTCAAAGTATCAAGGGATTATGGCGAAAAGGCTGGAAAATGGAACTTGATGTGAGAATGGTTTAGCTCAAGGTGGAGCTGAATGGCCTACTTCTGTTCCTTGATCTTGCGATTCCACTTCATGATATGTAATGTTTGTCAGTTTTAATGTTCCCCTTGTTTTGGAAATACTTTCTTCTCTGCCCTTATCCTGCTTGGGCAACTGATTCTCCCATTTTCCATCACATACTTGCCCCAATTTTCTAATCACAATCATCTCAGACTCTACACCAGAATATCTTCAAACTGGTCATCACACCCAGGGCTGTATATGCTGAGAAAGCAGAAAAAAACAGTAACGTAGGTCTTTGACCATCAAACTGAGGAATCAATACAGATGGAAAGAATCTACACCAGGATGCATGGATCAGAATATTCCTGTAAAATCAGGCAGGGGGGAAAAGGATAATGCATGTTTAGCAACTAATGGTTGGGGGCTGTAACTTCAAAGCTTTAAAGATTTCCATGTTTAGTTCATTAGCATGGCAACATTTGTTGAACAGCTGTAAAATATATTACAGTTGAAAAAAAAATCCTGGTATCCAGAATTCGAGCAACTGGCAAAAAAAGGAAATATATAAAAAAAATTAAAATAAATAAGAATAAAATAATGTTAAAAATATTAAAGGTTAAAATTGTAAATGTTTTCTGAAGTAACACATAAACCTTTGGTGAAGATGGAAACAAACATTCAGCCAGGGGAGGGCCTTGGTTAGGTTTTGCTTGCAGCAGCTGTTTGAATAAAGTTATGTGAAACAGCAATGGCGTCATCAAGGATGAAGAGTTGGTCGATGCTGCTCCCACATTGGGGTGACTCTCTTTAAGTGTCACCTTGTCCCTGCTTAGAAAGAATCACTCCAGTCAGAGGCTTTATCTGTAAACTTGGGAAGGGGGAATTAATTATCTATCATGTTATTGTTCGTCTTTCAGGCTGTTCCGTGGAGGGGGAGGAACCTGCAGATGCAGCAGTAGTTAAATGTTTTCAAAGAATGTGACTGAAAATAAAGTAAAATTCTTTAAGGTTTATATATTCATGCAAGTGAAGTTTGTTCAGTGTTAGTGCAGTCTTTTATCTTTTAAACTGTTTATTCTTAAAGCAGGTGTAATAGTTAAGTATTGGAAGAGTAAGTCTCAAACATTCGGAAAACTAGTTTATCCAGCATCTACTAATCCCAGTAGGTTCCTGATACCAGGGCCTTTTACTGTAGTTGGATTTCTACATTTAACTGAACATTTTTGGACCTGAATTTCAGAAAAGCTGTGTGATTTACTCCATGATAAAGAACGTTGATGAATTCAACTGGTCCTTTAGCCAAATACTGAAATGGAGGAGCTTCATTAAATGGAGGAGAGATCTGATCAATAATGGAACTACACGCAATATCCAGCAATTCATCAACTCTGCTTAGAAACACATTCCCTTATTATAATCATGGCAATTTAGGGCAAAGATCATAAATTTACCATGGTATAGAAAGTTCCTTCGTCCTGTTTTTATCTGGTATCGGTACACGAATGTGTGAGGGAGATGAATGTTTCCTGATCATGTCAGAGGTTTGGATCTGGAGCTCTGGTTGTTGATTGTTTGGTCTGGACTGTGTGATTGTGGCAGCGCTGGAGACAAATCCATGGACACTCAAGGAGACTCTTTTGCTTCTCTTTTTCTGACTGTAAGAGGTGCTTCGGGCAATTTCTGCCGATGGCAAATCTGTCTGTCTGACAGCAGATGAAAGCAAATTCCATGTTATATTGCACTTTGTTAATTTGCAGCATGTGCAACTGGTAAATGCAGGGATCATATATAATCAAGTTCCACATCAATAATAAATTAGCTGGCGTCAGGGAAACGCCATTTCAGTGTTCAGGATTTCCTCCTTCTTCCCTACCAACTTCTATAAGGTTCCTTTCAAAAAGCTACCAAACTATAGTATCTTCCCAGGATCCAAACTTCAGATATTAGTTATCTCTTCTTCATTCTAAATTTGCACATAGTTTTGCATAATTTCAGATCAGAAACATGGATTACAAAAAAAAAGAGACTTGCTTACAAACAACTTTTTCATCTCTTTCCAGATCCATGGTGCTTTACAGGGAAGAATGAACAATGAAAAGATCGTGGTTTTTTTCAAGTGTTGGAAGCACAGGAACCACAATGTATACACTGCAAGCTCCCACAAAAGAAAATGATACTGCTTTGAAGCTCCATTTGGTATTGTTGAGTATTGCGCCAATGGGAAAAATTCAATCCAATGCACTCATTCAATGGAAATGTTAGGACTTCCCTCAGAGGAGGTAGGGTCTCAATTTAAAGTCTCATGCAAAGGAGGGTCTCCGACAGTGGAACATTCTTTGTCCTGCACCAGAATGTATGGGTAGATTTGAATTTTTAATTTTTTAGGATGGAGCTTGCTGAGAGTGCCATCTATATAGCTTGGCCAGATCAGTTTCTTCTGTTGAGGTGGGAGCGAGTGCTCTACAAAATGTCCAAATTTCACTCACTAGCGACTCCGATTCAACAATGACTGTTGAAAGTGAGTTGCCACAGGGCTTGGCTGTGATGAAATCTGCAGTTGAATCATGTGTCAGTCCTCAACTCTGAGGCACACACATGAAATACTGGAACTGCTCAATCAAATGGTTGACATTAGCATCAAACAACCTCAGCCCAACTCAGATTGGGCAGGGATTAAAAGCTCTCATGATGAATTATGCAGACATATTTTTCAAAAAACCTGCAGCCGCACTTTACAGTAGAGCCAGTTTTCTGGAACAATGAGAAACCTTTCAAATTAAATTATAGTGAATCAGGATGCATCACTGTACCAATGCATTAGTAGAATTTAATTTATTAAGTTGTTAGGTCAGGACGGTATCCTCAAGGGATACTGAGAGAATACAAATAAAAAAATTACAGAAGCTGAAGATCTGAAGAACAGAATGCTGGAAACACTCATGTTCAGGTTGCATCTGTGGAGAAAAAGAACTTGCCTCAGAATGAAGAGACCTCAGTCGAACGGTTTTAAATCAAAAACATTAATTCTGTTTCCACAGTCGCTTCATCTCCAGTATTTGGCTTTCATTGCTGACAATAAACGCTCTCATTTGCAATTCACACAAGTTCAAAACAGTGGCACCTGCCAGAGCTGCTATAATGGTGGCGCTGCCACTGGTGGGGACCCAGGCAGAGCAAGGAGCGGAGACATGGCGATCCCACAGGGTCCATCCACCCAGCTCTGTACAGGTTTTAAACGGCCCGTTAATGGAGCCAATGGTAGTTTTATTTTAAAAATCCTGTGACTTCGAGGTCTGTACCCAATATAGCACCACCTATGATCAGCAGCATCTCTGGGGAAGAAAACTGGGAGAACATACCCCTGTTTGAAGAGAGATAACCCATGGGGCAGTGACCACCGTGACAGGCCAGTGACCACCGTGACAGGCCAGTGACCACCGTGACAGGCCAGTGACCACCGTGACAGGCCAGTGACCACCGTGACAGGCCAGTGACCACCGTGACAGGCCAGTGACCACCGTGACAGGCCAGTGACCACCGTGACAGGCCAGTGACCACCGTGACAGGCCAGTGACCACCGTGACAGGCCAGTGACCACCGTGACAGGCCAGTGACCACCGTGACAGGCCAGTGACCACCGTGACAGGCCAGTGACCACCGTGACAGGCCAGTGACCACCGTGACAGGCCAGTGACCACCGTGACAGGCCAGTGACCACCGTGACAGGCCAGTGACCACCGTGACAGGCCAGTGACCACCGTGACAGGCCAGTGACCACCGTGACAGGCCAGTGACCACCGTGACAGGCCAGTGACCACCGTGACAGGCCAGTGACCACCGTGACAGGCCAGTGACCACCGTGACAGGCCAGTGACCACCGTGACAGGCCAGTGACCACCGTGACAGGCCAGTGACCACCGTGACAGGCCAGTGACCACCGTGACAGGCCAGTGACCACCGTGACAGGCCAGTGACCACCGTGACAGGCCAGTGACCACCGTGACAGGCCAGTGACCACCGTGACAGGCCAGTGACCACCGTGACAGGCCAGTGACCACCGTGACAGGCCAGTGACCACCGTGACAGGCCAGTGACCACCGTGACAGGCCAGTGACCACCGTGACAGGCCAGTGACCACCGTGACAGGCCAGTGACCACCGTGACAGGCCAGTGACCACCGTGACAGGCCAGTGACCACCGTGACAGGCCAGTGACCACCGTGACAGGCCAGTGAGGGTTGTGCGGCTGAACAACACACAGGTGGTGGGCTGTTGGTGACTGCAGTCAAGGGATTCACAGCACATGGTGGACTGCTGGAGGCTGCCTCACGACTGGCTGAAGGTGTTACCAGATATTGGAATCAGGATGCAAGAGGGTGCTGAAGGAGCTGAAGGTTTTCTGATTGTGTCGGAGGTTCCGATCTGGAGTTTAGGTTGCAGATGGTTTGGACTGAACTGTGCAGCTGCGCTGGAGGTGAATCCACGGACACTTGGTGACTCTGGGGGGGACAACACTCTCTTTTGCTTCTCTTTCTCAGTGTGATAGTACAGATTCTATCACCAATGTGTCTATGTACAGATGGTAGTGTAGGATGACTGTGATTGGCTGAGAGTGTAGCCACACCTACTGGCAGGTCTTAAAGGATTGCTCCTTGCCAGACCAGGTCATTCTGGACTGGTCGACCTACTTGTGATATGCTCCAGTCGTTTAGTTAATAAAAGCCTTGGTTTGGATCAACAAGTCTTTGGTTCTTTCGACGCGCTCTACACTCAGGCTATAAGAAGAGCTTCAGGAAATTTCTGCCAAAGGCAAATCTGTCTGCCTTACAGCAAACAAAATCAAACTTCATGTAATATGGCACTGTTTTTATTACAGGACAACAAATGAATCTTGAAGTAGTAAGACAAAATGGAGCTTGTTCATTATTCTTGACTCAATCTGCAATCGCCATCACAAGATGTTCCTTTCACAAGTGAATCTAAAGGTTTGTAGAACTGTTAGAAAATGCTTAGGACGGCAGGTGACTTTTACACTTCCTTTGTGCTGGCCCAACTCCACTGTCTTCCTATTCAAACATTTTAAAAATTCTCCTTCCCCAATTTCAAATCACCCATCTCCAATTGTCCACACAATTCTGAGGAAATTGACACTTCTAATTCTGGCCACTTGCTTATCATATCACCCCTCTACCCGCAGACTCCTCAACAACAAACTCAAAGACTCATTTAAGGCTCTCCTACTTTAGTTTTTTTCTCCATATTGCACCCTTTGTTTACGTTTCATTGAGTAATTTTTTTTGCCTTTATCAATTAAATGGCAATTCTGCCTGGCCCACAGAAGAAAAGGCTCAGGGTTGTATATGATGTTGTGTATGTACTCTGACAATAAACCTGATGGTCGAAGCTTCACCTGCCATCAAGACCTGATGCTCTCGAACTCCTTCCCCCAAATCCTGTCTACCTTTAAATTTTCAAATGTTGTTTACAATTTAACTTTGCATAAATTATTCCACCTTTCATACCTTCACATCAGAACCATGGCAGTGTTATCAGAGATCTTTAAATGACTTTGGTTAATTACTATAAAATAGAAGCTATGGCTGTGATGTACCTATGCACACAAAGGTGTGTCAAACAATAGTCTCAACACACTGAAATTACTGGATTTGCAACGGACACTCACTACTTTATAATCACTTCAGCATAGAATCAAGATTTTTTTATTGCCATGTAATATTACACAAAATTTCCTTTAGTCTGCTGCCACGCAGACCGAAAGTTGCCATCAGTATTGCCCGGCGCCCCTTACAATAAGAGAAAGAGAAGCAAAAGCTTCTCCTCGGACAGCGTGCTCCCTCAGCTACAATAATCTCATTGCATGGTCTCTCCTGACTTTGTAAAACTCAACACAAATTGACAACACTGATAGCTGCTTTGCTGGCTTTGATCCCAACTTCATTCTCATTATCTCTGCCCCTTTCCCCAAGACAGACAGCAAGATTTTAATCAGCGTAAATCCAGAAGGTAGGATGGCAATACTGCTATATTGTAAACCTGTAGCAAATTGGAAGAATATTCAACCTTGGCAACTTGAGGTGGCAAGTACAAGTAACTCTCCATTCACAAGGAGAAAGGTCCCGAGCACAAATTCAGGTCAATATTGACCCTCCTTATATCAGAATCTTCTCTCTGACCAGATCACATCCTCTTGCTTGACCTTTTCACCCCAACATCTACATGCAAAAGGATTAAGCCCAGGACCTTTATGCAGGGTCTCAACCCAAAGTGTCAATGATCTATGTGCCTCCACAGATGTTTCCCAGTCTGCCGAGTTCCTCTACAGTTTGATTTTCTTTCTCTTTCACTGAGTAAATTTGCTAATTCATTCAGAAAACCCATTCCACAAAGAGGCCTCACCAAATACATATAGTTCAAAACATACCAGGGGTGCAAGTTAATTGAGTATAATTACACAGCACGGGCTCGTGGACCAAAAGGGCCTGTTACTTCAAAATTTAAAAAAACAATTGACAATTTTCTGACACCAACATTTGAAACTTTATCCAACTTTCTGCAGCCCTTTCCGTTCCTGGCCATCATGACAGGTTGTATTGTGGCAGTATACTTTTCACAGCAATTTGAGAAGGTGCAATGGAACTTCCAACAAATCTATCAAATCTCCTTCGTCTCCTTACACACAATTTTTTTTTTTTTAAAAAACACTCCATCGCTAGATCCCCTGCAAATTGTTAGTGATGGAATTAAGCTTCTGAGGCAAATTTGAAAACTTTAAAGCACTTTCTCTGTCCAGTGATGAAGCCCAATGCTTCTTTCAGGAGTTTGGTGTCAAGCCCACAGACAACATGGCCTCCCATTGCCTGTGCCTCAATCCTGGGATGCTGGTCTGGGAAAGAACACTGATATTGGTTAGTCTGCCTTGCCAATTGATGTGTAGTCATGTATTGAGAGTGTGTTGGTAGTATTTTTTTTTCCAGGGCCTTGAGATATCCACTGTACAATGTCCATAACTCAAGGGCCGAAGAAGGCAAGAGTCACTCCTGCCTCGTAGACTACAAGCGTTATGTTAGGACAGATGGACTTTGAACAACCTTTTCCTCATTTGATCAAAGCCTGCACACCACAATTATTACAGCTTCCAAAGGTAGATATATTTCACTCCTTTAATAGTCTGCCTTGATCACTACATAATCAGCTGTTCTGGAAAAGGCTCAAATTTCCAAGTATCAAAATCAGAATTTACTGGCACGAAAAGGTCAAATTAAAGCAGTGTCTATTGTTCATTCAGGAATCTGATGGCAGTGGGGAAGGAGTTGTCCTTTGTGCCTGCTGAGGGCTCACCTTCAGGATCTTGTATCTTTTTCCTGATTGTAGCATAGTGAAGAAGGCATGACCTGGGTGGTGGGGTTTTTGAGGATAGAGGCTGTTTTTTTTTATATAAAGACCTCTTGTAGATGACCTTGATGGAGTGAAGACAGATGCCTATAAGGGTGCAGGTAGAGTTAACAACCCTTGGGAGTTTTTAATAATCTGAGCAAACCACTCAACAGCAGTGAATTGTACCCACTGGTAAAGTGTGTAAAAACCATCAAATATTGCAATGCATCTCAAAAATAAAATGGTGGAACCTGGTGCCCCAAACCCTGGACTGCAGGCAAGCCATCAGCTCTCCTTCTCAGTCGTACTGGAGGTGGTGCCATTATTGTTTCTCTTGGGCAGAAGTCCACCAGGATACTGCAAGCCGATCACTACATCATCCCTCTGCCTGCTTTTGGGTCCAAACACCAAGGAGGTTGGGAAAAACTCTTTTTTGGGCAGTGAGAAAGGTATTATAGAGGCAGTTCTGAACAATGGCCATCAGCACTAGAAAACCCAAGTGATAGAAACCAGATCCAGTTTGAATTCCAAAGGCTAACCTTCTGCATTTGAATCTAAACAGAATACTTCAGCCTGAACTTCTCAAATCACAAACAAACCTTTTAAATGGTCCTTTGCCCAGCTAGCTAATGCCAGACTACACTTCTGAACACCTCAATCAAAATGGGGGAGAAAGCTCCATCTCATTTTTCAAGGCAATATGGAAGACACAGGGGAATACATTTGTATTTATGTTATGTCATTAAGCACAACAGAAAGTCACCAAGGACAATGACACCCAGTGGTTGAAGATAACATCATTTCAGACCCACAGTTACGTAAAAAAAAAAGAAAAACGGAAAAGTGTCACAGAGGAGAATCCAAGAGCCCATGTAACTAATGATGCAACTTTGAAATATCAGAGTTCAGAAGTGGAGGAAGTCAGACACCTTGATGCCAGAGGACAGAAGATGCTAAAGTATTTCCCACACACACAGCGGCAATGGGACCTGGTGCAGGTTGACACACAAGGCACAGAGCTTGCAATGAGCTCCAGTTTTGCAGAGGGAAGGATTGCAGCAGGTTTGGACTGGAACAGATGAATATGGAGATAACAAACGCAGATGAATTGAGTCAGGAGGTAAACTGACCCAATTCAGTTTTAACCGTGGCAATAATTAGTTGATACATTCCTCTCTTTGTCTGTGTAGGATTGTCTCTGCCTCTGGTTGGTATATACAAACTATGCATAAAAAGGAATGCAGGAGCACATTGGCAGAGGTAGCAATCGCAGCCTTGATCATTATACAGATGTGAAATGGACCAGGATCAATAGGTGCCCTTCAGTAGCTATTAGCAAATCTCCACGTCACTACGTCAGGATCTCACTCACTTGTAGCTTACAGCAACAGCACCAAATCCAGGGGCTGGCTCGTGGCCTGAATGAGCTGCCAAGATGAGTGGAGGCTGGGAAAACATCAGCTCAGCAAAATGCAAAGATGGGAAGTCAGCATCCACTGCTCAGGATGAATTCGAAAAGCTAACCCTGTTCACTTCCTCCTCCTTCAACCTACATTGGAATCTGAACAGAAGAGATTTCAGCCCAGATTTCTCAAATCATCCATAACCCTTCCACAAAACCTCATCAAATTTGAAGATAGTGGAAAAGAGGACAGAAACTGACAACTGCACAAACTCTTGAAGAATTAGATTGTGAGGGAGGAGTCATGTGATGGATTAGGGTAAAATCGGCCCTCTCCAGAAAAGAAGAAAGAAAGTTAAGACAAAGTTCAATAAATACAAAATATAGGAAATAAAAGATAAAGTTGCAGACAAGAGAAAGAAAATGGCACCTAAGAAGGAAAAAGTAAAAACAATGGGGAAAAAAAAAGAAAAGACACCAGAAAAGAAAGGAGAAGGCCTTACCTGCACGAAGAAACAGGGAGCCGTGGTGGAGAAGAGCACCCGATCTCCGAGGTTGGTGTCAGCCCTGCAGAGTCACGACCCCCCGGACCGGTGGATTGCAAAAATGGCTCTCTGAGCCAAACAGAAGTGCGCAACTGTACAATCCAAGGTAAAGGAAAACACTGATGGGAGGGGGGCTCAGACGAGGAGCGGGCAACCACAGCACGACCAGCTGAGGGATGCCCAACACCAGGGCTCTCAGCTGGAAGATGAGGAAAGCGGCAAAAGAGGGAGTGAAGTACCAGGTGAGAAAGAAAGTCGACAAGGTGAACGGAAAGAGGAGCAGCAGCAGGAGGCTCGACAGATGAGCAGCTCAGAAGAGGACCAACAGCAAGAGGCCAAGCAAGAAGAGGCCTGACAAAGTGAAACAAGCTACTCATCAGAAAAAACAGAAGAGACACAGATACAAAGAAAAGAAGAAGACACAAACATAGGTACAGACACAGAAGAAAAGGAAGAAGACCAAGATCTTCACAGAGAGATAGAAGGTAAAACAGATGGACAGAATATAGATAAAGCTTTTTTTGAAGAACAAATGAGATTATTAAAAGAATGGTCATCATTAGAATTTAGTGCAATTAAAAGAAAAATGAAAAGAACAGAAGATAAAGTGCAAAGATTAGAGCTGGTCATGACAGAAAAAGGGAAAAGAGTAGAGAATGTGGAAGG
Source organism: Narcine bancroftii (assembly GCF_036971445.1). Classification (NCBI taxonomy): domain Eukaryota; kingdom Metazoa; phylum Chordata; class Chondrichthyes; order Torpediniformes; family Narcinidae; genus Narcine; species Narcine bancroftii. Next base: position 2,665,294 of record NC_091482.1, on the reverse strand, counting down.
ATGAGAAACGGCTGTAGAAATGGAAGTGAATGACTTGAGAGGAAAATTGGAAGAAAGTTATTTAAAAAAATTAAAGAGACAAGAGTTGTTATCTCAGAAAATTGATAAGTTGGAAAATTATAGTAGGCGAAACAACATAAAAATAGTGGGCCTGAAGGAAGATGAAGAGGCACAGATATGAAGGAATTTATAAAAGAATGGATCCCAAAGGTCCTGGGAATGACAGATATGCATGAAGGAATGGAAATAGAAAGGGCACACAGAGCACTAGCTCTGAAACCACAGACACAGCAAAAACCAAGATCCATCTTAGAAAAACTTTTGAGATATACGGCAAGAGAAAATTTACTGGAACGGGCAAGGAATAAAATTAAAGAGAATAAACCATTGGAATACAAGGGTCAAAAAATATCTTTTTACCCAGACATAAGTTTTGAACTCTTAAAGAAGAGGAAGGAGTTTAATACAGCAAAATCGATCCTATGGAAAAAAGGTTATAAATTCATGTTAAGACATCCAGCTGTGCTTAAAATATTTATCCCCAGGGAGCAAAACAGATTGTTCTCAGATCCGGAGAAAGCACAAGAATTTGCAGAACACTTGCAGGACAAAAGGAGAGATGAAGAGATGTAATAAGAATGAAGAACGGCGATAACAAATATATAAAGATGTAAAAACAATGTACACGTAAAGAACTAAAGAAGGGAAAGAGAAGGGAAGGAAGGAAGTAAGGGGGGAAAAAAGGGAGAACTTTATTATATGTGTTTAAAAAAAGTGTTTTCGGGGGGGTTGGGGGGGGAGAGAGAATAACCGTCACTGTGAAATAAGTTGATGCTTGTGAGCAGGATCGCAATCCAAATGGAAAGGGGAGTTGTGGTTGCCTGGCAAGGGATAAGGGGCAACTCAGAGAGAGGGAAGGGGGAAATTTGGGGCTTAAGGGAATATTGGATGTGGGAGTTGGAGTATTTTATGTTTTAAATGTGTTGTCATACATTGAATTTAAAAAGAGAAAACTAAAAGATGAAAATGGGGGAAAAGGGGGATGGTGGTGGTGAGAAAGTGGAAATGAGGTGCAAACAGGCTATGATATGGCCACGTTGAACTATATGACTATAAACATTAATGGAATACATAACCAAATTAAAAGGAAGTGGCTACTAAGTTTACTGAAAAAGGAAAAAAGATATATCATTTGTGCAGGAAACACAGCTAACTGAAGTGGAACATAACAATTAAAGAGAAAAACTGTAAAGGAAGCATCATGTAATTCAAAAGCTAGAGGAGTATCTACATTAATTAATAAAAATGTACCAATCAAAATAGAGGAGGAAATAATAGATCCAACAGGGAGGTATGTAATGATAAAGTGTCAGATATATTCAGAATTTTGGAATTTGCTTAATATATGCACCTAATGAAGAGGATCAAAAGTTTATGCAAGATTTTTTTTGAAGATTGTAGATACACAAGGAAATATATTGATAGGAGGGGATTTTAACCTTAATTTGGATCCAATGTTAGATAAAACTGGACAAAAGACTAGTAAAAAGAATAAAGTAGCCAAATTTATGGTTAAATCAATGCAGGAAATGAAACATATGGATATATGGAGGAGGCAACACCCAAGAGAGAAGGAATTTTCATATTATTCGAGTTGGCATAAAACTTTCTCAAGGATTGATAAGTTTTTGTTGTCGGCCCATATTCAAGAGAGTTAGAAAAACTGAATATAAAGCTAGATTACTATCAGATCATTCACCCTTGTTATTAGCAATAGAACTGGAGGACATCCCACCAAGAACATATAGATGGAGGTTAAACTCCATGCTACTTAAAAGGCAGGAATTTAGAGAGTTTATTGAATGCCAAATTAAAACATATTTTGAAATAAATACGGAATCAGTGAAAGACAAATTTATACTATGGGACGCAATGAAAGCCTTCATTAGAGGGCAGATAATAAGTTATGTGACTAAGATGAAAAAGGACTACAATTGGGAAATAGAGCAGTAGTAAGTACAGAAAAGGAATTAGTAAAAAGGAATGATATAACGAAAAGGAGAGAATTGGCGGACAAAAAAATAAAATACGAAACATTACAAACGTATAAGGTGGAGAAGAACAATGAAAATAAAGCAAAAGTATTACAAACTGGGAGAAAAAACACAAAATATTAGTCTGGCAACTTAAAAACGGAACAAGCTAAAAGAACTATATTGGCATCAAGGAAAAAGGACAAACAAATTACATATAACCCAATAGAGATTAATGAGAACTAAGGAATTTTATGAACAATTACACCAAACTGAGAACGAGGGGAAAGATGATTAAATAGAAGTTTTTAGCTAAAATTGAACTGCCGAAATTGCAAGAAGAGGAACAAAACAAACTGATAAAACCATTTGAAATAGAGGAAGTACAGGATATGTTAAAAAAGCTGCCGAACAATAAAACACCTGGAGAGGATGGATTCCCAATAGAATTCTATAAATCATTTAAAGAGTTATTAATTCCTCCTCTCCTGGAAGTAATGAACCAGATAGAAGAAACACAAAACTTGCCAGATTCATGTAAGATAGCAATACTTACAGTAATACCAAAGATGGAGAAGGATCCACTAACACCAGCATCATATAGACAAATATCTCCACTTAATTCAGATTATAAGATAATAGTGAAGTTATTAGTATACATATTGGCTGATTGTGTACCAAAAATAGTAAAACAAGATCAAACTGGATTTATTAAGAAAAGACAAATAGCAGATAATGTCTGTAAATTTATTAATCTAATTCATGCAGTTCAAGGAAACAAGAAGCCAACAGTGGCTGTTGCTTTAGACGCAGAAAAAGCCTTTGACGGAGTAGAATGGAATTATTTATTCAAAGTATTACAGAGGTTCAATCTACCAGAAAAATATATTAATTGGATTAAAGCATTATATAATGGACCATTGGCGAAGGTAACAGTAAATGGATATGTATCAAACCAATTTAAATTAACTAGGTCAAATAGGCAGGGATGTCCATTATCCCCCCCCACCGTTCGCTTTAGCAATAGAACCATTGGCAGAACTGATAAGAACAGAAAATAAAATAAAATAAAAGGGATAAAAATAAAGAAGGACTATAAAATCAGTTTATTTGCAGATGACATCATAGTATACTTAACAGAACCAGAAATATCAATAAAAGATTTAGATAAGAAATTGAAGGAGTATGGAGAAATGTCGGGGAACAAGATCAACACAAATAAAAGTGAAGTGATGCCAATGAGTAACGCAGATTATACAGAATTTAAAAAAGAATCACCATTTAGATGGCAAACACAAGCAATCTGATACCTAGGTATTAGGTTAGATAATAACTTAAGCCACCTGTACAAACTAAATTATCAGCCACTAATAAAGAAATTGCAGGAAGACTTAGAACATTGGAAAGAATTACCACCAACGTTGATAGGGAGGGTAAACTGCATTAAAATGAAGTAAGGGGGGTATCCCAAGGATACAATACTTATTTCAATCGTTGCCAATTCCCTTAACAGAGAAATTCTTTAATGAACTAAAGAGAATAATAAGGAAATTCTTGTGGAAAGGGGGGAAACCAAGGATAGCGTTAGATAAATTAACAGAGAGATCCAACCAAGGTGGTTTGCAGTTACCAAACTTTAAAAATGATTATAGAGCAGCACAATTAAGGTATTTATCAGATTTTTACCAGTCAAGGGAAAAACCAGTCTGGACTACTAAGATAGATCTAGATAAAATAGGGGAAAAGGTACTGAAACATATACTTTATAAGTGGGATGAAAAGCTGGTGCAATATAAAATATATGGAAGAAGATCCACTTAGAAAGGAAAAAAACGAATGACCAAACACCAAAATTGTTCTTGACACAAAACCCATTAATCCCTTTTACAATATATAACCTTTCCTTCAGAGAATGGGAGAGAAAAGGAATCAAAATAGAAAATTGTTTTTTGGAAAATAATTTATTAACATCTGAACAGTTGAAGTTCAAATATGGAATAACTCATGGTACCATGTTTACATATCATCAACTGAAAGCTTATTTAAAGGATAAATTGGGAAACAGATGAGATTACCAGAAGGAAGCAGCTTGGAATACGCGATTACAGACACAATGATAATTAAAAGATTTATAACAAACATGTTCATTAAGCTACAAGATAAGGAAAATCATTAAATAAGCTATAAACCCAAACAAACGTGGGAAAAGGATTTAAACATAAAGATAAAAAATGAAACATGAGAAAAGTTATGTTCTGGAACTATGAAGAATATAATAAACACAAGATTACGCATGCATGATACAGTATAATTGGTTACACAGGTTACATATCACGCCCCAAAAGTTAAAAACAAAAATGGGACCCAACATTATCAGATAGATGTTTTCGCTGTAAGAAGGAAATGGGAACAACAGTACATGCAATTTGGGCATGTAAGAAAGTGAAATTGCTTTGGGAAGATCTAAATCAGATATTAAATAAAATCACAAAAAATAACATACCAAAATATCCAGAGATCTTTCTTATAAGTAATATAAGAAGTGAGGAATTAGGCCTCAAATTGGATGAAGCACAAAAAAGATTTATTATGATCGCCTTAGCAGTTGCAAAAAAAATATAATGTCAACTTGGAAAATGGAAGAGAGCCTGAGAATACAGCAATAGAACATGGAAATGAATAAATCTATTCCATTGGAAAAAATAACATGTAATTTAAAAAATAAAGTCACATTATTTGAACAAATTTGGGAATCATACATGGAACATAACAGACCTCCACCCCCTAAAATGATAAGAAGACAAAGCAACTTGATTCAGTGTGTAAAAGTAGATGACACATTTTTCTTGTTTATTTTTCATTTGTGTAATGACATTGTTTAATGGTTTTATTGTAATGTATATGTTGAATATTTATTGGTTTTGGAGGGGGGTGGAAAGGGGGGGAGGGATATATATTTTGGTTGATATGGTTCACAGTGTGAAAAATAAAAAATAATAAAAAATAATTAGATTGTGGGGCAAAGTCCCATGCAAATTCAAGCAAGTCATCCAGGCAAAACCCAACTTCCTTACTGGGGGAGTGTTTCAATGTCATAGATGAGAAATTGGGCTTTCATGTGTTGGAAACGCAGAAGTCTAAAGATGTGGAACAAAAAAACTGATGGAAGAACTGTGGCTTCAGCAGTATCTGTTGAGGGGGAAAAGGGATTGTCGACCTTCATGCTATTTTGGATTGACATAAATAGTATTCAAAAAGCAAATTAGTTTGTTCCAACCTGTCAACCAGTAATTATGCTTCTGTTTTTCTCTCATGATCTTAATTGTTTCCATGTGTATATCAACTGATATATATTTCTCTGTATTGCATCTTGTTCACATTTATTTGTTTACATGTGTACATTGAGTCAGGGTTTTTTTTTTGCACTGTCAATAAGTGGAAATTCTACCTCACCTGAAGAAAAAAGAATCTCAGGGTTGTATGTGATGTCACATATGTACTCTGAGAAGAAATCTGAAATCTAGATCTGACTAAGTTGCATCTTGCTATGTACAAAGTAAGTTTCTGTGAGTCATAGCATTTTGGGATATACTGAAGACCTGCAAGTTCTCTGGTCGCACAAGCAAACAAAAGCACAGGAATACAAGGAGGAATGAAGATAGAGCAAGCCACTTCACACTGCAAAATTGCTTTTCCATACAGTCAGATCATGACTCATTTGATTTTGGCTTCAGTTCCACCATGCCTCCTGCCCCTTGCATCTCTCCAACAGACTAAAAATCAGGGATGAAGGACCTTTCCACTCAAAGGCCTCACCCTCCCCCAATCCACCTCAACCAGTCCATTTCAAGTAAAAACACAATGCTGGAGAAACTCAGCAGGTCAGACTGTGTGCTTTATGTAGCAAAAATACATAACATTTCAGGCTTGCACCCTCCATTAAGTCCATTTCATGGCTGATTTTAGAAAATGATGAATCCAGGGTTGTTTCTTCATCTCACCTCAAGCATAGATGAAGATTATTTTTACACATTGGGAATACATCAAACATATAGGGTATGATCAACTGAAATCTCCTGTAACCAAAGGGTTAATGTCACACCTTCAAGAGCTTCTTCCATTAAAAGAGTAAAATGTTAAACTGAAAGCAGCTTGACAGTATTGAACATTTTGAATCACAGCAGCATCTTGTTCATTTCTTCCTTAAAACGGAAAAATACTGGCTCTGCCATGTAACACCATCCATCAGTGGTTATACACCCCATCAAGACTTCACACACACACACACACACACACACACCAATCCATGCAACAGGAAGCTGCAGTCACATAATTGTTTTTAAAAATCGGAATTGGGGCTAACTTTTTAATTTAAAAACAATTATTTATTCGAAGCCGAAGGGGGAAACAATGCAGAAAATAAATAAAATAACCAAGTCAAGCCCTGAATGGTGGGTGCCTGAGCCACTGATTTCTCCAGCAGGTTGTGGTTGTTTAATAAATCCACATAAACAGGACCCCTTTCTGGCGTTAAGACCCCCCCTCTCATGGAAAAACCATTCAATATCCCCCTCCAACAGGGAAAATTACTGTTTGTTCAGAAAGTGAAGTTAAATAAGTACAGGAGTGTTTTGAGGTGAAGTGCCCACAGTGAAAGGGGGGGGGGGGGGGAACCGTGCGGCCTAGTGCCCCCTGGTTGGAGGGGACCCACTCCCACTCCCGCCTCCCCGGGACCTCCGCTACTTCATTCCCCGGGGTAAACCCCCTCCCCCACCCCGAGCCCGAGCCCGAGCCCCGGCTGGTGGTTACCTGACACAACCAGCGCCTCGTTGGGCCCCACCGTGTGACAGTTGCCCATCTTCGCCGCCCGACTCTGCCCCTCGGCGTTTCACAACAACAAGGCGCGGGAGCCGCCCAGCGCACTGGCCCAGCCCTTTGAGCCCACCGGAAGTCACTCTCCCTTGCGTCGCGGATACCTCAGCCCCGCAAGCTACGGGGCGGAAGTCGCTGCTCCCCATCACGACAAGCTGAGGGGCGGAAGTCACTGGGCTCCCTAAAACTGCTCCCCGCTCCACAGAGCACGGGGCAGAATTCCCCCCCCCCCAACCAGTTACTCACTGTTACCACCCAGAAATCGTACCAGAAAAGTTGCAATTGTACAATTGCTTAAGGAATATATTTCCACATCTTTAAATTACTTAATAACGGCCCATAGTTGCTTATTATTTCTGCTATTTAAGTCATGAATAATTACTTAATAACAACTGATTCAATGGAACATAGAAATCTACAGCACAGTCCAGACCATTTGGCCCACAGTGTAATGCTGACCCAATAACCTTCTTAAATAGTAAAACACAAATGTCTGCAGGCACCGTGATTGAAGTAAAAACTGTCGATGACGAATCTATCTGCCTTACAACAGATGAAAACAAATTCCATGTGAAATTGCTCTGTTTTTATTACATGACAATAAATTGAATCTTGAAAACAAGGCTGGAGAAACTCAGCATGTCAAACAGTCGACTTCATATAAAAAGATTCATGAAACAAACCTATTCTAACAACTGCCTAGAATTTCCCAACTGCATTGTCCTTCATTTTTCTCATTCCATGTACATATCCAACAATCTCTACGATTCTAAAAGATAGTATTGTCCCTGCCTCCACCACTGTTGCCGGCAGGACATTCCATAGACCCTCCTCGCTCTGTGTGAAGAACTTAACTCTTACATCCCCCCTGTACTTACTCCCAAGCACCTTAAATCTGTGCCCCATCATGTTAGCCATTTCAGCCCTGGGAAAAAGCCTCTGGCCATCACACCATCATTATCTCATAATCTTGTCCATCTCTGTCAGGTCACCCCTCAGCCTCCATTGATCCAAGGAGAAGAGACCAAGTTCACTCCACCTATCCTCATAAGGCATTCTCTCCAATCCAGGCAACATCCTGGTAAATCTCCTCTCTGGAGCATCCAGATTTTTCCAGTCAAGAGGTGATCAGAACTGAACTCAATATTCCAAGTGAGGTTTGAACAATGTCTTATAAAACTGTAACATTACCTCACAGCTCTTGAACTCGAGCTTATGGTTAATGAAGGAATACACCTTATTAACAACACTATCAACCTGCCCAGCAGTTCAGAATCAGAATTAGGTTTATTATCAATGACCACGTGACACAAAATTTGCTGCCTTGCAGCAGCAGTGTTAAACATTACAGGTTCAAAAATTGCTATAAATTGCATTTATGTAAATACAATATTTAAAAATAAATAATTGGTGCGAGAGAAAAAAGTGAGCTGGTGTCTGTGGTTTCATTCAGAAATCTGATGGCCAAGGGGAAGCTGTGATAGAGGCATCACTGTGAACTTGCTCTGTGCATCATTTATGATTGGGCACGTCCAGCATTCAGCTTGTCCTAGACAGACCGTCTAGCGGAGGTGCCCTCGCTGTTGCTGGGGATTCCAGGGTTCCATGTCGGGACGGTGAGTGATTGGCAGGTGGTGGCTTCATAATGTCTCAGCACCCCTCCTGCGCAGTGCACAGCAAGCTCCCACAAACACTGATCACTGGAGTAGGTGACTGATCACTGCGGTAAGTGTGTGGATCCAACTGCTCCAAGAACAGTAGTATTTATGTTCCTGTCAGCCATGAGCTGACAAGGTCTCCTCAGCAGAGCACTGTGAACAGGTTCACCAGATGGGGGCAGTTGTGGCCTGGCCAAGAAAATGTTGACAAAGGATGATGCTGGCAAGTCACAACAACTCTTTCAGTCCCTCGTTCCAACCCTTCCCTCACCCTACCTTCCCAGCACCGAGCCATTATGAAGGAGCCCGTAGAAACACAGACACTCACCAGAAGCACCATTCAAATACTCACCCATCACCACCTTGGGAGCTGGCTATATGGAATTTGCATGTTCTCCTTGTAACCACTCAGGCTCCCCCCCCCCACCCCACGATGTTCTGGTTGGTGTTAATTAGCCCGAAGTTACCTGGGTGGCAGAGAGAACGGATGGGGAGGGTGATGGTAGGACGTGAGGGAAAAATTAATTCATGACTGCAGTAATGAACAAAGACATTCTCTTCAGTTGAGATTATGATCACTGTCACACTGTCAGGGTGAGGAGTAGACATGCAGCTGAACCACAGAGAGATGGAGCAGTCATGGGGTTGTTGTTTTGGGGGAGTACAGCCTAACCAAGGTTAGTGTCAACCCACTTGAACCAACCCAACACTGATCCCATTCCATTCTCCCCACATTCCCATTCACCTCCCAACAGATTCTACCCCTTGCCCACAAACTAAAGGACAAAAAGGCCCAGAAACATTGGATACCCTTCACTTCCCATGGATGCTATGTGACCTGCTGAGTTTCTCCAGTGTATTTTGTGTATTAAGAACATAAATAGGAGCAGGAGTAGGCCATCCGGCCCATCGAGCCTGCTCCATCATTCACCAAGATCACGGTTGATCTGATGATGGGCTCATCTCCACCTTCCTGCCTTTTCACCAAATCCCTTAAGATGTAGAAATCTATCCAGCCTTGTCTTAAGTATATTTACTGAGGTCGCCTCCACTGCTTCAATGGGCAGCGAATTCCATGAATCAGTGGTTCGCAACTTTTTTCCTATGCCACAGGTGCTTTGTGGTTATGCTTAACATGGTATATGAGTGGAAAAAAATGGTTGAGAATCACTGCCATGGATTCCCCAATCTCTGGGTAAAGCAATTCCTCCTCATCTCTGTCCTAAATTTACTACACTGAATTTTGAGGCCATATCCCTTAATTCTGGTCTCCTCCACCAATGGAAACAATTTATCTACCTCTATCTTATCTATGCCTTGGATAATTTTATACATTCTTCTAAATTCCCGTTAGTATTGCGTTTAACCCCATCACCTGCAGACTTTCTCATTTGACAACATGCATCAGGGCAGGATACTTTCTGTGGTAAAGTTGATCAGAGGTGTTAGGGCCACATTGAACTCCTTGAGGACATAGAGTTATCGATGTTCTCTCTTTGTCGTGGTGTAGATGTGGTTGCACTAGGACAGTCATTGGTGAAAGCCATTTCCAAGAACATATTGGTCTAATCTCGTCGAATGTAGCTGGGCCAGCAATGACGATGAGCAGTAGAGCAGTTTGGAGAGGGCACAAAACTCATGGCTTCCCTGCCTGCTTTTGTACCTCCAAGACTTGGGCTAGCTACAGCAGGCTCCTCAAGAGACTGAGCAGGAAACAATAAAGGTCTTGGCAAACCCCTCCCCCACCCACTGAATCCAAAGGCTGCATAAGTGACTCTCCCTCTGATCAGCAGTGATCCCCGGTTTAGTTGGGCACTCTGGGCAAGCCATGTTCTTGACATATCCAACTCCATACACCTCAAGGACACATGGCCCTGGGCTCAACTCCGAGAGGTGGTTCCCAGGTGGACATAGAAGAGGATTCAAATATCTGACAGATGTTTTCGCTGTAAAAAGGAAATGGGAACAACAATTCATGCAATCTGGACATGTGAGAAATTGAAAAAACTTTGGGAAGATCTAAACCAGATATTAAATAAAATCACAAAAAGCAATATACCAAAAAACCCAGAGATCTTCCTCCTAAGTAACATAAAAAACAAAGAATTTGGACTTGATTTGGATGGTGCACAAAAAAGATTTGTTAGGATAGCCCTAGCTGTAGCAAAAAAATGTATTATGTCAGCCTGGAAATTAGAAGATAACTTGAAAATACAACAATGGTATATAGAAATGAATAAATGTATTCCATTAGAAAAAATAACCTATAGTTTAAGGAACTTATTCACGCAGATGGTGGTGGGAGTGTGGAATGAGCTGCCAGCTGAAGTGGTGAATTTGGGCTCAATTAGGATGGGAGGGGTCTGGAGGGACATAGTCTGGTTGCAGGTCAGTGGGAATGAGCAGAATAATTGTTTAGCACAGACTAGATGGGCTGATGGGTCTGTTTCTATTCTGCAGTGTTCTATGGTCCTTTCCCCCTCTTTAATCTCTTCCCTCCCACCTCTGTCTTGATCTTTCGATTGCCCCTCACTCCATTCCCTTTACTCCATTCTGTTTTCTCTCCCCTGCTCTCATTATTTTCTGGCAGCTGTGGTGTTTTTCTCACTAGGACAGGGTGGAGAAGCTGTGGCCCCACCCTGAGGTGCTGAGTGCAGGGTGCTGATAGTGGCCCCCACCCTGCTGTCCTTGAGCCACCCCCTGGCTGAGACGCTATCTCTGAGTGAAAGCCTCCTGCTTCTCTCCCTGTTGCTGGTCACAGTACCTGCTGTGGGCAGAGGGAGGGGAAATAGCAGCCCGACTTCTGTCTCAATGAGACCCCTGTGCACAAAGACCCTCAAACAACTTCCCTGACTCTGCAATCTGTCCCAAAACCAAGATGATTGTAGACTTCATGAGTAAGTCAGGAGAACAGTTGGCATAGCAGTTACCGCAACACATTTATAACACGGTCGATCAGGACTGGACGCAGGTTCAAATCCAGGGCTGTCTATAAGGAGTTTGTACCTTCTCCCCGTGTCTGCATGGGTTTTCTCCAGGGGCTCCGGTTTATTTCCACTGTTCAAACAGTACTGAGTGGCGTTGGTTAATAAGGTGCAATTGGGCAGCACAGACTCATGGGCTGGAATGGCCTGTTACTGTCCTGTTTGTCTGAACTGAAAATTTAAAACACAAATCAGTCCTCATCGAGGGCTCAGCAGTGGAGAGGGTCAAGAACTTGAGGAGATTCGGTAGTCATCGAAGACTCTCAAAAACCTCTATAGGTGGACCGTGGAGAGCATTCTGGCTAGTTGCATCACTGCCTGTTATGGAGGTGCCAATACACAGGACAAGAAAAACCTCCAGAGGGTTGTTAACTCAGCCTGCAACATCACAGGCATCAGACTTCACTCCATCGAGGACATCTAAAAGAGGCGGTGTCTTAAGAAAGCACCATCTATCCTCAAAGACTCCCACCACCCAGGCCATGCCCTCTTCACTTTGCTACCGTCGGGAAAAAGGTACAGGAGCTAAGACTACAGTTCCCAGATGATGCCACCTCTCTCTCCCTCTTCCTTGTCACCTGCTCTGAGGTTTGAGTGTGGACAGAGAAGGTAGCACAATGGTCAGGGTCTGGATTTGATCCAAGGACATTGTACAAGTACAATCCAATGAAACAGCATTCTCCCATCCTCGGTACAAAACACGCAGACACACATAACACGCATACAATCAAATAATACATATGCAGGGCAAATATTCCTAGATATAAATAAATATTGTTTCATGGATATGAGAGTCTCTGATAGTTAGTGTGAACAGTTCCTTTGGTCGTTCACCATTCTCATTGCCCGTGGGAAGAAGCAGTTCCTCATCCTGGTGGTGCTGGCTGACATTCTTGTATCTCTTTCCCGACTGGAGCAGCTGAAAGATGCTGTGTGTGTGGTGGAAGGGGTCCTCAATGACTTTGCGTGCCCTCTTTAGTCAATGATCCTGGTAGATCACATTGATGGGGGGGGGGGGGGAATTTCAGTGATCTCTGCCACTCTTATGGTCCTGTGGATTGATCTCCGATCCATTTCTCTGCTCACTGGCCTGTTGCACACTGCACAGACTATCCTGTTTCACACAACACACACTGGCCTGTTGCACATTGGCCAGTTTTACATTGACCACACTGCACGATGAGATGGTGATGTTGTTGCTGTGTCTGGAACAAGTCCAGAGTTCTTGTCCAGGAATGAGTTCCAAACTCATCCTGATTGCTGGGAAATAATAATGATCTGGAATGTGGCCAAGTTGATGCCAGTACACTCATATGTTGCGGGGAAGACAATCTGCCTTTGGTTCCTGGGCTCGTCTCCTTGTCACTCAAGCACCACCTACTTGGTTGACTCAATGGTTTCCTGGGTTCAGGGGTATTTGGGGATGGACAATAAATACTGGTGTTGCCGGTGATCACTGATGAACATCAGAACAGCACATTCCTAATGGCATTGTGAAGAAAGCATGTCAGCACCTCTATTTCCTCAGGAGTCTACAGAGGTTTGGTATGACATCGGAAACCCTGTCAAATGGCTGCATCAGTCAGGAATGGGGACACCAATACTCCTGAACGTAAAGCCCTGCAAAAGGTAGTGGACACAGCCCAGGACATCACAGGCAAACCCCTTCCCACCATCAAGAACACCTACAGGGAACGTTGCCGTCGGAGAGCAGCAGCTATCAAGGATCCACATCACCCAGCACACACTCTGTTCTCGCTGCTGCCATCAAGAAAGAGATATTGGTGCCACAAGACACGCACCACCAGGATCAGGAACAGCTGCTACTCCTCAACTATCAGACTCCTCAACATCAAACTCAATCAGGGACTCATTTAAGGACTCTTATTTGTGCACTTTATTGATTTTTTCTTCTCTTATTACAGTTTGTTTACATTTCTTTATTTGTTTACATGTGTATGTCGTGTATAGTTTTTTTGCACTGCCAATAAGTAGTAATTCTGCCTCGCCCACAGGGAAAAGAATCTCAGGGCTGTATGTAATGTCATGTATGTACCCTGATAATAAATCTGAAATCCTGAAACATTATCCCCACAAAACCATTCAGAGTGTATGGCTCTGCCAACCCACACATCCCCAGGCACAACTCTCGATCATTTTGGTATCATCTACTTCTGTGAGTTTGTGGCTTGTCGACCCTCTGTACAAACCTATTCCTTGTGCTTTTTCTGAATCATTTGATTTGACCTTGTGTCGATCTTCTCCATATCTGGGGCTATAAAGAGTCTGTTTTTACCATTCTTTCATTCCAGCAGAATTTTGCTCACCTCCTTTGTACTGGAATATTTGAATTAAAAAAACAGCAAGAATTTCATCACATCTTTATTTCCTGAAAGCAGCAACAGTCTGTGGAGTGAATTTCAATATTGCCTCAACATCCTCCAGAGTGGAGCCACAATCTTCCTGTTAGAGCATACCGCAGTGCAGCCAGGAACAGACCCTTCAGCCCTGATGGATATTCTTCCATCCCCTTCAGATTCACCTGTTCAGAAGCCTCTTAAACACACTATTATATCTGCTTCCATCACCATCCCTGCTTGCTCTGGTGACCTAACACTGTATGCACAAAATATATTTGTCCTGCACATCTTCCTTAAACTCCCCCATTCGACCAAAAAGCATGAACTCGAGAGTGTGACATTTTTACCCTGGGGAAAAGATTCTCCTGTCCACCCTATCAATGCCTCTCGTGATTTTATAAACCTCCACCAGGTCTCCCCTTAGCCTCCGAGACTCCAGAAAAAACAGGCCAACCTCTCCCCATAATTCTTCCCCTCCAAAATCAAGCATAATCCTGGTAAACCTCTGTGCCCTTTCCAAAGCCTTTACATCCCTGCCGTAACGGGGTGATCTGAACTGCATACAGCATTCCAAGTGCAGCTGAACCAGTTTTATATCACTGGAACAAGACCTTCAGACTCAGTGTCCCAGTGAAGCCAAGTTCCCTTCTGACTCATTGGAACATCAGGTTGTCAATCTTCCTGCACAGACGCACCTGCTGCAGTTGTGACATCAAGGATATGCAGCTTAAACAGAAGTGGTTTCAGCCTAGGGGCGCTGGAGCCACCACTTCCCTCTTCCATCCCTGCTGACAAACTGCCCCGTTCACCAGGCGACACATTGTGCTTCCACCAGGTCCCAATCATCCTGTTCACACACACCGCCCTCAGCGATGAGTATGGCTCTATTTATTGTTGTGTATTAAAACTGAAATGTAATATGTAATATTACACAAAATTGCCTTCAGTCTGCCACAAGGCAGAGATTCACCTTCAGCATTGCCTGGTGCCCTTTACAGTCAGAGAGAGACCCTTCAGAGTCACTGAGTGTCCGTGAATTCACCCCCAGCATTCCTGCAGCCACACAAAACTCCAGTTCAGTTTAAACCATTGGCAACCCGAACCCAGATCCAAATGTCTGACACATTGAGGAAACCTTCACTGCCCAGGGCTCTTTGGGAGCCCTTCTTGTCCTCAGCATCTTCTCGAATCCCGGTTCCAATACCTGGTTCCCAGGAGTCAGTCTGCAGCAGCCCGTAGCCTGGTGTGAGACTTTGACTTCAAGATGCCAGCAGTCCACAGCCTGTGTGGGTTCCGTGCCTGTGTTTGCCCTTTAACTGCTGAGCCCCTTGCTGGTCTGCCACTGTGGTCACCGTCCTGTAGTGTCGTCTCCTCTACTTCTCAACAGGGGGTGTTCTTCCCATTACTGGAGTCCTGCACCGGTCCGTCCTCCCCTAGAGCCTGCATTCCTTGTGCACTGCCAAACACAGGCACCACCATCTAAGGCTCAGATCTCACCGATTTTAAATAAACACAATTGGCTCCTTTAACTGGATGTTTAAAACCTGTACAGAACTGTTGGCAGTTGGACCCCATGGTGGGGGTGCCCTGACTCCATTCCACAGCCTCCCTGGGTCTGCACCAGCTGCCATTTCCCTATGCAGACCCCTCTCCCATCGCTGGCATGGTAGCGTGGTGAGGTCCCCCACATCGCGGGCACGACAGCGTGGTGAGGTATCTGCTCTGCTGAGTCTCAGCAACTGTGATGAGAGGCCAGCCGGGAGGAGACAAACCTTTGGACCAGCACCCTGTGGTTTGGTTTATTATTCATTCACTATGGAGGAAATAGGTGTCAGTGGAAGGGGGGTTGATCCGACTGAGTGGCTTGTTGGGCCATTTAACCCAACATCCTCCACATTGCTGTAACCTCCGTCTGGGCTCCAGCACCCCTCCAGATCCTATTCCCCTTCCTGTGGGCTCCAGCACCCCTCCAGATCCTATTCCCCTTCCTGTGGGCTCCAGCACCCCTCCAGATCCTATTCCCCTTCCTGTGGGCTCCAGCACCCCTCCAGATCCTATTCCCCTTCCTGTGGGCTCCAGCACCCCTCCAGATCCTATTCCCCTTCCTGTGGGCTCCTATTCCCCTTCCTGTGGGCTCCTATTCCCCTTCCTGTGGGCTCCTATTCCCCTTCCTGTGGGCTCCAGCACCCCTCCAGATCCTATTCCCCTTCCTGTGGGCTCCTATTCCCCTTCCTGTGGGCTCCAGCACCCCTCCAGATCCTATTCCCCTTCCTGTGGGCTCCAGCACCCCTCCAGATCCTATTCCCCTTCCTGTGGGCTCCAGCACCCCTCCAGATCCTATTCCCCTTCCTGTGGGCTCCAGCACCCCTCCAGATCCTATTCCCCTTCCTGTGGGCTCCAGCACCCCTCCAGATCCTATTCCCCTTCCTGTGGGCTCCAGCACCCCTCCAGATCCTATTCCCCTTCCTGTGGGCTCCAGCACCCCTCCAGATCCTATTCCCCTTCCTGTGGGCTCCAGCACCCCTCCAGATCCTATTCCCCTTCCTGTGGGCTCCAGCACCCCTCCAGATCCTATTCCCCTTCCTGTGGGCTCCAGCACCCCTCCAGATCCTATTCCCCTTCCTGTGGGCTCCAGCACCCCTCCAGATCCTATTCCCCTTCCTGTGGGCTCCAGCACCCCTCCAGATCCTATTCCCCTTCCTGTGGGCTCCAGCACCCCTCCAGATCCTATTCCCCTTCCTGTGGGCTCCAGCACCCCTCCAGATCCTATTCCCCTTCCTGTGGGCTCCAGCACCCCTCCAGATCCTATTCCCCTTCCTGTGGGCTCCAGCACCCCTCCAGATCCTATTCCCCTTCCTGTGGGCTCCAGCACCCCTCCAGATCCTATTCCCCTTCCTGTGGGCTCCAGCACCCCTCCAGATCCTATTCCCCTTCCTGTGGGCTCCAGCACCCCTCCAGATCCTATTCCCCTTCCTGTGGGCTCCAGCACCCCTCCAGATCCTATTCCCCTTCCTGTGGGCTCCAGCACCCCTCCAGATCCTATTCCCCTTCCTGTGGGCTCCAGCACCCCTCCAGATCCTATTCCCCTTCCTGTGGGCTCCAGCACCCCTCCAGATCCTATTCCCCTTCCTGTGGGCTCCAGCACCCCTCCAGATCCTATTCCCCTTCCTGTGGGCTCCAGCACCCCTCCAGATCCTATTCCCCTTCCTGTGGGCTCCAGCACCCCTCCAGATCCTATTCCCCTTCCTGTGGGCTCCAGCACCCCTCCAGATCCTATTCCCCTTCCTGTGGGCTCCAGCACCCCTCCAGATCCTATTCCCCTTCCTGTGGGCTCCAGCACCCCTCCAGATCCTATTCCCCTTCCTGTGGGCTCCAGCACCCCTCCAGATCCTATTCCCCTTCCTGTGGGCTCCAGCACCCCTCCAGATCCTATTCCCCTTCCTGTGGGCTCCAGCACCCCTCCAGATCCTATTCCCCTTCCTGTGGGCTCCAGCACCCCTCCAGATCCTATTCCCCTTCCTGTGGGCTCCAGCACCCCTCCAGATCCTATTCCCCTTCCTGTGGGCTCCAGCACCCCTCCAGATCCTATTCCCCTTCCTGTGGGCTCCAGCACCCCTCCAGATCCTATTCCCCTTCCTGTGGGCTCCAGCACCCCTCCAGATCCTATTCCCCTTCCTGTGGGCTCCAGCACCCCTCCAGATCCTATTCCCCTTCCTGTGGGCTCCAGCACCCCTCCAGATCCTATGCCCCTTCCTGTGGGCTCCAGCACCCCTCCAGATCCTATTCCCCTTCCTGTGGGCTCCAGCACCCCTCCAGATCCTATTCCCCTTCCTGTGGGCTCCAGCACCCCTCCAGATCCTATTCCCCTTCCTGTGGGCTCCAGCACCCCTCCAGATCCTATTCCCCTTCCTGTGGGCTCCAGCACCCCTCCAGATCCTATTCCCCTTCCTGTGGGCTCCAGCACCCCTCCAGATCCTATTCCCCCTTCCTGTGGGCTCCAGCACCCCTCCAGATCCTATTCCCCTTCCTGTGGGCTCCAGCACCCCTCCTGTGGGCTCCAGCACCCCTCCTGTGGGCTCCAGCACCCCTCCTGTGGGCTCCAGCACCCCTCCTGTGGGCTCCAGCACCCCTCCTGTGGGCTCCAGCACCCCTCCTGTGGGCTCCAGCACCCCTCCTGTGGGCTCCAGCACCCCTCCTGTGGGCTCCAGCACCCCTCCTGTGGGCTCCAGCACCCCTCCTGTGGGCTCCAGCACCCCTCCTGTGGGCTCCAGCACCCCTCCTGTGGGCTCCAGCACCCCTCCTGTGGGCTCCAGCACCCCTCCTGTGGGCTCCAGCACCCCTCCTGTGGGCTCCAGCACCCCTCCTGTGGGCTCCAGCACCCCTCCTGTGGGCTCCAGCACCCTTCCTGTGGGCTCCAGCACCCTTCCTGTGGGCTCCAGCACCCTTCCTGTGGGCTCCAGCACCCTTCCTGTGGGCTCCAGCACCCTTCCTGTGGGCTCCAGCACCCTTCCTGTGGGCTCCAGCACCCTTCCTGTGGGCTCCAGCACCCTTCCTGTGGGCTCCAGCACCCTTCCTGTGGGCTCCAGCACCCTTCCTGTGGGCTCCAGCACCCTTCCTGTGGGCTCCAGCACCCTTCCTGTGGGCTCCAGCACCCCTCCATGTCTCTGTAACCCCCTCTAGTCTCCTACACCCCTGCCAGTTTCTATAACCACCTCCAGTCCCCACACTCCTCCCTGTCTCTGTAAACTAATTCCAGTCCCTCAGTCTCTGTAATCCCTTCCAGATCCTACTCCCTTACCTGTGGTCTCCATCACCCCTCCTTGTCTCTCTGGTCCCCTACACCCCTCCCTGTCTCTGTAACCCTCTCTGGATCCCTACACCCTCCCTGTCTCTGTAACACCCTCTGATCCTCTAGACCATCTCTGAAACTTCCTATGGTCCCCAACATCTTCCCTGTCTCCATAACCTCTTCCAGTCGCTGTAACCCTTTCTGGCCCCTTGTAACCCCTCCGACCCATTACTCCCCCCTTGTCTCTGTAATCCCCTCTAGCCCCTGCACCCTTCCAATCTCTGTAACTCTGAAACTAGTTCTCCACTCTCTAACAGACCAGTATGTGTAGTGTGAAAGTGGCCATAAATGTGTTAAATGTGGAACAGGGCACTGTGTATAATTTGAAACCAGCCAATGTTACATTACTGGACTAACAATTTCCAGAATGAGTTCAAACCTCAGAATCATCAGGTTGAAGATCCAAACCCTGGGAGTATTAATCACACCCAGCAGCTTCACCTGTGTTCTCTCAAGTGCTGCACATATCTCCTAGCCCAGAGCAGCGTCACAAGGCAGGAGTGGGAAGAACAGGAGCAATAAGTCATCATGCCAGCAACGTGTGTGTGTGTGTGTGTGTGTGTGTGTGTGTGTGTGTGTGTGTGTGTGTGTGTGTGTGTGTGTGTGTGTGTGTGTGTGTGTGTGTGTGTGTGTGTGTGTGTGTGTGAATACTTGCATGAGTATGCACATGTGTGATTGCAACCAATTGTTATAACTTAGAATGCCACAAGTCACCTTTTCACAGATAGAACATTACACCACAGTATAGGCCCTTCGGCCCACTATGTTCTGCTGACCTAATTATGCCAAAAAAACTAAACTCTCCCAAACCTCTATTTATTTTTCTTTCATCCATGTGCCTGTCAAAGAGTCTCTTAAATAGCCCTAATGTTCGAGTCTCCACTGTACCCCTGGCAACGCATTCTAGGCACCCACAACTCTCTGTGACCTACCCCCAATGTCTCCCCTAACTGGGCAGCAATGGTTGGTGTAGCGGATAGTGCAATGCTGTTACAGCGCCAGTGATTGTGACCAGAGTTTGTATCCTGTGCCGATTGTTAGGAGTTTGTACGTTCTCCCCATGTCTGCGTGGGTGTTCCCCAGGGCCTCCAGTTTCCTCCCACCGTTTGAAATGTACTGGGGCTGGAGGTTAATTGGGCAGCATGGGCTTGTGGGCCCAAATGGCCTGTTAAAATATTTAAACTTTCCTCCCCTCACTTTATATCTCTCCATGCAACTGAAGCCTAACCCCAGCCTAGTGAAGGCAATCCACACCCAATCTCCCCCTGCCTGGTCCGGCAATCAGTGAAGCACACAGGATCTTGGGACATCAAGAGGGCAGTTTCCAGGAAACCTGCCTGCTGCCACAGGGACTGGGCAGATAGCCTCAGCTGCACCTTATCAGGCTGCTCACTGCAGGGTGTGGGTTGAGGCAGGACCTCCACCCTAACCACAGTGAGCCTGCCAGCTCCCTGCAGTCCAACCTCCCCTGACCCTTATCAGCTCCAAGCAACTAGTGGGACGCTGAGTGAATGGTCAAACGCTGAACCTGCTTTTGGGGTATGCAAATGAAGCCCAACCATAATAAGGTTTCATGAGGGTGTGAGATAGAGGGGGGGGGGGTGTTGAGAGATCAAGGGTGGGAGCGAGAGAGAAAAGCAACCAGTCTGACTTCTCCTTCTTGAGGCACCAATCAATGGAAGAAGCCTGCCAAAGGAATGGAACACTGTGGCTCTCAGGAGGTAGGTCGGTCGAGGGTTTTTCCCTGGGAAACACTGCCCTTGCTTTTGCTCCTGTGTTTGTTGAAGTTTGGGATGAACGCTACCCTTGGCACAGGGGTCACGCAGCAACCTCTGGAGTCTATGCCCCGTGTCTCCAAGTCCCAAGTGTTTGGGTGGCGCAGATTGAGTTACTACCGCAGCACAGCTATGGGGACATCCCGGAGGTGGCGTTCAAATAGAGAGGGGAAGCAATCATTGGAATTTGGAGGATTTCTTTACCTTCCCCATCTCTCAGATGACAGCTCCATCCATCCTCTTACTTGAGACTCCAACAACCTTTCCATTCCCTTTTATAATTCTGAAATCAAATCCTCACTTAATACGTTTATCATGTTATACAAAATTCTTACTTGCTGCAGCCACACAGGTATACGATTCCTTTACTCCAGAAGTATAAATAGAATCACCACAACGTACCAAGACAGTAGAAAGAAGAATAGATGATAGCGTGGTTAGTGTAGAGGTTAGTATAACGGTTTTTACTGCGCTCTCTGTCAGGAGTTTGTACATTCTCCCTGTCATTGCATGGGTTTTCTCCCTTCAAAAAACATACAAGAGTTGTAGTTTAATTGGGGTATTTGGGTGGGATGGGCTCGTGAGCTGGAAGGGCTAGTTGCTGTGCTGCATTCTAAATTTAAAAATGTATAAATAAATATTCACAGTGGCATTTCGTGCATGAAAGTGATATTTAAGTGTGGCAGACAGATCTTTTGGTTGTCCCAGAGTAGTTTATACTTAAGAGTGGTACCGGGAGAGTCAAAAGCCTGATAGGTGGTAGATAAAACCCTCTTTTTTTAAAAAAAAGCATGGAGGTAGCTATGAGAGCAAGTTGTGACCAAGGTAATGGGGTCCTTTCGAGAACATAGAACACTACAGCATAGCACAAGACCTTCAGCCCTCGATGTTGGGCCGACCTATATAGTCCAACCAAAAAAAAATGTTGGCTACTTTCTTGAAGCAGCATTTCACAAAGATGTGTTAATTGAAATGGAGGTCACTGTCCGGCTACTTTGTCTGCACCTCAGTTAACCCTTGGAGTCCTGGGTTGCATTCTGCTGAATCCACACAGCAGCAGATCAATGTGCTGAACTGTAGGCATAATTTAGATGTTGTTTGCCTGGGCTTCATGCATCCGCAGCAACTTTTCCTCACCCTGAAACTTCTGCCCTCCTCTAATAATTCATTTTCCTTTCAACTACTTTATATCCCAACCTCTGAACTTTTTATGGTCTATCAAACATCCTCTGATAGCCTACATCAGATTGTATTGTTTTGCTCCAAAAGGGGTCGTGTTACACTATTGAAATTGATCTGCCAGTTTTGCCCATTCAATCGCTCTTCCCTCTACCTCTTGCACTACTTTCTCTGCATATCATTAAGGAGCTGAGAGCCTGCAGACAGTGTGAAGCTCCCTGTTTATTTAGGAGCTTTTACCTAACCAATACTCGGTGTTAAATCTGGCTGTTATTGGCTGGCATGTTCAATGGTTTGGCTAAGAATCCCACTTCTGCATGACAGCTGGACACCAGGTTAGTTACTGTCCTTATTCTGCTGTCATAGCCAAGTTATACATCAGAGAAACAGGCCCTTCAGCCCAACTCATCCGTGCTGGCCAAGATCCCTTCCTGAGGTGGCCCCATTTGCTAATTTTTGTCCCATTTCCCTCTAGACCAATGGTTCTCAACCTTTTATTCCCACTCACATACCATCTTAAGTAATCCTTTATGCGCCACAGAGCACCTATGGCATAAGATGACATAGCATGGCATAGGATGCTATAGGTGCTCCATGGCTAGTAAGGGATTACTTAAGATGGTATATGAGTGGGAATAAAAAGTTGTTGAGAACCAGTTCTAAACCTTTCCTATTGATGAACCTGTCAAAATGGTTTAAAAAAAATACTACAACTGTACCCACCTTCATCACTTCCTCTGGTAGCTTGATTATCTGTGTTAAAAACTTACCCCTCAGGACCTCTTCTAATCTCCCTCTTCTCCCCAAACCATAAATCTATCCCCTCAAATGTTTCCCTGGGAACAAGACTGTAACCATTTAGCTTATCAATGCCCCATGACTTTGTAAACCTCCATCAGCTTTCTCCCTCAGACTCCTACACTCCAGGGAAAACAGTCCCAACATTTCCTGTCCCCCCTTTCCCACCATCATCCTTGTCAATATTTACAGCACTCGCTCTGCCCTAAAGCTACCTACCTCTTCGATAACATGGCATGCAGAACTGCTGCGAATTTTCCCGGTGCAGTCTCACCCACACATTGTGCAGCTGACATGTGACATCCCAATTCTTCTCCGTGTCCTAACCAATCAAAGTAAGAATGCCGTACCCCTTTTTCACTGTGTCACCACTTTGAGAGAACTATGTACTTATATCCCTAGGTGTCTCCGTTCAACAACAATCCTCAGGGCCTCAGTGTTAACTGTTCAAATCCCATCCTGGTTTAACCTCAAAGCACATTACCTCACACTTGTCCTAGTTAAAATCCTTTGTTCACTTTCCCAGTTGATTTGGATCCATCCTGCTCTCCAGACACTTGACTGAATGTGTGGACATAGCTCCTCCGAGCTCTCTGACAAGTCCCTTGACATCCTTCCACATCTTATGCCAAAAGATCAGATGAAGTCCACTCTCTCACCAGGTGCCCTCGAAATACTGAATTATTTAATACCCAAGCAACAAACAATCTGCTGGAGGAAGTAAAACACAAAAGTCTGTGGACACTGCGGTTGAAGGAAAAACGCAGTGCTGGAGAAACCCAGCAGGTCAAACAGTGTCCTTTATATAGCTAAGATAAAGATACTTAACTGATGTTTGTCTGCTGGAGGAACTCTGCATTCATGCAAGAATGGGCCAGGACCCTTCATCAAGACACAGATGCTACTCAATTTGATGACCCCGTGACTCTACACTTTAACAATAATATTTAATATTTGTGTACATGTACTATGCATATGTATCATTTGTCTGTACGTGTGTTTGTGGTGTTTTATACCGAGGACTGGAGAATGCTGTTTCGTCTGGTTGTACCTCTACAATCGGATGAGAAATAAACTTGAATTCCTCCAGTAGATTGTTTGTCACTCCGTTTTCCAGTCTCCAGTGTGTCACTCTTGTTTGACATAAAGGTGAAAGATGGCATTAACCAAGGCCACACAAGTCTGCCTTCTCCAAGGCTTTCACACAACTGCATGCAGGAGTCGGGCTGAGACCAGGATCCGGAGTCATGCCATTGCCTCCTGCCCAGTGGCAACAATGCATGGTCAATGAACGAGTCTCACCCTTGGGACTGTGGTAGACTTCACAAATGCAGTTGAAGGAATAGCCTCCAGTTATCATGGGACCGCAGTGCTGCCAAGAGCAAAACTGAAAAAACGAATAATGCCTTTGAATAATTAAAAAGTTGTAAGGGGAAAGTATCCAGTCAGCGATTGTTTCAATAAGGTCACGCAACACTCCCCACTGATAAATTCAATACTTTTTTTAAAAGAAATTAACTCATTGCAAGTTCTCTTGATTTGGAGAGTTTCAGTTCTCTTTTCAAAGAAAAAACACAAAACTACTGTTAAACTAAAATTATTGAATTGTCTTCCGCAGACAGAGAGAGAGAGAGAGAGAGAGACAGACAGAAATGGGCCAATTAAAATCAGGAGACTCCTCTTCCTGCTCCGAACCCCAAGTCTCCCAGCAGCAACAGGAGGTCAGTTTGATCAGGAGTAGCGGAAGGCGGGGACGCAGCTCAGAAATGTGATGCCTCGTGGCCGACTCAAATGTAAAACTTGGGGTCAAGCTTGGAGAAATGGTAAGTGTTCCTTAGAACCCAAGGGCCAGAACAGTGTGTGGGGAAGCTGGGAGAGAGCAGAGATTTAACAGAGGTCTTTAAAATCATGTGGGGTTTTTGATGATGTGAAGGAGGCACACAGCAAGGCGATGAGCAGAAGCTGCGCAGAAATGCCTTCCTCTTGGAACCAGCTGCCCAAAGACCAATGGAGCCAGATACAGGAGGATTGTTTGGAAATGGAGAACTTCCCAAGGCTGACTGGAGAATGGGACTGATTCAATGTACAAGTGTGAGCCTGAGGCCACCTTCTGTACTTGCCTCTGACTTGGATCTCAACCGATGATAAATTATATCTTGGGGCAACAATGCTGCTCCTGTCAGTTGTCATGTGAACATGTTATTGGTCAGTGGTGTGGCAAGTTATGCAGGTGATTGTGAAGCTTCTGCCTACCTTTGGTGCTTGCTGAATCCCAGTCTCGCTCTTCTCTGGGCTCCTGCCACTCCTTTTACATCGAAAATCCTCTCTTTCCCTCAGTGATGAACGCTCGGATACTGTGGGGTGACGGTTAAACCGTTACCATTACCTGCTTAAGTACTCGTGACAGTTAAATCATTGCTCCCAGAAGCAACAGGATGATTGGGGGGGGCATATAGATCTTAATCCAGTTTTCACCCAGAGCCATGTCTCTATACATCCACTGACATTAGTCCACCTCCCTCACTAATTCTTTTCCCCACCACCATTTTACTTGCTCCCTTGGTGTGCAGTGTTCCTGACTTTACTTTTGCTCCCAGTGTCCACATCCCTCTCCCCCAGCACCCAGTGTAACTGAATACATCTCTATTAGATGGAAGCCACACTGGTCAGGATTGCAGCAGGAAGATGTGCAAGGCCCATGGCTGTTGCTGCTTGACTGCTCATTGCATTGTTGCTGGTAAGATCCTGTCTGTGGCAGGCCAGGAGTGAGAACCATGGGTGAAGTGTCAGCGAAGAGGGCAGATCCCACTTTCCATCAATGCCTCAATCTTGGGGGTTTGTTCAGTCGGTAGGCCTGCGATCGTTGAGTCCATAGTTTCGATAACTTTAAACCTTCCACTCGCTGCGTCGGTCTGGGGAAGGGGCTGCTGACCCAAAACACTGATTTGCTTCTCTATCCACAAGATGATGCTCAACTGACTGTGATCTTCCAGCATTTCTGCACGAGTTTTTCTTGGATGAAGCCCCAGTGGAACACGACACAAGGAAAGAGGGCAAGGGAGAAGCCTGTACCAGGATCACTGCTTCTTCAGCACAGCAACTGGAGGATAATCGGCTGCTTAAGGTGATATTGTAATGAAAGTCTCTCCCAGTCCACTCCCTCCACAACCTTCCTCCCAGTCCATCCATTCACCACCCCGTGTGGTTTGATATCTTCTCTCAGCACTCACGAATAAAGGTGGGGGGGGGGGGTGAGGGGGATCTCATTGGAACATTTCAAATGTTGAAAGGCATGGACAGAGTCAATATTGAAACATTGTTTCCCATGGTGGGAGAGTCTAGGAATAAGAAGGCACAACTTCAGGATTGAAGGGCGTCCGCTTCGAAGAGATGTGGAGGAATTCCTTCAGCCAGAGGGTGGTGAATCTGTGGAATTTGTAGTTGTGGAGGCTAGGTAAATGGGTGTATTTAAGGCAGAGATTGATAGGTTCTTGATTAGCTGGGGCATCAAAGATTATGGGAAGAAGGCCGGGCAGTGGGGCTGAGTGGGGAAATGGGTCAGCTCATGATTGAATGGCGGGGCAGACTCGATGGGCTGAATGGCCTATTTCTGCTCCTATGTCTTATGATTGCTTCCTGGATTAGGTGGGGGAGGTAAGTAAGGCAGAGCTGCTCCCTCTGTCACAGATGACACGCGACAGGACACTGAAGAGGTGCCTCGTGCTCAGGGCAGGATATCATCATATACTGTAAGTTCACCATTGTTACTACAGTATAGATGATGTACTATCCAGGGCTTGCCTGTGCAACTCGTCCAAATCCTGGCAGAATGGACCCATCCATCAAATTCAGCCTGGAGACATCTGTTCAGATGCAGATCCAAAGAATCGCCTGCCGATGTCAGACGTGGCTATGTTGCCAACAGTTCTTGTTGGCTCCCTCAGCTGCTGTGACCTAATGTGAGCTGGAAGCTTTCACTCTTAATTTTCAGTTGGATGATTTTCTTCAATGAAAGTCATTGAAACTTCGCTGAATTCCTGCTTTAAAAAAAAAGCTTGTCATTGATTCCCAGATGATTGTGAAGCTTTTGCCTTTGGTGCTTGATGCTTGCTGAATCCCAGCCTTACTCTTCTCTGGGCTCCTGGCACTCCTTTTATATCGAAAATCCTCTTTCCCTCAGGACGAACTCTCGGATATTGTGGGGGGTGACGGTTAAACCGTTACCATTACTTGTTTAAGTACTGGTAACAGTTACATCGCTGCTCCCAGAAGCAACAGGATGGTGTTGTGGGGGGGGGGGGATGGATGGATGTGGAGGGGGATCTCCATCTCTGCTGATCTTAATCCAGCTTCCATCCAAAGCAACCGTCTCCACCAACTTTACTCTGGTTCTCTCAGTTTAACCCTGCTTCCCCAGCTCCTGTGTCATCAACAATTTCATTCACTGATGTTAGCCCACGTCCTTCACTAACTCTTTTCCCCGCCACCATTTCACTTGCTCCCCTGGTGTGCAGTGTTCCTGACTTTACTTTTGCTCCCAGTGTCCACATCCCTCTCCCCCAGCACCCAGTGTAACTGAATACATCTCTATAGATGGAAGCAACACAGGATGGAACTATAGCAGCGTTGTAAACATTTTCCCTTCAAAGTACATCAACTATAACCTGGACCAACCAAAAGCACAGCTGGAAACACTATCATGTTGCTGCCTTGGATACACCCAGTGCCCAGGATTAGTTAGCCCCGCTACAACATCGTCGAACCATTTTAAACCTTTCCTGCTCCCCTGGCCTGTTTTTTATTTCACTTAAGAGGCATTTAGACAGACACACAAACAGGCAGGGATCAGAGTGGGTAAAGACCATGCCCTGGAAGATGGAGTGATTTAGATTGGCCCATAGGGCCTGTTCCTGCACTGGACCATTCTTCATTGATCTTTCTTGCTCAGTCTAGTTAATCTTGATGCCCCTGGTCTTTCACACACATGCAACAGACTGGGAACCTGTGCGATGGAAGTAAAGGTTGAAAGGCAAAGATTACCTCCCTATTCAAGTAGACAGGCTAGGCTAAGCACAGGAAGGAGAGATCCTGGTCAATGGTTGCAGGCTGGCCTGGAGCTTATCTATCTTATACAGGAGGCGGCCAGGGGTGTTATGATTAACGCAACCCTATTACAGTTCTAGCAACTCAAGTTCCAACCCAGCGCTGTCCGAAATGAGTTTATACATTCACACCGTGTCTGCATGGGTTTCCTCCCACCGTTCAAAATTTATAGCGATTATCGGTTAATTGGGGTATTTAGGTGGCATGGACTCGTGGCAAAAAGGGCCTGTTTCCATGCTGTATGTCTACATGTAAATCAGATTAAAATTATTCCTCTGCTTTATTTCAAGCCAGTGCCATGAATCCACATCAAAGTGGCAGTCAGGAATACAGTTTGAGATCTCGTCAGAGTGGTGGGAAGGTCCAACAGCAGAATACTCTCCAAATACTGCTCAACAGTGCTCATCATACGTTCCGGGACTTGGGAGTAAATAAAATACAGGAGTCAGAAATTATTCTGGGGTTTGGATTCTTTCCCGAATTCACCCTTGAACTAGATGCCTCTGAAAGTGCCAGGTCATCCAGGGAGGGGTCAACATGAGGCAATGTCTTAGTCTTGCTCCCCCCCCCCCCCCCACAAATCAGTACAAAATCCCCCCATGTTGCCACTCCAACAATTAGTATGCCTTGACCACTGGACCTCCCCCACTGGATGTCATACAGTACACTCCAGGGGGTTTCGGTGGGGAGACCTAGTCAGCGAGCCCAACATTTCCGTCAAACAGACAAGGTGTGGAAAGATTGGCAGCATCAAAGTGCAAGACCAACAGAGTCTGCTGGGTGCTTATGCAGGTAGTGAACCCCAGGTTTTGGGGGAGTGATCACCCAATGCTGAGCTTGCGTAATATCCTGCTAAAGTTTGTTAAACACCACGGATCTGCTGCCACCACCCCTTCCCACTTTTGTTTCCTTCCTCTTTGCACTTGAAACCACTCGGGTTATTTCTTAACTTTTTAATTCACCCCACCGTAGTTCTAGATTTCAGAAATCCTTTCTAAATTTTAGAAAGGCAGCAGGGTTACAGGCCCTTCTGGCACAAAACCTCTGCTGCCCAATTATCCCACAACCCTCTCCTACCTTATGTTTTTAAGGATGGGAGGAAATCGGAGCAGACACCAGGTGGAAATCCACGCAGACACTGGGAGAATATAGAACACATTACAGACTGCGCTGGATTCCAACCCGGATACTGTAACAGAGTCACCTCACTGCTACGCTGACCGTGCCACCCTAAACAAATTGCTCATTGGGCCAGCAAAACATCCTATTGTGCCCATCAATCTCACCATGCACTCATCCTTAGCCATCATCCCATGAAGTCATTGGGATGGGAGAGCCTGCACTTCCAGGTGTCCCTTAGTCCCTGTTAACTTTTATTACACAACGACTGGGAAAACTTCCGATCAATCAAGTTCGATCCAATGAATTGTGGCCGCGCTGATGTAAAAGGCAGCATTTCAAAAGATTACTGAAAGGTACAGGAGAGGCTCGAGAGAGAACTTCACTGTACCTTAAAGGAGAGAATAGGAGTCAAAATGTTAAAAGATAACATGATCACAGCAATGTGCAAATTATTGCTCATCTTACATTCCGGGACTTGGGAGTAAATAAAATACAGGAGTCAGAAATTATTCTGGGGTTTGGATTCTTTCCCGAATTCACCCTTGAACTAGTCATCCAGGGAGGGGTCAACATGAGGCAATGTCAGACAAACGTGGGCAGAAATCTGGAACTCTCACTTCCAAACCCTAATGGATTCTATCAGCTGGACTGGAGAATGGACTGGGATCTGTGGGTAGCGGTTTTCAGGATGGAGGACAAGGAGAAGTAATGGGAGTGAGGCTTACTTTATCCACGATGTAACTGACTAAACCCCTGACCTGAGGAAAATATTTCCATTTGCCCCACCTTCTTGGATCACAGGACCATGCCAATCCTACTACTCACTCTTGCTCTCCACGAATCACTTGGTGATTATCGGAGTAAAACACAAAAGTCTGTAGACACCATGGTTGAAGTAAAAACACAACGCTGGAGAAACTCAGCAGGTCAAACAGTGCATTTTATAGAGCAAAGATAAAGAAACATAACCAATGTTTCGGCTTGAGCCCTTCCATCAAGGTATGAGCAAAATGTAGACAGGCTCATGTACAAAATGAAAGGGGGGGACAGGGGGAGGAGCATGGTCCCACCGGTAATAGATGGATCAGGGAGGGAGGGCACAGCAACAAGCAGGGGGGAAGGGGAGATGGCTCTGTGAATGGAGAGGGAAAGGGGTGGAGAGCTGAGGGGAAGAAGACAGGGGGAAGGGAAGGGGGCGGAGGGCTGTGGAAAGAGAAGAGACAGTAGGTGAGCAGAAAACCATAGAAGTTGATGTTAACACCATCTAGTTAGAGAGTACCTAGACCAAATATTAGGTGTTGCTCCTCCAATTTACAGGTGGTCTTGCTTTGACATTTGGCTGAAGATTTAAGGAGCTTACACAATGTCACATAAAGACTCCATGTAGAAGAATGGGTCCTATTTAGCAGTCCCTCAGAACAGTGCTTCAGGTACTAGCTTGTGGGTGTTTAGGGCAAGTCTGCAGTTCTCTTGGACCTTGTCATTAACCACAGAACTTCTGAAGCAATATTCTTCCTTTTATATTCCTTGGTGAAGGCCTCAAGCCTGAAATGTTGGTTATGTTTTATAAAGTACACTGATTGACCTGCTGAGTTTCTCCAGCATTGTGTTTTTACCTGGTGATTATACATAGTCACGAGTGGAACTCAGAACGATCCTCAGTGTGGTCTCACCAGGATGCTACAGAGATGCAGATCTCCACAGAAACGTCAGGCTTCTGCAGAGCATTTCATGTTGAAGATACAGAGCACGGAAACGGGCCCTTTGCCCCACTCTGCCAATGTCAACCACCTTATTTGTGTTAATTCCATATCCATCTATGCCCTACTCATTCAGGTACCCATCAAGATATCTCTTAAATGTGGTTACTAATGGTCCCCTGGCAGCTCATTCCAAATACTAATGAAAAATATTCCTCCCAGATCCCCTTTAAACCGATGCCCTCTACTGTAGACACCCCTACCATTCACTGCCAACCAACTTTATCCATGCTTCTCAATTTTATAACCTTTATTATATCACCCTTCAGCCTCCGTCACTCCATGGAAAGCAGACCAGCAAATCCAATGTAGCCAGACAATTGAAGCTCTCCGATATGTTCGGGATTCTGAGGGGGCGTCGGTTAAACCGTTACCATTACTTGTTTAAGTACTGGTAAGGGTTATACCGCTGCTCTCAATTTCATCTCAGCAGCCGCACAGTGGGAGGAGCAACGACGGGTCCATGGGAGACTGAATAGGCTGGAATCAAGAGGAAACAAATTGCTGGAGGAATCCAGAGGGTGAGGCAGAATTGGAGAGTCAATGCTCAAGGTCGAATCCTATCACTCCCCTTCCCCATCTCCAAACTCCACCCCTCCCTCTGCCCTACCTGACCCCATCTGTCCTTTAATCTATTGATGTGACCCTTTTTTATATACTGGTTGTGAATTTATGAATGGCTGTGCCTTAAATAAAATGGTGTGGGAGCAGGGCAACTCTCTGAGCTGTTTCCACCTGATTCTCTACTTGCACTAATTATAACTGTTCTGTTCTCTTAAATCTCCAATTATTTTTGCATGACCCGCTGAATTTAAGCATGGGCTGACTTGCCGAGATAGCATACAAGGTTTTTCACAGAGCATCAGTGCACATGACAATAATTCGTCAAAATAAAACTGACAGGAATATTGGAAGAGAATATTCAGATGCTGCCTGCAGAACCCATAAAAGAGAGCAGAGCAGCCATCTGTGTCTATTGTAACCAATCTCCCTTCACTGGAAAAAAACCTGCAGGAACTCTGCTCATGGAAATCACTGATCCCACTGGCTCGCTCTCACCCCACAGCCCCATATCGGTCCCCACACTGATCCCTACTTACAGATAAAAGGTTTTCAGGTACATATAGCTTTGCTAACTATATAATATGGTGTTCACACAATGTCCACATCACATAACGCCCAATTTCACAGAACGTATCATGGTCGTTAAGCGGTGCATAACCTGTAAAGGGTTCAGTACTATCTGTGGTTCCAGGCATCCGCTGGGGGGACGGGGTTTGGAACATATCCCCCATTGATATGGGGTGGGGGGGGGGAGGAGACACTACTGTGTTGTTTTATTTTCTTTTTTGTAATTAATACGTGCTTGTTGATTTATTGTTTTGGGGTGGGGGGAGTGAGGGGTAGAAGGAGGGGGAGAGGGAAAAATAAAAAAGACCTGGTATATTAAACTTTGTAAAAAGGGACGAACGTTCTCCTGTGCTGTTTGAAATGCATGAGTCTGTAAAATAAAAAAAGGACTACTGTATCTGTAATAATTATTTTGCATGTGTTGTGTGTGAATGTGTGTGCATTGTGGCGCAGAAAAATGCTGTTCTGTTTGGTTGATAATAAACTCGAATTTGATATTTAATATGTTCTAACATTTCACCAACCAATATACATACATTACAACAACCCAACGGCTGAGTGCCAGATCCAAAAAAGGAAGAAACATTATTCTGTAAAACCATTAAATGGGTTAATCACAGTCATAACTCAAGCCAGCTGACCATCGAGCTTGGAACTTGGCCAATGTGGGAGTTTGGAGGCCGATAACACTCATACTCCTGCCTCACTGATGAGGGACTAGCTTTGTTAGGATTGAAAGCATCAGTGCAAGAAATTTACAAGTTTTTAGGGTATGCTTGTGCCTGAGTTATGTCAGTGGTCTCAATCTATGGTACAAGAGCTCAAATCCCACTGTGAGCATTTGAATTTAGTTGAAATATCCAGAAAATGTGGGTAATACTGAAGGGGACTGTGAAGCTATAATAGTTATAGAAATGCACCTGGGCCAAAAGTATCCTTCAGAGAAGAAGCCTTGCTGGTCTCCTCTGGTTGGATCCGTATTTGACCACAGTCCCACAATAACATGGCTGACTTTGAAATGTCTTAATCAGTGGTCCGGCAACCAATTCGAGAACATTCAATGAGTAGTAAACACCAGCATTGTCAGTAATGGCCACAGTCCAAGAATGAAAGAACATTGTGTTCAAGTGTGACTTCATACTAGGGGAGAGGACAAAGCAACAAACTTGAGGTTGCCTTGCGGTTGAATAACCCCAACAGCTGAAGCTGATGGCATGAGAGTAGATTTCTTTAATTTTTTTCTGGGGGGTCGTGGGGGAGTAGATTTAAGCTGAACTCAACTTCGGAAAAATTCTTGGTCCACATTACTGGCAAACTCACCTCTTTTGCAAACAGTAAGCTGCTGGACAAACTCTGCAGGTCAGGCAGCATTCTACAGATACAAATGGTAAAGACAACATTTGTTCCAATCTGAAACACTGACCAACAGATGCTGGCAGCTCACTATCTGCTCAAGGTTCTGGCATATGCAGTAGTTGGGTCACTCTGCCACTCCCACCTCTTACTTCAGCAAGCTATCCTGCGAGACACATTGCTTGGTCTTCTTCACAGGCGCACAAGGCTCTGGGATACAGGTCACTGCAGGTTAAAGGCTTGCAGCACAGCTTTCTTGTTGCATCCCGTGCATTCAGTGGAGTAAAAGTGAAGAGGAAGCAGTCTCTCAGACATCGCTGAGGGAGGGCAGGAGCCTCACTTCTTGATTTTCACACGCAGCTTCAGCTGCACATCACAGAGGAAGATGTTCATCAGGTCCTGTCCCACATCTCGAGCAATTTTACCAATCAGCTGCCCTTGCTGGCCAATCAATAATTTCTGCAGATTTAAAAATTAAAAAAATATTTTATCAAAATGCTGCAATATCTCACAGCACTTCACATGAAGAGAGTTAGTCTGGAGCAGTGGTTCTCAAATATCACCTTAAGTACAGGTATACCCTGCTTTACGAATACTCGCTTTATGCAAATTTGCTTTTTACAAAGAAACTGGTGTTCACCTTTACAAAAGGATTTTCGCTTTTGTGAAAAAATGTGGTGAAAGCAGCGAGCCGTTAAGAGACTGCGCACACACCCCGGACCCCCGGGAACTATGATGAGCTGTCAATAAGTAGATGATCTTCTTCCTCTCTGTCCTACATCCCGGCCTTCTGTACCTACCACCACCCCAATCTCCGAAGACTCAGCCTAACTACATTGTACATACATTATTTCTACTTTATAGGTGTAATGGAGGATTAAAACCATGTACTCAGATGCTTTTTGCTTATGTGGAACTGACGACACTGGGTCCACATGCAGGTCACCTTACTTTCAGAACTAGCAGATGTAATTAAACTCAGCCATGGGGACTTATCTGAAGATACACTTTGAAATGGAATTCCACCGTGAGGCCCAGGGAAAGCAGTTGTCAAATACGACACTCTGAAATTGACGTATTGGTCACAACCTGTCTTGCTCAAGAAGTTTTAATGAGTCCTTGTATCTACGAGATAAACCAGGATATCATAGCATCCTGCTCCATAATAATTAATCTTCTAAATTGTAGAATAGTATGCTCAGCTTTGATTTTGACTGACAAATGTTAGAGGGAGTGGGTGCATGATTAATTGTTTTTGGGGTATAAAAGTCTGTGGTCCTGCTGCTGAAGTTTAGACTCTCCGAGGGGTGGGAACACCCCTTGTCAAGAAGGAAGAACAGCCAGAGTCCGAGCAACGTCCCGGTCGGGGGAGGTGGAGAAGCTGCTACCAGCGCCCTGACAACCTACTACAAGTGTGCAGTTGTTGCCTCGCTTCGGCAGTTGGGACCAGTCCAAGCGTTGATAAGTATAGTTGGGAAGGGCTTGCATATTGTAGTGTGAAATCAGCTTTTGAATTAGTAATAAACATTTGTATAAACTGAACTGCTCTCGGTGTGTGTGTCTATTTTCTTTCAGTAGCTAAAACACTGTGACCAATCTAAAATGAACAAAATGAGAGGTATAAGTTTACCCAAGACAATTGGCGCTGCGAGCAGGGTTGGTCTCAAGATGTTTCGCCGAAAGAAAGAGGTGAGCCCTGAGCAGTTTTTGATTCCGGGATGGACTTCCAAAGATGATGGGTTTGGCATGCTGGCTAATACCCTGTCTTTGTTGGGACCACCCATCAGTTGGGATGAAAGGTTAGAACCCTTAAGTGTGCCTCTGGGAGAGCGGGTTGCCACTCTCCTCCGAGAAAGTAAATTTCCAAAAAAACGGGGGACGCTGACAGACGGTTTTTGGCTGCTGGCCACAGCCTTACGCCACTCCGTTCAGCGTGAAGTTGAATTAGTTCAGCAGCAGGTAAAGTCTGAACATAAGAGAAAACAACTAGAGGAGGAAGTAGAGACTCTGCGACAGCGCTGCTCGATGATGAGCGAAATTGTTAGCACCAGTCAGGATCGAGCCAAAGAATGGGAGGATAAGCATGTTCAAACAATTTGCCGTAATATTAAACTCCGGCAACAGCTCTGTGCGAATAAGGAAAAGCAAGGGGTAGAACCTGATCCACACCGTATTCGTGCCATGATAAGGAATGGCAATGATCCTGATGTAATTGATGATTGGGACGGGAATATCTGGTATGATGATAATGGTAATAATGCAGATACCCCCCGGCATGTGCCTGGCAT
Organism: Narcine bancroftii; assembly: GCF_036971445.1. Taxonomy (NCBI): domain Eukaryota; kingdom Metazoa; phylum Chordata; class Chondrichthyes; order Torpediniformes; family Narcinidae; genus Narcine; species Narcine bancroftii. The sequence goes on along the minus strand of NC_091482.1, from coordinate 2,630,029 downwards.
ACTCCCCTCTCCCTCCGCTGTTCAAGCCCGCCCCGTAAGGCAGCGGACTGTCCAAGCAGATGAAGGCGAGAGGGGGGATGATGTAAGTGTAGAAACTGAAGGGACCGGTGCTCCGATCTCCCAAGCGGACCCAGGGGAAGGCTCCCAAACCCCTGCTTATGCTAGGTGGGCTCCCCCCTCAACGGGATGGTCTCAGCAGCCTCCCATGTGCCAGAGTGGTAACAGGGGTCGGGAGCAGTCAACAACAATACGTGACTTCACTATAAAAGAGCTGGCCGCCATTGGAGATCGTTTTAGGCAAAAGACAGGAGAAACTTTGGCGGCCTGGCTTCTGCGGGTTTGGGAGCAAGGGGGAGGTAGCATATATCTGACCCCTGAGGAATTGTTGGGGTTAGGATCATTAACTACTGATATTCAAGTCACTGCTGAATTACGTGGCAGAAGGAGAGATGTAGACTATTTACTTGCTACTCTAGGAGAAGCCCTGTTACGGGTGTATCCGTCACCAGTAGATTGGGATCTGCATTTGCAGAACCATTGGGGCACACCAGAGGAGGGTATAGCAGTGATTCGCCAACAGGCCGTGGCCTCTGCTTTGTATGCGGGGCGCCTGAGGCTGTGGATGCATGGGGGGAGCCCTGATGAAGAATTATTCACAGCTGGAATGCATACCCGATTGGTTCGTTCAGCCCAACCTACTATACGGGGACTGGTCCTGTCTGTAACTAGTCCGCTAATTGGGCACCTCGTATCTGAGGCGGTGCACGCCCTATCTGGACTCCAAGAACTGGAGTTGGGAGGTAAAATCCACTCACGTACAACCCAGGTTAAAGCAGACAGACAGGATGAAAGGAGAGGGGCTGCTGTTAATAATGGACTGACCAGAAAAGAGCTTTTTCTAACTTTGTTAAAGTTAGGTGTACCTAAAAGTGATATTGATGGGAAACCTACTGCAGTCTTGTATGCCCTTTATAAGAGGAAGGCAGGGGAACATCATCCCCAGATGCTGGGTCCTCCCGGCCCAGCTGTGCCTTCTGCTCCCACTGCTGCTTCTATCGAGTCAGCTTCTCCTGCCCCAGTTACCCGTGATGAGGTACAACAATGGGTTAAACAGGCTCTTAAGGATAACAATAGCATGTGGTCCTGGAAACCCCCGAACCCTTCTGAAGCCTGAAGGTGTGGGCAGGATTCCCGTGTCTATTCCATCGAGACACGGCGCACACACGGGGATCCGCGGCCCTACATACCATTAACAATTCACTGGGGTGGGGGTAATGATCGCCAATACTTGGCTTTGGTTGACACCGGTGCAGAGCACTCGGTGATTCCTGGTAACCCCGACCTCTGGAACGGACCCACATTTCGAATAGAAGGAATGGGAGGGGCAATCACCCTGGCAAAGGAAATAAAAGTCCGTGCCACGGTGGGTGATGGCCCTTCCCCCATATGGTTACATGCGTTGGTAGCTGCCACTGACGAGTGTATTCTGGGTATTAATATGTTGGCCGGTACAGCCCTTAATACTAGCCAAGGGGGGTTTGCATTCGGAATTCGGACTATTACAAAAAGATTAGTGGTGGGTCAGGCCAAGTGGGATCCCGTGGTGGTGCCACCCCCCTCAAAACCTGTATGCATTCCGCAATATCGCCTCCCTGGAGGGCAGGAGGAGATTACCGCCACCATTGATGCTTTGAAAGAAGAAGGGGTAGTGAGGCCTGCAACGTCGCCCTTCAATAGCCCTGTTTGGCCGGTCCAGAAGCTGGACGGCTCCTGGAGAATGACAGTTGATTATCGTTTTTTGAACAAACATGCCCCACCACTTGCTTCAGCAGTTCCGGACATTGTCACTCTTATTGAAAACATTGCTACTGGGAACTCAGGAACATGGTATGCTGTCATTGATCTCGCTAAGGCCTTCTTCAGTATTCTTATAGCTGAGGACTCACAGGATCAGTTCGCCTTTACCTGGAAGGGGCGCCAGTATACCTTCACCCACCTTCCAGTATCGCCTTCCCTCTCAATTCACCATTATATTGATGATGTGGCCTCCTGGAGCCTCTGGCAGAAACAAGAGGGTCGCCGAGTCCCACTAGGATTCTGGTCACGTACCATGCCTGAGGCTGCCACTCGTTATTCTGTTTTTGAACAACAGTTACTAGCCTGTTACTGGGCCCTGCTAGAGACTGAAAGAATGACAGGTGATGCAGATGTTCAATTGCGACCTGCACTTCCTATAATGAATTGGGTCCTGGCTAATGATGCTAATCTAAAGATCCGGCGGGCTCAGCAGTCTTCTATTGTTAAATGGAAGTGGTATATTCAGAGTCGTGCGACCAGAGGGCCTGAAGGGGTGGGCCGCATACACGAACAGGTGGCTTACCATCCTAGGTCAGGAACTCAGTTATCGGAGGAGGGGGATGGTGGCTCCAGTCAGTATGCTGAGTTGAAGGCAGTCACTTTACCACTAGATCCCCATGATCACCCTCTTCGCCTGTTTACTGATTCCTGGGCTTTGGCTAATGGACTTGTGGTATGGATGCCTGATTTGCAAAAGAACAACTGGATGATACATGACCGCCCAGTATGGGGCAAAGAGTTGTGGCAGCTGTTGTGGGATGCTTCCCACCATCGTGAGATAACCGTTTATCACGTTGATGCCCATACCAATATGGCGACTAACATGGCTCAACATAATGCAGTAGCAGATCAGCTTGCCACTATCAGCTGTGCTGATACCGTCCCCCTGGCTCGATGGGCACATGAACAGAGTGGTCATTTGGGGGAGAAGGGATCAGCTATGTGGTCCCGTACACATGCTTTATCCATCCATAAGGATGATGTCCGCATGGTCATATGTACATGCCCAGAATGTCAGCTTGTGAAGTTCCATACCGTTCCACCTGGTCCGCATGGCCGAATAAAACGGGGTGCTCACTCAGCTGCGGTCTGGCAAATTGATTACATAGGCCCCATGCTAGACTGCATGGGTAAATATTACGTCCTAGTAATGGTTGACACCTTTTCGGGCCTGGTTTTTACTTTTCCCACCAAGACGGCTGACCAAGCTAGCACTATCCAAGGACAAAACCATTTGATTTATCGTTATGATGTTCCAGAGGAGATTCACTCTGATAATGGCTCGCACTTCTCTGGGAAAGCAATCTGTGATTGGGCAAATGACAACGGTATTTTATGGGTCCACCATATTCCTTATTACCCGCAGGCTGCCGGGTTAGTTGAACAAATGAACGGCTTACTGAAGGAACAAATTCATTTGTTAACATCACTGGGGACCCAGAAGGGATGGTGCCATGTGCTGCAGCAGGCAGTCGACAATTTGAATCATCGCCCTTTAAAAGGAGGTACACCTTTCCACCGACTTCTTCACGCTCCTGAATTACAGCCTATTCCAGAGGAATAACAGTCAATGCCCCCCATCCCCGAACTAGAGAATGTTGGACAAAAAGTATGGGTGGCACCACCAGGTAGTGGCCCTCCTGTAAAAGGGGAAATAGTGACACCTGCCCAGGGTAACACTCGGTGGGTAGCTATTGAGGGACAGGATGATTTAGTCTGTTTAAACACTGAACGCTTATGGTATCGTGAGTGACATGTGTCAGGCTTCTTTGTTCCAGGTTCTCCATTTTACACTCCTGGTGATCTGGCTTAACAGCTGCTTTGATGCCAGCAATTGGATTTGTAATGTCGAGGACGTTCCAAGGGAGTTCCCAGTGGGAAACACGGTCCGATGCATTACACCAAGGAAGTCCTCGGTCACCAGCCTCAAGTGCAGCTTATATAAATATGTTATTGTTCAGCATGTTTCAAAATCTGTTCGTGAGCTCCAGTATCTGGGTATTGTGGCCAACAAGGATAATTTGAGCCTTGGTTGGAATCCTTTCTCATGGCTAACTGCTACATTTGGGGGAGTGGGCCACAATATCCTCCGTTGGTTGCTCGCGTCATTGCTTATCTTTGTAATTGTTGTTTTGATTTCTCTTTTTTCGCTCCCTCTGTACTCAAATACTGGTTAGGCCTCGCAAATGACAGATTGTGACCAAGGGGTGGAATGTAATGGAGGATTAAAACCATGTACTCAGATGCTTTTTGCTTATGTGGAACTGACGACACTGGGTCCACATGCAGGTCACCTTACTTTCAGAACTAGCAGATGTAATTAAACTCAGCCATGGGGACTTATCTGAAGATACACTTTGAAATGGAATTCCACCGTGAGGCCCAGGGAAAGCAGTTGTCAAATACGACACTCTGAAATTGACGTATTGGTCACAACCTGTCTTGCTCAAGAAGTTTTAATGAGTCCTTGTATCTACGAGATAAACCAGGATATCATAGCATCCTGCTCCATAATAATTAATCTTCTAAATTGTAGAATAGTATGCTCAGCTTTGATTTTGACTGACAAATGTTAGAGGGAGTGGGTGCATGATTAATTGTTTTTGGGGTATAAAAGTCTGTGGTCCTGCTGCTGAAGTTTAGACTCTCCGAGGGGTGGGAACACCCCTTGTCAAGAAGGAAGAACAGCCAGAGTCCGAGCAACGTCCCGGTCGGGGGAGGTGGAGAAGCTGCTACCAGCGCCCTGACAACCTACTACAAGTGTGCAGTTGTTGCCTCGCTTCGGCAGTTGGGACCAGTCCAAGCGTTGATAAGTATAGTTGGGAAGGGCTTGCATATTGTAGTGTGAAATCAGCTTTTGAATTAGTAATAAACATTTGTATAAACTGAACTGCTCTCGGTGTGTGTGTCTATTTTCTTTCGGTAGCTAAAACACTGTGACCAATCTAAAATGAACAAAATGAGAGGTATAAGTTTACCCAAGACAATAGGTTGTGTATTTCTCATGCAATTCCTGCTTTTAATAAATATTTTAGGTTTTGTGTGTTATTTGGTAGGTTTTTTTGGGACTGGGAACACCCAAAATTTTTTCCCATAGATATCAATGGTAATCGCTTCTTCACTTTACACCATTTTGGCTTACAAAAAGTCCTGTAGGAACGGTTTAGTTTTGTAAAACAGGGTATACCTGTAATCCCTTACTGACCACCTATGCCACCTGCAGTTCATCCACTGTTCTACCTTATTCAATGTTCTTTGTTGCATCCTCAAAGAATTCAATCAGGCTCGTGAGACACATCGATTCCCCTGACAAAGTCATGCTGACTATCCCAAATCCAGTGGTTCTTAATTTTTTCTTCCACTCACATATCACCTTAAGTAATCCCTTACTAACTAACCACAGAGCACCAATGGAGAGGAAAGCTGTCCCAATTACTTAAGGTGGCATGTGAGTGGAAAAAATAGGTTGTAAACCACTGCCCAGAGAAAAGGGTGGTTATGAAATAAAACAAGATAGAGAAATGGCTTTGATCTAAATGAATATCAGGATTTAAATTAAGTTTGTCACATGCAATGAGGTACTGTGAGAAAGTTTGTTTGGCGAGCTGTCCAGCAACTCAATCCATACAGAGTGCAGAGTTACCGATTGAAGAGATTGTTGGGGTAGATGGAACCAATCCAAGCACAATGGTGAGAGTTCAAAACATTTTAAAGTCGGATTTGTAGCTTTAGGGAGGGGATAGTGGTGAAATTGACTGAAAACATAGAACTCACTTGCTCCAGAAAACCACTGTGGAGCTCAGCAGATGAATGAGCAGTTTTAATTTTGATTTAGACAGACAGCATAGTAACAAACCCTTTCAGCTCATGAGCCCATACCGCCCAATTACACCCGATTGACCGACACCCCTAGTACATTTTGGAGGAAACTTGAGCACATAGAGGAAACACATACAGACAATGCTGGATTTGAAACCTGGACACTAGCGCTGTAAGAGCACTGTGTTAACTGCTCCGCTAACCGTGCCGCCCTTCTGTTCAGAAAAGTTCAGACTGCAATTGGGAAATTTTTGTGAGGCAACTGCAACAAGCAAGTTTATTGGTTGGGGACAGAAGTTAGGTGTTTGAAAAGTAGCAGGATCTATGGGATTGCTGGTGGATGGGTGTGAGTGATGATGGTGAGAACCTGGAATAGCAGCTGACAGCCAACACCCTGTTTATGGGTCACTCAAATAAGAAAGTTTGTTGTGTGGAAATTGGCACTTGGCTTCAGGTCATCACAGTTGAAAAGTTAAAAACTTTTGACCTAAACTGATGGGTGGACTGGTCTTGGACAGACATTCTCAATGGGGGCCATACACACCATCCCTGGCTCCCCCCACCCCAAACCCCCTCCCCACACCGGGCCACAGCATTTTTAATTGTGGGTGGGGAGGGGAAAGATGGACTGAAAACCTTAATGGGGGGGGGGGGGGGAGCAGGCCAAGGTACATAGGGTAGGATTGATGTATGGAAGAAACCAACTAAACTTGACTGCTTCACAAGAAAGGGGGTCCCAAGGGGGGCGGCCACAGCCAAAGAAAGGTTAAGAGTGGCTGGTCTGGAACATAGCAAAAATCACAACCATACAATGTAGAACTCAAGACTGAGCTGTAGCCAGATGATTCACAGAAGACATTGGACAGCCTCTACTTGATAGTAAAATATGGAAAGGTTGTCAGAAACATCTCTTTCCAAACCAGACACCTTGTGGGTGCAGTGTAGTCATTTCATGAGCAGATTGCACTTAACCCTTTAAGACCTACACGAGCTCTATGATCTTAAAGAAATTTTCACCATGAAATCATGAGACAGCAGCACAGCCTCTCTGCACTCACCACATGATTCTTCCTGGAAACAGTGAGGTTCTGTAGAACTCGGAGCTCCCCACTCGGCCCTTCTTCCCACAGCTCTGTGTCCTGAAAGTAAGCAGATGGTTGGCGATTATTGGACTGCTTTCCTCACCACCTACATGAGGTGTAAAGATCTTAACATCTCATTAGGTCTGAGTTAGGGAGGCGAATGTGGAGAGGGGTGGTCTCCGACACTGTGACCAAGCTGGGCACATGAGGGAAGGGCTGTGTTGAAGGTGGGACCCCCAGGTAGTGCTGCTTCCTTAAACCTAAACCTACTTTGTCTTTCTTGAGGGGTACAAGGGCAGCAGGTGCAAGGGGGAGCTTCAAAATTAAAGCCAAGTTCAGGTCATCAATGGCATTTGTGAATAAAACAATGCAGTATTATAAGTACTTTGTGAAACACTGCACACCTTCTCATTTCCTGAGGTCTCAGACTGAGCGCAGTATTTAGTCCCAGGAAATGGCAGCTTTGCACAAGATTCTGCATGGAAGGAGGTTGGACAGGGATTAACAGAACGCATGTTCACACCAAATTATTATAAAGTGCAGCAAGTGTCTAAACAGGATGATGGTAAGGTGGGGGAGGAAGTATTACAGGAGAATGCAAAGTATTCTAAGCTTTTGAATGATTGCAGAAATCTTCAACATCCACCCAAAAAGAATTTATAACGTTTGACAGAATAACGCTACCCAAAGTTATAAGCTTTTAATCTTGCAGCACTAGGAATTGTCCAGGTGAGACAGGAGATTTAATGGGAGTGGGTATCCAACCAACAAGTTCCAATGACCTACCAGTACCTGTGTGACATTATACGGCACCTCCTGAGGCAGATACTCCAATAACCGCTCTCGAATCAAGTTACAGCAGATTTCTTGGGGTGACTGGTCAGTGAGGACGTCACTGTGATAATCCCAAGATCCAGGTTGGGCCTTTGACTCCAGGTAATGCTGGACACCAACAGAAATCATAGTGTAAGAACCCCAAATGCTTTTAGGGACAGTACAGATCAATGGGTTAAATGAGTAGATTTCTCATAACATTTCATAAACATCTGCTCCTCAAACCATTTACATCACCAGCTTTGTTCTTCGAAGTATTGTTTTTCTGGTCATCACATGACAGAAAGGAAGTGGAGGCCTTGGAAAGGATACAGAAGAGACTTAGCAGGACACTGTCTGGATTAGAGGATGCAAAAAGAGGTTGGACTGTGGTCAGGCAGAACAGGGGGATAGTTGACCAAACTGATCCCAGACTCTGGTGGGTTTTGATCCACAAATTAGCTGGGCCAGACATGGAGCTGAGGCAAATCAAACTATGGCAAGAGTAGGTGTTTGTGACCACTATTCATCAGCTATTTAATATTTAAAATAAGAATCTGTCCATGGAGTTACTGACAATACAAGCCAGTCATGCCTCACTTGAAATTCTGATAGGTGACCTGATAAGCTTATAAAAATTATGAGAGGCATTGATTGGGAAGACAGAGATATTTTGACAGGGTAAATATGTCACACACTGGAAGATGTGTTTATGGTGAGGATGAGTTTGGGGGGGGGGGGGGGGGTGGGGGTGGGTGAGTTTACAAGGAGACATATAACCATATAACCATTTATGGAGCGGAAACAGGCCATGTTGGCCTTTCGAGTCCGCACCGGTTCACTGATTTTGTGCGCCCTCTTCAGGCATTGGTCCCGGTAGATCTTCATTCAATAACGATGGGCGAATTCAATGCAGGTGCAATTTCGCTGGGCTTACCCATCCCCACCAGTACTGTACCCCGGTGTTACATGAACCAAACATATACACAGTGCCAGTAACCAAGAAAACAGTGCATATAGGGCAAGTTATTTTTATACAGGGAGGGGATGTCTGGAGCGGACTGCCAGGAGCAGTGACTTTTAAGAGGCTTCGAGATAGACATGAATACTCAGGAAATTGATGCAATCATTTGCAAGCAGCAAAGTTTGTTTAATTTGGCATCATGGGCCAAAGGGCCTGTTCCTGAAATATTCTGTTCTATTTTCAGTAAAGAAACATCCCCAGTATTTGAAAATATTGCAACAGTGAGCCATTTGTCTTGATCAAGTCATTGCACAGAGTTGGGAGAGACAATTTAAAACCAGAAGATCTGGAGAAGGAATCTGCTCATTAAGCTTGTAAAGCCACCATTAAGGCATGAAGCTCTAGCCTTCCAAAATAAGCCTTCAGGTGAAGGTCTTACCGGCAGATGTTAGTTACAAAACCTGAGTACAGCTATCATAGCTTTATCCTTTTCTATTCCAATCATTATCATAGAGTTTGGCTCCATTTGACTTTTCTATTCTATTGGTTCTATTTGCCAGTGGAAGCAGCTTTGCCAACTTACCCGTAGCGTCTCCACTTCCTCGCCATTAATAGCTGAGAGCATGAACACCTCTTTAAAGTGGGGCCAGCCCTGCTGCTCCTTCCAGTCTGTGGGGGTACTGCGGGGGAGAGCAGATCCCTGCTGCTGAGCAGTCTCCGTGCCTTCGGGCTGATGGATGCTATTGTCTTTGGCAGGGGCACGTGCATCGGATAGTTCTGGATGAGGAATATCTCCCTGTGAGTGGGAGCTGTGAGTTTCCTTCAGCAAATCAGGTCTGCCGTCCTGGGATCTCAGCTTTCTGCCACCCTCATTTCCAGTGCTGCCTGGCCCGGATGGGGTGCTGGTGAGCAATGAGCTGAAACGTGACTTCACCTTCAGTTTCTTGTTGTTCACTATTCCTTCTGTCAGCCTCATGGTCAACTCCAGAAGGAGGCCTTTATTCTTTAACAGATCCACCTAGAACCAAGAGGCAAAAGAAACTGAGCTGGAGTGTTTCCATTGTATGCTGCTTAATTAATCCGAGTCCGTTCGTTTGGCTACTACTCCAGATTTATGGTGAAATTACCCTCGGATCATCCACCACTTCTTCAGGGTCCTCTCTTACGGAAGCCAAGTCAACTACCTTTCACAATCACAGGATGTCCAAAAGTGGGAAACACTTGAGAAGTGTGGGCACTGTTGTAACTTAGGATGTGCAATAGCTAACTTCTGCACAACAAACTCCTATAAACTCGAAGTGACAAGTTGTTTTATGGGGTTTTTTTAATTATTTTTTTTATTTTTCACACTATGAACCATATCAACCAAAATACGCAGTGGTCTTTTCTCCTTTCCCTCCCTCCCCTCTACCCACCCCCCTCCAAAACCCATAAATATTCAACATATACAATAAAACCATAAAACAATATCTTCACACAAAGGAACAAGTTGTTTATGGTTGAGGGATTAATCAGGTCCAAGAGAGCTTGAGTGCCTCAAAATCTTTCACATCCACTCAAAAGGACAGATTGAACTTCAGATTTTACTTGAAACATGGAATCACTAGAGAAGGGGACTGCTTGGAGACAAAATTAAACATATCCCAAACATGCTGATTGAAGTTAAAACAAGAAAGTCTGCAGATGCTGTGATCGTAATTGCTGATCCATTCCAAATCCAACCAATGTCATTCACATAATTATCTCATACTAAGCAAATCATCCTGCCCTGGATAAGGTAATCTGTCAGGGTATGATTTGGGCCGACCAGAACCAGAATATCCTTCCTACCTTATTCAGGGCGAGAACTGCTGGGATCTGGGGATGTTGTGTAAGACATTTCAGCACTTCCACATGGAGCTTGTTGCGACTCCAGTGGTCAGACACGTCGACCAAAACGACCACTAGCAAGAAAAACACAATTTGAAGATTTGAGAAGTATTCAGCAGATAGAGCCAAAGACAGTGCTCTGAGCTACTGTAAACTACCTACCCAGGTCTGCTGCTTTCACCGAGTGCCACGGGTCAACCAGCAGTGAATTCTCCAAATTGTGTCTGCCAGGAAAGGAATGTAAACTCGTTAAAACAACTGATGTACATAGGCCTCAGAAAGAAGAAAATATCACAAATGTAAAATAAACGCAGAACCTTTTCTTCTTGATAGGAGAAATTAGTCCAGGAGTGTCAAGAAGAATCTGTCAAAAGAGGAGAGCAAGGTCAGAAATAGCACAGGAATGAGCAGTGACCTACACTGCACTCAAGTTCAATATTATCTTCCAATTGTGAAGTACAACTGGACAAAATGGTGTTTTTTCAACCCTCAGTGTAAAAATATCCAAACACATATATAGACTTTGCACACATATTTACAATTTATATGCAGCATGTATATAAAAATAAGTAAATAAATGCTGCTAAATGACAGTAGAACTCGGAGGGATTGTATGAGCAGTTCATCAGTCATTCACCATTCTCAGCCTGATGGTTCTGGCTCTGAGCCTCCTGTACTTCTTTCCCAACAGGAGTAGCTGGAAGATGGTCTGTGCAGGGTTCTCAAGACTTCACAAGGACAATCAATATAAAGCAAGAACTGGAATGGCAAGAGAGTGTGTTTAAAAAATCCATGCAGGCTGCTATTGAAGGATGGAGTTGGTAAGTGGAATGGTCAAATGGGCCGTGACACTATCTTGTTGCAAATGGGTCCTATTTGAAGGATGCGAATCCCTTGGCAAGAAAAGTTTTGAGATCATTTGTAGGAGTTTTGGGAAAAAAAAATAGGATTAGACATTGAGAGCTGTGTTTACAAGGGCAGCCAGCATACTGGTTGGATGATCAGCCCTTTAAAATAGAACCGGGGAAGAGTGCAAGAGGACATGTAAATGATGATCGGAAGGAAACACGGATTATGGAAGGGATGGCAGTGAATGGGTCAGAAATGGAGAGATTTGCTGAGAAAGGCAAGACTCAAGGACCAGAACTAAGACACAAAGTGACAAGTCAATGGCTTATCTCAAGCACATGGTAGATAGGAGGTGTAGGGAAAAGTATATGGATAATCTGGAGCAGATCCGTATTAAAGAGATATTCGAATTTATGGGACACCCAAGAATTGAGAAATCCACAAGGCCAGATGAGATCTGACCCAGGTTGTTATGGGAGAGGAAGAAAGGTGGATATTTGGATCTTCTATTGTCACAGACTAGAAAGACTGTAGGATGGAAGGGTTAATTTCTGTACTGCACAATTCTACGAGATGATTCAAATCCTTTAAAACAGTCTTACAAAGAGTTGCACAATGTGACTGGATGCATAATGTAATTCTGCACTGCAATGGACAACAATTTTTTTCCCCAAAAAAAGTTTGCTTCCTGAAAAAAATTGGGGATTATGACAGACAACTTCAAGCTGAACACAAAGATAATTTCAGGTTTTCTGCATTAAGTATGAAGTTGGAAAAACATCAAATTAACTTTTATTGAATGGTTAATCACATAATGATGCTGAGCCAAGCTCTCTGGCTGACTGCACATGTCGCACAACAAACGTGAGGAGCCCAGAGTTTGTCTTGGTCATCAATTTTCCAACTGAAGTAGAGCTCATAGGCTTTCTCCATAAGTGCAGTCATGCTGCATCTTTGAGCCTTAAGCGTCGACTCATCACAAATGTAAGAGAAGGTCTCACAGCTGTTGCGACATTGACGAGACATTTCTGCTGCATTGAATCTTCCTGAATAACTGGGATTGTTAAGTCCACTCACTCTGCTATTGGCTGGAGAACAAGTGCATCAACGTGCGTTCAATCGATCTCAATGTCCAGTAATACAAGATGAAGCTGTACGTTGTTGAGATGATTATGTAATAGACAACCTACATACATTTTTGAAAATATGGACCCTATATTTGTGAAATGATGGTTTGAATCGTTTTTAGATTATTTTTCTGATAATATTTGGTTTTTTTTTGTCCTTTCTTCTTCCTTTTCTTTCCTGTTCTGGAATTTTTTTTGGGGGGGGGGATTATATATCAGTAAAATGTTTAATGTTTTTTGAAGGTTTGTATTGTATTCTATTTGTTGTCTTGTAAGTGGATACATGTTCAAGATGTGTATTAATTTTACCACTTATTTTCCTCTTATTTCGGGTTAGAGATGTTTAAGGAGAGCTAATTTTACTGGGTTAAAGTTGGGGAGAAGATTCGTAAGATTTTGATATAATGCAATTTGACAACATAATGCTGTAATTTTAACTTTTTTTTGTATTTATGAAATTCACATGGATACTCACTTGACTCGATGAAGTCATGAAAAATAGATTCTTCCAGTCTGGATGATAGTTGTAAACCATTTCTTTCTATTTTTCTTTCTGTGCTCTTAATCGATTTTTTTGGGGGATTTCTTATCTTCTTTTTGAGGGAAGTGTAGAATGGATTTGGGTTTTAAAAGCCATCATGTAACATGATTATATATCAATAAACTGTATATGAATTTTGAATGTGAATGCATGTAGGACTTGAAAAATTCAAAATGTAATGCACAGCATCTGTATATGGTATGTGAGCTGCCTTTAGAGCCGGTCTGCATCTAACTTGACTAAGCATGCCCAGGCCTAAGACAACATTTGCATAACATCTGCATTAAGTGCATTCCCAAGCATGTTTGGACTGACCAAAACAGCTTGCTTTGTGGGTAATATACTAATAGACTTAAAATATGACAGGAAATCAGAAAAATAGGTTATATATAAAAATGATATGTGAAAGGACAATTTTAAGATGATTTCCATGATCAGTAGCCAAAAATCCATAAAATACACCCAAACGGTTCAGAAAGCAAATTCTTTGTTGTCCAGTGTAATGGTTGATACTCGTTTTCCAAACCCTCATTGAGTTGGAGAAGAACTATTCTGCAGCAAGAACCCCAGATTCTGCAGAGAGCAGAGTGCCTGGGCCACACAAGCACACAAAATATACAGGGAACATGAGCTCACTCATGGCCATCTGTTCTCGGAAACAAAAGTGCAGTTTGGATCTTTTGAAAGGGAAACAAACACTTCAAAGGCAGTCACGCACTATTTGTGTATCTCCATCTGTGATGACTCCTTGTGCTCGACGCCGTGTTGTGTGAACTTTGCTTGAAACCGGAAAGACCTACAACACAAGCAGAAGAGCAATGTTCATTAAAGCTGAATAAACGCGGGGGTAGCTTCTCAACAGCTGCTATTTATTGTGTGCAGTTCCGGTCACCACACTATAAGAAGAATGTGGTTGCATTGCAGATATTGCATAGGAGATTGACCAGGATGTGGGCAGTAATTGGGTGAGATGAGGTAATACCTGGTCAACAATTCACCCAGCTCACCAACTCTTCACAAACACATTGTATTGTATTCTATAGGAAATATATATTTAAACTACCTGAGAACTGGCTGTGACAAGTTTTCCCACAGAAAGGACTGTTTGGGGGGCCCAAATGGTGGTGAGGGAGGAAGTGTGGGCACATGTACGGCACTTCTGACGGGAAGGTGCCGGGGAGGGGCGATTGGTGGGGACGAATAAGTGGATGACAGAGGCACAGAGGCAGAGAGCGGAAGATGTGTCTAATGGTGGGATCCTGTTACAGGTGGTGGAAATGAAAGCAAGGTGTCTACCTGTGTCACCAATTTCAGAGAACTATGAACTTGAACACTAAAGTCATTTGTGCCCTACTGTTTACTGTTCACATCCTATCCCTATCTGACCCTGAAGGCATCACCTTCCACCTTTTGGGATTATATTCATCTGCCATCTGTGGAGTTTTTTTTGGACAGTTCTTGATGCTGCACATCCAGGTAAGTGGAGAATGACGCAGATGCTTTGGTGGTTGAGAAGATACCCAGACTCTAACTTGCTCCTGGTCTTGGTGTCTCAGCGGCTTTTCCAGCCGAGCTTCCAGACTTCATCGCCAAGATGTTGACACAATGGGGACATGTCAGACTCCACCTTGTTGAAGATGGTCTTTGCCTGGCACTCCTATGACTCGAATGTCACTTTCCACAAGAACATAAATGCTAAGTCCTACTGTAAGCCAGCATGGACTGAGGATTATTCAAAGTAACTGAACATTTTGCAATCTACCATATATAGTCATGTAATAGCTGATCCCGTGTGAAAGTTGACCCCCTGTTTTGGCCCAAAAATCACATATTTTCCAGTTATCCTGTTTAAAAGTCAACAGCCCTATTTTTGGCCCTGACCACCCACCCACGAAGCCCCAATTCTTGCTCTGGCTGCCTGCTATCGGACCTTCCAATGCCCTGACTGTGGATTCTCGCTCCAGCCGCCTGCCCACTGGAGCCCCCAATCCCCTGAACACAGATCTTTGCCCCGGCTGTCCACCAGGCCACCAGAGCTCCCAATACCCTGACCGTGGATCCTCACCACGGCCACCTGCCAACTGGAGCTCCTGATCCTCCAATCACGAATCCTCACCGGCTGCCCACCCACCGGAGCTCCCAATGCCATGACCGTGGATCCTTGCCCCGCCCACCCCATGGAGTTCCCAACACCCTCAATGAGGACTTACCACCTGGTCCTGCTCATTTGAGCTTCCCGACACCTTGAACCATACAGGTGTTTACCACGATTAAAAGTAGTATCTGTGTAAAAGTCGACCCCCCCAAATTTGACGCAAAATTGATCCCCAAAACTCAACTATTACAATGTGTATAGTATGTTGTACTCCATAAAAGATGCAACTTTTTTCCTCTGAAGAGGAGCCAGTCTTCAGGATATTAAGAGTCAGTTAGATGTGGATATCTCAGGAAGGGTGAAGTAGGGCAGAGGGAAGGAGAAACGCTGCAAACAATTTTCAGAAATGTGTCCCAGACAGAAGCTTCTGATCTTTCCACAAGACAGCAAATTAGACATTTAATGAAAGATTTGAACTTAATAGATATACAGCGAAAGTTAGAGATTACTCTTTTTATTCAAATTGACATGATTCCTATTCCAGAATAGACTTTTTCTGACTTTCAGCATAACTTCAGGCAGATTATAAAGTTCGACTTCTGTCTGATCAATCACCATTATTGTTATAGGATGAAATGAAACCTACAGATGGAGATTTAATAGTTTACTTTTAAAAAAGGTCAGGTTTTTGTAAGAGGGTAAATTCGACTGTTTTGTGATCTGAACTTGCATTCAGTAACTGACAAATTTATGATTTGGGATGCAATGAAAGCTTATTTGAGGTAACAAATTATGTTTTATCTCTAAAATAAAGAAAGACTACATTAGGGAATTGGATAAATTAGAAAGGGAGATAACTGATATGGAAAAAGATTTGTATGTTCAAAGATCAGAGGACAGAAGGAGGATTTTAATTAATAAAAAGCAATATAATACTATGCAGATTTATAGAACAGAAAAAGCAATAATGAGAACTAAACAAAGATATGAATTAGGTGAAAGATCATGTAAAGTACTAGCATAGCAATTGAAAACAGACAAATCTCCAGGACTATAAATGCTATCCGGAAAGATTCGAATCATATTAACCATATAACAATTACAGCACGGAAACAGGCCATTTTGGCCCTCCTAGTCCGCACCGATCTAAGTTCTCTCCTCTAGCCCCACCTACCTGCGCCCTGCCCATAACCCTCCATTCCCCTCCCATCCAATTTTTCCTTAAATGATAAAATTGACTCTGCCATCATTACTTCTCCCGGAAGCTCATTCCACACAGCCACCACTTTTTGAGTAAAGAAATTCCACCTCATTTTACTTCTAAACGTTTGTCTCTCAACTTATGACCTCTTGTTTTAATCTCTCCTACTCTCAATGGAAAAAGCCGATCCACATCAACTCTATCTATCCCTCTCATAATCTTAAATACCTCGATCAAATCCCCTCTCAACCTTCTACACTCCAAAGAATAAAGAGCTAATTTGCTCAATCTTTAAACCTAGATGCTGAAACCCAGGTAACATTTTCATAAATTTTCTCTGCACACTCTCTACCTTGTTGATATTTTTCCTATAATTCATTGACCAAAACTGCACACAGTACTCTAAATTTTGCCTCACTGCCTTGTACAGTCTTAATATCACTTCCTAACTCCTGTATTCTATGCATTGATTTATAAAGGCCAGCATACTAAAAGCCTTCTTCACCACCCTATCCACATGAGATTCTACCTTCAGCTAAGGCTTTTCTTTATAAATGGAACTCAAGATTGATGACAGGAACTAAAGATGCTCCTTAACTGAAACATTTAATAGATATTTTGGGAAAGATAGATGGGGAAATTGGGATAAAGAGAGGTATATCATTGTATACACCTCTGTTCCAGAACAGTTTCATACCTTTTTCACAAAACAATACATTTTTGAAATTGTGGTCTGATAAAGGAGTTAAACTTATTGAAGGTTGTTATGAACAAGGTCAGTTAATGACCTTGATTCAAGGGAATAACTAGAAATATGCTTTTTTGTTATTTTCAAATAAAGCGATTCTTAAGAGATAAATTGGGACCAGAAAGCTGAGTAGCACCATGTAGTGAAGTGGAAACTCTTGTTCGACGAGAGCCAGTGTGGAAATTTACTTCTCCGATGTACCTTTTATTACAAAGGGCAACATGTAAACCGGGACTTTATAAATCTAAGCAGAAGTGCGAACAGGATTTGAGTATTACAATTGATGAGCAACTATGGATGGATTTGTGTAGAGACTGTATGTGGTATACAATTAATGTGCGATTCAGATTGGTAGAATATGATTTTCTATATCAACTATAGATCACACCGCGCAAGTTACACAAAATAAAATCGGACTTATCACATAAGTGTTTTCGGTGTGGTATAGAAGATGGTTCGGGCCGCCGCCTATTTAGACTATGCTCCAGTACTACCCCATTAACTTCCAACCCGTGTTTACTGGAGCTGCAATCAATCAAACCTGGACTTTTTAGTGCAGAGAACAAAACAAAGGACTCTACATCACCTTTGTTGACCTCACCAAAGCCTTTGACATCGTGAGCAGGAAAGGGCTTTGGCAAATACTAGAGCACCTTGGATGCCCCCCCAAGTTCCTCAACAGGGTTATCCAACTGCACGAAAACCAACAAGGTCGGGTCAGATTCAGCAATGAGCTCTCCGAACCCTTCTCCATCGACAACGGCGTGAAGCAAGGCTGCGTCCTCGCACCAACCCTCTTTACTATCTTCTTCAGCATGATGCTGAAACAAGCCATGAAAGACCTCAACAATGAAGACGCTGTTTACATCCGGTACCGCACGGATGGCAGTCTCTTCAATCTGAGGCGCCTGCAAGCTCACACCAAGACACAAGAGCAACTTGTCCGTGAACTACTCTTTGCAGATGATGCCGCTTTAGTTGCCCATTCAGAGCCAGCTCTCCAGCGCATGACGTCCTGTTTTGCGGAAACTGCCAAAATGTTTGGCCTAGAAGTCAGCTTGAAGAAAACTGAGGTCCTCCATCAGCCATCTCCCCACCATGACTACCAGCCCCCCCCCGCCCCCAACATCTCCATCGGGCACACAGAACTCAAAACAGTCAACCAGTTTACCTACCTCAGCTGCACCATTTCATCTGATGCAAGGATCGACAAAGAGATAGACAACAGACTTGCCAAGGCAAATAGCGCCTTTGGAAGACTACACAAAAGAGTCTGGAAAAACAACCACCTGAAGAAACACACAAAGATCAGCGTGTACAGAGCCGTTGTCATACCCACGCTCCTGTTCGGCTCTGAATCATGGGTCCTCTACCAGCATCAACTACAGCTCCTAGAACGCTTCCATCAGCGCTGTCTCCACTCCATCCTCAACATTCATTGGAATGACTTCATCACCAACATCGAAGTACTCGAGCTGGCAGAGTCCGCAAGCATCGAATCCATGCTGCTGAAGACCCAACTGCGCTGGGTGGGTCACGTCTACAGAATGGAGGACCATCGCCTTCCTAAGATCGTGTTCTATGGTGAGCTCTCCACTGGCCACCGAAACAGAGGTGCACCAAAGAAGAGGTACAAGGACTGCTTAAAGAAATCTCTTGGTGCCTGCCCCATTGACCACCGCCAGTGGGCTGATCTCGCCTCAAACCGTGCATCTTGGCACCTCACAGATTGGCAGGCAGCAACCTCCTTTGAAGAAGACCGCAGAGCCCACCTCACTGACAAAAGACAAAGGAGGAAAAACCCAACACCCAACCCCAACCCACCAATTTTCCCTTGCAACCGCTGCAACCGTGCCTGCCTGTCCCGCATCGGACTTGTCAGTCACCAACGAGCCTGCAGCAGACGTGGACATACCCCTCCATAAATCTTTGTCCTCGAAGCCAAGCCAAAGAAAGAAAGAAAGAAGAAGATGGTACCTTTCTCCATTCTAAGTGGGCGTGTTCGAAAGTAAGACCTTTTTGGGTGAAAGTAGGGGAATTGTTAGAACAAATTCCTAATATCTCATATCCACAAAATTCCAATTTATTTTTGTTAGAGAATGTTGAAGGAACAAGGCTAAACTGGTCCTTTTACCAACTCAACAAAAGTTTGTGAAAATAGTATTGGCAGTGACGAGAAAATGTATTGCAGTCACCTGGAAGTCGGATTCTTATTTGGGCATAGACAGATTGCAGGTGGAAATACAAAAGTCCATCTCATTGGAAAAAATTACATACAATTAGAGAAATAAATACAACACATATTTACAAATATGGAGCCCATATGTACACAAGATAGGTATTGTGGGGTTAATTTTGTCCTTTTCTAATTGTTGCTTCCCTATAACCTCAGCAGATAGAACAGATAAATACTTGATAGTCAAGTCCTTGGTCTTCCCTGGCCTGCCCTAGTACAATCCAGTAGTCTTCTTTTTCTCTTTTTTTAAAAAAATTTATTTCTTTAACTATGTTATTATACATATCATGTATAAGTAATGATTGATTTCTATTTTTGGGGTCAGGGATCAGGAGGGTCTTAGTTTAAAGGGGAGGGGGTTTTAAATTTATCTTTTGTAATCAGAATTAATTTGTATCAAAATGATGGATGTATATAGATTTTGTATACTACATGTATGAAAACTTTAAAATAACATATGAAATAAATGACAGCACATTAGATTTACCTTCCTGCCAAGAAGCTGATTTGTCAAGGTGGATTTACCAGCATTCGGAGCCCCGATGATTGCCACTCTCAGCACATGCGAGTTGCTTGGCTGGTCTGGCTGGTGGATGACGAGGTTCCCCTGCTCAGCTGTGGGAAAGAAGCACAACTTTAGCTATTCTGGAAAGTAAATTTTACATTGAGCAACAGTGAAGCATCAAACACATGATCAGTTTCCATTAACCAGGGAATTTCTGCATCCACCTACACTGCCTCATTCAGTCTTGGGCTCTGGAATAAATGCTGAATGCACAGCTACTGTGCATACCATATATGCCGCCACATAAGACAACTCTGTATGGGGCGACACTGGAATTTCCACCTAAAATGTTGGTTTTGAGCAATACTCTCTATACAAACAATAGGAAGATGGCAGCGGTATTGCAACTTCGTCAGCAAGTAAGAATTTTAGACCTTTTGTATAGGACAACTTGATTTGAAGGTGAATTTTTAAAGTTTTGGATTGTCCTATAAAATGCCATGTACAGTATTTACTGCAATTAATCTGCAGGTTACATAGAGGGATGGTTACTAGGAATTTATATAAACTTAAGTCCCCAATGTTTCCATTGGTGGGGGACACTAAAATGAGAGGACATGACCTCAAGATTCAGGGTAAGTAGATTTAGGTCAAAGATGAGGAGGAATTGCTTTTTCCTGAGGGTGGTGAATCTGTGGAATTGAAGCAGTGGAGGCTACCTCAGTAAATATATTTCTGACAAGATTGGATACATTTTTACATTGCTGGGGAATTAAGGGATATGGGGAAAAGGCAGGTTGGTGGAGATGAGCCCATCATCAGATCAGCCATGATCTTATTGAATGGCAGAGCAAGCTTGATGGGCAGGATGGCCGACTCCTGCTCCTATTTCTTATGTTCTTGAAGTTTGGAAAGTTGATAGATGATATCAGCAATAATAAGGTATGGGTGCCAGCAGTCATATTTAACCATTGAAAATAAACTGACATTAGGCAATCTTGCCATGGGATGTACAAATGCAACTAAATGAATAAAAGAAGATGGTGGGCAATTAATATTGTGAAAGCTAATATTGCAGACAGCAAGGAGTCGTGGTTAGTGCAATGCAATCCAGGTTTGGGCCCAGCACTGCATGGGTTTCCTCTGAGTGCTCTGGTTTCCTCTAACCCTTCAAAATGTACGAGAGTTGTAACTTAATTGGGTGTAATTGGGGTTGTGGGCTGGAATGGCCTGTTACTGTGCTGTCTGTCTTAAAATAAACTAGTTTCATGGATCAAAGCAGAGGTCGCAGTAGGTCAGACTTCATATGAGGAGATGGAAGTAGAGTTAATGCTTCATGCCAATAACTAATCATAATTCTGGCATTTTTTAAAAATCTCAGATCTCCAGCAGCAACATTATTTTGCTTAATCCACAGTATTATAAGTCCTGATAGATCCAAGATGCAATGAGCAGAACCATAAATGGCTCATGCACTCCTCAAGACTGGCTCTTTGAGCTTAAGACACCTTTTGGCGAATTCAAAATCTGACAAAGAATTCTAAATTCACAAAATCTAATCACGGGGAAACAAACAGAAACCAAAAAAGACAACAATAATCACTCTCATGTCACACTGATTATTTTCAGATCTTTAATTTAAAAAAAAAATTTAGACAGACAACAAACACCAGGAGTCCGTGCCACCCAATTAACCTACAACCCCCAGTATGTTTCGAACAGTGGAGGAAACCGGAACTCAAGGGGAAAACCCACGCAGACACAGGTAGAAGGCACAAGTTCCTTACAAACAGCGTGGGATTGAAACCTGTCCCGATTACTGGCGCTGTCTGTGATCATTTTAAAAATATTTACATAATATTTATTCAACGTTAAAGGAATCAAAGGTCAGAGTAAAATCTACCTTTATTGATGGAGACAGCAGGAGGATAATGCCCACGGATATCCTCCGTCTTTGGTGTTCTAAGGCCCAAGATTTCTCCCAAAGCTGAGTTGCTTCCATAGTAACTGCCTGGTGAGCACATGACCCTGTGAGGCCAGCCATTTTGCAGAAAGGCATCTATGAATGAGGTACAAATCAAGATCATCTTCACTATGTTAAATATTTACTTTCTGAATTTGAAAGAATTATCCTATAGATATTTCTCAAGTCTAAATTAGCAGCAGTCATCAAGGATTAACTCGACCCAGCACACACTCTGTTCTCGCTGCTACCATCTAGGAAGAGGTAACAGATACCACAAGACTCACATCACCAAGTTCACAGACTCCTCAACAACAAACTCAATCAGGGGCTTATTTAAGAGCTCTTACTTTTACATTTTATTTTTTCTCTCTCTGCATTGGAGTTTGTTTACATGTATACATTGAATCAATTTTTTTTGCACTGCCAATAAGTGGCAATTCTGCCTCGCCCACAGAAAAAGAATCACAAGGTTGTATGTGATGTCGTGTATGTACTCTGACAATAAATCTGAAAATAACAAACTTACAGAAACAATGGCATCGTGTATCTTGATAAATACAGTATTTCATTTTCATTTAAGTTGCTCAGCAGTCACATTGAAGAAAATGTGCACATTTGATGATGTAGCATAGGTTTATTCCACCCTGGAAACTTTCACTGCATCTGCTTTTACATGGTTTGATTATTGTACTAATTCTTCTCAAGGCAAGAGTTAATTTTATCCATTCAGTCCCTATTCTATTAATGATATTTTTGAAGTCCCAATACAATTGTAATTTTCTGATACAGAAATACAGAGGCTGTGATTCCAAAGTTGATCAAAAACTTAGAAGCAAGTCTAGTTCTCTTATACCTGTGCCAATGAAGCAATTAAACATACCTGAGTACTCACAAACACCTGTGAAGTCAAATGTCCCAAACATTATGGAGCCCTGAAATGAGGGGACTCTGTATAAAAAGTGCTGTAATTTCTACATTGTCAAACCAAAATGTGTACAAATAACCTTGAATAAAATCTAGAATGTGCACTTTATTGTTTGATTACAAATTTAAAACTGTGGGGAAGAGAGGCAAATAAAGGAAAAAAAAGTGTCTTTGACCTGAACATTATGGAGGGCACTGTATATCACCTTTGTGAACAAAACTAAACAGATCAGAAAATGCAATTTTGACTGCTGGGAATGTTTTACATTCTCAGTTTAAGTTCAGGCATTTGCTTCATAAATCCCTTCTCAGATCTTCTTAAAACAGCAATAATCAGAACCAGGTGTTGAGCAAGTGCAATGGAGAGCAGCCATCAGTCCATAGGGACCACATCAGATGAGGCACAATCTTCAATCACTTGCTGTCTCTGAGGAAACTACTTTTTTCACAGAATTGTACCAGAGCATGGAGACTTTGCTGGCATTTGAATGGAACACAAAATGATGCATTATTTTTAATTCAGAAATCAGTGGCTCATTGTCGATTTATGCAGAAGACTGGATACTTTCGTATATTAAAGGAATTATATTAATGAAAAATATTGTTAGTGTCAATGTTAAACCCTTGTACATCTCTAATTTCTTGAGGAAGTTCAGAATGTTCTCTTATCCCTCAATAACTTCTATAGGTGCATCACAGCCTAGTACAGATGCTACTTTGCTTAACCCTTTGGATGTTGGCCATATTTCATCTTTCATAATATATACTCCAGACTGGGTATTGGTATGAAAGGATAAAAATCAGTAAGAACCAGCCGGTTGGGTATAAAACCAGTTGCAGAAAACAAGGACACTGAGTATATGCACTTGTTGATAGTCCCTGAAAACTGGAACACGGAGTATATGCACTTGTTGGTAATCCCTGAAAACCAGGCATGGAGTCCAAAGGATTATCAGAAATAACAATTTAGAACATTATCCAAACTTTAGGCAGGCTCCGTGGATACCACATACACCTCCTGCTGCATTAAAACAGCCAACATACTGAAGGCCCTATCAGGGAGAAGGCTCACAACTGTGAAATCATGCACTAAATTACTTTAAGACAGCTTCTTCCCCTCAGCCAATGTTCCTGAATGATCCAAACCATGCTCTCATGCTGCTCTTACTTTGAATTAATCGACCTTTTGTTTAATCATAATGCAATACTCGAAAGGACAGCTGTATTATAGCATTGACCTGTTATATTATTTACAGAACCCATCTCTGGACCAGGCACATGTGACAAATAAAGTCAAACATTAAACGTGTCTACTTCAGTATTTTCTACTAAAAGTCTACTGCAGAAATCAGCAGTCCCACTTCCTGTAAATTGCTGGGCCTGGCCTGAAACCCCTGCAACTATCAGAGACGGAAGGATGGGTGGGGGAAATCCGCAGGCCGGGCCTGGGGAGAGGTGATCCTGGGCCTGACCTGAACCCCCCTGTAGCTGACGAAGGCAGCGATCCACAGGCCGAACCTGGGGCTACCTCGACGCCTGTCCGGCCGGTTGATGTCTGCCGGCACTGACCTGATCCACAAGTTTGCCTCCTCAGGTCCCTGAAGCCTCGGGCAAGCCAACCCCTGCCGAATATCGCCGCCATGTCTCCCGTCTCTTCAACAACCCATTCCCACGGACTCCATGACAGTTCCGCCGTGCATTGTGGGAGAGTCCTGAGAGGCTGAGCGTGAATTTGAGGGCTCCTGCAGCGCCACCTCCAGCACGGGAGGGCACAACACAGCACCGCTCAGCCAGCTGGCACATCAGCTGCAGGGAGCACCAAATTGACCAGAACGAAAACACTAAAGTCTGCAGACACTGTGGTTGAAGTAGAAACACAAAGTTGGAGAAACTCAGCAGATCCATATGTAGAAAAGATAAAGGTACATGACCAATGTTTCATGATGAAGGGCTTAAGCACGAAACGTTGGTTAATATATATCTTTATCCTTGCTATATAAAGGTCACGGTTTGACCTGCTGAGTTTCTCCAGCATAGTGTTTTTTTACACCAAACTAACCAGGCAAGTTGGAAACACACGATAGACTGCAGACTCTGGAAGAGCTCAGCGGGACGAGCAGTGCCAGTGGGAGAAAGAGGATGGTGGAACCCTTTGAGTCAAAGTGCAGGGGGAGGTAGCCAATATAACATGGACAGGATTGGGAGAGGTTCAACGAGTGAACCAGGAGGGGTTAATTTGCTGACGACACCACGGCAATGAAGAAGCATACAGGAGGGAGATAGATCTGCTCGTTGAGTGGTGTCCCATCATCAACCCTCCACTCAATATTAGCAAAACCCAAGGAGATGATTGAGGAAATCAGGAGAACACAAACCAGTCCTCAAAAGTTCAGCACTAGAGACGGTCAAGAACTTCAAATTTCTGGGTGTCAACATTTCTGAGGATCTGTCCTCCACGTCGATGCAATCAGGAAAAAGGTTCGCCAATGGCTATTCTTTGTGAAGTGTTTGAGGAGATTCTGTATGCAACTCAAAACTCAAAAACTTCTACAGGTGTACCGTGGTGAGCATTCTGGCTGGTTGCATCACTATCTAGCATGGAGGCACAAACTCTCAGGACAAGAATAAACTCCACAGGGTTGTAAACTTGGCCTGTGACATCACAGGCTCAAGTCTTCACTCCATCGAGGACATCAAAATGAGGCAGTGTCTTAATAGAGCAGCATCTATCTTCAAGGACCCCTGCCACCCAGGCCATTCCCTTTTCACTCTGCTACTTTTGAGAAGAAGGTACAGGAGCCTGAAGACGAGCACTCAGTTCCACCCTTTGCCATCAGATTCCTGAATGAACAAAGAACCACAGACACTGCCTTGCTTTGACTTTTTCTTGCACTATTTATTTTGTAAGGTGCTTTATATAAATGTTTGCTCTATGATGCTACCACAAAACAATGAATTTTGTGACATGTTAATGACAATAACTTCTGATTCTGAAGGATGTTAGACAGTGGCAATTGATTGGCAGGAGTAATTGCTGAAATTTTAAAAATCTTTTTCAGGACGTATATCCCTCTTACTTCATTACTACCATTTTTCAGCCCAAGAGGTGGATTATAAGCCCCCATCAGAGAGATCCCATTGCCATTCTCCTCATTTCCCTCCATTCCTGCAACCCAGGACATCACAGGCAAATCTCTCCCCACCATCGAGAATATCTACAAAGTACGCTGCTGTCAGAGGGAAGCAAGGATCCACACCACCCAGCACACGCTCTGTTCTCATTGCTGCTATCAGGAAAGAGGTATCGGTGCCACGAGACTCACGCCTCCAGGTTCAGAAACAGCGGCTACCCCTCCACCATCAGACTCCGCAACAACAAAGTAAATCAGGGACTCATTTAAGGACTCTTCCTTGTGCATTTTTATTAATTTTTTTCTCTCTGTATTTCAGTTTGTTTGTATGTGTAGATGGAGTCTTTTTTTTTGCACTGCCAATATGGTAATTCTGCCTTGCCCACAGGAAAAAGAATCTCAAGATTGTATGTGTTGACCATCAATCTGAAATCGGATTTGAAAGTGGGGACTGTGTGCAATATTTGAAGGGAAAGAAATGTCTAAATGGAACGATTGACATCACAACCAGCAATTGAATTCCATATTCTTGTCACGGTGTCTGCTGGTGAATGGTGGTTCTTATTCACCAGCAAGCATTGCAGTTATTATTTTTTTAATCTTTCATTTTTTCAAAAAAACCCTTGATCAATAAACCAAAATGCTGGGACTGGTCCTGCACTTGTTTTCTCACTATTGCTTTTGCACCCAGTGCACATCATCGTCCTGTTAATTTGCTCCTCAGCTCCATTTTCTCTTGTGTATTGTTATTTCTGAAGGATCCATCTTGTATGCCCCTCCTACAACTTTGATTACAGTCCTTTAGGGACCAAATTGCCTTTCGAAGTCCTTGCGAAGTGCCTGATATTGATTCAATGCTGTAAGGACGAGAATAGTGTCTGTGACCTTGTCTGTGTCATTAGCAGGCTAACAGTAATGCAATATTACTTTTTTCATTTACTGAGAAGACCATTGGTTGTTAGTCCAAGACAGAAAAATCAATTTATACGTCATGCCCGAGAATAAAATCTTGAATCTAACAAAGTCATAACTCTTTATGTGCATTGCATTAGAAATCTCTCTCTTATGAGCTATCATTCCTAATGTTAGGATACAAATTCTGGGAGACTCTCGGAACAGCAGGGAAGTAAATTGTCTCATGTTTCTGATCAACTTGTTTTTATCTTTATCTGCTCCTGTCTGTTATAGGTAACGAGTTTCTGCTGAAGCAACATTCCAGATGTCACAGCAATGTTTGATGCCTTCTAACAGCTAATTGACCACTTGAAAGCAAAAATTCAAGTGAGAAAGTCCTGTGGCGGTAGGAATCCACAAAACACTACAGCACAGAAACAGGCCCC
Source organism: Narcine bancroftii (assembly GCF_036971445.1). NCBI lineage: Eukaryota > Metazoa > Chordata > Chondrichthyes > Torpediniformes > Narcinidae > Narcine > Narcine bancroftii. The sequence goes on along the minus strand of NC_091482.1, from coordinate 2,602,962 downwards.
TTCGGCCCTTCCAGTCTGTGCTAAACCATTTTTTTTTGTTGCCTAGTCCCACTGACCTGCACCCAGTCCATAGCCCTCCCAACCTCTCCCATCCATGTACCTGTCCAAATTCTTCTTAAATGTTAAAATTGAGCCTGCCTTTAACATAGAGTTAGAATTTAATATGAATTTAAGATGGAGCTCAGTCACATTTCTAAAGGGTGAGAAGTGCACCACAGCTGCTTTCAGTTCAGCTAATAGAAATCTGGAACTTTCTCCCCCCAAAACACTCAGCCTGAAATCAATTAAAATGGGTAGGTTTGAGGATCAGCCTCAGTGTGATCGTCCAGATTCTATCACCAATGTGTCTATGTACAGAGGGTCGTGTAGGATGACTGTGATTGGTTGAGAGTGTAGCACCACCTACTGGCAGGTCTTAAAGGATTGCTCCTAGCCAGACCAGGTCATTCTGGACTGGTTGACCTAGTTGTGATATGCCCCAGTCTTTTAGTTTATAAAAGCCTTGGTTTGGATCAACAAGTCTTTGGTTCTTTTGACGCACTCTACACTCAGTCTCTCATGCGTCTTCAGGTTTGTATTAGGGTGGAGTATCAAAATTCAGATTGATTGTCAGAGTACATACATGACATCACATACAATCCTGAGATTCTTTTTGCTCCAGGTGAGGCAGAATGACTCCTTATTGGTAGTGCAAAAAAACTGTACTCAAGAAGATATGTATACATGCAAACAAATAAAGAAATGTAAATAAACAGATTGTGCAAATCAAAGAGAAAAAAAATCAATAAAGTGCTAAAGTCAGAGTCGTTCAATGAGCCCCAGATTGTGTTTGTTGTTGAAGAGTGTGATGGTGAAGGGTTAATAGCTGTTCCTGAACCTGGTGGAGGGAGTCTTGAGGCACCGAGACCTCTTTGCTGATGGCAGCAGCGAGAACAGAGTGTGTGCTGGGTGGTGGGGATCCTTGATGATTGCTGCTCCTTTCCAACAGCAGTGTTCCTTGTAGATGTTCTCCACATTGGGGAGAGTTTTGCCTCTGACATCTAGGACTGTGTCCACTAACCTTTGCAGGGCTCTCTGCTCAGGGGTCCCCATACTAACCCACATTGCAGCCAGTCTGGACAATTACCACCTGTAGAAATTTGCCAGGATTTCCAATGTCATATCAAAGCTCAGCAAACTCCTGAGGAAGTCAAGGTGCTGATGTGCTTTCTTCATAATATCATTAATGTGTTGGGTCCAGGAAAGATCCTCCAAGATAGTGATTCCCAAGAAATTAAGTTTGCTCACTGTCCCACGATGCAGTGGGCTTCAGGTGCTCAGTGGCCTTCTCCATTCATTCCTAGATCATCTCTTTGATGGAAGCTGATTGTGTCCTTCCTTCAGAGGTAGGAAGGTGTGATTCCTTTGTCCCTTCTTCCCTCCTTTCCAAAGTTTCCAGTCATCACAGGATGATTCCAGGAAATGTGTGCTGCCAGCATATCATATTGAAGGGGAGAATGGCAATGGGATGACAGCCCAGGGCTTCAGAAGTAATGTACAGAGAAAGCATTATATTTTATAGCATCTTTCAGGATGGTTCAAAGGCAAGGGAATGTTCTGTTAAGTGTAGCCAGTTGCTAATGTAGCATATGACTGCAGACAATGCATGTATCCCTAGCTCCCATCAAAAAAGATGATAAAGTCCAAATGATGAAGGGATAAAGGATGGGCAAGGACACCAGAGAGAATTCCAGACAATTGCTTCCTCAATGTAGCACCATATGATTTGTTGTCTACCTGAGACAGCAGCCAGGGCCTCAGCTGAATGCCTGATGTTCAAAGACACCACTTTTGATAGGTGAACGAGAAAAGCACGATGCACAAAGCCTTAGCGGACACCTACAAATTGAACGTGAATGAAAGGAGCACTGAAAGAATCATTTCAACAGCAGATCAATGTTCACACCAGAGACAAATACCAGACTCCAGCCACAATCTCAGATAACAAAGGAATAAGATCAATAATGGTGCCAGTAGAAGTCTGAAGATAGGACATGTATTTCCATGGTAACAGCATAAATTCCTTCCACTGGGTATGCTGATAAGCAATGGCACCAACATCCAACAAAAAGTTTACAAAACATTGAGTGTGTGCATGTGCGCGTGTCTTTCCCAGTGACCCTGTCTTCAGAGAACACATCCAGGATCTTAGTGCCTGCATCCCTACTTCCTATTACCTATGATCCGCTGATCTCTATTGGGTCCTACTTCATCAATTGTTTGATTTGAAGAATGACTGTTTTGTTTCCAAATCTCACAGTGACCTCTCCCTTCCCTGCCTCCATAAATCCTACACCCAAAGGGATTGTCCTTTAGCAAAGAAATTCTGTGGCCTCCAGATGCACCTTGAGTTTGATCCTGAACTGCCCTCTGAAATGGTCTGACTGGCTTTAACAAAGCACCATGTTGAAATGTAACAGGCATCACCAGGCCTGGTGCAGATTAAGGCAGCCAACCTTCCAAGGGCATTGAGGAATGGGCAGCAACACCAACAAGCCAATGGAGAATAAAATACACAACCACCCACCTCCAATTCTTGCTTTGTGCTCTTCCTCAATTTTCCTTGTCCCACTCAGCCTTCTGTTGTCTCAGCCCTGGGATCTGGAATTCCCTGCTGAACAGCCTCTCTCTCCTCTTCAGAAGAAACAGAGTTGTCTGACTGACCACCAACACATTACAAATAGTCTGAAATAGCCTACTGGGAAGTCAAACCTTGATGAAGGGCTCAAGCCCGAAACACCAGTGATGGACCTTTATCTTTGCTATATAAAGGACCTGCTGAGTTCCTCCAGTATTGTGTTTTTACTTCAACCATGGTGATTTTTGCATGACAGTTGGGAAGTTATTCTCCATTGACAGACTGCTTTAACTGCACATTGGTTACTTCCACATATACTATTTATGGAATATAGTTTCAGTGAATTCTTATCTTACTCATAATACCCTACAAATGCTGAACACCATGCATGCTTCTCTACCCTGATCAATGGATGGAATTATCCACCACACAAAGCTAACCTTTGGAGAGGGTTGTAAAAACACAGAAATGGTGCAGTGCTCATAGGAGGTAGAGATATCTAAACAATATTTTGGGCCTGAGCCCTTCCAGAAACATTGGTTATTCAATACATCTTTACCCCCTAAGGACACTGTGAGACCAGCTGAGTTCCTCCAGCATTTTTGTGTTTTTACCACAATCACAGACTTTCGTGTCTTTGGAGAGGATTCTTGCCTCTGGATAAAAAGTGCAAGGTGGCTCTCAAGGAATATGCTGAGACAACTCTGCATTCTTGCAGGTACAGTCTTTTGGATGAGACAAAAACTGAAGACCCTTCTGCTCACTGCCAAAGTTGTGAAACATTCTCTTTTATCTGTTTATTCCCAAATTTTTGCAAAGGGCTATAGATCCAGCTAGGCAGGAAGCCCAATCTCTGATCTGTCCCCAACTCTTTGACACTGATTCAGCTTCAAGTTAAGCACAATCAATATCTAGATATTTTACTCTTACCCAGTTGTACAGCTGTGATTGAGAACTGGCTGGACACTGAATGCATTCCAGTGAGGTTTCTATGCCTGACGTTCCAGCTCCAATGCATTGAGAATGAGAATTTATTGTCTCATATTTACTTGTGCAATCATCAAATTTTTTTAGACCAATTTTTTGGCTCAAATTTGGGGGGGGGTGGGGGTCAACTTTTACATGAGTCAGACTTTTGATCGCAGTAAGTGCCTGTGTTGTTCAAAGTGTCGCGAGTTCAGATGGGTGGGACTGGGTTGTAAGTCCATGGTTGGGGCTTCAGGAGCTCAGATGAGGGGCCAGGGCCGAGGAGAGAGTCTGTGGCCGGGGTGTTGGGAACTTGGATGAGCAGGCAGCTGGGGAAAGAGTCTGCAGTTGGGGCATCGGGAGCTCTGGTGGGCAGGCAGTTGGGGCAAAAAAAGCAAGGTTCAACTTTTACATGGGTCATAGGAAATTACACGATTTTTAGGGCAAAAAAAAGGGGATGGGGTTTGACTATTACACAATATCATCTATTACACAAGTATATACAGTAAGTACAATGTAGAGATGCAATAAATTATTAATTTACTACAGGCCCATAAGGAGGCCACAACAAATTCTGAAGAGTTTAACAAAGATTTGGAAATCAGTTATCACACCTGCTGGAGGTGTGTAATTAATAATAATAGTCTCAGGAGCAGATAAAAATGAAAATGTTCCCCTTTCATTCAATAATCTTTTGAAGGCTCAACATGCAACACACATTAATCTGCAGTTTCAGAAACATTTTAAATTGATTTGAGTGAAAATGGAGAAAAGTATTTTCTGCATGACTACACTGATTTGACAAAACTGAAATATCAGTGCTCATCCTTCAAGCAATGTTTGCTTCTTAAGAAATGTTTCTGAAGTTTGCTCCTTAAGAAATGTTTCTGAAGTTTGCTCTTTCACACTTGCCTTAAAGTGAGGACTTGAAATGAATAAAATGTTTAACATCCAATCCAACCTCAACAGAGCATTAACTTTCCCTGCTAAACGAATGAATCATACATTCTGGTAAGAATGTAGAGCCACAGGGAGTGGAAGTCAAATGAAGAAGGATAAGTACAAAAGGGAGAAAGGAATGGAAGAAGTAGTGATGGGGGAAATGGAGAGGAGAATGAGGTGAACAGAAACATTGGCGTGAACCAGACAGGCGGAATGACTTATTTCCATGAGATATATTCTATGTATACATGTTACAATAAAAGAGGAGCTAAAACATTCACAGAAGGTATCATTTTTATGGTTTTTGTTAAAGTTCAATTTTTTTTGTCATCTGATTTCCCAATACCACCTAACCAAACAGCGTTCTCTGGACCTTGGTGCAGAACAGTGCAAAAAACATATGCAGACGTATAATACACGTCCACAGTACCCATGTAGATATATTAATAAATATTATTAATGAATAGTTGAGTTACAGAGAGTTCTTCCCATGTCCATGGGAAGAAGCTGTTCCTCAGCCTGGTAGTCCTGGTTCTAATATTTCTGTATCTCTTTCCCAATGGGAGGAGCTGGAAGATGGTGTGTGCGGGGCGGTAGGACTCCTCCCTGATTTTCTGAGCCCTCTTCATATAATGATCCTGGTAAATCCTCTCAATGGAGAGGGGGGAGGGGAAGAGGAGAGGTGAAAAGGAAACCCCAGTGATCCTCCCTGCCACTTTTATGGTCCTGTGGATTGACTTCCAATCTGATGCTTTACAGCAACCAAAACACTATGATGCAGCCGGCCGGGACGCTCTCAATAGAGGTCCTTCCCCGCCTCAGCCCTTCCCCGCCTCAGCCCTTCCCCGCCTCAGCCCTTCCCCGCCTCAGCCCTTCCCCGCCTCAGCCCTTCCCCGCCTCAGCCCTTCCCCGCCTCAGCCCTTCCCCGCCTCAGCCCTTCCCCGCCTCAGCCCTTCCCCGCCTCAGCCCTTCCCCGCCTCAGCCCTTCCCCGCCTCAGCCCTTCCCCGCCTCAGCCCTTCCCCGCCTCAGCCCTTCCCCGCCTCAGCCCTTCCCCGCCTCAGCCCTTCCCCGCCTCAGCCCTTCCCCGCCTCAGCCCTTCCCCGCCTCAGCCCTTCCCCGCCTCAGCCCTTCCCCGCCTCAGCCCTTCCCCGCCTCAGCCCTTCCCCGCCTCAGCCCTTCCCCGCCTCAGCCCTTCCCCGCCTCAGCCCTTCCCCGCCTCAGCCCTTCCCCGCCTCAGCCCTTCCCCGCCTCAGCCCTTCCCCGCCTCAGCCCTTCCCCGCCTCAGCCCTTCCCCGCCTCAGCCCTTCCCCGCCTCAGCCCTTCCCCGCCTCAGCCCTTCCCCGCCTCAGCCCTTCCCCGCCTCAGCCCTTCCCCGCCTCAGCCCTTCCCCGCCTCAGCCCTTCCCCGCCTCAGCCCTTCCCCGCCTCAGCCCTTCCCCGCCTCAGCCCTTCCCCGCCTCAGCCCTTCCCCGCCTCAGCCCTTCCCCGCCTCAGCCCTTCCCCGCCTCAGCCCTTCCCCGCCTCAGCCCTTCCCCGCCTCAGCCCTTCCCCGCCTCAGCCCTTCCCCGCCTCAGCCCTTCCCCGCCTCAGCCCTTCCCCGCCTCAGCCCTTCCCCGCCTCAGCCCTTCCCCGCCTCAGCCCTTCCCCGCCTCAGCCCTTCCCCGCCTCAGCCCTTCCCCGCCTCAGCCCTTCCCCGCCTCAGCCCTTCCCCGCCTCAGCCCTTCCCCGCCTCAGCCCTTCCCCGCCTCAGCCCTTCCCCGCCTCAGCCCTTCCCCGCCTCAGCCCTTCCCCGCCTCAGCCCTTCCCCGCCTCAGCCCTTCCCCGCCTCAGCCCTTCCCCGCCTCAGCCCTTCCCCGCCTCAGCCCTTCCCTGCCTCAGTGAGTTGCAGTCTTTCTTGTGCCTTCCTCATCTTAGAAGTTGTTGTGCATCCATGATAAGTCATTTTTTACATAGATACGAGGATCTTGGTGCTCTCTCCACTTCTGATCTATTAATGTGGAGAGGAGGATGGTCATCCCTGGTCCTGAATTAATTAGGCAAACTTACCAAGCATTCACCTAGAAGTTTAAAAATATAAGTATGGTGGGTTTACACTGCTAGTACAGTTAGAACAGGATACAGTACACAAAAGAGCTAGAGGTCATGCAGCAGTTGACATTTCAGGCCCAAGCCCTCCTTCAGGTGTGCCGAAAATCAGACAGTCACCTGAATAAGATAGTGGGGTGGTGGGGGGGGAGGTAGGAGGGAAAGGGGAGGAGCAGAAGCTAGCAGGTGATGGGTGGATTCAGGTGGGATGGGAAAGAAGAGAAAGGACCTGAAGTTAGAGGGTTAAGAAAGGTGTTCCCTGATAGGAGAAGAAAAGGTTAGGGGCTGGGGAGCTGAAGGAAAGGAGTCAGGAAAAACAAGATAAAACAGAGGGAAGCTTTTCCTTCCAATCAGAAAACATAATCTTAACATTGGAGCTAGACACTCAGGATGAAAGCACCATTTTGTCATTCATTCGTAGATGTAGGCATCACTGGTACAGCTGACATTTTATACATTTAGCCCCACAAACCTGGTGCCTTGCTCAGCCATTTCAAGGCAATAAAGATCATGCCCTGGCAGGGGAGAGAAATGACAAGTGCCTGTCAGCAAGTTCCTGACTCCCATGGCAGTATGCTGAACTGTTGGTGTACAGAGTACATGGACCCGCTCACTGCACACCTGTATTTGCCTTTAAGTCCGGGTCAGCTGTTAATACAATGGGCTGGATACTCGTTATGTCTGGTCCTTCAACTTTGCTTCAGCCATATCCAACATCATCTAACATGAGTGAAAACACGATCCTGGAGAAACTCAGCAGGTCAAACAGTGGACTTTATATATCAAAGATAAAGATACAGAACCAATGTTTCGGGCTTGAGCCCTTCATATACTCTGGCTCTGTCCCACATGCTTTGTGCGTACTTTGGATCTGCGCTTCACCTTTTGGGTGAGTGAGATGTGGAACCATCAGAATTGCTGAACAACCAGATGCTGGGTAACTGGAATTTTGCAGTAATTTACCACAGGTAAACTCAGTGAAACAAGCCTGTGACAGCAGAGAAATGATTAACTCAATGTGGCCAGTGCTGAGGTGAGGATTCATGCATCCAAATCCCATTGCAAAACCAAAGGGTTGCCAGTCCCACAGAGTGTGGGTGGGATCAAGTACAATGTAGTCTAGATCATGTAAGAGTTGCAGACTTTCTTCTCCAAATGAACTGAATGAGTTTTTATGACAGTCCAATATTATCATGGCTACAGCTGCTGGGAGAATTATTTTTCAATACTTGTATTTCAATTTCCCAACTGACAGACTGGATTTTGAACATGTCTCTGAATTAAAGGTTATGGCCTTCAAGTACAATCCATTAATATAGCCATTATGCTAATAACCTACTAAATTAATTAGAATTTAAGGACCTTGGATCACAGGTTTGAATCAGATTGCATCCTCTCTTAAATGAATGAGAACACACTGTACACGAGGTTTCCACTGCCATCTTGACTGGGGTAATCATTTTTATCTGATCTGGGACCTACATAGGAAATAATGAAGCTTCTTTTAGAAACTAAAATTATGCGTAGATAAGATAGAGGTAGGTAAGTTGTTCCCATTGGTGGGGGAGACTAGAATTAGGTGACACAGATTCAGGGTAGTAGGTTTAGGATGAAGATGAAAACAATGAATTCCGTGACATGTTAATGGCAATAAATTCTGATTCGGAACTGCTTTTCCCAGAGGGTATGGAATTCAGTGACCATTGATGCAGTAGAGGCAACCTCAGTAGATATATTTCAAACAAGGTAGGATAGATTTTTTTTTTACATAGGGGAATTAACAGATATGGGGGAAAGTCAATTAGGTGGAGATCAGCCATGATCTGGTGAATGGTGAAGTAGGCTAGATGAGCCGGATGGCAGACTATGGTGCAGTAATAGTGATGGCACCATGAATAGCATTCTTAGCTTCAGCGCTAAGGAGGGAGGCTCAACTCACAGACAGAGATTTTGAACACAATCCAGGCAAATGTTCTGGTGGGGTACAGCTCTATGGCTGCTGCTGGTTCTCAGATTAATAGGTTAAACCTGAGGGCCTGTTCAGTACCTCAGAAGGATGGAAAGAAATTACACATCAGCACTTGAAGAGCAGTGGACACACAGGAGACTGCAGATGCTGGAATCTGAAGCCAAACACAATCTGCTGGTGGAACTTACAATCTGCTGAGTGGCAGCAATGGGAGAAAAAGAAGAATAGATGCATTGACACTGTGGAAACGTAACAGAGAAGCCAGCATAAAGAGGGCAGGGAGGAAAGAGGTCCATATCAGTTTGTTGAATCAGATAAAAGTGAAACATGGCAGACAGGGGCAGTAGAGAAGGCTACAGTGGGAGCACTGACTGCAGTAGATGAGGTTAGAGGAGATGCATGTGAATCTTTGCCTCACATGGAAGGGCTGTTTAGATCTCTAGATGGTTGGTGGTGAGCAAGCAGGTGTAAGAGCAAGTGTTGCATTTCTGCAGGGTAATGGAGAGGTGAGAGGGGAGGGATGAGTGGACAAGGGAATCACAGTGAGAACAAACCATGGAAGACAGACAGACAAGGGGAGGAGTGGATGCACTAATTGCAGAGGCTAGTGGGGTGAAAGGGGAGGACAGGAGGACCCTATCCCCCCCCCCCCCCCCCCCCCCCCCCCCCCCCCCCCCCCCCCCCCCCCCCCCCCCCCCCCCCCCCCCCCCCCCCCCCCCCCCCCCCCCCCCCCCCCCCCCCCCCCCCCCCCCCCCCCCCCCCCCCCCCCCCCCCCCCCCCCCCCCCCCCCCCCCCCCCCCCCCCCCCCCCCCCCCCCCCCCCCCCCCCCCCCCCCCCCCCCCCCCCCCCCCCCCCCCCCCCCCCCCCCCCCCCCCCCCCCCCCCCCCCCCCCCCCCCCCCCCCCCCCCCCCCCCCCCCCACCCCCCCCCCCCCCCCCCCCCCCCCCCCCCCCCCCCCCCCCCCCCCCTTCTGCTTTGGGGGAGAGGTAAGAGCACTCCAAAAGACAGAGGAAATACGGGCAATGGATCTATTGGCCACAGTTGAGGGGAAACTACGTTGTCTGAAAACAGAAGACATTTAAGATCTCCTAGAAAGGAAAGGGGACTCATTACATTTCATGAACGGAAAGTTATCTCTCTCCATGCATGCTGCCTGAGTATTTCCAGAATTGACATTTTTTTTGGTTACAAGTTATTAGCTAAGTATTTGCATGGTTACACTTCACAAGTTCTACACTGGTTGAAAATGTTTACTTTAGGATACTAAATGACTTAGTTACTTATCATAAGAGTCTATTCGGCCTATCCGTAACAGAGTAGCCCCTCAGCCCCATTTACCCTCTCCCTTACAACTCCTCTTTGATCGTTCTGGAATGCTGTGTAATTTACAGGAGCCAGTTTGAATGATTAGCCTCGGTCTGGGATGTGGGAGAAAACCAGTGCACTCGGGGGAAGCGCACGTGGCCACCGAAAGATTGTGCAAACTCCACCCAGACGGCACCAAGGGTCAGAATCAAACTCGGATACTGAAGCTGTAAAGCATAGGTGAATGTTGCCATAGAAATTCTCATCTGTTCCTTATTTTTATTTCTTTAGCTTAAGAGCCAGTGAGAGCTTTTATTCAGCTGACAAAGTGGATAAAGGATCTCAAAGAGACAGACTGGAGCTGGTGTTTGCAGATGGGCTGACTTTTAATGTACTATATTAACACAGGGAGAAAGGGCAAGTGAGCACCTGCCTGTCACTGTGTGCTAAATTCCCTCAGAGCTTATTGTTTAATGGCAGACGAGGCAGTGCTTCAGGCAACGAGGAGAAGGAGATCTGTGCCAGACTCTGATGGCCACTGGCTCGTTTGGAGATGAAAATATTGAGTTGCCAATTATAATTTAATTATAATTTCCAAACAGCCTAATTAGGGTTTCTATCTATAACTGGAGGCAGCTCTCACGGGATGATATATATATATATTATATATAGTTATACACAATGAAAAGTTCAGTGTCTATACAAGGATGTGGCACAATGGGGAGATTCATCAAAAGCCCTGGGTGAATGCAAATCAAAAGGGCAGGCAAGATTTGAGTCCAGAGATTGTGTGCGAGCTATCACCCTCTTCTGTTCAGCCCGTCTCTCAGACAGCAGCACTTTTCTTTGTGTTTATCAAGGAGAAAGAATGTTACAGACTATTTGTAATGCTTCATTCAGAATCTTGGGTTAAATCACAGCACTTTAACACCCATGAAATGTTGAAGGAAACAGGATAACTGATTAGCGCAAGAGTGATGCAAAAGGGATCAGACCATTCCTCTTTATACATGTTGGTCGTGGGGCACTGGGAAACACTCCCTGCTCTTAGACATGGTACTGAGGGACTTTTTATGTCCATCTGAGATTGTGTTGTGATTAGCTGAGAGAAGCAACAAAGACATCCACTTTGCAGGGGAGGGGAAGTAAGATGACAGTGCCCACATTTCCTCCTCGACAGTTAATTTAGTAATAAACACTATGTCCACAACATGCAAGAAACAGAATCAGCAAGGTAAAGGGGAAAAAAAAGGACTTGGTTCAGCTCAGACACCCCCTGAGGACTCTGAGAGGCCATTTCCTCTGCTAGAGATAAGCTGGTTTCCGAACTGACCCTTGGCTCTGGTTTCTTCTGTAAGAGATGTGATTCCTTAGCGTTAGAACCATAGAACTTAACAGCATAGAAACAGGCCCTTTGGACCTTCTACTCTGTGCTGAACTATTTTTCTGCCAAGTCCCACCAACCTGCTCCCAGTCCATATCCCTCCATACCCCTCCCATCCATGGACCTGTCCAAATTCTTCTTAAATGTTAAAATTGACCCTGCATTCACCATTTCAGCTGGGAGCTTGTTCCATACTCCCACCACTCTGTGTGAAGAAGTTTCCACTAATGTTCCCCCTAAACTTTTCTCCTTTCACCCTTAACCCATGTCCTCAGGTTTGTATCTCACCTCCCCTCAGTGGAAAAAGCCTACCCACATTTACACTTATCTATGCCCCTCATAATTTTAAATACCTCTATCAAATCTCCCCTCATTGGTCTACACTCCAGGGAATAAAGTCCAGGCAACATCCTAGTCAATCTTCTCTGCACTCTTTCAATCTTATTGAAATCTTTCCTGTGGTTAGGTGACCAAAACTGCACACAATACTCCAAATTTGGCCTCACCAAGGTTTTATACAACTTTACCATAACATCCTAACTCCTATATTCAATACCTTGATTTATGAAGGCAATGTCTACTACAGTGGGTTGTGGATGCTCAGTTTGAAGGCAGATCAGTAGATCATTCTCCACAAAGTACATGGAATTGGGAAAGAGTGTGGAGCGGATGGAAAATTCAGCCAGCATCTACTGAATAAGGTGGCAGGCTCAAGGAGCCACAAAACCGACTCTTCATTCCTACTTCTGGCTAAAGATCAAAGGCGAGGATATTCTGCTGAAACGTCGAAAGGTGGTTGGCATTTGAAGTGCAAGGCAGCAGTTTCAGGGGCAAGGGGAAAAAATTTGTAGAATTCAAGTAATAGGATTGCTTGATATTGCCCTGAGAATTGTTTGATCACAGGTGTTCCTTTTTAAAACACACGCAGCTGCTAGAAGATTCCAGTGCTGACATGGCATCTTTCTCCAGTTCTGGAAGAATGTTACCTGCCAACCGCAGGAGCCAAATGTATACCCATGGAAATTCCTCAAGAGCAACAAGGCAGATACAAGTAATATTCATGGGATGGCTTTCACAGGAGGTCACAAAACAGTTCAAAGCACACATGTTACTTTTGGAGTGTCATAACTGTGGGAATTTAGGATGAGTTAGTCTGTGTATGCTTGGCTGTGTCAGTCGAGGAACGTGGACGAGCATGGTTTCCTCTGCTTATGGCACTTCAGCTTCGCATCTCCAAAGGGGCAGGACAGTTGGCATAGCAGTTAGCACAATGCCTTTACAGCACCAGCAATTGGGACCAGGGTTTGACTCCCACGCTGTCTATAAGGAGTTGGTAGATTTTCCCCGTGTTTGCATGGGTTTTCCCTGGGGACTCTGGTTTCATCCCATCCTTCAAAACATAGGTTAATGGGGTGTAAATTGGGCAGCATGGGTTTGTGGGCCGAAATGGTCTGTTACCATGCTGTATGTCTAAATTTAAAGGGAGGGAAAAATCCAGATTCCTGTAGTCCTGGAGTGCAGCTGGAATTAACAGCAGAGGTGCTAATTCCTCCAACCTTACTAGAAACCATGGACTCCCCAGGCAGCCAGAGACAGAACTGGTGATTTAAGGAATATCTGGGGCAGTTTGGATTACTGGTACAGCTAACAGCAAGTACAAATCGATTTTGTTATTTACAAAATGAAAGAGTCTAAAATAAATTATTTTTAATAAAAATAGAGAGCACCTGAACTGACTACCTGTTAATTGTTGCTCAGGGACAGTGGGAAAGTGAGAATTAGAGAAACGAGCTCTGGAATCTTACAGGAGAAATAAATTATATTTTTCAAACACCTTTAAAAATTGTTAGGGTAAGATAATGACAATGGGATATTCTTGCAGATTTAACACTTCAGATCAAGATCTATCTTCAGAACTGGGAACAAGCAGGAAGTATTTCTAAAGAAAGCCCTGCAACCTTTCTTCAGCTCTGGCTGCCATAGGACTCTGCTCCAAGTGTATGGGTCCCCTTTCCTGTGAATAAGTCAAGTTTTGGATTCTTCTGTACATCTCTCCTACCAGCTACAAGAAAAAACAAAAAATGACTGATGTTATATGAGGTGTAAAGAAAACAAGGGTTTTGCTTAAATGTGTTGTGGCCCCCAGGGGGCCATAGGGCCTCCATTAAGAATGCCTGCTCTACAATATGAAATGTTAACTGGAGACACACGAGAGACTGCAAATGATGAAATCTGGAACAGCAAACTGCTGGAGGAACTCAGCAGGTTGAGCAGCATCAGTGGGAGAAAAAGAATGCTAGTGTTTCAGGCCAGAACTCTTTCAAGAAGGCACAAAACTCTCCTTCCATATGAAATGCTAACAGTTTCTCCACCAGGCAGTCGAACTTGCTGAGTATTCCCAACCTTTTCTGTTTTTATTTCAGATTTCAGCATTTGCAAATTTTGAATTTCAAATACAAAACGTAATATAGCCACTGCAAGGTCCCATGATGGCAGTTTGATAATGACATAGAACACTTGCTTCAAGTAAAAGTGGCTGTTCACCACTCATTTGAGGGAAATGTAAGGTGTGCTATTCCTCTGGATCTCCCTCTCCACGAACATTAGATTTCTCTGCTTATCAGAGGAAAAAGTCATTGCATTACTGAAACGACAGGTGTATATTGAGTCAACATTTCACAAAGAATTCTCATTCAAGTGCTGGCGACGTTCTGCAAGCTGCAGAACCCCCTTTACATGAAATCTTTTTATCTATTCTTGAGTAACACCACTCTCCTTATCGCTCTCTCACTCCTGGTTTCCTCGAGCCTGTCATCATTTCACCTTTCACAATCGTTCTCCCTTCTCCACCTCTACTCCTCATTCCTTCCAATATTTTGTTCCACCCTCTAACCTTTCCCCACTCTTGTGCTACAAGCCATTTAAATGTAATTACATCAGAGTGATTAATCAGCTCATCAGAACCATGCTGGCTTGCTGCAGAGCAAACTAATTCCCCTCTCCTTGTTCACCTGTAGCCTTTCTAGCCCATGAGCTCATGCCACTCAAGTCCACCCAATAGACCTACACCCCCATATGCTCTCATGCTTATTAATTCCTCTTTAATTCATTTACTTATGTTAAAGGGACACTTAGAGTAGCCAAGTAACCTATCTGCACATGCACCACACTTCCAGCTGACAGTCTTCTGTTTTCACTCCTTCTCTCCCTTGATAATATGAAGAGGTACTGAGATTGCCTGCTAGATGGCATAGATAGAAACTGAGAAGCTAGAGAAAGGCCATTCAACCCTTCAAGCCTCCTCCACCATTCAATCTGATCATGCTTTCTCTCCATACTTCTTGATCCCTTTAGCCATCAGGGCCACATCCAACTTCCCTTTGATCTAACTAATATATTAGCCTCATCAACTTTCTGTAGTCAGGAATTTCATGACTGAATGAAAAGGTTTCTCCACTTCTCAGTCTTAAATGGCATACCTCCTTTATCCTTAGATTGTGACTACTTGTTCTGGACTTCCCAACATCTAAAACATTCTTCCTGCACCTAGCCAGTCTCATTGTCAGAATTATTTGAGGTCTTCTCTCATTCTTCTAAATTCTGATGAGTATAACCCTGGTCTTGCTTCCTATGTCTGTCCTGCCATCCCAGGCGTGCATCTGCCAACATTTTTCCATACCTTGCTGAAGCGCTCAAGCCCGAAACATTTGTTATGTATTCTTACCTTTGGTATATAAAGGGCACTGATTGACCTGCTGAGTTTCTCCAACATTGTGTGCTTTTACTTCAACCACAGTGTCTACAGATTTTAGTGTTTTACTTCAGGCGGATGTCTGCTGACCTCACCACCACTTCTCTCTTTGCCCCTGCCTCTTGACGGTTTCTTTGGCAAGATGATAGTCCGAATCATAAGAACAAAAGCAGTTTGGCTCCATGTGCCTGGCTCACCATTCGTTTTTCTTCTCTTTGGCTTGGCTTCGCGGACGAAGATTTATGGAGGGGTAATGTCCACGTCAGCAGCAGGCTCGTTGGTGGCTGACAAGTCCGATGCGGGACAGGCAGGCACGGTTGCAGCGGTTGCAAGGGAAAATTGGTGGGTTGGGGTTGGGTGTTGGGTTTTTCCTCCTTTGTCTTTTGTCAATTCATTGGATAGAGGCTTTGAAAATTACTATTGGCTGTCGCATCTGTTCCGCCATTCAACATCATCAAGCGGGTCCTCCATTTCAGTGCCATATCCTTGCTCTCTCTCCCCCAAACTCTAGGATACCTTTGTACGGCAACATTTATTAATATCATTTTTAAATATATTCAGTGATTTGTCCTCACAGCTTTCTGTAGTAGAAAATTTCACAGCTTCACCATCCCCTGAGTGAACAAATGTCTCCTCTTCTCAGTCCTAAATGCCTTCCCATGTACTCTGAGACTGTGACTCCGGGATCACTGCCAGGGGAAACATCCTCCCTACATCAGCCCTGTCAGAAATGTGCTTCCCTAGCCTTCTCCTAAAAGTTGGTAAATAGAGGCCTAGGTGATCCCACCTCTCACAAAATATCCCAGACATTAGTCTGGTGAACCTGTCATTCTCCCCCTATAGCAAATACATATTTTCTTAGACAAAGAGACTAAAATGATGCACAATACTCCAAGAGAATTTGAGGTCAAGGTGGAAGTTGGCAGCAAAGTGGATGAAGTTAATGAGCTCATCATGGGTGCATGAGGCAACACCATAGTAGTCATCAATGTAGCAGGGGAAGAGTTGAGGGTCCTTGCCTGTGTAGACTTGTAGCATGGATTGCTCCATGTAGCCAACAAAAAGGCAGGCAATAGCTGGGGCCCATATGGGTACCCATGGCTACCCCTTTGACTTGGTGAAAGTGGGATGAATCAAAGGAGAAACTATTGAGGGTAAGGACAAGTTCTGCTAGCCGGAGAAGGGTGGTGGTGGAGGGGGATCTGCTAGCCGGAGGAGGGTGGTGGCGGAGGGGGATCTGCTAGCCGGAGGAGGGTGGTGGCGGAGGGGGATCTGCTAGCCGGAGGAGGGTGGTGGCGGAGGGGGATCTGCTAGCCGGAGGAGGGTGGTGGCGGAGGGGGATCTGCTAGCCGGAGGAGGGTGGTGGCGGAGGGGGATCTGCTAGCCGGAGGAGGGTGGTGGCGGAGGGGGATCTGCTAGCCGGAGGAGGGTGGTGGCGGAGGGGGACTGGTCGGGTCTACTGTACAGAAAGAAACAAAGGGCTTTGAAGCTTTCAGCATGGGAGATGGAGGTGGACAGGGATTGGATGTCTATGGTAGACATGAGGTGACTGAGTTCAAGGAACTGGAAGTTGTTGAAGCGATGGAGGGTGTGTGAAATGCCCTGGATGTAGATGGGGAGGGACTGGACCAGGGTGAACAAAACAGAGTCAAGGTGAGCAGAGATCAATTCAGAGGGGCAGGAGCATGCAGACATGATGTGTCTGCTGGGACAATTGGGTTTGTGATCTTGGATAAAAGGTAGAAATGGGTGGTGTGGGGTTGGGAAACCGTAAGGTTGGAGGCCATGCCAGGGAGATGATCAGAAATGATGAGTTCAGAGATGGTGCATTGTTTGAAGAGTTTCCATGGGGTCCTGTTGGAAGGCTAAAAAAAAGGTAGTGTCTGAGCCAGATAGAGGTCAATGTACCAGACTACAATAGTGCCACCCTTGTCTGCAGCTTTGGTGAGGTTCAGATTGGTGCAGAGAGAATGGAGGGCCAGGTATTGTGAAGGAGTGAGATTGGAATGAGTGAGGGTGAGGGGAGTCGTGAAGTCGATATGACTGATGTCACAGCAGCAGTTGGAAATATAAAAGTCCAGAGCAAGCAGAAGACTGGAACAAAGTGTCCAGGAGGAGGAAAAAGGTTTAAAGTGGGAGAAGGAGTCCGTAGTGGGGGGGGGGGATTGTGGTTTTGGAAGCAAGCATGGAGACAGAGCCCACGTTAAAAGAGTTCAGTGTCATGGTGCGTGCAGAACTCGTTGAAGTGTGGGTGAAGGAGGGGCCTCTACTGAGGACAGAGCATTCCATCTCCAAGAGGGGAAGGTCAGGGGAGCTGGTGAGCCCAGGCTTGAGTTAGGGAGAGGTTTAATGGGGTGGAGTGTC
This sequence comes from Narcine bancroftii, assembly GCF_036971445.1. Lineage (NCBI taxonomy): Eukaryota > Metazoa > Chordata > Chondrichthyes > Torpediniformes > Narcinidae > Narcine > Narcine bancroftii. The sequence goes on along the minus strand of NC_091482.1, from coordinate 2,585,580 downwards.
AGAGAGGGGGAGGATAGGGTGGAGGGAGGGAAGAGTTCAGTTCAAACAGTGTACTTTATACAGCAACCAACATTTCAGGCTTGAGCCCTTCATGAAGGTGTGAAGGCCAACATCAAGAGAGGAGTGAGACAGGGGCCTGGATGACGAGCAGAAAAAGCAAAGTGTAGGGGGGGGTTGGGGGAAGGGAAGGGTCAGAATGAGGAGGCACAGTGTGGCCATGTTGGACTCTGATTAGGGTTGAGGGGAAGGGCAGATGGGAGGGGACGAAGGCGCATGCTCCACCGGGCGCCGGTAACAGACATGCGTGGTCGCGCGCGGACATCGCGCAGGCGCCGTCTGCTGATGCGTCTGGCGTTTTTTTTGCCGCAGAAGCAGCGCGAGCCGAAGGAGCGAACGAATCCATGACCTTACTCACAGTTTAACTATGCAGTCCTGTCAGCTCCACAGAAAGTAAGTGTCCGTCTGCCTCCCTGGGTGACCGAATTACTTCTCCCTTCCGAGTCTGTCGGAGATCACGCTTTAAAAATAGATATTTATTGTCGTGGCGTCGGAGAGTTAACAAAAGAGGGGCGGGCGCCCGGCAAACGGACTTGGCAGCGGAAGTTCCGCGACGCCTTTTCGTTGATTGGTTCATTTTGCCCTCAATGGGTGGGACGATAGGAGGGAACCCGATTTCCTATTGGTCGAGAGCACCGTCGATCAGACCAGCAGCCGCCTTCAGTCTGGCTGGAGCCTGAGAGGCTGAGGTTTATTGAAAAAAAATCCTCTCTCTTTCTCTAAATGTGTCTAAATTAACATTATTTTTGGAGCATTTACAAAAGTAAACATTAATGCGTTTAAAAAATGGAGGACAGCAATCTTGGTGTGTGGAGGTTGCAGCCTTTGTCGAAAACATTTGAGTCAGATGCGCCGGTTGTTTCCATTTAACTTTTTCAGTCAAAAAAAATCCCTATTTCCAGCAGAAAGTGATTAAAACTTCAATTATTTTCCCTCTTTTCTCATTTACATAGTGCAAATTGCAAACGCTACTGAGGCCAAAGTGGTCTCACTTTTCTGTTGGGGGGGGTAAAGTCTTAAAAGTTAACAAATAAAATAAACTCCAATATCATTTTTTAAAGTTTAAAAAAAACATTATTTTGCTTATGTGTGTGTATATGAAAGGAATTTTGTAGCAGTCAATGGAAATGAAAGATAAAGATTAAAAGATACTCTATTTAAATTGGGGAAAGGTACTCGTGTAGATTTTTAAAAGTAAAAATGCTATGTTGGAGAAATACAGCAGGTCAAACCGGGTACTTTATAGAGCAAAGATATACAACCAATGTTTCAGGCTTGAGTCCTTCATCAAGGTATGAGCAAAATGCAGGCATGTGCCTGAACAAAATGGTGGGAAGGGAGAATGAGCACAGCCCCACCAACAGGAGGGAAGGTGGCCTTCTCCACATTGCTGAGACTGGATGCAGACTGGCAGATCACTTCGCTGAGCACCTTTGCTCTCTCTGCATCAATGACAGCTATCTCCCAGTGGCCAACTGCTTCAATTCCACGCCCCACTCCTTGATGAAGGGCCCAAGTCTGGGACGTTGGTTATGCATCTTTTATCTTTGTTATATAAAGTACTGTATGACCAGTTGAGTTTCTCCAGCATCGTGTTTTTACCTCAAACTCGGTGCCTGCAGATTTTTGTGCTTTATATTTGTAGATTTTTAAAAATTATAAGCATAGTCATGAAACCAGGGCTGTGTGTGTCACTCCAAGATGAATATGGAAGAAGGGATAGAGTTAGAGAGTGGTCAGTCTTTTTTAACATGAAGAGCTGGAGGTTTCTCTGCTGTGGTGTACCTTTGTGGCTCAATCTGTGGGGGCAATCTTTAGTGTGCCTTTGTTATGGAAGGGATTTTACTCCCCTCACCAAACCAAGTACTGTGTTTTAGGAACCAGTTTATCTTGAACTGATTAGCAGGGAATTCAGCATGATCACTTCCATGATACCCGACATGACTTATCCACCTTCAACAGCGATCACATCCTCATAGAGTACATTTATTACTTGTACAATGTTGTTCTGCTTCTGCTGTGTGTTTACCATCCCACAGCTCTTTTTAAATTTATCTGAAGGAAGACAAAATACATGGATCTTAGATAATATGGTGTGGCTTGTTCAATTTTTAAAAAACTTGCATTTCTATAGCACTTTTCCTGGCCCTGTGATCTAAGTCAGTTCATTGCCATTGGAATACTTTGTTTTTTTTCAGTGTTGCAGGGAAAATATTTTGGGAGCAGAGAAGTTCCTGAACAAACTTCACTGAGATTGGTTGGTGCTGGAGACTTAGAGTCTGCAGTGAAGATAAGGGAGTGTGAAGATTGCTGGCCTGTTTCTAAACTCTGTTTTTAACAGATTGGTTGTTAAGCAAATTTCATCATCTTTTAATGAAAGAAGTAAAACACGAAAGACTGCGGACACTGGTTGAAGTAAAAACACAATGCTGCAGAAACTCAGCTGGTCAAATAATGTATTTTATATAGTAAAGAAACATAGCCAACGTTTCAGGTTTGATCATTTTAATGTTCAATGTCAGATCTGGTGTCTCTGGGTAATGCAGGCACATGCATTTAGGTTTTTCTGTTCTGTTATTTGAGTAGCAGTTTCGTTTACATCTGCAGACTGTACACCTGAAGCCTGAGCTTCATATAATTTCCATTAGGCATTGTACACATTTTGATTACATTAGAGCAGTAGTTTTCTTTCCACTCACATACCACTTTAAGTAATCCCTTACTAATCACAGAGCATAGATGAGTGGAAAGAAAAAATTTGAAAACCACTGTGAGAGTTTGTAAACACCTAACAATAAGAAAATATTTTTAACCCTATTTGCACAATTAGTTAATAGAATGGATAGGAATAAGGAGTTAAATTTTATATGTACATTTTCTGATTGTTCCTCTGTAGCTCAGGCTTGAAACATTGGTTATATTTCTTTACCTTCTATGGATGCTGCAAGACTGGCTGAGTTCCTCCAACATTTGTGTTTTTACTACAATCACAGCGCCAGATGACTTTTGTGTTTCACTCCCTTATTCCTATGTGGCTACAATTTATTAAAAAAGAATGTAATGATCTCCAAAAGTCCTAAAACTTTATAGTGACATTTAATTGGGCTAAAGCTGTAAGTGAGCTGAACAGATCGCAAGAACACAGAAAATATCACTAGGAGTAAGGACACAAGACTCCAAGGTTGTGCTGCCATTTGATATGATCATGGCTGATCTGTGCTGGTCTTGACTCCTCTTCTGTCCCACTTCCTGATAACCTTCAGTTTATCAATATTTCAAATATCTATCCTTCTCCACCTTACGATCTTGCCTCCACCACTCTTTTGGCAAAGAATTACAGAGGTTTACCACCTTCTGAGAAAATAAATTTCTGCGCACCTTAGTTTTAAATGGCTTGCTCTTGCTTTGTAGCTATGTCCCCTTGTTTGTGACTCTTGGGCTGGTGAGTTGTCTCAACATCTGTCAAGCCCCCTTAGGATCTTGTGTTTGAATGTCACTTCATTCTTCTCAACTCCAAGGAATACACCTGAACTGGCCAGTTTCTTGATAGGAACCCCCTTAACCCAGAAATTAGCCGAGTGAGTCTCCTTTCGATGGCCTCCATATCCTTTTTAAAGTCTGGGAACCAACTAGGGTGGCCATTCCAAAGGAGGACATGGTCATAAGGTTACTGTATATATTGTTTGTAGTAACCTATGACCATGTCCTCCTTTGGAATGGCCACCCTCGAAGCAACTGACCGACTGGAGTACTCAGGCTGAGGCCTTGCCAACACCCTGTATAATTTTAACAAAACACCCCAATTCTTAAAGTGGAACTCCTCCACAATAAAGACCAATATGTTTATTGCTTCCTTAAATGTTTATTGGACCTACCTGATAACTTTTTTGTGATTCATGCACTAAATTACCTACATCCTTTTGAACTTCACCTATTTGGAATCTAGTTAAATAATTGCCTTTTGAATCCTCTTACTGAAGTGCATGACCTCACACTTCACTACATTAAAATCCATTTGTCAGCTTTTGACTAATATTATCTTGAAAAATCACAATTTCCTCATCACATGGCCTTCCACTAATGTTCATGTCATCAACAAACTTCAAAACCTTTCATTTTGTTCCCACTGCCAGGTCATTAACATAAATTCTAAACAATTAATGTCAAAAACTGATCCACTAATAACATCCCTCATTACAACCCTAATCCTAACTCCATCCCTCCAGTATGAAACGGGCCCCATTTCTTTTCAGCACTTGTTTTCGATGTGAAGGTCTTTTTTCAATCATGTCTATAGATTTTCTCCAATACCTTGGACTTTTGCATTGTCAAATCTTTTGGAAACCTCTCTTTGGAAATACTACATTACAGCACAGTACTTGCCCTTCAGCCCTCTGTTGTGCCAACTTTTATATTCCCACCAAAAAATACTAATTCCTTCCTACCTTGTAACACTCTCATTTTCTTTCGTCCATGTGCCTGTCTCTTAAATGCTTTTAATGTTTCAGCCTTCATCACCAACCCTAACAATGGATTCCAGGCACCCACAACTCTATATTTAAAATAAAACCTTACCCCTGATGTCTCCCCTAAACTTTCCTCCCTTCACATTGTACAGATATCCCCAGTTGCCTGCAATTCCTGCCCTGGGGAAAAAATTGCTGGCTGTCCACCTTATTTATGCCTCTCAGAATATTGTAGACCTCTTAAGTCTCCTCTCATCCTTCTTTGCTCCAAAGAGAAAAGGCTCAGCTCTGCTAACCTTGCCTCATTAGACTTGTTTTCCAATCCAGGCAACAGACTAATAAATCTATTAACTCTCCATGTCACATGCTCAAAAAAGAGCCATTTTGTCAAACATGATTTGCCGTTCATAAAATAATATTACTTGTGTTTACGTCATTTTAAAATGATTAGTTATTTCCTCTTAGATTATTGACTCTAGGATCTAGCCAATAAAAGATGTTAAATTAGCTGACTTGTAGTTTCCTGCCACCTTCTTTCTTTCTGAACAATGGAATTACATTGGCAATTGTCCAATCTTCTGGTACTTTCCTTGAATTTAGCAAGTTATGAAAAATTTCAACCAATACATTCCATATCTTTGTGACCATATCCTTCAAGTTCAATTTTATTGTCAAATGTACCAAGATGCAGAGATAGTTAGATTTGCAAGCAGTGAGAAAGAAACTGTACTGAATCTAGTGGTGCATGATCTCACACTCGTGCTTCTTCTTCTGGATGGGAGGGGTGGGTGAAAGCATCTGGTTTGGACAGGATGTGTTTATATAATGGCTGCTTTTCCAAGGACTTTGAGATGTCGATGGAAGGGGGTTTATGTGATGGCCTGAACGCTGTTCACCCATCCTCGACAGTTTCTTGCTGTCTTGGTTCGCTCAGTTCCTGTATCACACAAGGATACACCCTAACGGGATGGTTTCAGTGGAATATCTGCAGAAATTGTTAAAGGGATTAACATGGATAGACCAGGACAAGTGACCGAAGAACGCTTTTTCTTGAAACTTACAGCTGTCTGCTTTCTCTACTTGATCAATATTAATCAGACCAGAAAATGAGGTCCACTCCTCTTCAGAAAGTCTATCCTTTGTCTTCCTTACATTGAGGGAGAGTTGTTATACTGGAACCAAATCACCAATCTGTCTATCTCCCATTAAAACTCCTGGGAGCAGACCATCAAATCCTAATGATATGTTCACCCTGATCTCTAATATTTCAAATTTGATTTATGCTGGAGACCTTTCCAAAGGTTTGAAAGCTTTTTTTTATAACTGTTATTTGGATTGTGCATTTCCTATTTGAAGTTCAAGATTCAAGATTATTCTAGTGTCATATAATAAAACAGATGCAATATTATGCAAAATTGCATTTAGTCTGCCATAAGGTAGACAAAGATTTGCCATCAGCAGAAATTGCCTGACGCCCCTTCCGGTCAGAGAAAGCGAAGCAAAAGAAAGTACCTTCAAAGTCACTGAGTGTCCATTGATTTGCCTCCAGAATCTGGACATCAGTCCAAACCAACACCAACCCAAGTTACAGATCCAAACCCAATATGATCAGGAAGCTTCTAGTGCCTGAGGCCCTTCAGGAGCCCTTCCTGCCCTCGCCACCCTATCACATCCCCGTTCCAATACCTGGTACCCCTTCAGCCAGTTTCCAGCAGTCCACAGCCTGGTGTGAGTTCCTCATCTCCCATCACCAATAGCTTGCCATCTGTGTGTTCTTCAGCTGTGGAGCCTGTCATTGGTCCGCCGCCATGGTCCCCATCCCTCTGCTTCTCCTTCTCAAACAGAGTGTGGTCTCCTCGTTTTTCTGATACTCTGCGCCAGTCCTCTACTTCCTCAGAGTCTGCTGCTGAACACAGGTGCCACCATCTTGGGCCCAGACCCAAGAATTTAAAATAAATTTAGTGGTGCTGCAACTGCATTTCCTGATGAAGCAAAGCAGACTATGTATCTTGATCCTCAAAGTGAAAACTAGAATTCAGAATCATTCTGTAATGTCTCATTGATCTGGCACTAATTCGACATGTTTTGCACTCAGTTCTTGCAGATTGAGTTGATTGAAATATATATTCTGAGACATCTCCGGAGGAACCAGCATTGATCAGGATACAGAAAAAGTAGGGTCAGGGGGGTCAAGCTGTTCCAATTTGAATGGGTTATTTTATGGTTGTTGAAGCTGAATTTTGTAGGTTGAATCTGGGGTCTAATTGTTCCTCCAAATCTCTTGCTCTCAAGTTAAATCTGAACAAATTCCAATTGCAGGTACTCCCCGACTTGCAACCTGTGTGACTTGCGTCTATCTGCGCATATGACTGAAAATAAAACTTGTGCGATTATGGTGAAAATCGGGCTTATCTCTGGTAGCCACCATGTTGACTGATGGCCATCCTCTTGCGAGAGCTGGCTGCCAGGTTGAGATATTTCATCGCATTTAACTCCTTGTATTCGTTTTTTTCTGATTCTGTTGCTCAATATTCTGACGGTCAGATAGATTTTAGAGGCCAGTAGAGTCTGCATGGTGCTCAGGGTCTGCAACAACAGAGAATGAGTAGGATTTGGAGATAGAGAACAGACTGTTTTACTCTTCGGTATCACAGGTAGGGCAATTCTGACATGTGTCCATTTCGAAGTATAACTGGTCATCCAGAACATGGACGTATGTTGGGGAGTACCTGTAGATTAGATGTTGAATTAAGAAGCCAATTCTTAATAGGAAGTCTCTCAAAAATGCTTATTTTAAACAGGGTTGTATGAAAATGTAAAATGTCTCATTCAGTATCTCATTTTGAAAAAGTGTGAACTATTTACTTGCAGCATTTTGCTGTAAAACTGAAAATGATGGAATTTCTCAACAGCACGGTTCAAAAAGCTGCAAGAATGGTGGAATCTCACAGTCAAATAACTTATCAGTTTGAAGTTTAATTAATGGTGGAGCCAGCAGTGTAAATAATGAATCCAAAATCGTATTTAAATTGGAGAACAGATTATTCTTGTCTCATCCCAACTAACCCTATCCAAAAAATGTTACTCGGCAGAGGGTTGGATCTAGGACATGGAATGGTACAGCACAGGCCCTTCAGCCCATAATGTTGTGCCAACTTGTATATACCTTAAAAAAAAACTAACCCCTCCCTACCTTCTAACTTTATTCTTTCATCCATGTGCCTTCGTGCACATTCAGTCCATAGATCCCATTCTAGAATAATTTGCTTATGGAATAACTATCTTGGATCGGAGATTCACACCTTTGAAGAGACAACAAAAGAACCCACTGTTCTTTGCTTAACCTAATGATGAATTACTTGTGTTATATGAATGAAACATACAATAAATATAAAATCATATTGCTTTTCCCCTAACAAAAAATTTCTTTTTGAAAAGGTCTGAAACTGTAATTTAGCAGGCTTTTGCTTGAATGCGCAGCATTTTTTTCTTTAAAACTGCTCTTTTTCATAAATGAATAAACTATCAGAATTTTCCAATTCATCTCTTCTTTATTCCTCCTTAAATTTGAATTTTAAAAGTACTCCTCGAGAATCAGGAAAATCCCGACCAATCCAATCCCTGAGCAGTCTGGATTTTTGGACTTCTGCATGAACATCCTGAAGCATTTCACAGAAGCATTTCATAGAAGCATTAATCAAATGGAATTCAACACAGCCACGTGAGACACGAGTACAGATGAGGTTGTACAGAAAGCTTGGTTGAGGGATTAAGTTTTAAAGGGTATCGTAACAGAGGAGAGAATGGATTCCAGAGCTTAGTGGAAAGCTGATAGTTTGTCTGCATTTGATTGCTGTACATGGGGAGCAAATCCTGCTGCCGATTACATGTATGGACCTCTGTGTGATTAGCTGCGGGATGCCTCATAATGTACAGGCTGTTGCTATGGTTAAGCTGAGCACAGGTTGGTGAGATTGTCTTCTGATCTATTGAACTGTTTATGCCAGTCAACAGTAACGGTACTGGGAATCTGATAGCTCATATTAGCACAGCTTGTCCTGGTTAGATTCCACTACATTGGAAATTTTTGTTACATTTTACAAGCAGGGCAGGTTGGTTGCCACTGACAACTTGGTACAAATCCAGGCTAATGTTTAATTATGTATAATTAACTGCTAGAGCAAACTGTAGTTGTAATTATGCAAAACAAATGGCAAACTAAGAATAAATACATCATATATCATGGATAAAGTCCCCAGGGCTTGCCTTGATCTTCTCTAAGCAGGCAGCAAGTAGTTGAGTGACCATCAGGAGGCGTAGAGGGGATAGACGGGGAGTGCAAGATTCCTATGAATCAAGATGCCGTCTTCATAATGAGTTGATATGTTTCCTCCATTGTATATAGTTATCCCATTGTTGGTTGTATATATGGAGCTGGCCCACCCATAGATGACTCATACCCTATGACTCCTCCCCCATGGTCCTGGGCCATAAAGGTCGAGCCACATTTCCCTTGCCGCCATTCCTATCCTGGGATCCGGGGCAACAAGGTTCTTCTGTGTATTAAAGGCTATCGTTTCCTCAGCTTGTCTCTGTGGTTACTGGTAGTGCCCTACACATACCCTAAAGAAGGAAGGGCTCAGGCCTGAAATGTCAGTAATATATTTTTACTTCCTACGGACGTTGTGAGACCAGCTGAGTTTCTCCAGCATTTCTCTGTGTGTTTTAGTGCAGGTTTTCTCTCCAGCCAATCCTCTCACTTATGAGCATATTAAAAAAGAGTAAATGGCCCTTCAGAGGAGAGTAGCAGTAGTTAGGTCTGAGGCACAATGACTGGCTCTGATGCCCAGCAGAGGAGGATGAAGAGAAGGAGAGCTGTAGTGATAGGACACGTGATATTTAAGAGGACAGACAGGAAATTCCCTTGCTGCAAACGAGACTCCAGAATGAAATGTTGCCTCTGGGTGTCGAGGTCAAGGATGTCTGCAAGCAGAAGAATGAGCGGCCAAAAGTCACATGGGTGGAGAAAGGGATGGGGTCCCACAGTGTGATATAGGGAGTTGGGCAGAAGGTTAAAAAGCAGGATCCCAAGGGATGTAGTATCCAGATTGTAATGGTAGGTGCCATATTTAACAGAGGATAAGAATAGGTGGATGGGGCAGATGAATGTGTGGCTGAGAAGTTAGTGCAGGGGGTAAAAATTCAGATTCTTGGACCTCTGCTGAGACATGTGACCTGTAAAGAGGAAACAGTTACACCTGAGCTGAGGGACACTAATATCCTGGCAGGTGATTTGCTGGAGCCACTGGGGAGGGTTTAAAATAATCTGGATGTAACCCATACAGTGGTGTGGTAGATGGGAAAGCTGAGGAAAATGGAAAAGTCAGCAGGACGGTCAGGGGCAGCATAGAGCGTGAGGAAGGCCTGATGGCTTAAATTAATTTTAATTGTAAAAAGCCTGGAAGGTAAATAGGTTCATGGGACTGGGATATTGTCGCAGAAGTACAGTTGAGGAATGGGCAGGATTGGTAGCTCATTGTTTTGGGACACGGACATTACATGTGATTGAGGTGGTGGCAATGAGCTAGAACATCATGGCAGTGACTAGGATATTTTTGCAGGATTATCCAGTGAAGTTAAATGAGTGGAACTTAGAATAAAAGGAACGATTGCTTTGATGAGGTCCACCTATTGGCTCCCAGTCGGCAAGAATTAGAGGAGCATCTGTGAAGGGTTATTGCAAATATCTGTAATAGGATTGTAATGATAGGTGATTTTAACATCCCTAATACTGGGACTACCATAGTTCTGAGAACTTGGATGGGGTGACACAGTTGGTGTAACAGTTAACACAATGCAATTACAACACCAGTAACCCAAGTTTGAATCTGGTACTGTTTGTCAGGAGTTTCTACGTTCTGCATGTGTCTGCATAAACCTTTTCTGGGTGCTCTGGTTTCCTCCCACCCTCCTAAAGGTACTGAGGTTGTAGGTTTAAATTGGGTATTTGAGGCATGGGGTTGTGGGTGGGAGGGCCTGTTACCCTTCTGCAGGTCTAAATTTAAACAAAAGTGTGCTATTATTTGGTCCATGACCCTATGAAAAAGGGGTACAAACTGCTTATACTGGTGCTGGTAATTGCAGGCATTTCAAGGGTAAACACCTACCCATAAAAGATGTGCAGGGCTTATTTAAATCACCTCCTCCCTGTTTCCCCCATACCTTGATGAAGGGCTCAAGCCCAAAACGTTTGTGATGTATCTTTACCGTTGCTACATCAAGGCACTGTTTGATCTGCTGAGTTTCTCCAGCATTTGTATGTTTTTTCACTTAACCATGATGTCAACAGAATCTTGTGTTTTACTCCTCTCATTTCTATGTCATTGTAATAGCTAAAAGATCACTAAGTTTGACTTCTGGTCAGATTTGCTTTGAAATTTTAAAATGCAATGTTGGGATCAGTAATACAGTGTCTGAAAACTGATTTTAATAATATCCTGGAAAAGGGAGTTGGGTAAGTACATAAAAAGAAATAAATATCTCTCCATGTTGTAGCTGGAGTGAGGGGTAGATTTGGACTAATTGAATGTCTTTGAAAGGGCTGAGCATAAGTGACAGGAAGATAATTGGATGATTGTCCTGTCAATAACAATTTTTTTATTGACTGAAGATGACAGAAACTGCAGCAAATACGTCCAATAAAAAGGAACAATTCTATGGATGGAGGATCTGTGAAGGGTTATTGCAAATATCTGTAATAGGATTGTAATGATAGGTGATAGGTCAGATATTTCTACTCATAGTTGTGTTTCCTTTTATTGGTAGAGATTGCTGAGGTGTCTGTCGGAGTAACGTCAGATTTTTTTTAAACAGACTCTGAATAAATTGTCTTTGCTTCACAAGTTGACCACCTGCTGTGAACCCAGACATCTGCCCACCCCACCTCCCAACTCAGTGGCTTATGTTAAGGGTGGCTTTCAAAAGAACCAGTACAGACACAATGGTTCAAAGGTCTCTGCTGTCAAGTTAATGTTAAACTTCAGTCTTGTGGATGTTATTAATTTCCTTACTGATAAAGGAAAGAGAGCATCTGATGAACAACTTGAGGATGGCGTTAACCTGATTCTGATTAAAACATGTCATCAGTCTCAGCTAAAGTGACAAGGAGTTGCAGCATTTGAAAGCAAGGTAACAGCTGAGCAGGGAGAGCTGAAGAAAATAGTGTAAAAATTAAATTAAGCCTTGTTTTGAGTCACAGCATGAATTGCAGAGATATTTTGAAATGAAGGTTGGTTTCATTATTCATGAAAACTTGGATCAAGATTTATAACATTAAATGCTGCACATAAAGTGTAATCTCATCTGCATTTGGTTTGGGAGTTTGATCTCAACTGATCACTAATGTTTACAAGAAAAATCTGCTTGTCTGTGATAGCAAGGCTTAATTAGTAATTTTTGTTGCCCAGCTACAGGGAAGGATCCATTTTTATGCCCCCTCTATGCTGGTAATGAAATTCGTTGAATTAGCGTGTAAGTGCATCTATTGTGCATATGTTTCTATTGATTTACATCCTCTTTAAAATGGGAAAAAATGTTTGAGGTGCATTTTATTTTGGTAGTAAGGGGTTCAATTGAACCTAAAACTTGCTTAGCCCATTCGAGGTAGTGTGCATCGTTCCAAACTGATGTGAATGAACCAAACTTGTTGGCACGGCAGGTAGCACCAGTGATCGAGACTAGGGTTCTAATCCCGCACTGACTCGAAGGAGTTTGTACATTCTCCCCGTGTCTGTGTGGTTTTCCCCTGGGTGCTCCTGTTTCCTTCCACCCTCCAAAATGTACGCGGGGGTTGTAGGTTAATTGGGTGTAATTGGACTGCTCAAGCTTGTGGGCTGAAATGGGCTGTTAGCATGCTGTATGTCTAAAATTTAATTTAAAATAAAATTATAATGCTTCTCGGATTACAGTTTATGCCATGGTTCTTTTGGATAGTTTGCTGTTTCACGTTCCCATTGGTTTAATGGATACCCCTCCTCCAACCCAAAATCTTAATCAAAGACCTTGTGTGATGTTTGATTGATTTAGCATTAGGAACAGTAGGGACTACGAATTGGACTTTTGCGATCCTGAGTCTGGTTCAGTTGTTGCAAGTAGAATTTCTGTGCAGTGATCATTCAATTAGAGCAGCCATTTTCAACCTTTTTGGGTTAAAGCCTGTTTAAGATGTTGCTCAAAGTTTATGGCCTCTTTCCCCAAGAAGCAGTCAAGTTTGGTTGGTTTCTTCCATTCCTCTCTCCTACCGAGAGCATAAAAAAACAAAATATTTTGACTTCAGTCCATGGCCCTACTTAAAGGTGCTGTGGCCCCCAAGGCCCCCAGTGGGAATGGTTGAATTAGAGGATGAGAGGGGGTAGGAGTAAAGTGACCAACCATTCAAGGGAAAATGACTGAACACTTCAAAAGTCAGACTCTCTTACTAAACTGGTGTTGCTGGTTGGATGTTGGCTTGATTGTCTTTCAATATCTCCAGTATAGTGAATCCTGCAGTCATTCCACAACAAACTGCAATTTGAAAGATAAAAATGCGTTGAATAAAAGTGTCAAAGCCTCTGGTGTCCACCTAATTTGATTGCCAGGATATGTCTATTAATCCTTAACCTCTTAAACTTGGAATAACGAATAAATATTTCTAAATCACCAATTCTTGAAGGAATCGTGATAGATGGAATTACTGGACATTAGTTTACGTTTGCATATTAATTGAAAATCTTACATGACCCTTTTTCAAAATGGTGGCATATTCCATCTACTTCATCCTGAGGTATTTGTGATTTACATGGATTAATCCTAGAAAAACCATGAACTTCATCTTATAGGACCAGTAACTACCTCTCTTCCCAGGGTAGTGAACTTACTTGAAAAATACATATTTGAGTATCATTGGAATTGCATCAGTCCTCTGCAGAACATTAAGCAAGGGGGGTGATGTATGTACAGAGCCAAGAGCACCTGATTTGATGATGTAACCATTAATCTAATAGATGGTTCAAGATACATTAAATGCATACTTTGTATTTTTTTTATAATGCTACCCCTCTCCCTCCTAAAACTTGTTTACTGACAAAGCTGAGTGTGAAGGCAAAAGAGACTGGGGATGATGGCAAAATGTGTCCATAAACATCAAAAGTCCCACAAACAGCGATCTAATAGTGAGCAGATAATCTCTAAGTATGTGTGGTTGATCTGAGGGATAAATATTGAACAGGGCATGAGGGAAATGCATTTTTTTGTCTGAAGTATTGCCAGCTGAGAGCAGATGGGGCTGCAGTTTAATGTCTCATTTGGAGAGATGGCACCTCTTTGCACGTGGGCTAATTCCTCAGCGAGGAATTCATATGAGATTGTGGATTTCTGATGAAATCTTAACTGCATCTGGGGCCCAGATATTTCTGACTTAGGTGTTGTTGGGGCTCTTCAGTTTTAGCAATTAGAAGCTTGTGGGAATCTTGGAGGTTTTGGCACAAAATGTATTTCTTTCAACCTTTTGTTTTATGGTTGGTGGTTGACCACCATGCATCCTGGATCAGGGTATATATTTTTCATCTTCTGTGTCAGTCACCGGGCTAGTCTGTAACTTGGAGTTGTAGTCCTGCTATAGGAAAATAGTGTAAAAAAGATTCACCATGGTGTTACCAGGACTGGAGGGCTTGAATAATGAGAAGAGCCAGGGCTTTTTTGCTCAAGAGTGTAGAAGGCTGAAGGGTGACTTTGGAGGTTTATAAAATCATGAGGAACATCGAGAAGGTGAATAGCTGGTGACTTTTACCCAGGGAAGGGGAATCTAAAACTAGAGGGTGTGACTTTCAGGTGAGAGGGGAAGATGTAAATATGTTCTGAGGGGAGACTTCTTCCACACAACTGGGTGGGTATATGGAACAAGTAGCCACAAAAGACAGCGAGACAGCTATATAGACTGGTTTAGAAGCATTCAGGCCAAATGCAGGCAAATGGGACGAGCTCAGGTGAACAAACTGGGTCTGCTTGAACAAGTTGGGCCGAAGGGATAATAGGATACATTAATTAGTAAAAAAAGTATCTTAAACTTGCATTGTTCTTTCTATCCCTGTTCCACCATTATTTACTTCGAAATTCTGCACGCCCTTGTCATTTTCGCTGAGACTGATCACACATGCGTTTTAAAATGGTTATTTATAGAGGTTCCCGTGACATTTGGTATTTATGGTCTACTGCAGAAGCTGCAAGGTGACTTATTTACCAAATTATTTTTAAGTTGCTAAACCTGTGTAAGGTAAAACTGCAACAAAAAAAACAATTAGGAATGTCGGTCCTGTCTCTTCCAATTTATAATGGAATGCTGAGCTAATGTAGGTCAAATCCAAGGTAGGCTTGTGTCATGGATTTGTATTGAGGTCCTGTGTTTCTAATGTGTGACCCTCGGTTCTTGTTTCTGATGTGATCAGGCTGTGAACTGGAAAATGTTTATAACTAAAACACAAGAATTGCAGATTGGAGTCAAAAAGTGTCCTGACATGATGCATTGAATCTCTGTGGCTCCCACCTGACCTGCTGAGTCCCTCAAGCTTCTCATTGTTTGCATTGTACAGCTAAAAACTTTTCAAATGAACTCTTGCCTTCACTGCATTCAAGCAATGTGCTTATATTGAGAAGAATTGAGAATATAGCATGGAGTTGCAACCCTAACTAGCTGGTACAGTTAGAACTTGATAGGGGAAAATTTGAATATTAACACAGTTGCTCTTTTGTAAAGGATAGTCGGGAATTTCTGGACATGAATGCAATGGCATATTTTGAGTTGTCAGTTAAGGCATATGAAATGAATGCAGGAACTTCTGCAATATTGGTCATTTATTATCAGAATGTTATGCAAGCATTGGTGACATTAATCAGTTTACATTTGACAATGTTTTTAAAATTTGACCTGAGATCTTACACCCTCTTTTTGCTGAGCTCTAACATTTTCATCTGGGTGTATTGTGGAATCTACAATCTATATAATATGGATCATCCATTCTCATCCTTTTTTATTGGCAACGACCCCCTTAAGACTCTGCTCAAAGTTTATGCTCTCTTCCCCGTGAAGCAGTCAAATTTTGGTTTCTTCCATACTTCTCTCCTATTAACATTAAAAAAAAGACTTTAAGATTCAGTCGGTGCCCCCCTTCCTAAAATATGCTGTGCCCCCTTCCTGGGGGGTGGGGGGGGTGGGGATGGTGGCAGAGGCCACTCATTGAGAATAACTACTCCAGACTATTTTTTGTGTATGGAGATTTTCTGTCTGACATCACACAGGCAAGGCTATTTGAGTCAATTTATTCAGATTTTCTTCTTTAATGGCCAATTTGCTCCAAGACAGTTTTTAAGTCTTGAAGTGAACTGTTTCTTGTCGTTATTCCTATTGCAGAAGAAAAACTTTATTTTGAGAGCTCTCCAAGCGGGGCAATCCAAACTTCATTGAGAACATGGTGCTAAAAGACAAACAAAAGTGCTGGAAAATGGAGTTAAAAGGGCTGCGACAAAGTCTGGTTTTGTGAGATCTTTTGTGATCGGTCCATTCAAAAGTCTGATGACAGTGGAAACTGTCCTCAAATCTGGTGATCTGTGCCCTCAAATGGGAGGGGCGAGAATAGAGCATGATGGATCTTTTAATATGCTGGCTGCTTTCCCGAGTTAGTGAAGTGATGACGGAGTCAATGGAGAGGAGGCTGCTTTGCATGATGGTCTGAGCGGTGCACACAACTCTCTGGAGTTTCTTGTGGTCTTGGCTAAAGCAGTTCCTGTTCCAAACTGTGAAGCATTCTGACAGGATACTTTCTGTGGTGCATCTGTACAAGTTGGTAATATTTGCTGAGATGAATTTTGATTCATATCTGATCAATGTGAGCTGTTGATATCCTATAGAGGCTTGCTGGGCCTTGAGTGTTATGTGAGCTGGTATATGTGAATTTGAAACTGAAGTGGAGATAGTATAACCTCTCACCCCGTCCAATATGAACTAACGAAACACAATATTTGAAGGAATGTGCATTCATTCCTTGTCATAGTGGCTTTAAATAAAAAGGCAATTTCAATACTTTGAATTTGTGGCTTTCTGTCATGTCCCTTTTTTTTCTAAAAATGTTACAGCTGCCCATTTCAAGCTGTATAACCTTTAACAAGATTGTAAGTGGCATAAAGTTTGCTAAGAGAAATGTAATTGAAATTGATTTCAAAATGCTCGCATGGGTCACTTTGGAAATAAAATCAGAAAGCTTAATATTCCATTTAGATATTTTTAATCTTGTATTCAGACGTACAGCATGGTAACAGGACCTTCCAGCCCACAAGCCCAAATTCCCCAATTAACCCACAACCCCTTACATTTTAAAGGGTGGGAGGAAACTGGAGCACCCGGAGGAAACCCACGGGGAGAAAGTACATATTTCTTACAGGAATGTGCGTTGAGGAAATCTAGTTTGTACTCCGAGGAGGTTCCTAAATCCTATTTGTGTTTGTGAATGTTATAAAACTGAAAAATGTAATAGAATTAAAACATGTTGGACATGAATGAGTGACCTTGATCACTTGAGGGAACAGCTGGCCTTTATGTGCTCTGTGCAAACATAGCACAGAAGATTGAGGCATACAGAGCTGACTTTCAATGGTATTAAATAAACAAAACTTAGGAATTCCTGTTTGATCTGATTGAGAAGGGGATTGTTGTAATATCACAGTCATGTTGGAGGAGCCTGAAATTTAGTTTTTATGCAAAACAAAATTTCACTGGTCAGTCTGCAGTTTGATGTTTATGTTATAAAAGTTAGGTTACTGCCTAAGTGTTAGTTCATTTAGTGAGCTGTTACATCATGAGTTGATTCCAATTTGGACTCTAGTGTCCCAGAGTTGGTGCTGGCCTTACTCCAGAGTTTGGCCTTGTAATGTTTCCTTTGCTGTGTTGTAGATTTCTTTATTGTTGTAGTGGTATTTTAATTCCAGAACTTGAAACTGATGTGAAATGTCAAGGATATTATGTCAGATAGTGCAGGATATTTTAAACAACAAACTTTGCCATCCACTGAAAATGGGTCAGTTCCATGAATCAGTGCTGATGTGTGAAGTTTTTTTTACATGTAGCAGAAAGGTGAGTGGAAAAACAGCTCATTGTCAGGGAACCAAAACTTGTCAGTTCATGCTGCGCACTGTGTACTGCATTGATTCCTCCCCCCCCCCCAATGCAGTTCTATCCAAAGCAATTGTACGTTCAGGTTACAAGTTTCAATGCAATCACATTGATTAGAAGCACCTTTTAAGTTAACCTCGAAGATAAGGTAGAGATTTGTGTTTGAAGCTAGTTTTATTGTTGACAAGCTATTCACTATTTTGTAAGTATAATAGCCAAGATGGTCTTAAACTCCTTGATCCGCTGCTGAAAGATGATTAGGACAGAAGAATTGTAAAGTTACAGAACTATACAGCATGGAAACAAGCCCTCTTGTCTACCTCAGCAATTAATCCTATTTGGACATGGAACGTAGATGGTCCACGATGTTGTGCTAACCAATAGAAATCTACTCAATAAACTAACCTTCCCTACCTTACACCCATAACCCTCTATTTTTCTTGTATCCATGTGCCTAACTGTCTTTTAAAAATCCCTATTATACCAGCCTTGGTAATGCATTCCAATTGCCCTTTATTCTATGTATTTAAAAAAAAACTTTCCTCTCCTCACCTTGTCCCCAAGTATTTTCTACTCTTGCCCTGGGGAAAAAGGTGCTTGCTGTCCAATTTGACTACATTTGGCTTGATGTCCTCTAAACCTTTAATATCTACATACTTGTCTAAAAATCTTTTTATGTTCCCATTGTCCCTGCTCCTAACACTGCTTCTGGCAGCTTGTGCCATATACCCACTGCCCTCTCAGTGAAGAAGGTGCTTTCAGCCCCATTATCTAAAATCTATGCCCTCAGTTTTAGATTTCCTCTTCCTTGAGGACATGATTATTTACTTTTATCTGAGCCCATTGTGATTTATAAAGCTCTATAATTGTGAGTTTAGATAAACTAAAGCGTGAATTAACTTCAAACCTAGTTTATTAATTATATACATTAAGTCTGAATGGCAACCATATAAATCTGTAGCGACCAAAACAAGTGTTGAAGGTAATAGTTAGCAATGACTATTCGTGGTCAAGTGAAATCTGCCAAAAGGAGTTCCTCGCATCTAAGACCAAAAACACAGTTGCATTCGACATTTGAGCAGCCACTTCCACAGTACACATAGGATGATGTGGCCTTTTCAAAGGAGTGTTCAGTTCTCTTGGATTGATGTATATTCTGATTTCTTGTTTGTCCTTTTTTGTTGGCGGCCACTATAGAAGATATCCAATCAGTTGGCTCAGAAACTGGAGTGATGACATCCAGTTTCTGCATCCTGTCGAGCTCAGTTTTGACTCTGTCCTTCATAGCCACAGAAATCCGATGGGCAGGGCGAACAACTGGTTTCACTTCCGGGTCAAGTCTCATGGAATAGGTTATGGATAGCTTTGTTTTCTCATGAACCTAGCCAAGACTATAGCCTGGACTGCGTCAACATTTGTGACCGGGTGCTGTGGAGAAGCCAGTGTTTTGTTGTGCTCTTCAGTCATCTCATGAATTTGATAACTGGAAATAGACTTGGCTTATGTCAAATCACTATCACATATAGTGATAGCCTTTCTCATATAGTCATTATTAATACCACAAACTAGTCCATCTCTAATAAGCTCCTCACAGAGAACTCCAAAACTGCAGCTTTTCTCTTTGATTCTTAAATCACTGACATACGAGTCTATATTCTCACCAGCTTTCTGATTTCATGTGTCTTTCCATAGTGACATTAGTTTGAGGGTTGCACATCTCTCTAAATTTTCTCTTGAGTATTCAGGACCCTCTTTGGATTCCATGGGAATGAGGATTGGTCCTCTCTCGCTGAGACCTCTCACTTCTCCTGCGTACACAAATGATTCTTCTCATTCAATGGCCTCTGGTTCTGCTAGATTGAGGAGAATGTTTGAGAACAGGCTGGCTTGTCAGAGTATGCCACTGCAATGAAAATATCCTCTTCTTGTTCAAAGATCTGCTAGTTTTTGGCAATATTTCTGTCAAAGACAAGTGTGTCGGGCTTCCAGAATCCATCCGCCGTATTCACCATTTAGCTGTGCTGTCATGGTTGGTTTAATTGACCTCACTCAAAGAAAAAACACTGAACGAAAAACATTAACCTTGTAAAGTCAGGGAGATCCCACTTCTAACACCAAGTTGAGTATTTAGATAAATGAAAGCAAGTGGATTAACTTCAAACCTATGGTAATTTATTAATTATATACATTGAGGATGCAAAGTAACAGAACATGGCCACTAGAGTGTACCAGTATAAAGAGTCCCCCAGAACCCCAGTTGCCTGGATATACAGGATATGATCACAGTGACTGATCTACAGTTCCCATTAACCTTCTACGCTCCAGGGAAAATAACTGTGAGCATAAGGTTTAATGAGTTTATAAATTTTAGCTAATATTGTACTGTCAAATAAAAAGGCCAAAAGTGTCCAGAGTCTAAAAGTGTTTTGATTAAAATGGATTATTATGCTAAGGTTGGAATATCTTTGCCTTCTCAATATCCACTGAAGAGAGGGTTGTTTCTGAAGAGTGGATGCAGAAGAAATTTAGTAGAATGATTCCAGGGATGAGGAATTTCAGTTGCAAGGTTAGATAGGAGAAGTTAGGGTCATTCTTTGTTGCATGGAAGGTCGAGAGTGATTTGGCAAGAGTTGTTCAACCTCCTGATGGGCCTGGAGAGCATAAAAGCTAGTGCCTTCAGTAAATGGTTCAAGAACCATTGGAACAGACTGAAAGTGAAAGAGGGAGGAAGATGTGAGGATTTTTTTTTTATGGGTGGAGTGATTGGAAAATTTGCTGCCTGGTAGAAATGAGTCAGGGCTTTCAAAATTTGCACACTTGAGAAATCACTTGCAGTATGTGGGGAAGGAATTGGCAAATGGTGCTGAATAGATTGCTCAGCATGGAGTTGATGGGACGAGTGGCTTTCTTTGAAACTTTTTAATGAAGGGTGTCTTTTTTCCTAAATCCGCTTTTGATAATAATACTGAAACAACAGGTTAGCTGTGACTCAGTAGATAACATATTTGCCTCGAAGGCTGTAGGTTCAATACTTAAAACCGAGATTTGAACTCAGAACTGGTGCATTGGTGGATTGCAGGTGGCTGATGTGAAGTATTTTGGATGAAGTATTGATCCTTAGCTTCTGCTTTTGTTGGAATTATGAAGAAAAACAGGGTAATCCGAAACAAGGATCCTTCATTTTTCTGGGCTTTGACATTTGTGTTGTGTTTGTGGTGGTGGTGGGGGTGGGTGGAAGTATAGGTAGAGAGGTGTTCTCAGCTTCATCATTTTTCTTTGACTTGAATGAGTCTGTTAGTTTTGGCTTTTTTTAAGTGAGTCATGAAGGTGAAAATAAGTCAATGCTTGACTTGGCATTTATATTTGATGTCTTAGAGAAAGAAGAATGTTCCCATTTTATTTAGTGGGAGGAGTGGCATGTGGAATCAGAGGATGTAGGTGAATAGAGAGGACTAGAGATGGGGAAAAAACAACAAGGTTGGGTGGGAGGGGGCGGAAGGTGAATGGTTTTCTTTGAACTTTGTCGAGGTGGCTTTATAAAAATAAAACTGTCATAGTTTCTATTGATGTGGAGGCAAGTGAGCAAGTAAATCTATTGCTCTCGGAATGTCCCACAATCACATTTTAGCATTGCAGCAGATTGGGCTGTAATCTTTAAATATGAGGAGGATTAGGCTAATCAGCCCCTAAATCCTGAATAGATTCAAGTTCTCAACACCTGACCAAATGGTCCTCCATGAGGTAGGGATGTGCAGGAGATGGTAGGAATATTTTTTCCTTGAGGCTTGGGCACATCCTTGAATCTTTGTCCCCATGTTGGAGCTCTGTATACTGTCAATTTTGAAAGTGTGGATAACCTACCTGGTCAGCAGAACTGAGCAAGAGCCAAATTACACTGTATGTTGGCCTAGGAGGTGATGCTAATGTTTATTTGCATATCTTTCCAGTGGGTTTGGAGGATTTTGTGGAGTCAGAATTAGTAGCATCTTTCAAATGCTTTAAGTAGTCCGAGACTCAGGACCGAATAAAAGGTCATCGTTCACTACTGCCTTGATGCTGCTTCACCATGAAACATTGTTTTCCTCAGTCAGTCAAATGCTGTTATGGGTACTTCATCATCATATTCTGGCCTGTTGGATATGTCTACGGACATGCTATAAGCTACACAATAAAACAAATGGGGAAAAGCAAATCATGAGAAGGAGGAAGAACTCAGGAGATCAGGCAGCATCCATGGAGAGAAATAGTCACTCTTTCGGGTGGGGTCTCACCGAGTATCCTCTCTGTAGGTGAGTCCCATTAGCTTCTCATTGTTTGCTCATAGATTCCAATATCTTCAGTTCTTGTGTTTCTTAGATGAAGAAAAATCTGCTTCTAGTGGCCTCATTCACTTGCTTGTTCTTGCCTGAACAGCTATTCCCTTTGTTTTAGCCAACCCCTCTGCAACTGAAAAATCAGATTGTTTTGTGTCATTCCATGTTTTGATAATGGGTTCTGGACCCAAAACAATCATTTATCTTTTCATAGATGCTGCCTGATCTCTTTTTAAATTAAAATTTAGACATACCAGATTTTATGACTTGTTCATGACAATAAATTCTGATTCTGGTGGTGGGGGGGGGGTGGGTGGGGTGGAAACAATAGGGTGTTTTTGTGCTTTGAAGGTGAAGGAGACAACTTTTGCGAAGATATCAACAGAAATGCTTATAGAAATTGGGTAATAACGCGCACTGGAGAAAAGAAAGGGCCAAAATAACTTAGAATTCTCTTCTGTAGACATTGTGCAAGTCTGAGATAATTTCCATTTAATTATTGGCTTAATTGATTTTATCTATTCCTGGAGATTCACAAGGATGATTCCAGGAATGGAAGGGTTATCATATGAGAAGTGTTTGGCAGCTCTTGGCCTGTACTTGTTAGAATTTAGGAGAATGAGGAGATATCTCATTGGAACATTTTGAATGTTGAAAGATGTTGACAGAAGGCACTTTCAGGTGGCCAAAATACCCCAATGTAAAGCCACATATTCTACCCCTATGGGGCTGTCGGGTGGCCACCTGAAAGTGGAGAACCCGGCCAGGAGGAGCACTTACCTGACCCTACTCCTGTAGGTACAGTCTCCAGCTCGGAGAATCCCCCTTCGCACCTGAAAGCCAGAGTCCACAGGAGCCCGGCGGCATTAACTCTGACGCGGCTCTCCTTCAGGCGGCACGTTCAGGTGACAGAAAGGCATCTTCTCTGCGGCCACCTGAACGTCCCAGCTGCACTCCCCCAGCCGCACCTGCCAGCACATTATCTGCATTCGAGCACCTAAAAGTGGCTAAAGTAGACTTGTTTTTTTACAGAGCTGCTACATTCTGGGAAATTATCCCCAAAGTTCCAGAATGCAGTCTGTGTAAAAAGATTGTAACTGTTCCAAAATTTTACTTCCTCCACCCTTGCATATTTTTACAGAACACCTACAGTCTAAACTGAACTGCAGGCAATCTGCAGCAACAGGCTAATGAATAGGACGTAAAGCCTATGTAAATCTATTGGAATTCTTTGAGATGGTGACAGGTAAAATAGATGGGGGAGAGCCAGTGGATGTGGTGTACCTGGACTTCCAAAAGGCCTTCGATAAGGTCCCGCATAAACGACTGGCTTCCAAAATCAAGGCTCATGGGATTGGGGGCAAAGTATTGATGTGGATTGAGAACTGGCTGGCAGGTAGAAGACAGAGAGTTGGGATAAATGGCTCGTTTTCTGAGTGGCAGGCGGTGACCAGTGGGGTGCCACAGGGATCTGTACTGGGACCCCAGCTGTTCACAATTTACATTAATGATCTGGATGAGGGGATTGAATGTAATATCTCCAAATTTGCAGATGACACGAAGCTAGGAGGGGTTTTGTGCACAGAAGAGGGGGTCAGGAAGCTCCAGTGTGATTTGGATCAATTGAGGGACTGGGCAGATCCATGGCAAATGCACTACAATGTGGATCAATGTGAGGTTATCCACTTTGGTAATACAAACCGGAAGGGAGATTACTATTTGAATGGCAATAGATTAAGAGATGGGGAAGTGCAGAGAGACCTAGGGGTACTTGTACACCAGTCTCTGAAGGCGAGCATGCAGGTACAGCAGGCGGTTAAAAAGGCAAATGGTATGTTGGCCTTCATATCAAGAGGGTTTGAGTCTAGGAACAAGGATACCTTACTGCAGCTGTACAGGGCCTTGGTGAGACCCCACCTGGAGTATTGTGTGCAGTTTTGGTCACCTTATCTAAGGAAGGATGTTCTTGCAATGGAGGGAGTGCAGAGGCGATTCACCAGGCTGATCCCTGGAATGGCAGAAATGACTTAGGAGGAAAGATTGCGCAAATTGGGATTGTACTCGCTGGAGTTTAGAAGATTGAGAGGGGATCTCATAGAGACCTATAAAATTCTGGCAGGACTGGACAGAATGGATGCAGATGGGATGTTTCTAAGGATGGGAAAATCCAGAACCCGGGGCCATGGTTTGAGGATAATAGGCAAACCATTTAGGACCGAGATGAGGAGGAATTTCTTGACCCAGAGGGTGGTGAATCTGTGGAATTCATTGCCACAGAGGGCAGTAGAGGCAGGTTCATTGAATATATTTAAGAGGGAATTAGATCTATTTCTTCAGTATAAGGGTATTAAAGGTTACGGAGAGAAGGCGGGGACGGGGTACTGAACTTTAAGATCAGCCATGATCTCGTTGAATGGCGGAGCAGGCTCGAAGGGTCAAATGACCTACTCCTGCTCCTATCTTCTATGTTTCTATGTTTCTAAATACCACACCAGGTATTCTGTCTACGGATATTTTGTGTTGAATGGCCACTCTGGAAGATAGGGAGACACTTCAGAGCAAAATAAAATGCAAGTTCTATGTAAAAAAAATAATAGAAGACCTGTTTCTCATGGTGGGAAACTCCAAGACGGTGGTTCTCAACCTTTTTTTTTCCTTATTGACATATCACCTTAAATATGTAATCCCTTACTAACCACAGAGCATTCTGTGCCACAGATCCACTGTGGTTAGTAAGGGATTACTTAAAGAGGTATGTGAATGGAAATAAAAGATAGAGGACCTCTGATCTAGGACAAGAGGACATCCACTTAGAATAGAGATGCAGAGGAATTTCTTTAGCCGGGGATGGTAAATCTGTGGAATTTGTTGCCACAGGTTGTTGTAGAGGCCAGGTCATTTTGTGTATTTAAGACAGAGATTGATAGGTTCCTGATTAGTCAGGGCATCAAAGGTTATGGGGAGAAGGCCTGGCATTGTGGCTGAATGGGAGAATGGATCAGCTCATGATTAAATGCAGGAGCAAACTAGATGGGCTGAATAGCATATTTCTGCTCCTATTGTCTTGTGTTGATGTATACTAATTTGTGCTGATCTGAGATCTAGCCCAATTAAATAAACTATCCCTGTATTTGTTGGGGGAAGTGGGCTCATTTCATTAGTTAAAAAGTCAGATTGAAGTTGGCATAAGTATCAATGAAAGTAATTGAGCCAAGAGCTTAATGGTTTGGGCTGCCTGGAAAATAACTAATCTCGTTGCTTATCTTTTAAATGGCACTTCAGCTATGCACCTCCCAGGTTAGACAGAAATTACTGAGGCTTTTGTATTCTGAATCAGTTCTGATTATGGCATTGTGTCATGGTCTTTAATGACTATAGCTGCAGCCTATCGTTAGCTACTTGTGAATGAACAAAATAAATGCTAATGAACTCTTCTAAATTCATGCTGCCACTGTCCACAGTCTTTCATCTTACTGTAGATTTTTCTCACATGTGCATTGGTTTAGGGTGTCCAACTGCATTAATTTAGTGGTTAAATGTGCAATTCTTTTCACATCAACTGTCAACTGTAGAAATGCTGCATTATTGATTTCACGTAATATCTTGGCTAGGAAATTAACATGGCTGGAAAAAAATGGTGTTGCCCTCATACTGACTAATCTTCACTTGACCAACATCATCCAGGAACAAATATAATCCTCTCAGCCCCTCCAATCTGCTCTGCCATTCAATAAAATTGTAGCTGATACAATTGTGTCCTTAACTCTACACCTCTGCCTATTCCATATCAAAAAACATTATGCCTCTCCTTTCAACATATTCAAAAGCTCTGCATTCACCCTTTTACCAAGACATCTAGCACATTAACAGGGCCTTTCGGCCCACAAGTCTATGCCGTCCAATTGACTTACAAAACTTGGTACATTTTGAAAGGTGGGAGGAAACCAGAGCCCACGCAGACATGGGAGAATGTATAAACCCCTTACACTCAGTGCCAGATTTGAACCCAATTGATGGTGCTGTAACAGCATTGTGCTAACTGTACCACCCTCCTTTGAGGAAGAGAATTCCAAAGATTCATAAACCTCCTGAGTGAAGAAAAATCACGTCATTTCTATCTTAAATGGTCAACCCCTTGTATTTTAAACAGTGACTCTTATTACTGTATATTCCCACAGGAACAAACATCCCCTCCACCTCACCCTGTCAAATCTGCTTGGGATCAACACAAGGTGAAAGGTCATGTGCTTTTTTTCCCAGGGTAGGGAAGTCTAAAACTAGGAGACAGATTTAAAGCAAGTCCAGAAGGATTTAAAAGGAGCTTGAGGGGCAGCCTTATCATAAAGAGGGTGGTGGGTATATGAAATGAGCTGCCAGCGGAATCTGTGGAGGTGGGTACAATTGTGACTTAATTCCATGGATGGGTTAGAGGGATATGGGCAAATGCAGGCTAATTGGATGAACCTGGTCAGCACAGTCCGAAGGGCCTGTTTTACATGCTGTATAGCTCTATGACACTACCTTTCATGCTTCATTTAAAATCGAGCAGAAACACAATTTGTTGGTCCAACAATTCCTCCTAAAACAACCTACTCATTACAGGTGTTGGCCTAGTACAGCCATTCTCAATCTATGACCTCCTTAGGACTCTACTCATTCAGAAAACCAGAGGTGTATGGTCCAGTGATCATTGAGGGGGAGCAAATTAAAGTGCTAGGTAGTCAGTATCTCAGAAGATCTTTCCTGGACCCATCACTCTAATGGCATTGTGAAGAAAGCTCGTTAGTGCTTCTCCTTCCTCTGGAGGTTGCTGAGGTTTGGTATAACAGTAGAAACCCTGGCAAACTTCTACAGATATGTGGTGGAAATTGCGCTGACTGGCTGCATCACAGTCTGGTATGTGGACATCAATACCCCTGTGCATTAAACCCTGCAAAAGGTAGTGGACACAGCCCAGAACATCACAGGCAAAACCCTCCCCATCTTCAAAAACATCTACAGAGAACGCTGGGGTTGGAGAGCAGCAGCAATCATCAAGAATCCACACCACCCAGCACATGCTCTGTTCTCACTGTTACCATCAGGAAGGAGATGTAGGTGCCTCACGGCACCACTAGGTTCAGAAACAATTTCTACCCCTCCATCATCAGACTCCTCAACCACAAACTCAATCAGAGACCTCGTATAAGGACTTGCTTTTGCACTTTATTGAATTTTTTACATTCTCTGTATTGCACAGTCACTTTGCTTACATTTATTGGTTTACATGTGTAGATTGTGTACAGTTTTTTTGCACTACCAATAAGTGGTCATTCTTCCTTGACCGCATGAGAAAGAATCTCAGGGTTGTATGTGATGTACTCTGACAATAAATCTGAATCTAGTTTAGTTGGTTTCTTATACTTCTCTCCTATCGACTACATATTTTGTCCTCTTCCTGTTACTTTCTTGCCTGTCTTAGTGTCGCGAGCAAGTTTAGAAACTTCATCAATCCCTTCATCAAAGTTGTTTATATCAATAGAAAAAGGTTGAGGTAAGTGAAACAAAAATTTGCAGACGCTATGATTGTAGTAAAAGCACAGAAATGCTGGAGGAACTCCCCTGCTCTTTCTTTTCTTCTCCCCACCCTTTTAATTTGGGTGCCTGCGTGCTTTTTACTCATTCCTTGAAGAAGGGCTCAGGCCAGAAACATCAGTTATATCTTTGCCTCCTCTGGATGCTGTGAGATCTGCTGTGTTCCTCCAGCATTTCTATGTTATTACTAAAAGGTTGAGACAACCCCATTTATTGCATCTTGCTAATAAACAGGAAAAGATCTGTTGTGCATGCTCTCCATTTCCTATTATTTAGTAAATGATGTGATTAAACCAACGTGTTACTTACTCTACGATGAGCTTTTATTTTTCCACATTAATATGTCACTTTATCTGATGTCCTCTGGAAGGAAATTCAATAAATTGGTAAAATGTGATTTCCCTTTCACATAACTATGTTGAGTTTGCATGATTACCTTTTCCCTAAAACAATGGCTTGAAGTTTCCTGCATTCTTTCTCTTTCTGAATAAAGGAGTAACATTTGCTTTTTGCCAAACCAGTGGAATTTTCCCTGAATCTAGAGAAATTTGGAAAATTAAGTGCATGAACTATCTCAACAGTCCTATTTCTCAAGATAAGTCAATCAGGATCTATAGACTGTCAACCTACAAGTTAGTTCAGTACCATTTCCCTCGTCTAATTTTCCCGTGTTTGTCCCTCCCTTCTGTTTTCTGACAGAGTTATTTCAAGGTACTACTTGTAAGAAAGGTACTAATTCATATTTAATTCAACTGCCATTTTATTTTCCATCAGTAATTCCCCAGGCTTACTTTCTATAGGATTATACTCACACTTTTAAAATATTGATCGAAACCCTTGTGGTCACTTTTAACATTTCTGGTTGCCCTATATGGTGACCAGCATTGCACACAATAGTCCAGGTGCAATCTTGCCCAAGTTCTATACAGCTGTATCAAGATATCCCAACTCTTGTACTCAATGCCCTGACCAGTGAAAACAAGCAAGCAATGCACGTTCACCACCTTGTCGCTACTTTCAGGGGTACTGGTACTCTGACGTCTTCTCACCCTTCTTCAACAATTCCCTGGGCCTTGTTATTAACTGTGCAAGTCCAAAAATGCAACACTTTGCTCTTGTCTAAGTTCCTTCTGACATTCCCTTCCATCTTTCTCATTTGATCTATATTTGTAATATTTGGGGTGACCTGTTTAGAGGTTTATAAATTATGAGAGGTGCAGATAGGGTAGATAGTTCCATGGTAAAGTGGGGGGGGGGGGGGGGGAACAACTGGAGGGCATTGGTGTATGGTGAGATGGTGAGAAGGGAAAGATTTAAAAGGGACCAGGGAGGCAGGTTTCTGACCTAGGATATACAGAATGAGTGCCAGAGATGGCTATAATTGTGACTGGTTGGTGGATAGGAAAGGTTTAAAGAGATATAGGCCTAATGCATGCAAATGGGATTAGTGAAGATGGGCGTTGTTACCATGCATGTGTTGGTTTCTGTGCAGTATAACTCTTTTGGGAGTATACAAGGCACTCCGAAAATAATTGACACAAGTTTTATGGTCTTGAATGTGGATTGTCAAATTTGAGCAATTCATTTGTCAATCTTTTTATGATTGTAATGCTCAGAATATTGCCACAGATGCTCAAATGTTCTGGTTCCACTAGCATCAGTCTGTTCGGCTGGCAGATATTGCTGTTGGCAGCTCTTTCAGCTCATGAATGATCAATGAAAACCTTCAAAAGAGCCAGTCAAATGAAGCAAATTAACACCTAACTTTACAGTGGGTAGGCTAACCGAAGTGGAGATTACGCACACCTTTTATTGTGAAATATCTGATGATCATTAATTAAACGTGATCCAGTTATGTGCTGAGATGGAGTTTCAGTGTCCTAATTGGGTCAAGGAACTTGAGACTGTTACCCATTTACATTGCTGACTCCCAGCAGAGGCAACTAGTTGGCATTTATTTATGTAGTATGTTGATGTGACTGTCGTTCTAGATTGCATTGTCAGTAAATTTGTCCCAGCATGAAGCCTACCCCCAAGGTGAGAATATGAAATTGGACTGATTGTATGTCAAATTCTGGCATTTGTGCTGTTTCAAGACCCTATTTCGAATCTAATTGGCAATGGGACGTATTATTTCAATCTGGCACTGGCATAGCTACCTGCTTTCTGTGCTAATCAGGTTAAGTATAACACTGTGGTCAGGAAGCAAGCCTTCAGAAATGCAGCTGTGTCTGCCTATTATTTTATTTCCTTTTCACACGAGTAACTTCCAATCTTGTAAAGATAGAGTGTCTTGGCTTCCAGCACTGATTCAAAAGCTCCTCTCTGGACCCTTCCCAAATATCCTTTTGTTAATGTGAGTTTTGTCAGATCGTGCAGCTTGGCCAGGAAGTGGGTGATGGTGGCGACTTCCCAGCACTGGATGATTATCAAGCTTTCTTTGCCTCTGTATCTCCCCGTTCTGGCACTCTTCTCTTCGTGTCATTGATGTGTCAGTGTTGCAGGCATATCTGATGTTAATTGACCGCAGACCATGGATTGGAAGCCAGGAATAAAAGACTGTACACAAGATAAATATGCATAGAGTTGGGGGTGATGTATTAGCATGGATATAGGATTGGTTAACCAATAGAAAGCACAGAGTTGGGTTACAGGGATGTTTTTCTGGTTAGCAATCTGATGAGCGGGTGCCACAGGGATCAGTGCTGGTTCACAATATACATTAACGATCTGGAAGAGAGAACGGTGTGAGGTCTCTAATTTGCGGATGACACTAAATTGAGTGGAAAAGCAAATTATGCAGAAGCTGCAGGGAATCAGCGGAGAGATAGAGATGGGTTAAGTGAGTGAAGGGTCTGGCAGATGGAGCACCATGTTGGTAAATGTGAGGTTATCCACTTTGGAAGGAAAAATGGAAGAGCAGAATATTATTTAAGTCATGTGATTACAGCGTGCTGCCATGAAGAAGGACTTGGGAGGGCTTGTATATGAATCCTATCAAAAGGTTTGTTTGCAGGTGCAGCAGGCGATCAAGAAAGCAAATGGAATATTGGCCTTCATTGCCAGAAGGATTGAATTTAGGAGCAGGGAGGTTGTGCTGCAATTGAACAAGGTACTGGTGAGGCTGCATCTGGAGAACTGCGTGCAGTTCTGGTTTCCTGACTTGAGGAAGGATGGACTGGCTTTGGACATGGTGCCGAGGAGGTTCACCAAGTTGATCCCAGAAATGAAGGGATTGACCTATGAGGGGAGAGATTGAGTCGTCTGGTATACTGTACTCGCTGGAATTTAGAAGAATGAGAGGGAATCTTATAGAAACATTAAAAAAAAATATGTGAAAGGCAAGGATAAGATAGAGGTAGGTAAGATATTCCCATTGGTGGGTGAGACTAGAACTAGGGGACGTGGCCTCAAGATCCAGGGGAGTAGATTTAGGACAGAGATGAGGAGGAACTGTTTTTCTCAGAGGATGGTGAATCTGTGGAATTGGCTGCCCATTGAAACAGTGGAGGTGACCTCAGTAAATATATTTCAGACCAGGTTGGATAGATTTTTACATAGTAGGGTAATTAAGGGATATGGGGAAAAGGTAGGTGGAGATGAGCTTATCATCAGATCTGCCATGATCATATTGAATAGCAGAGCAGGCTCGATGGGCCAGATGACCTATTCCTGCCCCTATTTCTTATGTTCTGATAAATATTTTAAACTAATATTCTGGGGGAAATATTAAGAGTTACTGCACTTAAGTGTACACAGTTGAAAAATATACATTCAGACCACTAACTATTGAGTTTTAAGTATTCAACACATTTGAAGTGAGTTGTCTTTGTTTGCTAACAGATTAGTGCTTGTTCCAAAGATGGCCCTGGGTGCCCATTAACTTGTGACATGACATACAGCTTTGCTTCCAAGATCAGTGAAGTGCAAAATCTATATTTTGAAATTGATCAAATGGTGTTAGTTGACCATGCTCGAGCTGGAAATGACCTTGCAGATATGAAAGGTGACAACCTTCCAAGCCAATGAGAGTCATTGTTCTGTGACTCAGGGGAAACGTCAAAATCATTGCAGATAAAGATCTGAGCTGAGACCGTTCAGATTCATAAAGAGAGTTTGACTTTTTTTTCTACGCCTTTCAGAAAGTCAAAAGTCCAAAGTTCATTTCTAACCAATAAAGAAATCGGAAATATTTCCTACATTGCAAGTTTGAACACAGAAAGCATCCACAGCCCTAATAGAATAAGTGACTTGAAGGATCAACAGAGCTGTTTGATGGATAAGTAGCGGGAATAAAATAGAGGTAACAGCACTCTGAAATGTCTCCTTGAGACAACATACAAGTCTGATGTTTAAATTTTCATCCCAAAGACATTGCATTTACATGGATCAATTTTTCTGAGGTAAGGACGGACTGCTACCCATTTAGCCATTGCTGCTACTGCCGTTTAATTTTCCCCTGCCCCTTGGAAATATAATGAAGTGTTAAACTACATTGCAATAGAAGTCCATTTCCCACGAAATGAGAGCTAGAAGGGGCCATGAGGAGGCCTTAGCAAGCAGAATTAAGGAAAACGCCAAGGCATTCTACAAGTATGTGAAGAACAAGAGGATGGGCCTTGTCAGGATGAGACATCAGGGGAGACGGTGGAAATGTGTGCATGGAGTAATCGGAGGTAGCGGACATCCTTGATGAATACTTTGCTTCATTATTCACTGGAGAAACGAACCTTGGCAATTGTGAGGATAACTTAAAGTGAACTGAAACGCTTAAGCATCTTGACATTAAGAAAGGGCTGTGTTGGGAGATTTGGAAAAACCTGGTTATGTCGCAAGGTGCTACTGCAGAGTGGGAGAATAATGACAAACGGGTGAAGGTGAAGTTGAGACTGATTTATTGATCTCCTCAGCCCTGCTTTTATAGACCCAGCTTCCCACCACTTGGCCCGGTATTCTAGCTGCTGCAGGCAGATGTGACATCGCCGGCGAGCTGACCTTTGATTAGCTGTGCAGTCTCCTGGCCAGTGAAGGCCATTAGTGGTGCAGGCTTTCCCCAATTGCTGCGTTAATCTGCCATGATGAGTGCCGGTTCGCTTGCCAGGTAGCGGGCCACTACAGTTACATAAGCTGCCAGAATAGGAGGAGAGTTACCAAAGGCTACTTTGGGAAGCAATTAAGAGATTGCTGAGTCACTGGCGATAATCTTTGTATCATCACTGGGGACAGGAAATGTTCTGGAGGGTTGCAAATGTTGTCCTTCTGTTCAAGAAAGGGAGTAGAGATAACTCAGGAAATTGTAGACCAATGAGTCTTACTTCAGAGATGGGCAAGCTGTTGGAGAAATTTCTGAGATCCAGGATTTACAAGCATTTGGAGAGGTATAATGTGCTTATGGATAGTCAGCAGGACTTCATCAGGGGAAAGTCACGTCTCTGCACCTGATTATATTCTTTGAGAATGTAATAAAGAACATTGATGAAAGTAAAGTGGTGGATGTAGTGCAGATGAATTTCAGTAAGGCATTTGATAAGGTTTCCCATGCAAGGCTCATTCAAGCAGTAAGAAGGCATGAAATCCAAGGAGGCCTTGCTTTGTGGATACAGAATTGGCTTGCCCAGAGAAATCAGGGGGTTGTCGAGGTTTCGTATTCTGCTTGGTGACCAGTAGTGTTCTAGAACTCTTCCTCTTTGTGATTTTTGTAAATGATGTAGATGAGGAAGTCGAAATCTGGGTTAGTAAGTTTGTGATTGACACAAAAGTGGATGGTGTTGTGGATAGTCTAGAGGCTTGCCAGAGCTTACAAAGGAACATTGATGGGCTGCAGAGCAGGGCTGAGAAGTGGCAGATGGAGTTTAAACCAGAAAAGTATGAAACTGTAGTTCATTTCAGTAGGTCAAATTTGAAGGCAGAATATAATGTCAATGTGGGACTCGGAGCAGTGTGGACGAACTAAGAGATCTTGGGGTCCATGTCCATTGGACACTCAAAGCTGTTGCACAGATTGTTAATGTTATTAAGAAGGTGTATCATATTTAGACTTCAGTAACGGTAGGATCAAGTTCAAGAACTGTGAGGCAATGTTTCAGCAAACGAGTCTTTGGTTGGACCCCACTTGGAATATAGTTTTCCATTTTGGTCACCTCATTTCGTGCAATGTCTAGTTGTGTACTTGAATACTTTACACGGAGGAATGGAGAACACTGTTTTGTCAGGTTGTACTTGTGCAATTGGATGATAAAAACTTGAACTTGAAAGATGTGAATAAAAGAGAGGATGCAGAGGAGATGTACAAGGATGTAGCCTGGATTGGAGAGCAAGTCTTCTTGGGATAGGTTGAGAGAGCTTGATCTTTTCTCCTTGGAGCGATGGAGAATGGGATGTGATCCAGGTGTGCAAGAGGCTTTTTCCCAGGGCTGAAATGGCTGAGGCAAAGGACCACAGGTTTATGGTGCTTGGCAGTAAGTACAGGAGGGAGGTGTTCACACAAATTGGTGCATCGAATGTGCTGCTGGCAATGGGGGTGGAGGCAGGTACAAAATAATCTTTTAGGAGACTATTAGATAATTGCATGGAACAGAGAAAAATGGAGGGCTCTGCAGTTGGGAAATAGTAGGCAGTTGTTAGAGTAGGTTGGCACAATACTGTGGGCTGAAGGGCCTGTACTGTGCTGTAGAGCTCTATATTCTACGGGGGCCACAACACATTTAGTGAGGGGGGAAATGGACTGAAATCATAAAATATATTTTTATGTAGTCAGTAGGAGAGATATACGGAAGAAGCCAACTAAACTTGACTGCCTCAGGGAAGGGGGCCCATAAACTTTGCGTAGTCCTAAGGGGGATAATCTATGCTCTGAATTAAAAAGATTTCTAGATGGTTAGAATGATCTGCATTTTGTTACAATTTATCACCATCTTCTGTGTACATGGGTGACTTGTGGGATAATGGGCGAGGATAAGAAGTCTAACTGGGTAACTATTCCAGTTAGCTTCTATAATGTTCAATTAGAGAAGAACAGAGTGAAGAGGATGGTTTGTGGAAAATTTAAGTAAGCTGTGTTTCCATTTCTGCCCCAATGTTAAAAGTCATGGGATCATAACATGTTGCAGTTACAAAGGAGTTGGCAATTACTCCTTTGTGGTCATTAGCTTTGTAAACAAGTCAAAATTAAATCTTGATCTGGAGTTACATAGGCCATCTGTCACATTGAGTGCAATGCTATGGTCTAAACTATCATTGCAGTTGGACATTTTGTGATACTTGGCTTGAAACGACTGTAAAACTCCTGTTCAATGAGACCCCAGTTCCCATCAAAATGAACATGATTCATTATAGTTTATTGTATTACCATGTAACAGCTGAAGAAAGTCGATCAGAATATTAACAAATGATTTGTATGATTCACATTGGTTCAGCAATTCAATATTGAACCTTGGAGAAGATCTGCCAGTATGGCACCACCAAAATACCAGAATTGTACTGTATTTGCCTTCCCTTTTGCTGCAACAATACATTATGGGGCATAGAGTGAGTTAAATTAACCACCAGACCCAGTTGTCCATCAGCAATTGAGGGGTAGCCTGTGAATAAATTATAACATACTTTTGTTCCCTCGTTTGCTTGCTATGGAAAAACTACAGGAAATCCCAATATGTTCATAACTCAGTGTAACTGTTCTATTAAAATTGAGGTTACCTTCTTGACCTCTGAGGAAGTTGAATGCTCCACACCGATTTTAAACAGTTCTTTGTGGAATGGAGCAGAGGTTAACAGGATGCATATCAGAAAATCAAAGCATGAGGTAGATGGGTTATATTCACAAAGGGCAAGATTTGGTTACGAAATGAAAGCTCCAAGATTAAGAAGGGAGCCAGTGCCAGAGGAATTTTCAAATTCCACATTCAAAAATTGAGCCAGAAGGGAAATTGGCCCAGACTATAAACACAAAAAGGTTAATAGAATTGCCAAATATGTTAGCAAGAAGCTTTTGATGTGGGGAGTAATAAATGACTTTTGGGATCAACTTGTGTTTCTGGAGTGAGAATCTGTGACACAGTGTAGAGGTGGAGTGGAATGAGATTTAAA
Organism: Narcine bancroftii; assembly: GCF_036971445.1. Taxonomy (NCBI): domain Eukaryota; kingdom Metazoa; phylum Chordata; class Chondrichthyes; order Torpediniformes; family Narcinidae; genus Narcine; species Narcine bancroftii. Next base: position 2,549,887 of record NC_091482.1, on the reverse strand, counting down.
AGTGCAGAGATGGAATTATTCATCCTAAAAATTTTGGTTACAGCACTCCAACCCTTTCCAATTAGTTTACAAGATTTTATTTTTTATCTTTTCAATTAGGCAACTTCATCGACAGCAGCTTTTTTCCTTTCAAAATTGTTACAAAATTATCATTGTCAAAAATCAAGAAATTTTCTGAAGAGAGATCAAGGCCTCTCATCCTATGAAGTCTTATCGTGTCAGTTCAGGTTTTACTATTTTTGGTACACAGACAGCCAATCTGTTTGCTCATAGTTTTGCTAAGATTCCACCTGCATTGAATTCGCCCATCGTTATTGAATGAAGATCTACCGGGACCAATGCCTGAAGAGGGCGCCCAAAATCAGTGAACTGGGGCGGACTCAAAAGGCCAACATGGCCTGTTTCCGCTCCATAAATGGTTAGATGGTTAATGTGGAAGCTATGGACAGAGTGAAGAGGAGATTTACCAGGATGCTGCCTGGATTGGAAAATAAGTCTTATGGGGCAAAGTTAGCAGAGCTGGGACTTTTTTTCTTCAGAATGAAGAAGGATGAAAAGTCTACAAGATTCTGAGAGGCATAGAGAAGGGAGACAGTCAGCACCTTTTTCCCCCATGGCAGAAGTTGCAAACACCAGAGGACATCTGTGCAAGGTGAAGGGATACAAGTTTAGGGGAGATATCTGGGGTAAGTTTTTTAACACAGTGGTGGGTGCCTGGAATGCATTGTCAGGGATGGTGGTGGAGGCTGGTACAATAGAGGCATTTAAGAGATTCTTAAGACAGGCACATGGATGAAAGTAAAATAGAGGGTTTTGTTTTTTTTGGTACATTTATATAGGTCGGGATTTGTCTTTGTCTTTCACATTTGCTGGGTGCCAGATTGTCCACGGTTGGTGTTTTCACACAATTGTGGGAAGAACTGTCTAACACTGTCTTCACTTGGCTCTCAAGTGGTCAAGGAATGAAATGCTTTCTGGATGTGTGGCTCTGGAACATCTCATCACCAAAGTTGTGGTTTCTCAACAGCTTTTTTTTATAATAATGTGAAAAATCACTTTTTGTTTTTGATTTTGAGATACCTTTTGACTTCTGCCGGTTGCATTAATTGTATTTCAACCTCTGTGACCACAAGCTGCTAATCTATTCTTAAATACTTCAGAGACGTGAAATCTATTGTATCCAAAATAAAATCTGCATTGTGAAAGGCTAGTTTTAATTTTGGGTGTTTCAGGAATGTGTGTGGGCAAATTGAATGGTGGTGAATGTTAAATTATACAATTCCACAGTGGAGTGGTTGTTGAGGGTGGATTCGTAAACTTCTAAGCCCTTTTAAAGGGAACAAGAGCATAATGTAAAAACAGAACAAGGTTAAGAGGTTGAACAATAAAGTGTAAGCATCTGATTGGCTTGTAGATTCAATTAATTCATTTGAGGGAGCAGGATTAATATATTGGATGGGATGATTAATAGAACACCTTGCAGTTTCTTCAGAGGAGAGAGTTTAAGGATATCCCTTATTAGATAATGAGTGCAATTTTGTACCAAACCTAGAATAGAAAACATGAAGATGTCAAAGGGAGAATCCTCTGGTGAGGCTACAGAAGCAGAACGAAGAAAGAGAAAGGGGATTGTATTATAGCACAGCAGTCAGTGGGGATTACAGGAGCAAGTATGCCAGAAGATTCAAGATCGCTGTAAAATTAATATGTTTGCTATCGTAGGTCATTGCAACTTCCCTTGATTAGACTAGAAAGGGCACAACACTGGACCATCTATTGAGAACAAGGTTGTCAAGTCAAGTCACCTTTATTTATCGCTCATACCATGCTCGCACAGTAAAGACAAGATACCGTTTCTACAGGACCATGGAGCATATTTACATCAATATGTTAGAATAGAAGTCAAACATATTGAATTATTAAAAATGTTAAGGCCTGTTCAGAAAAAGTTCCCGGTGCCCTGTCCACATCTGTTCTGGGAATTCAAAAGCCTGATTTGGGGGGGGGGGGGGGGGAAACCATTGCCCAATCTGGATATGACCTGAGTGCTACGGTATCTCCTACCAAATGGCAGAAGGGAGAACAGTTTATATGAGGGGTGTGTGGAGTCCTTCACAATGTTTATTGCCTTTTGGCTGCATCAAGTGTTGTAGATGTCCTCCATGGTAGGGAGAGAGCCAGCCCCCAGTGATCTTTTCTGCTGCCTTCACTATTCTCTGCAGGGTCTTGTGGACTAAGGTAGTGATACAGTTGCACAGGATGCTCTCAGGACATCCTCTGTAGAATGTAGTGAGGACAGAGGGTGGGAGATGAACTTCCCTCAGCCTTCGCAGGAAGTAGATGGGCTGCTAGGCTTTCTTGGCTATGGAGCTGGTTAAGGGACCAGGTGAGATTCTTCACCAAGTGCACTACAAGGAACTTGATACACTTGACAACCTCAATGGTGGAGCCGTCGATGGTCAGTGGATCATTGATCCCCAGGCCCTCCGGAAGTCGACAATCATCTCTTTTGTTTTATTAACACTCAGATACAGAATGTTGGCTCTGCCCCTCGTCTCTGTCCACAGCCTCCTCATTCTCACTGATCAGGCCCAACTTGGTTGTGTCGTCAGCGAACGATGATGTTTCGAGCTGTTTCGCTGCACAGTCGTGGGTCAACAGAGTGAACAGCAGTGGACTAAGCCCAGCCCTGGGGGGGGGGGGGGGGGGGTGGGTGGACTAAGCACGCAACCCTGGGGGGCCCCGGGCTCAGTGCGATGATCTTGGAAGTGCTGTTTCTGATCCAGACTGCTTGAGGTCTCCCCAACAGGAAGTCAAGAGTCCAATTGCAGAGGGAGGTGCATAGATCCAGCAAGCTCAACTTCCTTATCAGGAACTGAGATATGATTGTATTGAATGCTAAGCTGAAGTTGATAAATAGCATTTGAGTCCTTATTTTCCAGGTGGGTGAGGGCTAGGTGGAGGGATATTGCGATGGCGTGGTCTGAGGAGCAGTTGGATCTGTAAACAAACTACACGAGGTCAAGTTTTGGGGGTAGCAGGTGTCCCATGATGGGCCTCTCAAAACACTTTACGATGATGCATGTGAGTGCGACAGGACCGTAGTCATTGAGGCAGGACACAGAAAACTTCTTTGGCACTAGGGCAATGGTGGTGGCTTTGAGGCAGGTAGGGTCCATGATGCTTCTCAGGGAGATGTTAAAGATGTTGGTGAGACTATCTGCTGGCTGAGTTGCACATCCCCTGAGCACTCTGCTGGGAATGTTATGCGGTCCAGCAGCTTTCCGTGGGTTGGCCTTGCCTAACTCTGTCTTCACATTGGCCGCTGCAAGACACAGCACCTGGTCAGAGAAGAAGCACTTTGGGACTATAGACCATTATTCTTGGTTTTAAAATTATTATTATGGAGAAAGATGGGACCTCCTTCATAAGTTAAAGTACTAAATTGGAGCAAGACTCGTTTTGATGACCTTGAGGAAGAGTAAGCAAATGTTGATTGGGAGAGGCTGTTTGTAGGTAAATGCAGACCCTGTGTGAGGTTTTTACGTAGAATTGGGAGAGTTCAGGGACAGCATGGAGTGCTGGGTAGGATGACAGGATTGGGGATCTCTGGGGGACAAGATGTTAAGGTTAGGGGAAAGAAGGAGACACATGTCAGCTATAGGTGGCTGGGATCATGTGAATCCCTTACAATGTTGGAGTGCGCATCAAGATCAAGATTCCATTTAATATCATTTACTCCAAAATAAATTCCCTTCATTTGCCCCGTAAAGGCACACAAAAAGGCACTACTCGTCCAGTGACAGTATCAAGACAAGAAAGAGAAACTAAAGAGTTTCTTTAGAGGCATCAAGTGTCTTGATCTCACTGTCAAATCCTGCACCCCAGTAGGCACATGGCCTCCTGTCCTGTCCGGCAGTGAACCTGACTTGAGCATCCAAGTCTCATCTCCTCCAGTGAATCCTGCAGAAATGGGTCCACAACAACCAACAAATAATCATCTCTATTAATCCTTTCTACCAGCATTTGGTCTGTAGCCATCGAAGCCTTGGGACTTCCAGTGCTTGTCTAGATTTTTTACATGTTATGAGATCATGTGCTGGAACACATCAAGGTTAAGAAAAAGGTGGCTTTGGAGCTTCTGGAAAACATTAGCAGAGATAAGTCCAGGGGGTGGATGGGATAGACACCAGGTTATTATGGGGAAAAGATTGATGGGGTGTCGGTGATGAACTCGGGTAGCAGGGATTGAAAGATGGCAAATATAGTTCAGTTGTTTAAGAAAGGTAGTAATCAGGATAATCCTTGGAATTATAAACCAGTGAGTCTTGCATCAGTGGTGGGCAAAATATTAGGGAGAATTCTTATTAACAAGATTTATAAGTATTTGGAGAAGTATTGTCATATTAGAGATAGTCAGCATAGCTTTGTGCAGGGCAGGTCATGCCTCATGAGACTAATTGAGTTTTCCAAGGAGGTGGCAAACTGATTTGATGAAGGTAGGGCAATGGGTTTGGTGTGTATACATTTTAGTAAGGCATTTGACAAGGTACCCCATGTTAGGGTCATCCAAAAAGTGTTGAGGCATGGGATCCATGGAAACTTGGATGCATGGATTCAGATTTGGCTTGCCCACAGAAGGCCAAGGGTGATAGCATAGGTAATTGGCTAGTGGTTTTCTGCAAGCATCTCTTCAGGGAAACCTGCCTCTTTGTGATTTCTTTTTGTATATAAGTGGCTTGGATGAGGAAGTGGAGGAATGGATGAGTAAGTATGCAGACAACATGAAGGTTGGAGGTATGGTAGTGTCATGTAGAAGGTTGTTGTTACAATGGGTTATAGACCAGAAGCAGAGTTGAGCGGAAAGATGGTAGATGAAGTCCAATTGGAAAAGTGTGAAGATTGAACTTGAAAGCAGTGCACAAGGTTAATGGCAGAAACAGAGGAATTTTGAGGTTCATGTCCATAGGTCCCTCATTGTTTCTGCGCAAGTTGATAGGGTGGCTTAGAAGGAATATGGTGAGCTGGCCTTTGTTATTCAGAGAGTGCATTCTAGAGCTGCAGCTCTATAAAATTCTGGTTCGACCACACAGAGTATTGAGCTCTGGTCAACTCATTACAGGAAGGATGTGCAAGGTTTAGAGAGGGTGCAGAGACTTACTAGGATGTTGCTTGGATTAGAGCACATTGTATGCAGAAAGATTGAATGAGCTACAGGGCTTTTCTCTGTGAAGTGTCGAACGATGAACGGCGACACTGAATAGAGATGAATAAGATTATGAGGCAAAGATTGCGGACAGGACCTTTATCCCAGGCAGAAATAGCCAATAAAACATCCACTTAAGGTGAGTGGAGAGTTGAGGGGCAATGTCAGAGGTAGGTTATCTTCACAGAGGGGTGGGTAACTGGAACATGCTGTTGTGGGTTGTAGTGGAGACTGATGCAAGACTTTGGAGGGTTGTAGGCTGTGAGGTAGGGTAGAGTGAAGTTGATCGTGAAAGTAGGTTTACATAAGTTGGCACAACGTTGTAGGTTAAAGAGCTTGGACTGTGCTGTATTGGCCATGAATCAGCCTACCATGTGGAACCTTAAATGCTTTAATAAAGTTAAACAGGATACACAAAAGTGCTGGAGAAACTCAGCAGGTCACACAGTGACTATAGGAAGTGAAGGGGTAGCCAAAGTTTCGGCCCTGAGCAAAGAGCTCATTTTTTTAATACTGCTTAACTGAAGTTCATGAAGACAGCATCCTCGTCAACCACATTTGTCTCCTCCTTAAAAAATGCTAAATTGGTAAGTCGTGACCTGTCCCTCAAAAGCCATGTTGACTGTCTCTAATCTACTGTGACTTTTCAAATATGCACAAATCCTATTCCAAAGTATCCTTATCACTTGTTTCCCTACCAATGATGTGAGGTTTGCAAGTTTAGAATTTTCTGGATTATCCCATTTCCCCTCTTGAACAAAGTTATGAATCGGCTGCTGTCCGGCAATCTGGGACCTCCTCATCTGTTGCTAATGAGGATGCAAAGAACTTCAAGGCCCCATCAATCTCTTCTCTTCCCTATGTCAATTACCTGGGATATATCCCATACGACCTGCGGGGGGTGGGGGGGGGGGGGGCATCCACTTTAAAAGCTCCTCAAAAGACCCAACAGCACCTTGATCTCAAAATGGCCTGATTGCTTCCTCCGTTCCCAACCTGCAATTTATTTTCCCCACCCCACCCCCTTCCCCCATAGTACCACTGATTGACTGCAGGAAAGAGTTGTAAAGTTGAGTTGTGTATCTGTTAACTCTGCAACCCATCTTGGTCAGTTTACTGTATGGGTCAAAGTAGGTGCTTTGAACATTAAAGTGTAACATAATCACTTTGTGAAATCTTTCCATTAAAACAGAAACCTCTCCCCAGTCAGGAGAAATAGCAAGACAAAGTCCTGCCAAGCTTGGGTTGCCTCAAGAGAACTTTTTAAATTGTATTACATGAAGATAAAGTGCTGTTGACGGCTTTAATGGGAGCAATTTGAACTGTCCTGAGAATACCCTGATAAAGAACTTCTGTCAGATGTTTATTGTGTATTAGAAACTGCTGGAAATGGTTAGGCTAAAATATTCTCTTTCCTGAATGCCGGAGTGCTGGCTTTCATTTCCCAATCCTGTACATGTTGCATTTGAAGTGTGTTTCGATCGGAATCCTTTGATTTTTTTCAGTTGCTTTTCAATAAACTGTTTCAGACTTTCCCCCAAGGATCATAACCTGTTTAGATCTAGTTTCTATTGTCTGTTTTATTTAAGGTACTTCAATTGAAGTACTGACACTGCAGGGAAAACCTGAGCTTTTAAAGTGCCACTCTCCCTCATTTTACTCTGCAAAGATCTCCTGATCTGTGACCATCACTGAAATTGTCTTTGCTTATCTGCTTCCACCGGTCACCCCGCTAGTCTCTCAACTCATCCCTCCCCCTCAATGCTCCGACTGCCCATCATCCTCCACCTCGGCTGACTTACCAGCCCTGTCTTGCTCTCTCGCCTCTTCCCTCTGCACTCTCAGTCCTGGTACACAGTGTCTCAACCAGAATGGTCGACCATCCCTTCTGCTCCACAGATGCTGGCGGACCCACTGAGCTCTTCCACCAGGGTTTTAGCTGAGAATGGTCACTTGATTTCTGTTGTAAGGTTTGATCCAATCTGTAAATCATGCACTTCAGGTCTACCACCCTCCACTACACATCAACAACTCCATAATGGAGAGATGAAGAGCAGCATGTTCCTTGGAGTTCACTTACCCAGTGACCTATCGTGGACACACAACATCATTTCACGTGTCAGGAAGGTGCAACACTGACTGCACTCCCTGAGAAGACTGAAGTGGGCAAGGCGACTGGCCACCATCATGTCAACCTTCTACAGGAGCTCTATCGGAGTGTCCTAGCTGGCTGCATGGGGCAGTGTGGTACAGTTGGTGAAGATAAATAAATTGGCGATCAATCCACAGGACCATAAGAGTGGCAGAGAGGATCACTGGAGAGTCTTTCTCTCTTTTCTCCCCCCCCCCCCCACCCCCCCCCACCTCCAATCGATGTGATCTACCAGGATCATTGTCTGAAGAGGGGTGCAAAATCATTGAGGACCCCTTCCACCCTGCACAAGTGTCTTTCACCTGCTCCCGTCAGGAAAGAGATTCAGGAGGATCAGAGCCTGCGCCACCAGGCTGAGGAACAGGTTCTTCCCACGAGCAGTGAGAATGGTGAACGCCCACAGGAACAGCTGACACTGACCATCCGAGACTCTTGTATTCATGAAACAATATTTATTTATTTATATGAATACTTGTCCTGCATATGTATTGTTTGTCTGTATGTGTGTTATGTCTGGTTGTGTGTCTGTGTGTTTTGCACCGAGGACCAGAGAACACTGTTGCATTGGGTTGTACTTGTGCAATCAGGTGACAATAAAAGTGACGATTTAAATTTAATCTTCCCACCTCCCTCCCCCCCACCCCCAGTGCAGATCTAATTAATTGAACAATTTTTTTAAAACTGCAGATCATGGAAATCTGAAACAAAGTGAGAGTGTTTCAGGTCAGTGTCTCTTCTGGAATGTCATTGAACTACTGAGTATCACTCCTATTTTCTTGTATATTTCAGGATACCTAAATACCAGGGTTCAATTTCCTCAAATTTTATTTGTTGCTTCATCTAATTTGGAGCATGTTGACTGGTCTGGTACATGCTGTGCCTGTAACTGTCCTAAATGTGAAGTTGACGTAATGAGATTGTGTGTCTCTCAATATTTCACTCTGACATTTATATCCTATTTGGTTAAATGTTGACAACACTGCAGAACCTTGGAAATATATTTGCTCCTATCTTGTATTCCAAGAAACAAAGTTAAGAGCTTCTGGCAGCAGACAAATTCAAATATGTGAATAATTGAATTAAGACCATTAGGTATAGGAGCAGAAGGAGGTAATTCAGCCCACTGAGTCTGCTCTGCCATTCCATCATGAGCTGATCCACTGTGCCAGTCATCCCCTCTTCCCTGCCTTCTCCCCAATAACCTTTGACACCCTGACTTTTCAGATAGCTATCAATCTGTGCCTTAAATACACCCAATGACCTGGCCTCCACAGCCGCCCATGACAGCAAATTCCAGAGATTCACCGCTTTGGCTAAAGAAATTCCTCCACAGGAGTAATTGTTAATAACATTGACAAATAACATTCTCAATCACAATATTAATAGCTTAGACTCTTCAACTCTTAACTCCACTCTTAATAACTCATTGTGACGCATGTATACAGTAAAATCCCCATTATCTGGAATTCAACCCGCAAAAAAATTGCAGAAAATAAATACGTAAACAATACGAAAGTTTAAAATTGGTGTCCCTAGTGGGCAGTTCACCAATCCACACAACATGCAATCGCAAGCAACCTGCAAATACACCTATCCAGCATCTACCAATCCCCTTTGGTGTGGATACCAGGGGTTTTATATATGTAAGTGGGCAGTTTTTTTGGTTTTTTTTTTTTCAGATTGCCTTTTGCTACGCAGCCTGAAAAGGCCCTTGTAATTAACTGCAAGTGAGTGAGTGCTCTTCTGCTTTTGGTCAGGTTGCCCCTTGAAAGGAAACTTCTGTCTTAGTGTGTTCTGGAACACCACAGCAGAGTACAGGGCTTTCAGCCCATGATGTTGTGCCGACCTTTATGAATCTACTTCACAGCAATCTAATCCTCACCCCTTGCACCCACAACGCTCTATTTTTCTTGTATCCTTGAGCGTTGAGAGTGAAACCACAAAAATGCTGGAAAAACTCGGCAGGTCTCGCAGCATCCAGAGGATGTAAAGGTATATAACCAGCGATTTGGGCCATCTGCAAGAGAACCAACTTCAGGGTAGAGGTTGTGCAGTGGAGCAACCAAATGGAGTGAAACAGGAAAGACTCCAGAAATTGTGGTTGCAGTAAAAACACAGCATACCTTGAAGGACTCAGGCCCAAATGGATGCTGTGTGATCTGCTGAGTTCCTCCAGCATTTTGTTTTTTTTTTAATGATAAACCAGAATATAAATGGATGAAGTCATACCTCCTGGTGAGGTTCATTCTTCTACAGAGTTCTACATTCAAGTAAATGGGGGGGGAAAACCCTGAAAATGGTGGAAGTCTGAAATATTGGGTGCTCAACAGGTTAGGTTAGTGGAAAGCAGAACAGAGCGAACACTTCAGACCTTTTTTTTAGTCAACAGATGACACTCCTGACTGAAGTTCTTCAACAGAAAACATCAACTGTTTTGCTTCCCACGATGTTGCCTGAGTGTTTACAACATTTTCCAATTCTTGCTTTAAAGTTCAAAGTTAGAATAGAGTACATTCATGACATCACATACAACCCTGAGACTCTGGACTCATTTGGGTTAGGTAGCATTTCAACATTTTCAGTGCAGGTTTCTAGCATTCTTTGGTAACTTGGGATAATGCTTCTGCATTTTAACCTTGCACTGTCAACCCCTTTGTCATTTAATCACTCCTGAGAATTTCCTACACCTCCTTCCAGTCTCTCTGCTTAAAAACTGGTAGCTCCGATCGTTACATCGAGGAGGCCAAGCACGGACTTGGGAATTGTTTCGCAGAACACCTGCATCCTGTCTGCAGTGGCTACCCTGAGTCCACCACTTATTCTCATCTCCTTCCCTCTTTGCTTCCATATTCATCCACCCACATTTCTGCCCACCCCTCCACTTCAATTTCATCTGGTCTCTCATTATATATCAGCGTTGTCACATATTCTTTGCTGATTTCAGCGCTGGGAACCTTGCACCTCACTCCATCCACCCTGACCTTTGCTTTCCACTTGCATTCTCTCTTCCTGCCTCCCTCCATCATTCTTCACCCTCCCTGGTTCACCATTTCCCTACTGGCCCCTGTCCAAGCCCTCCAACCCTGTCCTGAATTACTGACCATCTCCTCTATGCATTCTCTGCAGAAGGGTTTCGGCCAAAAACATTGACGATTCTATTTCTTCCACAGATTCAAGATTCCTTTGTTGTCATGTAATAGTACAGAACATGTCTTCTTTTCTTTCTTCTCTTCTTTGGCTTGGCTTCGCGGACGAAGATTTATGGTGGGGGTAAATGTCCACGTCAGCTGCAGGCTCGATTGTGGCTGACAAGTCCGATGCAGGACAGGCAACATTACATGAAATTACCCCCTACATGCATATGGCAGACAAAGATTCATCATTAGTGTTGCCCGGCGCCCTTGCAGTAAGAGAGAGTCCCTCAGATTTACTGATGTTGCCTGACCCACCGAGCTCCTCCAGCAGATTTTGTTTTGTTCCAGATTCCAGCATCTTCAGCCTCCAACAGTTTGCAGTTTTTATGTTAGCCCACTGACCTGAAGCATTTGAGTGAACAAACAGAAGCAGGTCAGGGAGCAATGTCTCGGGTCAGGACCCTTCATCGTGATTCAACTTCGTATTAAATTGACCCCAAGTGTTAACTCAATTCTCTGTCCAGAGATGTTGTCTGATTAGCAACTTGTATTTTTATTTCTCTTTATATTTCACTTGTCATCATTGTTTTTTTTAAAAGTGAAGGCCACGTTTACGTTGACTTTTAGAGTTAGAAAGTCATTGGAACATAGTTCCCGTAATGGCTCGGCATCAACCAGATGTCCAAAGCAGGACGGCTGAGCTGAAACCTTGTGCACTGACCAACTGATTCATCTCTCTTCTTTGTTTTCTTAGGGGAAAATTCACAAAAGATGAGATCTGCACAGTACCCAACACCAGCAGAATTGGACGCTTATGCTAAGAAAGTTGCCAACAATCCACTGACTGTTAAAATCTTTCCAAACAGCGTCAAAGTCCCACAAAGGAAGCATCTCCGTCGTACAGTGAATGGTTTAGACACTTCAGGCCAGAGGTTCAGCCCCTACCCTCCTCAGGCTGGTTGTAACCGCGGTTTGCTCGCCATCGTCAGGCTGCCCACGAAGAGGATTGTGAAGGACTTTGACGGAACTCGCGCGAGGTTGTTGCCAGACATCGCCATGAACCCCCCATCTGCACCCTACGCCACACCGAGCACTTTAACCCACCCGCAGGGCACACTGCTCCAACCTGGTCTGCACGGATACAGGAAGATGCGGCCAGATGGGGATGCCCCTCCCAATGTCACAGTGTCTACCTCAACCATCCCACTCTCCATGGCTGCCAACCTGCAGCAGAACAGGCCCTCTGACTTGAACAGCATTGTGCACCAGATTTACCAGATGTGCCAGGCCAGCGCGGGCCTCACCACTACCTCAGTCTGTGAGGGACAGATTGCCAACCCCAGCCCCATCAGTCGAAATGTGCTGATACATGCCAGCACCCGAGTGTCTGGCCATGCTGTGCCGGCCCACCTGCCCCCCTGCATTGTAAACCCAGGCGACCCGACCATCGCCATGACCTCCCTCGCCCCAGGGAGCATCGCATTGGGCAACGTGAACAGGATGCCAGCAGCCTACCAGAATGACATAGATTCTGCCATGTGGCATCAGCACCAGCTGGCACAGTTGCAGCATATGGGCAGAGACACTGCAGGAGCAGGGCACCCAGGCAAGCTCCACAGAGACGTCTCTGGAGCTGGCTTCGCTACCAAGACTCTGGGCTACCCTGCAGACCTGTGCCTCGGCCAACCTTACCACCTGAAGGTTCCCGGGGATAAATTGTCGCCATCTCCCCCAGTCAATGGGATGCAGGGAGCTCTGCCCTATTCCAACGGGCAGTACTTCCAGCCAATATGGAACAACATCCTTCCAACACCCAACAGCGACAGCTCAGGGTCCCAGGACCTGGGAATGGTGTTTCACGGAGGAGCCTCGGGACCTGTGGACTGTGTGGCTGGGACTCCCTTCCGTGCTGGTGCTGGTTCCTGTGGCCAAACGAATGTTCTTCAGACCATGGAGTACCTGGGTGCAGACTACCAGAACTCCTGCTTTCGAGACCAGACTATGGGCATGCTGAGCAAGGCCCACAGGCTGTCCATCAGCCGAGGTCCAGAACCAAATGTTAACCAGTGTAGTCATATCCACCACCCTGTATACAGATGAGATGAGGTTCCGGTGAATCTGGCGCTCAAGTCGTCTTCACATCAATTTGGGATAATGTTCTTTGTGCCTCTTGATTGCCAAACTTGTCAGTGATTTTCATTTTGATATTTTTTTTTTGAGGGGAAATTGTTGCAAACATTTTTAAAGCGGCTATTTTACTGAAATTGAGGACTGTGCGTTGAGCCACCTGGATGTACAGATTGGAAACTAGTTTCAGTGGTGGGTTTTGGGAGAGAGGGGGCCAAAATACACTCAATCTTGCGATTAAATTGGGATGCCAGCATCTTTGATGTAAATGAGCTGAGAAAAGCTGATGATCGGTAACCTAATGGGGTTCAGTGCTGAGGTACCGGAGTACTCCCATTAGTACTTCCCATGAGAGAGAGGGGCAGAAGGCACCAACGGCAGTGGGCACTCTTCACGGGATCTTGGTTCCATCCCCTCCCTCTCCTCTTGCACCTCATGGTCTGCTGCAGCCTTTATAATCTGCGAACTGCAGAGCTCTGTTTAACCCTGATGGATGATCCAATTGCAAAGCTCTCACCGTGAGTGAAAATTTTCAGTGTGAAATTTATGGGCCAAGAAGCGACAGATTGCAAACTCATTTAAATCTGCAGTGCTGCGTTTATTTTCTCTCTGCAGATCAAAACATGTCACAGTTTCAAAGCAAGGGAAGCTGTTCTTGCAGATAACAGTGTAGTCTGGGCATGATGGTAATTTATTTAAAGCATTTTTGCATGATCCTCTGAGTCTCTACATCTCAATTGCTTTGGTGGAGAGGGCAAGAGGACAGATAAGAGCGACCAGGCGAGAGTTGCACAAGATCCTGGTGAGGGGGTGATAGGCTCTGCAGCACAGGGGGAGGCTTTCAGTACGTCTTGTCCCAGAGTCCTGTGGCGCAATCCCTGCTCTTTCCCTGTGTCCCAGCGTATTCCAGATCTTGGGACTGATGTAGCACAGATAGGGTGGTTCTGCCTGTTCATAGCAATGCATTGTAGCCCGTTGACCTTGTGCAAGCCATCACACCCACCTGGTATAAACTGTCCTTGCCAGGGGTGGAGTTCTAAATGTTTAGGTGCCGTAGCTCATCAAATGCAGCAACAAAGAGATGCTGGAGTGACACTCTGGTGAGCTCCGGCAGCACTGCCCCTGTGGTCCTTGCCCCAGGTGTATTGAAGCATCAATTTTTCTAACAGTGGTTCCAGTCTTTCAGCACCTATGGTATTTGGTGCCTGGGAGGATTCATCTGCATTGGATTAGAAAGCACTCGTGACCATAAAGCGGTCTGTTGTAAAACTCAGTTCGCCAGTGTCCAGAAACACAAAAATCTGCAAATGCTGGAATCCTGAGCACATAAAGAGAAGCAGAAGGACTCAGCAGGTCAAGTAGCATCCATGGAGAGAAATGGCCAATCACCAATGTCTTCTGGGGGTAAGGTCCACCCCATTGACCATGTCTGGCCTGTATGCAAGTCCAGTTATACTCCTTTGTAGCCAGAGTTGGCTTTGAGAAGTGACTCAGTGAACCCATGTTAATCAAAGCAGCAAACTCAACAGCTTCTCAGAGGGACCCTGCCACATGTTGCGGGAGTTTTTGCTACTTTTTAATTTTTAAATTTAAACTTTAAAACCATGCACAGAGTAAGTGTTATTGTTGAGTATAATGGAGTCTTTCCGTGGTCAAAAGCAGTGTCTCTCTTTAATTATGGGCTAAGGGCTTTGGGTACACAAATCCCATATGGGAAAAAAACCCATAAAATTCTGGTAAGTGGAGCAGAATCTTGGAGAGAAACTTTTACAAAAGTCATAGAGTTGTACAGCACCAATAAACCCTTCAGCCCAGCTCCTCCATGCTGGCCAAGTGGAACTCTGGGCTATTCTCACATGCCTGCATTTGATCCCTAGCCTTCTGAGCCCTGCCTATCCATAGATCTGTCATTTCTTTTTAGTAGCTCTCTCGAGGTTAGTACAACATCATGGGCAAAGTATTCTACTGTAATTCTCTGTTCTTGGCCTAAGTGTTAACCCTGTCACTTTTGTCACAGACGATCCCTGAGTATGGGGCATATTTCATGTGTCCAGTGTCTGCAGAATTTTGCTGATGGGTCGAGATTTGATCTCTGTTGTGTTGTCAGACACTATAATTCTGTCTTTATCAAGGTGGTCCCAGCCCGAAATGTTGGCATGACCATTTCTACCCATGGATGCTGCTGAGTTCCTCTAGGAGCTCAAGATTCTGGCATTTGCTGTTTTGTGTTTCATTGCAGTTAATTCTGCTGTCTTGCAGCATCGCTGTCAGACAAGAATTCTCCTTCGAGTTGCTTCCCAGTGACACCTGCTGGTGAGAGCCTGAACTCTGTCCAAGAAGAGGAGGAAATGACTGGCTATGAGCATGATGTCAGCCCCAGTGCCTTCACACAGCAGCATCACTTTGGCAAAAGAAGGCAGAAACTCAAGGATAACATCCCGCCAACAAGCTGTGTTAACTGCAGAATCTGGAAGTGCTGTTTTTCTACCAACCTCTACCCCTTCCTGAAATGGATCAGGACAGATGATCCTTTCTGGTTTTGTTGAATGCCCGTGTGCAGGGTGGCTCTCGTTAATCCCTCCCCCCCCCCCCCCCCCCCCTTAACATTTCCCATCATGACATAATTTCTTTTGGTCCTTACTGTAAAGACCTCAAACGATGGGTTTAGTCACAATCAAGTTTGGCAGCAAGAGTAAATGTTTTATTTTACTTTTCCATACACTGGCTGAATATTGCTATACTACTGTAACTTTAAAGTGTACTAATTCTGTATGAATGTTGCCTGTTTCGTGAGGGTGTGAGTGTCAGTTGTGTATGAGTGAGGTCATTAACACCTGCAAGTCATTGGTCTCCTTTGAAGCTCATTGAAAAGCCTTAAGTCTTTGTTCTCTCTGGCTCTCTGAAAATGAGCAAGTTCGGTTTGGAAACGGAAAGCCAGCATTATTTTCAGCACCCATCTGCTGTTGGCTAATGCTTTTGGTTAACAGTTGAGTCGTGCCTAAATGATTCTCTTAAGGAAAACAGGACAAACTGCTTTTACTAATGATTTTTTTCTCACTCCGCGGTTCAGGGCTATAATCGCTTCATACCCCATCTTTTCCCCCCTCTCCTCAGTCCTTGACACTTCAAAGCTTCACTGATGGTGAGTAGATGTGTGACAAATGTATTTGAGATCAGATCCCCATGATGAGCTTGGGAAACTGTGTCATGAGCCGCTGGACAAACCTGGATTGAATGTGGTGCCTTTTTATATGCACACCTGATGATGTATTCCTCTCAGCTCCCTCCTTCATCCCCCTTGAGTCACTTCACCATTGAGCTTCTCTCCCTCATGCCAGTGAGGGTAAATAACCTATTCCAACCTGAAATTAATCTTATAAATATTAAATTGTATTGAAAAAACATTGACATGATGTCCCACTGTGGTTCTAGCAATGCTCTATAAGAATTGCTAACAGACCTTCCAAGCTCCTGTTCTTGTGTCTTTGGTTGGAACCAAAGCTGGCAGGGCTCCGTGTGTAAGTACTCCCCAAGTTTGCCTCTCACCCACAATACTTCAATTGGCCAGATTGCAATAACTGTGATTTCAATCATCGAACTTCATTAGCACTTCTGACAGTATAATTCCTTTTGTAACCCAGTTGATGTACAAAACAAAGTTGCTGGGTTGTCTTTTCGGCTGAAAAACATTTTCTGATTATTGGAATTACCAGCAATGGGATCTAGATTTCAGTAAATTCCAATTTAAAACTTTATTTCACTTCTCAAGCACAATCACTGGTTCTACCTTCCCATTTCTGACCGTGTATGTTGAGCTGTGTTACAGGTGAAGCACTAGTGTACACCAGTCTTGTTACTGTTGGAGGCATTAGGCTAGCAAGTTGGATATAGTTCTGAGCAGCTTTTCCTTCCTGAGCTGTAAGTGACGTTGAACACTGAAGACCTCGTGTCTGCATTAAAATAACTTTGGGACTAAAAAAAAAATCAGAACTCTTTTGGCAAATAGTCTGTGTAATATTCACTGGGGAGCCCTTAAAGGGAGTGCCTCATTGCATCCCAAGCAAGAGCGAGATTTCACAGCTAGTACCTTGCTGCTTTCATAGTTGAACCTAGTCGAATACACAGATAGCTAATAATGACTACTGTGGTTTAAATGTATGGCTGTCCTGTAGAAATCAAATTTATTCCAGGCTTAAATGTTTTTTGTATCCTAGCAATTCCCACAACCCACATGACTGCAGTTCTATGAAATAATTAGAATTATTTTTGACGAGGGCTATTTAGGAATGGGTTTAAAACTAATCCGATCCAATCCCTGACCTGTGGTGTCAACTGAGGGACATCATGAGGATCTATGAATCAGCAAGTCCTGCTTCGTGTTCCCAAAATGCCTCATTCAGCAACAACTTTGCCAGAAGGTTTTAATTGTTTCTGTATGGAAATCTGCAACAATTCCTCGCTGTATTGCCACGAAGAATTTTAAAACCAGTAATGCTGAAAGCAAGACATTGACAGCTTTATCTGTGAGTCTGAGAGCAAGACATCTACAGCTTTACAGATCTATTTGTGTGAGAAAAGTGAGTAATGCGTTTTCAGAGTTGATGGTAATGTACTGCATGAATAGTGAAATGTTATGGAGTGTGATTCCACTCCACTCCATGTTATGGAGTGTGATTCCACTCCACTGCGTGCCAGGATGATTCCACTCCATGTTATGGAGAGTGATTGCACTCCATTGTGTGCCAGGGTGAATTTAGGGAACATTTGAAATCGGTGCTAGCTGTTTGTCGGCCTCCTATTGGCCAAGGCAGTGATCTGGGTGATTTGAAGTGGTTCAATATTTAATTTGTTTCTGTTTTCTCTCCTGTGGGCTCTGGGTTTCAATATCTGGCGGTAACAATGCTAAAAGGCCTATCCCTGTTCTGATATCTGAGAAGCTTTGCAGTGTGTGATTTTTACCAGCTTTGTGCTCATTCCAGATGAACACCAGTATTTCTTTTCTCTGCCCTTCATGTGGAACAGGTGGCTCCATGGGGCCAGATTTTTAATGTATTAGCTGCAATTGTCCGCTATGATGTTCCTTCTAAACAAGATGAGCTGCTTTTTTATGTGCTACGGGTAAAGGATCCTTCTGCAGTCGAGGTGGACAATGGAAATGCTGATTAAACACTGTACTCTAAAGAACTTAGAGACGAGGGCTTGTGCAGGTTGATGATGGATGTTTTTGATAGAGTCTGAATTTGTTAAGACTGGGGATGAAAACCTACAGAGTCATTTTCTAATCATCCTCCCCAACAGAACTTTACACGAGAACTTAGGCTCCCCTTTCAATGGTGAAGCGTGGATGTGCGTGTGTGGAGGCGGGGGCACTGCCTCCCCAGCGACCCCTCGCCCTCACAACATGAGGCTTGCCCTGACAGGACATTGAAAATTTTGGGGGGTGGCTGTGGATCAGCCGTGTTCCTTGGAGCATTGGCCTGGGTGCGCCCAGCTCGGGACGGCATGGGATGTCCGATTCAGAAGTTAAATAGCCTGAAAGTGCAGCTTTATCCGTCAGGTTTGGAGACTT
Organism: Narcine bancroftii; assembly: GCF_036971445.1. Classification (NCBI taxonomy): domain Eukaryota; kingdom Metazoa; phylum Chordata; class Chondrichthyes; order Torpediniformes; family Narcinidae; genus Narcine; species Narcine bancroftii. The sequence continues at coordinate 2,531,699 of NC_091482.1, read as the reverse complement.
TCAACCCGTGGGTGGGGGTGGGGGGGGAGAGAAAGTTGCTTCCTCCAGCGGGAGTATTTGTAAAACATTCATCCTGCTCTTGGTAGGGAGTGTCCCGAACTGGGAAGGAACGATCAAAGATACTTCTCCAGGCCAGAATAAAACAATGTCTGGTTCAGGCAGGATCTGTGTGGTTTTGATGAACGAAATGTGATAACTTATTTTTAATTTAAAGAGAATCGAGGGTTTTTAAAGAAAACAATTTTCCTTCCATGCAGGGAAAGCTGCACTGATTTTGGAGGCGGCTTTCGGAAGCTGAGCAGGAGGAAGGAGGGACGTGATGTATAATTGGAGGTTTCTGTTTTGATGAAGAATAAAATATTGCACATCTGAACTGTGGATTTTGATGCCGAGCCCCTGCGAGGAAGCGCCCTGTGGATTGGACCCTGCTGGGAGGGGATCCAGGTCAACCCCGCCCAAGGTTCCCAGCTCATTCGTTCCATCCCAAGTGCCAGAAACCAGATTTGGGCGGAGATGAGCGTGAACCAAATGGTGCCGAGTCTCTCAAAAGTATCCAGACGGGCGCGGGGGGAGATAGGAAATAATCGTGCGTGTCCTTGAACTGGGAACATCAGATGAGCAGAGGGAGAGAGGAACTCGTGGTATTTTGAGCCTCTAGAACAGATTCTGGAGCCAACAGAGGGCAGGGCTATTCGAAACGATGGGAGATGAGACAAAGGCTGAATGAATTCTATTGCGGCATGAGACCCACCATCATAATGTTGGCTGAATTTTACACTCGGTCTGAGGAAAGGAATGGCTCTTCCACAAATATCTCAAACTTGAATAATGCAGCTGGCAGTGCATGTTAAAATGAACTGGGGGCCAGGGGGGGGGGGGGGGTTTCATTGAGGAAATCAAGAAACAGACCCTCGAGTTTCTTTCAGATGGTGTCCTCCTTTCAAAGGAGACCACGCTTCATGTTCATAATCAGGAGATTGAATTTTTAAAAACCCAAAAAAGAGTTTGGGATAAAGTTAACCAGAAATATTAAAGACACAAACTTCTCTAACTATTTTGGTAATTAGTTGAGGTTTCATCCCAATCAAAAATACGGTTCAGCAGGGTTTTCCTCTTTGAAGGTGTGCCAGCTGCCTTTTCTGTATTGCTGTTCATCATTTACATGAATGATTTGGATGAGTAAATTGGGTGAGTAAATAGGGGGAGTTGTGGATAGTGAGGGTGGTTTTCGGGGACTGCAGAAGGATTTGGATCGCTGAGAAGAGTGGGCTGAAAGATGGTAGATGGAGTTTAGTGTGAGGTGCTTCATTTAGGGAAGAATAATCAAAACCGGGCGTATACAGTTAAGGAGAGGAACAGAGATCTTGGAATAACGTTCTTTGAAAGATTCTCATGTAGATAGGGTGGAGAAGAGGGCCTCTATAAATCAGAATATAGGAGCTGGGAGGTGATGTTAAGACTGTTCAAGGCATTGGTGAGGCCAAGTTGGAATATTGTGTGCCGTTCTGGACCCCAAATTATAGGAAGGATATCAATAAGATAGAGAGGGTGCAGAGAAGATTGACTAAAATGTTGCCGAGATTGCAGTATCTAGAATACAAAGAAAGATTGAATAGGCTGGGTGTTTATTCATTGGAGCGTAGAAAGTTGAGGGGGGATTTGATAGAGGTATTTAAAATTATGAGGGGGTTAGGTAGAGTAGATGTGAATAGGCTCTTCCCCTTGAGGGTAGGGGAGGTTGGAACAAGGAGTTAGGGGGCAAAAGTTTATAAGTAACATGAAGGGAAACCTCTTCACTCAGAGTGGTGACAGAGTGGAATGACCTTCCGGAAGAGGTGGTTGCAGCAGGGTCAATTTTGTCGTTTAAGAGAAAGTTGGATGAGTCCATGGATGTGAGGGTTACGGACAGGGAGCAGGTAGGTGGAACAAGTGAAGTTCTCTTAAATCGGTGCGGACGAGAGGGGCCAATATGGCCTGTTTCCATACTGATATAAAACAGAAATGTAATATTACATTAAATTGCCTTTAGTCTGCCAGAAGTCAAAGGTTCACCATTAGCATTGCCTAGCACCCCTTACAGTCAGAGAAAATAAGGCAAGAGAGTCCTTTCAGTCACCGAGTGTCCATGGATTTGCTTCTGCAGCCTCTAGAGCATCACCAGTTCAGTTCAAACCATCCAGATCCAAACCTCTGACATGATGAGGAAGCCTTCAGCGCCCATGGCCCTTCGGGAGTCCTTGCCCTCTGAACTCTCACGAATCGTGGTTCCGATACCTGGTTCTTGTGAGCCAGTCCCCTGCAGCCCGATGGGAGTCGTTTTGACCTCGGGTCGCCAGCAGCCCATCGTCTGTGTGGGATACTGGCTTGCAAGTTGGCCAGTGTCTGTAGATTTTCCTGTTTACCTCACTCTGGTCAGTGGTTTTGTTATAGGAAGACCGTGGAAGACGAGAGAATGTTACTGATACGATGAACAAGCAATATGTAAAACAAGTTCTAAAGCTGAAGGAAACAGCAAGCGAGACCGTCAGGTATGTCTTTACCTGGTTTTGGAGAATGAATGAACTGGGAAGCACAGGATTGGAAATGCAGATTACTAGGGCACACGCTGTTAACGGTTTATCTCCACATCAATTATGGGAAAGGCACTTGCAACTGAACGAGAAGCGGGACTGAACTACAGGGAGAGGCTTTATACCTTGGAGTGCAGGAAGATGGTGAGTGATCTCAGAGAGGTGTACAAAATTATGACAGGAATCTTTGGCCTAGAGTAGGGGACATGGGTTTCACAGGAGGCAGGAGAAGCTGAGGGGTAACTTTTTACACACAAGAGTGGTGGGTGTGTGGAATGGGATGCCGGAGGAAGTGGTTGAGGAGGGACTGTTGCAATGTTTAAACAAAAAAAATTGGACAGGTATGGGCCAAATGCAGCCAGATGGGATTCGAGTCAGCATGGGCAAGATGGACTGAAAGGCTTATTTCCACACTTATTCTGTCTCTGACTCTATTCAGGGCAAAGAAAGATTTTTGTTTACATGACTAAATTGATTCTTGAATCTAGGGTACAATGCACAATTTAGGTTGACTTGTTTAATCATGTAAATATGTTGGAGGTGGTTCAGAATTTACTGGAATGTGGGCTGTGTCATGAGAAAATGTGCTAAGCTCGTTTCCATGGGAGCTTTCAAGGGTGAGGGATCTGGAGAAGTTGTGACATGATTCCTATGATGGTAAATTCTAAAACTAGGAGGTCAATATTTAAAAATAAAAGACTATGGAGACGAGACACAAATCTTTTGCTCAGAGGGTGAAGTCCTTCATTCTTCATAGTGCAATGGGGATGGACTTTGAATGTGAAAGTGTTAGGTTCTCAAAAAGGAATGAAAGTTAGGGTCACCGTCAGATCAGACACAAACTGATCATTGTATGGTGAACAGTCACTGTTTCTTCGAGCAGGGATCTCAAAAGTAAGAGGGCAGAGGTCAGATCAACCATTCTCACCCATTTTTTTGACTATAGCCCTGTTAGGACTGCTCATAGTTTATGGGCCCCCTACCCCGTGAAGCAGTCAAATTTAGTTGGTTTCTTCCAAACTTCTCTCCTCGTCTAATTTCCGTTAAGTGGCAACTCTGTCTTCCTTACGGTAGACAAAGTTAAAGAATTTCATGTTACATTATAAATGTAGTATTGTGCAATAATGAACCTTTACCAGCCACATTAAAAAACAGATTTAAATATTTTCAGATTTCAGTCATGGTCCCTCTTCAATATGCAGAAGTGCTGGGGGTGAGGAGGGGTTGTGTATGGCCCTCATTGAGTGTGGCTGGGTTAGAGGAAATGTTTTGAGGAGTTGATTCTCAGAGGTGGAGGAGGAATCCGATGTGATCACTGCATTTCAGAAGCATTTAGGCAGATGTTCGAATAGGTGAGGCATAGAGGAAATATGGATCTAATGCAACCAAATGCAAAGGTTCAGCATGAATGTAATGGCCAGAAGGCCCAGTTTCTGTGCCAGCTGACTCTATATCACTGGGATTAGGACTAAACTAGAAGGGGTTCCCTGGTGTTGTAGAGTCTGGAGTCTAGGGCATTGGTTGTGTCCTTTAGAACGGTGATTTTGTTTGGTGTCTTGGTTTGAAATATGTGGATCTATCTACCCATCATCTTCACTCCTCAGTCCCACTATCACCTACCAGCCCCTTTCTCAACCCTCCCCCTCTCTTTTATACCTGTTATCTACCCCGTCCATCCAACCACAGATGCTGTTTCATCTGCTGTTCAATCCAAATATTACCTGCTGCCTTTTTAAAGTTTAAATGTATCTGTTTCCAGTGGTGACCTGAAATACAAGGTAAAAAGCCTCTTCCAACAAATAGCAGCTAAATGAAGCAAGTGTTCCTTGGTACAAAATTAGCTGGAGTTGGTCAGGGCGCTGGCAGAACAATCCAAAACCTCAAAGAAATGGGGCATGAGAAGGCCTTGGTATGCAGAATCAAGGAGAACCCCAAGGTGTCCTGTGTGTATGTGAAAAACAAAAGGATAAGGGAGGCAACATGTGCCTGGAGGCACAGGGCGTTGGAGAGGCTTTAAATGAATACTTTGTGATCGTATTCTCAAAAGGATCTTGTGCTGGACAATGTGGAGATTAAGGAAGTGTTGGATCTTAAAAACATCAAGATGGATAAGTCCCTGGGACAAGATGCAGTATACCCCAGGATGTTGAGGGAAGTGAGAGGAGATAGCTGGGGCAGTAGCTATGATCTTTGAATCCTCTGGCTTCAGGGAAGATGATGGAGGATTGGAGAATGGTAAAAGTAGTCCCCTTGTTTAAAACTAATAGGGAGAATCCTTGGAAGTATAGACCTGTAAGTCTTACGTCAGTGGTGTGTAAACTAATGGAGAGGATTCTTAAGGACATTTGGAGAAATACAGACTACTCAAGGACAGTCAGCCTGGCTTTGTGAAGGGAGGTCGTGCCTCACGAGTCGAATTGAGTTTTTTGAGGAGGTAACAAAAGGAATTGAGGGCAGGGCGGTAGATATGGTCAACATGGATTTGACAAAGTCCTCCACGAGACTCATCCAGAAAGACATGAATCATGGGTTTAGTGTAAAATTGACTGTGTGTATAAAAAAAATTGGCTTGTATAAAGAAAGCAAAAAATAGTAGTGAAAGGAAAAGTATTCTGCCTGGAGGTCAGGAACCAGTGAAGGGCTGCAGGGATCTGTTCTGGGACCCTGCTCTTTGCAATCTTTATAAATAACCTGGATAAAGAGGTAAGTTTGCAGGTGACATGAAGGTTGGAGGAGTTGTGGACGGAGCTGAAGGTTGTCAAAGATTATGAAATATAGAAAGGATGCAGAGTTGGGCAGAAAAGTGGCAGACGGAGTTCAATCTGGATAAGTGTGAGGTGATGTATTTTGGAAGGCTGAGTACAGGGTTAATAGTTGATTACTTAAAAAGAGTGTGGATGGATCTTGGGGTTCAAATCTAAACATCCCTTAAGGTCACCGCACAAGTTGATAGGATAGTTAAGGCCTAAGATGCTGGGATTCATTAATGGGGGACTGCATTCAGGAGTAGAGAGAGAGGTGTTACCACACTTGAAGTATTGTGTTCAGATCTGGTCACCTCATTACAGGAAGGAAGTGAAAGCTGTGGAGAGGGTTGTGATAGCACAGATTCTATCACCAATGTATATGTACATATGTACAGATTGTAGTGTAGGATGACTGTGATTGGCTGAGAGTGTAGCACCACCTACTGGCAGGTCTTAAAGGATTGCTCCTAGCCAGACCAGGTCATTCTGAACTGGTCGACTGACCTACTTGTGATGTGCTCCAGTCTTTTAGTTAATAAAAGCCTTGGTTTGAATCAACAAGTCTTTGGTTCTTTCGATGCGCATTACAAGGGTGCAGAAGAGATTTACCAGGATGTTGCCTGGATTGGAAAATAAGTCTTGCAAGGCAAGGTTAACAGGGCTGGGATTTTTCTCTTTGGAGCGTAGAAGGTTGAGAGGACACTTGATAGCGGTCTATAAATTACGAGGCACCTGTCCTAGGGCAGGATCAGCAAACGACAGAGGACTTGTGTACCAAGTTGTGGGTGCCTGGAGAGCCTTGCTGGGAATGGTGGCGGAAGCTGAAATATTGGGGGCATTTAAGTGACTCGTGGATGGAAGTAAAATAGAAGGATTTTGGTTTGGGAGGGTTTAGTACTTGCTTTTTGGGGAAGGAAAAAAATGGGTCAGCACAACATCAAGGGCTGAAGGGCCTATACTGTGCTGTATTGTTCTGTTCCTTTTGACACCCTGAACAAATGATATGGCATCTGACTTTCAGTATTACCTTGGTGTCTAAGGCTGAAGGATTCCCATTGGCTGCTTGCAACATCCAGTCGAAGGATTCACACAGGCTGTGGGTTGCTGCCGACTAGCTCATGGAAACCAGGTATTGGAACTGGGATTCAGGAGGGTGCTGAAGGCAGGAATGGCTCCTGAAGGGCCTGGGGGCCTGGAGGTTTCCTCATCGTATCAGATGTCTGGATCTTGAGCTCAGATTGCCAATGGAGTGAACAGAAGTCTGTGAGGCTGCAGGAGTGTAGGAGGCGAATCCACGGACACAAAGTGCCTCTGCCTCTCTCATTATTTGGGGGACCAGGCAATGCTAATGACGACCCTTTGCAAGCTGACGTATTTTTTTTGTCTCATTGCATGACAATAAAGGGATTTTGAACCGATTTAAATCCTTGAAATGGGGCTTGTCAAAACTTGACGTAGTTAGTAACTGAGACTGCATCGACAAACTAAATCAACGTGTCTCCACTGGGTCTGTCATCGCCCACTTCCTGGCATTCCACAGCTTCTAAATTCGGGGGTTCACATTGCTCTGTCATTGCATCCATTTCTCGTCGGTGTGCATTCCTGAACATGTGCCTTCTCACTCTATGTTTCGCGGTGGACTGCACATTCCATCTTTTCCTCATCCAGAATCCTTTCTTCTGAGCTCGTTCACCTGGTGGTAACAAACTGCTATCTGCTTCATCTGTGCTTCTCTCAGTGGAATCTTCTGCAACACAAACAATTTAATATTTTTGTCTCTGATAAGCTGACACTTGTCAATACAGTGCAGGTAATTTTAACATCTGAGAATAGCTGAAAGCAGAAACAGATCTTTGGAATAGAACCATGAACATTACAGCCCTGAAAAGAGGCCCTTCTAGTCTGCTTAAATATTACTCACCCAGTCCATACCCCTCCCATCCAGGCACCTGTCCAAATGTTTAATCACTTCATCTGGCACCCCCACCACTCTGCATGAAAAAATGTCCCTCTAATATTCCCCCTAAACATCTCCCTTTAACCCATGTCCTCTGCTTTGTATCTCACGAAACCAAATACCAAGTCACACAAGGAGATCACATTTGTGTGGTTAAGATTGATTGCATACGACTCCTGTGGTAGCAAGTTCGAGACTTTTTTAAAAAAAAGACTTTCCTTCAACACTCCTTCCTATCACCTTAAAACTGTGCCCTCTTGTTTGTGACACCCCTCCATGGGGATAAGGATTCTGACATCTACCCTCTGTCGGTCACCTCTCCGCCTCCTTCACTCCAGGGCCAGCCTATCCCCTTCCCTGTTCTTTTCACCCAAAAATCTATAGATTGTTTAACTCTCTGAAAGAAAGCAATGACCTTTACAACTTAACATTGACAGTGCTTCCACTGTCCTGTCACCATGTGACTGAGATCCACCTTGACATCATTAATTTTTGTCATTTAATTCTGCATGCAGTGGGATTGTTTTCTCTCCTACCTTCTTCCTCTTCGCCTGGGTCTTCGTGGATGCGAGCTACACTTGTGCTCCACTTGGTCCAGTTCACTTCATTGATCCTGGTATGAGAAATAGTGAGTTTGAAATACAATCTCTTGATACCCATTTGAAGTGCAAAGAATGGAAGTGGACAGTGACCGAAAGCTCAGTGTGGCCTGTTCCCTATAGTCCACAACCTTCCAAAAAATTATCTAACTACTCCTTAAATCACTCCCAATGATTTGACCTCCACTGAGGAATTGTGTAAAAGAGCAAGAGGAATTGGGACATGCCTAAACTTTTCAGTCTTAAACTGCCTGATAACAAGGTTGCAAGTTAAACCTATGCCTCGTGATTTTGTAAACTGCTGAGGATCCGCTCGAGGTTCTTTCCCTTCAGGGGAACTAGTCCCGACCTGTCCAGCTCTTCTGATTTGGTTGAGTTTATCCTGCGTGCCAGGACCATGTCGCATTAATTCAGGCATGTGGAGAAAATTGCTGGAAACTCCTGATGCGACCCTTACGGTGCTATGTAGACTGTGGAAAGGATTTGGAGAGTTAAAGAAATTCACTGCACCTTCAGTGTCATTGAGTGGTAAAGCACAGAGACTAGCCATTTTCGCCCACGAAATCCAGCCTACCTTTTTGACCTGTCCATTAAATATGTATACTTATCTGCCTTGCTTATTTAAGTACCTATCCTAAATGCCTTTTAAATTCAGTGATTGCATACGACTCCTGTGGTAGCAAGTTCGAGACTTTTTTTTAAAAAAGAGTTTCCTTCAACACTCTTTCCTATCACCTTAAAACTGTGCCCTCTTGTTTGTGACACCCCTCCATGGGGATAAGGATTCTGACATCTACCCTCTGTCGGTCACCTCTCTGCCTCCTTCACTCCAGGGCCAGCCTATCCAATTTTACCCCACAAACCTTCCAATCCCTGCAACATCCTGGTGAATTTCTTCTGCAATCTCTCTTACGCAACTCTATCCTTCCTGTTGTGGGGCAACCTAAATTTCAAAATGATACTCCAAGTGCGAGCCAACTGGTCTGGTGTAGGTGGGAGAACTGGGAGTGTCAATTGACATGTTAGAGAGATTACAGAGAAATAATTCCTGAGACTGCTTTGTTAACTGCATTATAATATCCCAACTATTCCTACGATGACCACGTGTCTTACGCTTCAACCCCACATTATCTGTCTTCCAGTGAACTATAGACCCAATGGGTCACTGTTCACCAACATTTCTTAGTGCCCTGCAATTTACCATTTATATTCAACCTTAACCCCACACATGGAGATAAATTCCATCTGGCAAAGCTCCACCCAACCATCCACTGGTCCATATCCTGCTGTAGCCTTAGACAACACCAGCAAATTTTGTCAACCACAGGGTTACTAATCGTACCTCCTACTTGTGTCCAAGTCATTAATGGTGTCCAAGTCATTAACAGTGGGGCCCCAGGACTATTAATAAGACATAGGAGCAGAAATAGGGCATTCAGCCCATCGACTCTGTCCCACCATTTAACCACGACCTGGTCCATTTTCTCACTCAGCCCCACTGCCCCCCCTTCTCCCCATATCCTTTAATGTTTTGGCTAATCAGGAAACTATCAATCTCTGCCTTAAATACACCCAATGACCCAGCCCCCACAACTGCCATGAGGCTAAAGAAATTCCTCCTTATCTCTGTTCTAAGCAGACACCCTTCAATCCTGAAGATGTGCTCTCTTGTCCTAGAGACCTAAACTATCTCTCCATGGAGAAACAGTGGCATACCTTCAGTACACTACTGGTCACAGACTTCTGATGAGAAAAGAATCACCACTCTCTGCCACCAATCACTGATCCAATTTTAGATCCATTAGGTCAGCTCATGTTCGATCCTGTGTGTCTTCACCTTTTGGACCAACTACCACATAATAAACACTTCACAAATGTCTGTGACTCCCTCATCCACTCATCCCTTCCCACCAATCGCCCCCCTCGGCACCTTCCCTGTCGCCGCAGGAAGTGTCGCACCTCCTCCCTCACCACCATTCAGGGCACCAAACACTCCTTTCCACACTTCACTTGTGTATCCGAGGGACTGATCTACTAAGTCTGGTGCTCCCGTTGTGGCCTCTCTATATCAAAGAGACTGGGCAGAGTCTGGGAGCTCACTTCGCTGAGCACCTTCACTCTGTCCACTTCAGTGAAAGGGATCTCCCAGTGGCCAACCACTTCAATTCCCTGCCCCAACTTGATTTTCCGCCCGGGCACTCTTTAACCAGACGGCATTAACATCGACTTCTCCAGTTTCTGCTAACCCACTCCCCATTCTTCCTCGCTTCTCTTCATCTTCTTACCTCTGGCTCTCGATCCCTTTTCTCTCCATTAACAGAGCCATTCCCCCTCCCCGGCTTGCTGGTGCACAGTTCCTCCCTTTATCCACCAATTACCCCCTGCCCCTCCCCCAACACCGTTTTTTGTTTGGGTACCTGCCTAATTTTTAAAAAATACCTTGATGAAGGACTCACGCCTGGAATGTTGGTGATGTATCTTTATCTTTGCTACATAAAGTCCACTGACCAGCTGAGTTTCTCCAGCATCGTGTTCTTACTGTCATGGAATAAAATCTATCTTAAGGGGTAAGGTTAGATTGTGGGGGTTTAGGTATTAGTTTACATTCCTCAAGAGACATTAACATTTCACAAAAGACATCTCATTTAAAATATAAAAGCTAAATAGACTCCATGTCTGGCACTATCTTTACGAAACCATGAAGAATGCCTGTGAAACAAGTAGGTGTTGTAGAATTGAAATGGACTATTGTCTTGAAAGGATAACATTTGAAGAGATGACCAGGCTCAGAAACTGAATGATCTTTTATTGCTAAACTAGTACCAGCCATCTAAATTTCTGGTTGAAGTCTGCTGCTCTAAGAGGGAGGGAGTATGTGGGTTTTACTGCAGCAAGTTCATGGTGAAGGCTGCAAAATTGGGAGACTTGGTAAAGACCCATTTGAAGACTGGTTTTGAGTTCTGAGTTCAGCCTATTCTAAACCCTTGTAGTCAATTTCAAGAGGATGTGGCTGGTTATTTCTCCTGAAATAAGGGAAAAAGAAGAACTCTTTGTGGTATCCTAGAAGAAGAGGTTATTTTTTGGAAAAACCATGAGGGGGAAAGTTTATTTGGCAAGACACTGAAGTGGGTGAATGAAGGCGATCAGTTTGTGTGTGTCCAACAAACAACAAATACCTCTCTCTGAAATGAATAAGAACTTTCCTTTGCAGTAACAATTAAAGCACCAAAGCCTGGGGAAGATCATCAATGTTTCATTCTGATTGCAGTGAACTTGGAAAAGTGAATGATTGGACAGTGAAACAAAGAACGTTCCTGAACACATACACATTACGTACACATGCGCTTAGAATTAGAAGGGGGTTAAGTTAATAGTAATGTTAAAGATTGATATTATTATGCATGAAGAAAATTAAAAACATTTTTGTTTAAGTAACCATTGTCTTGGTGAATTTCTGTTGCTACTGGGTTTTGGAATCTTCTGGGCTCATAACATTACAAAGCTAGCACCCATATGTGTTAGGCATGTGGAAATGTGAGACTGCTGGAGGTCTCAGTTTCAAACAATGTTTCAGGCTTGAGCCTTTCAACAAGGTATGAGCAAAATGTAGGCAGGCATCCAAGTTTGGGCATCTGCCTACATTTGGCACATATCTTGATGAAGGGCTCAAGGGCTGAATTGTTAGTTCTGTATCTTTATCTTTGCTCTATAAAGGACACTGTTTGACCTGCTGAGTTTCTCCAGGATTGTGCTTTTATTTCAATCACAGAGTCTGCAGACTTTTGAGTTTTATTCCACATAGACATTGTCTTCTTGGCTACCTTCTCAAAAAGTTCAATCAAATTAGTGAGGCATTGCTGAGTGATGTGTTGCGACCTGATAATATTTCATTGCTGACTAAGATAATGTGCAAATTTCCTCCTATCAAGGACCCCTGACCCAGGCCATGCCCTCTGCTACCATCGGGAAAAAGGTACAGGAGCCTAAAGACGAGCACTGAACAGCACAAGAACAGCTTGTTCCCCACTGCTATCAGATTCCTGAATGATCAATGAACCACAGTCACTGCCTTACTTTTCGTCCACTAGTATTGTTATTTCTTTATAGTAATGTTGTAAGATGGTGATAGTATAAACATTTGTACTATGGAATTTCTTAACAATAAATTCTATTCTAATTCTGAAGTTACTTGAAGTAGCTCAAGCTTGAGAGAGAATGATTCCCAGTGTTACCTGATGTATCTTTTGCCGTGGAGCTCGATTCCCATTTGAAATTTGTCCTTCAGAAACTTTGGCAAATATTTCTCCAAATTCAGAATGGTTCTCGCTCGCTTGAGAGAAAAGAACAAAGCAATACAATTACAGGTTTTCCCCCACTATCTGAAAGTAGAGCATTCCTATGAAACCTTTCATAAACCATTAATTTAGATGGGAAAATCCCAGACCCAAAAAATAACCCACCAAATAACACACAAAACCTAAAACAACACTAACATATAGTAAAAAGCAGGAATAATATGATAAATACATAGCCTGTATAAAGTAGAAATAATGCATGGACAGTGTGGTTTCAATTCCCAGAATTGGGAAGATGGTTCGCTGCAAAACAAACGCTGAACACTATTTTCACTTTTCACCTTTTGTCGTACAAGTGAACATCCTTTGGATTTCTTTTGGTGAGCGAAAACAGGGACTAATGTATGTCCTTCATAAAAGCAAAGTGGCATAAAACAAACTTTTGAAAAGCGGGGCATGCCTGTAACCTCCAACTTCCTGAATATCAAGGCTCTGTTCATTTGTTTTGAGCCTGTTTAGGTTTCAGTGTTTAAAGGGTACTCCCCTCCCAATGGGAGAAATACAGCATCAGTTTCTGCTCTGGATGTTTTCTGGTAAACCTTTCCAACACTATCTGCAATTCAAGGAACCACCAGCCTCAAATTGTGGAAAAGAAATACAGGTCCAACTTGCAATTTTTTGAAGCTACGATGGTTCAAATCCATACTTTCAATTTTGAATTCCAATCTGTTCCCGCGGTTGCGATATGCTACTCTCCAGTGATGCTGGCTCAACCACGCTCGCAGTCTGTAGCGATCACACAAACAAGTGAGCTGTTCTCGAGCATCACCAGAAGAGTGAAATTGATGACCCTGTCCTCATCATCCAGCAATTAATTTTAGTTCAATGCCTCAAACATTCTTCATGCTCAATGAGCTTTCAGCTGTGGAGGTTACTGGTTTTTCACTTCCATTATTGTCACATAATACATTTGGAATGTGACATGAAATTCTTTACCACAAAACAGAGTCGCCACTTTGTCCAGCGCCTCTCACAGAAACCCACCACACCTGCTGGGTCTCCCCTCCAAGTACTGACCCGTCCTGTGCCTAGATCAGACAGTCTCAGGTGTATTCAGACTATTTGTTTTGAATAAAGATATTCAAAATTTAATGATTAAAAATAGTAAGTATTCTTTCCAGACTTGATTTTTCGACACGATGGGTTGCCAGAAGGCAGCCCCATCGTAAGTTGAGGAGCACCTGTAGTTAAAAATATAAAAGTTTAAAATTGGCGCCTCCTACCTTTTGCAACACGCAGTCTCAAGCAACCAGCAAATTCACTTCTCCCATATCTGCCAATCCCCATCGGTGCCAGATGCTGGGGGTTTTAAAGTACCTGTTTTCTAAATCTTATGTTTTTGTCTTCTGGTCCAACTGTTGGGGGGAGAAAGGAAAACCAGGCCCAAGTCCAGCAATTCTTTTAAAAGGTACCAACACTCATGGACACTGCCTGCTCTGGTTCAGAGCGATGCAGACCTGAAGGTTGCAGTTCTCAGGCATTAACCAGGACCCTGGTTGCACTGGTGACTCTATCCCTCCCACATCAATCTCTCTTTTTCAGTCTTTCCCTGCAAATGCCAAGCCTCCCACCCCCTTCAAACATCCTTCCGGTCTTGACCAGGTTGTCAGATGCCAGCTCCTAGTTCTGCCGGCAGTGAAGTGTGAAGTCCTCACTGGTAGCTTCCCATAACTGCATCTGAAAGATCTGGTTTCCTCCCAAAATGTACAGGGCTATAGGTTTACTGGGTGTAATTGGGGAGCACAAGTTTAAATGGCTGGAATTGGCTTCAACTGTGTTGTAAATAAACTTCAGATGAGCCCAGTCTGGTTCAGTATGGGTGGTCTGCCTTATCTCCATAGCTGGCATTATTTGCCCCAAAGGTTAATTTAAAAAAAAAGACATACAGCACGGTAATAGGCCCTTTCAGCCCATGAGCCCAATTAACCTACAACCCCTGTACGTTTTGAATGGTGGGAGGAAACTGGAGAAAACTCAGACACAGGGAGAACGAACAAACTCCTTACAGCGCAGGATTCGAACTCCGCTCCTGATCACTGGTGCTGTACAGCGTTGCACTAAATGTTATGCTAAATGTGCCACCCTGTGAATTGGCCACCATGAGATTGGTTGGCACTGTGATGTTGGGGGAAGGGGGAGGGGGAGGGAAGGATGGTGGGTTTTCAGAGACAGAGGGAAGCTTCAGGAACAAACATTTCATTTCCATTCAGTGCGCAGACGTTGGGACAACCAATTGCCTCAGGTACCTGAAGTTTCCAGATGTTCTTGCTGTCTTTGGAGAGGTTCCCCACCGTGTCACCCATCAGTGCAATCAGCATGTTGAGCAGTAGGATGAAGGTCAGAACGACATACAGTACCAGGATGAAGAGGAAGAGCTCTGGGTAAAGGGCCTGGCTCTGTATTTCCAGATCCCCCAGGCCGATGGTGAGCTTGAAGAGTTCCAGCATGGCCAAGTTGAAGGAGTCAAATGAGCTACACCTTTCATTGTTGTGGCATCTCTGAATCAGAGAGGCAAGAGCTGCAGCCAGTAGAGTACACATTAATGACATACAAGGGAAGGGGAAGTTCAGACTGAGCTGCTCTGGGTTAATGTACAAGATAGTGAGACACCAAAGTCTGCAGGTGCCGTTACTAGAATAAATACACAGGAAAGCTGGAAGAACTCGGCCAGTGACTGACCGAGTTCCTCCAGCATCTCTATACTAATGTACAAGGGAAGCCATCTCCCTTTCTTGTCACTGGAGGAACAAAGCCTGCTGACACTGCTCTCCTTATTGCTTCTTTCTCTTCCACCCTGCCACCTGTACCGTGCTGTGGCTCAAGACTGAAACATCGATTGCCTTTTTCTTCCTCTGGATCCTGCGCGAGTTCGTCCAGCACTTGTGTGTGCTGCACTAGAACCCAGATGCGGATTTTACCATAGGACACAGGATCAGAAATAGGCCATTCACCCCATTGAGTCTGCCCCGCCATTTAATCATGAGCTGATCCATTTCCTCAGTCAGCCCCACTGCCCAGCCTTCTCCTCATAACCTTTGATACCCTGGCTAATCAAGAACCTGTCAATCTCTGCCTTAAATACACCCAATGACCCAGCCTCCACAAATGTCTGTGGCAACAAATTCCACAGATTCACCACCCTCTGTCTGAAGAAATTCCTCCACATCTCTGTTCTAAGTGGACACCCTTCAATCCTGAAGTGTGCCCTCTTGACCTAGTCCAGTGGTTCTCAACCTTTTTCAGTCTAAGGCTCACCTGGCCTCTGGCCTAAAATGCAGTGGCAATGTCAGAGAAATATTTTCAAGTCAAAGGCAGCTGTGTAAGAAACACATCTTCAACTAATTTAAACCATTTTGTTTAACATTTTTAAAGATCCACATAGAAACGCTGCGGCCTAGACTCTCCCACCATGGAAAGCAACCTTTTTAACATCTACTCTGTTCATGCCTTTCAACATTTGAAATGTTTCAATAAAAACAGTTCCCCCCCCCCCACCCTCTTGTTTACCCGCAGACTCTAGAACTTCTAGAGAACAGTGAGAGCTGGATGGACCCTGCAGGGCAGGCGTAGAGAGAAATGGACTGTCAACGTTTTGGGTCAAGATCCTTTTTTCAAGACTAAAGTTGGAACGGGTGACATCTGGTACTTCGGGGGGGGGGGGGGGGTGTTGGTGGTGAAATCAATGTTACCGTCTTTGAAGAACACATTCCTCTTGGACCTAACAGCTTGAACATCGACTACTTTTTCTCAAAATTTAGCTTGCCCCCCCCCCCACCTCTTTCTGCCTCCACTATCTCTGTACCTACTCCTGTTTCTGCATCCCTCTCTAACCTTCCCCTCCATCAGTGGCCTCTCCCACCTTTTGCCCAAGTTCTGGGCACTCACCAACCAGTTGGACCTCCAGTTTCTGCTAGGCCACTCCTCTATTTCCTTTCCTCCAACTCTCCACCCTTTCCCTCTCTATTCACAAAGCCATCCCCCCTCCCCCTGCTTGCTGGTGTGCTCTCCCTCCCTTATCCACTTATTACCTTCTGCCTGTACTCCCCCCCCCCACCTCACTTCCCCCCCAACCATTTTATTCAGGCACCTGGCTACAGTTTGCTCAGACCTTGACAAAGGGCTCAAGCCTGAAATGTTGGTTATGTACCTTTATCTTTGCTATACACTATGTGGGTGAAAGTCGGAAAACAGGAAAGGAGCAATCACTGTGCTGGAAGTCGTCTATAGGCCCCCAAATAGCCCTCAGGACACCAAGGAGCAGATAAGCAGGCAGATTTTGGAATGGTGGGAAATACAGGGTTGCAGTTATAAGTGATTTCAACTTCCCTAATATTGACTGGCACCTCCTGACTGCAAGAGGGATGGATGGGGCTGAATTTGTCAGGTGTGTACAAGGATTCCTGACACAGTATATGGAGTGACCGACTAGAGGAGAGGCCATACCGCATCTGGTTCTGGGGAATGAACCTGGACAGGTGGCGGACCTCTCAGTGGGGGAGCATTTTGGTGAGAGTGACCGTAACTCCCTTAGCTTCAACGTGGCTATTGGAAAAGGATAAAAACAAATTTTGAAAGAATTTCTGTGGTAATGGTATTGGAAGTGTCTGGAAAAGGTATTGTAAACGTGGGAATATATTCATTTTGATACAGTTCACTCTTCCAATCAGTGTTATTGGAAGAGTTACCCATTTATTAAAATCTTCAACTTTCTTAAGCAAGGGGAGATAGTTCAATTTATACACGGTTTTTAAATCATTATCTATTTTAATCCCCTTGATCCCATTTATCAGCATCTAAATTATGTATTTCTTTTCTTTTTCTTTGGCTTGGCTTCGCGGACGAAGATAATCCTCATCCATTAAGGATAACATTTCACATTTATTCCAATTTATTTTGTACCCAGGGACCCTCCCATAATCTTCCAGTTGCAAGTGCAGTCTTTGTAGAGAGGTTACCGGCTCTGTCAGATATATTAATACATCATCTGCAAAAAGACTGATCTTGTGTTCATCTTGGTCTACTCTGAACCCCTTAATGATTGGATCCTGGTGAATAGTTTCTGCCAGAGGTTCTATGGCCAATGCGAAGAGAGTTGGGGATAGTGGACATCCTTGTCTACTAGACCGAGATAGCGGGAATGTCAGAAAAGTTTAACCATTAGTCACAACTCTAGCCTTAGGTTCTTTATATAGAGCTCGAATCCAATTTATAAATTTTTGACCTAATCCAAATTTCTCCAATACTTTAAATAAAAAGTCCCACTCCCATCTAACAAAGGCCTTTTCCGATCAGATATGTAGAAGATTGTTATGTACAAGGGCAATTAATGTCATTCCAACACTTTAAAAATAAATACAATATTCATAATACAATCTTCTGCTACTTTCAATCAAGAGCTTTTTTCCAGAAATGAATTAGGACCGGCCATGATTCTACCAAAGTGCAGTGAAATGGAGATTCTGATTTGAAAGGGGAACACGAGAAAGTTTACATCTGCAATGTATTCCTTACTTCAATCAGGCACTCCCAAGCCGGAGTTATATAAATCAAAACAAAGATGGGAATCAGACTTGAATATTAGTATTGGTGATAAGACCTGGTCCGATTTATGTTATGACTGCAAGATTAATAGGATAAATGTGATGTAGGCCAGCGCAATATAACTTCTTGGTTAAGCTACATCTTACCCCGCAGAAGTTGCACAAATTAAATTCTAATATATCCAATATGTGTTTCATATGGGGGGAGGGGAAGAAACAGGAACCTTTCTACATTCCATCATGTCATGCTCTAAACTGAAACCCTTTTGGGAAAATTTAAGAGTTTTATTAAACCAGATTATTAGGAAGCAGTTGCCATAAAGTCCAGAATTGTTTTTCCTAGGAAATATTGTGGACATTAGACCTAATATGAGGTGTCTAAGTACCAATTAATACCAAAATATTGCAGTGGCCAAGAAATGTACTGCAGTTACCTGCAGTACATGGAAGTTTGATTTCCTTCTGGACACAGCCCGATGAAATGTGGAAATACATCACTGTGTTCCCGAGAAAATCATTTCCAATTTAAGGAAGTACAACATGTTTTTGCAGGTAAGGCACCCATATTTGCACAACGTAGGGTTGAAGACTTGAGACTTTATCTATTTTTGAAATTTCTATCCTTTTTTTCCCCCCATATTTGAGATCCAGGTAAGAAAAAGTTGGATTTTCTGAATTGGATTCCAGATCCCAACAGATCCTCTTTCTTTCCTTCTTCTATCTTGTTTCAATTCGTTTTCTTATTCACTTTCTCTTTCTGTCTTTTCCTTTCCAATTTCTATTTTCTTATTAAAGGGCTTTTGTTTGGGGGAGGAGGGATGGGGTTGGTTTGACATTTGGGCAACCTGTAGGATAGTTAAGAAGGTCTATGGGCTGCTGGGTTCCACCCACATGCCTGGCCCAAACAGGATGTTCAAATCAAAATAATCCTCTGCTGCTTGCACTTAATACCTTTCCCTGAATTCCCTTCATGTTCATGAACAGCCATTTTTTTTTTGGCTATGGCCCCACCTGCCAAGGACTCTGCTTATGTAGTCTTTAGTTTATTGGCCCCCAGCCCTGTGAAACAGTCATGTTTAGTTGGTTTCTTCTATAGATCTCTCCTAAAGACTACATAAAATATATTTTATGATCCAATCCAGGTCCACCCCCCACCCCCCCAAACTGTGCTGTGGTCCCCGTTGGGAATGGCTAATCTCAAAGCCTTTTAAATGCTACTATTTGACCAGTTTTAACCACTACCCTTGGCTGCCTGTTCCAGCCAACCACCACCCTCTGCTTCCCTCTACCCCCCCCCCTCCCAATCCCTCCTTCTCTTAATCATGTCCTCTAGTGTGCAACACTTTTACCCTGAAGAAAAGATCCTGACTGCCCATCCTCTCATGGTTTTATGAACTTCTCTGGAGCAAAGAAGAATGAGAGGTAACTGAACAGAGGTCTACAAGATTCTGAGAGGCATAGATAAGGTGGGCAGCCAGCACCTTTCTACCCAGGACAGGAATAGCAAACCCTAGAGGACATGTGTACAAAGAGAAGGGAGGGAAGTTTAGGGGAGACATCAGGGGTAAGCTTTTTTAAAAAACAGAGTTGTGAGTGCCTGGAATGCCTTGCCGAGGATGGGGGCTGAAACATAGATGGATGGAAAGAAAATAGAGTGTTACGGGGTAGGGAGGGTTTAAGGAATATATGGGTCGTCACAGCATGGAGGGCTGAAGGGCCTGCACTGTGCTGTAGTGTTCTATTCGGCCTCGCCTCCCATCTGAAAATTGCAAAAGCTAAATTGTCCAAAGAAAACCTTTACCTGTAGAGAAGCCGATGAGAAACAGCAGATACACGAATAAGAAATGAACCACGTCGCTTACCAAGATCTGAAAGGGTGAAATGATAACAGTCATACAACACTGGGGAGAGACCCAGTCAGGTTAACCACAGTTAGCAGAGCTTTGTGTAGCTTTAATCTGCTGGGGTTGTTTGTTCCTTCAGTTGATGTGTCTTCATTAACGTTGAAGGGTGGATTGGAATGGTTATGACTGAGTATTTCTTTCATATTATTTAATACCTTCCTGATTGTCTCCTCAGACCCACCCCGAGGCTAACTGTCACCTAGCCTGGGATATATCAACCCATACCCTCCCCATAAGGGACCCTCTGATGCCCCCTGAAATGCCCAAACCACCCAGTATTCAGAGGATTAAAGATGAGCAAGAAACTTCAATCAGCAAAAGTGAATGAAGGGGAATTTAAAGTCCCTGTTTTCCCCCAGGCCCTTCCTCTACTTTGGCCTTGCTTCCATGCAAAGGGAGTGGGTGGAGAAAGTGGGAGAGAGTGAGGAACCACAACCACCTATCACACCTATAGTTGTCTGCATTCTTCTTCTGTAAAATGGGTGGTCTATTTACAATTTGGAAAACCTGCTTTATTAGATGTTCAGCCTGTTTCCCCCCACCCCCCCGTTAATTTATGCTCTGGGCTATCGCTTGTCCTAAACTCGACAGTTCCCTCCTTCTGCCTCACCCCCTCCTCCACACCCAAAATCCTGCTTCCCTCCAACTTCTGCCGTGCAACACTTTTTTTTTTGCCAGGCACTTCACAAATGCAGGTGCCATATATACTTGTGCGAAAGTCAAATTTTCTAGACCATTCTTTAATGTTAAATTAATGGGGGTCGACTATTATGTAGATACTACTTTTTGAGGGGCTGAAATTCACACTAGAATCCAAAATACCCTATCGGTAGCAGGTCCAAATGATCTCTAAATGAATAAAGAGCAAAACTGCAATGTTAAAGTAATAAATGCAGAGCCTGAGTATCAAAACACACGTCCTACAACGGGCTGAGGTCGGGAGCACAGTATTCGTGGCATCAGAGGCAGTGGGAGCTCCAATGGGCGGGCGGCCAGGGACAAGGAGCGGGAACTCCGATGTCCGGGCAGCCGGGGCCAAGATGAGAGATTAAGAGAGACTTTTACATGAGATGTATGGAAAATCCCAGATATTTTGGCTGAAAATAGGGGTTGACTTTTACACGAGTATACACGGAAGTTTTTATTGTACGTGGATCCTTCCACTTCCCCTCCCCTTGCTACAGGCCCTGGTTCCCCAGCAATGCCCCACACGTGCTTCCCCTTTATGTTTGCCATCTTGACTCACTGGTTCCTGTACCTTTGCTCTATTCTCTCTTTTACCCTGTGAGACCCAGGTGCCTGACATCCCGTCGTTTACCTTTTGCAGCATGACGCTGTAGATTCCCAGGCTTTCGAATCCCCGGGTGTAGTAGAGGACATTAATCCAGCCAACCGCCAGGGCTCCCATCAGGGTCGCTCGCTGGAAGTCCATTCCCATCCAGGACAAAAAGGCGGAGAAAGCAACCAGGCCAGCTTGGAAAAAGCTGCAAGAGAAACCTTCCATTTATATCTCACCATCCCAATCCTCTGGATATTCCAAAGTTCTCCACAATTACTGAAGCATTACTGAGCACATTTGGCCAAACTTCCCATGTTGTAAACCCATCCATCAACACTTGTCCCATAGGACTCAATGTCTTAGTGACGCAAGTAGGGGTTCAGATCGTGCTTAACTGTTGTTTGAGGCTCTTCTTCCACCACCCTGGGCAGAGTGTTCCACATCCCCATCCCCAAGGACAGTGTGTTCCAACCACCCCCCCCCACCCCCACCCCCCACCCCCAGGCAGTGTGCTCCATACCTACGGCAGTGTGTTCCAGATCCCAATTCTCCCGGGCAGTGTGTTCCAGATCCCCACCACCCCCTTGATGATACAAATTCTTCCTTGGACCCCTCGTAACCTCCTCACATTGAATCAATGCACATGGAGAAAGGCTGCTTGCTATCTGCCCTATCCTTACCCCTCATAACCTCAATCAGGACCCTCTACCCCCCACCCCCCACCCCCCCGCTTTCAGCTTGCTCTGCTCTACCTTACCCCATCTCTCCTTACACCATGCCAGGCAATGTCATGGGGACTGACCTCTTCACTCTGGTGTAATGTCCTTCCTGCCATTACAGGGACCAGATTTTAGAGAGTTCCCTGACCAATGCCTCATATAATGGCACCAAGACCTTCTTGACTCTAACTCTGTGCCCCAGCTATTTAATGCAAGCACTGTTTACATTATCGTCATTGGTGCACCAGTGAATGAGCCACAGTTTGATCCCATATGGGGACATGTTCCACACACACACCCACGACATCTCTAGTCTGGGGGGGGGGGGCGGTGAGGTGGTCTTGGGTAGACCCACCATGCTCCCACACTGGCTGAACCAGGACTGTTGTATTCGTGCATCTGGTGGGGTGCTTGCTCCTCAACTTCGTATGAAGGACTGGTGACCTGCCCCCATTGACAGTGAGGCCAAGCATCGGCAAGAGCCACTGGCTCATGTAGGAATAGTGAGGGGCTGTGCCAGGAATCATGCCCCCCAGCGCACTCCTGAATGGAATGACCCACGTAGCTGAATGATGGGCAGGGGCCCAAAATGACTGAGGACCACTCTGGGAGGACACAGACAGCATGGTTGCTGCAAACAATGAGAAACCGGAAGAACTCATCGAGTCAGGAGGCAGTCATAGGTGGAAATGATCAGAAGCCATTCAGGTCGGGACCACTTATCTTAAGTATTTTTAAATTAAGACATAAAGCAAACCATTTTTCTGCCTAGTCCCATTGACCTTCACTCAGTCCATAGCCCCCGTACCTCTCCCATCCACGTACCCATCCAAATTCTTCTTAAATGTTAAAATCAAGCCCGCATTCATCAGGTCAGCTGGCAGCTTGTTCCATACTCCCACCACTCTCTATTAATAAGTTCCCCCCAAACCTTTCCCCTTTCACCCTTAACCCATGTCCTCTGGTTTGTATCTCACCTCCCCTCAGTGAAAAAAGCTGACCTGCATTTACTCTGTCTATCCCCTCATAATTTTAAATACCTCAATCAAATCTCCCTCATTCTTCTACTCTCCAGGAAATAAAGTCCTAACCTGTTTACCTTTCCCTGTAACTCAGTTCCTGAAGTCCAGGCAACATCCTAGTAAATTTTCTCTGAACTCTTTCTATCTTATTGATATCTTTCCTGTAGTTTGGTGACCAAAACTGCACACAATTCTCCAAATTTGGCCTCACCAATGTCTTATACAAGTTTACCATCACATCCCAATTCCTGTACTCAATACAGGATGTACCTCTCTCATCTGGTGCTCAGATTCACATTTGAATCTGCTGCTGTTAGTATAAATCTTTTCAGCCAGTGCGGGACTTGAACCCCCGTTCCAATCGCTGCCGCTGTAAAGGCGCTACACTAACCATTACATCAATTGTGCTGTCCCACAGTATTATTTCCTGTTTTAAGCTTTGTTCTACCTTTGATAGGTTTACATAGGGGGGTTCCTTTAGGGTCAATTTCTGTTTTCCAGTATTTTCTGTGGTCTGGCAATGGCCAGGTCCCATTGTCGCCAGATTAGAGGTACAACCTCTAATCCTTGATTTATGAAGGCCAATATACTGAGAAACTCACAACAGGATGTGGAACCAGGCATCGGTCACCACTGACTGGAGGTCTGCAAGTCGCAGCTGGGTGATCATTATGATCTGCAGAGCATTAAATGGAAACGTGTCTTAATCGCACGATAACAAGCCCATGACAAGAGTACCACAGACTACCCCAGCGAAATGATCCAACCCCTCTGCGGAAACAAGAGTATCACAGACTACCCCAGCGAAGTGAACCAACCCCTCTGTGGAAACAAGAGTACCTCAACAAAACAATTTAACCCAACCCAAACTAATTCTACAAAGCTTGCCGAAGGATCTGGACCAGCTGGAAAAATGGGCTGAAAAAATGGCAGATGGAATTTAATGCAGACAAGTGTGAGGTGTTGCACTTGTAAGGACAAACCAAGAAAGAACGAACACGGTAATGGTTGGGCACTGAGGAGTGGAGTAGAAGAGAGGGATCTGAGAATACAGATACATAATTCCCTGAAAGTGGCGTCACAGGTGGATAGGGTTGTAAAGAGAGCTTCTGGCATATTGGCCTTCATAAATCAAGGTATCGAGTACACGAGTTGGGATGTTGTGGTGAAGTTGTATCAGACATTGGTGAGGCCAAATTTGGAAAATTGTGTGCAGTTTTGGTCACATAATCACAGGAAAGATATCAATAAGATAGAAAGAAGACAGAGTAGATTTACTAGGATGTTGCCTGGACTTCAGGAACTGAGGTAGCTGAAGTGCCAGCTGAAGGAATGTGGGCTCAATTTTCACATTTAATAAAAATTTGAACAGGTACATGGATGGGAGGGGTTCGGAGGGCTACAGGCTGAGTGCAGGACAGTGGAACTAGGCCAAATAATAGTTCAGACTGTTTTCTGTGGTGTGATCATCTCTGGCTCAATGGGGCAAACGTTAAGTGTGTACAACTCCTCAAAATGGTTAGGGATATCAAAAGCACCAATGACTAAAACCAGGAGCAGGCTCCTCCTGTACCATCCCTCCTGTCAGCTACGTCATTTGGAACAGGAAGCTGATATTTTATATTAACTCCCATTTTCTCACATATTCTGATCCCCTCTCTCCAAGCTTAGATCAATTACAACCAATATTAATTCCACTGAGAATATCTATGGCCTTCTGCTGTAGCATTCTGGCTCGTTACATCACTCTCTGGCAAAAGGATAGGAAAAATCTCCAGAGAGTTGTTAACTCAGCCAGCACCATCACAGGCACCGGTCTTCACACCATCGAGGACATCCACACAAGGTGGTGTCTTAAGAAAGCAGCCTCTATCCTCAAAGGCCCACACCACCAAAGCAGTGCCCTCTTCACTCTGCTGCCATCAGGGAAGAGGTACAGGACCCTGAAGACAAGCACTCAGTGGCATCAGATTCCTGAATGATCAATGAACCAAAGACACAGCCTCACTTTATCCTATTACTTTATAGCAATATGTGCACTGTACAGTAGAAGTCCAGAAATCCAGACCTCCTGAGAATCCTGACTTTTGGAAAACTCTCCAACTTTTAAATGTAACGAGTGTGGCAACGAGCGACCACGCTGGTCGGCTGTATTTTTAAAACTGCTCATTTTGATAAATGAAGCGCACTGTATTAACATGAATAAACTGCCAAAATTTATTTCTTCCTCCTTCAATTTGAATTTTAAAAGTACTGCTCAAGAATTCGGACTGACCTAATCCCCAAGCAGTCTGGATTTTTGGACTTCTACTGTCATACAGTACTGCAGCAAAAACAATGACTTTCATGACCATAAATTCTGACCCAAGTGAAGTACTCTTTCCACACCTCAGACTGAAACAGCCAACCCCAGCTCTTTCGAATGTGCCACTTGATTCAGGACTCTCCACTCTATGAACAACCTCTCGCCACTCACCTCTTTATCCCTTTTCAGAATCTCTACACATTGCAGTGAAATCTCACTTCTCCAGAGAATGTATGCCTATTATCCTTGTCACAGCCAGTGAACCTCGTTTGCAGTTCCCCTAAGAAAAGCATTCCTTCCTCCCTTGGGTAACAAGAGCAGAGGACTGCCCTGTGAGATCACACCAAGGTATTGTATTGAAGTGAACTGTTGCCACATGCACCAAGATCCAGAAAGAATCTGTGTTTTGAGTGATAGCCAGACAAGTCAATCTATCCTTCACTACAAATGCTAGTGCAAAATGAAACCAAAGTGTTAGAGAGAATAAAGTTGTCGTGGCAGTGCAAGGGAGGCAGTGTTTTACCAATACGTGTCAATTCAATAGGGTGTCGTATGTTTTTAAACTCTGTATCTTTTGCCTGACAGGAGAGAGGAGTAGAGTGTGTGTAACCAAGGTAGGATGGGTCTTTTCACCCTTTGGACTCTAGCCATTTTTAACCTTCCATAATATATTGTCCAGACTGGGTCAATGAGTAAAGCACAATATGAACACCAGTACAAACCAGTTGATGGGTGGGTATAAAACCAGTCTCAGAAAACAGGACACGGAGTATATGCACTTTTTAGTAGTCCCTGAAAACTGGGGCACTGAGTCCAAAAGGTTACCATATTGATGGTTTTCAGGGAGAAGTTTGTTTGAGTGGTGGTCTGAACAGGGCTGACAACTCTGGAGTTTCCTGAGGTCTTGGGCAGAGCAGTTCCTGAACCAAGCTGCGATGCACCCAGGCTGAATACTTTCTAGATGTTGTTTCCTCACTTTAGTATCCAACCCCCACAGACTATTTTCCAAGTTACGCACTGTATGGCCTGCAGGTACAGCACAACATAAAATGTAGAATTTTCTTTTTTTTTTTATACTTACTTCCAACAAAAATAAAACACAAGCCCACAATAGAGTGAACACCTGTCCACTCAAACGCCATGACGTGGTTGTTGCATTAGTCTGAAAGGGAGATTGAAAAAACATGTTCATTGTATTAAATTTACATTTTTATTTAAATGTAGACTTACAGCACGGTAACAGGCCATTTTGGTAACTGCCCAGTTATTCTACAACCCCCAGTTGGTGTCAGGAAACTGGAGCCCCCGGGGGAACCCATGCAGACATGGGGAGAACGTACAAGCTCCTTGTGGACAGTGCAGGATTCAAACCTGGGTGCTTTAACAGTGTTGCGCTAACTGATGAGTTAACTATGCCTCCCTCGTGTCATGAGAAAAGCAAGGATTTCTTGCTGCTTGGCAGAGAGACTCCAATAACATTAATCTTTATCCGATAATTGAGAACAATGTGCTGGGATGGATCACCCCAGTCCCAACTCATTTTTCCAGACCCACGACCCTTGCCCCTCCAGCCTGCACTATCATTCAATTTCACTCTCCCAGCCACCCCCACTATTTCCTGATTGTGAGGAACAAATCAGGGCTGAAGGGCATTCACCAGGATGGATTTGATTCTGTTTCACAAATCTGATGGTGTTTTGAAGAGGTGACAGAGGATTGATGAAGGCAAGGCAGTGGATGTTGTCCAAGAATGAAAGGGTCATAATTTCAGGAGCGTTTGACAACTCTTGGTCTGAATTCTTGAAATTTAGAAGAATGAGGGGGGATCTCATCGAAACATTTCAAATGTTGAAAGGCATGGACAGAGTAGATGTAAAAAGGTCATTTCCCATGGTGGTGGAGTCCACCTTAAGTAATCCTTTACTAATCACAGAGAATCTATGCCATAAGATGCCACAGGTACTCTGAGGTCAGTAAAGGATTAATTAAGGTGGTATATGAATGGGGAAAAAAGGGTTAAGAACCACTGGTCTAGGACAAGAGGGCACAACTTCAGGATTGAAGGGTGTTCGCTTAGCACAAAGATGCTGAGGAAGTTATTCAGTCAGAGGGTGGTAAATCTGTGGAATCTATTGACATAGGTGGTTGTGGAGGCCAGGGTGCATTTAAGGTAGAGGTTCATGATTAGCCAGGGCATCAAAGGTTATTGGGAGAAGGCCAGCAGTGGGGCTGAGTGGGAAAATGGATCAGCTCATGATTAAATGGTAGGGCAATCTCGATGGGCTGAGTGGCCTATTTCTACTCCTATGTCTTAAGGACCAGCAAGGGCTCTGAGGCTGAAGAGCACACAGGCAGCGAGCTGTTGGGTCCAGACAAGGAACCCATATAGGCTGCTGACGACTGCGGTCAAGGACTTTCCTGATTGTGTCAGAGATTTTAGAACTGGAACTCGGGTTGACAATGGTTTGGAGTGAAAGCTGTGGGAGAGCTGGAGGTGAATCCACGAACACTCTGGTGGGGGTCTCTCATTTTCTTCCCTTTCTCTGGCTGTCAGGGTGCTTGGCAATTTCAGCTACTGGCAAATCTTTGTCTGCCTTGTGGTACACTAAAGGCAATTTAGTGTCATTTCACAACTTCTGTTTTATTACAGGACTTTAAATGAATCTTGTGGCTTTGCTGCATCCAGACCTGTTAGAATTTCATACGACTCAATGAGATCCCATGTCGTTCTTCTAAATTCCAATGTGTAACCCTGTCTATGCAGTTTGGTGAACCTTCGCTGCACCCACTCAGTTACAAACATGTCTTCCAGGCAGCCAGCTGATCTTGTACATTTACTCTCTTAGTTCTTTCCATGTCATTGCTCAGATTCTGGGCATCACTCCCTGCCCCTTGTTGTCTCTGAAGGGAGGTAGTGAGTTGCCTTCCTGATCCACTCGTTCCTTCTGGGGGGGTTGGGAGTTCCGGATTTAGACCCAGTGACAAAGAAGGACTAGCTGGTGGATGATGTGGAGGGGAATCAGTGTGTGCTGTTATTCGCATGGGCCTGCTGCCTGGTCTTTTCCTGGGTGGTGGTGATGGCAGGTTTGACAGGGTGCTGTCAGAAGTGCTGGGGTGAGTAACACCAATGCATCCTGTGAATTAAAAGAGCAAGACTCCTCCATTCACTGACAACGGAGTTGTCCTCTACATTGAATCCTCTGTTCCTCTACATCAGGGAAACTGGGCGCAGACTAGGAGATCGTTTTGTTGAGTACCTCGAATCTGTTCGGCACAATAGAGAAGATCTTCCAGTGCCCCCCCCCCCCCCCCACCATGATCTCATGCACTGCCAGACTGACACCACCTGCAAATTGGAGAACCACCACCTCATCTTTCATCTGGGCATCCTCCAACCGGATGGCCTTAATATTGACTACTCTGGTCTCTGTTAAACCCCATCCCCCCCCACCCCCATCTGCTTCCTCTTGTTGCCTTTCCCCCAGGTCTGTCTTCCTCTCTTTCCTTTTCCCTCTGTCTTCTTTCACAAAGCCAAAATCAATTTTCACCTTTCCTCTTAACATATCCAATCAGCACCTTTGACTGTTGGTCTGGACTCCTCCCCCAGCCATTCTTCAGTCTTTATTCTGACACCTTCCTGTTTTTAGCTTATACCTTGAAAAAAGGCTCAGGCCCAAAATGACGGTAATATCCCCCCTACGGATGCTGCGAGACCGGCCGAGTTCCTCCAGCATTTCTGTGTATTTTTACTACAATCACAGCATCTGCAAGAATTTTGTGTTTCAACTGACCTTTACCACAAGAGCACTGACCTGAAAGGTTAGGGCTGTCTCGCAGTGGTCCCACTAAGCTGCGCACACGCGCACACTCACACAAAATGGGTTGTGGGCGCGCACAGTTTAGAGGGACCACTGGTCTCTCCCCATCGGCTGACTGATCTGTTGAGTATTCAGCAATAAACCAAGGACACTGCCTTACTTTAAATTTCATGCACCATTTTTACTTATATATTTTGTACGGTGGTTTATATAAACATTTGCATTGTGATACTACTGCAAAACAACAAATTTCGTCAACTGTTCATGACAATAAGTTCTGATTCTATTCCGAACATCTTAATTTCTGGGACCAAAACTGAAGGATTTCCCTGTTTCAGTTTCTCGAGGCTACATTACAACAATGTTCCCAGTACTTCTCGGACACTGAACCACTTGGAGCTCGTAGAATACACAGCAAAAGACCGTTTGGATGAAATCCCTACCTCGTATGTTTGTGATTGGTCGTAATAAATAGTGGTGAAAGTGGCAATGTACAGGATGTACGACAAGAAGCTAGCGATGAACATGTAGGCTGCAAATTTCTCCCATTTCTGCTGGAGCAGGGTGTTCAGAGGCTCCACGGACAGCAACTGGTGGCGGTTCTAGCGGGGAAGGAAGAAATAGTTAGATCCACCTGGGGACAGAACGAAACCTACGGTATTCACAAGGTGATCCGAAACAACCAGAGAAAACTACTGCCGCACCGTGCTGTCGTGCAGGGTCCTACTGCCCAGTTCTGACACGGATGGCTCTCTACAGACTTTAAACTGCTTGTTAAATGAGTCAATAGTGTTTTTTTTCCCCCAAATCCTGTAACCATGGAGGTCTGTGCTCAAAAGGGCAGAGAGGCTCCCATACAGGGTTGGAGACTCCAGGGGAGCAGCAGACTCTGGGGGAGCAGCAGACTGACGCAGGGCACCAGCGATGGGGAGAATACACCTCCCCACCGTCCTATTCCCAATTCTTGAACTCAATCCCCCGACTAATGAAGCTCAACACCCAATAGGCCTTCTTAATGCCCTATCAAGGTTAACTGAACAACAACCTTGAGAGATGTCTGGATTTGGACCCCCAAGGTCCCTCTGTTCTTCCACACTGTTAATAATCCTGCTATTAACCATCCACATTCAACCTCCAAAATGCATCACTTCACAAAATTATACTACAGGCTAGCTATGAACTAACTGAAAGAAGACTGGAGAAACTCAGCAGGTCAAACATTGTCCTTTATATAGCAAAGAAAGAAATCCCTTGATGAAGGGCTCAATCCTGAAACATTGGTTATGTATTTTTATCTCTGCTACATAAAGTAGCTGACTTTCTCCAGCTTTGTGTTTTTACTTCAACCACGGTGTCAGCAGACTTTTGTGTTTTACAACTAACTGAAAGCTCCTTGATTTCCTGTTCCAAGTGTCCTACAGGTGCAAGGCTGAGGCAGAGGGGAGCAGTTGAGATACAGCCCGGTAACTTACCCTTCTGGCCCATGAGACCGTGCCTGCCCAAATGCTCAATTAATGTACAAACCCCATATGATTTTTTTGGAGGGTGCGATGAAATAGGGAGAATTGTGCAAAGTGCTTAATGACAGCACTGGATTTGAACCCAGAATCCTGGCACTGGAACAGCTGAAATAACTGTGCCTCCCTAATTAAACTGGTGACAAGGCAAACCTGATGTGGTGAATGATCAAGAAAGGTCATCGTTCTCTGGAAAACATGAAGTTAACCATGGGGGAGATCAATCATTTGCAAGGAGCCAGCGACAAGGAAGGGTCAGTGCCAGACATAGAGGGGGAAGAATGAGGGAAGCAACATGGTTACCATCTTCCACACCCGGGACAATTGAGTGGTGGCGCGGTTTGAGCTGAGCTGAAAATGGGGTCTACGTCTGTGCCCTGTTCTCCACACCATCCCCCCCACCCTCGACAGACTGGCGGACACAGGAGAAGATGATGCAAGCTTGCCTGGATTTTGGTGTTAAATACCACAAGATTCAGAACAGATTTGTTGTTGGTGGTATCCACTCCTGTGATGTCATAGAGCGAGGAGGACACCGGGCCGTAAGCCCAATCCGTCACTTTCCTGGAAAGTTTGCTGTGCTGCTTGTCTTTTATCTCTCTGGTGAGAATATTTCGGAATATCTGCAAGCAGAAGAAATGTCAGGCTGGCTGAACTGCAGAGGGAGAGTTGCCCTGCCCCAGGCAAAGTATGGGCTGGGAAGTGGTAAAGGTCTGGTGTTGGAGCTGTTGTTGATGGGGATGAGTCAGGATGCAAGGAGCCTGCACCTTCTGTCCCAGTTTCAGCACCTCATCCCCAGCAGAGGTCAGCCTGACACCAGGTCCCACACCCCGGCCATGGGGGGAGGTTTCCTGCACTAACCCCGGGGACAACATTGACCACTGCTGAACCGATGTGTAAAGGAGGGGGACTCATGCGCGTTGGCGTGCACAGGAGGGGGAGTGTATGGGTGTGTGTGCGCACAGGAATGAACAAGTGTGTTGATGTGTACAGGAGGGGAAGTGCGTGTGTTAACAGGAACTCCCCAACCTTCCCCCGAAACCCAACCCCCCAAACCATTCTTGAACTGAACTGTGCCTGTAGAGTTATGGACGAATCCTTGCCTCAAACTTTCCAAGTTTGGCAGCGAGCTGCAGTGGGGTCAGCCCTTTCATATTCCTGACCTCTTCCAGATTGGGCCCTTTGTTTTCAATCAGGATCTTGTTGTACATTTCCGTTACAAACTTGGTGTTATCCTCGGTATCATCAGCCACGGTGACCAGTGCATGGAGCACGGTGTTCCCCTCGGAATCCTGTCCCCCAACCTTGGTTCCTGGCTTGGACATGAGAAGTGACACTGTCTCGGGCTGGTTGGTGCAGGCAGCCAGGGCCAGCGGCAGTTCACCTGAGGCGGACGACAGAAACAGTGACCAATCCTGTCCCACTGGGCACAGCCCACCTGAACCCAGAGATCAGCTCCCACCCCCACATAGGTCCCACCTTTCATTCACCCATCAACTGAACAAGAACTTCCAACTGCTTCCCCCGCACCAGGATAAAGGGAGTACTCCCTGGCTCCTTGTCCTGGGAGAGTGGAGAGCACCAAGTTCCTTGGAGTTCACTTAACCAGTGACCTATCGTGGACACTCAACATCTCCTCACTTGTCAGGAAGGAGCAACAGTGACTGCACTTCCTGAGAAGATTGAAGTGGGCAAGGCGACCGGCTAACATTATGTCAACCTTCAACAAGAGCTCTATTGAGAGTGTCCTGGCTGGCTGATCACAGTGTGGTACGGTTGCTGCAGAGAAATGGATGGGAGGTCAATCCACAGGACCATAAATGTGGCAGAGAGGATCACTGGAGTTTGGGCGACTGTTGACATTTTTCCATACCTCGATGAAAGGCTCAAGCCCGAAACGTTGGTTATGTAACTTAATCTTTATCTTATAAAGTTCGCTGTCTGATCTGCTGAGTTTCTCCTGCATTGTTTTTACATCAATCGCAGTGTCTGCGGACTTTTGTGTTTTCTCCTTGGTTGTGTCTGAACCCCAGAACCCTCACCTTCACTAGAGGAATGCCATCACCTTCTCAGGGGAGACAGGGGTGGGCAACGAAGGCTGGCTTCACCAGTTACACCCCGACCGCAGGGCCAGTGATAACGCTGAAGTAGCGATGAGGGGGAACTCACCAAAATAAAAGCCCCGTCGCTTTCTGCTCATTTTGAAGAACTGGCCAGTGGCCCTGACATTGACGTCAGCCCCCTTTTCCAGCAGGAGGCACACGATGTCCTGGCAGCGCCTCTCGATGGCGATGTGCAGGGCGGTTTGACCTCCAGGAGAAAAGAGAAGCAAACTTTTCCACTCCAAGTTTTTGATTGCACCTCAGGAACATCAGTCCCCAAAAACCCAACCTTCAGCTTCCTGGCTGTAAACCAAGTCAGCCTCTCCCTCCACCTGACTGCACCTCCCAGTTCAAACCACCCTTCCCTTCCCCTGCTAAAAGCTCCCACCACAATCCTCCCTACTCTCCTTCCCCTTTACTTGAGGCGAGCAGATTTTTACTCATGGTAAAAATACAGATAAATGCTGGAGGAACTCAGCAGGTCTCTCAGCATCCATAGGAGGTAAAGATATATTACTGACATGTTGGGCCTGAGCCCTTCTTCAAGGTACAAGCAAAGAACAGGAAGGCACAAGAATGGAGAATGGCCTGGGGAGGAGTCCAGACCAACAAAGGGTGTAATTGGATGTGATTAGAGGGGAGGTGAGAATTGAGGGGTGGGGGGGGAAGAAAGAGAGCTGGGGGAGAGGAGACAGGGGAAGGTGGTAGAGTGGGGTTGTTTTAACAGAAACTGAAGAATCGATATTAATGTCATCTGATTGGAGGGTGCCCAGACGGAATATGAGGTTTTGTTACTCATGGAGAGGAATGGAGGGGCCCTAGAGAGTGTTGTAGAACAGAGGACCCCCCTCTCTCCCAAAGTGTAGAGGTTCATCGTTACCCGAAAGTAGTGTCTCAGGTGGATGGGGTGGGGGGGGGGGGGGGAAGGGTGCTGTGAAGAAGGCATTTGGCACACTGCATTGGGAGGGGTAGTGAGTACAGAGGTTGGGGGCTTAAAGTATTGGTGAGACCACGCTGTGTGAAGTTCTGGTGCAGGAAGGGGTACAGAGGAGATTCACCAGGACATTACAGGGACTAGAGATCTTGAGTTACAGAGAGAGGCCAGAGTGTAGGAGGGTCTGGGGAGAGTTCATGGAGGTGTATAAAACCACAAGGATCAGAGCTAAACTGCATGCTCACAGGCATTTTCCACAGGGTAGATGATTCTAGAACAGTGGTTCTCAAGCTTTTTCTTTCCACCCACATTCCTAGGGCAATCCCTAGGCCATTGGTGCTCTGTGATTATTAATAGGCAAAGACAAATGCAACATGGCGGCCCCCAAGGCCCGCTCTCACGAGAGGTGCTATTTTCAAAAGTTCACCTGTTTATCAAACCTCCCCCACCTTCGACCCCTGAGCATTTATCGATCCCTGGATTGTTCCCATCAACCCCTAGGGGTTGTTATCAACCACTTTGGTGACCCCTGTTTTAAACCCTTACTGTCCATACATCTGTCCAAATGTCTTTTGTATGTTGAAATTGGGCCTGAGTTTCTCAAGATGGTACGTGAGTGGAAAGAAAAAGTTTGAAAACCACTGTTTTAATCATCCTTAATTGACTTCCTAGGTCGGGATAGTCACAGTCAAGTCCCACTGGGTGTTGAAGAGGGAGGGAAGACATGAGAGGGAATGGTGGCATCTCCTGCAGAGGGCAGAGAAAGGGGAGTGCCAAAAATATTTCTCAGACACTCGGCTTTAGTCCTCACCTCCTGTGCTGCCTGTGTGGAGTCACACGTTTCCTACCTCCTCCACCCAGATGCTCTGATTTCCTCTCCCATCCCAGGCACGCAAAAGGTAGATTGGCCATTGGAACTTTCCCCCTGGGGTGTGGGTGGGAGGAGAACCTTTGGAGAGGTGATAGGAACATGGGGGCGGAATGAATTAGGATCAGGGTGAATGGGTGGTTCAGGGTTAGCACAGACTGGTGGGCCAAAGGGACTGTTGACTAATGAAGGGGCCTGGAGACAGAAAGGCAGGGGAGGAGGCATCTGGTAATCAAATCTCATTGGTGGTGGTACCAATGCAGCTTGTGGAGTGTATGAACTAGTGGGTGAGGGGTGAGCAGGGTCCTACCCTGAGTTCAGGGTGGGAGGGGAGTGGGTGGGAGCACGTGAGGCAGGTACAATGCGGGAGAGAGAAACCACCTCAAGGAAGCAGACATTTCAGAAGCTCCAGATGACAGGGATGGGAAAATAGGAGGACATAATGGTCCTGCAAGCAGGTAGGAAGAGGGGTAGTGGGTGGTGAGGTGCAATGGGGTGGTGGGGGTGGCGAGGTGCGGTGCAGTGGAGGCGGTGAAGTGAAGTGAAATGCGGTGGGGTGGGGGCGGATTGCGAGGTGGGGTTCAGTGGCTTGTGTGAGAGTCTCAGTGCCTGTGATGGATACTTGTCACTAACCTTGTCGCTGGGAAGGAATCGGGAAGCTGAGGAGAACTTGTGAAAGGAAGAGGTGAGGAAACCAGCAATCGCTCTGTGGAACTGTGGGAAGTCCATGTAACAGAAGAGAGGTGAGAGATGGGTGGAGGGACCTGGACGAGATCCCAACATTCAGCGCGGTGTGCAGTGCGAGAGAGCGTATGTGGGCCAGGTAGCGCAGCTGGCGGTGTGGCTGGAAGTAGACCTGGGCTACCAGCCCAAGGGCCACAGAGGTCCTTGTGGTTTGATATCCGTCACTTGGATAGGGTCATGGCGCAGGACAGAGGCTGGCACAATCCATTTGAGTCCAGGGTCAGCTGGCAAGAGATAACAGCACCCTGTTTATCAGTGGGATTGATGGTGATGTCAGGGTTGGTCCTGAGTGAGTGGAGATCTGCCAGCTTGGGGTGGTGGGGCGGTCAGAGCGAGGAAGGGGAAACAGTAGAATGGAGTGGCAGTCAGTGTCATGTCCACAGTTAGAGGGGATTACATCTCAATAGGGTAAGGGTTCATCCAGGTGGATCAGAAATTCCAGAATTCCCATTCCCTTCTCACATCAGAGGTCCAATCGCGTCTTTCTGCTTCTGATAGTTTGGATCTTGTTAGTCAAATCAGCAAACCTCTTGGACACAGCATCACCCCCTGCTTCAATCCCCACCCAAACTTCCCACCCGGTCACAGACCTTCCTAATCTCTCTGAGCTTCTACCACACCTCCAAATTGTTTCACTTCTGACATTTCCCAGCTTCATTGTCTGCAGCAATCTTATTTTCACACCCTCGCCGAAGCAGGCTCACCCTCGCCGAAGCAGGCTCACCCTCGCCGAAGCAGGCTCACCCTCGCCGAAGCAGGCTCACCCTCGCCGAAGCAGGCTCACCCTCGCCGAAGCAGGCTCACCCTCGCCGAAGCAGGCTCACCCTCGCCGAAGCAGGCTCACCCTCGCCGAAGCAGGCTCACCCTCGCCGAAGCAGGCTCACCCTCGCCGAAGCAGGCTCACCCTCGCCGAAGCAGGCTCACCCTCGCCGAAGCAGGCTCACCCTCGCCGAAGCAGGCTCACCCTCGCCGAAGCAGGCTCACCCTCGCCGAAGCAGGCTCACCCTCGCCGAAGCAGGCTCACCCTCGCCGAAGCAGGCTCACCCTCGCCGAAGCAGGCTCACCCTCGCCGAAGCAGGCTCACCCTCGCCGAAGCAGGCTCACCCTCGCCGAAGCAGGCTCACCCTCGCCGAAGCAGGCTCACCCTCGCCGAAGCAGGCTCACCCTCGCCGAAGCAGGCTCACCCTCGCCGAAGCAGGCTCACCCTCGCCGAAGCAGGCTCACCCTCGCCGAAGCAGGCTCACCCTCGCCGAAGCAGGCTCACCCTCGCCGAAGCAGGCTCACCCTCGCCGAAGCAGGCTCACCCTCGCCGAAGCAGGCTCACCCTCGCCGAAGCAGGCTCACCCTCGCCGAAGCAGGCTCACCCTCGCCGAAGCAGGCTCACCCTCGCCGAAGCAGGCTCACCCTCGCCGAAGCAGGCTCACCCTCGCCGAAGCAGGCTCACCCTCGCCGAAGCAGGCTCACCCTCGCCGAAGCAGGCTCACCCTCGCCGAAGCAGGCTCACCCTCGCCGAAGCAGGCTCACCCTCGCCGAAGCAGGCTCACCCTCGCCGAAGCAGGCTCACCCTCGCCGAAGCAGGCTCACCCTCGCCGAAGCAGGCTCACCCTCGCCGAAGCAGGCTCACCCTCGCCGAAGCAGGCTCACCCTCGCCGAAGCAGGCTCACCCTCGCCGAAGCAGGCTCACCCTCGCCGAAGCAGGCTCACCCTCGCCGAAGCAGGCTCACCCTCGCCGAAGCAGGCTCACCCTCGCCGAAGCAGGCTCACCCTCGCCGAAGCAGGCTCACCCTCGCCGAAGCAGGCTCACCCTCGCCGAAGCAGGCTCACCCTCGCCGAAGCAGGCTCACCCTCGCCGAAGCAGGCTCACCCTCGCCGAAGCAGGCTCACCCTCGCCGAAGCAGGCTCACCCTCGCCGAAGCAGGCTCACCCTCGCCGAAGCAGGCTCACCCTCGCCGAAGCAGGCTCACCCTCGCCGAAGCAGGCTCACCCTCGCCGAAGCAGGCTCACCCTCGCCGAAGCAGGCTCACCCTCGCCGAAGCAGGCTCACCCTCGCCGAAGCAGGCTCACCCTCGCCGAAGCAGGCTCACCCTCGCCGAAGCAGGCTCACCCTCGCCGAAGCAGGCTCACCCTCGCCGAAGCAGGCTCACCCTCGCCGAAGCAGGCTCACCCTCGCCGAAGCAGGCTCACCCTCGCCGAAGCAGGCTCACCCTCGCCGAAGCAGGCTCACCCTCGCCGAAGCAGGCTCACCCTCGCCGAAGCAGGCTCACCCTCGCCGAAGCAGGCTCACCCTCGCCGAAGCAGGCTCACCCTCGCCGAAGCAGGCTCACCCTCGCCGAAGCAGGCTCACCCTCGCCGAAGCAGGCTCACCCTCGCCGAAGCAGGCTCACCCTCGCCGAAGCAGGCTCACCCTCGCCGAAGCAGGCTCACCCTCGCCGAAGCAGGCTCACCCTCGCCGAAGCAGGCTCACCCTCGCCGAAGCAGGCTCACCCTCGCCGAAGCAGGCTCACCCTCGCCGAAGCAGGCTCACCCTCGCCGAAGCAGGCTCACCCTCGCCGAAGCAGGCTCACCCTCGCCGAAGCAGGCTCACCCTCGCCGAAGCAGGCTCACCCTCGCCGAAGCAGGCTCACCCTCGCCGAAGCAGGCTCACCCTCGCCGAAGCAGGCTCACCCTCGCCGAAGCAGGCTCACCCTCGCCGAAGCAGGCTCACCCTCGCCGAAGCAGGCTCACCCTCGCCGAAGCAGGCTCACCCTCGCCGAAGCAGGCTCACCCTCGCCGAAGCAGGCTCACCCTCGCCGAAGCAGGCTCACCCTCGCCGAAGCAGGCTCACCCTCGCCGAAGCAGGCTCACCCTCGCCGAAGCAGGCTCACCCTCGCCGAAGCAGGCTCACCCTCGCCGAAGCAGGCTCACCCTCGCCGAAGCAGGCTCACCCTCGCCGAAGCAGGCTCACCCTCGCCGAAGCAGGCTCACCCTCGCCGAAGCAGGCTCACCCTCGCCGAAGCAGGCTCACCCTCGCCGAAGCAGGCTCACCCTCGCCGAAGCAGGCTCACCCTCGCCGAAGCAGGCTCACCCTCGCCGAAGCAGGCTCACCCTCGCCGAAGCAGGCTCACCCTCGCCGAAGCAGGCTCACCCTCGCCGAAGCAGGCTCACCCTCGCCGAAGCAGGCTCACCCTCGCCGAAGCAGGCTCACCCTCGCCGAAGCAGGCTCACCCTCGCCGAAGCAGGCTCACCCTCGCCGAAGCAGGCTCACCCTCGCCGAAGCAGGCTCACCCTCGCCGAAGCAGGCTCACCCTCGCCGAAGCAGGCTCACCCTCGCCGAAGCAGGCTCACCCTCGCCGAAGCAGGCTCACCCTCGCCGAAGCAGGCTCACCCTCGCCGAAGCAGGCTCACCCTCGCCGAAGCAGGCTCACCCTCGCCGAAGCAGGCTCACCCTCGCCGAAGCAGGCTCACCCTCGCCGAAGCAGGCTCACCCTCGCCGAAGCAGGCTCACCCTCGCCGAAGCAGGCTCACCCTCGCCGAAGCAGGCTCACCCTCGCCGAAGCAGGCTCACCCTCGCCGAAGCAGGCTCACCCTCGCCGAAGCAGGCTCACCCTCGCCGAAGCAGGCTCACCCTCGCCGAAGCAGGCTCACCCTCGCCGAAGCAGGCTCACCCTCGCCGAAGCAGGCTCACCCTCGCCGAAGCAGGCTCACCCTCGCCGAAGCAGGCTCACCCTCGCCGAAGCAGGCTCACCCTCGCCGAAGCAGGCTCACCCTCGCCGAAGCAGGCTCACCCTCGCCGAAGCAGGCTCACCCTCGCCGAAGCAGGCTCACCCTCGCCGAAGCAGGCTCACCCTCGCCGAAGCAGGCTCACCCTCGCCGAAGCAGGCTCACCCTCGCCGAAGCAGGCTCACCCTCGCCGAAGCAGGCTCACCCTCGCCGAAGCAGGCTCACCCTCGCCGAAGCAGGCTCACCCTCGCCGAAGCAGGCTCACCCTCGCCGAAGCAGGCTCACCCTCGCCGAAGCAGGCTCACCCTCGCCGAAGCAGGCTCACCCTCGCCGAAGCAGGCTCACCCTCGCCGAAGCAGGCTCACCCTCGCCGAAGCAGGCTCACCCTCGCCGAAGCAGGCTCACCCTCGCCGAAGCAGGCTCACCCTCGCCGAAGCAGGCTCACCCTCGCCGAAGCAGGCTCACCCTCGCCGAAGCAGGCTCACCCTCGCCGAAGCAGGCTCACCCTCGCCGAAGCAGGCTCACCCTCGCCGAAGCAGGCTCACCCTCGCCGAAGCAGGCTCACCCTCGCCGAAGCAGGCTCACCCTCGCCGAAGCAGGCTCACCCTCGCCGAAGCAGGCTCACCCTCGCCGAAGCAGGCTCACCCTCGCCGAAGCAGGCTCACCCTCGCCGAAGCAGGCTCACCCTCGCCGAAGCAGGCTCACCCTCGCCGAAGCAGGCTCACCCTCGCCGAAGCAGGCTCACCCTCGCCGAAGCAGGCTCACCCTCGCCGAAGCAGGCTCACCCTCGCCGAAGCAGGCTCACCCTCGCCGAAGCAGGCTCACCCTCGCCGAAGCAGGCTCACCCTCGCCGAAGCAGGCTCACCCTCGCCGAAGCAGGCTCACCCTCGCCGAAGCAGGCTCACCCTCGCCGAAGCAGGCTCACCCTCGCCGAAGCAGGCTCACCCTCGCCGAAGCAGGCTCACCCTCGCCGAAGCAGGCTCACCCTCGCCGAAGCAGGCTCACCCTCGCCGAAGCAGGCTCACCCTCGCCGAAGCAGGCTCACCCTCGCCGAAGCAGGCTCACCCTCGCCGAAGCAGGCTCACCCTCGCCGAAGCAGGCTCACCCTCGCCGAAGCAGGCTCACCCTCGCCGAAGCAGGCTCACCCTCGCCGAAGCAGGCTCACCCTCGCCGAAGCAGGCTCACCCTCGCCGAAGCAGGCTCACCCTCGCCGAAGCAGGCTCACCCTCGCCGAAGCAGGCTCACCCTCGCCGAAGCAGGCTCACCCTCGCCGAAGCAGGCTCACCCTCGCCGAAGCAGGCTCACCCTCGCCGAAGCAGGCTCACCCTCGCCGAAGCAGGCTCACCCTCGCCGAAGCAGGCTCACCCTCGCCGAAGCAGGCTCACCCTCGCCGAAGCAGGCTCACCCTCGCCGAAGCAGGCTCACCCTCGCCGAAGCAGGCTCACCCTCGCCGAAGCAGGCTCACCCTCGCCGAAGCAGGCTCACCCTCGCCGAAGCACGCTCACCCTCGCCGAAGCACGCTCACCCTCGCCGAAGCACGCTCACCCTCGCCGAAGCA
Organism: Narcine bancroftii; assembly: GCF_036971445.1. Taxonomy (NCBI): domain Eukaryota; kingdom Metazoa; phylum Chordata; class Chondrichthyes; order Torpediniformes; family Narcinidae; genus Narcine; species Narcine bancroftii. The sequence continues at coordinate 2,491,462 of NC_091482.1, read as the reverse complement.
CGCTCACCCTCGCCGAAGCACGCTCACCCTCGCCGAAGCACGCTCACCCTCGCCGAAGCACGCTCACCCTCGCCGAAGCACGCTCACCCTCGCCGAAGCACGCTCACCCTCGCCGAAGCACGCTCACCCTCGCCGAAGCACGCTCACCCTCGCCGAAGCACGCTCACCCTCGCCGAAGCACGCTCACCCTCGCCGAAGCACGCTCACCCTCGCCGAAGCACGCTCACCCTCGCCGAAGCACGCTCACCCTCGCCGAAGCACGCTCACCCTCGCCGAAGCACGCTCACCCTCGCCGAAGCACGCTCACCCTCGCCGAAGCACGCTCACCCTCGCCGAAGCACGCTCACCCTCGCCGAAGCACGCTCACCCTCTCCGAAGCACACTCTCTCTATCTCTCTTTCTCTGAAACACACTAGGCACTTTCAGGTGGCCAAATGGCCAGCTTGTAAAGCCACATATTTTGGCAAAATGCGGCTATGGGAAGGACACGCGAATGTGTAGGAGGCGCCTGAAAGGCACATTTGGTAACCCTCGTCCGAGAGGGATAATCCCCTCAGCACAGTGGGCTCCCCAGTCATCTGAGTATTTCCAGTAATCTCTGCTTCTATTTCTGCTTTTCAACGTCTGTAGTTTTGCTTTGCTGAGTACATCCTCGGCAGGTTTGGAGGCAGAGGAAGAACATGGGTCCAGAAGCCCAGTGCCCCTCTCTGCTGCTGTACATCTGTGTTCCATCTGCACATAACTCCAGGCGTGGTGGAACACACACTCTGCTGGAGGACTTCAATGGGTCAAGCACCATCTTCAGGAGTAGAATGGTCAATATTTTTGGCCAGAATTCCTTGCCCTGAAATATTCTTCTCTACAGATGCTGCTCGACCTGCTGAGTTCCTCCAGCAGATTGTGGCTCCTGATTCCAACATCTACCGTCTCCTGTGTGACCACGCACCTTTGTAATCTTTGTCAATGTACTCAGCATTAATCAGTTGGTTTAAACAATCATTGTTCTCTGCTGTCGCAATCAGCTCCCTCACGATTTCCTTTGTATTGTCGTTGAGGTTCAGTAAGGCTTTCATCAGGCAGGTCTTCCCTGTCTTCAGTTCTATAAAACAACAGCAGTGTTTGGGCCAGTGGAGATAGATTCCTGCCTCCCCTTTATCATATCCACTTCCTGACTTCACTTCTCCCTGACACCACACTTCCTTTACTCAATACCTCGCCATTCCTCCGTGAAGCACCTCTTCCCTCCTGCTCTCCCTGCCCTGGCACAGAAGCAGGTGCTTCAGCCCATCAGAAACTCTTTCTCGATCCCTTTGCTCCAGATTCTCCCTCCCAGGACAATCTCCCCATGTCTGTCTTTGGACGAGTGAGTAAACCGGAGCCCCTGGGGGAAGCCACCACGCTCACGGGGAGAAGGTACAAACTCCACTTGCAAATCACCGAGATCAGGACTGAACGCAGGTCTCCGGTGCTGGAAGGGAGCAGCACTCCCTGCCACATGAATGTGCCGCCCTCAATCTCACCTCTTTCTCTTCATTTATACCAGGGGTGGTCAAACCACGGCTCGTGAGGCACATGGAGCTCCTTGGCACGTGATGTGCCAGAGCTCCCGATGTCTCAGTTGGGGACTTCTGCCACTGCCCCACCTGCCCATCCAAGCTCCGAACACCTCAAACACGGATTCACCATCTGGTCCCGCCCATCTGGGCTCCCGACACCCTGAATGCGGGCTCCCGACACCCTGAATGCGGGCTCCCGACACCCTGAATGCGGGCTCCCGACACCCTGAATGCGGGCTCCCGACACCCTGAATGCGGGCTCCCGACACCCTGAATGCGGGCTCCCGACACCCTGAATGCGGGCTCCCGACACCCTGAATGCGGGCTCCCGACACCCTGAATGCGGGCTCCCGACACCCTGAATGCGGGCTCCCGACACCCTGAATGCGGGCTCCCGACACCCTGAATGCGGGCTCCCGACACCCTGAATGCGGGCTCCCGACACCCTGAATGCGGGCTCCCGACACCCTGAATGCGGGCTCCCGACACCCTGAATGCGGGCTCCCGACACCCTGAATGCGGGCTCCCGACACCCTGAATGCGGGCTCCCGACACCCTGAATGCGGGCTCCCGACACCCTGAATGCGGGCTCCCGACACCCTGAATGCGGGCTCCCGACACCCTGAATGCGGGCTCCCGACACCCTGAATGCGGGCTCCCGACACCCTGAATGCGGGCTCCCGACACCCTGAATGCGGGCTCCCGACACCCTGAATGCGGGCTCCCGACACCCTGAATGCGGGCTCCCGACACCCTGAATGCGGGCTCCCGACACCCTGAATGCGGGCTCCCGACACCCTGAATGCGGGCTCCCGACACCCTGAATGCGGGCTCCCGACACCCTGAATGCGGGCTCCCGACACCCTGAATGCGGGCTCCCGACACCCTGAATGCGGGCTCCCGACACCCTGAATGCGGGCTCCCGACACCCTGAATGCGGGCTCCCGACACCCTGAATGCGGGCTCCCGACACCCTGAATGCGGGCTCCCGACACCCTGAATGCGGGCTCCCGACACCCTGAATGCGGGCTCCCGACACCCTGAATGCGGGCTCCCGACACCCTGAATGCGGGCTCCCGACACCCTGAATGCGGGCTCCCGACACCCTGAATGCGGGCTCCCGACACCCTGAATGCGGGCTCCCGACACCCTGAATGCGGGCTCCCGACACCCTGAATGCGGGCTCCCGACACCCTGAATGCGGGCTCCCGACACCCTGAATGCGGGCTCCCGACACCCTGAATGCGGGCTCCCGACACCCTGAATGCGGGCTCCCGACACCCTGAATGCGGGCTCCCGACACCCTGAATGCGGGCTCCCGACACCCTGAATGCGGGCTCCCGACACCCTGAATGCGGGCTCCCGACACCCTGAATGCGGGCTCCCGACACCCTGAATGCGGGCTCCCGACACCCTGAATGCGGGCTCCCGACACCCTGAATGCGGGCTCCCGACACCCTGAATGCGGGCTCCCGACACCCTGAATGCGGGCTCCCGACACCCTGAATGCGGGCTCCCGACACCCTGAATGCGGGCTCCCGACACCCTGAATGCGGGCTCCCGACACCCTGAATGCGGGCTCCCGACACCCTGAATGCGGGCTCCCGACACCCTGAATGCGGGCTCCCGACACCCTGAATGCGGGCTCCCGACACCCTGAATGCGGGCTCCCGACACCCTGAATGCGGGCTCCCGACACCCTGAATGCGGGCTCCCGACACCCTGAATGCGGGCTCCCGACACCCTGAATGCGGGCTCCCGACACCCTGAATGCGGGCTCCCGACACCCTGAATGCGGGCTCCCGACACCCTGAATGCGGGCTCCCGACACCCTGAATGCGGGCTCCCGACACCCTGAATGCGGGCTCCCGACACCCTGAATGCGGGCTCCCGACACCCTGAATGCGGGCTCCCGACACCCTGAATGCGGGCTCCCGACACCCTGAATGCGGGCTCCCGACACCCTGAATGCGGGCTCCCGACACCCTGAATGCGGGCTCCCGACACCCTGAATGCGGGCTCCCGACACCCTGAATGCGGGCTCCCGACACCCTGAATGCGGGCTCCCGACACCCTGAATGCGGGCTCCCGACACCCTGAATGCGGGCTCCCGACACCCTGAATGCGGGCTCCCGACACCCTGAATGCGGGCTCCCGACACCCTGAATGCGGGCTCCCGACACCCTGAATGCGGGCTCCCGACACCCTGAATGCGGGCTCCCGACACCCTGAATGCGGGCTCCCGACACCCTGAATGCGGGCTCCCGACACCCTGAATGCGGGCTCCCGACACCCTGAATGCGGGCTCCCGACACCCTGAATGCGGGCTCCCGACACCCTGAATGCGGGCTCCCGACACCCTGAATGCGGGCTCCCGACACCCTGAATGCGGGCTCCCGACACCCTGAATGCGGGCTCCCGACACCCTGAATGCGGGCTCCCGACACCCTGAATGCGGGCTCCCGACACCCTGAATGCGGGCTCCCGACACCCTGAATGCGGGCTCCCGACACCCTGAATGCGGGCTCCCGACACCCTGAATGCGGGCTCCCGACACCCTGAATGCGGGCTCCCGACACCCTGAATGCGGGCTCCCGACACCCTGAATGCGGGCTCCCGACACCCTGAATGCGGGCTCCCGACACCCTGAATGCGGGCTCCCGACACCCTGAATGCGGGCTCCCGACACCCTGAATGCGGGCTCCCGACACCCTGAATGCGGGCTCCCGACACCCTGAATGCGGGCTCCCGACACCCTGAATGCGGGCTCCCGACACCCTGAATGCGGGCTCCCGACACCCTGAATGCGGGCTCCCGACACCCTGAATGCGGGCTCCCGACACCCTGAATGCGGGCTCCCGACACCCCCACCGCGGACTCTCGGTCCCAACCATCTGCCTATCTGAGCTCCCAACACCCCCACTGCAAGATTCTCGGTCCTGAGCACCTGCCCATCTGAGCTCCCATCACCCCTACCACGGACTCTCTCTCGCCTTGGCCCCAACCACCCGCCCATCTGAGCTCCCAATGCCTCAAATATCATACAATAGTCGACCTCCTAATTTTACCCTAAAAATTGGACCACAAAATTCAACTATATACGTGTATATATGGTATGTGTACTCTTTAATTATTGAAACTAATACAAATAGCAGTTAAAAACTACATACGATTAAATATTATTACATACATTTATTTCTTTATATTTTTATAAAAAAATGAGCACACATGAATAAAAACATGTAAATTTTTTCATCACTTGGGGGACTCAACCATCTAAACCAGAAAGCAACTTTAAACAATCCTTTCTCTCCCTCCACCACTGTACTCTACTCCTTGAGTCCTGAACCCATGCCTCAGGAACCCCTTGCTCCTTCTTTCCTCATTCTGCCTGCCCCTTTGATCCAGTGGCGAGCATTCAAATCCCACCTCAGCAGAGAACTTCAGGGTGATTAAAGAAATTGTTAAGGAGAGGGAGAGTCTCATCATCAGCTCGTGATGGTGGTGGGAACCCATCCAACTCACTGATGCCCTTTGGAGAAGCAAAGTGCTGCCTCTGGTCTGTCTCTGACCCCCAGGCCACTGACATAGCTGCCTACTAACTGCCCCCTCCTTTCAAGGGTTACTGAGATGAGCAATAGTGTTGTACAGTACAGAGCAAGCACTTTGGCCCATCCTTCCTGCTGACCCAGTTGGCATTCAAGGCTGATCTTTTCTCTCTCTCTCTCTGTATTGCACAGTCAGCTTGTTTACATTTCTTTATTTGTGTATGTTGAGTACAGTTTTTCTTACACTGCCAATAAGTGGTGCAATACCAATAGGGCGGCATGTTCGACGTAGTGGTTAGCGCAACGCTGTTACAGAGCCAGCAATTGGGATGAGGGTTCAAATCCCACACTGTCCGTTTGGACATTCTCCCTGTGTTTGCATGGACTTCCTCCAGAGGCTCCGGTTTTCATCCGTCCTTCAAAACGTACCGGGGGTTGTAGGTCAATTGGGTGGCACGGGCTCGTGGCTGGAAGGGGCTGTTATCGTGCTCTTTGTCCAAATTTAAAATTTAAGTGATTACTCTGCTTCGCCCACATGTATGTTCTCTGATAATAAATCTGAACTTGGTCCCACCTGCCTGCATTTTCTCCCCATCCTTCTAAACCCTTCCTATACATAATCTGTCCACATATTTTCCGAGAGGATCATTGAATCTGATCTACAGCTTCCTCTGGCAGCTCATTTCAGATACAGACCCCTCTACGAGTGAAAAAAAGCTAGCCCTCATCCCCCTTAAATCTTCCCCCCCCCCCATCTTAAACCTAGAGTCACCCACCCTGGGAGCTTTCACTTATAAAGCTGAGAACCTTCTCTTGCCAGGACCCACAGAGATACAATGAGGAAGTCAGACAGAGGGACCTACCTGAAAACCAAGGCTCGGTGAGCTTCATCCTGGTGACCTGAATGATGTAGAGCAGTTTGTTGAAGTTTTCCATGTTTCCATCAGCCACGGAGTAGGACAGCTGAACCCCCAGGTTGTACATCAAACTGAAAAGCACCCAGACAAATGTCTGCAGAGATCTGTTTGCTGTCTTAAGAACACAAGAAATAGGAGCAGGCATTGTCCATCCAGCTAACCCCCTCATCTCTGGAATCAACCTGGTGAACTTCTGCACCCCCTCCTTCCTCAAGTAAGGAGGCCAGAACTGCATGCAGTTCTCCAGATATGGCCTCACCAGGTCCTTGATCAGTTACAGGAGAACCTCCATGCTCCTGAATTCAATCCCTCTGGCAATGACGGCCAATGTTCCATTTGCCTTCTTCACAACCTGATGCAAGTACAAACCAACCTTTTATGATTCAGGCACTCCCAGGTCCTCCTGTGTGGCAGCACGCTGCAATCATTTGCCATTTAAATAATATTCTGAATATTCTTCCTTCCAAAGTGCACCTGCCATCTACCAGACCCTTGCCCACTCACTTAGCCCATCTATATCCCTCTCCAGACTCTGTGTCCTCTGCACAACCAGACCCTTGCCCACTCACTTAGCCCATCTATATCCCTCTCCAGATTCTCTGTATCCTCTGCATAATTTGCTTTTCTACTCAATTTAATGTCATCAGCAAACTTCAACACTGTGCACTCTGTCCCCTCTTCCAGATCGTTTGTATACCGCATATCGTGAACAGTTGCCAGGGGTGTGGGAGAGGGGAGATTTAACAGGAACCTGAGAGGCTGAGGGGAAATGTTTTTACACAGAGGATGGTGGATGTGTGTGGAATAGGCTGCAAGATGAGGAGGTTGGGGCAGGGACTGTTGTAACGTTTAAGTAAGAATTGGATGGATACATGGATAGGAAGGGTTTAGAGGGATATGGCCCAAACACAGGCAAGTGGGACATTTTGGTCAGTAAAGGCTGGTTGGGCCAAAGGGCCTGTTTCCTCATTGTGACTCTGAGTGGAGATTGAACTTGGCATCTTCTGATCCTGCGGCCACAAGGCAAGGGAGTGGAAGGTCTGACAGTTGTTACAGAGTTCTGTGTTGTGTATTGGCCTTTGTGTTGTGTGGCTTAATGTTAAAAAGTGACAGTTTGCCTTAGAGAGCCAAGGTGAAGGTGGATGAGTGAGAGAGTGGGAGACGGATTGAACATATGCAGAAAATGATCTAACAATTTATGGACTTGGATGATAAACCACCATTGGGTGGTGTTGTGGAGTGGAAGGCGGCCCAGAGCATGAGTCATGGTCTGGAGGACAGTTTAGAATGTTGGGATTTCAAAATAGGATGAACATTCCGGATCCGGACCAAGCCAGTGGTTCCTCTCTCTGCAAACAACACAAGACAACTTTGAATTTTGTGCTCTCACTCTCTCTAAGAGGGGGCTTCAGTTTACCAAACAGTTTATGATCTTTGCTTCAGTTCAGATCGACATTTTGTGACTCTTGTGTGTTTGTTTGTTTTGTGTCTAAGTTTTTCTGTGGGCTGGTTGAAAATATAACTTAGACTTTAATTACATATGTAATATTTAGGCTGGGGAATTTATTAGTTTTACACTCTTATAGAAATTTGCATAGTAACCAGTGGGCATTGTTATAAAAGGGGGGAATTTGAATTAAAGTTTGAAGGTGAATTTTTTGTTAATAAAGTAATTGTTCATCTTTACCCCTGTGTGATCTGCCTTCTTCGTTGTTGATCTTGTAACACAGTGTAGTGGTGACATCACTGAACTGGCATCAGGAGACCCCTCTTACGATTCAGTAAATCAGACCCCAAAGTGTTTCATTACCCAGTGGCCTTTGAAATTTCAGCCCAAGGCAGTCTGTTCAGGACAAATGGAGACAGACAAAGAATGCTGGTCTTGATTTATCCTGAAAACAAGGAAATAGAATGGATTCCTGGCCACCAGCGACTCACATGGGTGAGGTTACTTACCTCGGGTTGAATTGGGCTTCATTGCTTCCATCGGGCTGGTCATGCTGCAGCAGTAACCTCAGGTTGTCATCCATCGACCTGCACGAGGAGATACAGAGAAGCGTCACTATATGCCATCTGGGCAAAGAAATCCCAGAGATCACCCATTGCTGTCCACCCTTGCCACCTCTGTGGAGAAGCCCCGTGCCCTTTTAATCTGGAAATCCCAAAAACTCCCTTTAAATGCCTTGGAAAAGCAGCTGATGCACTGAACACACTCCCTTCTCCCATTGAGGAGAAGGCTTGAGTGTGAAATAATGCACCAGCAAGCTCTACACCTGCACTCGTTAGGCTCCTAAATGATCCCCATAACAGCTCCCATGCTGCTCTTGTTTGCTCCTAGGTGATCTTAATTCTTTGTTACCCTTGACTCTGTAAATTGAGCTCTTGCTCTTTTACTTCACACAGCTGTGAAAATATTAGAGTTGACCTGTTCAAATGCTCGCAAAAGAACCCTTCTCACAGTGCCAGGCATATTAAAACAAACTTAAAAACTTTATGCACATGTATAAACCATTCAGTCCATCATGCCTATGCCGGATATCAGGGGAGCGACCCCATCAGTCCTTCCCTCACCTCATCTCCCTGCAGTCCTGTGCACTTTCTGATAACCTCCGGAGCAATGAGCAAAACAGAGGTGGGGGGGGGGGAAACATAGGACTGGGGGAGGTAATGGGGGACAAGGAAATGGTGGGCGAACTCAACATTTATTTTGGTTCGGTTTTCACTGTGGAAGATGCCAGCTGTGTGCCTGACATTCGAGAGTGACAAAAGGACAAAAATGGTGCTGTCGCTCTTAGAGGAGAAGGTGCCAGGGAATCTGAAGATGGATAAATCAACTGGACCAGATGGTCTATGCCCAAAGGTTCTGAAAGAGGGAGCTGAGGAGATTGTGGAGACTTGGCAGTGATCTTTCAAGGATCACTGGATTCTGGAGTAGTTCCAGAGGACTAGAAAGTTTCAAATGTCAGTATACAGGTCTATAAGTGGCAGAGAGGAGTCTCCCTCCATCAACATGATCTGCCAGTATCATTGTCTGAAGAGGGAGCGCAAAATCATTGAGGAGCCCTTCCACCCCGCTCAGTGTCTTTCAGCTGCTCCTGTTGGGAAAGAGATACAGGAGTATCAGAGCCAGCGCCACCAGGCTGAGGAACAGCTTCTTCCTACAGGCAGTGAGAATGTGAATAACCAAAGGAACTGCTCACTCTAAACATACAAGATTCAAATATTGATAAAACATTTATTTGTATATTTGAAATATTTGTCCTGCATTGTTTGTCTGTATGTGTGTTATGTCTGGTTGTGTGTCTGTGTGCTTTGTACCGAGGACCGGAGAACACTGTTTCATCCAGTTCCGATTCCACTTGTGTAACCAGATAACAATAAACTTGAATCTTTAAGAAAGCAGGGAGACAAAAGGCAGTAAATTAAAGGCCAGTTAGTCTGACTTCAGTGGTTGGCAAGGATGAAGTTTCGGGACACTTGGAGGTGCATGGTAAAATAGGTTGAAGTTGGCATGGTTTCCTCAAGGGAAAATCTTTCCAGACAAACCTGTTGGAATTCCTTGAGTTGACAACAGAAAGGACAGATCAAGGAGAGTCAGTAGATGTGGTTCACCTGAATTTTTCAAAAGCCTTTGACAACGTGCCACACACGAGGCTGATAAACAGGATGAGAACTCGTGGTGTTACAGGAAAGATACTGGCATGATGAAGAGAGTCGGGGTAAAAGGGGCCTTTTCTGGTTGGTTGCCAGTGACCAGTGGTGTTCCACAGGGCTCGGTGCTGGGACTGCTTCTTGTCATGTTACACATCAATAATCTGGATGATGGATTTGAAAGCCTAATGGCCAGGTTTGTGGAAAGTACAAAGATCAGAGGAGGGGCAGGTAGCATTGAGGAAGCACTGAACCTGTGGGGTTAGAAGAATGAGCAAGGATATGGCAGGAGCACAGTGTAGAGAAGTGTGGGATCATGCACTTTGGTGGAAGGAATAAAGGAGCTGACTATTTTCTTAACAGGCAATGAGTTAAGAAATCAGGCACAGGGGGACTTGGAGACCTCATGCAAGACTCTCTGATGGTCATTGCAGGTAAAGTCAGTGACAAAGGCAAATCCAAATACAATATGAGCATTCATTTCAAAATGGATAGAATATAAAAGCAGAGATGTGATCTTGAAGCTTTTTAGGCCCTTGGAATATTGTGAGCAGTTTTGAGCTCCATATCCAAGGAAGGATATGTTGGTAATGGAGAGGGTTCAGAGGAGGTTTACGAGGATGATCCCCAGAGTGAAAGGGTTTACACATGTGGCGCGTTTGAAGGTTCGGAGACTTTACTGGCTGGAGTTTAGCAGAATGGGGGGTGGGGGGGGGCGAAGAATCTCAATGAAACCTGTCAAACTAGGAATGACATGTGTAGAGTGGACATGGAGGGGATGTTTCCTGTGGTGGGTTTGTCTGGGACCAGAGAGTAGAGCCTCAGAATACAAACACGTCCCTTTGGAACAGAGACGGGGAGGAATTTCTTTCCCCAGAGGGAGGTGAATCTGTGGAATTTGCTGGCACAGAAAAGTCATTGGGGATATTTAAGGTGGAGGTAACATTTTTAAAATTAAGCAAACCGCACACGGGGAGGGGGTTTAATCCCCCGCATGGGGAGGGGGTATAAAGGGTTTAAACACACGGGGTGGGGGGAGGGTTGAAACACACGGGGGGGGGGGGGAGGGTTGAAACACACGGGGGGGGGGGGGAGGGTTGAAACACACGGGGGGGGGGAGGGTTGAAACACACGGGGGGGGAGGGTTGAAACACACGGGGGGGGGAGGGTTGAAACACACGGGGGGGAGGGTTGAAACACACGGGGGGGGGAGGGTTGAAACACACGGGGGGGGGAGGGTTGAAACACACGGGGGGGGAGGGTTGAAACACACGGGGGGGGGAGGGTTGAAACACACGGGGGGGGAGGGTTGAAACACACGGGGGGGAGGGTTGAAACACACGGGGGGGGGAGGGTTGAAACACACGGGGGGGGGAGGGTTGAAACACACGGGGGGGGAGGGTTGAAACACACGGGGGGGAGGGTTGAAACACACGGGGGGGGGAGGGTTGAAACACACGGGGGGGGGAGGGTTGAAACACACGGGGGGGGAGGGTTGAAACACACGGGGGGGAGGGTTGAAACACACGGGGGGGGGAGGGTTGAAACACACGGGGGGGGAGGGTTGAAACACACGGGGGGGAGGGTTGAAACACACGGGGGGGGGAGGGTTGAAACACACGGGGGGGGGAGGGTTGAAACACACGGGGGGGGAGGGTTGAAACACACGGGGGGGTTTACACAGGGCGTAAATACAAATATTAACACAGATAAAGGTTCCGCGGAGTTTGTCAGAGCCGTTGAGAGTTGGACAGTAAATCAGGACGATGGAATGGCGCGGCGGAGTTGATGGGCCGAATGGCCCGACGCTGCTGCCACAAGAACGGGTGGGCGGGCGGCGGCGGCGGGACCGGACACCCCGACCCTCCCCATGGAGTCGGTGGGAATCCTGGCCCGGGCGGGTGGACCCAGCAGGGAGCCCGGGGCTCGGCAGGGGAGCGCGGCGGGCGAGCCGGGGCTCTCGGTACCTGTGCGGAGTCGGGGCGGCGGCGCCTCCGGCTGAGCTTCACTCCCTGCACTGGAGATGGAGCCTCCGCTCTGGGGCGGTCGGACGAGGTGAGGCGGAGCTTTCTCAAGAGGCGCCGCCGCCGGGGCGGAATTGGTGGCGACACTGGCGGGTGGTGCACGAGGCTTCGCTGGCGGGAGATCACGTGGCTTCGCTGGCGGGAGATCACGTGCATGCGCTGGCGAGAGGGGCACGTGAGTTCTCTGGCAAGATGGGGATGTTGCTTCACTGGCGGGAGGGGCACGCGGCTTCGCTGGCGGGAGATCACGTGGCTGGGCTGGCGGGAGGGGCACGTGGCTTCGCTGGCGGGAGATCACGTGCATGCGCTAGCGAGAGGGGCACGCGACTTCTCCGCCAGGATGGGAATGTTGCTTCACTGGCGGGAGGGGCACGCAGCATCTCTGGCACGATCAGCACGTCGCTGCGCTGGCGGGAGGGGCATGCGGCTTCGCTGGTGGGAGATCACGTGGCTTCGCTGGCGGGAGATCACGTGCATGCGCTAGCGAGAGGGGCACGTGACTCCTCTGGCAGGATGGGGATGTTACTGCACTGGCGAGAGGGGCACGCGACTCCTCTGGCGGGATGGGGATGTTGCTTCACTGGCGTGAGGGGCACGCAGCTTCTCTGGCACGATCAGCACGTCGCTGCGCTGGCGGGAGGGGCATGCGGCTTCGCTGGTGGGAGATCACGTGGCTTCGCTGGCGGGAGATCACGTGCATGCGCTAGCGAGAGGGGCACGTGACTCCTCTGGCAGGATGGGGATGTTACTGCACTGGCGAGAGGGGCACGCGACTCCTCTGGCGGGATGGGGATGTTGCTTCACTGGCGTGAGGGGCACGCAGCTTCTCTGGCAGGATCAGCACGTCGCTGCGCTGGTGGGAGGGGCACGCGGCTTCGCTGGCGAGATGGAGATGTTGCTGCACCGGTGGGAGGGAAACGTGGCGGCATGTGGAGAATGTGGGGCTGATGGATCTGCACTGCTGGGAAATGTGGGGCTGAGCAAGAGTGGTACTGGTGGTGGGACAATGCTGAGAGGGAGCTACATTGTTGGAATGGTGCAATTTCAAGAACAACCTTGATTGAGACATTTTTTCGATTCTGATGACAGGTGCCAGATCTGAACCCTTCACTGTTTCTCCCTCCGCGGACGCCGCCTGACCAGCATTGGTTTACACGATTGCCTGGGCTGCATTCACAACCCTGCAGGTCTTGGGCATAGCCGTGATGGACCCAGAAAGGACACTTCTGTAACAGTTGGTGAGGACACTGGGGACGAGCTGAGAGTTGTTCATGTCCTTTCTTGGATGCAGCAGTGACGTGGTTGGACCAGGACAGGTTGTTTGTATTGAATCTTGGTCTGATGCTGTGAGGCAGCAACTCCATCTACGGGCAAATAAATGGGCGGGACCCCACCCTTCAAAAAGCATTACAGTGGTTTTGGGGATCTGAATGAAATCCAACTTTTGGCCAAGATCAGGTTCAGAAGAATGTACATGGACAAGGATTTAAGATTTAAGATTCAATTTACTGTAAGGCGGACAGATTCACCATCTGCAGAAATTGCCTGAAGCGCCTCTTATAGTCAAAGAAAGAGAAGCAAAAGAGAGATTCTCCCCCCCCCCCCCACCCCCATCACCAAGTGTCCATAGATTCATCTCCAGCGCTCCCACAGCCCCTGCAGCCACACAGAGTCCGTCCACACCAACAGCAGGCCAAGCTCCAGATCGGAACCACCAACATGATCAGGAACCCTTTAGCGCCCTCGGCACCCTCTGGCATCCCAGCTCAGACACCCAGTACCCTTCAGCCAGTCTCTAGCAGTTCTCTCGACCACATTCACCAGTAGTCTGCGTGGGTTCCTCACCTCAACTCACCAGAAGCCTGCTGAGCCCCCTCACTGGCCTGCCGCTGTGGTTACCATCCTGTGGGTTTCTCCTCTGCTTCTTCTCAAATGGGGGGGAGGGGGGGAAGACCCATTTTCTGGTGCTGAGCCAATCCTCCACTTCTCCATAGTTTGCAACCCCTCGTGCCTGCTGCCGATCAGAGGCGCTGCCGTCTTGGGCATGGGATTTTAAATAAAACCACCGTCAGCTCCTTTAACGGGCTGGTTAAATGCTGGTCAGAGCTGACGTGCCAGTGGACCTTGCGGGGGAATGCAGTGTCTCTGCTCCCCGCTCTCCCTGAGTCCACACCAGAGGCAGTGCTGCCCTTACAGCAGCTCCGGCAGTGCCATTTAGGGAAAAGGAGAAAGATAGGGAGGGGGTCTGAGGGGTCAGACAGGAATGCGGAGTACCTGGAACACACTGCCGGAGAGAGTGGGAGAAGCAGAGTCATGGACTCTGGATTGGCACTTGAATCATCCAGATGCAGAAAGCTATGGACCAAGGGTTGGGAGATGGGATTAATATGAATGAGTGCTCATTTGTCAGACTGGAATGAAGGGCAGAATGGCCTTCTTCATGACTCTATACGGACAGAATGAGGCCACTCAGCCCCACCAGTCAGAATCAGAATTTCATTGTTGTGAACACGTCATGAAATTCGTTGATTTGTGGCAGCGCTACAGCACAAAGATTGCTGAAGAATTACATTTAAAAATAAATTAGTGCAAAAATAAGAGAAAGTGAGGTTCAGGAATCCGAGGGGAAGAAGCTGTCCTTGTGCTGCTAGGTTTTCATCCCCCGGCTCTGCTGTATGCCCCAGAATTATAGGTTGTGCGGAGGAGACTCTTGTCCTCTGGGTTCCAGCCGCCCTGGCAGGGTTGGGGGGTGTAATCCCTCCTCCTCCTTCACTTTGCAGGACTTCCTGCTGCTAATGTTACAGATTGTGACCTGGTTCTCTGCACAACAGGAAGGATTCAAACATGGAATTGTGAAATGATTCACCGCTCGCCCTCGCTTGTGCAATGTGGAGTGGGAAGGAAATGAACTTTCACCAAAAGTCCCAATGTTCAACCCAGGCCAAGGGAGAGCACATACTTGACATCACGTACAACCCTGAGATTCTTTTTCCTGTGGGCATGGCAGAATTACCACTTATCAGTAAATGTGAACAGGTCAAGACAAAGGATACACATGCAAGAGACAAATGCAAAAAAATGTGTAATGCAGGAAAAAATATACAGTAATTCACAACATGCAGAAGTAAGTCTTTAAATGGGTCCCTGGTTGAGTTGGTTGTTGAGGAGTCTGATGGTGGAGGGGGAGCATCTATTCCTGGACCTGGTGGTGCGAGTCGAGGCACCAAACCTCTTTCCTGATGGCAGCAGCAAGAACAGAGCATGTGCTGGGTGGTGGGGATCCTTGATGATCGCTGCTGCTTTCTGACGTCAGCGTTCTCTGTTGATGTCCTCAATGTTGGAGAGGGTTTTGCCCGTGATGTCCTGGGCTGTGTCCACTACCTTTTGCAAGGCTTTATGCTCAGGGGTATTGGTGTCCTCATACCAGACCATGATGCAGCTGGTCAGCAGACTTTCCACCTCACCTCTAGAAATTTGCCAGGGTTTCCAATGTCATATCAAACCTCCACAAACTCCTGAGGAAGTAGAGGTACTGACGTACTTTCTTCACAATGCCATTAGTGTGTTGGGTCCAGGAAAGATCCTCTGAGATACTAATTCCCAGGAATTTAAATTTGTTCATCATATATTATGTTAACAAATCATGTAAGTTATCCATTTGTTAATATTCTTATTCTCATGTACCTACGTAACGTTTATACAATGAAACAAATAAAAATATTCTCAACCATTTTTTTTCCTTATGTAATCTCTTACATGGTGTACCGAAGGTGTTCTTACTTCCTATGGATGCTGAGAGACTGGCTGAGATCCTCCAGCATTTTTACTCCAATCACCGTGCCTCCAGAATTTTTGTATTTCACTGTTTTCATCTCTGCAGAACCTTCCTCAAGGTCCTTCCCACAACAGCATTCTGTTTTTCCACATAATCTGAAATTGCTGCTATTCTGATTACCCCAGAAATGTTTTGGAAATCTCAGTGCATTTCCATTCATAGTGTCAGGATGTCTCTCACTACCCCTGCCACTCTCAGCCCCCTTTACACCCACTCTTTCTTCTTTCTTCTTTGGCTTGGCTTCGCGGACGAAGATTTATGGAGGGGTATGTCCACGTCTGCTGCAGGCTTGTTGGTGACTGACAAGTCCGATGCGGGACAGGCAGGGACGGTTGCAGCGGTTGTAAGGGAAAATTGGTTGGTTGGGGTTGGGTGTTGGGTTTTTCCTCCTTTGTCTTTTGTCAGTGAGGTGGGTGGGCTCTGCGGTCTTCTTCAAAGGAGGTTGTTGCCCGCCGAACTGTGAGGCGCCAAGATGAACAGTTGGAGGCGAGATCAGCCCACTGGCGGTGGTCAATGTGGCAGGCACCAAGAGATTTCTTTAAGCAGTCCTTGTACATCTTCTTTGGTGCACCTCTGTCTCGGTGGTCAGTGGAGAGCTCGCCATAGAACACGATCTTGGGAAGGCGATGGTCCTCCATTCTGGAGACGTGACCCACCCAGCGCAGTTGGGTCTACTGCACAGATAAATACCATTCCATCTTCACGTTCACTGACAATACAACAGTCGGGGGCCAGATATCAAACAATAATGAGATGGAATGGTGTCTGATGTTTCAGGTCTGATGTTTCAGGCCTGAGCCCTTCAATCTATGAGTCAAAAGCAGGCAGGTGGTTCTCTATCTTTTCCTCCTTGCACACTGTGAGACCAGCTGACTTCCTCCAGCATTTCTATGTTTTTACTACAATTACAGCGTCTTTCACTCCATCACACCCCAGACCCACTCTCTTCTCCCTCCTCCCATTGGACACAAGGCCCGAAAGTGTGGCAACACGCAGCAACAGACTGAAGGCAGTGTCTCCCCCAGAGCCATCAGGCTCCTGAGTGAACCCCACGAAAGTGTCTCGCCGCCCTTTTTGGCACCAACGAATCTTTTTCATCGCAATTGTGTAACTTCACACAGCTGCATGAATGTTGGAGATAACCTGTCAGTCCGCATGCAGAAGAACCCTTCTCACTGTCCATGGTATTTTATAATAAATACTCCCTTATTGAGGTTTTACACAGGTTGTAGGGTCTGTTCTTGTGCTGTATAATTCTACTTAATGCACCAGCACCAAAAGATTTTCTCACTCCAGAACCTTCTTAAAGGTCATTATTAAACTTTAAGAAAGCAGTGTGATTATTGGAGCTTCCTTCCTGTTTCATCTTTTGCTGAAACAGATCAGAGCCTGAAAGTGATAGCTCAGCAGTTCCCCCAGGCTGAACAGCGCATGATGCAAACAGAGGAGCTGGGGGCAACAGAGGGTCAGAGACAGGTTGTCACAAAAAACCCGGAGAACTCCATTGGTCGAGGTTCTGTGGAAAATGGAGAAATATGTGCTAGAAATTGCGCGTCTTTGTGAAGTCCCTTAATTTTCCACCCCACCCCCAGCAAATTGCTTGCAAGAGAGAGCAAGAACAGCGATGGATAGTTTACTGGGTTATTAATGCTATGTACAAGACTCCTCCAAGGATTGACAGGGTGGAGGCAGAGGGAATATAATTTTTTTTTAAAATGGAGACATACAGCCTGGTAACAGGCCCTATCAGCCAATGGGTCCATGCCGCCCAATTATCCCTGGTACGTTTTGAAGGGTGGGAGGAAACTGGAGCTCTGGGGAAAACCGATACAGATATGGGGAGAACGTACAAACTCCTTATAGACAGCGCAGGATTTGAACCCCAGTTCCGATCACTGCCACTGGAAGGGGTGGGCAATGCAGACGTATGATTGCTGCTGGTAACAACATTGTGTTAACTAGTTGATATATGATTTTAATATTTGAACTTAGTTTTAAAGTGGATTTCATTTGTTAAATACATGTATTATGTTTGATTTAAATATATGTTTAAGGGTATTATTTTAGTATTGATATTTTTTTTGTTAAGTTTTATCCTTTTTTTTGTAAGTGGGGTTTTTTCTATTTTATTTACAACATTGTTAATTAATTCTTCACTCTTTATTTTGGGGGGGAGGGTTGGACTAATTTAAATTAGATGATTAATGTTGTGTTATAATTATTGGGGGGGTTAATTTGTGTAGTTTAATGATGTAGTATTCTAATTTTTATTCTTATTTTTTATTATTTCTTTAAATGTAATTTTTATTTTATTCATGTCATAAAATTTGAAATAAAGTTTAAAAAAAAACATTGTGTTAACCACTACACCAACTGTGCCACTCTTTAAAAAGATACAATTATGAAAGGAATAGATAATGTAAGAGCAGGGAGGTTGTTTACACAGGGAGGAGACTAGAACTAGGGATCATTGCCTCAAGATTCTGTCGAGGTTTAAGGCAGAAATGAAGATAAACTGTTTCTCCTAGAGAGAAATGAATCTATGAAATTCTCCGTCCAAGATCCCGAAGTTGCCCTATTGAATTATTTAAGACTGCTTTTTGAGGAGCCGGTGGGTAGGTGGAGCTGAGTTCAAGGCCAGATCAGCCTTGATCTTGTTGAATGGTGGAGCAGACTCAATGTCCAGTGTCCATCCCTGAGCCTCAACCTTTGCTGGAGATAGCGTCCCTGGGTGAGGAGTAGGGCCTGGGGGCACAGTCAAAGGAGGGATAAGCCATTTCAGACTGTGGTGGGGTGAGCGGTAAAATTTTGGAACTCCCTGCTCCAGAGACCTCAGACACCAAGTTCAGTCAAGAGGTCGTCAGGTATCTGGACACAGCGGGGATTGGAGGGACGTGGGAGAGAGCAGGAAATAGCAGAGATCGCTGATCAGCCACGATCTTATTGAAAGATGAGTCTTCGGATTTCAGGATCATACATCTGCATTGCCTACATCTTCCAGTGTCAAGTGGCCCCCAAGGGGCAGCACCATTGGTCAGGTCCTGAAGGTCTCGACCACAGATGCTGCCAGACTGATGGACATTCTCCAGCTGTTTTCTGTTCCAGAATCTGTAGCTTCTCAAGGGTACATGAACCAACTTTTGTCCAGTCCAGTTCTCCCACCCGCTTAAAACCAACTCATTTTTGCTCGTTCTCAGTTCTGACAAACTGTTGATACTGCCTGAACACATTTTGGGCAGTGTGGTTAGCGCGACTCTAATTCAGCGCCAATGACCCTGGTTCAGATCTGCCACTGTCTATAAGGAGTTTGTACATTCTCTCTGTGTCTATGTGGGTTTTACCCGAGTGTTCTAGCTTCCTCCCACCGTTCAAAACGTATGGTGGTGGCAAGCTAATTTGGGTGTAATTGGGTGGCACAGGTTTAAATGGGTGAATTCGACTTCTACCTTGCTGTAAATAAAACTTAAAATGTTCAGCGCAGAGGGGCTTCCAGCCTCTTCTGATTTTGATGCAGGTTTCCAGCATCTGCAGGAATTCTCTCTGGTCCCAGGGTTTCTCCAATAATGTTTTAATAATGTATGACTATGAGAGAGACCTGCCACAAAAAGAAGTTGGAGGGACTCCAAACAACAGTTCAAGTTTATTGACACATGTACTGAGGTGCATTGAGAGAGTTAGCCCATCTTGTCGACCTGTACAGAGTACAGAAGTAAACCCGCAGTGCAGAGTGCAAGGGAGACACCCAGGAGCCAGCAGATGCTGCAAAAATCATTCTTGTTCTCCCACCGATACAACCTGGCCCAGAGATCTCCCAGCAGACTGAAATTTGAATGAACTTGGGCACAGGGTCCAGCACAGACACATGGGCTGAAGGGTCTTTTCCTTTGCTGTACTGTTCAAATGCATTTTTGCTTGTGATCTGGCCAATGAGAGAGAGAGAGAGAGAGGCAACTATAGAGAGGAAATGGGTCAGGGTCCTAGAGTCTCACCTCTCCACAGATGCTGTCTGGCCATCTTGTGTCTCCGGGGAGACCAGGCGTTGTGGTGAGATATCTCAGTTGATCAGAGCTCAAAGCACTGGTCATCTTGAGGGATGGGCAGTCAGCAAACCCTACAACTGGAGGGATGGGGTGGGGGAGGGGAAGGTGGGAGACACTGACCTCCAACTGCTTTACAGTGACAGTGGGTGCTCGGAGGGGATGGAAGAGAAATCACTGCCATCTCCAGGGGCAGAAGGCATCCCTTGAATTAAAATGCTGATACTGCAGGTTGATGATCAGGGAGATGGTGGCATCCAGCAAAGGTTTCTCTCACGATCAACTTCATCGAAGGTTTCCCTCAGTCAGCCCTCGCAGTCTTCAACAATGACAGCCTTTGGATGGACTTCCACTTGGAATGGGAGGTGATCTGTGGTGGTATGAGGTGCTACCCAAATGCAGCAGGGTTCTGGGCTCGCCCGCTAGCCCGATTCCACCAGCGTCTCGATCTGGGTGTCCCACTCTGCCCACTTCATCTCATTTACCCTGTCATAGGGGTCAGAGAAACAGGTCATTTACACAGAGCAGATCAGCCCCCTCCCTCCCACCCCCACCCCCCCACACACAGCCCTGACCAACACCAGAGTCTCACTTCCCCAGGAACCTAACCCGGTTCTCCAACAAGCCAGAGCCAATGGGCTCTTTTCACGAGCTCAGTCCTGGTCTCCCACCCACCTGCAAACCTGGGGGCCTCTCGTTCGGCCCCCAACAATGCCTGTGATCCATCACACCGCCCTCACAACCCAATCACCCCTTTCAGTCAGCTGGGAGGCACACTAACCTTCCAATCCAGGTGACCTCATGAATCAAATGCCTGACAAACCTATTACAATTTTTTTGAAGAGATCACGTGGGATCGACAGGGGATATGCAGTGGATGTTGTGTATTTGGACTTTTGGAAGCTTTTTGACAGGGTGTCACACACAAGATGAGAGCCCATGGAACTACAGGAAGGAGACTAGCGTGGGTGGAGATTTGGTTGGTCAGCAGGAAACCGAGAGTGGGAATAAAGGGATCCTTTTCTGGTGGCTACTGGTTACACAGAACACCAGTGTGTTCTGCAGGGGTCGGCACTGCTACTGTTTAGTGTTCATAAACAATTTGGGCAAATTTGCAGATGACACCAAAGTAGGTGGTCAGGGAGGTGGTGCTGAGGACACGGAAAGGCTGTAGAGAGACTTGGATTGATTAGGAGAATGGGCAAAGAGGTGGTAGATGAAATATAATGTTGGGAAGTGTCCGGTCATGGACCTTGGTAGAAGAAATAGACAGGCAGACGACCATTTAGAGGGGGAGAAAATTCAAAATTTGGGGGTGCAAAGGGACTTGGGAATCCTCATGCATGATACCCAAAAGGTTGTCCTCCAGGTTGAGTCGGTGAGGAAGAAGGTGAATGCAGTGTGGGTGTTAATTTATAGAGTGCCAGGGATGTGACGTCGAGACTCTGTAAAGCACTGGTGAGACCTCACGTGGAGAACTGTGGACAGGTTTGGGCGCCGTATTTGAGAAAAGACGTGCTGGCATTGGAGAGGGTTCAGAGAAGATTTACTGGGATGATTCCAGGAATGAAAGGGTTAGTGTATAAGGAATGATTGGTGGCTCTTGGAGTGGACTCGTTGGTGTAGAGATGAATGAGGGGAGACCTCATGGAGGCATTTCGGATGCTGAAAGGCCTGGACAGAGTTGATGTGGCCAGGATGATTCCCATGGTCAGGGATTCTCAGACAAGAGGGCACAACTTCAGGATAAGAGGACATCAATTTAAATCAGAGATGTGGAGAAATTTCTTTAGTCAGAGGGTCTTGAGTCTGTGGAACAGGTGGCCGTGGAAGAGAGGTCGTTGGGTGTATTTAAGGCAGAGATTGACAGGTTAGTCCGGACATCAATGGTTACAGGGAAAAAGCCAGAGAGTGGGTGGATGGATCAGCTCATGATAGAATGGTGGAACAGACTGATGGGCCAATAGACCAATTTCTGCTTCTAGATCTTCTGCATCCTCGCTTGCTCTCTCATGTCCAGCACTGACCCCATCACCTCTTACCAGGGTGGTACCTCCCATCTGCAACGTGATACCTGGGGCTATGAGTTGGCGATTACCTCAGACACCAGCGTCTGTCCTCCTTGCCCTCAGGGGTAAGTCCCACCGTCACCTCCGTGAAGCTGTGGCTGTTTTTACACCTCGTCCGAAGCCACCTGGGCAAATTCCGCTCAAAGTAGAGAGTGGTGACAGCCCTCTGCAGGGAGAGCAGCCAGTTAGACTGGGTGGGGAAAGACCGCTCAGCCCCTCTGCTCCACACTGTTTTCCTCGCTCCCCAGTTTATCTAGCTACATCCCTTCTCATTCTCCAGGGAATACTGTATATACTATGTAATCTTTGAACCTCCTTCCTACACGCTCCCTACCCCCAACTTTTTTTGCCCAAAAATCGGGTGTTTTTATATGACCTGTGTAAAAGTCAACTTCCTATTTTTGGCCCTGTCCGCCCGTCCTCCCGACGCTCCAACCACCCACCCATTCAAGCTCCTGATCACGGACCCTCACCCTGGCCATCTGCCCACTGGAGCTCCCAACACCCTGACCTTGGACTTACCACCTGGTCCCATCCATCCAAGCTCCTGATGGCTTGAACAATGCAGGTACTTACTGATGTCAGAAATTTGACTTGTGTAAAAGTTGGCCCCTCCCCCTTTGTGGCCCAAAAAAGTCCAAACAATTTGACAATTACACAAGTAAATAAGGTATCCTGATTGGATTTGTTGGTAACTAGCTGGGGTTTACAGCTCTTACCTCTGGCCCACCCCACAACTTGTTCCATCTTCTTGCTGTCCCTCTTATATCCACAATAAAGCAGAGGATCATCCTTCAGAGACAGGATTAGTGGGACACATACGGTAATGGGAGTGGTACAGGGGGCTGCACAGTAACCAGGGAAGGGGAGGGTAAATCCTGGAATTCTGAAACTTGCAAATACTCAGCAGGTTTGGCAGCAGTTGTGGGGAAAGACATTTCAGGTTATTTCCCCTTTGTCAGAACTTCCAGGAATGGAATGGAAGGGGCAGATCTTGCTGGCTACCTCATTGCAAGCTGTTGGGCTTTTGCTATTTAACGGAAGCCCCAGTCATTAAACCTGGGTTCACTGAGGAAAGGGAGCTCAAATGGGCAGGTGGCCAGAGGCATTGGGAGCTCGAGTGGGCAGGCGGCAGGGGGATTGGGAGTCCAGTGGGTGGACAGTCAGGAGCTCGAGTGGCCGGGCGGCAGGGGGATTGGGAGTCCAGTGGGTGGACAGTCAGGAGCTCAAGTGGGTGGGCAGCAGGGGCATTGGGAGTCTAGTGGGCGGACAGTTGGGGCTAAAAATAGGAGGTTGACTTTTAAACGGGTCATAAAAAAACACCCAATTTTTGAGCCAAAAAAGTTGGGGGGGGGAGGGGAACTATTACACAGTAAGGATGATTACACGACTCTATATGGTATATCTGTGGAGAATGGGAAAGGACGTATAAACTGGTGATGGGGAAGAGGGCAGTGGCAGGGAGAGCTGGATGGGGATCCAACAGGTGCACACTCAGTCCATCTACATTCCAAAACCATAGATAAAGAGAATTGGAGTCGGCAAGGGTTGTGAAACAAAGTGGAACTTAAATGTTTTATTTATTCGTGTTGTTTTAGGCTTTTACCCTTTGAACTCCATGTCCCAGTTTTCAGAGACTACCAACAAGCACATATGCTCCGCGTCCCGGTTTTCCAGGACTGGTTTTATACCCAACCACCAGCTACCTCTTACTGGTGTTCGTACTGTAGTTTACCCACAGACCCAGTCCGGAGAATATATTATGAAAGGGGAAAAATGGCCAGAGTCAAAGAGGTTAATAACATAGAAATCCACAGCTCAGTACAGGCCCTTCAGCCCACAATGTTGTGCTAACTTAATAACCTACTCTAACAACTGCCTAGAATTTCCCTCCTGCCCAACCCTCCACTTTTCCCAATCACTATTTTATAAAATGGACAATTCTTGCTTTCTAAAGTTACTTTTATGTTCGTTGTTTTAACTGGTCATAGTGACATGTTAATGTCATTGAGGGCAGTTATAGCTGTAAGCTCAAAATGGTGGCGAGTTCAGGCCAACAATTCCAGGAGGGATCCCGACAGAAATTGAGGGACCCCAGCTGCATCAGTGGATCCAGGCAGTGACAGGTCCTGAAGGGGAGCAAGGTGCTGTCACTGGGGTCAGGGATAAGCTGCTTGAAGCTTTCCAAAGGCAACAGTCAAAGGGGTAACTCTCAAAAAGGATGTTGGGTAGTTGAAGAGAACAGGAAGACCGTAGGACTAGTTGGAGAGATCTACCAAAAGGCTAGTAAAGGTAGCACAGGCTGGATGGGCCAAATGTCCTCATCCTGTGCGATTCCAGGATTTGATGTGTTTCTCCATGCTCACTATTCCCTCGTTAGTTTCAAGGGAACCTGGATCGCAGGGAACTGACCCATAGTCCCCACCAATAACCCCCAGATGAGGTCCGTGTGAACACCCCCGCAGCCCCACCTGGAGTTTCCAGATCTTCTCGCTGTCACTGGAAATCTTGGTCACAGTCTCCCCCATCAGTGCGATCAGCATGTTGAGCAACAAGACGAAGGTCAGGATGACGTAGAGCACCAGCAGGGTGTGGAAGAAGATGGGGAAGCGTGAGTGTTTCTGGATGCCCAGGTCCCCCAGGCCGATGGTGAGTTTGAACAGCTCCAGGATGGCAGTGCTGAAGCCATCAAACGGGCACTCCGAGCCCGAGGGACACTCCTCAATCAGCGAGGCGAGAGCTGCAGGCAGAGTCAGAGGCACATGTTGGGGGTGGGGGAGAGAGAGAAATAAAAAGGAAAAGATAATGCGATACAAGAGCAAGGGTGGCCAAACCATGGCTCACGAGCCACATGTGGCTCTTGATGCGTGATGTGTGGCTCCTGGGAAATATGTTGGCTGAGACCAGAATCGTACAAGCTACGTGTACTGTGTGTCCAAATTCCACGAGTGACCACGGACTCTTGTCTCAGCCTGGCCGCCTGCCCATCCCAGCTCCCAACGCAGGTAGTTATTGTGGTGAAAAAACAGTACCCTGATTGTACCCTGAAAGTTGGTCCACAAAACTTAACTATTACAAACGTATCTACAATGGATGTTCTTTTTAATTATTGAAACTACTACAAATTAACAGTTTAAAAACTATATACATGATTAAATATTATTATGTACATGTATTTCTTAATAATTATAACTAAAGGTGCATGTAAGTGTAAAACATGTCTGTAATAGTGAGGTGCAGGACAATGAGACATGCAAAGACTACATGTAAAGGCAGAGTTGTTGAGGAAAGAAATGGTCTCTCATGCATCTACTTCAGTGCGAGGAGTATTGTCGGGATGGAGGACGAGCTTAGAGCGAGGATTCCCATGTGGGATTATGACATTATTGCTATTAGTGAGACGGTTGCAGGAGGGGCAGGACTAGCAACTCAATGTTCTGGCTTCCGTTGTTTCAGACAGGATAGAGGGGGAGGGAGGAAAGGAGGAGGAGTGGCATTGCTAGTCAGGGAAAATATCACAGCACTGAGGACTCATCGACAGAGGCCATATGAGTGGAGCTGAAAAATGGGAAGGGCATGAACACGCTAATAGGTCTGCATTATAGACCTGGGAATACAGATACATTGATCCCTGAAGGTGGTGTCGCAGGTGACAGGATTGTAAGTAAATCTTTTGGCATCTGAGCTTTTATAAATAAAAGTACTGAGTATCAAGGTTGGGATGTTATGTTGAAGTTATTCAAGACATTGGTGAGGCCACACTTGGAATATTGTGTGCAGTTCTGTTCGCCCAGCAGCAGGAAAGATATCAATAAGATTGAAAGAATGCAGTGATTTACTAAGATGTTGCTGTTCACCCTATCAGAATCTTGTAGTCCTTTATTGTCAGCTCTCACCGCTCCAGAGAAAAGCCCTAACTCGGCTCTCATGCCTCATAAGATACATTCGCCGACATCCTGGTAAATCTCTCTGCACCCTCTACACAGCTTCCACGTCCTTCCATGAAGGTGACCAGAACTGAACACAGTACTCCACGTGTGGCCTATCCGCAGTTTAATAGAGCAACATTACCACATGGCTGTTGAATTCAGCCCTCGGAGGTAGTGCAGAAATAAACCATGAGGGCAGAGTGAGGTGTGGCAGAGAAGTTCAGTCTAGCCTCATCATTTCACAAATGAGGTGTGATGCATTTTGTAAGGACTAATTTGAAGAGAGAGTGTATGGTTTATAGCAGGATTGTTAACAGTGGGAAGAGCAGAGGGACCTTGGGGTCCAAATCCAGTCATCTCTTAAAATTCCCGTGCAGGTTGTCACGGCAGTTCAGACAGCATATGGTATGCTGCAACACCGCACCCTGTTCTTTACGCTTTATTATTGCCCGTTGTTCTGCTCTCAAACATGGGTTGACTTACCTGGATAACACACAGAACAAAGCTCTAGAGTTTATATTGGCACATGCAGATATGAACAATTCAATTCAGACTCTGCCTCGGGAAGACTGATCAATTACTTGTGTTGTTCATATTCATGTTACCCCAACCCAAAAACCGTGGGGAATAATCCCAGGGATGAACTGGGGATCAATCAGCTCCTGTTGTGGTTGAACCATTGCAACACACAGAGCACATGGCAGCAGTCAGGAAGGCCAACACTTGCGTGAATCCCATGCTTGAGGAGAGGAAGGGGAAGCAACCCACGGGACAGTGACCATTGAGGGGTTCTGCGGTTGAAGAACGCACAGGCGAGGAGCTGTTGGTAACTTGAGGCAAGGACCCACGCAGGCTGTGGGCTGCTGGCGAGTGCGTTTAAGGACTCACGCCAGGCTACGGACTGCCGGAGACTGGCTCAAGACTGTCTGAAGGGGGTACCAGGTATCAGAACCGAGATGAAAGAGGGTGCTGGGGGCTTTCCGATGGTGTCTTCCCGATGGTGTCAGAGGTTTGGATCTGGAGTTTGGGTTTGCTGATAATTCTGAGAGTCCTGGAGGTGAATCTACGGGCACTCAGTGACTCTCTTTTGTAAGGGGTGTTGGGCAATTTCTGCTGATGACGAATCTTTGTCTACAGTCGACCAAAGGAAATTTTGTGGAATATCACATTTTCTGTTTTATTACATGACAAGAAGGTGCCTTTACCTGCTGCAAATCCCACAATGAAAACCACGTAAACCAAGAGAAATCTCAGGATATCCTGCAGAATAATCTGTCAACAGAAGGCAAAGTTATTTGGTTAAACCTGATGGATTTATCCTCACCGAGAGACCGATTACCCAGTGAAGAGGCTGCAAATCTGAAATAAAATCACAGAAAATGCTGCAACCACAGTGGGTCAGGCAGCTCAGCAGAGTGGAGGCAGTGAATGTTTCAGGTCCAAGACCCTTCTTCAGGACTGCTAACACTTTCCTGAGACGTTGACCATTTCCCTTCATGGAGGCTGCCTGAACTGCTGAGCGTTTTCAGCTTTTTCTGGTTTGTTTTACTTCCAATTCCTTGCTGCCCGGACCGAGGATTTCAAACAGCTCTGGACAGAAGCCAGCCACAGCTGATATGGACACTGGGCAGAGATGCAGGAGAAACCAGTCCTATTGTATCTCCTGTCCCCCCTCCCCTCCCCCCACCCCCAGGGCCCTACACCAGTAGTGCAAGGTCCCACCACAGCCATGTGATAAACCACACCCTCATTCTGTAGTGCTGTTGGACTTAGGGGGAGTAGAGCCCAGACTTTGTGCATCACAGGTTGAGGGACAATGCGAGAGACACAGAGTAATGAGTGACATTGTTAGGTCAGATCTGCTCCAGGGTGGAATGTCACATGCCATATATACTTGGGTAAAAGTTGATTCTCCCCCCCCCCTCCATTTTTGGCCCCAGCCACCCACCCATTAGAGCTCCTGACACCTCCAACACAGAATTACCAGCCGATCCCAGCCACCTGCCCGCCCATTAGAACTCCTGGCACCTCAAATGACACAGGTACTTAACACGGTCAAAAGTAGTATCCATGTAATTGTCAACCCCACAAATTTAACATTAAAAAAGTCCAAAAACACAACTATATAGAGTACTCAACATAACCTTCTGCATGGTAGGTTAGATCACAAGACATCCAAGGAGAGCTGGGCCAATGGATTCAAGCTGGCTCATGGGAATGATGGTTTTGGATTGGAGGTCTGTGACCAGTGACGTGCCACAGGGGTCAGTACTGGGTTTACTGTTGTTTTCTATATTAACCACAGTCAACATTAGTATATTTGCAGATGAAATCAAAATTGGTGGTGTGGTGGAGAGTGAAGGATATCTAAGATCAATGAGCGGCAAATGGAATTCAACTCTGACAAGTGTGAGATAGTAAATTGCGCCAAGTCAAACCAGGGTGGCTCTTGTACAGTGACTGGCAGAGCCCTGCAGAGAGTTGCAGAACAGAGAGACCCAGAGGTACAGGTGCATAGTTCTATGAAAAGTGATGACTCAGGTGGTCAGGGTGGTGAAGGTGTCTGGAACACAGGGTGCAGTGAAAGTCCAAAAATCTGGATCCAGAAATCCGGACCACCTGAGAATCCAGACTTCTTGAAAACCCTCAGCTTTTGCGGGCGTGTGTGCGGGTGTAAGGTCCACAGATGACAGTGGCAACAAGCGACCACTCAGAAAAAATGTTGGTGTTTTAGTACTAGCAAAATGTACCTGTTTACTCTTCCTTAAATTTGAATCCTAAAAGTACTGCCAGAGAATCTGAAAATCTGGACCAACCCTCCCCGAGCTTTCTGGATTTTAAGAATTTTACTGTACAAATGTTGGGACCTCATGATACACCTACATGAGGCATTGGTGAGACCACACTTGGAGAACTACAGGAAGTTCTGGTTACCCAGCTACAGGAAGAATGTCATCAATTGGAAGGGGTGCAGAAGAGATTCACCAGGATGTTGCCTGGATTGGATTGATTGTGTTACAGGTCAACACCGCTTCTCTATCTGTACGTAGAGGTGTCAGCTAAACTATGCTCTGAAAACAGTCACTGATTTTAACAACTCCTGGGCCAACACGAAGAATTCTTCTTTTATCAAGATCTCAAACTACCTAAATCTTTACAGGGATAAACAATGTCGTTGGTTACACTGGCAACAAAGATTTTGTTTCCTGACCACTTTATGATGGATTTTATGGATTTTGGGCTGCTGATCATGGATCATCTTAAAACTTTCATATCATGTACTGTTTTTTTTAGATATAACCTATTTTTGTGATTTCCTGACATTTTAAGTCTGCTTCAAGCAGACAAAACAATGAATATTGTTGAAAATTCATTTTCTGCATTCGCACTTGGATGTCATCCCTGCTGATCTTGGTGCCGTCAGTGAAAGGATTCACCGGGTCACTGCGATCATGGAAAACCAGTATCAGGACAACTGGAATCCATCAATGCTGGCCGACTATTGTTGGACTCTGACTTGAAAGGCATCAGATGCTGAGTACAAATGAAAATCAGCGGCAAAACATTTTTAGGTCAGATATACTAACAGCATCATTATGCGATTAAACATACTAAATTTAATTTAATGTTTCTCCACCTTCCAACGTGATACAGAAAATCTGAAATTATCTTTGTGTTCAGCTTGAAGATGTCCATCATAGTCCCCAAAATGTTTTCAGGAAGAAAATCTTTTGGAAAAAAATCTGTTGTCCAGTATAATCTGCTAACTTCCAGAGCTGTGCTGTTTCCCAGACCAGCACATCTCTTGGTGAGGTGTTCATTTGGAAGCAGGGAATTGAACAGCTGTGAGGATGGGATGCTGAGGACAGAGCAAGCGCATCTGGGACTCGCCAACTGGGACGTACCTTTTTAATCATGACACAGTAGATTCCAGTCAGTTTGAAGCCCCGTGTGTAATACAAGACGTTGAACCAGCCGAGAGCCAGAGACAGCACCAAGAGGATTCGGGATCCCTCAAAGTCCACCCAGCACAGAGAACTGAAGACAATCACAAGCCCCGACTGCACAAAGCTATCAACGACAACAACAGAAAAAATTCTCAGAGATGTCACCAGGAGGAACAAGGACTTTCCTCCCTGAGGTGGAGGGCGATGAGGGGGAAAAAAAACCATGAAGGACAGAGACCACATAAATGGTCACATTCCCTTCCCAAGATAGGGGAGTCTACAGCTTGAGGGCACAAGTTTAAGGCGAATGGGGAGAGATTTTGAAGGGGACCTGAAGGGCACCTTCTTCACACACACACAGAGGGTGGTGGAACGAGCTGCCAGAGGATGTGGCTAAGGCAGGAACAACTGGCATTTAAAAGACATTTAGTCAGGTATGTGGATAGGAAAGGGTTAGAGGGATATGGGCTAAATGCAGGAATCTAAAGCAGACAAGTGTGAGGTGTTGCATTTTGGAAGGACAAACCAAGAAAGGACGGATCGATGCCGGATACAAACAATTTCCTGCATCAGTTGTACCTCACACAGCAAAAATTACATAATCAAAGTCCGAAATTTCAAATCTTTGTGTTTCAGATGTAGTGTAAAGGTTGGAACCTTTATCCACTCCACCTGGATATGTATGAAGGTGAGATCCTTCTGGGTAGACCTGGGGACATCTTAAAAAAAATTACAAATGTGGAGTTTCCACAAGATCCAAAATTGTTTCTTCTGGGAGTCATTTGGTGAAGTATGGTTTAGATTATCCAAACTCCAAATTCAGTTTGTGGAGATCGCTGAGGAGTGTATAGTGGTTACATGGAAGTCCAACTCTCAACTGAGTATTACATGATGCAGAGCCGCATCCCCTGGAGAAGATCACGTATCACTTGAGGAAAACGTATGACACGTTCACTGAAGTGTGGAAGCCGTATCTGAGGCACGGATATGATCTCTACCCACTCCCCACCCCCCTCTGCCCCTTCCGAAATGAGTTAAGAGACAAACAGTCCTGACAGATAAATAAAGAAGAGACTGAATTAAGGTTGTGGTACAGATGACATGAGTTTTAATTTTAATTTTTAGTTTAATTTTTATTCCTTAGCCTTTTATGGCCTGTTTCCGTACTGTAATTGTTATAGATATATATATATATATATATATATATATATATGGTTTATTTAATTTCTGGGGAAGGGGTAAAATATTATTATTAATATATGGATCTTATACTGTGTGATAAGAAAACGTCTTATATTGTTTGTATCTATTTGTTTGAGTCTTTTAAAATAAAATATTCAAAAAGCATGAAAGGATGTACACGGTAAATGGTCGGGGACTGAGGAGTGCGGTAGAACAGAGGGATTTGGGAATCCAGATACATAATTCCCTGAAAGTGGCGTTACAGGTAGACAGGGTTGTAAAGAGAGCTTTTGGCACATTGGCCTTCGTAAATCAAAGTATTGAGTACAGGAGTTGGGATGTTATGGTAAAGTTGTATAAGACATTGGTGAGGCCAAATTTGGAGTATAATGTGCAGTTTTGCTCATCTAACGACAGGAAAGATCTCCATAAGATAGAAAGAGGACAGAGAAGATTTACTAGGATGTTGCCCGGACTTCAGGAACTGAGTTACAGGAAAAGATTAAAAAGGTTAGGACTTTATTCCCTGGAGCATAGAAGAATGAGAGGAGATTTGATCGAGGCATTTAAAATGAGGGGGATAGACAGAGTAAATGTCAATAGGCTTTTTCTACTGAGGGTAGGTGAGATAGAAACTGGAGGCCATGGGTTAAGAGTGAAAGGGGAAAAGTTTAGGGGGAACTTCTTCACACAGAGAGTGGTGGGGTGTGGAACGAGCTGCCAGCTGAAGTAATTAATGTGGGCTCAATTTTAACATTTAAGAGGAATTTGGAATTTGGGATGGGTATGAAGAGCTATGGGCTAGGCACAGGTCAGTGGGACTAGGCCAAAAAAAATGGTTCAGCACAGACTTGAAGGGCCAAAGGGCCTGTTTTTGTGCTGTAATGTTCTATGGTTCTAAATGGCTTGGTCCGGTAGACAACTTGGTTGGCATGGATGTTGAGACACAGGTCCTGTGTCCCTATTGTAGAATTCCATGACTCTAAACAAATTTAGACAATACAAGAAATATTTATGATGTTTTTTTTTAAATTCAGCATGATAACCTGCTCTTCAGGCCCACGAGTCCTTGCTGCCCAAATACGCCGATTTGAACAATGGGAGGAAACTAGAGACTCTGGGGAAAACCCATAGAGACACAGGGCGAACGTGCAAACCCATTACAGACAGTGCGGTATTCGAACCCCAGTCCCGATTGCTAGCATTGTAAAGGCGTAGCATTAATCACTACACCAACCATGAGATGTGTCTCACTGATGCTGAACTGTTGGAGGGTACTGGGGCGGAGAGGTAGAGGTAGCAGTGGGCTGTGCTCTTATCACCTTGGCAGGTAAGGAGAGTGGAGATCAGGGCGGGCCATGGCAGCAGGTTCCACCTCCCAACACTTCAGCTCCCTCCTGATTTCGAAAACCTGGGGGTCAGTGCTTATGTGGCCACTGTAGACTACCCTTGGTGTGGGGAAAGTGGAAGAATGGGGGGGGGGGAGAGCTAATGGGGGTGGTGGGGAAGAAACAGACACACTGATACACTCTCCATTCATACCCCAACCCTTCTCACCAGCTTGCACAATGGATCTCACGCTCTGCTGCCCCATTGCAGCCACCACCCTCCTTCTCACCGACTCACATTCGCTGACTCGGACTTACTACAGGATGTGGAAGGAACCATCCACCAACACAGAATGCAGGTTGGAGCGCCTCAGGTAGACCATCTCAGTCCCCTGCAAGGGACGGGAAGAGTTGTTCAGTGTTTGTTGGCAGTTCTGCACTTTGGCTGGAATGGGCAGCTCCCTGCCCTGTGGCCGAAGAATGTCACCATGTTATCAGGTTAAACATTAAAGAGGTCAAAATCTTCTCTATGGTTTTCTGACATTATTGAATGTGTGGACTCCAAGCCCCCAGAGAAGCAGTGTTGAAAACTGTAGGCCGCTGGCAAAGAGGGCAGGGCCCCGCTGGGTGTTGGCACCATTCTCCAAGAGCAGCAGCTGCCCATGTCGAGAGGGTTGCTGGGGCAACAGTGACTGACCACACTGAGGACAAGCACCCTCCACAGGGGACACAAGTCAGACTTTAGGTCAACAAGAGATTAGTTCCCGGGATCCCGCTGGCCGTCTACATTAATGACAGGTCATCTGGATTGGAGACCGAAGATGGACCACTGGTGTGATGGGGACCTTTGTGAGCTCAAGGGCAGCATGGTAATGCAGCAGGTAGGGGCTCCAGCAACCCAGGTTTGAGCCCAATCTTGGGTGCTGCCTGTGTGGAGTTCGTGTGTTCTCCTTGTGACCACATCGGATTCCTCCCAAATCCAGAACCGCTCCGCACATTTTTGGGATTGGGGGAATTTACTCAGCCACTGTAAATTGTAGCCCCCCCCCACCATGACTGGGGGAGGAGAAAAATGAAAGGGAAGTTGACAGGCGCGTACGAGAGGGAATAGGTTGTGGATGGAGTACAGAGAGGGGGCAGAAAGTCAGTTAAGATCTCAGCCTCCAGATTCAGTGGTGTCGCCAGGTGGATTGGGAAGTGGCGAAGCCAGGTGGATTGGGAAGTGGCGATGCCAGGTGGATTGGGAAGTGGCGATGCCAGGTGGATTGGGAAGTGGCGATGCCAGGTGAATTGGGAAGTGGCGATGCCAGGTGGATTGGGAAGTGTTGTATGAAGAAAACTTACCTCCTTAATCAGGAAATACACAGCTGCCAGAATCATGTAGATTTGACCTTTAACCCAGGTCATGCAACCTGATGTCTGTGCAGAACGAGAGGAGAGGGGCATTAATCACCACCAATAAAACAGCTGGCAAAAAAATCAACTGCACTGTAAAGACAGGAGCAGACCAGCCTAACATGGCCGAGGTCCAAAATTCTGAAAGGAGTGGATAAGTTAGAAGCAGGGAAGTGGTTTCCACTGAGAGGAGAGAGTAGAACCAGGGGACATTGCCTCAAGATCCAGGGAAGTGGATTTATAACCGAGGTGAGGAGGAACTGCTTCTCCCAGAGAGTTGTAAATTCTCTGCCTGATGGAGAAATGGATGCTGACTCATTAACACACATGGGTTCTTAATTAATGGAGGATCTAAGGGATGTGGGAAACAGGCAGGTAAGTGGAACCAAGCCCATGGACAGATCAGCCACAATGTAATTGACCAGCAGAGCCGGGTCGACGGGCCAGATGGCAAACTCCAGATCCTGTTTATGTTCTCGTAATCCACTGGAACTATGGTGGAGGCTGGTACAACAAGGACGCTCCAAAGACTCTTAAATAGGCACATGAATGAAAAAAAATATCTCGAGGGTTATTAGAGGAAGAGGAAATAGTTTTGGAGTAGATTTTCATATGTCGACATAGCATTGTGGGCCAAAGGGTTTGGGTGGTGATTTAATTCCCTCTCTAAACCACAAACTCCATCTGTCATTCTTGTTCCCATCTCCATGATCTAAACCTTCTTGTAGTAAAACACGCAAGTCCACAGACACCGTGGTTGAAGTAAAAACAACGCTGGAAACACTCAGCAGGTCAAACAATGTCCTTTATACAGCAAAGGTTAAAAAAAAGGTCTTCGGTTTGTTGACATTTCTTTATTTGTTTACACGTGTACATTGAGTCAGGTTTTTTTTGCACTGCCAATAAGTGGTCATTCTGCCTGGCCCGCAGGAAAAAGAATCTCAGGGTTGTATGTGATCTCATGTATGCTCTCTGTCAATAAACCTGAAACCTGAATCCACCGTGGTCATCTTGAACACAAAGATACGGAGTGGGAGCCCCTCTCCGCCTTACCTGGTTTCCCTGGGGTCTGTGGGAAGCCACGATGGTCAGACACAAGATGTAGGAGAGGTAAAAGAGGAAGCTGACCAGGAAGATGTAGGCGCCAAAATCCTCCCATTTTGTCTGCAGAAGCTCGTTCATTGGTTCCACACACAACATCTCGTGTCGGTTCTGGAATCAGTGAAGACAGGGTTTAGTGGCCGTGTTTGTCAGACTGTTGGTGCCTTGTGTAATGGGCACAGTTTCCTCCCATCCCAGGGCATGGGGATCCAATTGGCATGGTTACCATATGAGAGACATCCCAAGGGGATGTCCTGCCATGAGGTGCCAACAGGTGATCCATCTCTCCGAACTATCAGAGGGGCAGTTAACAGGCCTACACCAGGCACCACAGTTGACTTGTATGTACCCGAGTCACACACTCCCATTGTGATACCCAGCCGGACAGTACATGCTGCAATAATGTGCATGTACACAATGTGTTCCAAGTTATAGGAACACCGAGAGATACACACTGTGAGGCATGCGTACCGTGACACGCATGTATCACGTGACAGGAGACACGCACACCGAGGCACGAGTACTGCGAGGCAAGCACAAAACGCGAGACGCGTACACTCCATGAGGCACACACACTGCGGGATGCACGCAAATCACAAGACACGCACGCCACAAGACGCGCTCTCACCACAAGACATGCACACCACAGGACGCGCTCTCGCCACGAGACACGCACTCTATTTCTGCTGCTGTAAACTATGGTCTGCAACACCGAGTTCTCCTCGACTGTGTCAACGCCCGACAGGTCGTAGAGGGAACAGGTGACAGGTCCGTATTCCCATTCTGTGAACTTCCTGGAAAGGTGTTTGAACTTTTGCTGTTTTATTTCTCTTCTCAGAATGTGTTTAAATATCTGCAGAAATGGAGGAACAATTTAAAATCCACTTCCTCTGGCAGCTCATTCCACACACCCACCGCCCTCTGTGTGAAGGTGCCCCTCAAATCCCTTTTAAATGGGGCGGCACGGTTAGCGCAAAGCTGTTACAGCGCCAGCGGTCGGGACCGGGGTTCAAATCCCACGCAGTCTGTGAGGAGTTTGTACGCTCTCCCCGTGTCTGCATGGGTTTTTCCTGGGGGCTACGGTTTCCTTCCACCCTCCCAAATGTGCTGGGATTTGTAGGTCAATGGGGTGTAAATTAGGCACCATGGACACGTGAGCCGAAAGGACCTGTTACTGTGCTGTACGTCTAAAGC
Organism: Narcine bancroftii; assembly: GCF_036971445.1. NCBI lineage: Eukaryota > Metazoa > Chordata > Chondrichthyes > Torpediniformes > Narcinidae > Narcine > Narcine bancroftii. The sequence continues at coordinate 2,455,749 of NC_091482.1, read as the reverse complement.
TTAAAAATTAAATCTTTCCTCTCTCACACTCTAGTTTTAGACCCCTACCCTGGGAAAATGCTCGATTTATCTATGCTCCTCATCACTTTATAAACCTCTAGGACCCCCCCCGCCTCCACCCCCCTTAGCCTCCAAACGTACCGATCCCTCCCAACTTCTAGTGAATCTTCTTGGCACCCCTTCCAGCTGAGTGCCATCTTTCCTACAACACATGATTAGACCTGCACACAAAACTCCCAAACGTATGTCTCGTACAGTGGTAATGACAGCCAAGTGCTCAAGGCTCTGACCGATAAAGGCAAGCATGCCAAATACCTTTACCCCCCCCCCCACCCCCGTCTACCTGTGTCTCCACTTCTCCACTTCCATAGAACCATGTGCCTGTATCCCGAGGTCACTGTTCCACCATAGCATCAGGGTCCTGCCATTCACTGAGTAGGCCCTGCCCTGGTTTACGCTTGGCCAAGTTAAATCCCATCCACCAGGCCTTGACCCACTTTCCCATTTCCCCTTCATCTTGTCATCCTTTTCTGTCCACTAAACCACGAATTTATGCATTCTGCTCACCAACTCACCACTGTCATCCCAATCATTGATATAGATGTCAAATATAGATCTCTAACCTCCCATGTGGGACCTTGTCAAAGGCCTTCCTAAAGTCCACGTAGACAACATCCACGGCCTTTCCTTTGTCAACTTTCCTGGTAATACAACCTACCAGGCACAAAGCCATGTTGACTATCCCTAATCAGTCCTGGCCATCCAATTAATCGTATATCCAATCTCTTCGAACACCTTCCAATAATTTACCTACTACTGATATCAGGCTCACCAGCCTATAATTTCCAGGGTTAAACAACAGAACAACATGAGATTCCCTCCAATCCTCTGTCACCTCATCCGTGGCCAAGGACATTTTAAATATTTCTGCTAGAGCCCCTGCAATTTCTACACTAATCTCCCTCAAGGTCCAAGGGAATATCTTGTCAGGGCCTGGGGATTTATCCACCTTGATTTGTTTTAAGACAGCAAGCACTTCCTCCTCTTTAAACTGAATAACCCTCCACTCTGTCTCCTCCCATCAGATCAATTCTGTGAGCAACTGACCTGACCCTACGTGACCTGATCTCCCAGAGCAGGTTACAATGTGGGACCTTGTCAAAAGGCCACGTTCAAGTCCAGAAACAAGTCTACTGCCCTGGAGAAAAATTGGGCATCTGAAAGGAAGGGGAACGATGGAAGTAAAAAAAAAACTCGGGGGAGAAAAATACCAGGAACAAAGGGGAGGAAAATGACCAAACTCTTGGAAAACCATGGAGGGGAACCGAGTCTGTGTCAGGACAGGGCAAGTCAAAAGCTACCTGGAGAGTAGTCATGAAAACTGCACTGTGAGGAAAAACTGAAAATGGAAAGAAAGAAAAGCTGGGAAGGGACTTGGGAAGAAGGTGAAATGCAGGGTAATTGCCCACATTAACCAACAACTTTCCATTATACAGGATGTTGGAGGGAGGGCTGTGAATTTTGTCTGAGGACTAGGTGGGTGGGACACACTTGGGGTAATGCCCACCAAGGCTGTGAATTGCAAAACGTTAGGAATCTCAGGAGAGTCCTCTTCTCGGTCCTGAGAATGTATTGCGCAAGGTGGGATCTGCTGTTCTGGTTGGGTCGTATTGGGGGCACGTGGAGACGGGAGAGGGTCAGTCAGCGTTTACCCCGATCTTGCCGGTGTGTGCGGCCAGGTGCAGTGGGGTCAGGCCCCGGCGGTTGGTGATCTTCTCTAGGTTGCTGTGGGGCTCCAGGTCTGCGCTCTTGATCAGGATGAAATCATACATTTCTGTCACGAAGCTCCGCGCCTCTGCTGCCTCGCAGGCGATGGACACCAGAGCGTGCAGCACGGTGTTCCCTGCCCGGTCCTGTGCCCTGGGGTCAGCGCCATGCTTGATCAGGAAGGCCACGACGTCCACCTGGTTGGTACAGGCTGCCAGACCGAGCGGGAATCCCCCTATGTCCATGGCAATGGGGGTGGGGAGGGGAAGAGAAACAGCACCGTTAAGTCCTGGCTCCACGGCTGCCCCCACCCCCCAGCTCATCAGCCAGATTACAATGGCAATTCACAACCCCGTCCACACCCGACATCTGGCTGGACCTGCACTTCATCCATTGGAAGATACCCACAAATCCCACAATATTCCTCCCTCTCCACCACTGGTGTATACCACACCAGGCATCCTTGCTGGACGCATTGCAGCGTGGCACGGGAGCTGCTCTGCTCAACATCGGAAACTGCCGCAGGTGGTGAATGCAGCTGGGAACTTCACGCAAACTTCCCTTCCCTCCATGGACTCCATCTCCTGCTGGCTACAAAAGACAGCTGACACACCCCAGACACACATGCTTCTCTCTCCTCCCATCAGGGAGAAAGCTCAAGTGCAAAATCACGCACCAACAGACGTAATGAGTGTTTCTTCCCTGCAGCCATCAGGCTTCTGAATGAACCCCACCAATGTTTTCATGGTGTCCCTGCCGGGTACCAACTGGTCTCTTCACTGCCACAGGTGGCATGGTTGGCGTTGCGGTTAGCACAACACTGTTACTGCGCCAGCGATCAGGACTTGGGTTCAAATCCCACGCTGTCTGTGAGGAGTTTGTATGGATTCCCCATGTCTGTGTGGATTTTCCTCAGGGGCTCTGGTTTCATTCCACCGTTTGAAAGGTATCGGATCGAAAGGTCAATGGGGTGTAATTGGTCAGCATGGGCTCGTGGGCCAAAGGGGCTTTGTTACAGTGCTGTAACAAAATATTAATTTTTAAAATATTAAAAATTTTGTTCACCCTTTGTTATCGTCATCCAGTGCTTTCTGTAATGCACTTCATGAACCCTTCTACATAGAGCGCAGTGGCCTGTGCAGCCCCGAAGTCGTTAACCTATGTTTTTCCGTGACACTTTCCCTATGAAGTGGTACCTCTCTTTACATTTTTAAAATGTAGACATGCAGTACAGTAACAGGCCATTTCGGCCCATGAGCCTGCGGCGAACAATCACACCGGTTAATAGAATTTAAAATTTTAAAATTAAAATTAAAATGTGCTAACTGCAAAGCACCTACTGCCCTACAACAAGTGGGCTGGGTCCCAGCCGGCCTGGGACAGGGAGGCAAGGTGCTTCCCAGCTCGCCGTGTGGAGCTAGAGGCCGACTCTGTCCATGGCAACCCTGTGGGTACGAGGCCAACGGGGGACAATCCCAATCCAGGTCAGTACCTGGTGATGCTCAGACCAGGCTGGAAGTTCCAACAGGTCGTGTTTATTGTCACATTATGCCTGGTAGTGTGAGAACATATTGTAATTTAATTTTTTTTTAAATTTAGACATACAGCACGGTAACAGGCTCTTTCGGCCCACGAGCCCGCGCTGCCCAATTTACACCCTATTGACCTACAACTCCCTGTACGTTTCGAACAGTGGGAGGAAACTGGAGCCCCCGGGGGAAACTCTAAGCAGACACAGGAAGAACGTACCAACTCCTTACAGACAGCGCGGGATTCGTACTCTAGTCCCGATCTCTGGCACTGTAACGGCATTTCACTAATGGTTTGTTGAACCTGGAATGTGGTAATTGTGTCACTGGACAGTGTACACACATGGTTCAGCCACTGTAAACTTGTGAACAGGTCAGTATATATTTGTGTACTGACCGTATATGTCAGCGAGCATGAATGCATATTTCAGTGTTTCCACTGCATATTAAAGAGTTCCAGATGTCTCAAAATCAGTGCAGTAATTAGTAGGAGGGCTGTGGGTTTGCTGCCAATCTAGCAAAATCAGGTGGTGTACCATGTGTGTATCATTTGTCAGTGTACATGGTGTGTTTTAGCCAGAGTATAAGTACAAACTCTATGGTATGTGTGCATTGGCTAGTGTATATCAACCGTTATGTCTTTCTTTTAACCAGAACATAGATGTGAAGAGGCCAGTGTATATTTGTCCCGAGTAAATCTGCATTTTAACTGATTAAAAGTGATATACATAGAGTGACATACACCGAAATACACACAAATATACACTGGCCTACAGGCCCACGTGCCCAGGGCCTGTGTGCCCAGGTACAGCCTGCATTTTGCACTCACCAAAGTAGAAAGAGCACTGCCTGTTTCTTTTGTTGCGGAAGAAGCTCCCTCTGGCTAAGACATCGACGGCAGCTCCGTTCCGAACCAGCAGCTCGACGAGGTCACATCGCCTCCGCTCCACTGCGATGTGGAGAGCTGTCTGCCCTGGAAACAGACACACTATGAACCAAAGTTGGGGCTGGGGCTCCCTACGCAGGGCTGTGTGAAGTAACTCCCTACCCCGGTAAATCTTGTCTGTGTAGGCAGCATTAAGGAGGTCGACGAGGTCCCCACGTCTCCGCGAGAAGGAGATGAGCTTCTTGACGATCTCCACCGTCCTGAGGTCCTGGGACAGCTCCTCGGCCTTGTTGGTTATCTTCAGCAAGGCCTTCATCAGGCTGGTCTGCCCCGTGTTGGAGTCTGTGGAAGGTTCAGGAGAAAGGGTCAGAGAGGAATGGTGTCCTGACTTTTTCCCACCACCCTGCTGGGGACATGCAACTGAAGTTCTGCTCCCTTTACTGTGGATGGAACCAGAAGGAACCATGGTGACAAAAAAGGGTCAGCATGGAGATGATGGGCCAAAGGGCTTGCTTTGTGCCTGCTTCTTGTGCAGAGGCCTGGCTGGCAATGAAGCTGCTGGAATCCCAGCTCTGTGTCCACCGCCTGTTGCTCCCAGCTCATGCCCTGTGCTCAGAACTCTTGGGAGACTCAGCCCCATTTGATCAGCTCCCAGTTGCTGCAATTGATTCAGGATCAAAACACAGTGCTGACGGCAACCTACTCCGGCTCACAATCAACCAGACTTTTTGCACGGCAGCTTCGGACCAGGTAGGCTTGGGGAAAAGCTACAAGCCCTTGGGGAGACTTGGGTGGGGGGGGGGGGATGTTGCCAATTGACCCCAGTCCAGTGGGGTTTGGCTGGTAATTTGACAAGGATCACATGTCCAGAAAGTCATGAGGTATAGGACCCATGGAACCTTAGGTGAGTGGATTCAGAATTGGCTTGCATGTAGAAAGGAGAGTGGATAGAACATGTTCTGCCTGGAGGTCAGTGACTAGTGGAGTTCCATAGGGATCTGCTCTGGGACCCCTGCTCTTTGTGATTTTTATAAATGATCTGAATGAAGAGGCGGAAAGAGGGGGTCAGTAAGTTTACGAATGATTCGAAGGTTGGAGTTGTGGATGGAGCTGAAGGTTGTCGAAGGTTACAAGAGGATACAAACAGGATGTAGAGTTGGGTGGAAAAGTGCCAGATGGAGTTCAATCCGGATAAGTGTGAGGTGATGCATTTTGGAAGGACAAACCAAAAGGTTGAGTACAGGGTTAATGGTCGGATAACTTACAGAGTGGAGGAGCAGAGGGACCTTGGGGTCCAAATCCATACATCCCTTAAGGTCACCGCACAGGTTAATAGGATAGGTAAGGCGCCCTATGGGATGCTGGGCTTCATTAGTCAGGGGATTGAGTTTAGGACTCGAGAGGTCACGTTGCACCTCTACAAACCTCTGGTGAGACCACACATAGAGTATTGTGTTCAGTTCTGGTCACCTCATTACAGGAAGGATGTGGAAGCTGTGGAGATTTTACCAGGATGTTGCCTGGATTGGGAAATGCCTCATCAGGGGTGGTGGTGGAGGCTGAAACATTAGGGCTTTTAGGAGGCTCTGAGGCACATGACTTAAAGAAAAATAGAGGGCTGTGAGGTAGGAAAAGTTTAGATTTTGTTTAAGGAATCGCGGGCCAAAGGGCTTGTACTGTGCTGTAATGTTCTATGTTCTGTGTAACTGTCACTACCTTACAAGAATGTTCATGAAGTGTCTGGGCTACCCCAAGGAGCTCTGACCACATCTCCACATGGTCGTTATGTAGAGGGAAGTGTCACTCATTTGGTTCTCAGTGAATTCCCAACTCACTCCCCACACTCTTCCCCTGAACCAAGGCACCCCAGCATGAAGGCAGGCCTGATGGAGAGCTGCACCCTATGAATCTGTTGTTCAAGGCCTCTGACCATGATCCCGGGTCTCTCCAACACAGGAGTTTATGGTGGGGCAAACAGGGGAAAAAACCACCCCCGGGATAAATGTACCATGTGATTGTGAACATGGTGTACAGTTCACAATCAGTGACTATTCACACCCATTTACACTAATGCCACCTACATTAATCCTATTTTATTTTCCCCACATTTTTCCTTTAGACATATGGCCTGGTGACAGGCCCTTTCAGCCCATAAGCCCGTGCTATCCAATTACACTCAATTGACATACCCCTTCGCCCAGTACATTTTGAATGATGGGAGGAAACTGGAGCCCTTGGGGAGACAGGAGAGTGTAAAACTCCTTACAGACAGCGCAGGATTCAAACCTGGGCCGCTGGCACTGTTTTAGCATCAGCCTAACCATGCCACCCATCAACTCCCCCAGAATCTACCCCTCACCCACACATTGGGGGAAACTGACAGCAGCAATTAACCTGCCAACCTCCCAGTCTTGGGGACGAGGGAGGATACCAGAGCTCCTCGGGGAAGCCCACGCGGTGACAGGGAAATGTGCCAACTCCACACAGAGAGCACCCGAGGTTAGGACTGAACCTGGGACTCCAGCGTTGTGAGGTAGAGGTTCCAACTGGACTTGTACACATGCAGTCCAAAACCTGGGATGGACACTGGGTACATCTGCTCCACATAAACTCCAGGTCACTGGGGAGCTTCTGATACTGGGTACATCTGCTCCACATCCACTCCAGGTCACTGGGGAGCTTTTGAGGGGTTCAGGAGATGGTGAGTACTCACTCTGGGACATCGCCTCATGCTCTCTTTTGGCTATTACCTCTGAGCATTGGGTGGAACAGAGAGCCGTCAGAATCCTCAATCTTCTGCAGGAGCTCATCAACTCTCTCCACGTTGCCCTCAAATATCGCTCCAAAGAGAGGGACCCTGAACCTGCCCAGATTCCTGGGATAACAAGATGTCCATTAGGATTCTTCACAACATTCCACTGACTATAGGGAAGATAGGAGCATGGAACAGGCCCTTCCACCCAACTTCTTCATGCTGACCAAGTTGGCACTCAGGGCTACCCCACTTGGTCCATTGCCTTCAAGGCCCTTCCTATCCATACATCTGTCCAAATGGTTTTTGATCAATAATTGTGCCCATTTCTAGTTTATTTAGGCAGTTGGACTACCCCGAGTGAAACCATTGCCTCTCAGGTCTATCTTAAATTTTTCCCCTAATACCTCAAACCTGTGCCCTCTAGTTCTAGAATCGGTGATCCTGGGAAAAATGTTATAAACCCCTTCTCGGTCATCTCTCGGCCTCTTACACTCTAGGGTGGTGGTTCTCAACCTTTTTCTGTCAACCCTGTACTCAACCTTTTGGTTTGTCCTTCCAAAATGCATCACCTCACACTTATCCGGATTGAACTCCATCTGGCACTTTTCCACCCAACTCTACATCCCTATGCTTTCAGTGCTCTGTGATTAGTAAAGGATTGCTAAAGGTGGGATGTGAGTGGGAAGGGAAGGTTGAGAATCACTACTCGAGACCCAATTGTTACTGAAATATTTTGCTTCAGAAAAATTGTCATTGGCCCATTTCCTTTGGATTCTGAAACTGTCCACATAACGAGTCAATAAAGTATGATTAAAACAGTGGTGTTCAAACTTTTTTCCACCCACATACCACCTTAAGTAATCCCTTACTAATTACAGAGCACCGATGGCATAGGGAATACTTAAGGTGGAATGTGAGTGGAAAGAAAAAGGTTGAGAACCACTGCCCTAGGGAATAAAGTCCCAGCCTATCCAACCTCTTGCTACAACTCAGGCCCCAGCGACATTCTGGTGCATCTTCTATGCACCCCTTCCAATTTATTAATGTCCTTCCGACAATTTAACAAAAGGTCTTGCCTTGCAGGTATTGAAGATCTCAAGTCCACTGTTGGTAGAATTAATTAATGGATCTCTCAGGCCAATATTAATCGCTCAACTAACATCGCCTAAACCAGCCATTCTCAACAGAGGCCCTACCACACTTAAGCGGGTCATCGTGAAATATTTGTGTGTTTTTTATGTAGTCGGTAGGAGAGACATAAGGAAGAGACCATCTAAATGTGATTGCTTCACGGGGAAGGGTGCCCATAAACTTTGAGCAGAGTCCTAGGTGGGGGTGGGGGGGTGGTGGCTAAGAACAGCCACCCTTCACATGATTTTGCCTCACGTAGAATCGTGCTGTGCACAAATGATTTTTGAAATGGTTCTGACACTTCAACAGAATGTCATTGCGTGCAAAGTTCTTTGGGTTGTCCTGTAATGGAGAGGCTAGACCATTCCTGCACAGTCCCAGTCACATTGAAATCAGGTTATCACTTGTTGAATCACACCCCCTTGCCACCACAGGGGAGCACTCAGCTCTCAGCTCCAGGGCTCCTGACTACCTCCCGAGCAGCTGGTGGATCTTCCCTGATGTCCAAGCGGGCCACGGGGTCCAGGAAAACAAAAGACCAGATGTTCTTCCACAGGCTGTAACTGGATTGGAGGCCAGGTCAGGAAAGAGAAGGACCGATCGGAGCCAGAGTCTTGACAAGTCACGGTGTCGTGAGCGGAGGGGTCAGTGGAACTGGGATGGAACGAGAGTGGAGTCCAACACTCAAGATGTACAGAACACTGCACCACGGATTCTTGAGACCAACTCTGCACCCTGAACTTTTATTGTCATTGTACAACCTGCTGTACTTAAGCATGGGTTGACTTGCCTGGATAGCATGCAAAACAAAGCTTGGTACACATGACAATAACAATTCAATTCACAGAATGAGCCCAGCAGATTTCAGATTTATTGTCAGAGTACAGACGTGACATCACATACAAACCTGAGATTCTTTTTCTTGTGGGCCAGGCAGAATGACCACTTACTGGCAGTGCAAAAAAAAAACTCCATTCAATGTACACAGGTAACAAATGTAAACAAACTGACTGTGCAACACAGAGAGAATCAAAAAAATCAGTAAAGTGCACAGTGAGAGTTCTTAAATGGGTCCCCGATTGAGTTGGTTGTTGAGGAGTCTGATGGTGGAAGGGGAGCAGCTGTTCCTGAACCTGGTGGTGCGAGTCTTGTGGGACAGATACCTCTTTCCTGATGTCAGTGTGTGCTGGGTGGTGTGGATCCTTGATGATTGCTGCTGCTCTCCGACGGCAGCTTTCCTTAGATGTTCTCGAGGGTGGGGAGGGTTTTTCCTGTGATATCCTGGGCTGTGTCCACTACTTTTTGCAGGGCTTTACACTCAGGGGTATTGGTGTCCCCATACCAGACTGTGATGCAGCCGGTCAACACACTTTCTACCACACAATAGATTGTGTCACCATCACAATAGATTGACTGGACTGGAACCAGAACCTCCCTGCTGAGGTAACCTAGTAGAACTCACTTAGAATCCAATAAGTAGTTCCCAATGGAACAAGAAGAACCAGGCAGATGCCAATGGAGGTAAACAGAACAGAGCAGAACACAAGAGAACGGCACTGCTCAAGATTGCAAGAAACTGCTCAGACCACCACACATACCCCACCCTTCCTCTAGCAACATTTCTGCTGCCTTGGAAAAGCAGCCACATAAGGACTCATCCCACCTCATCCACCCTCACTTCACCCCTCCCCTCACCCCGTCACGAAGATTCACGGGTGTGTGATCAAGCACCACCAGTTTCAAGGAGTTTCTTTCCTGCCCTTATCAGACTCCAGAATGAACAGCAATGTGTAAATTATTCTGCCTTTGCTCCATCCCAACTGATTTCACAAGATTAAGGAAGAGAAGCAGGCTATTCGGCCCATCAAGTCTGCTCCGCAACTTCACCTTGAGCTAAACTGTTCTCACATAGTTCCAAACTTCTGCCTTTTCCTCGCGTCCCTATCAATCTCCCCCAATGATCGGGCCTCCACAGCTGTACGTGGCAACGGATTCCACAAATTCACGGTGTGAGTAAAATGTAGGCAGGCGCCCGAACAAAATGGTGGAGGGATGGGAAAGGGGAGAAGCCCACAGACATGGGTTAATGTGGATAAGGATAATATCCCCGTCTCCTTTCCTCCAGCTCTCCACCCCTTTACCTCTCCATTCACAGAGACATCCCCACCCGTTTGCTGCTGTGCCCTCCCTCCTTTATCCACCTCCTGTCTGTGGGACCGCACTCGCTCCCCCCCACCATGTTGTTCAGGCACCTGCCGACATTTTGCTCATAAGTTGATAATGGGCTGAAGCCCGAAATGTTGGTTCTGTGTCTATCTTTGGTGCATAAAGGACGCTGTTTGACCTGCTGAGTTTCTCCAGCATTGGGCCTTTACTTCAACCATGGTGTCTGCAGGCTTTTGTGTTTTACAATGTACGAGATAACCAACTGGTCTGCTCGCAAAACAACCTCCATCACTGCATCTCGGTTCTCATGCCAAGTTGGGTACCTCAGTGACTGGAAACTTGGAAGTGGAATGAACCACAATTCTACTTTCACTTGGCTGAAATAGTGACCAAATGCCTTCTTATACTCAGAAATTACTACCACCCTGTCGTCAAGTCCCCTTGTTTGCCACTGGCCCCAGTAGAATACATTATACTGCATTGTCTGAAGAGGGCGTGTAAAATCAATGTGGACCCCTTCCACCCTGCACAGTGTCTTCCAGCTGCTCCTATCGGGGAAGAGATATAGGAGGATCAGAGCCAGCACCACCAGGCTGAGGAACAACTTCTTCCCACTGGCAGTGGAAATGCTGAACGATAAAAGGAACAGCTCACACTGATCCTCCGAGACTCATATGGTCAAAGCTACATTTATTTATATGGATGAAATACTTGTCCTGCATGTGTATTGTTTTTCTGTATGTGTGTTTTGTCTGGTTGTGTGTCTACGTGTTTTACACCGAGGACCAGAGAACACTGCTTGGTCCGGTTGTACTTGTACAATCAAATGACAATAAACTTGACTTGATGTAGAACCCAACACATTGAACCAAACTACATCACAACAAGATCTAACAGCAGATGGAACCTCACAATCCAACAGAGACAAACCACAAGAGCCCACTGAAACCCAATGGAATGATTAGTACACAAAGGGGAACAAACACACAAGAGGCGGAAGAAGCTGAAACCGAGAACAAACAGTCTGCTGGAGGAACTCAGCGAGTTATAACAGTGGCAGAAGAAGAACGGTCAATGTTTTGGGCCAATACACTCAGTGTTGGTGAAGGATTCAGGGGAGATAGTCAGTATAACTAGGGCAGGGTGGGTGGGGTTGCACAGGGGCCAGTTGGGGGGGGGGGGGGGCGATTCGTGAACTGGGGAGGGGTGAAAGGCAACAGAGGAAGTTGATTGGCAGGTGCCAGATAAAGGGAGAGAGAGGCAAGAGAAGTGCAGGGATCCGGTGAAACACGTCCACATTATACTGTTGTCTCCGCTCTGCATTGTCAGTCCGACGGCTCTTGGCCTGTGCTCGCTGGAATTTAGGGCAACGGGGGGGGGGATCTCATTTAAACATTTATAATGTTGAAAGGCATGGACAGTGTCGATGGAGAACGGTTGTTTCCCACAATGGGAGAGCCTAGGACAAGAAGGCACAACTTCAGGATTGAAGGGTGTCTGCTTAGAACAGAGATGCGGAGGAATTCCTTCAGCCAGAGGGTGGTGAACCTGGGGAATTTGTTGCCACAAATGGATGTGGAGGCCAGGTCACTGAATGTATTTAAGGCAGAGATTGATAGGTTCTTGATTATGGGGAGAAAGCCGGGCACTGGGGCTGAGTGGAGAAATGGATCAGCTCATGATTAAATGGTGGGGCAGATTCGATGGGCTGAATGGCCTATTTCTGCTCCTGGTGTCTCATGGTCTGGATGAAGGGTTTGGTCCAAAGCATCGTCCATTCTTTTTCTCCCACTAATGCTGCTCAAGTTCCTCCAGTGGACTGTGTTCTGTTAGTCAATATACAGAGGCTGACCAAACCAATACATATTGGTGATTTATTGATCCCAATGTAATCGCAGCCACCACACTGACCCCAGTAGAGATCGGAACTGAACCGGTATATCAACTCCAGAGTAGCAAGTGGTAGATACCTGATAGACTGATGGGTATCCAAGTGGCGGGGAGGAAGGCCACACAAATCTTTCGCTCTTTCTTCAATTTGCCAGTTTGAACTGTGAAGACAAAAGGAGTGGATTAACGATGGCCTGCCCAGTGGCACGTGCGAACTCTGCAACTGACATCCTGAAGGCCTGATCTGCTTGCACAGTGACTGATGCCTCATTGCTGTGAAGATTCTGGCATTTCCATAGAAACATAGGACATTGCAGCATAGAAAACAGGCCCTTTGGCCCTTCTAGTCTGTGCTGAACTATTTTTCTGCCTAGTCCCACTGACCTGCACCCAGTCCATTGCCATCCATACCCCTCTCATCCATGTACTTGTCCAAATTGTTCTTAAATGTTAAAATTGAGTCCGCATTCACCACTTCAGCTGGCAGCTCGTTCCACACTCCAACCACTCTCTGTGTGAAGAAGTTCCCCCTAAACATTTCCCCTTTCACCCTTAACCCATGTCCTCTGGTTTGTATCTCAACTCCCCTCAGTGGAAAAAGCTGGCCTACATTTACTCTGTCTGTCCCCCTCATAATTTAAAATACCTTGATCAAATTTCCCCTTATTCTTCTGCACTCCAGGGAATAAAGTCCAGACCTGTTCAACCTTTCCCTGTAACTCAGTTCCTGGGTTACATCCTAGTAAGTCTTCTCTGTCTCTTTCCATCTTACTGATATCTTTCCTGTCGTTAGATAACCAAAACTGCGCACAATCCTCCAAATCTGGCCTGAACTATTGCTTAGCAAGTCTGAAGAATACATCCTGCAATGGCAGAAAGAGAGGGAGATATAACAATGATCAGTGGATGGTAGATGTGGAAGGGTTAGAGGCAATGTCGTGGAACAACTGAATATATGGGGAGGTGGGACAGATGGCAGGTGAAAGGAGATGGCAGAGAGAGGGGTTGACATATTGGGTGCAGAATCTAGGCGCAGACAGGTATTTCTCCTGAATTCCTGGTTGGATTGATTAGCAAATTATTCCCAATCTTCTCCTTGGAATCTCCACGCCCTACCCCCCACCCACTGTGTCCCCCAACAAGTGAACATCTTGGACCTTGGAAGGTGGAGGACTGACCGATGAGGTCTCTATGCAGGCTTGATCACTTGGGTGCAGAGATGACGCTGGGATGTTTCTTCACTACCTTGGAGCGTGTGGAAAAGCATCTTCCAAATCTCTACCTCCCACTCAGACACTCCCCAAATAGAGGTATCTTTGACCCCCCCTCCCCCAACCTCGCCCCATACACCGATTTTAGACTCAACACCCCAGACTCTGGCCCTGGGTCACCAGATGTGAACTAGGGAGGAGCGCACCTGATGTTGTCATTTTTGTCCATTTGAAAAGGGAAACATTCGTAAAGACTTTCCTCCGTGATGGATTCAGTCCCCTCCAGACAGTCTTCAGGTCTGGAACACAATGATGAGAGAGAAAAAAAAACACACGTCACAGACATATCTTTAACACAGGAAAACACCGATCCCGGGGCCCACACAGATGAGGAATGACGAGAGGTGACCTGTGGAGCTGAGCCCCATCTACCCGCTTCATCCCTCACCTCTTTATCCCATTCCCTCATTGAACTTCACGCCACATCCCCTACCAATATGCTCCCGAGAGAGGTCAACAATATCTGGCCATGCGTGGGAGATTTTGGGGAGCAAAGGTGGATGGGCCTGGCAAGTAGTGAATGAAAGAGACTACTGTCATACACGTGAGTACAATGTACAGATTCAGTGGCATTCTGACTTGCTGCTGCTTCCCAGTTCTACAGGAGGAACGAGAGATGGAGGAACATGGAGAGTACGGAGGGGTGGGAGGTCCAGGATATGGGGAGGTCACACCAACAGGGCGGTCTAGGCAAGATAGCCTCGTTTAGTGTCTCCTACATTCCCTGGGTGGTTTGTTTAAATTTATATTTTAAATTTAGACATACAGCACATTAATAGGCCCTTCCGCCCCACAAGCCCATGCCGCCCAATCAAGATTCCAGTATTAAAGGTATTACAATAGGTGAACAAGAGTATAAAATTAATCTATTTGCGGATGATGTGTTGATATATTTAAGATACCCTAAAGATTCTTTAAAATCATTGCAGAATGTGTTAAATCAATATGGTACACTTTAAGGGAAAAAAGTGAAATGTTATCTATATCAGATGAAGATTATACAGATTGTAGAGAAATTACTAAATTTTAGATGTATATACAATAAAACTGAATCTTATTGTGACAGAGCTTTTACACTTTGCCAAGTAATTAAAAGTCTGTTTCTGCAGCTGCATCCTGGCTCCAGGTCAGAACTCCTCACCACTCAACCGTGACAGAGTCTGTCAACACCTGACACAACCAATGGGGTTTCCCTTCCTTTGTCATTCCCCAAGACAGAGGACGAGGTACTTCTATTGGCTCTGAGAAGGCCAAAGAGGGATCTGCATGCTCCTCCACAGGTGGGGCAGGAGCAGGCTGAGGGAGCGGGCAGTTTGCGCCTTCCACCACATGCAGGGGAGCTTCCCTGTGCTCCTGGCACACAGGCAGGAGGTCCTCAAGAACCACCCCCTCTCCAAGTGAGCAGTCACGGGCCAGGGTGACGTGGATCCTTGATGATTACTGCTGCTCTCCGGTGACAGGAAATGGATGGGCTTTTTTTAAAAATTGTTCCCAATTGCCTGAGAATATGGTGGTGAGTCACCTTCTAGAACCCCTGCTCTCCACCTGGGGAAGGTAATCCCACGGCATCGCTGGGGAGCGAGTTCCATGATTTTGCCCTAGTGATACAACACATTTGCAAGTCAGCGTAGTACGTGTGACCTGAGTTGGTAACAGGTGCGTTCTGAGGGAGCTGCATGCTGCAGTGGGAGAGGGGGTGTCCAAGCTGTGATCACCGAGAGAAGTGTGACAGAGTGTCTCATCGTGCTCCCACCTGTGGCTCATGGACTGAGAAAGTCCTTGGGTTGGAGGCACACACTGTCCTTGAAGGTACAATCACATTGGGGGTTCACACTGCCTGCCAATTGTCAGAAGGTCAGTACCTTGGGGAGGAGGAAGGAAGGCCTGGGGGAAGGAAACCGAGGAAAAGCCAATACCTGATGGTGGGGGATACATCATCTTGTAACGGGAAAGTGTCACTGCGGCTGGGAATGATCGGAAATTCATCCTCTCCTTTGGAGAGCTCGTCAGACCTACAAATGAAAATTGGACAGGATCAGCAAGCCCGGTTAGAAGAACAGGAAGGGTAACCCCCTTCTCACAACACCCCCACCCCTCTGGTCTCCCAGAACAGCCCATGGTCACTGAGAAGCCCTGGCTGCCTAGTTACTGCAATAGGCTAGTGAGTTATTGTGCGCCTACCTCCAGCTGGCCTGAAGGTGGGGCAGGGGTGGGGGGCGAGAAGAGGTTGCTTGGCATCAGACCTATTTTCTTCCTGACAGTACCTAGCTTTGCTGATTCTGAAAGGTTCATTCCCAGCAGCAGCCAAGGTGGAGGAGAGGGGCTCTGGGAGGGCAAGGGGACCCACCAGATCCAGCCGAGAACCTTGGGCTGCTTCAGGACCATTCTCATGGATCCCCCATCTGATCAGTGCCTGCATGTGTGTGGGGAAAGGCCCTGGAGTTGTTAATTTAAAAAAGAAAAATAATTTAGACATACAGCACGTTAACAGGCCACTTCAGCCCATGTCGCCCATTAACCTACAATCCCTGGTGCTTTTGAACGGTAGGAGGAAACCGGAGCCCCCGGGGAAACCCCACATAGACATGGGGAGAACATACAAACTCCTTATAGACAGTGCGGGATTCGAACCCCAGTCCCATGCTAACCATGCCATAAGGGGATTGGATTGGATGGGAAGTAATCACCAGGGAGGCCCAAGCACACAATGCAGCCTTCCTCCCATCCACAGGAGCATGAGGCTTCCCCCAGAGCCATCCCTTTCCTCCTCCAACTGGATTCCCCAATCCAGTTCCCTTGCTGCCCTTCCTCTGGCTGCCAACTGTGGGCAGGGATTTCGGGGGGGGGGGGGGGGTGAGGGGAGAAGGAACTGGCATTTACACCCCTGTCAGCATCATGGATAAAGCGGCAGATCAACACTGGGCTGACAGGCCGAGAGGCAGGCCAAGCTGTGTGCCCAGCCTGCAGTAGGAGCCTGGGGCCTGGTTGGGTTGTGGAAAGCCTGGGTGTGGGGGACAGGAATGCAAGGTGACGATCACCAGGCAACCAAGTCAGAGCAGCCCAGTCTCTCCAACACTCCCTGATGCAATAATCCCTGCCTGTTGATGTTACACTTGAGGGGCCACAGTTCCCCTGAAGTTCCATGACCAGGATACGAGATCCTTCTCTGGGAATGGGGACGGTCAGCAGAACTCACAGCAAAGTTTTCCACTTCAGAATCTTTCTGATTTATTTCCTTCCCTCCTGAAGATGCCGACTCCAGCCAGGAAAATTCCTCGACTTAGAATCAGAATTTATTGTCATGAACATGTCACAAAATTAATTGTTTTGCAGCGACATCACAGTGCAAAGATTTACATAAACCACCTTACAAAATAAATTTTAAATATTAGTGCACAAAAAGTGAGGCCGTGTCTGGTTCATTGATCACTCAGGAATCTAATGGGAGCGGGGAAGAAGCTGTCCTTGTGCCACTGAGCGCTCACCTTTAGGGTCCTGTACCTTTACCCCAATGGTAACAGAGTGAAGAGGGCATGGGCTGGGTGGTGAGGGTCCTTGAGAATAGAGGCTGCACTTTTAAGACACATGTAGATGTCCTCAATGGAGTGAAGTCTGGTGCCTGTGAAGTCACAGGCTGAGTTAACAACCCTCTGGAATTTATTCTTGTCCTGAGAGTTGGCGCCTCCGTACCAGGCAGTGATGCAACCAGCCAGAATGCTCTCCACAGTCCACCTGTAGAAGCCTTCACAATCGCATCAATGTGGAGGCTCCAGGACAGATCCTTAGAGATGTTTCTCAGGAATTTGAAGTTCTTGATCCTCTCCACTACTGACCCCTCAGTGGGGACTGGTTCATGTTCTCCTGACTGCCTCCTGAATATAACCCCAATACAACACTTTTGGGGGGGGGGGGGTTGAACTCCTCACAGTGCAGCAACCTCTCACCACCCCTCAGGGTGGTCTCCAGTGCCCCTCAGGCCAGAACCTCTCCTGAGAGAGTTCCAAGAGCAGGGTCATCCCACAGTGAGCCCCCTGGCCACAGAATAATCCAGTGGCTGCAATGACCCCATCCTGACACCTCCCCACCTACACCCATTGACATGTATCCCACATAATTGGCTGGCTGCCCGATTGTTGTCTCAGAGACTAATTGTTAACAACACTAATCAGGAGAGAGGTTGGAAACCAGCGGGGCAGGCAAGCGGGCTGGGGGCAGGGGAGAGAGCAATGCAGAGGTCACGGAGGTATTCAGCTCTGCCCGCCTCCCTCAGCGTGTCCCATACAGGAGGCCCCAGTTCCCTCCGCCTCCAACGATGCTCCAGCCCATCTCGGAGACGGTTATCAAGCCGAGCTCCGGACCTTGGCCACTCACCTCTTACTGAGCAACGCACCCACCCTGAGCCCGATGCCCCTGATGGCTCTCCTGCTGCTTGCCACTGCCTGGCTCTGCCACCTGCTGCTGCGGGCTATTATCTGCCTGACAGGCAGCCTCCTTGATGTCTGCCTTGGCTTGTCCAGCTGCCTAATGGCCTGGATGTCCTGGGCTTTCTTCGTGCTGACGGACAATACTGTGTGCCTGTGGATGTTGCACCTAGTCTGGAGAATCAATATGTGGCTGTCCTACTTTGTCCTTGACACCAACCTCTGGCTCCTGTACCAAGCCTCTGACCAGGCCAACTGGGCCCTGTATGTGGCCTACGACTACATCAGGTGGCTGTCCAACACAGCATCTGGCCTCTCAGCCTCCTGCTCCTACCTGGCGACACGCTACGCACTGTGGCTGGACTACCTGTGGGAGGCCGCAATGCGGTGGCAGCTATACACGGTGAGGGAGTACACCCTGCTGCTCACCTACACCATCCTGAGCCACAGCCTGTACGCCTCCTACCTGCTGCTTGACCAGGCCATCGGCCTGTCCCAGAGCCTGCTGGGCCATGCCAACTGGCTGTCGGCACTGCTGCCTGTGGACACAGCCTGGTTGTGCACAGCCGACCTACGCTACGTCACCTGGCTGCTGTATGTGCTGAGGGACGCCAGCGTCAGCCTGTGGTACTTGATGGAGCAGCGGGTGCTGGAGCTGAGCCGTGGTCTCGCCGCCTCCTTCAGCTGGCAGGCCTACGTGCTGCACGACACGGTGTTCAGCCTGTGGCGCGCGGCAGCAGATGGCGCGGCCGGCTTCTGTCAGCGGCTGGGTGACTTCAGCATGTGGCTGCTGTATGCAGTGGCTGAGCTCACCATCTGGGCCCTCTACCTCCTCCTCAAGACCCTGCTTGAGTTCGCCTACCTCCTACTGGACACCACCATCGGCCAATCATCTGCCCTCTTCAAATACCTGGTGCTCTTCGCTTTCATCTTATTGGATAGCATCATCTACCAATCACAAGTACTGATCGCATGTGTCATCTGGCTCTCCCTTACTCTCTTGGATTGGACGCAGTGGCTGGTTTGGATCGTGGCGGAGATGTTCCAGTGACTTCACTTGACATCCAACAGCTACATTTATACAGTATTTTCACAATAAAACTGGTTAAACGCCAACTTCCCATCAATTCCAACAGGGTTTAATAAGAAACTGGAGCAAGAGTCGGCCATTCGACCCCTCAAGCCCTTATACAGTATTTTCACAATAAAACTGGTTAAACGCCAACTTCCCATCAATTCAACAGGGTTTAATAAGAAACAGGAGCAAGAGTCGGCCATTCGACCCCTCAAGCCTGTTCCGCCATTCAATATGATCATGGCTGATCTGATGATGGACTCATCTCCATCTACCTGCCTTTTCCCCATATCCCTTAATTCCCCTACGATGTAGAAATCCCTCCAACCTTGTTGTAAATATATTTACTGAGGTCGCCTCCAATGTTTCAAAGGGCAGCGAATTCCACAGATTCACCACCCTCTGGGGAAAAGCCATTCTTCCTCATCTCCTTCCTAAATCCACTCCCCTGGATCTTGAGGCCGTGTCCCTTAGTTCTGGTCTCCCCCACCAATGAGAATAACTCACCTACCTCAATCTTTTCTATGCCTTCCATAATTTTCTATAAAATACCCACTCATTCTTCTAAATTCCAGTGAGTACAGTCCCAGGTGACTCAATCTCTCCTCATAGGCCAACACCTTCATCCCTGGAATCAACCTGGTGAACCTCTTCAAAGCCAGTACATCCTTCCTCAAATAAGGAGACCAGAACTGCACGCAGTTCTCCAGATGTGGCCTCACCAGGACCTGGTACAGTTACAGCAGAACCTCCCTACTCCTAAATTCAATCCCTCCAGCCATGACAGCCAACATTCCATTTGCCTTCCCGATCCCCTGCTGCATCCGCAAACCAATCTTTTGTGATTCATGCACAAGCCCTCCCAGGTCCAGCATGGTAGCCCACTGAAATCACTTGCCGTTTATATAGTAATCTGATCTTCTGATCTTCCAGTCTTCCTTCCAAAGTGGATAACCTCATATCTGCCAGACCCTTGCCCACCCACGTAACCCATTTCTATCTCCCTGAAGACTCTCTGTACCCTCTGCACAATTTGCTTTTCCCCTCAATTTTGTGTCATCAGCAAACTTTGATACACGACCCTCTGTCCCCTCTTCCACATCGGTGCTTGCTCTCAGATTCATCACAGTGGTAGCCTCAGCGTGGTTGGTTCAAGCAGAGGAGGCAACTCCTCATTATGTTTGCTCTCACCTGTATGGTTCCTGGCTCAATACGTCCTCCTGGAAGGTCAGGTGCAGGGTCATCTTGTTCAGGAGCTCCTGCACATCCATCGAGCTGGGCTGGGATGTGATCTCCTCCATCGCTCTTCACTTGTGGCCTGTATGGACAGAGTCGATGTAGAAAGGTTGTTTCCCACAGTGGGAGAGTCCAGGATAGAGGGCACAACTTCAGGATTGAAGGGCGTCCATTGAGAACAGAGATGCAGAGGAATTTCTTCAGCCAGAGGGTGGTTGGGGAGGCCAGATCATTGGGTGTATTTAAGGCAGAGATTGAGAGGTTCTTGATTAGCCAGGGCATCACAGCTTAAGACGAGTGGGGCTGAGTGGGGAAATAGATCAGCTCCTGTTTGAATGGTGGGGAAGATTCGACGGGCTGAATGGCCTATTTTTGCTCCTATGGATTCAGGGAAGGGGAAGAGCTCCCAATAAATGCTGATGAGAGCCCTGCGCAGCTCTGACTGATGAAGCACACCCTTTCCACACCCAGAGGCATTAATCCCTGAATGGACCAAGAGGGGAGCTTCACCCAACTTCCTGGCTGAATCCTCATCTGAACCCAGCAGGACTAATCCCTCCCTCCCACTGTCTGTCCTTCAACCCCAGCAGCTACAGAAGGGGTAGGATAATTGAACACAAGTAGGTGGGGAAGGGTCTTCAGAGGCTGAACGATGGCTGATGTTTTGGGTCAAGAGGGAGATAGACAGACAGTAATGGGAGGGGGAGGAGAGAGGGAGGGAAGATTAGGCAGAGGGAATGAGGTGGGGAAAGGGAGTGGGAGGGTAGAGATGGGGGTGGAAGGAGATGGATGGAACCAGGGGAGGGAGGGAAGATGGAATCAAGTGGGGGAGAAGAAGGGAGAATCAAGGGAGGAGAAATCCAGGGTGGATAGAAAGAGAGTGATGGGCAGAAGGGCAGTCACTTGTCAGCAGGATGTGTCCCCCCCCCCCCCCCCCCAATGCCAGCTGGAAGGGTTTGAGGAGATGGAGACAGTGTTCCAAGGCTACAGTGACAGTGAGGGGTGGTGGGAAACGCTCCCTCCCCCGTCCCGCCGGCAATCCCTCCCCGTTCCCGACATGCTGACGCTCCCTCCCCGTCCCCAACCCTCCCACGCTCCCTCTTCCGTTCCTGTCCCGCCGACGCTCCCTCCCTCGTCCCTGTCACGCTGACGCTCCCTCCCCATCCTTGACCCGCCGACGCTCCCTCTCCCGTCCCCGACTCTATCCCGCCGACGCTCCCTCCCCGTCTCCGATCCGCCGATGCTTCCTCCCGCGTCCTTTTCCCGCCGACGTTCCCTCCCCCATCTCTGTCCCGCCGACGCACCCTCCCCGTCCCAGTCTCTGACCTGCCCCTACCCGGGGTCCCGTCTGCGCCGAGCCGCTGAGAGAAATGCCGCCGCTCCCCGGAGTTCCCACTGCCCGCAGCGAAGGGGAAGTCGGAGGGAGCTGCGCTGCACAGGAAGATTGCACAAGGGACAGCTCCTGGGGAAGGATCGAGAACACTCGACCCAGGGTCGTTCTCACAGACATCTCTATTGGGTGGCCCAGCACGAACTCGATGGGCAGAAGGGCCGTCTCCGCGTGAACCGAAACGGCCCACGTGTCTGCACCTTAAAACCATGCCCAGTCAAACTCTCTCTCTGCCTCTTTCCATACTGGACCAGTGGCTGCATCACTGGCCCCAGCACTCACCTCCCCTCAAACACGTGTAGCCATCCTCAACGGGGACCACTCCCCCCAACACCATCCCTCCCCCCCTTCCCTACCACTTCCCCTTTCCCCAGCCCCCCCCACACCCACTGTGGGGGGAACCACAGATGAAAATCATAAACTACTTCTGGTGTTTTTTACCTAGTCAGGATGAGAGAGGTTTCCCAGGGAAGGGGGGGGGGGGGCAAAGACAAAAAAAAGCTGAGAATGTCTGGTCTAGTGGGTGATGTTTTTACCTGGGGGTAAAGATTCTGACAGCATTGGGAACAGGCCCTTTGGCCCCAATTGTTCATGTGGGCTCCACACTCTGACACAGCATTGCTTGGTTGGTGTTGCTCCCTCCATCCTGGCTGAGCAGAAGGGAACAGGAGACAGAGGCAGAGATGCTGACTGGACTTTGGAGTTGGGAATGCAAGTCCGGCCAATGAGAGGCTCTGGACATCATGGGTAAAACCCTCCCCACCCAGCACACACTCCGTTCTCGCTGCTGCCATCAGGAAAGAGGTCTCGGTGCCACAAGACTGGCACCACCAGGTTCAGGAACAGCTGCTACCCTTCCACCATCAGACTCCTCAACAACAAGCTCAATCAGGGATTCATTTAAAGACCCTTGTGAACTTGATTGATTTTTTTTCTCTCTGTATTGAAGTCAGTTTACATTTATTGGTTTACATCTGTATATTGTGAACAGTTTTATTTGCACTGCCAATAAGGGGTAATTCTGCCTGGCCTCTCAGGGAAAAGGAACCTCAGGGTCACGTATATTCTCTGACAATAAATCTGAACTCTGGAATACAGATTGTTCGTCAGTGTCAGTGATCTTGAAACTACCCAGAGTTACAGAAACCTCTCAGGTTCACTCTTGCCCTACAACAACTGTCTGGTGTGTGTGACTCAGCCCTATGGATAGAGTTGAGTGACAAGGACAAAGGCAGCAGGTGCAGGGGAAACAGTGACCGCAGCTTCCCTTGTGAGTCACACACCATCCTGACTTGGGAATCTATTAGCATTCGTTCACGGTCCTGGCTCTACATCCTGGAGCTCCATCTCAGCACCACTGGAGCTCCTTCCCAGAAGGGGTTCAGCCCACCAGATGGGTTAAGTGAATGGGCAAGGGTCTGGCAGATGTGAAGTTATCCACTTTGGAAGGAAGAATGGAAGATCAGATTTCTATTTAAATGGCAAGTGATTGCAGCGTGCTGCCATGCAGGACCTGGGAGGGCTTGTGCATGAATCACAAAAGGTTGGTTTGTGGGTGCAGCAGGGCATCAAGAAGGCAAATAGAATGTTGGCCTTCATTGCTGGAGGAATCGAATTTAGGAGCAGGGAGGTAGGTTCTGCTATCATTGTACCAGGTCCTGGTGAGGTCACATCTGGAGAACTGCATGCAGTTCTGGTCTCCTCACTTGAGGAAGGATTTACTGGCTTTGGAGGGGGTGAAGAGGTTCACTAGGTTGATTCCAGAGATGAGGGGTTTGGCGTATGAAGAGATTTTGAGTCGACTGGGACTGTACTCACTGGAATTTAGAAGAATGAGAGGGAACTTATAGAAATGCATAAAATTATGAGAGGCATAGACAAGATAGAGGTTGGTAAGTTGTTCCCATTGGTGGTGGAGACCAGAACGAGAGGACATCGCCTCAAGATTCTGGGGAGTAGATTTAGGACGGAGATGAGGAGGAACTGCTTTTCCCAGAGGGTGGGGAATCTGTGGAATTCGCTGCCCGTTGAAGCAATGGAGGTGATCTCAGTAAATATATTTACGACAAGGTTGGATAGAATTTTCACATACTTGGGAATTAAGGGATATGGGGAAAAGGCAGGTGAATGGAGATGATCCCATTAGATCAGCCGTGATCACATTGAATGGTGGGGTGGACTCAACGGGCCGGATGGCCGACTCCTGCTCCTGTTTCTTATGTTTTTATACATTCTCAACAACAGTTACCAGTGGGGAATCATGTCAGAGTGCTGTACAGCTCAGAAATGGGCCTTTCAGCCCAACTTGTCCATTCTGACCTAACTGTGTACCTGAGCTAGACCCATCTGCCTGTGTTCAGCCCACACCCCTCTTAACCTGTCCCATCCACATACCCATCTTTTAAATGTAATTGTATCCACCTCTATAATTTCCTCCGGCTGGTAGTTCCACACCCACTCTGGCCCTGTGTACCACACCCCCACCCCTCCTCCGGCAGCTTGTTCCACACCTCTGGCCGCTAGTTCCATACCCTGATCCCCTCTGGCCATTAGTTGCACATCCCCACCCCCTCTGGCTGGTAGTTCCACACCCCCACCCCATTTGGCCCCATGTACCACACCTCCACTCCTCCTCCGCAGCTTGTTCCACACCTCCCACCCCCTCTGTGTGAAGGTGTCCTTCTTGACCCCCTTTAAATCTTTCCCTCTCATTCAATTGATGTTCTCAAGATCAGACTCCCCTAACCTGGGAACTAGATGGCCATCCATTTCCTCCATGTTTGGAAGGAGGACTCAGGCTCAAAGCGTCGGTGATATATCTCTACCTCCTATGGACATTGCAAGACCTGCTGAGTTCTTCAGCATTTCTGTGCTTTCACTTTCTCCACGCACTTCATGATTGTACATACAAGGACCTTCCTCATCAGTCCTACGATCCAGAGTTTCAGCCTCTCCTTACAACCCAAGCCCTTCCATTCCCAGTAACATCCTGGTGAATTCTTTCAGAGTTCAGATTTATTGTCAGAGATCATACACATCATATACATCCCTGAGATTCCTTTTCCTGCGGGTATGGTAGTGCAAAAAAAAACTGTACACAACGTACACATGTAAACAAATAAAGAAATGTAAACAAACTGACTGTGTAATACAGAGAGAATAAAAGAAAATCAATACAGTCCAAAGAGTCCTTAAATAAGTCCCTGATTGAGTTTGTTGTTGAGGAGTCTGATGATGGAGGGGGAGCAACTGTTCCTGGACCTGGTGGTGCAAGTCTTGTGGTAGCAGCGAGAACAGAGCATGGGCTGGGTGGTGTGGATCCTTGATGATTGCTGCTGCTCTCCGACTGCAGTGTTCCCTGTAGATGTTCTCAATGATGGGGAGGGTTTTGCCTGTGATGTCCTGAGCTGCGTTCATTACCTTTTGGAGGGTTTTACACTCATGGGTATTGGTGTCCCCCATACCAGACTGTGATGCAGCCGGTCAGCACACTTTCCACCACACCTCTGTAGAAATTTGCCAGGGTTTCTGATGTCATACCAAATCTTTGCAAACTCATGAGGAAGTAGAGGTGCTGTTGTGCTTTCTTCACGATGCCATTAGTGTGTTGGGTCCAGGAAAGATCCTCTGAGATAGTGACTCTCAAGAACTTAGACTTGTTCACCCTCTCCACTTCTGATCCCCAATGATCACTGGATCGTATACCTCTGGGTTTCTTGAAATCAACAATCAGCTCCTTAGCTTTGGTGACATTGAGTGCGAGGTTGTTGATGATGCACCATTTGGCCAAGTTTTCAATCTCCCTCCTGTATGCTGACTCATTCTTCATCCACTCTGATTTAGTGAAACTCTCTGTGTAGATGGGGTCCAGAACCTCACACACTATCCAACAGTCGGTGCTAACCTTACTGCAGATGTACAAGGTTAACTGGACCTTTGGGGCTCAGAGGGACGGCCCTCCTGTCGTGGCTGCTCTCCTGACTTGTGGTTCTGGTGACACACCAGCCCAATATTATTTTTATTGCTGCTTGGAACGTGGTTATCCTGTGATCTCAATCACAAAACCACGAAGCCGACTTAACCCGCTCTGACAAACCACATCACGCACATCTGAAATGCTGTGACATTTGCCGCATTCCTTCTCAGCCACCTGAACCAGTTCCTCTCCCCCTCCTCCCCTCCACAACTGGGGCCCCCTGTCCCCTTCCCTTCACTGGAACCTCCTCCCCTCCCCCTCTCCCTTCTCACTGGGAACCCCTCCTCTCCCCCCTTCACACAAAAGGGACCACCTCCTCTCCCCCTTCACACAAAAGGGACCCCCTCCTCTCCCCCCTCCACTCATTGGGCTCCCCTCCCCCTCTCCCTCCCACTTACTGGGACCACGCACTCCTCCCCTTCCACTCACTGGGACCCCCTTCTCTCCCCTCCAGTCACTAGGAACCACCTTGCCCTCCTCCCTCCATTCACTGGGATCCCCTCCCGTTCCACAGACTGGGACACCCTTCACCTACCCCTCCACTCACTGCGACCCCCCCTCCCCCTCTCCCTCCTGTTCCACTTACTGTGGCAACCTCCCCTTCCCACTCACTAGGACCTCCCACCCTCCCTCTCTCCCCCCAACACCTTGGGGTCCCATTCCCCCTCCCATAGAATCAAAGAACATTACAGCACAGAAAAAGGCCCTTCAGCCCTTCTAGTTTGTGCCAAACTATTATTCTACCTAGTGCCACTAGCCTGTACCTAGTCCATATCCCTCCATACCCCTCCTATCCATGTACCTGTCCAAATTTTTATTAAATGTTAAAATTGAGCACGTATTCACCTCAGCTGGCAGCTCGTTCCAGACCCCCACCACTCTCTGTGTGAAGAAGTTCCCCCTCATGTTTCCCCTAAACTTTTCCCCTTTCCCCTTAATCCATGTTCTCTAGTTTATATCCCACCCACCTTCAGTGGAAAAAGCTGACCTATATTTACTCTGTCTATCCCCCTCATAATTTTAAATACCTCGATCAAATCTCCAGTTTTTGGCTCCAGCCGCCTGATCATATGAACTTCCGATGCCCTGACTGTGGATCCTCGCCCTGGCCACCCTCCCATCCGAACTCCCGATGCCCAGAAAGCGGACTTACCATCCAGTCCTGATTGTCTGAGCTCCCGATACCTTGAACGACGCAGGGACTTAACACGGATAAAAGTTTGGCCCGTGTAAAAGTCAACGCCCATTTTTGTGGCCTGAAAAAGTGGTGCAAAAAATTCGATGATTACACGAGTACATACAGTGAGCAGTTGGAGCCGTGGGAGAGGCAGGGGGAAGGAGAACATTAGGCTGGAACCAGATGATGGGCAGAAGAACCCAAAGTCATTCTTCAGCCTTCGTCTCCACTTCCCCACTTGGCTACATCTACTTTTATCTCATCCATGTCCTTCTCTCTCTCTCCCCCCCCCCAAATCACCCCCTCCCCTACCTCTCCTCTGCTCACCTGGTTCCAGCCCCCACCTTGCCCCCTCATCTCTCAGTCCCCGTGCCAAATCTCAGCCCAAGACATTGACCATCCCCTACCTCTGCAGATGCTGCCTGACCTGTGGTTTCTCCAGCAGTTTGTGCCTTACTCCAGATACAGTAAACGTCCAATGGACTGGCAAATTTTGGGGTTCAGAGGTACTAGATTTAGTGGGGTTTCTGAATTATTGGATGTTATTTCTTTCAATGCTCCTGTCCACTTTCAATTTAGTTTGAAAATCATTCAGAAATATTCTAAAGTATGTCACCAGTAAACCATAAACCGTAAATCTATTCCCTCTAATTGCAGGCTGACCAGAGGAGCTGGTCACAGTGGACTGATGTTGACTCATCAAATATCCACATTGTCTGAAATTTTTCCCGTGTCAGGCTGTTGATGTTTCTTTAAATCTTACCACAATAAATTATTTACAAAAGGAAAACCGTTCCTTTGGGTCATTCCCATCACTGTACATCATTACACGCACTCTGCATTTCCCGTTACCACCCCTGTGGCTCCTTGTCGTTTCTTCCCCCTCTGTTGTTTGAGGGGCTTCCCCTCGGTTTCAGCCCCTCAGTGCCTGGTAACGGGAGGACTCTAGACTGTGGTCCTTCCCAACAGTGCCTTTGCGTTGGCTGTGCCAAGCCTCAGTCTGTCCCTCAGCTGAAAGAGCAACAGGTTTCTGGCAAGCCAAAGTGCGTCTTTCACCGAGTTGATGATTTTCCAGCAGTTCTGGATATCGGACTCTGTGTCCATCCCTGGGAACAGCCCGTAGATCAGAGAGTTCTTCCATCAGGCGGCTGCTGGGTCCTTGCATCCTTCTCCACAAACTGTGAAAATCTGCCTTCAGCAAAGAGGTTGGTGACGGTCTCCACCCACCTGCAGTCATCTCAGGAACAACATACCAGTTCCTGATGCGGACTATCTCAGAAGGTTCTTGTCACAGAACTCAACAGGCAAAAATAAACAGGAGATGCACTGTCTGATTTCACCTTTGTTATATCTTTATTGACAGAAGATTGTGGCAATATTACATTACTGACATTTGACTGTGAAAGATTATCCAATCAGGATTGCCTGTGGGTGCTGGGAGGCAGGGCATCATGAATATTGATGTGTCAGATGACCAATGGGGCAAGAGCATTACACTGGAAGGTCAGAGAAGCAGGAGTTTTGTGGAGCACATGAGGAAGCCTTTCAGCACAACTTGTCCACGCTGACCAAGGTGCCTATCACAGTAAGTTCCATTTGGCTGCATTTGGGCCACATCCCTCTGAACTTTATCTTCCACATAACTGTCCCCGGCTCTCCCACTTCCTTGGGCAGTTCCTTCCACACATCCATCTCACTGTGTAAACAACATTCCCCTCAGTTCCCCTCTTGATTTCTTTAAAATGTAGACATACAGCACGAGTCCGTGGCACCAAATTACACCCAAATGACCAACAATCCCCGCTACATTTTGGCAGGTGGGAGGAAACCGGAGCATCCGGAGGAAACCCACGCAGACCTGGGGAGAATGTAGAAACTCCTTACAGACAGCACGGGATTCGAACCTGAGTTGCTGGCGCCGCAACCGCTATGCGAACCACTTCACCCTTTCTTTCCCTTTTCACCTTAAATCTATTCCCTCTAATTCTACTCTAGGAAAGGACTGTGACCATCCATCATAACCACTCCCCTCATGATTTTATAACCCTGCGTGAGGTCTCCCTGTAGAGCGCGTCAAAAGAACCAAAGATTTGTTGATCCAAAGCAAGGCTTTTATTAACTAAAAGACTGGAGCATATCACAAGTAGGTCGACCAGTCCAGAATGACCTGGTCTGGCTAGGAACAATCCTATAAGACCTGCCAGTAGGTGTGGCTACTCTCAGCCAATCACAGTCATTCTACACTACAATCTGAACATATACACATTGGTGATAGAATCTGTACTATCACACTCCCCTCAGCCTCCTGCGCTCCAGGGAGAGAAGCTGCTCCAGTCACCACCTATAATTGAAGCCTTCCAGTTCCCAGAAACATCCTTGTAAATCCTTTCTGCACCTGGTCCAACTTACTCCCATCCTCTCCACAGCACGGCAACCAGAATGCCTCCCCAAGGTTTTGCCCAAGTGTAATGTAATGACTCAACTCTTGTACTCAGTGCCCTGTCCAATGATAGAATGTTACAGGTGCTCTGTGGTTAGTAAGGGATTATTTAAGGTGGAAAAAAAGGTCGAGAACCACTGCCCTAGATGAACTGTGGGAATGTGGGCCAAGAAATTGCAAATGGAGTTTAACTCGGGCAAGTGAAAGGTGCAGCACTTTGTTAGGTCAAACCAAGACCGGACTTACATGGTGAATAGTAGGGTCTTGGGGATGCTATGCAACATAGACCTGGGGATACAGGTACATAGTTTCATGAAAATCTCAGGCGCTGTGAGTGTAATAACACAGAGATGCTGGGGGAACTCAGCAGGTCTCACAGCGCCCGTAGGAGGTTACCAACATTTCAGACCTGAGCCCTTCTTCAAGGGATGAGAAAAGCAGGCAGGCACCTGAATTAAAAAAAAGGCAGGGGGAAAAGTGCAGACCAACAGACAATAGGTGATAATTGGGCATGGATAGGAGGAGAGGAGCAGACTCGATGGGCTGATTGGCCTACTTCTGCTCCTATATCTCGTGATCTTGTGAAAACTGGGACAAGCTGAACAAACGGAGCATGGAGAGACAGGTTGGGGCTAGGGGGTGGAGATTGGCCAAAGGAGGAGGTGGTGGTGCAGAGGGGGATGGAGAGGGCGGTGTGGGGCGGGGTGAGGGAGGGACAGAGAAGGGGTGGAGGGAGCACAGACAGAGGGCAAGGAGAGAGGGAAATGCAGCGAGGAATCAACACAAAGCCTCACCTTTAGCCACCCTGTCCCCACCCTCCCTCCATTGGTCACCCAACATGTCCATCATCATGTCCTTCTCAGTCAATTGGAGAATGAACGGCCAATATTATTCTCTCTTCCTGGATTTTTTAAACATAATTAATTGATTTCATTACACATATGCAACAGCTTCAATACCTCTTCTCCAGCAGTGGGCGAGAGACAGTCAGAGACCACAGGATAATTATGAAGTGATGGAATTGTCTCCAGGTGGGTAAGGGTCCATGTCTTCTGGCTGGAGGTGGTCTCGGAGGTGGGGGAGGCCACCCTCCACCTCAGCCGGGGGTCCTGACATCAGACCTCCTTGATGTGCAGGTGGCTGTGGGATTGTCTCGCAGTGGCACTGTTCAACTCATGCAGAATTCCCTCCTCTTCCTGCTTCATCGATTTAACTTCCTTCAGCAGGGGCAGCATGGTGCGCCAGCCTCGCTCTGCCGGCAGCACAGACACCACGGGTTAACGCCAGGCCAGAGCCCATCTCGGCACGAGCGAGGGCACAGCAGGGCAGGCTGGGGACAGCAAGGATGCAGGCAGAGGATTGGAGAGGTTGAAGGGGAAAGGGAGGGGATGGAGGGTGGAGGAGGGGGAAGAAGGAGAAGAAGAGACTGAAGGGGAAAGGAATGGGAAGAGACAGACAAGGGAATAGAGAAGGGGAGATGGAGGGGGGGGAAGAGACAGAGGGGTTAAAGAACAGGGAGAGGGGAAGGTGTAGGGTAAAAGATGGAGTGGAAGAAAAAGGGGAAGTGAAGGGGGTAGTGAAGGGGGATGGAGAGAGGGTGGGAAAAAGGGAAAGAGATAGAAGGGGTAGAGAAGGGGAGGGAGTGAAAGAAGGAGGGGGTAGGGAGGGGGGGAGAGATGTGGTAGTGAAGGGAAAAGGAGAGGGGATGGGGAAGATGGAGGGGATAGAGGAAAGAGACAAGGGGACTGTGATGGGAAGATGAGGAAATGGAGGGGTAGTGAAGGGGATACAGGAAGATGGAGAGTAAAAGATGAGAGGGGAGTACAGGGAGAGACAAAGGGGAGGGGAAGAGACAAGTGGGGGGGGGGTGCAGGGGGAAGGGAATGACCAGAACATGAGGAAGAGACGACGGGTGGGTATGTTGTGAGTGTGTCAGAGGGAAGAGGGACAGGAAATGGTGGACAAAGGGATAGAAGGGGCAAGGGGTGAAGTTGGGGGCAGGGGACGAAAGTGTAGGGAGTGATGTCAGGGGGAGGGGGAGGAGGTGGAGATGCAGGGGGTGATGTCGGGGGGGAGGGGGGGAGAAGAGGGTTGGGAGTGGGCATGAGATGCACACAGGGAGGTGGGGAAGGTGGAGGAGGTCCGTGCATTGATAAAACAATGGCATGGATATCTGAAGCTGGATGGGACACAAGAATGGGGCCTTGAGCAGCACCTTACCTCTGTGAGACATCCTGCTTGTGAAAGTTGAGTTCCTTCTCAGCAGCTCAGAGATTCCAGGCTCCTCGTTAATGAGGCCAAGGTTGGTATTCCACCTGTTCCAGTTAACTTCATCAACCCTGCACAGTAAGCAAGGCACAGGTCTGAGACCTCAGGATCAGAGCTGTCCAACACCTTCCCCCAACAACCAACTCAACACCCAAACAATTATCTTCTCAACCCCCAACCTCAAGCTTTCAACACCCAAACACGAACCTTTTCATCTTCTCAACATCCAGTCTTCCAACACACAACAAACCAACACTAACCCGTCACTTAACACACAAACCCAAAATTCAACTTTGGGCTGCATGTTTAGCGTAGAAGTTAGCGCAGCTCCAGCGACCCAAGTCGAATCCATGTCAGACCCCAACATAACTCTTCCAGCTCATCATGACAAATCCCCAATCCCCAACACTAACATGTAACATTTCAGGGCAAAGATCCTTTGTGAAAGCAGGACAGAGGCTTTCACCAGAAACAGGAGCTCAGATTCTTGCTCCACAGTGGCTGAGTGACCAGCACCCTCTGTTACAGATGCCCTGGTGCTACACTCCACATGGAGTCCCCTGGCTGAGAAGAGAGGTGCACGGCAGGGTAGTATAGCCAGAGATGACATTGCTTCACTGTGCTGCAGTGCCAGGTTCTATCCTGACCACAGGCACCGTCTGCATTCATCATTACCCTGCCTGGACTCACAGCCATGCGGGTCAGTGAAGGTTGCCCTGATGTGTAGGTGAGTAGGTAGAATATGGGGGCTGTTGGTGAGAAGAATGTTACCAAATGGGATTAACTGTTTAGTTTAAATGGATGGCTGTTGGTCAGCAGATTCGCAATGGGCTGAAGGACCTGTCCCCTGTTGTATCTGTCAATGAACAGCTGGATCGCTGCCTCCTGAGCCTGTGTCCTCCCTACCTGAAACACCACCTCAGGTCGTCCTGCCCATCGCACATGATGCCGACAATCACAGGCTCCCCGGACCGGAACGTGGCTCTCAGGCACTGCGGCAAGCTCTTCTCCAGGTCCAGAATCGTGATGGCCCTCTGCAACACAGGGGAAGGAAGGTGATAGGCAAGGTCAGTGGCACTCTGGCCCCAGGGCCTGCTTCTGCAATGACGCACACGCCTGGGGTTCTGGATGTCAACTCCCTGCCCCATGGGACAGCAACGGAGAGGGGGGTGTAATTCTCCAGTAATGGCACGTTACACAGTCCTGATTTATTCCTTGGAGATCTGCACCGAGAAACGTTTAAAACAGTGGTTTTCAAACTTCTTTTCACTTACACTCCACCTTAAGTAATCCCTATGCCATAGGTGCCCTTAAGGTGGGATGTGAGTGGGAAGGGGAGGTTGAGAACCACTGCTCTAGACCCAATTATTCCTGAAATATTTTGCTTGAGAAAAATTGTCATTGGTCCATTTCCTTTGGAGTTATGAAACGGTGCACATAATGAGTTAACTAGGGATGATTAAAACAGTGGTTTTCAAATCTTTTTCTTCCCATGCATCCCACCTTAACACAATCCTTTACTAATCACAGAGCACCTATGGCCTAGGGATTACTTAAGGTGGGATGGGGTGGAAAGAAAAAGGTTTGAAAACCACTGTTTTAATCATCCCTAGTTAACTCGTTATGTGCATGGTTTCATAACTCCAAAGGAAATGGGCCAATGACAATTTTTCTCAAGCAAAATATTTCAGTAACAATTGGGTCTCGAGCAGTGGTTCTCAACCACTTTTTGTGAGTGGAAAGAAAAATTTTGAAAACCATTGATTCAAAAACAAGGCAGGAAATTTGATGACAAAAAGGTGTTTACAAAAAATTCTCACCAAAGTAAAAATCTTGTCAATGGTCTGGGAAAATGGTCGAGATCACCAGCCCCTCATGTCCCCCCATTGTGTCTGGGACGTGGGTTCCCACCAACCCCTCCCCCCACTGGAACTGGAACCGGGGTTCTCACCAACCCCTCCCTCCCAGCGACGGTTGGTCTGTGGATTGAGAAGCAACAGGGAGTGATGGGTGAAGGACGGGCATCAGTGATCTGGACTGAGGTGGACCCACGAAACTGTTTCAGGGTTGGCCGGAGGGTTTGCATCCAAGTGATGAGGAATCAGACAATCAGAGCAGAGATGGAAAGGCATTTCTTCAGGCAGAGAGAAGTGACTGTGGAGACACTGATGCTGAGTTCATTCAGGCAGAGATTGATAAGGAATCGACAGATATGGGGTCGGTGACACGGAGGTTAAAGTCTAACTACAGCATGCACTGACAGGTGGAGCACCCAATTTCCCCTCCTATGATGTTTCTGAAACTCAACTTTAAAAAATGAAATTGTTTTATTACAAAACTTGAGAAAGGAAGGTATATTGGTGCTCTCTCCTCTTTATACTGTCAAAAATGTTCGACACTCTTTCATATCTGTGATGTTCCCTTCCCAAAGAGTGTGTGACGGGACAGCGTGGAGGGAGCTTCACTCTGGGTCTGACCTGGGAGTGTGTGATGAGACGATGCGGAGGGAGCTTCACTCTGGGTCTGACCCCGAGAGTGTGTGATGGGATGATGCGGAGGGAGCTTCACTCTGTGTCTTGACCCTGGGAGTGTGTGATGGGATGATGCGGAGGGAGCTTCACTCTGATTCTGACCCTGGGAGTGTGTGATGGGATGGTGCAGAGGGAGCTTTACTCTGTGTCTGACCCCAGGAGTGCGTGATGGATGATGTGGAGGGAGCTTCACTCTGTGTCTGACTCCAGGAGTGTGTGATGGACGATATGGAGGGAGCTTTAGTCTGTGTCTGACCCCGGGAGTGTGTGATGGACGGTGTGGAGGGAGCTTCGCTCTGTTCTCTACTCTGGTTGAAGATGAACTTTTACCTGAAGTTTCCAGACATTTTTACTATCCTTGGAAATCACCTCCACTGTCTTGCTCATCCTTGCAATCAACATATTGAGTAGGAGAATGTAGGTCAGCAGGATGTAGGATATCAACAGGAGGATGAAGACCTTTTTGAATCTGTAGTTCTCGGTGAACTCCAGGTCTCCCATCCCAATGGTGAATCGGAACAGCTCCAAGGAAGTTGTCCCAAAATTCTTGTAGGTAGTGTCCTTGTGGCAGCCAGGTTTGGTGTTGTTGTAGACTCCATCCTCGATGAGTACCACCAACGCTGTAGCAGGAAGGCAGAGCGTTGTGAAGACCCAGTTTCCTGCTCACCCCACTATTCCCTTTCTCCTTCCCTTCCAGCCCTCTGAAACAGAGATCTTTCCCAATTATGGCAGAAGCACAAATGTAAGGCTTCGACGTGGCTTGATCTGGAGGAGTTTAGTTAGGGGAAGAGATTGGATCAGATGGAGTGAACGGGTGATGGGGACCTTGTAAAGGGATGAAAAAGGAGGGGCATGGGGCAGCCATTCTTAATGGAGGCCACAGCATATTTAAGTAAAGGCCTTGTTTGCTGTTCTCATACAACAGAAATATTTTCTATGTTTGATATGCAGTCAGTGGGAGAGAAGTACAGAAGAAACCAAAACTTGACTTCTTCACAGGGAAGGGGGCCCATAAACTTCAAGCAGGATGAGGCTGGCTGGGGTAGAGACCAGTATCTTTTTCCTTGGGGTTGGGGTGGTTAAAACAAGAGGGCAGGGTTTTAGGTGAGAGAATATTTAGCAAAGGGTCAGAGGGGAATGTTTCTCACACACAGAGGATGGAATGTGGAACTCTGCCTGAGGGAGAGGGGGAGGCAGGAACAAGCACCACAGAAGCGTTTGGACAAGCACATCAATGCAGGCAAATGGGGTTAGTATGGAGGGAGGCATAGGCACGATAGGCAGAAGGGCCTTTGTGTTGACTCTATCCCTCAATGAAGGGAAAGGTGGTGCAGAATGGGGAATAAATGAAACTGTCTCTCACTAACATATCATCAACTGAGCATTTGTGTGTTTTTAAGGACCTGAGGCAGGTAGTATAAGTAAGTGCCTTGGTTAACATTAGCACAGAGGACTGAAGGGCCTGTTCCTCAGCTGTGTTACTTCAGGATACAGGGCAGGTTACAGCCACTGTGATTTCATTCAGAGGAAGCACGGTCAGGGTCCGGGAGAGGTGGACATCTAAACTCACCAGATCCAAATCCAAATAGGAACACGGCATAGACAATTAGGAAGCTCATCAGATCCGTCAGGATGATCTGCAGACAACACGAAAACAGCTCAGTCCACAAAGGGACAGCAGGCTGAATGGGCTGAGTGGCCATAACAGGGCAGCAGACTGGACAGGCTGTGGCCAGAACAGGGCAGC
Organism: Narcine bancroftii; assembly: GCF_036971445.1. Classification (NCBI taxonomy): domain Eukaryota; kingdom Metazoa; phylum Chordata; class Chondrichthyes; order Torpediniformes; family Narcinidae; genus Narcine; species Narcine bancroftii. The sequence goes on along the minus strand of NC_091482.1, from coordinate 2,420,093 downwards.
AGGATGAATGGGCCAAATGGCCAGAATGGGGCAGCTGGATGGACAGGCCAAGTGGCCAGAACAGGGCAGCACACTGGATAGGCTGTGGCCAGGATAGGGCAGCAGGATGGATGGGCTGAATGACCAGAATAGGGCAGCAGGATGGACAGGCTGAGTGGCCAGAATAGGGCAACAGACTGGACAGGCCAAGTGGCCAGAACAGGGCAGCAGGATGGACAGGCCGAGTGGCCAGAACAGGGCAGCAGGATGAACGGGACAAGCAGCCAGAACAGGGCAGCAGGATGAACGGGACGAATGGCCAGAACAGGGCAGCAGGCTGGGTGGGCTGAGTGGCCAGAATGGGGCAGCAGGCTAGACAGGCCGTGGTCAATGTGGGTGCCTTACCTTCTGCATCATCACACTGTAGATACCCATCTGCTGGAAGCCACGGGTGTAGTACAATGTGTTGATCCAGCCGATCGCCAGCGAGATCACCATGAAGCCCACATATTCCTCACGCCCAAATGTGTACAGCACCGATGCAGTCACCAGCAATGCAGCCTGAAGAAAGCTGCAACGAGCAGGCAGGTGACTCTCAGCAGGGCCACAGGCCCTTTGGAGCAATTCACCCATCTCATCAGGGATGTCGTCCTTCAAGAAGACGTGGCTTTCCCATCAACTGAACCCTCACCCGCATATCCTCCATTACCTGCACATCCGCCTGGCCCCCTCAGCTCCCACATGCAACAAGGACAGGTTTCCTCTCGTCCTCACCTACCAGCCCACCAGCCACCGTGTCCACCACCTACAACGTGATACCACCACCAGACACATCTTCCCTGTCCTCCCCTTTCCTCCCTCTACAGGGACTGTCCCTTGTCCACTCCTTCCTCCCCACCAATCACCCTGTTGGCATCTACCCCAGTGACCACACCTCCTCCCTCAGCACCATTCGGGGCCCCAAACAGTCCTTCCAAGTGAGGCAACACTTCATGTGAATCTGCAGGGGTCATCTACGGTATCTGGTGCTCCCGTTGTGGTCTCCTCTACATCGGAGTGCAGACTGGGAGATCACTTTGCTGAGCAGCTTGGCTCTGTCCGCTGCAATAGTGTGGAGTCCCCAGTGGCCACCCATTTCAATTCCCTGCCCCATTCCCTTGCTGACATGTCTGTCCATGGTCTCGTGCACCAGCGACAAATTGGAGGAACACCACCTGATCTGTCTGGGCACCCTCCAACTAGATGGCATTAACGCCGACTTCTCCTGTTTCTGTTAGCCAACCCACCTCTCCCATCAATCCTGTCTCCTTTCTGCTAGCTCTGTCTCTCTCCCCTTTTCCCTCTGTCTTCTTTCCCTCAGCTCTGCTTTCATCCCCTCCCACAATCTATCTCACCTTTCCTCTCTCCTGTCCTACCCATGTCCAATGATCACCTTTTGCTTGTTGACCTGTGCTCCTCCCCCAGCCCTCTCTTTCCTTCTATCCCAGCCTTTAATTCAGAAGCCAGGCTGCTTTGTACTTAAAGGACTCAGGCCTGAAATGTGGGTTATATTTCTTTACCTCCTGAGTTCCGTCCAGCATATCTGAGCTTTTAAAGCCAAGCTAAGCTTTGCCGGAGTTAATTGGGCATCACTCTCACCTCTCCTCCCCAAGGAATGGTCCAAATGGCTTTTACAGAGGTGTCCTCATTGTAGTTGCCCCCTCAGTGTTCAACAGGAAATTAGTTAAAAACTGCAGCAGCTGAAACTGTGAAATGAACTCCCCCCCTTTTCCAGAAACCACCATCAGACATGCTCTGCCCCCCCCCCATCTTTTCCAGAAACCACCGTCAGATGTGCTCTGCCCCCCCACATCTTTTCCAGAAACCGGTCAGATGTGCTCCGGCCCCCCCCACCTTTTTCCAGAAACCACCGTCAGATGTGCTCTGCCCCCCCCCAATCTTTTCCAGAAACCGCTATCAGATGTGCTCTGGCCCCCCCCCCCCCTTTTCCAGAAACCACCGTCAGATGTGCTCCGGCTCCCCCCTCTTTTCCAGAAACCGCCGACAGATGTGGGCTTTTGGTTGTTCAGGAGAATACAGGTGGTTTTCATACGGAGGGGCGGGTCGAGGAGTTGGTGCCTCCAGCTCCTCACCTCAGATGCTGTCTGTGGGGGGTGTGCATGCTCTCAATTATTATTCAGTCCCAACTCTCTGAATCCACCCGTTAGTCCCAGCCACCTGCATTTGCCCCATATCCCTCTAAACCAGCCCCCTCCATTCCAAGTATCTTGTGGGATGAGGAGCGAAAGAGGGGGGAGGGGGAGAGAGGGAGTGGAGGTGGAGGAAGGGAGAAGGGAGAGGGGATGAGTGAGAGGGGTTGAGGGAGGGCAAAGGGGAGGTGAGGGGGAAAATGAAGGAGAGGGGGAGAGAAATCGGAGCGAATTTGGGATGGGGAAAGGAGGAGGGCGATTGGGGAGGGGAGGAGAAGGCTGGTTGAGGAGGAGGGAGGATGTCGACGAGGGGTAGGGTTGAGTCAGGGAGGTTGAGGGTGACCGGAGAGGAGGGGTAGGGTTGAGTCGGGGAGGCGGAACGAGACCGGAGAAGAGGGGTAGGGTTGAGTTGGGGAGGCGAAGCGTGGTCAGAGAGGAGGATGGTGGAGTTAGGGAAGGGAGGAGAGCAGTCAGTGGAGGTTGCGGAGTTGAGGGTTTGGGACTTACAAGAGAATGTCACAGTAGCCGTCGATTGTGATGGACTTTGGGGTTCTCCGCCTGCGCAGAAAAACTTCCTCCACCTGCAGGAAGTGATAGACCAGGTTACAGGGGCCACTGCTCACACAATGACTACCCTCCGCTAGTCCCGCTCACTGGAGCCCCATGTCTGAAGCAAGGGTCCCAATGGCTTGCTCCTCTCCCCACTCCTAGCCCCAGGATCTTTGCACTGGAAGAAAGCAGAGGGGCTGATGGCCTCTTCCTATCCCCATGCAACAGTCTGGAGGGGGAGAATGGCCTCCCCCCCTCAACAGTGAGCCAACTTTTCCCACCCCAGGAGAGGAGGAAGTGAAATTTGAAGAGAAACAGGGAAAGGTTAAACATGTCCGGACTTTATACTCTGGGGCACAGAAGCATGAGGGGAGATTTGATAGAGGTATTTGAAATTTTGAGGGGGACAGACAGAGGAAATGAAAGTTTGCTTTTTCCACTGAGGGTTGGTGAGATGCAAACCAGAGGCCATGGGTTAAAGGGGAGCATGAGGGGTAACTTCTTCACACAGAGAGTGATGGGGGTGGAATGAGCTGCCAGCTGAAGTGGTGAATGTGGGCTCAACTTTAAGAAGAATTTGGACAGGTCCATGGATGGGAGAGGTATGGAGGGTTATGGACTGGGTGTAAGTCACTGGGACTAGGGAGAATAACGGTCTGGCACAGACTAGAAGGGCCCTGTTTCTGTGCTGTAATGTTCTACTATTCTAAACTCTGGGAAGAGGTTATTGATAGAATTTGTCCGACCACCTCCTGCACTCGCTTGGGACTCATTCAGTTTAAGGTGCTGCACAAGGTCCACTTTCTAAATCCAGACTGGCAGCAGATGTAATGGCTCCCCCTGCCACCCAGGTCATGTCTTATCAGGGCCCTCTGGAGTGGAGTCTTTGGCTCATTATCCAAAATATTTAAAGTTAATTTGCACCCCTGCAGTATTTGGAATTTCCAATAACCCCCTAAATCCTTTACAGAAAGATGAGGCAATTTTATGTCCCTCTTCGTCAAGCATCAAATTTTATTCTCTCTCCCATCCCCATCCCCCTGTCTCCTTTCCTCCAGCTCTCCACCACTTCCCTCTCCATTCCCAGAGCATTCCTCCCTCCCCCCATTTGCTGCTGTGCCCTCCCTCCTGTCTGTGGGACAGTGCTCCTCCCTCTGCCCTCTCCCCCCACCATTTTGTTAGGCACCTGCCTACCTTTTGCTCAGACCTTGAAGGGCTCAAGCGTTGGTTCTGTATCTTTATCTTTGCAACATAAAGTCCACTCTCTGACCTGCTGAATCTCTTCAGCGTCGTGTTTTTACATCTAATCGTGTTACACCAGAGGTCTTACAGGGGTCCCTCGTTTACACAATAGATTAAGGATTTTAGTTTCTTTATTAAACTGGAGAAAATCAAGTCCACATTAACAGGGTCCACCTGAAAATTTCCACAAATGCAACCCCTTATGAGTTATTTCTCTGAATTACGAGAGCTTATGGAGTAAATGTCAAATTATACCAGTGGAGTTAGTAATATAATGATGATGCGGTTGGTAAAGGTGGTCAGGGAATGGGGGGCCGGGCCTGTATCTGAGGGTGGACATCGACATTCACGTATACATGTGTTGGTTCTCTGTTCATTAGTGGGCATATTGGACTTCTGTGTAATGTCAATGAAGTTGTTTTTGAATGTTAATAAATATATTTTGGAATAAAAAGGAAGTGAGTGTTCTCACCCCCTGTAGGAAGAGGTAGAGGGCACCGAGCAGCACAATGCTCTGCCCAGTCAGACGCAGGTAACCTTTCACCGAGTGTTCCAGTTTGAACGGAGGCTGCAGGACAAACATAGTGGGGCCATGTTAGTGTGGTTACAGGGGACATGTCTATACACCCATGCCCATCCATCCAACCGCCGTTCCCACAGCATGGAGCACCCTGACCGCCCCTCGCACGACTCAGAGCTCCCTCACCGCCATTCCCACAGCATGGAGCACCCTGACCGCCCCTCGCACGACACAGAGCTCCCTCACCGCCGTTCCACAGCATGGAGCACCCTGACCGCCCCTCGCACTACACAGAGCTCCCTCACCGCCGTTCCCACAGCATGGAGCACCCTGACCGCCCCTCGCACGACACAGAGCTCCCTCACCGACGTTCCCACTGCATGGAGCTCCCTAACCGCCGTTCCACGGCATGAAACTCCCTCACCGCCCCTCCCACTTAGCAGAGCTCCCTCACTGTCCCTCCTACAGTGTGGGGCTCCCTCACCACCTCTCCCACAACACGGGGCTCCCTCACTGCTCCTCCCGCATTGCAGAGCTCCCTCACTCCCCCTCCCATGGCATGGGGCTTCCTCACAGCACCCTGTGAGACTAGCCTGCAGTATGTGGACATTCCCTTCACCTCTGCCCCGACCTCCAGCCCTTCAGAAAACCACAGAGGACTTGGTCACACCTTTTTGTCCTCGATTCTGTTGTAGGCCGTGATGGTGAAGGTGACCATGTAAGACAGGTAGAGGACAAACTTGATGTAAAAGATGAACCTGGCAAATCGGTTCCACTTCTCCTGCAGCAAGTGGTTCAGGGGCTCCAGCAGCAGCATCTCGTGGCGGTTCTGATGGAGGAGCACAGTTAGCAGAGCCGGCCGGTCAGGGCTGAGCCAGGCCAGTCAGGGCTGGGCCGGGCTGGTCAGGGCCAGGCTAGGCTGGGCTGGGCTGGGTCAGGGCTGGCCTGGGCTGGCTGGTCAGGGCTGGGCCGGCTGGTCAGGGCTGGGGTGGGCTGGTCAGGCTGGTCAGGACTGGGTCGGCTGGTCAGGGCTGGGCCGGGCTGGTCAGGGCCAGGCTAGGCTGGGCCAGTTTAGGCTAGGCTAAGCTGGGCTGGGCTGGGCTGGACCAGCTGCTCGGGGCTGGCCGGGGTGATCAGGGCTGGTCCAGGCTGGTCAGGTCAGGGCTGGGCCAGCTCGTCAGGGCTGGGCCAGGTCGGTCAGGACCAGGCTGGGCTGGGCCGGCTGGTCAGGGCCAGGCTAGTCTGGGTCAGTTTAGGCTAGGCTAGGCTGCGCTGGGCTGGGCTGGGCCGGCTGGTCAGGGCTGGGCCAGGTCGGTCAGGGCCAGGCTGGGCTGGGCCGGCTGGTCAGGGCTTGGCCAGGCTGGTCAGGTCAGGGCTGGTCTGGGTTAAGCTGGTCAAGGCAGGGCTGGACTGGGCCTACCTGGGCTGAGCTGGGTTGGTCAGTGAGGTATTCCCTCTGCTCCCTGCACTATGACAGGAGCCCAGCAGGGGGAGCAGCTGCCCAGGGACAGCAACATTTCCCCATCGTTTGTTCAGTGATGACAGGAGATCACATTCACACTGAGTTACAGAACTTCCAGTGACACACCATACACAGGTTCAAAATGCAATACACCATCACTGACCACAGCACACACAAGCCCAGTGGAAACCACCCATCCCATATAACACACCCCGAATGCGTACGATGGGATGGTATGGAAGGAGCTTCATTCTGTGTCTGACCCCGGGAGTGTGTGTGATGGGTCAGTGTGGAGGGAGCTTCACTCTGTATCTGACCCCGAGAGTGTGTGATGGGACGGTGAGGAGGGAGCTTCACTCTGTGTCTGACCCTGGGAGTGTGTGATGGGACAGTGTGGAGGGAGCTTCACTCTGTATCTGACCCCGAGAGTGTGTGATGGGACGGTGAGGAGGGAGCTTCACTCTGTGTCTGACCCTGGGAGTGTGTGATGGGACAGTGTGGAGGGAGCTTCACTCTGTATCTGACCCCGAGAGTGTGTGATGGGACGGTGAGGAGGGAGCTTCATTCTGTGTCTGAACCCGGGAGTAAGTGATGGGACATTGCAGAGGGAGCTTCATTCTTTGACTGACCCTGGGAGTGTGTGATGGGATGGCGTGGAGGGAGCTTCACTCTGTCTGACCCCGGGAGTGTGTGATGGGACAGTGTGGAGGGAGCTTCACTCCGTGTCTGATCCCAGGAGTCTGAGATGGGATGGTGTGATGGGATGTTACCAAGGGGAGCTTCACTGTGAAGGCAGCTAACTTCTGATTCTCCACACTGAATCCCAAGGCTGGGTTTCCTCAAATTCTGTCAGTGAGCAGTGTTCCCCCTGCCTGGGCTCCCCAGTCCCCAATGAGCCCCTGTTTCTCTGTCCGTGTGGGAGGACGGTGGGAAGTAGTGTCCCACCCGTCCCAGAATCCAGGCCAGTGACGCAGCAGGTACCGGTGTCTCACTCCCATAGACGATGATCTCCAACACAGAGTTTTTCTCGTGGGTGTCCAGCGCTGACAGGTCGTACAGTGAGGAGTGCACCGGCCCATAAGCCCATTCACGAAACTTGCGGGACAGGTGTCGACATTCCTCCTCTTCAATCTCTCTCCCAATGATGTACTTCAGCATCTGAGAAGACATAATCAAACAGAATTCACACTGAGGGAGGAAGTTCGACCAGATCCTGAGGTGCCCACGAATCATTAATTGTGGTGGGGGAGGTGTCCTAGCCCCTCCAGAGAGCAGTGGACACAGTCCACCCTCTAGTCAGGGTATCTCCTCACCGTGAGGGAGCTCTGCACTGTGGAAGGGGCGGTGGGGGAGCTCTTCACTGTGGGAGGGGCAGTGAGGGAGCTCCTTGCCATGGGAGGGTGCTGAAGGACCTCTGCACTGTGGGAGAGAGACCTCCACACTGTAGGAGGGATGGTGAGGGAGGGCAGAAGGGGTGGAGGGAGATGGAGGAGGGAGGGGTGGAGGGGGATATTTGGGAAAGGTGGAAGGAGGGAGGAGGATAGAAGGAGGGAGTGGCGGAGAGAGGTGTGGAGGGAGGAGTGGAGGAGCATGTGATAGTACAGATTCTATCACCAATGTGTATATGTACAAATGGTGGTGTAGGATGACTGTGATTGGCTGAGAGTGTAGCCACACCTACTGGCAGGTCTTAAAGGATTGCTCCTGGCCAGACCAGGTCATTCTGGACTGGTCGACCTACTTGTAATATGCTCCAGTCTTTTAGTTAATAAAAGCCTTGGTTTGGATCAACAAGTCTTTGGATCTTTCGACGCGCATTACAGGGCGGGTGCAGGGGAAGGCAGTAGGGCAAGTGAAAGGGTAGGGAGTGAGCTCCACTGGGCTCCCTGTGGTGACCACATCAAACTCTGATTCATAAACTGTTGCACTGCCGATTGTCACGGAGAGATCACATCTCAACACAACGGGCCGCCCAAAATCACTCCTCCTTTCAGAAACTTACTCTCCCTGTCACTCTCTCCCTGTGTGATCCCTCCCCTACCCCTCGCTCTCCCATCATGCTCCCTGTCATTCCCTCCCTGTGCGATACACCCTCCCATCTCTCCCTCCCGTGAGAGCCTCTGTTTGCTCTCTCCCTCTATCATCCTTCCCTTCTGTGGACGACCTGTATCCCATTCACTTCCAGCTCCTTGTGGAAAGTTGTGGAGATGACAGGGTTAATGAGCACACTGTGTGAACCCAGATGCTGAGGGATCAATCCCTGTGCCCTCTACCTGAGCCTGGCCCTCACCCTGATCTTCCCTGTTCTGGTGGCCAGTTCCAGAACCTGGCACTCACCTCAATCTTCCCTGTTTTGGCAGCCAATTTGAGGGGTGTGAGCCCCTTCTTATTCTTCACACTTTCCAGATTGATCCGAGGTTTGAGCTTGACGCCCAGCCTGAGGAGGTGGCTGTACATCTGGATGACGAAGCGGGTGTTCTCCTGGCTGTTGTCAGAAATGGTCACCAGGGCGTGAAGCACGTTGTTGCCCCTGGAGTCCACGGCATTGATGTCCGCCTGATGGTACGGGTTCTGGAGGAGATGGTTCACCACCTCCTGCTGGTTGGTGCAGGCAGCCAGTGACAGAGGCAGCTCCCCTGGCAGGAACACGGCCAGTCAGGTCTCTCCTGCACTTAGACAATGGCTTGGAGCAGAGAACATCGAACATCCAGCACAGGCCCTTCAGTCCCTCATGCCCCTGCTGACCAGGATGCCCTCCTAACTGATACCACCTGCCTGCTTGTGCTCTACCTTCCTCCACTCTGGCCTGTCCAGGTCTAAATATGTGTCAATTAACCATGTTTATTGTCACATATACCAAGATATTGCAAGAAACATACACAGGACATATTTGGGTGCAATGCTGTTACAGCCACAGCGATTGGGACCAGGGTTTGAGTCCCACACTTTCTGTAAGGAGTTTGCACGTTCTCTCCATATCTGTGTGGATGTTCCCTGGGGGCTCCAGTTTCTTCCCACCCTTCAAAGCGTATTGAGGGTTATAGATTAATTGGATGTAATTGGGCAGCACAAACTCATGGGATGAAAGGGTCTGTTGTATGTCTAAATTTAAAATTTAAAGATACAGTGAGATCAATTAGAACAGAGCAAAGGCAATGTTATGTTCCGAGTATGGGGTTCATTCAGGAGCCTGATAACAGCAGCAGAGAAATTTTCCTTCAATTGTTTTCCTGGTGAGAGGAAGATGAAGAAAGTCTAGCTGGGGTGAGATAGGTGCCTAAATATGTTGGCTGCTTTACCGAAGCAGAGGGAGTTATGAATGGAGTTGATGGAGGGGAGGGGGTGTGAGTGATGGTGTGAGTTGTGTTCTCCCTTCTGAGATGTTGTGTGGAGCAGTTCCCATCGCATGCAATGACTCACCCTGGCATGATACTTTCAGTGGTGCACCTGTAGAAGATGTTGAGGGATGTGGGGGACATGACGAACTTCCTCAGGTTTCTGCTGGGGAACTTTCTTTGCATCAAATGGAGGGTACAAAAGATCAGTCTAAAACAAGAATGATATGCCCAAACAAGGGAAACTACAAGGGGATGAGGAAGGAGTTGGCGAGGGCAGACTGGGAGTGCAGGATATGGAGGGATGGTCGGGGAACAGTGGAGGACTTTCAACGAGATTTTTCATGGTGCTCAACAAAAGTATCTATTCCAGTTAAAAGCCAGGTCCATCAGGGTGGGGTCAACCAGACTTGATAATGAAGGAGATTAAGGAAGGCATCAAACAAAAAATAAATGCTTGTGCCTACAAAGTCGCCAAGAGCAGTGGGAAACTAGAAGATTGGGAACCTTTAGTAAGCAACATGAAGCAAGCAATAAAGAGAGGGAAGGCAGACTCTAAGAAAAGATTAGCACAAAATAGAAAGATGGACAGGAAAAGTTTTTATAATTATATAAAGTGCAAAAGGGTGGCAAAGGTAAAGGTTGGTCCCTTGGAGGATGAAAGGAGGAACTGATTGAATTAAGCGCAGGGAGGTTCTGCTGCAATTCTACCAGGTCCTGGTGAGACCACATCTGGAGAACTGTGTGCAGTTCTGGTCTCCTCACTGGAGGAAGGATCTCCTGGCTTTGGAGGTGGAGAAGAGGAGGTTCACCAGGTTGATTCCAGGGATGAGAGGATTGGCCTATGAGGACAGATTGAGTCGTCTGGGACTGTATTCGCTGGAATTTAGAAGAATGAGAGGGAATGTTACAGAAACATATAAAATTCTGAAATGCATGGATAAGATAGAAGATAGAGGTCGGTAAGTTGTTCTCATTGGTAGGGGAGACCAGAACTAGGGGACACAGCCTCAAGATCCAGGGGATGAGGAGGAACTGCTTTTCCCAGAGTTTGGGGAATCTGTGGGATTCGCTGCTGTTGAAGCAGTGGAGATGACCTCAGTAAATATATTAAAGCTTGGATAGATTTTTATACACAGGGAAAAGGTAGGTAGGTGGAGGTGAGCCTCTTATCAGATCAACCGTGATCTCACTGAATGGCTAACTTCTGCTCCTGTTTCATGTTCCCACGTGTGTGTGTTTGTGTGTGAGTGCGTGTATTTGAGAGAGAGGGTGTGTGTGTGTGTGTGTGTGTGTGTGGGGGGGATCTGTGTGCGGGGGTGTGTGCACACGCGTGTCCCAATGTGTGTGTGTGTGTGTGTGTGTGTGTGTGTGTGTGTGTGTGTGTGTGTGTGTGTGTGGGGGGGGGATCTGTGTGCGGGGGTGTGTGCACACGCGTGTCCCAATGTGTGTGTGTGTGTGTGTGTGTGTGTGTGTGTGTGTGTGTGTGTGTGTGTGTGTATATATACAGGCTCCCATGCTATTCCGGACTCTCCCCTCCCCTTCCTTCTCTTGCTCCCATCCTTCAACCCTCCCTCTCCACCAGCTCACACCTCTCCCCCTCCTTACTATAACCCTCCCTATAATAACCCTCCCTCCCTCCCCCTTCACCATCCCACACCCCTCCCCTCCCCCTCCCCAGGATGCTCCACTGACCAAAGTAGAACCCGGTCTGCCCATCCTTAGCCTTGAAGAAGAGGCCGTCGGCCTTGGCATGGACGTCAGCCCCGTTGCGGATCAGGAGTTCCACCACGTGCAGACACCGGCGCTCGATGGCGATGTGGAGGGCGGTCTGACCTGCAGAGGGCGGAGGAGACAGTCCTCAGTCACACGTAATCATGGGAGCAGCGGAAGGAGTCTGGTCAGGTCAGGAACACGATAACCCCACTCCCCCAGCCCTGTCACACCCAGCCCATGCACTCCCACCTCTCTGCATGCTCACCACCCACCCTCTGCATGCATGTCCCACCACTTGCCCACCTCACCACCCATCCCACCTCACGTCCCAGCTCACTAACTGCCCACCTCACCGCACGTCCCACCTCACTTCCTGCCCACCACACATCCCACGACACGTCTCAGCTCAAGTCCCACCTCACCACCCGTCTCACCTCACCCCTCTGCGCTCATCCGAACTCCCCAAATCCCACTGGACCCACTTCCAACCCTCCTCCTACTCTGTCAACCTGACACCACCTCATCCTAACCTATACCCTCCCCCTACCTCCCACCCTACTCTGTCATACCTTACACCAAACCAGCCCACACCTTCCCACCCCATATTACACCTCTCACCCTCCATCATCCCACATTATTTTCCTCCTGGCACAGATCGCCCTGGATTCCCAGGAAGAGCCAGCATTCTCCTTTCTCTGCACATGCCTACCTTTATAGTAACTGTCCACATAGGCTGCATTGACGAACTGCTCCAAGTTGTCGGTTTTCTCCGCAATCTCCAGCAGCACCGGGATGGTGTCATTCCGGTGGCTCTTCAAGTTTAGCAAGGCCTTCAGCAATGCAGTCTTCCCCGTCTCTGGGTCTGTGAGGGACACAAGGGGACAATGACTCGGACCCAGCAGCTGTTTGAAGCACTGTCTCCAACTCTCCCTGATCCAAGCATAGTTCTCCACTCTGGACCCTTTCTCCGGTCACCTTCTATCCTCAACACTTGCCCTGCCCCCTGCTGCTGTCTCGAACACGATGGGAACTGGAGGAAGATGAGGTCTGTTTCCTCTGCCCAGGGTGTGATGACTCTTTGCCAGCCTTTGAACACATGCAAAAGAACAGTTTTGACTGCCTCTTGAAACACACCACATTCATAAACCAATCTCAGAGAGTTACACGTCGAGCAGGAATAAACTTGACCAGGAATTCAGGAACATCCCTTTCCCCAGAGAACTGCAGGCCTGTTGCCAGGGAAAGGCAGGATGAGAGGAGTGCTGGCTGGATGGGGATGGAAACAGACGAGGGAGGCGAGTGCGGGAATCTGGAGCAAAAAACAATCAGCAGGTCAAGCAGCGTTCGTGGGAGGAAAAGAACGGTCAATGGTCAAAAGAATGGAGATAACTGGTGTAGTGGACAGGGTGGAACCCGAGACCAGCATTAGCACCTGAGATAGAACCACACAACATTACACCACAGAAAACAGGCCCTTCCAGTCTGTGCCAAACTATTATTCTGCCTCGTCCCACCAACCTGCACCCAGTCCATATCCCTCCATACCCCTCCCAGCCATGGACCTGTCCAAATTCTTCTTAAATGTAAAAAGTGAGCCCACATTCACAACCTCAACAGGTCGCTCGTTCCACACCCCACCACTTTTCCCCTTCCACCCTTAACCCATGTCCTCGGGTTTGAATCTCGCCTACCCTCAGTGGAAAAAGCCGACCTAGATTTACTCTGTCTGTCCCCCTCATAATTTTAAGTATTAAATCTCCCCTCATTCTTCTACGCTCCAAAGAATAAAGTCCTCACCTGTTTAACTTTTCCCTGCAACTCAGTTCCTGAAGTCTGGGCAACATCCTAGTAAATCTTCTCTTTTTCAGTCTTATTGATATCTTTCCTGTCGTTAGGTGACCAAAACTGCACACAATCCTCCAAATGTGGCCTGACCAATGTCTTATACAACCTTACGATCACATCCCATCTCCTGTACTCGACATTTTGATTTATAAAGGCCAATATTACAAAAGCTCTCTTTACAACCCTGTCCACCTGTGATGTCATTTTCAGTGAATTATGTATCTGGATTCCCAGATCCCTCTGTTCTACCGCACTCCTCAGTGCCTGACCATTTAACGTGTATGTCATACCTTGGTTTGTTCCTCCAACATGCCATACCTCTCACTTGTCTGCATTAAACTCCATCTGCCATTTTCCAGCCTATTTTTCCATCTGGTCCAGATCCCTCTGCAAGCTTTCAAAACCTTCCTTACTGTCCACCAGACCTCCAATCTTCAAGTCATCTGCAAACTTCCTGATCCAGTTTACCACATTATCATCCAGATCATTGATAGAGGTGAAAAACAACATGCCACACCACTAGTCATTGGCATTCAGTCTGAGAAGCCATCCTCCACCTCCTCCTGCCCATCCAGTTCACTACCTCAACATTAATACCGAGCATCTGAACATTCCTGACTGACCTCCCATTTGGGACCTTGTCAAAGGCTTTACTAAAGTCCATGAACATAACATCCTTTCCTTCATCAACTTTCCTGATAACCTCCTCGAAAATCTAAGATTGGTTAAACAAGGCCTACCACGCACAAAGCCATGTTCTCTATCCTTAATTAGTCCTGGCTATCCAAATACTTGTATATCCAATCTCTTAGAGCACTCTCCAATAATTTACCTACTACAGACTCACAGGTCTACATTTCCTGGGTAATGGAGGCAAGTCAAGAACAGTGGGAGCCGAATGGCCTGTAAGCTGTTTTTGGTAGTGTTGGTCTAATTCCAAGTGGTGGGGATGGAGGCTGCAGCCTGTTCAGTGGTTCCTCAATGGCTGATTGGAACTTCACCCTTGTCTGCTGCCTGGGCCACCCAAGGCAGCGATTGTCAGTGGTCCTACTAAGAATGAAACCCTGTGTGCAGAAGCGCGAGGCAGGAAGCTGAACAAGCTCTGACCACCACTTGGTAAGACCAGGCTTTCGGCTTCAGCAGGAAGAGGATCGAGCGAGAGCTGGAGAAACCTCAGGAGGGAAGCAATCCTCATGAGCAGAGAGACTTCAGGGCAAATCACCAGCAGTGCCACGTCGGCCAGTCTAAGCCTGGTCTCACCTCCCAGACACAGATACTCCAGGTCAGGATGCCAGGGCCTGGTCTCACCTCCCAGACACAGACAGCTTCAGAAATCTGAACAGACTAACTGTTTCCTTCTAGTGCTGAGTGAGGAGGACAGAGGGCATCGTTGAACGGAGTGGGGCAATATCCCATGGCCCAGAACACTGGCAAATTGTAGCCTCATCCAACATGATACAGACCATTCACCTCCCCTACCCAGCTGAGGGAGCCCCGCACTGTGGGAGGGGAGGTGAGGGAGCTCCTTGCTATGGATGGAGAGGTGAGGGAGCTCTGCACTGTGGGAGGGAACCCTGAGGAGGAGGGGAGGGGAAATAACCCCGAGGAGGGGGGGAGTGAACCTCGGGAGGAGGGATGTGTACCTCGGAATTCCCAGTCGGTGAGGCGCTTGTTGTTCTGGATCAGGTGTGACAGGAATCCACCCAACTCGGACACACTGCCTTTGGACACGACCTCAAAGAGCCACTGCCTCTCGTACAGCGTGGGTACCGATTTCCACTCACCAGTTCCAAAGGAATCCTCGGACTGACAACTGGGAACAACAGACAATTCTTCATCAAACTTCACACAGACAATCCTTCCATCCCAGTAACCTCACAATATTTGAATGTTTTTAAAAATTAACCATACAGCAGATTGGAGCCAATTCCAGCCCATTAATCCCGTTAACAAAACAATTATTCAGAAATATTAATGTACATATTATATCTTTATGTATTTATGTGATTTTTCTATGTGCTGGGTATTGTGTGTATATGTGTGTGCACCGTGGACTGGAGAACATTCTTTTGTCAGGCCATACAGTAGAAGTCCAAAAATCCGGACTTCCTGAAAACTCTCAAACTTTTGTGTGTGTGTGTGTGTGTGTGTGTGTGTGTGTGTGTGTGTGTGTGTGTGTGTGTGTGTGTGTGTGTGTGTGTGAGCGCGCGACTATCAGAATTTACCAGTTCATGTCTTCTTTATTCCTCCTGAAATTTCAATTTTAAATGTATTGCCTGAGAATCCAGAAACCCAAAAATCAGGACTGACCCAATCCCCGAAGAGTCTGGATTTGGATTCTCCTGTACGCATACAGTTGAATGGTAATAAACTTAAACATTCTGTATTCAGCTCCACCACATGCTTCCAATCTGAGCAGCATTAGACCTGACCTCTTTCACCCTGGTCTTAGTCTGCACCCAACTTACTATCAACTTACTTTTCTGTCTCCTGGGGTACTGGGGAACTTGTTTTTAGTGACATTTGGTAGCCTTTTGGGTAAAATGAGTCCATGGGCACCTTGGTTTTTGATCCATCAGCTTCACGGAACTGATACCGACGAGCTATCATTTTCTGATTCTTTGGGGTGGAGGGGATTGAGGTCTTGGCCCCCTCAGAAATTCTGAAGGGGGAGTTGGGATCATCCGGGTCCTCAGTGAACACCTCATCTATGTCTGTACTCGGAGTGAGCTCGGCGGTGACCTCGAGCTGACTGTCGTCCCCACTAGGTCGGTGCCGCACACCAGGATTGCACTTCCACTGATGCATGGGGTCTGGTGGAAGGAGGTAGAGAGAGAGGACGTAGAGACAGAGGCCGTCAGCACCAAACTTCAGAAGGTCTGGAAAAGAAAAAACGAGCAATCAGAAAAGATAAAATCAAGTTCTGGTTTATTGGCACAAATACTGTGGTAGAAAGGGTTAAAACTACCTTGTGCAGGATGGGACACTTGACTTTTACAAGCAAGCTGAACTTAAGGCACCTGCTGACATTTTGCTCCTACCTTGATGAAGGGCTCAAGCCCGAAACGTTGTTATGTATCTTTACTACATAGAGCACATGGTGTGACCTGCTGGGTTTCTCCAGCATTGTGTTTATACTTCAACCTTGGTCTACTGTAAAACTCTGTGAAACCTCTTTGAGGGATAGCAACCCTGAAGAAGTTTACCTTTGCTCTCCAAAGGGAGATTCTCTGGGATTCTCTCTCACTGTTCCCCATCAGTGAGCTCAGGCACCCGTCTACATTTTGCTGATACCTTGATGAAGGGGATCAAGCCCAAAACATTGGTCTATATCTTTATCTTTGCCACATAAAGGATACAATATATATTTAAACTATCTTAACCTGCTGAGTTCTCTAACAAATGTGTTTGGGACAACGAAGATGTTGCTTCCTGAACATTTCTGGGTGGATTTTATGGATTTTGACCCGCTGATCATGAAAATCACCTTAAAAATTTCCTATCACTCACTGTTTTTTAGATGTATCCTAATTTTGTGATTTCCTGACATATTTTAAGTCTACTTCATTCTCTGCATTTGCACTTGGACGTCTTCCCTGCTGATCTTGGTGCAGTCAGTGACGAACACGGTGAAAGGTTTCACCAGGACAATGTCCACCATGAAAAAAGCATCTGGAATCCATCAATGCTGGCCGACTGACTCGAGAGGCATCAGATGCTGAGTACAAATGACAAAACATTTTATGTCGGTTGAACTAACGCAATGTGTTAGCATCCATTATGCAATTAAACATGCTAAATTCAATCAAAGTTAATTTACTGTTTCTCCAACTTCCTACATTATACAGCAAATCTGACATTATCTTTCTTTGTGTTCAGCTTGAAGTTGTCTATCATAATCCCCAATTTCTTTTCAGGAAGCAAACCTTTTGAAAAAATTTGTTGTCCATAGAATAAAGAGCATAGGTGAGGAGTGAGTTTCCAATAAATAATATATGAAGTCTTTGGGCAGTCAGTCCCTTTAGTACTCACAGGCTCGTGGGCCATTAGGGCCTGTCACTGTGCTGTACGTCTAAATGTAAAATTGGAGTTGAGGTCCAAAGATTCCCTGCACGTTCATCGACACAGTGCCTATGTTCACCAACGGCCCAATGCTGATGGCATTGAGATCCTCAAGGGAAGTGTGCATTTCTGTAGCAGCTTTCAGAATCTCAGGATGTCCAAAGACATTTACAGGCATTCTGCTGAGGTTGAGACATACAGCACAGTAACAGGCCCACGAGCCCGTGCCGCCCAAACACACCTAATTAACCTACAACCACCAAATGTTATGAAGGGTGGGAGGACACCAAAGCACCCAGAGGAAACCCACGCACACATGGGGAGAACGTATAAACTCCTTAGAGACAGTGGCTGGATTCAAACCATAAGACATTGGAGCAGAAATAAGCCATTCAGCCCATCGAGTCTGCCCTGCCATTTAACCATGAGCTGATCCATTTCCCAAATCAGCCCCACTGCCCAATCTTTGATGCTCTGGCTAATCAAGAATCTATCAATCTCTGCCTGACATGCACCTAATGACCCAGCCTCCACAACCACCTGTGGCAACAAATTCCACAGATTTACCACCTTCTGGCTGAAGGAATCTCTGTCCTAACAAACGCCCTTCAATCCTGACCCAGGTTACTGATATTGGAAGAGCCGCCTCTGTCGTGATGCGGGAACCAAGGGCAGCAATCTCTGTACAGCAAGATCCCAGAACATGTTTCAGTCTAGCACACCCTTTACTGCTCTTCAACACTGGGCCTTAGCTTTCACTTGGAGTCCCAGAAGCCGATTCTGGCCCATTTAAACCCGTGTCGTCCAATTTCACCCAAATTAACCTACAACCTCTGTACACATTAATGGGTGGGAGGAAACTGGAACACCAGAGAAAACCCACGCAGACACAGGGAGAACGTACAAACTCCTTACAGACAGCTTTCGGAATGGAATATCAGATAAGGCAATGACAATATGGTATTGAATGGCAGATATTTGGATGAAGATTGCCCCTTTTGTATAACGAATCCACTAACATTTTCTCAATAATTCTTGTTTATAACACATTATTCACAAATAAACTGTTATCTGCCACGATTCTTCCTCTGTTAGAGTTCTGTAATGTCTAACATTAAAACAGGTCAGAAGACACATCGAAAGAAAATGTCCTCTGTATAATCCAGCAGATTTTATCAAAATCGGTAAACTATCCTTTAAAAGTCCATAAGATACAGGAGCAGAAGTAGACCATTCAGCCTGTCGAGTCTGCCCCGACATTCCATCATGAGCTGATCCATTCTCCCACTCAGCCCCACAGCCCAGCCTTCTTCCCATATCCTTCGATGCCTTGACTATTCAGATATCCAAATACTGTTGGTATTACAGAGGCCAATGCAGCCAGCAATATGGTCAGTATCCAGTTTGATGCAGTGTTCACAGGCAGTACTTGGCTGGACACAGAAAGCCTTCCAGCTGTATGGAGAGGCTGTGTGCCATGTGTTTGGTGTTACATGGAACCCAGTCACTGATTTCTCTGAGCATGCCCTCGAATTCATTTATATACACTGTAAAAAGAAGTGGCCTCAACCCCGACCCTGCGGAACACCACTGTTCCATGCCTGCAGGTGCTGACAAAGGGTCCAGGTCTGAAATGTTGGTTTCCCCTTTACTTCCTCTGGATGCTCTGTGACCTGCTGAGTTTTTCAGGTACGTCTGTGTGTCACTCTCTGCTTGCCTCCCTGCCTGTGGCTGTGTGGTCTACATGCCCAGCAGCCCGCTCTGCAATCTGATTCCAGAGCGGCTAACCAGAGCCCCCTTCCCTTCCCAAAATTCAGATTCCAACATTCTTTCCTAGAAAACCCAGCATTCTGAAGCCAAGTGCTTTGAGCCAGATTTGCCTTACCTTCAGGAAATTGTACCTGTCCTCACCAAGGACAGTGCTGAAAGATCCCAAGTAGTTTGAAGCAACCTCTGAGCAGAGATAGCTCCTTGTTCTCCCATGACCAGCCTGGTTTGGCATAAACCTGCTGCTGTGGTCGGTGAGTTAGTGCAAATTCCTGTAACCAGCACTATCCAATGACTTGGTGCTCTCTTCTCCAACCACTTCCCATGTCTGTGTGAAATCTCAATTCTCCCCAAAACTATCGCATGCACAAGATGAGATCAGCTTTTTTAAAACCCAGAGTAGGAAGAGACACATCAAAAAATAGTCATGAAAAAAAAATCAGAGAAATTCAGAATCTAAACCTGGACATTGTACATTGTCCTGATATCTCATCCACCACACCTCCACCAGATCCCCAATGACCCGACAACCCCACCTCCACCAGATCCCCAACGACCCTATAACCCCACCTCCACCAGATCCCCAACGACCCTAAATCTCCACCTCCACCTCCACCAGATCCCCAATGTCCCTACAACCCCACCTCCACCAGATCCCCAATGTCCTTACAACCCCCCTTCACCAGATCCCCAACAATCCTACAACCCCACCTCCACCAGATCCCCAATGACCCTACAACCCCACCTCCACCAGATCCCCAACGTCCCTACAACCCCACCTCCACCAGATCCACAACGTCCCTACAACCCCACCTCCACCAGATCCCCAACGAGCCTACAACCCCACCTCCACCAGATCCCCAATGAGCCTACAACCCCACCTCCACCAGATCCCCAATGACCCTACAACCCCACCTCCACCAGATCCCCAATGTCCCTACAACCCCACCTCCACCAGATCCCCAACGTCCCTACAACCCCACCTCCACCAGATCCCCAACGTCCCTACAACCTCACCTCCTCCAGATCCCCAACGAGCCTACAACACCACCTCCACCAGATCCCCAATGTCCCTACAACCCCACCTCCACCAGATCCCCAACGACCTTACAACCCCACCTCCACCAGATCCCCAATGTCCCTAAATCTCCACCCCCACCTCCACCAGGTCCCCAACAACCCTACAACTTCCCCACCTCCACCAGATCCCCAACGTACCTACAACCCCACCTCCACCAGATCCCCAACATCCCTACAACCTCACCTCCACCAGATCCCCAATGAGCCTACAACACCACCTCCACCAGATCCCCAATGTCCCTACAACCCCACCTCCACCAGATCCCCAATGTCCCTACAACCCCACCTCCACCAGATCCCCAACGTCCCTACAACCTCACCTCCACCAGATCCCCAACGAGCCTACAACACCACCTCCACCAGATCTCCAATGTCCCTACAACCCCACCTCCACCAGATCCCCAATGACCTTACAACCCCACCTCCACCAGATCCCCAACATCCCTAAATCTCCCCCCATCTTCACCAGATCCCCAATGTCCCTCCATCTCCCCCCCCCAACCAGAGACAGCACTGCCATTTTATTTTGCTCTTGAAACAGATACATCCATGGTAAGATTAAGTGGGCAGCAAATTTCAGGTGAGTGTTAACATAGCCCCCCCCCCACCACCACCCGCCCACTCTCTGAAAGGGATAACCTTCTTTCCTGCCCTTCCTTTATCTCTTGTTTCTTTATTTGTTAACTGACACAAGGGGTGTGATAAGTCTTTGCCAGTGTTTGAATGGGATGGAAAGGACAGCTTCTCACTGTACCTCAGAACTCATGAGAATAATAGATCAATGGATATCAGCGATGGGGAACAGCTTGTCAATGAATGGTGTGGCCTGTTGAGGGGTCCCTAGCAGTGATCCTCACTGGGAGTTCCTCTATAGTTTCCACAAGCAATTCAACTCCTTTCCTGAAGATGGTCACAATTCCACCATTGGGATCTTTAGCATTCTCTCTCTCCTTTTCCCTTACTCCCTCTCCCCCTCTCTTTCTCTCGCTCCCCATCTCTCATTCCATGTAAGAGACCAGCTGCAAATCTGTGACTAACGTTCTCCTCAGCCAAATTTCAGCACTTCCGCAGGGTCCGTGAGGATATTCTCAGGCGGGCTGGTGCTAGGTATCCTCAACACGGCTGCTTGACGAGGAGAAGGAGCGGTTGGGATGGCATGGACGACATGGGGAGTTGATGGAGGATCGGGAGAAGCAGAAGGGGTAATGTCCCACTTCTCAAAGTCGCCAGCCACCTAGTCCACCAGGTCCCTCCCACCCAACCTGAGGAAAAGTCAGAGCCTCCACTTGACCACTTTATTGATTTTCTTTGCTCCCCCTGTATTGTACAGTCAGTTTGTTTACATTCATTATCTGCTTACAGTTATTTTGGTTGTTTACTTGTTTATGCTGTGTACCATTTATTTTTTGCACTATCAATTAGTGGTAATTCTGCCTCGCCCGCAGGAAAAAGGAATCTCTGTATGTGATGTCACGTATGCACTTTGACAATAAATCTGAAATCTGGCAATGGTCCTGACTTGGAAGTCCAGAGAGGAGTGGGTCCTGCTGTCCACTCCTTCAGAGAGCTTGCACCAACTGGATGGGCAGAACAGGCATTCTCTGACTACACTAGACAATGAGGATTTTGCTTCCTGAGCACTTCTGGGTGCATTGTATGGATTTTGGACTGTTGATCACAAAAATCACCTTAAAATTGTCCGATCGCACACCACTTTTTAAGATATAATCTATTTTTGTGATTTCCTGTCATATTTTAAATCTGCTCAGTATATTGCCCACAAGGCGAGCTGTTTTGGTCAGTCCAAGCATGCCCGAGCATGCATTAAGTGCAGGTGCTATGCAAATATTGTCTTAGGCCTGGCCTGCATGGAAGGCATTTAAAGATGTTGTTGAGAATTCTCTTGGCAAACACCAAGCACCAAATTACATCCAGCTGATTAACAACATGCTTCAAGCATCCAAAACCCAAGAGGTTCCACATGTCGTTGAAAATGTATTTTCTGCATTTGCACTTGGGCTTTTTCCCTGCTGATCTTAGTGCAGTCAGTGACGACCACAGTGAAAGGCTTCACCAGGATATTGCGACCATGGAAAAGTGGTATCAGGGCAATTGGAATCAACCAATGCTGGACACTGACATGAGAGGCATCAGATGCTGAGTACAAATGGACATCAGCAGCAAAAAATTTTAGGTCAGTTGAACCAATGCAATGTGTCAGCGTCATTACATGATTAAATAGGCTAAATTCAATCAAAGTTAATTTAATGTTTCTCCAACTTCCTATGTGATACAGCAAATCGAAAATTATCTTTGTGTTCAGCTTGAAGTTGTCCATCATAATCCCCAATTTTTTTTCAGGAAGCAAAGCTTTTGAAAAAAGTTTGTTTTTCAGTGTAATGATTCCCAGTAGGAGAGAGAGAGTAGGCAGGTCTCGAAGCCTCCCTGAACCTGGTGAAGTTATAGCAGGACTGAACAAAACCCACCAAGAATAGCCCCTGGGATTATCAGAGAGTAAAACAACACTCAGGCAATGGAAACTGTACACTCTTATTAAATATTTAAGCTAATAAGTCCTGCAGAAATAGAATCTAAATGCATAATGGTATCAGATCAATACTCCTGATTGGCCTGTAGCATTTCCATGCAGCTGGGAATTTGTCAATAATTGATCCCTACTTCAACCTGATTTCTTGCCCTGAGCACAGACTTGTCCTTTCCATATACCAAGCTCTGCCTCTTCCTGGTAACAAGTCGTGGTCTTACGGTAAAGAGAATGGAGCGTGTCACCACACTCATGTCGTGTGGGAGAGGGAAATGCAGATCCACTTCATGCATTAACCCTCATCCAAGCTGTCCCCACCACAGAAGACCGTTCTCTCTGCACCCACCCAATTAACTCATGGCTCAGGTTACAAACCTTGGATCCACTGCACCTCGGGGAAAACAAGCCCCTATAGTGCCTCCTGTTACAGCCCTGGACTCTACTCCCTCCTTTTGAGGCCGGGCATGCTCTCCTTTGGTCCTGAACTCTGTATTTCTCCTCTCTATGTAGCAGAGAGAGCGGAGAGCACCAAGTTCCTTGGAGTCCACTTTAGAAGTGACCTATTGTAGACACTCAACTTCTCCTCACTTGTCAGGAAGGTGCAACAGTGACTGCACTTCCTGAGAAGACTGAAGTGGGCAAGGCGACCGGCCACCATCATGTCACCCTTCTACAGGAGGTCATCAAGAGTGTCCTGGCCAGCTGCATCACAATGTGGGTATGATTGTTGCAGAGAATTTGATTGGAGGTCAATTCATAGGACCATAAGAGTGGCAGAGAGGCTCACCCTCCAACCCCCATCAACATGATCTACTGGGATCGCTGTCTGAAGAGGGCGCGCAAAATCATTTAGGATTCCTTCCACCCTGCACACGGCATCTTTCAGCTTCTCCCATTGGGGAAGAGATCCAGGAGGATCAGAGCCAGCACCACCAGGCTGAGGAACAGCTTCTTCCCACGGACAGTGAGGATGCTGATCGACAAAGGAACAGCTCCCACTGACCTTCTGAGACTTATTTGTACAAAACAACATCTATCTATTTATTTATTTATAAGAATACACATCCTGAGAATGTATTGTCTGTATGTGTGTGTGTCTGTGTGTTTTGAACTGAAGACCTGTTTCGTCAGTTTGTACTTGTACAACTGCATGACAATAAATTTGACTTGACATCCTGCCACATTGGTTCAGAGATGAGCAGCAACTCACGAAGATTCCTTGGACAGCACCTTCCAAACCAACTATCTTTACCAGCTAGAAGGACAAGGACAGCAAAAGTCTGCAGGACACCACTAGGTGTTTGGACAAGTCGGTGGCCGAGGCATCAGGAGCTCCACTACCTGGAAGCTGGCTCTGCCTGAGAAGCCCACACCCTTGAATGGCCGCTCTTTCCCTGATTGCGTCTGGAGGATTCCAGAGTTCAGATTTATTGTCAGAATACATACATGACATCACATACAACCCGGAGATTCTTTATCCTGTGGGCCAGGCAAATTACCACTTATTGGTAGCACAAACAAAAAACTGTACCCAGCATACACATGTAAACAAATAAAGAAAAATGAATAAACTGACTGGAATACAGAGAGAAAAAAAAATCAATAAAGAGTCCTTAAATGGTCCCTGATTGAGTTTGTTGTTGAAGTGTCTGATGGTGGAGGGGGAGCAGCTATTCCTGGACCTAGTTGTGCGAGTCTTGTGGCTCCGATAACTCTTTCCTGATGGCAGCAGTGAGACAGAGCATCTGCTGGGTGATCTGGATCCTTGATGATTGCTGCTGCTCTCCGACGGCAGTGTCCCCCGTAGATGTTCTCGAAGGTGAGGAGGGTTTTGCCTGGGCTGTGTCCACTACCTTTTGCAGGGATTTCCACTTGGGGGTATTGGTGACCCCATACCAAACTGTGTTGAGAAAAATCACTTCAACCTCCATGAATTTTGGAGTAATCAGAATCCTGAACCTCCTTGTTTGACCCTAACCCTGATCATAAGCTACTCTGGGACCAGCAAAAAGATCATATCTCTACAACTGAGACATCACATAATCTTGCACTAACTACATCTGTGAACATTTATTTTTATCAATCACTTTTTTCTGTCTTGGCATATTATGATAATTTAATGTATACAGAAATGCTGGGGAGAACTCAGTAGGTCCCACAGTGCTCATTGGAGGTAAAGATATATTACGATATTTCATGCCTCGGGGTGCGAGTAAAAAGCACCGTCCGCATCTGTGTGGCCCAGCAAGTTAGGATTCTGGAGCATCTGTACATTGTATTTAGTGAAATGTAGATACCTTGATGAAGGGCCCGAGCCCGAAACATTGGTCATGTACCTTTATCTTTGCTACATAAAGTAAACTATTTGACCTGCTGAGTTTCTCCAGCATCATATTTTTACATCAATCGCGGTGTCTGCAGATTCCGTGTTTTACTTTGTATTTACATCTATTGCAATAAACTCTCATCCTTTTTAATTTTTTTAAAATTTGGACACAGCACGGTAACAGCCTTTCTGGCCCACGAGTCCATGCCGCCCAATTACACCCAAATTATCCTACAACACTGCATTTTGACGGGTGGGAGGAAACCGGAGCCCCCAGGGAAATCCCACGCAGACATGGGGAAAGTGTACCAACAACTTACAGGCAGCGCGGGATTTTAACCATGGACCCGATCGTTGGCGCTATAACAGCGTTGGCTAACCGCTACCCCAACTGTGCCTCCCTCATCTTGCATATAAAACATTGTCAGATCACTTTTAGTTCTTTTGCCAATCACCTTCCCAACTCTTGAGTCTCCCACCCATAGGAACATGCACCCCTTCTGATTTTTAAATACCTCAATTCACTGGCTTTGTGATGGGTTCAAATGGGTGAATACAATAGATGTTGGACGATGATGTCTCCAGGAACAGGTTGGCTGCTTTAGCAGTGAGATAACAGAGGAATGGGTGTGGCTCAACAATCCAAGAAAGAAATGGAACAGGGTCCTCCTCCAGAGAAGCCATTATCTTTTGGAGAAGACACCTCTGGAGAACCTTGGCCAAGTTGTTAAGTACAAGCTCGGATGTCGTTCCCAATTTAGATGCTTTTTACTCAAATCAATTCATTGCAAGTTCAGGAAATCATGGAACCATTCAACACGAAGGGTTTGAATTAGCCACCGTACCAGTGTCAACATTGTTGGAATGACCTCACAGACAGCCGATTGGGAGGGTATCTGTGGGAGAGGTTTCTACAGAACGGGAGGAGATATGGACTGTACAGATGGAAACCAGGAGCTGTGGAAGTAGGGCAGCTAACGACACCGAGAGTGAGACTGCCCAGATCCCCCCCTCACATTTATGTTCACCTGCGACATTCAACTGAAGGATGAACATCTGAGATTTCAAGCAAGAAAAATTCCTGACAACTGGACAAACACAGAATCTGCAGTCACTGGAGCCTGGAGCAGTCAGTGAGGTGCTGGAGGGACTCGGCGAGTCAGTCAGCATCCGCAGAGAGAGAGAGAGAGAGAGAGAGAGAGACGGACAGTCAATGTTTCACGTCGAGAGCTTTTTAGTGCTCTGAAAACCTGACAGGTCCTGGGCAGTGGCAGATAAGGCTTGGCTTGTACTCACATATCCACCCTGCGAGTCCTCCTCGTGGCTGACCTTCAAATCCAAGCTGGTCTTTCCCACTTCAATCAGGCAGAGACTGAGCAGATTTCACTAGAACCCTGGTATTAAGTGTATGGGAAGCAGAAAGGAAGAAGTCAACTCCCAACACTTATTGGCGACTCTTAGCTCCAAGTGCTTACTGGCATGGTTCTATTTGCCTGAAATAGAAAGGGAGAGAGAGAGAGAGAGAGAGATAATACACTGTTGCTCAGAGTGCGAAATCTTGCATGGCCCCTGGGAATATCACAAGGCCCCTTCATTGATTTGAGAGAGAGGGAGCATATTTTGATAACTTTGTCTCTAGAAGCTTTCAGGGTAAAGCCTGCACTCAGTGAAATGCAGTATGCTCTCTGGGGACATCTGGAGACATTAATGGATTCATTTGCACACAGAGATATATATAATTAGCATTCCACAAGAGCAGAGGCTGGCCTCTGCTCACCGAATAAATATTAACGATCTTACTGCAGACCGGGGCACAGTTATACTCACTGTGGATGGAGTGGAGTTAAAAGAGCAGGATTTCTAGATTGCACTCAAAGATTGCTCATGGTAAATGTGCAGTAAATTTGAGTGAATTGAATGGTTTTATTGTTGCATGTAGCAAAATATAGTAAAAAGCTTTGTTTTGTGTGTTATCCAGGCAAGTCAACTCTTACAGCAGGTAGTGCTATAATAACCAATAAATGACCATGTTGGGAGTAGTGTTCCATTAAGTGAAATGGTTTTGTACAGAATATACAGTTAAAAGAACATAATTTTTTGTTAATGTGAGGACCATTTCAGATTGATTGTCAGAGTACATACAACCTGATTCTTTTTCCTGTAGATGAGGCAAAATTATTGGTAGTGCAAAAAAACTACAAAACGTAATCTCTAAACAAATAATCAAGAAATGTAATCAAACTGACTGTGCAATACAGAGAGGAAAAAATTCAATAAAATGCACAGAGTCCTTAAATGAGTCCCTGATTGAGTTAACATATAACATAACATAACAATTGCAGCACAGAAACAGGCCATTAGGCCCTTCTAGTCCGCACCGAACCAAACACCCCTTTCTAGTCCCACCTCCCTGCACAATGCCCATAACCCTCCATCTTCTTCTCATCCATATACCTGTCCAACCTTTTCTTAAATAATACAATTGACTCCGCCGCCACTATTTCTCCCGGAAGATCATTCCACACGGCTACCACTCTCTGAGTAAAGAAGTTCCCCCTCATGTTACCTCTAAACCTCTGCCCCTTAATTCTTAACTCATGTCCTCTTGTTTTAATCTTTCCTCCTCTTAACGGAAATAGTCTATCCACATCCACTCTGTCTATCCCTTTCATAATCTTAAATACTTCTATCAAATCCCCTCTCAACCTTCTACGCTCCAAAGAATAAAGACCCAATCTGTCCAATCTCTCCCCATACTCCAGATGCTTAAACCCAGGCAACATTCTGGTAAACCTTCTCTGCACTCTCTCCACTCTGTTTATATCCTTCCTATAATTAGGCGACCAGAACTGCACACAGAACTCCAAATTAGGCCGCACCAACGTCTTCTACAATCTCAACATCACCTCCCAACTCCTATATTCCATGCAATGATTGATAAAGGCCAGCATACTAAAAGCCTTCTTCACCACCCTATTCACGTGAGTTTCTACCTTCAGGGAACGATGTACCGTTACTCCTAAATCTTTCTGCTCTTCTGTATTCCTCAATGCTCTCCCATTTACCACGTATGTCCTATTCTGATTCTTCTTACCAAAATGAAGCACCTCACACTTATCAGCATTAAGTTGGTTGTTGAGGAGTCTGATGGTGGAGGGGGAGCAGCTGTTCCTGGATCTAGTGGTGCGAGTCTTGTGGCAGTAGCGAGAACAGAGTGTTTGCTGGGTGGTGCGGATCCTTGATGATCGCTGCTGCTCTCTGATGGCAGTGTTCCCCGTAGATGTTCTCATTGGTGGGGAGGGTTTTGCCTGTGATGTCCTGGGCTGTGTCCACTACCTTTTGCAGGGCTTTACACTCAGGGGTATTGGTGTCCCCATACCAGTCCGTTAAATAGTCAGCACATCCTTTAACCTGTCAGCACATTCTCCAATACAGCAGGAGTGCACACAGAGTTGATGTTGCTGTGTGTGTGATGATCTGAGCTGTATTTAGTTTCTCGTGGTCTTGGGCAGACCAGTTCCCATTCCACCTGACACCTTCAACAGTTCTGCTGTAAACGTTGGTCAGATACCCACCCTGGGGACACGTGAAGTTCCTCGCACTGCTGAGCGTCGAGTCTTCTGAGGCAGCAACGAAAGTGACATTCATCTGTTTGTTGCTTTAATAAATAAAGGCACTAAGTAGTCATCAAGTCAAGTTTATTGTCATCTGATTGCACAAGTACAACCTGACGAAACAGTGTCCTCTGGACCTCGGTGCAAAACATGCAGATGTAACTCACATCCAGACAAACAATACATAAGCAGGACAAGTATTTGTATATACAAATAAATAGTGTTTTGTGAATACAAGAGTCTCGGAGGGTCAGTGGGAGCAGGTCCTTTGGTGGTTCAGCGTTTTCGCTGCCTGTGGGAAGAAGCTGCTCCTCAGCCTGGTGGTGTTGGCTCTGATCCTCCTGGATCTCTTCCCCGACGGGAGCAGCTGAAAGATGCTGTGTGTGGGGGTGAAGGGGTCCTCAATGATTTTTGCACGTCCTCTTCAGACAACAATCCCAGTAGATCATATCGATGGGTGGGGGGCGGTGGGGTGGGGGGTGGGAGGGGGGGAGACTCGTGATCCTCTCCGCCACTCTTATGGTGCTGTCTGTGATAAATATTTCTAACCAATGAACTTATATTGCTTAATATTCACATTTCATTTGATACTGTCTGAATGCAAGTCCAACACTATACTCGGTAGAGCAAATATTTAAACTATCATAAAAATATAACAGCAGCAATAAATATTCACACATAATATAGAAACAAATCCACAGAATGTCATACACATGTAACTACCCAGGATTCTCTCAGTCAAATGCCAACAGGTTCAGATTTCTCCAGAGAAGTGAAAACCTCAACCCTTGGTGACTTACAAGACCAAAGCCTCCATGCCAGGTCAAAGGGGCAAGTCAGGGGATTGGATATGGGTAACCTGTGGAACCAAAGGTAGGTATGTCCCCATGTCCTGGTAGATTTCATCCCAGGGATTTGAAAGAAATAGCAAAAGTTTCTGATAATCTACCAAAATTCTCTGGACTCTGGTTCCAGTGGATTAGAAGGTAGCAAATCTCAAGCTACTGATTTACAAAGAATGTAGGCTAAAGGTTGGTAACTGTAAGCCAGTGAGTAGTCGGTAAAATGTTTGAAGCTATCATTAAGAACTGGTGAGATATCTGGATAGATGAAGCAGACGCAGTTGGATTCAGGAAGGGCAGGTCCTGTTTCACAAATGTACTGGAGTTCTTTAAGGATATAAAGAGTGCAGTGGATAGAGGGGAACAGGTGGATTTGTATACTTGAATTTTGAGGTGTTTTATAAGGTGCTGCAAGAAAGACATTCCTGATATAAGGATGCATGAGGTTGGGGGTGATGTGTTAGGATGGATTGGGGATTGGTTAACCAATCAGGGACAGTGTTGGGATAAATGTTGGCATCTCTCGTTGGCAATCAGTGGTGAACCGGGTGCCACAGGAGTTGGTGCTGGGCCGGTAATTGTCCACGATGTAAATTAATGATCTGGAGGTTTGCTGACGACACTGAACTGAGTGGAAAAGCAAATAATGCAGAGGAGACAGAGAGTCGGCAGAGAGATATAGATGGGTTAAGTGGGCAAGGGTTTGGCAGATGGAATACAAGGTTGGTAAATACAGGTCACCCACTTTGGAAGGAAAAAAATAGAAGACCAGATTATTATTTAAATGGTGTAAGTTTGCAGCTTGCTATCATGCATAGGGTTTGGGAGAGCTTGTGCATGAATCACAAACGGTTGGGTGCAGATGGAGCAGGCTGTCAAAAGGCAAATGGAAGGTTGGCCATCACTGCTGGAGGGATTGAATTTAAAGCAGGGAGTTTACTGCATCTGCACACCTGACCATTACAGGGTGCTGTCACCGGCCATTCTTTGTGATGAACACTGAAACAACCCACTCAGGTCATTTGGTGCCAGTACTTCCATTGTTCAACACAGAGGAGCCTCTAGAACAGAACAGCAAAGCAACCGCCGACGTTTGTGCCAAGACATTCATCAAACGAGGGAGGATGGAGGCTGATAACCAGGCGTGGGTTTGATCTGAAACCATGAGCCTTTCTGGGGGCTGCAAATCCAGTCCCCTGCATAGACACAAGAGGCACCTGGGTTCAACTTCGTGCTTTTAGGTAATTGTTATTAAAAATAGACAGGAAGGAGTTGAGAGAGATCATCCACTTGATATTTTTGGATGCAAATCTTATTTTAATTTAAAATAAAGTGTTTTAACATTGTCCTTAAATGTTTCTGAATATTGGAAAAAGCTTGATAGCTTTGACAGATGACAAAATCAGCACCATCCATCAAAGGTTTTCAGAGGAGTTTCTTGGGCATTGCCTGTTTAGGCCCAGACATGTCATCCAATTACATCACCCTGTCGCTGTTGGAGCCCTGATGGCTTTAGGACCACCTCGGCCACCAAGACTGGCCTCATGGGGCAGATACAGTGAGAGCATGGGGACAGGCAGTTTGACCGTCTCAAGGACTGGACAGAGTAGACGTGGCCATGTTGTTTTCCATGGATTGAAGGGCTCCCATTTAAAACAGGGACGTGGAGGAATTTCTTCAGCCAGTGAGCAGTGAATCTCTTGAACTTGCTGCCACGGAAAGCTGTGAAGACCAGGTCGTTGGGTGTAACTAAGGCAGAGATCGATAGCTATCTGAATAGTCAGGGTTTCAAAGGTTATGGGGAGAAGGCAAGGAGTGGGGCTGAGTGGGAGAATGGATCAGTTGATGATGGAATGGCAGGGCAGACCTAATGGGCCAAATGGCCTACTTCTGCTCCTGTATCTTATGGTCATCTGGATACCAGCAGAGAATGGGCACTCTGCAAAACCCATGCCACAGGGGATACAAAGTAGTGAACACACACGCATCCTACAATGGAGCTTCACATACCCCTCCTTGTACACACATACCTTTAATCCCATTACATGTGGTATCTGCGTCCCTGCTAATTGTTTCTAAATTTCAGTAAGTGAATTGTTTTATTGTCTTGTGCACTGAAATACAGCAAGAAGCTTCATTTTGAATGCTAAGCAGGTAATCTAACTCATAGAGCAGGCAGTACAACAGAATAGTGTAAGAGAGTCATGCAACAGGGGTGAACAGTGCAGGGAATGGAGAAACCACAAAAAAAAATTGCACAGAGAAGAGAGAAAAGTATTGTTATAAAAGACAGTGAAAAGGCATAATCTATTGGCCACATGGGAACCGTTCAAGAAACTGATAACATTAGGGAAGAACCTGTCCTTGCATCTGGAACTCACATTGTCAAGCACACATACCTTCTGCCTGATAAAAGGGAGGAGAAGGGAGTGTGACCAGGGTGGGATGAACCCTCTCTGGATCAAAATGCTGGTTATATTTCTTTTTCCTCCTATGCTGAGTTCCTGACTCCTGGCTGAGTTCCTCCAGCATTTCCGTGTTTTTACTACAATCACATCTGCAGATTCTTCACTCCTCAAACATTGCAGCAGCTCTCCTGAGACAGTGAGGGGTGTCGACTGAAGGGAGGGCGATTTTCATAAAAGCCTGAGCTGCATTAAAACAAGTTAGACAACCATATATTTTGTATCACAATTTTTTTTAGGTTGATTATTTATTTTCTAATTAAAGTTATCCTTTATGCAGACAATTAAACAACAAGATACAAATACCAGAATTAACAGGTAACACTGGACAACATCTTTTTCAAAAGGTTTGCTTCCTGAAAAAAATTAAGGATTATGATAGATAAATTCAAATTGAAACCAAAGATAACTTCAGATTTGCTGTATCACGTAGGAAGTTGGAGAAACATTAACTTTGATTGAATTTAGCATGTTTAATCGTATAATGACGCTGACACCTGTGTCAGTTCAACTGACTTAAAAATGTTTTGCCAGTAATTTTTGTTTGTACTCAGCATCTGATGCCTCTCGTGTCAGTCAGCCGGCGGTGATGGATTCCAGTTACCCTGATATCGCTTTTCCATGGTCACAATGTCCTGGTAAAACCTTTCACCATGTCTGTCACTGACTGCACCAGGATCAGCAGGGAAGCTGTCCAAGTGCAAATGCAGAGAATGAATTTTCAACGACATGTTGCACTTTGTGGTTTTATATGTTTAAAGTAGATTTAAAACATGACAGGAAATCACAAA
Source organism: Narcine bancroftii (assembly GCF_036971445.1). NCBI lineage: Eukaryota > Metazoa > Chordata > Chondrichthyes > Torpediniformes > Narcinidae > Narcine > Narcine bancroftii. The sequence continues at coordinate 2,387,764 of NC_091482.1, read as the reverse complement.
AATAGGTTAAATCTAAGAAACGGAACGTGATAGGAAAATATTAAGGCGATTTTTATGATCAGCAGCCCAAAATCCATAAAATATACCCAAAAGTGTTCGGGAAGCAAAATCTTTGTTGTCCTGTGTAACCTGCTCTTCCCTTCAGGATTCATACTGGACTGTGGACTAAAAGAGGAGCGATGAAGGCCTGAGACAGGCAGTCTGAAATGGGAGAGATCAGCCTGGAATTCTGGTTCCAAAGGGCAACCAGGCAACTGGCCTTGGTAATGTGCATTTCCTGCACACCGTGAATGTGAAGGGGAGAGAATTTCAGAACTCTGGAGATAAATGCTGCTGTGCAAAATGAACGAACGCTTGATGTAGAACTACTCATGTGGTCTTTTGCTGCCCAGTGCAGGAATGGGTTAGGTTTGCATGTCCACTTCCTCCTTGCAGAGTTCATCACCTTTCCCATCACTGGAACAAAGCCCTGGAACCCCTTTGCCAGCACAAGGACTGCAGCAGCTCAAGATGGGACTTATCACCTCCTTTCTCACAGGCAATAGATAGACTACCGTACCTTGACAAATGGCTCAGGCTCGAAATGTTGGTTATACATCCTTGTCTCCTCTGGAGGCTGCACAACCCGCTTTTAATTTTTAAAAGGCCCTTTTGGCCCACGAGCCCGTGCCACCCAATTGACCAACAACCCCTGGTACATTTTGAAGGGTGGGAGGAAACCGCAGCCCCCAGAGGAAACCCATGGAGACATGGGGAGAACATACAAAGTCCATACAGACAGCACCGGATTTGAACCCTGACACTGGCGCTGTAACAGCATTGTGCTAACTGCTACACGAACCATGCTGCCCTTCTCCAGCACTTCTGCGTATTGGCCACCTCCCAGGAATTAAGGTGAAACAGAAAAATGCCAGGCAAGAACATGCAATGTACATTCACTGGGATGCTGTCACCAGGGCGTCAAAAGGAGAGGATAGATGGGCTGGGTTGATATGAATCTCTGCCATCGCACTGGGGACCACCAATGCAGGGTCTGCTGCTGGTCACAGGGCTCATCACATCATCACAATCTTCCCTTCATTCCAGTCAGTATCACACATTCCCACTGGACACTGATTCACCTATCCATATCTGCACTCGGGCCTCCCTCCCTACATTCGGTCACTCATCACCATGGCAGCACCGAGTGCAGAATCAGCAGTCTCCCTGTAGACCACGGGAAGGGGGAAGACCCTCTCCACCTCCTGCCTCAGGACCGGGTTCTTAGTCAGTGCGCTGCCACTGCCCACTATCCTTCGCACCCCTGCCTCGGCCAGCCTCTGGCTGGGCAGCATGGCGTGCAGGTTGTCCACGATGCCCCGGCAGAGAGCTCGGGTGACATGGCCCAGTGAGATATTGGATGGGGAAATGTTGGTGACGGAACCCAGCAGGCCAGGTAAGTGCCGCTCACCAAATATGGTGGGCTGCACGGCAAGGTCAGTGTGGGCGAGATGCAGTGCGGAGCTGGTCGAGTGGGAATAGATGGTGCATTCAGGAATGTCCAGCCCTGTGGGAGGCAAGAAAAGCAAACTGTTAACCCCTGCTGCTGACTGAACCCCCTAACATCACCATGGGGGAGTGGAGGATGGGGGTGTATTTGGGGAGATTTTAGATGAGGAGAGCTGGGATGGGAGGGAGCTAGGACAGAGTGGAGCTGGGACAGGGGGACAGATGAGAGCTGGGACCGGGCGGGGGGGAAGATTCAGTCAGAAATGGAAAAGAAGTGGGAGGAGAGAGGGATGGGGATGACAGATGGGGGCAGAGTCATGGAAAGGAGATGGGAAAGAATGATGATGAAGGGACAGACATTTACGATGTCCATCACTTCTCTTGTGCCCCAGGGTACGTGGAGCAGCTCCCACCACTTACCAAACTCCTGCATCCACTGTTGCAGCATGCTGATGAACGAGGCGAGCACATTGCCACCGTTGAGAGCAGCTGCCACTGCCAGGTACGTCCCATCCAGGTACGGGAAGTATACAACGCTGGCAGTGGGATCAGGACAGTCTGGTGGCTGGAAGCTGGGCCTCAGGGCGAAAGTCAGCTGGGCAGAGGTGCTGATGTTCAAAACTGGAGTGCAAGGAAGATATAAGTTGGTGACTGCATCGTGAAAAACACCTCCCAGATATGTTCTGAAATGTGTTGCCCATTCAGATGCACACATTTCTGGCGGCACTCACTCTGGAATCATTCCTGTCACTGGGTGTATTTAAGGCAGAGATTGATAGGTAATTGATTATCTAGGGCATCAAAGATTATAGGGAGAAGGCTGGGCAATGGGGCTCATGATCCATTTCTGCTCCTATATTTTATGGACTTATCTTTGGTACCAGTGACCCTTGATCTCCATCACTGACCCTGCACGGTGTGGTGCTACAAGTCAATGAATGCAGGCAGGGTGCCTTTCAACACAAAGTGTAGGTGTAGTGTGGATTGTGGAGGGTCATGTGACCTCTCCGTCTAGAACCCAGACGGTGCACACACGACCAATAACCCCTTTAATCAAATGGTGATTACCTGGGCCAGACCCTCCAGCTTACTGCACTAATAAGCCCACCACATGCAGTAGCTCTTCCTCTTTTGATCTTTGGCCCTGAGAGAAACTCTGCTGTGGACAATGCTGGAGGAGTTGTTGGTAAGGTTGGGGCTGTTGTATACTGTTGTAGTTGTAGATAGCATCTAAACTATGCCCACATTAGACAAGGAACGGTGGGGAGAGTATTGTAATCCTTGGATATGATACATCTGTATAAACAGATGTGGTATCGGTCGTGTTAAGCCCAATATGATTGCTTGCACTGTGCTGTGTGATTGAGAATACTTGTGTTGTTATCCCCTTGTGTGTGTTTCAATAAAGATTATTTCTGTATTCAGTCTGATTTTCCATCCAGGCACTCTCCAACCGGACGGCATTAACATTGACTTCTCTGGTTCCTGCCGGCCCACTCCCCGTTCTCCCTCCCTTCCCCGTCCCCCTGTCTCCTTTCCTCCAACTCTCCACCTATTTCTCACTCCTCACTAAACCTCTTCCCCTGTCTGCTGCTATGCCCTCCCTCCCTTATCCACCTATTACCTCCTGCCTATGGGACCGTGCTCCTCCCCCTGTCCCAACCTCCTACCATTTTGTTTGGGCACCTGCTGACATTTTGCTTCTACCTCGATGAGGGGATCAAGCCTGAATCGTTGGTTGTGCATCTTTATCCTTGCTCTATAAACACCCTGTTTGACCTGCTGAATTTCTCCCGCATCGTGGTTTTATTTCAGCCACGGTGTCTGCAAACTTTCGTCTTTACTGCTGCATTCAGCCTGTGATCACACCTGCTATTTTTTGAACCCACCGAACTTTTCCCTTCCCACACGACAGTAGGGAAACAGTGCAAGGGCATTGTCTTTCACCAGTGAGAGGAATGTTCAAAAGACTGATGAGAGCAGAAACAAATCTGTCCTTGAATCTGGAGGCTCATCTTTTCAAGTTCCTGTATCTTCCGCTGGATGGAAGTGGGGGAGAAGAGATTGGGGTGGGGTGGGCCCTTTAATATTTTATCAGCTTTCTCTATGCAAGGCAAAGCCAAGCCTTTCCCTCCGCTCCTACCAGCATCGGTCTCCTCCGTCATGCAGGAGTACACTGAGCACTGGAAATCTCCCAGGGCCACACCGACCTCTGTTCCCTCGAGCACGCCACACCATTCATGTGTCAGCTTTCCCGCGACTGATCCGGATTTCACAACTGTGGGCAGCAAACCTGTGGGAAATCCAGAGTCCTCTAATCTGAAAGAGGCAGGAACAAAGAGACCCAAGTAGTTCTCCAGAAATTTTATTTTTCATTCTGACTAGTTCATAGTAACTGTAAAGAGAGCAGTTTATGAACCAGCTATTGATAATAAGATGCATTACAAAGGAACTGCTAGGCCATTCAGCCCATTAAGTACATACTACCAAGTCTGTTCACATTCAGCTGGCACCAAACCTGTCTCTGAATCAGGTCTCCTGATAAAATCACTAGCACAAAATTAAAGAATGTCATCTTTAGATTTTAGACCATAAGATGTCGGAGCAGGAGGAGGCCATTAAGCGTTTCGAATCCGCACTGCCATTCCAACATCAGCTGATCCATTCTCCCATTCAGCCCCACTCCGCTGCCTTCTCCCTGTAACTCTTGATACCCTGACTATACCTGTAAATCTCCGTCAAATACACAAACCGGCCTTCAGAGCCGCTTATGGCAGCAGATTCCAGAGGTTTGCCACTTTCTGGCTAAAGAAATTCCTCCTCATCTCTGTTTTAAATGGTGCCCCTTCAGTCCTGAAGTTGTGCCCTCTTATCCTCGACTCATGGGAAACAACTTTGCCACGTCTACTCTTGTCCAGCCCTTGCAACATTCAAAATAGAGGTTCCCCTCTCATTCATCTGAACTCCAAGGAGTCCAGTCCAAGAGACGGAAAACGTTCCTCAGATGCTGATCCCTTCACTCCAGGAATCTTCCTTGTGAATCTTCTCTGAAGCCTCTCCAATGGGAAGCACAACCTTTCTTAAATAAGGAGCCCCAAACTGTCCCTTGTACTCCAAGTGAGGCCTCACCAATGCTTTACTCTCATTAATTCAGGAGGGAGATGGAAAACTTGGCCAAATGGTGCAGCAACAACAACCTCGGACCAATGTCACAAAAACCAAGGAGCTGATTGTGGACTTCAGGAAGGGGAAACCCAGAGGCATATAATCCAGTGATCATTGGGGGATCAGAGGTGGAGAAGGTGAAGTTTAAGTTCTTGGGAGTCACTATCTCGGGGGATCTTTCCTGGACCCAACACACTAATGGCATCGTGAAGAAAGCACAACAGCACCTCTACTTCCTCAGGAGTTTGCGGAGGTTTGAAATGACATCGTAAACCTTTGAAAATTTCTATAGCGGTGTGGCGGAAAGTGTGCTGACCGGCTGCATCACAATCTGACAGGGGGACACCAATACGCCTGAGCGGAAAACCCTGCAAAAGGGTACAGTCCAGGTCATCACAGGTAAAACCCTCCCCATCATCAAGAACATCTACGGGGACTCTGCCGTCGGAGAGCAGCAGCAATCATCAAGGATCCAAATTACCCAGCAGATGCTCTGTTCTCGCTGCTGCCATCAGGAAAGCGTTATCCGTGCCACAAGGCTCAGCTCGTACCCACCAGGTTCAGGAACAGCTGCTACCCCTCCACCATCAGACTCCTCAACAACAAATTCAATCAGGGACTCTTGACTTGTGCACTTTATTATTTTTACCTCTCAGTTGCAGTTTGTTTACTTTTCTTTATTTGTTTACATGCTTGCGCTATGTAGTTTTTTTTTGCACTCACCCACAGGAAAAAGAATCTCAGGACTGTATGTGATGTATGTACTTTGACAATAGATCTGAACTCTGCCATGCTCCATGGTGAGGCAGTAAAAGAGGCACTTTGTCGTCCTGACACTGCAGAGTCAGAGATCTACAGCGCAGAAAGAGGCTCTTTGTCCCAAGCCAGTCCCACAGGCTGCGTTTGGCCTGTATCCCTCAAAACTTATTCCATCCTCGTACTTGACTAAATGTCTTTTGAATGTTACGATTCTCCCCGCTGCTACATTTTCGCTGGCAGCTCACTCTGAACCACCCTCTGGGTGAAGAGGGAAGCGATACGAAGGGGAACTTTCACACTCATGGGGGGTGAGGGGATCAGTATCTGGAACAAGCTGGCATAGGAAGCTGCAGAAGCAGGCACAAATAATGACGTCAAAAATGCACTAGTACGCATGGACAGGAAGGGATGAGAAGAATGTGAACCATATGAGACCACCCCAGAATGGATGAACCTGTTAACACGATCAGAATAAAAGTGATGCCTCCATTCAGAAACTGTGTATAAAATTTTGTCCCTGAGGCACATGACTCTTTGTTTTCCAGACTATCTAGACCATTCAGCCCATCAAGTCTGCCCTGGAATTTAATCATGAACTTATTCCCACTCAGACCCACTGCCCAGCTTTCCCAGAACTTACATTTGCAGATTCCAAGAGCTGCATTTGGTGTTGAAGTAGCCCCAACTGGCAGCATTCTGGGCCGACATCAGAGGCTTTGTAAGGCCACACAAGACAGCAACAATGTAGTCATGGATGGTCCCTGCTGCTGTGTAGGTCTGCAGAAGATGGGGTCTGGAAAAGAAGATGACCAGGCTGCAACTGGCTTTCAACCATGATAGAGGCAGTACAACTGCAACAAAGCTTCACAAATGGGAAACAAAAATGGGAGGAGATCTGGTAAACAACTTAGTCAGCATGGACAGGTTGGGCTGAAGGGCCTGTTTCCATGCAGTTTCCACGCTAGATCAGAGTAGAGGTTAGCGCCACGCGTTACAGCGCTAGCAACCGGGACCAGGGTTGGAAACCTGTGGTGTCTGTAAGGAGTTTGTATGTTCTTCCCGTTGTCTGTGTGAGTTTCCTCCAGTTTGAAACATACCGGGGGTTTTTGATTAATTGAGTGTAATTGAACGGCACAGGCTTGTGGGCTGAAATGACCTTGTTTCTGTGCTGAATGTTGAAATTTAAAAATTCAAATGACTAGTTTAAAATTAAAGAGCCTAACACTGAAAATAAATTTCAAATGAATCTTCGGCATTGATTGATTTTTGAAACTTCTTAAGAACCTGGGAAGGTAAGCAATGTGATTTGATTTCGATTGCTGTCACATTCTGAGTCACAATGGAAAGGTTTTATTTTGCGTTTATGGGCTGGTGGAGAGTCACTCCAGAGCGAGCTCACAAATGAAAGAAGGGAAACTCTTTCAGAGTCAACAAGTGCTGAGGAATTTGCTTCCTCCTCTGATGCTGCCACTTCCCCACACTTGGTCTCCAATGAACCTCCTCCACCAGGCCCCCATTCCCCGTTACAGGCAGGAGTAGTCAGTGCATGCTCCAGGCCAAAGACCTACCCAACAGCAAGCTGGGACCACATTCTAACTTTACAAATCATTCCAGGCAGCCATTCTCAACCTATCTTTGGCTATGCTCCCCCCACCCTCCCCCCCCCCCCCCCCACACCCCCTTGGACTCTGTTCAAAGTTTATAGGCCCTTTCCCTGTGAAGCAGTCAAGATTTCATTTCTTCTGTATGTCTCTCCTACTAACTACATAAAAAGGATAAAAATATTTATGCTAGTGAGCTGGAAAGAAAACAGGGTTTTACTTAAACTGCTGTAAGCTCCTGTTGCAAATGGCTGGTTTAAGGGACACAGACGTGACTGGTTTAAGGGACACAGACGTGGCTGGTTTAAGGGACACAGACGTGGCTGGTTTAAGGGTCACAGACGTGGCTGGTTTAAGGGACACAGACATGGCTGGTTTAAGGGACACAGACGTGGCTGGTTTAAGGGACACAGACGTGACTGGTTTAAGGGACACAGCCGTGATTGGTTTAAGGGACACAGACGTGACTGATTTAAGGGACACAGACGTGGCTGGTTTAAGGGACACAGCCGTGACTGGTTTAAGGGACACAGACGTGACAGGCAAATCTGCATCCTGACTGCTATTGCGCTGGGTTTACTGGGCTCTTTCACCGACTTCTCCCCACACCTCCCCCAGCTCTGAGGAAAGCTCGCTGACCCAAAACATTTACTGGTTCCTCTTTCCACAGTTGCTGTTTCCCCAGCCGAACATTTGTTTTTGCATCAGACACCAGAATCTGCAGATTTTATCTGTTTTCCACCCTGTCTCTCTGTTCTCTCCACCTCACACACTCTCTGCCACTTAAACAAGCCAATGTTCTCACTCTCCGATGATAGTAAAAGCACAAAAATACTGGAGTAACTCAGTCGGTCTTGCAGCATCCATAGGAAGTAAAGGTCCATAAATGAGATTTGAGGCCTGAGCCCTTCCTAAAGGGACCTGCAGCAAAGTTCCGAAAGGTCGAGTTCCTCCAGCATCTTTCTGTTTTACTACAATCACAGTGTCTGCAGCCGTTCGTGTTTCTCTCTCCAATAACAGAACATTGACCCAAAACATTACTTCTGTTCCCCTTCACTTGTGAATCTGTAGGGGTCACCTACTGCATCCAGAGCTCCCATTGTGATTAGCTCGTTGAGCACTTCAGCTCTGTCCACCCCAATAGCGTGGATCTCCCAGTGGCCACCCATTTCAATTCCCCCTTCCATTCCCTTTCTGACATGTCTTTGGTCTCATGTACTGCCACTCACAAACTGGAGGACAACACCTCATCTAAAATCTGGGCGCCCTCCAACCGGATGGCATCAATATTGACTTATCTAGTTCCATTAAAACGTCCCTCCAGGAATAAAACAAATTACCAATTACCAAAACTAATACTGACGCAAAATCAGTTAATCCCTTTTACAATAGATAACCTTTCCTTTAGAGAATGGGAGAAAAAAGGGATCAAAAGAATAGAAAATTGTTTTTCAGGAAATAAATTACTATCCTTTGAACAAATGAAGGATAAATATAATATAACTCAAGATACAGTGTTGGCATACTACCAACTGAGATCCTACTTGAAGGACAAATTGGGAAGCAGTCTGAGTTTACCAGAGGGAAGAAATTTTGAATATGTGATTACAGATACAATGATATTCAAAAGATTTATAACAAATATGTATATTAAACTGCAAGAAAAGGAGAATGAGGAAACAAATGGTAAAACTAAACAAAAATGGAACAAGATTTAAATATAAAGATAAAAAAGGAAACATGGGAGAAGTTATGCTCTGGAACGATGAGAAATACAATAAATACGAGGTTACATATGATACAATATAACTGGATACACAGGCTATACATTACACCTCAAAAGTTAAATAAATGGGACCCAACAGTATCTGATAGATGTTTTCGTTGTAAAAAAGAAATGGGAACAACAATTCATGCAATGTGGACATGTGAGAAAGTAGAAAAATTTTGGGAAGATCTAAACCAGATATTAAATAAAATTACAGAAAACAATATACCAAAAAACCCAGAGATCTTCCTCCTAAGTAACATAAAAAACAAAGAATTTGGAATTGATTTGGATGGTGCACAAAAAAGATTTGTTAGGATAGCCCTAGCCGTAGCAAAAAAATGTATTATGTCAGCCTGGAAATTAGAAGATAACTTGAGAATACAACAATGGTATATAGAAATGAATAAATGTATTCCATTAGAAAAAATAACATATAATTTAAGAAATAACATTACAATTTTTGAACAAATATGGGAGCCATACATGAAACACAATAGAGAAAACCTACTGGGGACATCTACCACCTAAAATAACGGAAGGAGAAGGAAATGAAAAGAATTGACTCAGTGGAATTTCTTGTTTATTTTTATTGAGTGACATTGTTTGACTGGTTTAATGTATCTTAGATTCTGTACTTTAAATGAATGGGAGGGGAGGTAGGGAGGGTGGGATGGGAAGAGGGAGGGGGGGAGAAAACGACACTGTATATATTTGAAAAGGAAAATGTATGTATCTTGGTCAATGTGGTTTATGGTGTGAAAAATAAAAAATTTAAAAAAAAACGTCCCTCCTCATCTTTGTCCCCACGCCTCCTTTCCTTTAGCTCTCTCGCTCTCTCCTTTTCCCTCCGTCTCCTTTCACACACCAATTCTCACCTGTCCTCTTATCATATCCAGTTATCATATCTGTTGGCCTGGACTCTTCCCCCCTTCTCTCAGTGTTTATTGAGTCGCCTGCCTGCTTTTTGCTTATACCTTGAGACAAGGCTCAGGGCCGAAAAGTTGGTGATATAGCTTTCCCTCCTATCGATGCTGTGAGACCGGCTGAGCTCCTCCAGCATCTCTGTGTGTTTTTACTACCGATTCTGTTTGACCTACTGAGAATCTCCAGCATTTTGTGTTTTCCTATTCCTAAATTCCAGCAGCTTACGTTTCTCTTTAATGATCAAAATAACTGAAAAGTTTATTTGAGCAGAGAGGGGAAATATTCCCTCTGGTAGTGAGAATCCTGAGCAGGGCAGATCCTAGCATTTGAGCCAGGATGGTTTCAGAAAGTCCAGCTTCACAGAGGCCAGTGGCTCGTTGCACCAGAATGCAGCTGTGACTTGCAAATCTTTGTGAAAATAGAAAAAAAAACGCCAGAAGTTTGAAATAAAATCGTGGAATGCAGCGAAATGCCCAGATCAGACAGCAGCTGTGATGAGAGTTGCTGTAAGAACATAAGAAATAGGAGGAAGAAACCCAAATAAAAATGGGAACAAGATCTAAACATAAAGAGAAAGAATGAAACATGGGAAAAGCTATGCTCCGGAACTATGAGAAATACAATAAACATGAGGTTTCGCATGATACAATATAATTGGTTACACAGGCTATACACCACACCCCAAAAGTTAAATAAATGGGACCCAACAGTATTAGATAGATGTTTTCGCTGTAAGAAGGAAACGAGAACAACAGTACATGCAATTTGGGCATGTGAGAAAGTGGAAAAGTTTTGGGAAGATCTAAATCAGGTATTAAATAAAATCACAAAAAGCAACATACCAAAAAATCCAGAGATCTTTCTTCTAAGTAATATAAGAAGTAAAGAACATGGACTCGATTTGGATGAAGCACAAAAAAGATTTATTATGATAGCCTTAGCTGTAGCAAAAAAATGTATAATGTCAACCTGGAAATTAGAAGATAGTCTGAGAGTACAGCAATGGTACATAGAAATGGATAAATGTATTCCATTGGAAAAAAATAACATATAATTTAAAAAATAACATCACAGTATTCGAACAAATTTGGGAACCGTACATGGAACACAACAGAGAGGGCCTACCGCGGACCTCCACCCCCTAAAATGATAGAATGAGAAGATGAAATGAACTGACCCAGTGTGTAAAAGTAGATGACACAAATTTCTTGTTTATTTTCATTGTGTGATGACATTGTTTAATGGGTTTAATGTATCATATAGGTTGAACGTTGAGTGGGTGGGGAGGGGAGGGTGAAGGAGGGAGGGAAGGGAGGGGAGAAAAAGGGGAGAAAATGACACTGTATATTCAAGAGGGAAATGTTTGTGTGTATTTTGGTCAGTACGGTTCATAGTGTGAAAAATAAAAAAATTTTTAAAAAAGAAATAGGAGGGAGGAGTCGGCCACCCGGCCCATCGAGCCTTGCCATTCAATGAGATCACGGCTGATCTGATGATGGGCTCATCTCCACCTGCCTGCCTTTCCCCAGATCCCTTAATTCCCCTACTATCAAGATCTATCCAACCTTGTCCTAAATATATTTACTGAGGTCGTCTCCACTACTAAGTGGCAGCAAATCCCACAGATTCCCCATCCTCTGGGAAAAGCAGTTCCTCCTCATCTCCATCCTAAATCTACTCCCCTGGATCTTGAGACAATGTCCCCTCGTTCTGGTCTCCCCCACCAATCCAAGCAGCTTACTGACCTCCATCTTATCTGTGCCTTTCATAATTTTATACATTTCTATAAGATCCCCTCTCATTCTTCTGAATTCCAGTGAGTACAGTCCTCATAGGCCAATCCCCTCATCTCTGGAATCAACCTGGTGAACCTCCTCTGCACTGCCTCCAAAACCAGGACATTCTTCCTCAAGTAAGGAGATTGTCTCAGGTCAATGAGGTTATGTCAGTTTTGAGATATTAGTAGGAGCTTTTCTTCCAAAAGCCCTTTGCACAAATAGGCTGCAAAGTTCTAAGGCACTACATAAATGCAAGCTTTCTTTTTACACCAAGCTAAACTTTAGAAAAAGACTTTTCAACCTTGTTATAAGTTGGGGAGCCTTTGTTTAGCTTGAAGAAAAGTTAAGCATGATCTACCTGTTCCTCATGTACCAGAAAATCGTGGCGCAGCCAAAGCCAGATGCAAGGTTGAGGTGGGAATCGGGCGGTGGGAGCAAGGCGAGGAATTCCTGGTGGCAACGGCCATCTTGCCATGAGACCAGGTGACTTGTCTCCATAGGCTGGAAGGTGAAGCCGGCATCTCTCCTCTGCCACTTGCACCCTGAAAGGGCAGAGCGAGAGACTATTAGAACACAGAACAGAGCAAGACAGCACGGGAAGAGGCCCTTCAGCCCACGCATCTTCCCCCAACCTGATGGCCCAATTAAATCAAACTCTGCTGCCCTCTATGCCTTGCATGTTCACGTATCTATGTTAAACACGAACAAAGTATCTGCTTCCACCACTACCCCAAACAGCCCGTTCACAGCACTCAGCATGGAGTATAAAACATACCCTGCACATCTCCTTTACACTTTCCCCTTCTCACTTTAAGGACACATCCTCCAGTTCGTGAGAATATTGCCGCAGGTAAAAGATTCTATCTGTCTACTGTAGCCATTCTCAACAGGGTTAATATGCCCTCTCCCCAACTCCCGGAGGGGGTCACAGACTGAATATTTGATGTTCTGTATGCACTCAGTAGGAGTGACTGCTTCACAGGGAAGGGTCCCATAAACTTTCAGCAGAGGTCAAAAGGGGTCATTGGCAAAAAAAGGTTGAGAATGGCTGGTCTACACTAACTGCATCTGATTTTTAAGGAGATTTGGCATCTTATCAAATACTCGATAAATACACCTCTGCAGGTGTACAGAGGTAAGAATATGGACAGCTGGACCACAGTCTGGTTTGGCCATTCAGAGGGAAGAGGCATGGGGACGGGGCATGAGAAGTGTCCCCCTCATGGGCACGGGGCAGGGGAGTGTTTCTTCTCGTGGGGACAGGGCAGGAGAAGTCGAGTCACAGATGAGATACCGGAATGAGATGTACATGATCTGTGCCACCATCAGAGGACGTCCTCAACCAACACTTGTCTGATGACCTGTTGACTTGGATCTACTTGCCCTTTGGCCCACAATGTTGTACCGACCTATGTAAACAATCTATCCCTTCCTTCCCTACTCCCACAACCCTCTACTTTTCTTGCATCCACGTGCTTGCCTAAGTGTGTTTTAAGTGCCCCCAATTTACCAGCCTCCACCACTACCCCTGGCAAGGCATTCCAGGCACCCACTGTGTAAAAAAACAGCCCTGATGTCTCCCTTAAACCTTCCTTCCTTCACCTTGTGCAGACATGCTGTGGTGCTTGCTACTCCCCACACCCCCCCACCCCGGAAAAGGTGCCTCTCGTAATCCGTGATCCAAAGAGAAAAGGCCCTTGCCTCATTAGGCCTGTTCTCCAATCCTGGCCTCATCTAGTTTAGAGCACTGGAGAAGTTTTTCTCTCCTTGTTTTAATTAATAAGCATCGATACAAAGAATCAGAAGCAATTTATAAAAGGATTATTTGGATGGTTTCAATTGTCTGTGCAGGACAGTCTGGAGTGCACTGTGCTGTGATCTGCCTCTCCTCCAGGTCTCAGTGAGTACAGGGCAGGTTCATTCTCTACTTCCTTCCGGGAATTACCTTGCTTGCTTTTCCACAGCACCACACCATGCATCTGTCCCGAGACTCCAATCCTTGCCACTCTGCGGAGACGATCCCTGGGCAGTGCTGTGACGCAGCGATGGAGGGCAGACACAATCTTCCCAACATCCTGCTCCCGGGCCTGAAATCACAATAGGAAGGAAGCAGTGGCCACTCTTCACTTTATCTGCCTCACCCCTTCCCAGTCCTCCTGCTCCTCACCACCACCCCCATTTCCCTGACCTGTGACTTGGCAGAGCACATGATTCCCACTGGAGTTGGGATAGGCCCAATTCTAATCCAGTGAAACTCGAACCTCTGCAGATGTACACGGTGATTGGTAGGGCCTTGGGGGCCTTGTGGAACAGAAGCCTGGAATCCAGCTACATAGACAATAGACAATAGGAGCTGGAGTAGGCCCTTCGGCCCGTCGAGCCAGCACCGCCATTTTACAGATCATGGATGATCACTACCATCAGTACCCCTTTCCAGCCTTATCCCCATAACCCTTAACTCCTTTGCCCATTAGAGTCTTATCTAACTCTCTTTTGAACATAATCAGCGAATCTGCCTCTACCACCCTCTGTGGCAGAGCATTCCACAGATTCACACTTCTCTGGGTAAAAAAATGTTTTCTCATCTCCATCCTAAAGGGCCTACCCTGTATTCTTAAACTATGCCCTCTAGTCCTTGTCTCCCCCATCATTGGGAACAAGTAATCCGACTTCACCCTGTCTATTCCCCTGATAATTTTGTATACCTCAATCATGTCCCCCCTCATCCTTCTAAACTCCATCGGATACAAGTCCAGTTTTTCTAGCCTTTCAGCATATGTCAACCCCACCATCCCTGGAACTAACCTTGTAAATCTGCGCTACACACCCTCTATAGCTAGTATGTCCTTCCTCAAAATTGGAGACCAGAACTGGATGCAATACTCCAGGTGGGGTCTCTCCAGGGCCCTGTACAACTGCAGAAGGGCATCTCTGTTCCTATACTCCAATCCCCTCTTTATGAAAGCCAACATGCTATTAGCCTTCTTCACAGCTTTCTGATGCTAGTCTTCAGTGACCGGTGAACAAGTACTCCCAGATTCATTTGCTCCTCCCCACTCCCTAGCTTGTCTCCATTTAAATAATACTCAGCTTTCCTATTATTGCCCCCAAAATGGATAACCTCACATTTGCTTACATTGAACGTCATCTTCCATTCAGCAGCCCACTCCCCCAAATTGTCCAAGTCCCTCTGCATTTTCCTGACATCCTCCTCACACCCCACACCGCCACCCAGTTTTGTGTCATCTGCAAATTTGCTCAAGTTATTAATAATCCCCTCATCCAAATCATTTACATAAATTACAAACAACTAAGGACCCAATACCGATCCCTGCGGCACTCCACTCGTCACATCCTGCCATCCTGAAAAAGACCCGCTTACCCCAACCCTTTGTTTCCTATTTCTTAACCAATTTCCTATCCATGTCAGCACCTTACCTCCAATACCATGCTCCCTGATCTTGCCCACTAATCTCCCGTGTGGTACCTTATCAAAGGCCTTCTGGAAGTCCAAATACACCACATCCACTGGCTCTCCCAAGTCCACCCTCTTTGTCACATCCTCGAAAAATTCCAGAAGATTAGTCAAGCATGACTTACCCTTAAGGAATCCATGCTGACTAGCCCTTATACTATTATTTCTGCCTATGTGTTCTGCTATTACTCCTTTTATGATAGATTCCAATATCTTCCCCACCACCGACGTCAGGCTGATCGGTCTATAATTTCCCGTTTTCTCCCTCCCTCCTTAAAAATCGGCACCACATCAGCCACTCTCCAATCCTCAGGGACCTCCACCGAATCTATGGAACTTTGGAAAATGTCGACCAGTGCTTCCACAATTTCCATAGCAACTTCTTTAAGCACCCTGGGATGCAGCCCATCAGGCCCTGGGAATTTATCAGCCCTCAGTCCCAACAATTTACTGGATCCGGATATCCATTAGATCCCCTACTTCCCCAGGAAAGTTCCCCAAGTCTCTTGACACTGCATGACCACTACCCCCTAACTGACCATAATCTATATCCTCCTTGGTGAAGACAGTTGCAAAGTATTTGTTAAATTCCTCATCCATCTCCTTGTTTCCGGTAATAATTTCACCCTTTTTCATTCTTAATGGACCAATTTTGGACCGAACCAATTTCTTCCTCTTCACATATTTAAAAAAGCTTTTGCTATCCTCCATTATATTATTTGCTAATTTCCTCTCGTACTTCATTTTCCCCTCTCTTATGACTTTCTTAATTACCCTCTGATGCTCTTTGAAGGTTTCCCAATCCTCTAACTTCCCACTCCGCTTCGCTATCCTATACTTACTCCCATTGGATTTGATATTACACTTGATTTCATTAGTTAGCCACGGCTGCCATTTGCATCTCCTAGAGCCTTTCCTCCACTTTGGAATAAATTTGTCCTGAAACCTGTGAAAAATGTCCAAAAATACCTGCCATTTTTCCCCAGTTGTCCTCCCAGCTAGTGTATCTTTCCATTTTATTTTGGCTAGCTCCTCCCTCATAGCTGCATAATCCCCTTTATTTAACTGCAGTACAGATGCTTCCGACTTCCTTTCTTTTTCCCTTTCTAATTGCAGCTCAAAAGCAACCATACCATGTTCACTATTCCCTAATGGCTCCCCTACATCGAGGTCACTTATTAACTCTGCGTCACTGCACAGCACCAAGTCCAGAATCGACTTCCCCCTGGTAGGTTCCTCCACTAGCTGCTCCAAGTGGTGTAAAACATGAAGGTCTGCAGACACTGTGATTATAGTAAAAACACAGAGATGCTGGAGGAGCTCAGCAGGCTTTGCAGCGTCCATAGGAGGTCAAGATATATAACTGACATTTTGAGCCTGATCCGCTTCTTCACACGGACTGTGAGACTGATGAACATTATCCTATAACGCTGAAAATCACCCTACATATTTATATGTGATCTTTATGTCCTGTGCCTTGTGTGTTTTTGTGAGCTTCAAGGTCTAGAGCAGCCATTCTCAACCTTTTTTCGGCTGTGGTGCCCCTAAGACTCCAGTTTATGGGCCCTTTTCCTGTGAGGCCGTCACATTTTGGTTTCTTCTGTACTTCTCCCCTACCAACTATATTAAAAAAACATAAACATTATTTACATCAGGTGAGGCAAAAAGAAAACGAGGCTTTTACTTAAAGGTGCTATGGCTCCCATTGAAATGGCTGCTCAAGAGACACGCTGTTTCGTCAATTTGAACATGGACAATCAGACGATAATAAACTTGAACTAGAATATAGTGTTGACTGCTTACTTAATCAATGCTAAAAGTGGTTGCTTCCTTACAACAATGATTTTGTGACAAACATTCTGCATTGACAGAAATGATTTGGGCACACAATAAGGTTGTAAAAGCTGTTTTACGAGACATGCTCCTTTATCTTAATCAGGAATACAGTAAAACCTCTGGTATCCAAATATCAAGCAACCAGCAACCTCAACCAACCGTGGACCTCAAGCAGCCAGCAAAAAAAAATAAATAAATAAAAATTTAAGTAAAAGATTAAAATTGTAAATGTTTTCTGAAGCAATGCATAAACCTTTGGTGAAGATGGGAGCAAATTTCAGCCAGCGGAGGGAGGGCCTCGGTCGGGCTTTGCTCATAGCAGCTGTTTGAATAAAGTTGTGTGAAACAGCGATGGCGTCGCCCAGGATAAAGAACTGGTTGATGTTGATCACTGTTGAGGTGACTCTCTTAAACTGTTTCCTCATCCCTGAGTGTAAGAGTTGGCCCGGTCAGAGGCTTTATCTGTAAACTTTGGGGGAGTGAGACTGGTGGGTTAATTATCTATGTTATTGTTCGGCTTTCAGGCGGATCCGAGGGGGGGGGGGTGTGTAATCTGCAGGTTCAGCAATGGTTAAATGTTTTCAAAGAATGGGATTGAAAATAAAGTAACATGTTTTAAGGTTTATATATTCATGCAAGTGAAGTTTGTTCAGTGTAAGTACAGTCTTCTTCTTTGGCTTGGCTTCGCGGACGAAGATTTATGGAGGGGGTAAAAAGTCCACGTCAGCTGCAGGCTCGTTTGTGGCTGACAAGTCCGATGCGGGACAGGCAGACACGATTGCAGCGGTTGCAAGGGAAAATTGGTGGGTTGGGGTTGGGTGTTGGGTTTTTCCTCCTTTGCCTTTTGTCAGTGAGGTGGGCTCTGCGGTCTTCTTCAAAGGAGGCTGCTGCCCGCCAAACTGTGAGGCGCCACGATGCACGGTTTGAGGCGTTATCAGCCCACTGGCGGTGGTCAATGTGGCAGGCACCAAGAGATTTCTTTAGGCAGTCCTTGTACCTTTTCTTTGGTGCACCTCTGTCACGGTGGCCAGTGGAGAGCTCGCCATATAACACGATCTTGGGAAGGCGATGGTCCTCCATTCTGGAGACGTGACCCATCCAGCGCAGCTGGATCTTCAGCAGCGTGGACTCGATGCTGTCGACCTCTGCCATCTCGAGTACTTCGACGTTCGGCTCCGAATCATGGGTCCTCTACCGGCACCACCTACGGCTCCTAGAACGCTTCCACCAGCGTTGTCTCCGCTCCATCCTCAACATCCATTGGAGCGCTTACATCCCTAACAGTCTAGTATTTTTGTCTTTTAAGTTGTTTATTCTTAATACAGTTGGATTAGTTAGACATTGCAAGTGAGTCTCAAGCAAACGGAAAACCTGCTTATCTGACATTGACCGATCCCCATAGGTGCTGGATGCCAGGGGTTTTACTGTACCAGCAAGTCAGAAGCAGGAAGAAGGTGATGTTTACCTGCTCTCCTTCTGGGCTGCTGACCTCTGCCCTGGTTTCCTGGGTCTGGCTGTCTATCAGAGCACGGCTCTCAGCTTCCAACAGCACCACCTTCACCGAGCTGGTCCCGAGATCCACACCCAGCACATACTGGGGAGAAGGGGCTTGCATGCCAACCGCCAAACCTAACCACAGGAAACACAGGTCAAAATCATCTTGGCTAACCAGAACCAGATCGGGGAACAGTTCTCCCTTCTCTGCACATCCATTTAGCATTTGATGAATGATTTAATTTAATTTGACATACTGCTGTAACAGGCTATTCCGGCCCACGGGCCCATGTCACCCAATTACACCTACAACCCCGAGGAAATCAGAGCCCCTGGGAAAACTCACACAGACACAAGGACGTACAAACTCCCTACAGACAGCCAAGGATTTGAACTCCAGTCCCGATCGCTGGCGCTGTAACAGCCTTGTGCTAACCACTATGCCAACTGTGCCACCCCTTAAGTGCATATTAAATGCATGCCTCCTTCATCCAGAGACAAATTTCAACCAAGCATTGAAATAGCAAGGGTGACGAGGTTTTCAAGTTTAACAATTGGCTGTTAAGTAACATTTGATGTAATCACGGTTAGTGTAGCAGTTGGTGGAACACTATTACAGCACCTGCAACTTGAATCCCGTGCTGTCTGTGAGGAGTTTGCACGCTCTCCCCATGTCTGCGTGGATTTCCTCTGGGCCTCCGGTTTCTTCCTACCATTCAAAACGTACCGGGGTTATAAGTTAATGGGGTGTAATTGGGTAGCATGGACTCGTGGGTCAAAATGGCCTGTTACCATGCTGTATGCCAAAATTTAAAATGTAATCAACATTATATTCCTGCAACTCAACTGAACTCAGTTCAGGTACATTATGAGGGGAGATAAGAGCAGGAGAGACAGGCATGCAATGGTGTTTGTTAGTTTACAACACCAAACGTGTGAATTAGAAGTGAGAGTGATATTTTAAAAATGCCAAAGAGGTATCTTGTGAAAGCAGGAAACAAAATAGGAAATATAAATCATTTCAAAATCAGATTTACTGTCATGAACGTGTCTTGAAATGTGCTGTTTTCTGCCAGCAATATTGTGCAAAACAAGATGCAAAATTACTCTAATTTACAATTTTTTAAATACAAAATTTAAAATGCTAGTGCAAAAAAAGAGAAAAAGTGAGGCTGTGCTTTAATTTTACTTTCTGCAAAAGATTTATATATACTAAACTGCTGTTATGGGTGTATTTTCAATCTGGATCCAACATAGACACAAGGTTCCACCAACGTGAGTTAAGAAATGGAGATAATAACAATGACTCATTCCTTTGAAATCAAAGATAGTCAGAAAATCCAAGGAGAGGTGAAACCTGCAAAGTGTGAGAGGAGATGAGGGGGACACAAGAGTCCATAGTTGGGCAGCATCAGTTGAGGCTCGGGGTCAGTCAACATTTTGGCTTGTGACCGTGATCACTGTTGACGTCAGGTCATGACCCATCTGCAGAGGTCTGTGCCTGGAATGGTGGCACCTGTGCTTGGCAGCAGCCACGAGGGGTTGCAAAATTCCAGGTAGGCAGCCGATCAACGCAGGGCACCAGAAATGGGGAGAACACCCCCACCCCCTCCCCGGTGAGAATGATGACCGCGGCAGGAGACAAGGGCTCAACGGCTGAAGGACCCACACAGGATGCAGGTGACTTAGAATCGGGGAACCCACACAGGCTGCTGGACACTGGCTCATGGGTATCGAAACCAGAATTTGAGAGAGTGTTGAGGGCAAGAAGGGCTCCTGAAGGCTTCCTGATTGTCTCGGAGGTTTGGATCTGGAACTCAGGTTGCTGATAGATTAAACAGGGGACTATGCAGCTGTGGGAGGGATGGAGACAAATCCACGAACACTCAGTGACTCTGAAGGGACTCTCTTTTCCTTCTCTTTCTCTTGTACTGTAAGGAGAATACCAATCACATCATTGGAGAATTAGCTCACCAAATGTGAGAGTGAACAACGTAGGGAATAATAGAACAGTCCAAAGGGTTACACTTGACACCATCTGCAGAAGTAAAGGTAGTCAGGCAAAGTGGTTAGAGAGGTAAAGGCCCTGGCAACTGAAGGTATATCAGAGCAACAAAGATTGGGCTGAAGTGGATGTGAAGAGAGGATTTGGTGGATTGAAGGGATTGTAGAGGAGAAGAGGGAGGCAAGCAAGGCTTTAATTGTAAATAGAAAGAGATAAAGAAGGGAAGAGTATGGACCATTGCATGGCAAGATGAATCAGAGGTTGCCAGGAAGGGCGATAGAAACAGATTTACTGGCTTCTTTCCAAAGGGTACCAAAAACTTGGAGCTGGAAGAAGAGCAAGGACCTGGTACTGGAGGATTGCTCATTCAAAGAGGTAACAGAGATGGTTGAATGGTCATCTACTGAACTGACTGACAGGGGCATCAGGGCATGACATTCTGCCAATTCACATCCCTGCCATTAACCAAGGAAGTCTGCATCGCGCAGGCACACTGGAGGAACTCAGCACATCACGCAGCATTCACAGGAAGTAAAAGGTACTCAACATTTTGGGCCTTGGCCCTTCATTGGGAATCAGCAAAAACAGGTATAAAACCTGAATAAAAATGTGAGGGGGGGAGGAGGCGTGGGGGGGGGGGTGTAGAGGCTAGCAGGTAAGAGTTAATAGGTGGAGGGAGAGAGGTAGAGAAGAAAGTTGTGAAGTGATTGGGGAAATGGGCAGAGATCTGAGGGAACCTGTCTAATAGGAAAAGGGAAATGGAGAAGAGGAGAGGTTGGAACAGCACTTTATATTCCATCCTGGCATTATTATGATTTCCAAATTTTCGTTAGCCCCCTCTTCTACAGTCCCTCTCCTGGGTGGCACGGTTAGCGTTGCGGTTGGCGCAACGGTGTTACAGCGCCAGTGACCTGGGTTCGAATCCCACATTGTCTGTAAGGAGTTTCGTCCTCCCCACGGGCTCAAGGTTCCTCCCACCATTCAAAAATGGACCAGGGTTCTAGGTTGATGGGGCGGAATTGGGCAACACGGACTCGTGGGCCAAAAGGGCTGAACATTGACATTACAATTTCCATCCTGTAACCTGGACTCTCCTCTCCCCCACCCCACCCTCACACTTAGGCATCGGTTATCCAGATTCCTGTCACCAGCCCAGGCCTGAACTCCACATTCCCCTTCCAGTCCCATGGACGCCATGTAGCCTGCTGTGGACAACACTGCTGGGCATCACAGCCCTGCTGACCAATCAGAGGGCGACCAATGAACGGCCCCAGAGGGCGACCAATCACAGCCGCACACCACTCGTGAACATGAAGCCGGAGCGGTGGTCACCCTCAGCCAGTCTGAGGTGGGGTAGATACGTCTCCACGTCCCGGCCCGGCCGCTCCGTTCCCGCTGTCTCCTGGGGCATCAGTCACTACGCTGAGGCGGGGGGAGACGGACATCGGGGGAACCGAGAGGAAGGACCGTGAAGGACAGCGGGAGAAGCCCGACCTGACGCCAGCGGTCCGCTCCTCACCTCAAGAAGAGGCTACGTCAGCGGGCCGCGACGCCCGAGACGTCCCCTGTCGTGCCGTTAGGGGCAGGGCTACCCACCTGTCAATCAGAGTGCGGTGCCGGGGCTGTCTGTGGGAACGCCTTCCAGCTCTGAACTCTGTTCCTTGATTGGCGGAGAGTTGAACGGCTCCGTGCGTGAGGGACGTGTGGGTGAAAGGTCAGCAGCGCGGGTAATGGCGGCGGTCTGACTGCCGTTCGCTGGCAGGAATCGGCTCCGGGCATCACTCGCCGACATCCTCCATCAGAACACAGGTTGGGTCCCAGCGCGGTAAGTGGCGCGGCGGCCTGGGGCGACGGAATGGGGGTGACTCGGGGGTGGTGTGGCCGAGCTGCGGGCTCATCACGGGGCTGAGGTGGGGCGGCCCGGCACTGGGAGGGACACCTCAATGTGTCTGGACCCTTCGGGCGTAGATGGGCAGTCTGACCGGCAAATGGCGTTCAGGCACAGTTCCCTCTCACCAACTAATGACGTAAGGGAACGCCATGGGGTCTTAGTCTGCGTGCTATCCAGCAGGTTAATTCAAAGTCCCATTACTGTCGTGTAATAAACTGTTAATATTACAGGGACCCGCCGCAAGGCGGACAGATTCAACATTGGTAGAAATTGCCCGAAGCGGATCTTGCAGTCAGAGAGGGAAAACCAAAAGAGAGTCTCCTCCCCCCCCCCCACCCCCCACAGAGTGTCCGAGGATTCACCTTCAACCCATTCCACAGCCACACAGAGACCAGTCCAAACCATAGGCAACCCAAGCTCCAGATCAGAACAGATAGGGACAAGAACTCATCAGCACCTTCTCACATCCTTGTTCCGATACCTGGTGCCCCTTCAGCCAGTGTCCATCAGTCTGCGCGCTGACTCGAGTCTTCAGTACCCCACAGCCTTCATGGGTTCCTCACCTCAACTTGACAGCAACCTGCCAAATGCATGGGTCTTTCAGCCACAAAGCCCCTAACTGGTCTACCCCTGTGGTCACCAACCCGTGAGTCATCTCCTCTGCTTCTCCTCGGGGTGGGGGGGGGGGGGTGGATTGCCTGTGCCCTGCGCCAGTCCTCCGCTTCCCGAGTCTGCAACGCTGCTGATCAAGTGCAGACCTTGCGGTCGCAGGAATTTAAATAAAATCACCATTTGTTCCATGAACAGGCCATTTAAAGCCTGTATGGAACTGACAACAGTTGGACCATTGAGAATCTACACCCTCCCCTCCGTTCATCCACACCAGCGGCAGCGTTGCCATAACAGCTTTGGCAGGGCCGACAGTTTCTATAAAAGGATTGTGAGTGCAAAAATGTGATGTGCTTTCTTGGCCACTGCCTGAAGTGGTTCACTGGAGACATTTACCCCAGGAACATAAATCTGTCTACCATCTCCACCTCAGCCCCAGTCAAGCAGACTTGGGTGAGTGATCTCCCTGCCTCTTCTGGAAGTTTCTAACCACATAGATGCGCTGAAGGGCCTTTTTCTGTGCTGTATTGTATGGTGCTTGGGCTCATTGACTTTGATGGGGAGATTGCCATCCCTCCACCCTGGTCACCGTCCCATGGGCCGTCTCCTCTGCTTCTTCTCAAACAGGGGCAAATTCCCTGTTTTCTGATGCCTCGCTCCAGACCTTTGCTTCCCCGGAGTCTGCAACCCTTCATGGCCACTGCTGATCAAAAGGCACCACCACCAAGTCCCCCCTTCTGCATCCATCATTGAGATGCTCCCTCAGACAGTGGTGTCACTTGTAAATGCATAGATGGAGTTGGAGTGGTGTTGGGCCAGGCACGTGGGTGTACAGAAGAGGGGTGAGTACACAGCCATCCATGCAGGGCCCTGCTATTGACGTATGCCCGCGTTAAGTACTGAAGCCTCGTCCTCTTCCTCTAACTCCAATTTAATTTTTTTCCCCTGCATTTGACTGATCCAATCTCCAATATCATCCTCATGTTTTTAACCCTTTGACCATTTTTAACCATTCATAATGTATACTCTGGTCCATGGGTAAACTACAGTACAAACATCAGCATGAACCAGCCTGTGGTTGGGTATAAAACCAGTCCTGGAAAACGGGGACACAGATCCAAAGGGTTAATATAAGCATAAAATACCTTGGGATGGGTCTGTTTCTGCTGTTGAGCTATGCTCTGCAATCGTACCCCATCTCTCATCACTCACTCCCCTCATTCCCTTGTGCTCTTTCCCTCCAGAAGGATTCCCCAGTTCCGATGGCATCCGTGGGGCTTAAGCGGGAAGGGCCGCAGTTTATCAGTGAGCTGGCCGTTCGAGGGAACGCAGCCATCCTGGACTATTGCCGCACATCGGTTTCTGCCCTGTCGGGAGCCACAGCCGGGATCCTGGGCCTTACGGCCCTCATGGGATTTGTCTTCTACTTCATCGCCTCCTTCCTCCTCTCTGTGCTGCTGATTGTGAAAGCTGGACACCACTGGAGCAAATACTTCAAGTCGCGGCGCCCCCTCTTCACTGGGGGGCTGGTGGGCGGCCTCTTCACCTACATCCTCTTCTGGACTTTCCTGTATGGCATGGTGCACGTGTACTGAGTGGGGAAGGTGGGGCGGGGGGTGGGGGGGGGTACCTCTCCCTGCACAGGCAGCCAAGACTTTGGAGCCTTCAATCTCTCCATTTAAACCCATCGACAGGGTCACCAGCTTCTCCGATGTTTTCACTGTTTTACACCATTTCACTTTGGATCTCTTAGGTTTTGTGTGTGTGTGGTTTTTTTTTAACCATGAAAGGTTTCACATGTTGCTTGAAAATGTCTGTATCAGGACAAACCTGGTCAAGGGATTTGAGAATCTCTTAGCCCGTTTGGAACTTGTTTCTCGCTGACCTCAGTGTCTGGAGGGATGTCGGGAGCATTAGTCCTACTGTCACTGTGAAAGATTTAAAAGGACAGTTTTTCTGAACCCCCCAAACCCTCCTCTCTCTCCTCACCCTCCTCTTGCTGTTTTAAAATATCAGAGACAGCAGGAGCTTGAAGCAAAACTTGCCGTCAGCCCTGTTCTGCGTCGGGGCCGTGATATACCTCCACAGCCTGAGGGTCCCGTGTCGGAGCATCGAAGTGGGAGATGACATGTTATAAATTTGGCGTCGCTGTGTTTACACAGAGTGTGGGTTGGAGGGATCAGCTCCTGTTGAGAAGAAGAGAGGGTGTGGTTTTGTTGAGGGAAGGTACTGGAAGTTTGTGAAAAGATCCTGCCCTAGTTCTGTGGTTTCATGGTCACAAGTTGTATCATGTTTAACACAAGAGAATGAAGGATTTACAATAGCACATTTCTCACTACTGATGGTGACTGGTTCTTTCTTAACAAGGCACCTGTTTCATGGGAACCAGTGGATGCTGAATGTGAAAATAACATTGTCTTAATTTGTGTTTTGAGGCAGAGCACCTGCTCACAAGAATAAATCACCATTCACTTTGCTTTGTTTTTGATTTTGCTTTTAAATCTGTCTGATGCTTGTGTTGTGGGGGTTTTGTGCTGCATTGTTAATCACCCTTTTTCCTCTCTCACTGAGCGCATCAAGCAGCCTAGTGTGTGGGGGAATGCCCACCTAGGGCCCTCTGACAGACTGCGCTCCAGCTGTGAGGATTCCTCTGGCCATGCCAGAATTTATTGTCTTTTCCCATTTCCCTTGATCTGCAGAGCTCTCTGGGTCCTGGCTACCTCCCAGTAACACATCCCTTCGTCTTTCCTCTCCCATACCTCTGCAACGTAATCTTGTACACAACCATCTCACCTTGACAGTTCAATGTGGGTGGGTCAGGGCCTCCCAGACTGGGAACATAGAGCAGATTTCCTTCCTGCGAGGACAGGGAACCAGCAGTTTTTAATGAGTTTGGAGACTTGGAGATTATTGTTGTTGATGTACTCCATAAAAATGAATTGAACAATTTGGTCTTTGAGTTCCCAGTTTGTGAGGCGAGGTTCATCGGTGGCCCACAGCTCAAACTGGTTGTCTAATACTTTAATTACCCAACACCCCACCTTGATCAAGTTTATTGTCATCTGATTGTACAACCCAACGAAAGTGTTCTCTGGTCCTCACAACCAGACAGAACACACATACAAAACAATATTACATGCAAGTATTTTATCTGTACAAATAAAGTAAGTGTTTTGTACATACGAGAATCTCGGAGGGTCAGTGTGAGCAGTTCCTTTGGTCGTTCACCATTCTCACTGCCCGTGGGAAGAAGTTGTTCCTCAGCCTGGTGGTGCTGGCTCTGATCCTCCTGGATCTCTTCCCTGACAGGAGCAGCTGAAAGATGCCGTGTGCAGGATGGAAGAGGGTCCTCAATGAATTTGTGCGCCCTCTTCAGACAATGATCCCAGCAGATCACATCGATGGGGGAAGGGAGACTCCAGTGATCCTCTCTGCCACATTTGTGGTCCTGTGGATTGAGCTCAGATCCACTTCTGTGCAGCTACCGTACCCACGCTGTGATGCAGCTGGCCAGGATTGACGTGGACAATGCTGGTCTTTTAAAAATGTACAACCTTATGCTGACACAGTCTTCATCCATAACATTTGTTCTGAGAAAGTTTTATCACAAAAAATACAAGTCACCAAATAAAAATTGTCTCATTATCCTGTACAAATCATTACAAAACTACTTTATTTGTTGGTTTTTGCAGATTTTCTTTGTATGCACACCAACATTTTGTCCTTAACCTATTACAGTGAAATGTGACTGGAAGCAACCCCTGCACATTAAAAAAAATTCTCTTTAAAAGCAACACACTGATTACATGATAGAAGTAAAACAGGAAAGTCTGCAGTCACCATGGTTGAAGTAAAAACACAATGCTGGAGAAACTCAGCAGGTCGAACCATGTTCTTCACAGACTCAAGATACAGAACCAATACTTTGGGCTTGAGCCCTTCATCAAAATGTAGGCAGGTTCCCAAAACATTGGTTCTGTATCTTCATACATTGGTGATGTACTTTTATCTTTGCTGTATAAAATACACAGTTTGACCTGAGCTTCTCCAGCTTTGTATTTTTACCTTTTTTACGTTAAAGATAGCCTGTTGCAGGTTCTTGATCTGAAATGTCGATCATCCCTCTGCCTCCACAGAGGCTGCCTGACCCGTTAACTTCCTGCAGCAGGTTGCTCCATCTGCAGTCTCCTGTGCCTGCAGAGCTGTGGACTGACGCGCACCTGGGCTGAGTCCTGACAAGGTGTGGCTCCAAGATGCCAGCACAGGCAGGAGCCCACGGTGACTGAGACTGGCCACCACCAACACCTTCAATCTAACCTGGGAGGAGAGTTGACAGGTTCACCACTCTGAGCACCAGCCCCCTACATTTCTTTGTAAGTCAGGACAAGACCCTAAAGTGGGAATGAAATGCATTTAAACATTTTTTACACCCAAATAAAACTTAAAGAAAAAGCTGTCTCCAATATCCCATAAACTCAAATAGTTTCCCCTCAAGAATCAAAACAGAACCAAAGGCAGTTGCAGTGACTGGCAGCTATCATATGTCCATCTCTGGGAAGGTCAGAAGGAGGGATCAGGAAATCAACTCATTTCACCAATTTTGTCTCTTGGATAGCGGGGGTTGAAAGAGTGGGAGCTGCTTTATTCTGGCTAATATTTAGGGTGGCCAAGGTACCTTCCCCATAAGTCAGTGGTTCTAAACTTTTTTTCCTACTCACATATCACCTTAAGTAATCCCTTACTATGCCATAGGTGCTTTGTGACAGAGAGGCCACACCAATCCAACAGGACCCTCAGGACGCATCCCTGAAGGTACCAACCAAAGACGGATCAGCGCAGACAGAAACCAACGTAAACCACGGACGGACAACATCCGGGACATCCAGGAAGCATTCCTGAACAGGGCCCAACAAAAGGAAACCACAACAGCGCCTATATCATCAACGTCTCAGAACCAATCTCCTGCACAAGGCAGCAACTGGTCCCATTCCGTACCCAACACCACGTGTCACCACACTGATACCAATTCCACACTCCATGGCTACACATCTCACCAAAATTTGGCTAAAGTTTCCAGAACTTATTTTTGGTTAATTGGCATGTTCTGTACACTATGACAATTTGTTTTAAAATCACGATTATAGTCCAAAGGCAGAAAATATCAGTAAATTACAAAATTTTACAGTTCTTACAAAACAGTGCAACTTTTAGTGTCAGTATTAATTACATCACAGTTTACTTTTTAAACTTTTGCAATAGATTTCTCTTTACACAATTTTACAGCAATGAAAGTGCTGGGGTTGTAATGCAGTGTCTGCTGGGTGGGGAGGAGGGGTGAGTGGCTGTGTAACGTCCAACACTGCTTCCCTGACCCCATCTTATGCAGCTCCAGAGTTTGGACGTGGAGTGTGAAATCCCTCCTCACTTCCGCTTCCCGAAGAGCGACTTCTTGCCGGATGATTTGTCCCCGGAAATCAGCTTGGAGCCAATGAGAAGTCGTGCCTTCTCGTCTTCCTCTTGCTGCTGGAGATTTCCGTCTGCTTTGGGCTCGGTGATCCGGCTCCGAGCCTCCAGCGCCGAGGCCGGTTTCAGACGCAGTTTCTCCTTTATCACCTGCACGGGGAAGGGGGAGGAGAGAGGGGAGGTGATGGAGCCACAGTCAGGGCAGGGACCTGGGTTCTTGTCCACCCAGCACACATTCAGTCGCTGTTTGAGTTGTTCAGCTCTCCAGCACCAGGCTGTTATCGCAACATCTCCCCCCAGCCCTCTCTTCCACTAGACACCACAAAAACAGGATTCCCTTTGTCCTCACCTTCCACCCCACCAGTCTCCGCATCCAACACATTATCCTTCATAATTTCTGTCAACAATATGATCCCAAAACCAGGCACCTCCTCCCCTCTCCACTTTCTGTAGGAACCGCTCCCTCCTCCACTCAACCCTTCCTTCTAATTGACCTCTTGGCACCTCCCCCCGTGACCGCAGGAAGTACCACACTTGCACCCACACTTTCTCCCTCACCACGCTCCGAGACCCCAAACAGTCCTTCCAAGTGAAACAACACT
The DNA here is from genome assembly GCF_036971445.1 of Narcine bancroftii. Classification (NCBI taxonomy): domain Eukaryota; kingdom Metazoa; phylum Chordata; class Chondrichthyes; order Torpediniformes; family Narcinidae; genus Narcine; species Narcine bancroftii. Next base: position 2,358,903 of record NC_091482.1, on the reverse strand, counting down.
TTGCTTGTGAAGCTACAGGACTGATCTACTGCATTTGGCTTCCGTTGTGGTCGTCTCTACATCGGGGAGACTGGACACAGACTGGGCAATCACTTCACTGTCTGCATGAGTGACAGGGATCTCCCAGTGTCCGACCACTTCAATTCTGCGCCCTACTCCCGCACTCATACGTCTGTTCACGGCCTCGTGTACTGTCCCACCAAAATTTAATGTAATTTAGAGGAGCAACACCTAACACTCTCCAACCGGATGGGATTAATGTCGACCTCCTGTTTCTGCTTGCCCACTCCCTGTTCTCCCTCCCTTCCCCGTTCCTCTGTCTCTTTTCCTCCAACTCTCCACCCCCTTCCCTCTGCATTCACAGAGCCATCCCCCCTCCCCCTGTTTGCTGCTGTGCCCTCCCTCCCTTATTCACCTATTACCTCCTGTCTGTGGGACCACACTCTTCCCTTCCACTTTGTTTGGGCACCTGTTTACATTTTGTCAAACTTTGATGAAAGCCCAAAACATTGGTTCTGTATCTTTATCTTTGCTACATAAAGGACACTGTCTGACCTGTTGAGTTTCTCCAGCATCATGTTTCTACTGCCTCCCCTTAAACCCATCCTTGTGCTAACCTGGCTCTCTCCCTCCACCCAACCTCGGTGACTACCGTTTTATTCCGCTGTACTCGTGTTTGTATAGACTTCCTGGATAGCATGCCAAACAAACCTTTTCACTGCACCTGACAATGTGAACCTGAACAGGGTAACTCCCAGATCGAACCTGTTCCCCGGATAAGTTGGGTCTGTTCTATTCTGGGCAGGTGTATTGGTACAAAATGGAGAGGCAGCACTGAACTCAAACCCCTCCGACAGGCAGCTGGGTGGGACCCAAACTGGGTGGGATACAAGATCAGCCACATCCATTGGGATCCCAGGGAGATCCTGATGGCTCCTGAGGACGTTTTCATTGATCAGGATCCCCAGCTGGGTCCCCTCCACTCCAAGGGGACAGTCGGGGTGTGGGGAAGGCTTGATGGAGCCTTACCCTGCTGGGCCAGTTTGTCTCAGGAGAGAGTGCCGTGTGTGAAGGCAGACACGGACAGTTGTCCTGTATATACTTGTGTAATAGTCATGTTTTGAGGACCAATTTTTTGGGTTAAATTTGTTTGTGGGGGGGGGGGGGCATGACTTTTATAGACAACACTAAGTACCTATATGGTTCAAGCTCTCAGGAGCTCAAATGGCTGGAACCGGGTGTTAAGTCTGCAGTTCGGGCGTTGGGTGGATGGCTGAAGTGAGGGTCTGCGATCAGGGTGTTGGGAGTTTGGATGGGCAGGCGAATGGGGTGTCGGGAGCTTCAGTGGGCAGACGATTGGGAACTAGGAGGGGTGGGCGGCCAGGGCGGGGTCCACAGTTGGTGTGTTGGAATCTCAGGTGGGTGGGTAGTCAGGGCCAAAAATAGGGAGGTCAACTTTCATACAGCATTGACTATTACACTAGCCTGAGACTGAGAGCTGACCAATGTTAACCTGGCGACCAGCTGTGGGTCGAAGGGACGCTGGAATGGGAAAATCTCATCCCGTTTCTCTAGGTACAACATCTTCAGCATTTCCTTTACTTTGAGGATGGCGGGGCGGGGGGGGGGGGGGTGGTGTTTGGCAGATGGGTGTGGAGAAGGACCTTGACGAAATCCGAGCAGAGCCCGATCCCAAACATGCGCACGTTGTGCCCAACAGGCTGTGCTGGAGACCTGGGTTCGATCCCAACCTGGTCCATGTGGAGTGCTAACCCCAACCTCCAAATTCCAAAGGTGAGCTGGTAGGCAAATCAGCTGCTATAAATGAGCCCTAGTGTTGAGGCTGGGAGGGGAATTGAAGGGAGATGATGGCTGTCTTACAGGGAACAGAACAGGTGGAAACACTCCGAAAGATGAAATGGACTTGATGGGCCAAATGGCCTCTCACTTTTATGAGAAATAAAATTTCTCCAGACATCTTAGACATCTGTTTCAGGTGAGCAGAGGGAAGTTTAGGCGAGATATCAAAGGTGATTTTATTTTTACACGGAGAGAGGTGGATGTGGGGTGGTGGTGGTGGAGGGTGGTACAATAGGGACATTCAAGGAAAATGGAAGGTTATGGGCTGTGAGGTAGGGAAAGGTTAGATTGATGTGGAGCAGGTTTATAGGGGTCAGCACAACATTGTGGGCTGAAGGGCCTGTGGTATCCTGTTCCAAATTAGATGTCCAGTGCAGCCCTGCTGCAGTCTATGTTGCACTAGATACTAGGCACGGCTGGGGGATGGATGGGAGGATCAACGCAATGGAAAGGGATGGGTTCTGATGGAGAAGGAAGCAGCCCCCCACCACCGTCGAGTGCAAGAGCTCAGAGCCAAACCTGGGCTAGAAGGGCCTTGCGACTGTCCCTCTTGACGGCCATAGCAAAGTCGAGCCAGGTCCAGGTGTTGTTGTGGTACTCCAGGCAGGGCAAGACCAGGCTGAAGTCCTTCCAGTCCTCGATGTTCTTCTCACCCTGGAAACACACACCAGGTCAGGGAATTCTTCGAAGGCCAGCTGCCCTGGCATCAGGGAAGCCCTCATTTAGTCACAGGCACCCCTTGCCTCCGGGGAGACTCTGGGGAAGTTCCACATGCCCTCTCTTCCCCCTCCCAAAGAACATCAACATTATGGAAGTGAGACCTGCACAAGTGGAACGTTGGCTTCATTGCTGGGAGTAATTGTATTTCTTGACCATAAGACACAGGAGCAGAAATAGGCTATTCAGCTCATCCAGTCTGCCCTGCACTCAATCGTGAGCTGATACATTTTCCCACCTGGCCGTCTCCCCATAACCCTTCAATCTCTGCCTTAAATACAGCCAGACCGCGACTAACAGTACACTCAATCGAGTAATGTCTGATCGCAGATTCTTCTGTCACCATTGCCCCTACCTCTGCTCTCCTAACCTCTCTTCCTTTTGTTCTCTCTCCCTTCTTTACACTATATTTCCTTCCCCCTGTCTTCCACCTTCCCTCTCTCCTTCCACTCTCCTCCATCACCCAGCTTTCCTGCAGCCAAGCAACTGTTGCCAGGAAGGGTCCCAAACCATGGTCTCCAAGCGTTGCCTGTAAACTCCTTTCCAGAACCAATCTAGCCACTGATCTGATGAAACAAACAATTGCTGCCTGGTATGTGTCAAACTAAATCTGGTAGCAGTTATAAAATCTGTGACCATCTTTAAAACATATTTCATCTTGTACAGTATATTTCACCTATAATGATCAACCTGCCCAAATCAATTTGTGTCCCCCTCCAGAACTTAACCTGAACACATTTCGAGGTACGGCTGTACACCCAATGGCCTAGACTTGACAACCGCCCATGGCAACACACTCCACAGATTCACCACCCTCTGACTGAAGAAATTCCTCATCATCTCTGTTCTAAGCAAACACCCTTTAGTCCTGAAGTTGTGCCCTCTTGTCCTTGACTCTCCCACGATGGGAAATAATCTTTCTACATCTATTCTGTCCACACCTTTCAACATTATAAATGTTTCAATGAAACCCCCCTCGTTCTCCTAAATTCCAACGAGTTCAGGCCAAGAGCCATCAAATCTTCCCCATGAGATAACACTTTAATTCCCAGAATCATCCTTGTAAGAGGAGCCCAAAACTGCTGACAATTCAGGAGACCTGAGGTCTCCTGAGGGCCTGATGAAGCCTCAACATCACATCCCTGCTCCTATATTCTATTCCTCTTGAAATGAACGTCAGCATCGCATTCTCCTTCTTCACCCCTGACTCAACCTGCAAGTTCACCTTCAGGCTGTCCTGCACGTGGTCTCCCAGGCCCCTTTGCATCTGGGCATTTTCAATTTTCTCTCGTTTAGAAAATAGTCAGCCTGTTTATTTCCTCCACTTTTTGAACACTGTATTTCATTTGGCCCCTTCTTGCCCATGCTCTTAATTTGTAGAAGTTCTGCTGCACCTGGAGTACTGTGTCCAGTTCTGGTCTCCTTACTTGAGGAAGGATGCACTGGCATTGGAGGCAGTGCAGAGGTTCAACCAGGGTGATTTGGAAATGAGGTAGTTATTTTCTGAAGAGAACTCCATTCAGACACAGAGTGAACCACCCGACACAGAGTGAACCACCCTCCACACCGTCCCATCACACACTCCCGGGGTCAGACACAGATTGAAACTCCCTCCACACCATCCCATCACACATTCCCGGGGTCAGAGATAGAGTGAATCCCCCTCTGCACTGCCCCATCACACACTCCTGGGGTCAGACACAGAGTGAAGCTCCCTCCACACCGTCCCATCACACACTCCCAGGGTCACAAAGTGAAGCTCCCTCCACATCGTCCCATCACACACTCCCAGGGTCAGACACAGAGTGAAGCTCCCTCCACACTGTTTCTTCATACACTTCCAGGGTCAGACACAGAGTGAAGCTCCCTCTGTACTGTCCCATCACTCACTCCCAGGGTCAGACACGGAGTGAAGCTCCCTCCACACGGTCTCTTCATACACCCCTGTGGTAAGACACACAGTGAAGCTCCCTCCACACGGTCTCTTCATCCACCCCTGTGGTACAATGCTGAATTAAAAGTTTAGCTTAATGTGCCGTGTCTGAATTGAGCTCTCACCTTGTAGCTGACGCACAGAGGGACCTGTGGAATCTTCACGTAGATGAAAGAGTTGTTCATCGCTGCCCTCTCCTTCATCTTATCAATGTCATCTACTGGGTGCTGCAGGAAAGAAGTCGGGAAGGTTAAACCAACAGGAGCCCAGGGTTCCCACCTTCAGCCATCTGACAGACTGTGATTGGGGTTTCTCAATGCGCCACCATCTCCCTCTGACCTTGTACCCTGGTGTTCCCTGGGCCGGGGACTCTCGCAATTGGTGGGAAGGATCGGCCTGAGTATTCAGATCCCCTCTGTGGAAACTCCATGATCTCCCCCCTAAGATTCTTAAGGGAAGAGTGGAATTCCAGCAGGATCTGGGAATGTGGAGACCCTGCCATCTCTGGTTGAGAAGAGCAGGTTGGCAGCAGCCGGTGTCTGGTCCCAGCATCCAGGGAACTGGAACCAGGAGCCGGGTACAAATGTCTGTAGGAAGCTCCACGAACAACAGAGGTTATTCTGGCAGGGTTAAAGGAGAGATAGGGGTGCAGTTAAATGTCAACAGGAGGACATAACACGGGCACTGAGGATATGGCTGGCAGTGGCAGAGTGGGGGGACACAGAGAGAGAGGGGGACTGAAGAGAGGGGACAGAGGGAGTGAGAGCATGTGAGAGAGGGGAGGGAGAGGACAGAAAGAGGAGGTGGAGGAAGGGGGTTGCATAGAGAGGATAGGTATAGAGAGAGAGAAAAGAGTCAGGGATGGAGGAGGCTGAAAGAGAGGGGGCACAGAGAGAGACAAGGAATAATGTTACAGAGAGACGGAAGGACACAAAGATGGAGATGGAGAGGGAGGTGTGTCAACACTGATGCTAACTACATTTGACCTACCTCTGGGGGTTTCCGGAAGGATCTGCGGACCCCAGAGCCCCTGTTTAACCCAGCAGAGACTCCCTTCGCCGACGCCAGACTGACTGAATCCTCTGCCACCATCAGCTGCCGAGATTTCACTCCAACTGGGATCCCTGTGGTGGGTGGGAACCAGCAGTGTGAGAGCCAAGCCACACCAACGTGCCTGCCCCTACCCACCTCAAGCTCTAGACCAGGGGACCCAACATCCCCCCACCCCAACACCCACCTCAAACCTAGGGTTCCAAGCCCCTCCCTACTCTGAGAGACTTCCCCACCCCCACACAAACCACCGAGCCCAGTACACTCAATACCCCCTCCCCACACTATCAAACCGAGGGCTTCCAGTTCCTACCCAACCCCCAACATCCCCCCCTCAGCAACCCACCCAGAGGTCCCAGCCCTGCCCCCACCCAGGGTTCACAGCCAGACCCCAACTGAAGACCCCCTGAGATACAACCCCCCCCCCAAATACCCCAACCGGGACATGCAAACCCCTGATCCCCCACAAAATGCCTCAGCTCCACCCCCAATGCCTCCTCTCCCCACCATCCCTCACTTCCTCTCCCCCATGCTGCTACCACCCCACCCTTCCCCTCTGCTCCCCCCAAACTGCTGCCACCTCTCTCCCCACCTGTGGTCACCAGCTTCGACTTGTCCTCCTCGTCAGCAGCTGTCTCCTCCTCCTCCACGTTCCGTCCTGGGAAGAAGAACCCCATCATCCGCCTGAAGAACTGGTAGGTGAGCTGGATGGTGAGTGGGACGACGTTCACCTGAGGATGGGGCCAGAGAAGGTCAGATTTCCCAGGACCATCCTCCACCCATTGTCACCCCTGTCCAACCAAGAAGGTCTCCCTCCTCTGGGAGGAAGCCTGCCCTGGAGGAAGGCAGGAACTGTATGGGGGAGGAAAATGGACAGCCAACTTAGCCAGTAAGAGAAATGACTCTGCTCGGAGGCTCTCTTCAAGGACCCGAGGGATGACGTTACGATCAGAACAAGGCTTGGCTGTCCAGAGAGTGGATAGTTTGGTCTCCGTGATACAGGGGGTGCAGAGTTATTAGGAGTTCCAAGGAGTCGCTATCTCAAAGAATCTTTCCTGGTCCCAACACACTAATGGCATCGTGAAGAAAGCACGTCAGCACCTCTGGAATTCCACTGGAATTTACGGAGGTTTGGGATGACACCAGAAACCCTGGCAAATTTCTACAGAGGTGTGCTGACTGGCTGCATCACAGTCTGGTATTGGGGGGCACCAATACCCCTGAGTGTAAAGCCCTGCAAACAGTAGTGGACATAGCCCAGAACATCACAGGCAAACCCCTCCCCACCATCAAGCACATCTATGGGGAACGCTGCCATTGGAGAGCAGCAGCCATCGTCAAGGACCTACACCACCTAGTCCACGATCTGTTCTCGCTGCTGCCATCAGGAAAGAGGTCTCGGTGCCATAAGACTCACACCCCCAGGACCAGGAACAGCTGCTCCCCCTCCACCAACAACAAATTCAATCAGAGACTCATTTAAGAACTCTGACTTGTGCACTTTATTGATTTTTTATTCTCTCTGTATTGCAGTTTGTTTATAGTTCTTTATTTGTTAACATGTGTATGCTGTGTAGTGTTTTTGCACTGCCAATAAGTGGTAATTCTCCCAGGGTTGTATGTAGTTTGACAATAAATCTGAAATCTGACACTGGGAGGATGTGCAGAGGAAACTGACAAGAAAAGCATCACAGCTGAGAGATATGCCGTCGGGAGAGGCTGAATAGTGGGGGCTAGTTTTCCTCTCCTCGCAGCCTACTCATAACTCTGAGATTTTTTCTTGCAGGCCAGCCAGAATGACCACTTATTGGCAGTACAAAAAAAAACCTGTACACAACATACACATGTAAACAAATAAAGAAATGTAAATAATGCCTGCAATACAGAGATAAAATACAGAGATTGCTGCTGCTCTCGGTGACAAGGTTCCCTGTAGATGTCCTCGATAGTGGGGAGGGTTTTTCCTGTAATGTCCTGAGCTGTGTCCACTACCTTTTGGAGGGCTTTATTCTCAGGGGTATTGGTGTCCCCGTACCAGACTGTGATGCAGCCGGTCAGCACACTTTGTGATGTGATGTATGTACTCTGACCATGAATCTCAATCTGTAGCTTCTGTGAAGTTGTGAATGTTGTTGGGATAGTGACAGGGAGGAAACATTGCCACAGATAGGGAGGTCTTCACCCTAAACTCCAGGGCTCGCTCCCTAAATCCCTGCCATGCATGATGTTCCTTACAAGCCACCTCCCTGACTGGGCTTTGGTCTCTGGCCTTGACATCCTCAAGGATCCGCATGAGAAACTCACCCACCCAGGAATCAGTGCCGTGAACCTGCTCTCAGCTGCATGCAGCACATCAACCCTCTTCCTCAAAAGCGTGAACCAGCTGTGTGCCACAGGTTCATCAGCCGGGTAACCTCTCCTTTGTTCAAGTGTGTAGGCGCTGTGATTGTAGTAGAAACAGGTTGGCTCTTATCGTCTGTTGGAGGTAAAGGTATATTACCGACGTTTTGGGCCCAACCACTTCCTCAAGGAATAAGCAAAAAGCAGGCAGGCGTCTGAATTAAAGACAAGTTTGGGAGGGGGAGAAGTCCAGGCAAAAAGTGTTAACTGGATATGATGAGAGGAAAGGAAGGTGAGAATTGATTTTGGCTCTGTGACAGGAGACAGAGGGAAAGGGGGGGGGGGGAGAGAGAACTAGAGGGAAGGAGATGGGGAAAGAAGATGAGTGTGGAGGTGGGGGGGGGAGAAATCAGAAATCAGAGAAGTCGATGTTAATACAATCCAGTTGGAAGGTGCCCAGACGGAGTAAGAAATGTTGTTCTTCCAATTTGCAGGTGGTCTCAATCTGTTAGTGCATGAGCCCAAATTTATTGTCCCATGCACCGAGGAGCAGTGAGAAAGTTGCCTTTGCAAGCAGTCTAGCTCATCAACCCATACATAGTACAGGGAGAGATCAGTTATCTTGCTAGTGAGAGGATGGTGGGAGAGAAACTGTAATAGGTTCATGGAACCACGCTGGTAATGTTGAAGGTGGCAGGGTATGAGCACGGAGTGATTAGGGGGAAATCTGCTGGGAGCAGCTCCAGGCCCTCTCTGTGGATGTTGAGGGCTGTCAGCTGTCTGGATGAAGATGGATCGGAGCTTACCTCGAAGTGTTCCTTCACGGAGATCCCACCCACGGGGGGCCGGACCTTGCTGAAGATCCTGAGAGCGAGCTGGCGGGCAGACTGTGAGGGATTCTGGGGCCGTAACACCACCTGAGTAAAGCCCAAACATTACACACGAGACAAATGCAAGGGGTGCTCCATCCCTGATTGTGAGGAAAATACTGGAACCCACTGCTCCGGATGTGGTTGGATGGTACAAATAGGATTGGCCAGACTCAGCACGGATATAGGAAAGGCAGACAAATTTGATTTAATTTTGCAGTATCCGTTTAGATACATTTATTGAAAGCTCCACACTGTGGAAGGGGCAGTGAGGGAGCTCCACGCCGTGGGAGGGGTGGTGAGGGAGCTCTGCGCTGTGGGAGGGGTGGTGAGGGAGCTTCGCGCTGTGGGATGGGTGGTGAGGGAGCTCTGCGCTGTGGGAGGGGTGGTGAGGGAGCTCCGTGCTGTGGGAGGGGTGGTGAGGGAGCTCTGCGCTGTGGGAGGGGTGGTGAGGGAGCTTCGCGCTGTGGGAGGGGCGGTGAGGGAGCTCCGCGCCATGGGAGGGGCGGTGAGGGAGCTCTGCACTGTGGGAGGGGCGGTGAGGGAGCTCTGCGCCGTGGGAGGGGCGGTGAGGGAGCTCCACGCCATGGGAGGGGTGATGAGGGAGCTCCGCGCTGTGGGAGGGGCGGTGAGGGAGCTCTGTGCCGTGGGGGGGTGGCAGTTAGGGAGTTCTCCACTGCCTGGGAGACATGGTGCAGAGTGTAAGAACAGGAGTTGCTACTTACCTTGTACAGGGAGTTTGGGAGCAGGTTGTTCATTGTGAAGGAGCCCAGCTCCAATAGATGTTCTGCTGTGTCGTCCGATTTATTCACCTGTTGGCAGCAAGAAGCAACATTTAATCCCTGAGGAAGCATCTAGTTTGGAGGAGTTTGTTCTGGGGATTGGACAGATTGCGCTGGTTTTCCCGGGTCCATGGGAGACTGTGGGGCCTGTAATCGATGGGGGGGACAATCTCATTGAAACCTACCCAACATTGACAGGGGTTAGACAGAGTGGACATGGAGACGTTTCCAATGGTGGGAGAGTCCGGGACCAGAGGGCACAGCCTCAGAGTAAAAGCACATCTCTTTAGAACAGAGATGCAGAAAAAGTTCTTCAGCCAGGGGGTGGTGAATCTGTGGAATTCACTGCCACAGACGGTTGTCATGGCCAAGACCTTGAGTCTATTTAAAGCAGATGTTGATAGATTCTTGATTAGTAAGGGTGTCAGAGATTATGGGGAGGACACAGGAAAACAGGGTTGAGAGGAAAAACACATCAGCCAGGATTCAAATGGGCTGAATGGCCTCATTCTGCTCTGTTTTTTTGAATCTGAAGTATCTCATTTACCAAAAGCAAATCCCAAGCTGCACAGAGTGGGATTCGAGCTCGTGTAATTAGATTATCGGATTGCGGGACATGGGGAGAAGTTAGAGAAGTGAGTTTTGACTGTAGAACGCTTGCCTGGTTTTCTTTTAACTCTCTACTCCACTGTCATGAGGCATTGGTGAGGCCACCGCTGGAGGACTGTGTACAGTTGTGCTTACCACAGTGTGGTAAGGATGTGTTTGGACCGGAGAGGTTTAGGATGTGTTTGTGTCAGGCGAGGACAGGTTTGTTTTCATTGGAGCAGAAGAGGCCGAAGGAGGAAGTGAATACTCAGTCTAGATAGCGGAGATGGTAGGAACCCTTTCCCAGAGGAGAGGTGTCCACAGTTTAGGGTAAGGTCAGGAAGGAGGGTTCGAGGCAAACGGCGGAAGAATTGCTTTTAGCCAGAGGCCAGGGAGGATCTGGAACTCTGTGACTCCAGAACATTGTCAACTTGGGGCTGAGAGGAAAAATACACCAGCCGTGCTTTTGAATGGCAGTACAGCCTCAATGGGCCAAAATGGCCAAAATCTGCTCCTGCGCCTGACATTAAGGAAGTATCCAAAGGAGCCTTGCACACAGTGCTAGTAAATGGGGTTACAGGTTGAAATTCTCTCGCCCTGCAGCTTGAGGAACTGACTGGTGCCAGACCATAGAAAGCGGCTCTGACCAGCTCCCTCTGAGCAGAGCGATTCTCATGAAGCATCAACATTCCTGCATCAGGCAAGGGTGGGTCCCCAGAACTACGCCTGAATCCCTCTCATCCGCACTGGTGGGCACATTTTATCATGGTTACTAGTCTTAGTTAATTGTGTATCCCAGTGAACTTTAGATCTCAGTTAGATCTTAGATGAGTTAGTTAATTAATGTAGGTCTAAATTACAGATTCAAAATATGCCATTCTGATCACTCCCTGGGACTCCCGGTCACTCCCCTGTGTCCCCCCAGATCCTGCTCACTCCCTAGGACCCCTGGTCACTCCAGATCCCGCTCACTCCCCAGTGTCCCCCCAGATCCCGCACACTCCCTAGGACCCCTGGTCACTCCAGATCCCGCTCACTCCGGTGACCCCCGGTCATGCTCCAATGACATCCACTTGCTGTTGAGAAACTATTGCAGCTCCAACTTGGCAATGCACAGCTGCCAGCCGGACACCTAGTGGACCCCGCATCCACCAGGAGGAACCCCCCATTCCCCCCAGGCGGAAACCTGACGCTCCTCTATCTCCCCAGACCCCCGCACCTTGCTGTAAAGAAAGTGTTGCAGCTCCAGTTCGGCGATGCCCAGCTGCCCATCCTCCTCAGTAAGGCGCCAGCGGGCCTGGGCAAAGTAAACCTCGGTGCGACGTGCCACGCTTACGTCCTCCTGCTTGCGGAGAACCAGCTTGTTGGCCCGCTGCAGTTGGAAGTCCTTAAAACATCTGCAAGACACGAGATCAATGGAGTCAGGCAGAGGTCGCAGGGCTCTGATAGAGGTTGTGGGGTCAGGTGAGGTCACAGCACCAGGCGGATGTCGCGGGGATCAGACGCGGTGTCAGGAAGAGGTTGCGGGGTGAGGCAGAATCCACATTGTCAGGCTGAGGTCTCTGGGTCAGGCCCACAGATGGGAAAGGATAGGAAATGCAGGCAGACGAGATGAGCTCAGATGGGAGATCAATGGGGCAAGCACTTATGTATTTTGGATCCATGGGCCACGCAGAGCTGAACTGCAACATGCAAGAGGAATGACGTGGGGCCATGTCAGGGGAACAGGGAAAGCGACCATGCAATGGGACAGTGCAGCGAGGTGGTGGGTAGCGGATGCCACACGTGCCTGATGAGAATGTTCAGCTCCTCGCTCTTGGCCTGGAGATCGGTCTTCTCCTGGTTCAGCCGGGTCTGCAGGTCATGGCTCTGGTTCAGCAGCATGGTGCTCCGACTGTCATCCTGCAGTGACTGGGGCCGGACGCAAAAATCACAGCACGATAAACTCCTCCCTCCACAACAGGAGGGGGTCCTGCAGCACGGGAGAGGCAGCGATCGAAGGCACCCTGCGCCATGGAAGGGGAGGAGAGAGGGAGCCCCGCACCGTGGGAAGGGGCAGCGAGGGAGCCCCGTGCCATGGGAGGGGCAGCGAAAGATGGTTGGTGAAGGAACCCCACAACATCATGGGTATTTTATGTGAGAGGTTGGATCTTAGAATAGTGTGTGTTCTCCCCCGGGAAGGCTGCAGGGTGCGTGGGGGAGGGTGCAGGGTCCAGACAGCCCAAAGAGGTGGGTAGGACAGGATCAGGATAAAGGGACCTGATACAAATGAGAAAGGTCCCACCTTTCACGTTCTCAAACACGCAATCCTAATGCTCCTTCCCACCTCCCTCATCCCCACACCTCTCCCCATCTCTGTAACTCCCTTTGGACCCCTACACCCCTCCCTGTCTCTGTAACCCCTTCCAGCTCCCGCACCCAAGAGATCTCAGTACATCTCCAGTGGGAAAAGTTTCTCCACCAGTCAATGACTCTTTTGCTTCCTGGGCTGGTGACTTGGGGACATCCCTCCTAACCCCACAAAATGCACCCTAGACCCAGGCTTCAGGCCAAGTGAATAGGCCAGGATGATCAATTCCCAGCACGTACCCGACCAGATTCCTGTGCTGTGCCCAGTAACATACCCACTTGTACTGCAAGCTGTGACGGGGTAGGGAGGGGGTCGGTTACCTTGACAATTAGGTAGATCTGTTTCTCTAGCTGCCGGATGCGGATCACATGCATCCTGACAGCATCCTGCAGATGCAGGATGCTGCTGCGCTGCTCCTCTGGGTTGCTGGAGATCTCCAGCTGGAAGCGGACACGCTGTTTCCGTTCGCTGTGCTCCTGTGGAGGGAGGGTGTCAGCAGTAAAGGGCTCTCAACAACTTCTCAAACACTGCCCCCTCACTGAACCCCAGACCAGCTCCTCATTCCACCCCCTCATCGTCCCGTCCTTTCTCACTGAATCCTCCCCATTCCCAACTACCAGCCCTTCACCATTCCCAATCACGGCCCTCACCACCCCCTCACTGATCTGTCACTGTCCCCCTCACCATTCCAATCACTAACTCCTCACCACCCTTTACTGAAACCTTGCTGCTCCCCAACCACTGACCCTCGATCCCTCACCATCCTCACCACCCTCTTTACCTCCCTCACCCCAGTCCCTCATACCACCCCACCCTCCTCACTCCTCACACCAAGCCCTCATACTAGCCCCCCTCACTACCCTCTCACCCTGACCACTCAAAATCACCGCCCCCTTAAACCTCCTCACCACCCCTTCAACAACGCCCCCCCACCCTCATCAACCCTTCACCAATCCCTCAGGCACATTGACGCCCTCTGGGGGACGGGTACCACACACGTCTGTCCCTCATTCAGCTGTGAGTGATCCCAGAACTGTTCATCGCTCTGCAAACTTACTTTGCGTTTTGGTTCAACAAGCAGGAGGAGGTTGTTGACGATATCCAGGATCATGGCATACTGCACAGGGTTGGTGGATATCTCTAGTTCTTGGTGGATCAAAGTGAATGTGTCCACGGCACCTGGGTGTGGATTGCGGTCAGAGAGAAAAGCAGCTGGTGTGAAACACACTTCCCACTCCCAGAGCCCATCCAGCCCTCTCCCGTGTTGCCATCACCTCCCTGCCCAAGGCAAGGCTGGCATTCCCTGCCAGAATGAGTGATCCAGTGATTGAGCACGTTCAACGCTGAACCTAACGGCCGTACAGCAGCTTTTAACAAGGTCATCTTTGTTGATGAACCAATCAAGATTGGCTTTACAAAGCTAGGTTATATAAACTAATCACAACATTTAAAATATGTTTGGACCAACATCCTCCTACTTCTCACTAACTGCTCTAACATTCTGGTTCCTGTCGGGACCAGAACAACAAACCTACCACAAGAATATTAATCCTCATCCAGTTCAGAGGCATCGTCCCGTGAGTAGATTCCACCTTCCCTGGAACAGAGCCCAGTGAACTAGAAACCTGAAGCCCCCCTCTCCTACACCATGTCTCCAGCCACGTGTGAAGCTGCATCATCCTCCCATTTCTAACCTCTCCAGCACGTGGGACAGGATGTAATCCTGAGATCACAACCCTTCTTCCACCTAGTGCCCAACACCCTGAACTCTTCTTGTAGGACCTCCTCATTCATTCTTCCTACCTCCGTCATTGGACTATGAAATCTGGCTGATCACTGGCCCCCCCCCTCCCCCACCTAAGAATGTTGTGAACTTGATCTGAGATGTGGAATGAATGGTACCAGTTGAACCCTGAGACTTGTGTAGTATGTATTCTTATAGCCTTCGGTTCTGCCTTACCCACAAGGGGAAATTTCTCTGTGACAACTCAAATGAAACTTCACCTCATTTTCTCCGGAGAAAAAGTTTTCAGGCTGATAGAGAGTAACCCTAACTCGAACAAGGGGGTTTTGATCCAGTTGGACAGGGCATTGAGTCCACACCTGGAATATTCTACACAATTTTAGCAACCTTATTCAAAGAGAACACCATAATATTCTTGGTAGGGGATTTGACAGGTTGGATATTGAGATGTAAAAACACAGAGATCCTGGAAGAGCTCAGCAGGGATCGCAGCGTGCATAGGAGGTAAAGATATATAACCTACGTTTCGGATTTGACCCTTCTCTTGCCTTGAAGAGTGGCTCGGGCCCAAAATGTCACACATACTCGTGTAAAAGTTGATACTGTGTTAAAGTCAAACCCCCCCCCCCACTATTTTTGACTCGAGCCCATTGGAGCTCCCAAGCCTCAAACAACACAGGTACTCACCACTCAAAGTAGTATCCATGTAATGGTCAACTCCAGAAGCTTAACATTAAAAAATGGTCTACAAACTCGACTTTTACACAATGTATAACTTCACTTCCTATGGACGCTGCCAGACCTGGTGAGCTCCCCCAGGATTTTTGTTTTTTACTCAATCACAGAGCCTGCAGACTTCCATGCTTCATTGGATATTGAGATGTTTCCACTGCTGGGAGGGATCAAGCATTTAAAACAGATGCGCTGAAATTTCTTCCTGGGGTAGGAAAGAGGGAAAATCTCTTGAATTCTTCCCCTCTCACCCAGGTGAAGGTGGGAGAAGTCGTATAACTGGGTGTGTTTAAGGTGGAGATGGATAAATATTTGATAGATTGAGGAGCAGGTTTGAGGGGAGCTGGGCCAAAAGGAGAGTTGATGCCAGCACGGATTCGTGGGCGGGATGGTTACCGTAATGCTGTAATAGTGCAGCAATCCAGGTTCGCATCTGGTGCTGTCTGTGAGGAGTTTGTACGTTCTGCTTGGGTTTCCTCCAGATGCTCCAGTTTTTTTTCCCACCCTTCAAAATGTATGGAGTGGAGGTCAATTTAGGTGTAATTGGGTGGCATGGGGTTAAATGCCTGGTATTAGCTTCTATCAAGGTGTAAATACATTTTTTAAAAATTAACAAAATGTACGATTTAAATTTACCATGATCAGGGTGAATGGTAGGGAGGGTTGACAAGCTGAATGGCCATCATCCCTCCTATTTTCTCAAGCCTGTGAGTGAGCAATGAGGTTTACAATGCCCGTGGTGGGAAGGAGTGAAACATGCAGGCTGAGCTCATGAGATACTGGATCTCTGAGCAGGGTCCACCGGACATGAAGCCACGACACCTGTTCCGATCAATCGCAGACCGACAGCGCAGAAAGGGAGTGGGCACCAAACAGCCATGACTCCAAGGAGCTGCAGCTGCCTTGCTCATCGCCACCTTCCAGAAGGGCTGTTGGCCTCTCCTCCAGGGCTTGCTCACCTTTCCAAGGCAGGAGAGTGCACCTACTGGAATCTGCAGCAGAAACAGCCTGCCGGGGAACTCAGGGGGTCAAGGAAGAGAAAAATGGTCAGGACAACCTGAACAAACAGGGGCCCAGATACACTATTAAAAAGGAACAAAAAAGGGTATAAAAGTAACTAATATAAATACAGAAACGTAATTTCCCCAACTGTACGTGATATACTTAACATATATTTTATGTAAGGGGGAGGGCGGGACTGTTTTGTTTTTGTTGGTTGTGTTTGTGAGAAAAAATTTAATGTCTATTTAAAATGTTACTATATATTTTAAAAAAATGTCCTGCTCCCAGTCTTGAGGAGGGGTTCTGGCCCTAAACATCGACCCACAGGTCAGCTGTTGCTCCACTTTTCGTCCCTGCACCATTCTGCGTGGTTCCTGTATGAACTCCTCCAAACCTGCTGCCTGGTCCCACAATCAATTCACCCCTCTAAGTGCAGGTGGAGCAGGGAAGCTCGAACCTCACTCCAGGCCGCTAATCTGTGCCTGTCACACCAGGTCCAAGGTCACTCTCCAAGTGGACCATCTCTCACCAAGGCACCAAAAGCTCGCCTCAAACCCACCGTTCTGCTTCTTCAGCAGGTCCTCCTTCTGGTCCTGGTGGATCACAGTCGGTTTGATCTGCGCTGCCAGCTCAGGCTCAATATCATGGCTGTAACTGACATAGAACATACGGCAGTTACAGCGGGAGATGATCCTTTGCACCTGCTGGGTCTCATAGCCTTGAGCAGGGAGGTTCCAGTCTGTGGGGAGAGAAACCAACCAGACAAATCATTGTCTGTATGGCTGCCAATTCCAACAAAACATTCATTAGGCAACAGTCTGTAGGAACCGGTCATTGCTTCCCATGCACAACATGCGAGAAACAGTGAAACTCCCTCCACTCCGCCCCATAACACACTCCCGGGGTCAGACCCAGAGTGAAGCTCCCTCCACTCCGGGTCAGACCCAGAGTGAAGCTCCCTCCACTCCGCCCCATCACACACTCCCGGGGTCAGACACAGGGTGAAGCTCCCTCCACTCCGCCCCATCACACACTCCCGAGGTCAGACACAGAGTGAAGCTCCCTCCACTCCGCCCCATAACACACTCCCGGGGTCAGACACAGAGTGAAGCTCCCTCCACTCCGCCCCATAACACACTCCCGGGGTCAGACACAGAGTGAAGCTCCCTCCACTCCGCCCCATAACACACTCCCGGGGTCATACACAGAGTGAAGCTCCTTCCACGATGTCTTATCACACACACCTGGGGTCATACACAGAGTGAAGCTCCCTCCATACCGTCCCTTCCCACTCTCCGGGGTCAGACACAGGGTGAAGCTCCCTCCCCACCGTCCCTTCACACTCTCCTGGGGTCAGACACAGGGTGAAGCTCCCTCTGCACATGTCCCATCACACACTCCCAGGGTCAGACACAGAGTAAAGCTCCCTCTGCACTGTCCCTTCACACACTCCCAGGGCAGGAGTAGGCAACAATTTGAGGGATTTACAATATTTAGGGGTAGGACGCCCTACGTTCTTTCACTATTAACCCATCCATCAGAGTACTGGGGGGACCTGGACCTGATGGCACTGCCGTCACTGCCACGGCCTCAGCGTATGACTGGCAGAGTCTGCCTGATCTTTGCCAGTCGGTGGGATTCTGCCTTGGCCGAGAAGGGAGTGGAGTTACCCCAGGGGCCAGTGGGTTGGGGGTGAAGGTGAGGTTTACTGTGTAAAGTGAGCAGGAAGATGTATGTAGGTTCTGGAAGAGGCAGGCAGTGTGCCTACGACCCCCCCCCCCCCACCACCACCAGACTCCCCCCCCCCCCCCACCACCAGACTCTCACCCCCCCCACCCCTCGGGGCCTCTCACCCGTTGTGGTGCTGACCATGCCCCCAACAGCCTGGCCACTTTCCATCAATTCCGCCACAGAGTCCAGGTTCCGGCAGCGATGTTCTCGATGTTCTTCACCTGAATTGGGAATTAAACAGCAGGTCACTCACCGGGAACAAAAATAAAAGGCGGATTTATTCCAAACGCCTTTCAGCCAGGGGTACGTTCCCCTCCAATGGTGCCCTCCTACTGGGGAGGAGAGGAAAAGGTTCACCATAAGGCTGCAGTCACTTGGAGCTGTCAGAACAGCAACCCAAGAACTGTGAATGTGGCTCAGACCATCACACAAACCTTCCCTCGACTCGATTGACTCCATCTACAACTTCTGGTTGTTATGGGGACACCAATAATTCTCCTGAGTGTAAAACCCAGCATAAGCTAGTGGACACAGCCCAGTGCATCACAGGCAAAACCTTCCCCATTATTGAGAACATATACAGGGAACGCTGCCATTGGAGAGCAGCAGCAATCATCATAGATCCACATCACCCAGCACACGCTCCGTTCTCGCTGCTGCCATCATGAAAGAGGTGTCAGTGCCACAAGACTCGCACCACCAGGTTCAGGAACAGCTGCTCCCCCTCCACCATCAGACTCCTCTACAACAAGCTCAATCAGGGATTCCTTTAGGACTCTGACTTGTGCACTTTATTGATTTCTTTTCTCTCTCCATATCACAGTCAGTTTCATTTACTATTTGTTTACACATGTTCGTTGTGTACATTTTTTTTTGCTTTACCAATTAGCGGTGATTCAGCCTGGGCCACAGGAAAAGGAATCTAAGGGTTCAATGTGATGTCTTGTATGTACTCTCTCAATATCTGAAATCTGAAATCTGCTGCCTCAGGAAAGCAGCCGATGTATTAAAAGACTAATTCCACCATGGACACACTACCGTTGGGAAGGAGATATCACGCACAGCCAGATTCAAGGGACGGTTTCCCATTGTGATCAGACTCCTGAATGAATTGACACTGACACTGCTGCCCTTTGCTCTGTTCCAACTAATCTCTCTGTTAACTGCACTGTAATTTCTCTGCTGTACTACGTGTGGGTTGACTTGCTCAACTGCTCACAAAACAAACTTTCACACAGCACCTCGGTACACAAAAGGACGACCTTGAACTTGACAACAAGTTGCACCAGCTCCTTTCACAATGATGTGACCCCAGGTGTTTCACGGAATAGTTTCTGTAGTGAAAGTGGGGCTGGGCAATTAGAATGTCTGTGGTATGGCAGGAAGTCAGAAGAGAGAGGAGGCCTTAACCAGAGTCAGGGAGCAGGATGGGGGACCGGGGGCTGGAGAGAGGGGAACTAGAAGAGGGGATGAGAGAGGGTAAAATACGGGGGAGGGGGGTATGGGGAGAGGGAGGGGTTATGGGTAGAGGGGGGATTCGGGAGAGGGGGGATTCGGGGAGAGGGGATTCGGGGAGAGGGGGATCGGGGAGAGGGGGGATTCGGGGAGAGGGGGATTCGGGGAGAGGGGGGATTCGGGAGAGGGGGGATTCGGGGAGAGGGGGGATTCGGGAGAGGGGGATTCGGGAGAGGGGATTCGGGGAGAGGGGGATTCGGGGAGAGGGGGGATTCGGGGAGGGGGATTCGGGAGAGGGGATTCGGGGAGAGGGGGGATTCGGGGAGAGGGGGGATTCGGGGAGAGAGGGGGGATTCGGGGAGAGGGGGATTCGGGGAGAGGGGGGATTCGGGAGAGGGGGGATTCGGGGAGAGGGGGGGGATTCGGGGAGAGGGGGATTCGGGGAGAGGGGGGATTCGGGGGAGAGGGGGATTCGGGGAGAGGGGGATTCGGGGAGAAGGGGGGATTCGGGGAGAGGGGGGATTCGGGGAGAGGGGGGATTCGGGGAAGGGGGGATTCGGGGGGAGGGGGGATTCGGGGAGAGGGGGATTCGGGAGAGGGGGATTCGGGGAGAGGGGGATTCGGGGAGAGGGGGATTCGGGAGAGGGGGATTCGGGGAGAGGGGGGATTCGGGGAGAGGGGGGATTCGGGGAGATCGGGGAGAGGGGGGATTCGGGGAGAGGGGGATTCGGGGAGAGGGGGGATTCGGGGAGAGGGGGGATTCGGGGAGAGGGGGGATTCGGGGAGAGGGGGATTCGGGGAGAGGGGGGATTCGGGGAGAGGGGGGATTCGGGGAGAGGGGGGATTCGGGGAAGAGGGGGGATTCGGGAGAGGGGGGATTCGGGGAGAGGGGGGATTCGGGGAGAGGGGGGATTCGGGGAGAGGGGGGATTCGGGGAGAGGGGGATTCGGGGAGAGGGGGATTCGGGGAGAGGGGGGATTCGGGGAGAGGGGGATTCGGGGAGAGGGGGGATTCGGGAGAGGGGGGATTCGGGGAGAGGGGGATTCGGGGAGAGGGGGGATTCGGGGAGAGGGGGGATTCGGGGAAGGGGGGATTCGGGGGGAGGGGGATCGGGGAGAGGGGGGATTCGGGAGAGGGATTCGGGGAGAGGGGATTCGGGGAGAGGGGGGATTCGGGAGAGGGGGATTCGGAGAGGGGGGATTCGGGGGAGAGGGGGGATTCGGGGAGATTCGGGAGAGGGGATTCGGGGAGAGGGGGATTCGGGGAGAGGGGGGATTCGGGGAGAGGGGGATTCGGGGAGAGGGGGGATTCGGGGAGGGGGGGGAAGGGGAGGGGGGATTCGGGGGAGAGGGGGGATTCGGGGAGAGGGGGGATTCGGGGAGAGGGGGATTCGGGGAGAGGGGGGATTCGGGGAGAGGGGGATTCGGGGAGAGGGGGGATTCGGGGAGAGGGGGGATTCGGGGAGAGGGGGGATTCGGGGAGAGGGGGGATTCGGGGAGAGGGGGGATTCGGGGAGAGGGGGGATTCGGGGAGAGGGGGGATTCGGGGAGAGGGGGATTCGGGGAGAGGGGGGATTCGGGGAGAGGGGGATTCGGGGAGAGGGGGATTCGGGGAGAAGGGGATTCGGGGAAGGGATTCGGGGAGAGGGGGGATTCGGAGAGGGGGATTCGGGGAGGGGGGATTCGGGGAGGAGGGGATTCGGGAGAAAGGGATTCGGGGAGAAAGGGGATTCGGGGGAGAAAGGGGATTCGGGGAGAAAGGGGATTCGGGAGAAAGGGGATTCGGGGAGAAAGGGGATTCGGGGAGAGGGGGGATTTCGGGGAGAAGGGGGATTCGGGGAGAAAGGGGATTCGGGGAGAAAGGGGGATTCGGGGAGAAAGGGGATTCGGGGAGAAAGGGGATTCGGGGAGAAAGGGGATTCGGGGAGAAAGGGGATTCGGGGAGAAAGGGGATTCGGGGAGAAAGGGGATTCGGGGAGAAGGGGATTCGGGGAGAAAGGGGATTCGGGGAGAAAGGGGATTCGGGGAGAAAGGGGATTCGGGGGAGAAAGGGGATTCGGGGAGAAAGGGGATTCGGGGAGAAAGGGGATTCGGGGAGAAAGGGGATTCGGGGAGAAAGGGGGATTCGGGGAGAAAGGGGATTCGGGAGAAAGGGGATTCGGGGAGAAAGGGGATTCGGGGAGAAAGGGGATTCGGGGAGAAAGGGGATTCGGGGAGAAAGGGGATTCGGGGAGAAAGGGGATTCGGGGAGAAAGGGGATTCGGGGAGAAAGGGGATTCGGGGAGAAAGGGGATTCGGGGAGAAAGGGGATTCGGGGAGAAAGGGGATTCGGGGAGAAAGGGGATTCGGGAGAAAGGGGATTCGGGGAGAAAGGGGATTCGGGGAGAAAGGGGATTCGGGGAGAAAGGGGATTCGGGGAGAAAGGGGATTCGGGAGAAAGGGGATTCGGGGAGAAAGGGGATTCGGGGAGGAAAGGGGATTCGGGGAGAAAGGGGATTCGGGGAGAAAGGGATTCGGGGAGAAAGGGGATTCGGGGAGAAAGGGGATTCGGGGAGAAAGGGGATTCGGGGGAGAAAGGGGATTCGGGGAGAAAGGGGATTCGGGGAGAAAGGGGATTCGGGGAGAAAGGGGATTCGGGGAGAAAGGGGATTCGGGGAGAAAGGGGATTCGGGGAGAAAAGGGGATTCGGGGAGAAAGGGGATTCGGGGAGAAAGGGGATTCGGGGAGAAAGGGGATTCGGGGGAGAAAGGGGATTCGGGGAGAAAGGGGATTCGGGAGAAAGGGGAATTCGGGGAGAAAGGGGATTCGGGGAGAAAGGGGATTCGGGGAGAAAGGGGATTCGGGGAGAAAGGGGATTCGGGGAGAAAGGGGATTCGGGGAGAAAGGGGATTCGGGGGAGAAAGGGGATTGGGGAGAAAGGGGATTCGGGGAGAAAGGGGATTCGGGGAGAAAGGGGATTCGGGAGAAAGGGGATTCGGGGAGAAAGGGGATTCGGGGAGAAAGGGGGATTCGGGGAGAAAGGGGATTCGGGGAGAAAGGGGATTCGGGGAGAAAGGGGATTCGGGAGAAAGGGGATTCGGGGAGAAAGGGGATTCGGGGAGAAAGGGGATTCGGGGAGAAAGGGGATTCGGGGAGAAAGGGGATTCGGGGAGAAAGGGGATTCGGGGAGAAAGGGGATTCGGGGAGAAAGGGGATTCGGGGAGAAAGGGGATTCGGGGAGAAAGGGGATTCGGGGAGAAAGGGGATTCGGGGAGAAAGGGGATTCGGGGAGAAAGGGGATTCGGGGAGAAAGGGGATTCGGGGAGAAAGGGATTCGGGGAGAAAGGAGATTCGGGGAGAAAGGGGATTCGGGGAGAAAGGGGATTCGGGGAGAAATGGGATTCGGGGAGAAAGGGGATTCGGGGAGAAAGGGGATTCGGGGAGAAAGGGGAATCGGGGAGAAAGGGGATTCGGGGAGAAAGGGGAATCGGGGAGAAAGGGGAATCGGGGAGAAAGGGGAATCGGGGAGAAAGGGGAATCGGGGAGAAAGGGGAATCGGGGAGAAAGGGGAATCGGGGAGAAAGGGGATTCGGGGAGAAAGGGGATTCGGGGAGAAAGGGGATTCGGGGAGGCTGGGAACTGGGAGAGTGCCTCCAGCATCACCTCCAGCCACAGCTGACGTTCTTCCTCCTCTGCTATGCTGGTCTCCATGGTGGCGAAGTACTGCATGCCGTCCAGCTGGCAGGTCCAAGTGGCCTTCTGCTTCAGCGTGTCACTGTACCAGGCTGGGTGGTGCAGACATTGCATCAGTTGTGACTTAGCAGCACTCACAAACACGCAGCCCACTGTTTCCGCTCCTCTCAGCATCACCTGCAGGAGAGAGCCCAGTGTGAGAGGGAGCACGGCAGAGGGGTTGAGAAAAACCAAAGGGGTCAGGGTCATGGAAGGGCCAGGGGGCACCCAGTGGGATCAGGACACCATGGGAGGGGTTGGGGGTTCCCAGGGATCAAGGAGCACCCAGAGGGGAAAGAACACACTGAGAGGGGTTAGGGGCATGGCAGAGGGGTCGGGGAGCATGCAGAGGGATCAGGGGGCCCCCAGAGGGGTTGTGGGGCACGGAGGGATCAGTGGGCAGAAAGAGGGGGTCATGAAGGGCAAGGCAGAGGGATCATGGGGGTACCCCAAGGGGTCAAGGGGCATCCAAAGGGGTCAGGGGGCAGCCAAAGGGGTCAGAGGGCACCCAGAAGTGTCACGGAGCATGCATAGGGGTCAGGCATGAATGAGAGCAAGTTGGGGGGGGGACTGTGTTGTGGTAGAGCGGAGTAATGGAGGGTGGCTAGGTTTAAATTTTTTAATTTATTTTTCACACTATGAACCATATTAACCAAAATACACACAAATATTTCCCTCTCGAATATACAGTGTCATTTTCTCCCCCTTTCCCCCCTCCTCACCCACTAAACGTTCAACATGTACAATACAATAAACCCATTAAACAATGTTATCACACAATGAAAATAAATAAGAAAATTGTGTCATCTACTTTTACACACTGGGTCAGTTCATTTCGTCTTCTTCTCATTCTATCATTTTAGAGGATGGAGGTCTGCGGTAGGCCCTCTCTGTTGTGTTCCATGTATGGTTCCCAAATTTGTTCAAATACTGTGACTTTATTTTTTAAATTATGTTATTTTTTCCAATGGAATACATTTATTCATTTCTATGTACCATTGCTGTATTCTCAGGCTCTCTTCTGATTTCCAGGTTGACATTATACATTTTTTTGCTACAGCGAAGGCTATCATAATAAATCTTTTTTTGTGCTTCATCCAATTTGAGGCCTAGTTCTTTACTTCTTATTCTTTCTTTCTTTCTTTGGCTTCGCAGACAAAGATTTATGGAGGGGAAAATGTCCACGTCAGCTGCAGGCTCGTTTGTGGCTGACAAGTCCGATGCGGGACAGGCAGACACAGTTGCAGCGGAAAATTGGTTGGTTGGGGTTGGGTGCATATTACTTAGAAGAAAGATCTCTGGGTTTTTTGGTATGTTGCTTTTTGTGATTTTATTTAATATCTGGTTTAGATCTTCCCAAAACTTTTCCACTTTCTCACATGCCCAAATTGCATGTACTGTTGTTCCCGTTTCCTTCTTACAGCGAAAACATCTATCTGATAATGTTGGATCCCATTTATTTAACTTTTGGGGTGTGGTGTATAGCCTGTGTAACCTCATGTTTATTATATTTCTCATAGCTCCGGAGCATAGCTTTTCCCATTTTTCATTTTTTATTTTTATGTTTAGATCTTGTTCCCACTTTTGTTTGGGTTTACAGCTTATTTCCTCGTTCTCTTTCTCTTGCAGCTTGATGTACATGTTTGTTATAAATCTTTTAATTATCATTCTGTCTGTAATCACAACCTCAGCCTGCATCCCAATTTGTCCTTCAAGTAGGTTTTCAGTTGGTGATATGCAAACATTGTACCGTGAGTTATTCCATATTTGTACTTCATTTGTTCAAAAGATAATAAATTATTTCCCAAAAAACAATTTTCTATTCTTTTGATCCCTTTTCTCTCCTATTCTCTAAAGGAAAGGTTATCTATTGTGAAAGGGATCAGTTGATTTTGCGTCAATAATAATTTTGGTAGTTGGTCATTTGTCTTTTTTTCCTTTCTACGTGAATCTTCTTCCAAATGTTGAGCATATGGTGCAGTACTGGTGAACTCCCATGTTGCACCAACTTTTCATCCCACTTATATAGTATATGTTCAGGTATCTTCTCCCCTATTTTATCCAGCTCTAACCTGGTCCAATCTGGTTTTTTCCTTGTTTAATAATAGATATTTTAATTGTGCTGCTCTATAATAATTCTTAAAGTTTGTTAGCTGTAAGCCCCCTTGTTTGTACCATTCTGTTAATTTATCTAGTGCTATCCTCGGTTTCCCCCCCTTTCCATAAGAATTTCATTATTATTTTCTTTAGCTCATTGAAGAATTTCTCTGTTAAGGGAATTGGAAACGATTGAAATAGGTATTGTATCCTTGGGAAGATATTCATTTTAATGCAATTTACCCTTCCTATCAGTGTTAGTGGTAAATATTTCCAATGTTCTAAGTCATCTTGTAATTTCTTCATTAATGGCTGATAATTTAATTTGTATAGATGGCCTAGATTATTATCTAGTCCAATACCTAGGTATTGGATCGCTTGTGTTTGCCATTTAAATGGTGATTCTTTCTTAAACTTTGTGAAATCCGCATTATTCATTAGCATCGCTTCATTTTTATTTGCATTGATCTTGTACCCCGATACTTCTCCCTATTCCTTCAATTTCTTATGTAATTCTTTTATTGATAATTCTGGTTCTGTTAAGTATACTATGACGTCATCTGCAAATAGACTGATTTTATATTCCTTCTCTTTTATTTTTATCCCTTTTATTTTATTTTCTGTTCTTATCAGTTCTGCCAATGGTTCTATAGCTAAAGCGAACAGTGAGGGAGATAGTGGACATCCCTGCCTAGTTGACCTGCTTAATTTAAATTGATTCGATATATATCCATTTACTGTCACCTTCGCCAATGGTCCCTTTAATCCAATTAATATATTTCTCTGGTAGGTTGAACCTCTGTAGTACTTTGAATAAATAATTCCATTCTACCCTGTCAAAGGTTTTCTCTGCGTCTAAAACAACCGCCACTGTTGGCGTCTTATTTCCTTGTACTGCATGGATTAAGTTAATGACTTACAGATATTGTCCATTGTTCGTCTTTTCTTAATAAATCCAGTTTGATCTAGTTTTACTATTTTTAGTACACAGTCAGCCAATCTGTTTGCTAATAGTTTTGTTATTATCTTATAATCTGAGTTAAGTAGAGATATTGGTCAAAACGATGCTGGTGTTAGTGGATCTTTCCCCGTCTTTGGTATTACTGTAATTATTGCTGTTTTATATGAATCTGGCATGTTTTGTGTTTCTTCAATCTGGTTCATTACTTCCAGGAGAGGAGGAATTAATAATTCTCTAAATGTTTTATAGAATTTTACTGGGAGTCCGTCCTCTCCAGGCGTTTTATTGTTCAGTAGCTTTTTTAATATATTGTGTATTTCCTCTATTACAAATGGTTTTATCAATTTGTTTTGCTCTTCTTCTTGCAATTTCGGTAGTTCAAATTTGGCTAGAAACTCATCTATTTTGTCTTCTTTCCCTTCGTTCTCAGTTCGGTATAATTACTCATAGAATTCCTTGAAGTTTTCTTTGATTTCTGTTGGGTTATATGTAATTTGTTTGTCCTTTTTCCTTGATGTCAATACCGTTCTTTTAGCTTGTTCTGTTTTAAGCTGCCAAGCTAGTATTTTGTGCGTTTTTTTATCTCCTACACCTTTAACCCACCTGGGAGTTCACCAACTCGATCAGCCAGTTGCGGTTATTCACGTCATCGGTTTGGCAGGCAGTGATACCGTACAATTGGTCACACACCCCGGAGTCCTCCTCAGTGAAAACTACAAACCTGTCCGTTTCCTCAATCAGCTTCTGCAGCATCGAGGCACCTGGGTGAGGAGAGAGAGGGGGGGGGAAGAGAGAGGAGGGAGAGGGGGACAGAGTGAGGAGGGAGAGGGAGCAATGAGGAGGGAGAGAGCAATGAGGAGGGAGGGAGCAATGAGGGAGGGAGCAATGAGGAGGGAGGGAGCAATGAGGAGGGAGAGGGAGCAGTGAGGAGCAAGGGGGCAGAGTGAGGAGGGGAGGAGATGTAGAGAGGAGGGGAGGGGATGTCGTGAGGAGGGGAGGGGATGTCGTGAGGAGGGGAGGGGATGTCGTGAGGAGGGGAGAGGGAATTGTGAGGAGGGCAGAGGTGGGTCATGAGGAAGGGGATATCATGAGAAAAGAGGAGGGGGAGGAAACACAAGGAGGGGAGATCATGAGGAACGGGGAAGGTGCACCCAATCTCCCCTCCAACCCCCATCCAAATCCCTGCCCCTCCCTGTCTGAGAACGAGCAATATGCACATTGAACCGGGGTCTCTGGGAACTACTTGCCGGGCTGCCGTGCTCAGGCCTCCAGGCAGGATTTCACAGCGTTTGGGTGTCAGGGGCTGCCCCATGGGAAGTATTTGCCCCATCGCTCCCCAAACACGGGGCTAGGAGAGCCCACGCCGAGAATGCCGGTGACTCCTTGTGGAGGGGCCACTGTCCACCGGCCGTGGGCAGTGAGGGGAGCAGGGAGTCCTCACCTCCTCTCGCCGCTTCCCTGCTCGCCGGCCCCTCTGGGAGTCTCTGCTCTGGGCGCTCCTCCTCAGGTGTGGTGAGAGTGGGGACAGGAGGCGGCCGTTTTGGCTTCTTGGACTGCAGCTCCGTGTCGATCTTTAACCCCTTCAACGCCTCGGTGGAAAGGTTGCGCTTCAACATTGCTGCCTTTTTGTAGCCGTCGTACAGTCCAAACGCTACGGTGCGATTTGTCGGTGTCCATGAGGCCCGGAGGTCGACCAGGCATAGCTTGTGGGTGTAATTTCTATTCTCCGTCATGGAAACACCCTGTCAGGGCAGAATTAGTCACACACAACCCACTACCGGATCCTGATCCACCCCAGCACCCACACCGGGCCCTGACCCATCCACGTCAGGGCCTGACCCAACTCAGAACCCCCACTGGGCCCTAACCCACCCCGACTGGGCCCTGATCCACCCCACCGGGCTCTAATCCACCCCCACCGGGTCTTGTTTCGTTATCTATCCCGTACCTCCCCCTTCCCCCGATTGGCTCCCCTCCACTGGCTGGGGTACCTCATCTAGCCGCTGGCTTTGCCGCTGGTAGCTGAGGGAGGACAGGCTGAGCAGATGGGTCTTGGTGACCTGGGCATCGAGCCGCTGCTCAGCGCTTTCGTCCGCAGGCGATGCCATCAGGTAGACAGTGACCAGGTTCAGCTCGCTACACATCTCCGTGATGTTCCATTCGGAGATGGGCCGACGCAGCACCGAGCCCCCTGTGGACGGACGGCATGGCCATGAGTGATTCCCGCAAGGGGCAGGGGGTCAGCAGGGAGCCTGGGGAACCAACTGCTGGAGGCTGGGCTGATACATGGGGGGGGACAAAGGGACAGCGGGGACCCTGGGCCTGGACTGGCAGATTGGGGTGGGGGGGTGGGAGGTGGCGGTGGGAGAAAGGGACCAGGAAGAAGAGGAAAAGCTGCAGAATAAAGTGAACATCACACAAACCTCCCTCCACTTCCACGGAGTCCATGTACATCTCCCGCTGCCCAGGAAAGGCAGTCAACACACTGCAGGACCCATCACACCCCAGACACACTCTCTTCTCCCTCCTCCCCTCAGGGAGAAAGCTCAAGAATGTGAAATCACCACCAACAGGATTAAAGAGAGACTGTGCCCTCACCGGCTTTCTTTTCATTGTAACTCTACACTCTGTAAATTGTGCTCTTTACACAGTTGTGTAAGTGTTAGAGATGACCTGTTAGACTGCTTGCAGAAGGACCCATCTCACTGTACTGGGCAGAAGGGGACAAATAAACTTAAAAATGGTAGCAGTTTGGCATCACAGCAGATAGTACTCTTCCCTCACAGCACCAGCGACCCGAGCTCCATCCCGACCTCCATTGCTGCTTGAGTGGAGTTTGCATGCTCTCCCTGTGACTGTCTGCACATCTCCTCACTGCTCAGTCACTCTGATTTCCTCCAACGGACAGTGGGCAAATTGGCTGTTGTATGTTGTCTCTGGTTTGGGGGTGAAATCTGGGGGCGAGGGGAAGAACCTGGGATCGAGGGGGAAATCGAGGGCTGCAATTCATGCACAAGCACTCCCAGGTCTCTCTGCACAACAGCGTGCTGAATTCACCATTTATACAGCAGTCCCATTTACTATTTTACTTTTCCATTCCACATGCACCAACATTGAACTCCATCTGCCAGACTCACTAACTCATCCATATTTCTCATTGAAGATGTAGAGACAGCAGGTCGAGAGTGGAGAGTGGTGTGTAACGAAGGACAGGTGCCAGGTACAGAAAACACGAATATATGGTGCTTACCCTGGGGAATGAACCTCTGGGTCCCTTGGGTGAACACGTACCCCTGGGAGCACTGCACTTCAATGCCTCGCTGCTGGGCAAACGATGCCCAGTAATGGACCTGATGGGGAAAATCACAGAGAATCCCATCGTCACCGGCATGGTCACAGAAACACGTGTGGAGGTGAGGGGGGATGGGGAGGAAGATCTTGCGGGGATGTGGGGTAGGGGCCTCATGTTGGGGATGAGGGGTGGGGGGAGACTCCCTCAGAGACCCATGATATTTCGCCAAGACTGGAAGACTCCTGCAGCATCCGAGGGAAATTCACACAGACCCGGGAATCTCCCAGGGAATCTGGGCAATCGCATCAGCGATCTGGGAATCTCCGACAGAGACCCAGGGAAACTCCCGCAGAGACCCAGGGAAACTCCCGCAGAGACCCAGGGAAACCCCCGCAGAGATCCAGGGAAACTACTGACCCAGGCAATTCCTGCAGAGTCCCAGGGAAACTCCCGCAGAGACCACGGAAATCTGACTCTCCAGAGTTAAGTAGAGAGCTGGGATATCCTTGAGACACCGAGTGGCTCCTAGGGAGGTCCAGAGATTGGAAAACTCGGGGACTCAGAGAAGCCAGGAAATGGGAGAACCGAGAAAACTGGATCACCTTGAAACACACCAGTCGCAAGCAGACCTCTGGTCTCCTCAGTGGAGAGGAGGTGCTCATGCAGGGGCAGTGAGACCCAGGAAGAGCAACCCTACCTGTAACTGAGGGAAGACGGGGTTGAAGGACATCAGCTTGTAGTGTTGGCTCAGCTTCTTCTTGCTTGGCTTCAGATTGTGGAAGAGTTTCCCCCGACAGATGGGTCTGGAAACGGTTGTCCATGTTGCCCAGAAGTTTTGCATCCAGCGCAGGGTGCTGCTGTACAATAGGATGCGCGAGTCCGTGCACCCTGTCAGGGAGGATGGGAATAGGTGAATGACAGGGTGCAACCTCTCCAAACTCTCAGCATTCGCCAGCACTGTTGGGAAGGGAACTGCCCCCCTCCCACTTAAACCCTGATCCCCATGCCCCTCCATTCCCCATACTCGCCCCCAACTTTCTAATCCTTGATCCCATTTGGCCAACACTCCACCCACTGCCCCTCCACCCACCTCGACTCTCTGCTCTCCCAATGGACACTGGAAAACCTTAAATCTTCCCAGTGCATGTTCTTTAAAAAAGTGTGAAAAGTACACTCAACATAGCCTTCCATTACACACCCACCCACACTGATGTAAACACACAGCCTTCTATTACACATTCAAACACAGATATAAACACACTGTCTTCCCTTACACTCACTCACACATATAAACACAGCTGTCTGGTACACACAGTCTAACTGGTGTAAACAGTTCACTCTGCATACACTCTCACTGGTGTGAACAGCACTTCACTCTGCATGCACACTCACCACTGCCCGAGGCGTCCAGCTTCATCATCACAGACAGGTTGAGATTGCGGGATCGGAAGAGTTTGTAGGAATCGTGGATCTCACCCTTGGTCAGGGGCTCCAGGTTGTCTGGGGAGCAGAGTGCCACGCTGTGGTGGTCAAATGGGTTCCCGAGGCAGACCCACTGGAGGCCAATGGTAAGATGCAGGTCAGGCAGGTGAAGGAAGCAGCAGTCATCGTACCTGGGGAGCAGATGAAATACAGCCCAGTCAGCAAGGCACCCTCCAACCCAACACCTCGGCACAATACATGTCCACCCACACTACATCCTTGCTTCAGGAAGGAAGAGCTCAAACAAACCCACTGACCATCTCTGACTTTCATTGTCCTTCAGTACTGCCACTTTCATTTTTTTGCCTTTTAGGTGGTAAATCAATACCATCTTTTATTATTCATCATCCAAATGTTACAAGGATGGCACAGTTCCCAAAGTAGTTAGTGCAATGCTGTTACAGCGCCAACGATTGGGACCAGGGTTTGAATCTCATGCTGTCTGTAAGGAGTTTGTACGTTCTCCCTGTGTTTGCGTGGGTTTTCCCTGGTTTCCTCCCACCTAAAAGCGTACTGGGGTTGTAGATTAATAGGGTGTAATTGAGCATCATGGGTTCATGGGCTGAATGGGTTGTTACTGTCCAGTTGCTGAGCCAGCACGACTCCTGTAGGGCCAGGTCTTTCGGAAGATGGTCTGGCACATGAACAAAAAAACAAACTAGACCACTGTGTAAAACAATCGTCCACAACAGGAGAGAACACGTCTCATGTTGGTAGACGTCGTGCTAACTCAGTCCTCCGCAGAACACACCATCCAGCATTGCCCATGTCAAACCGAGAGTCTGAGATATGAGTCCTTTAACTGGACGATTAGATAGCAGAGTGATGAACAGAGATCCCCGGATGCTTCACAAACTGGCTCCCTGGTGATCCGCCGAAGCCTCCTGAACTCCTCGAAGGTGAGGCCGAGGCTCCCAGACCTTCGAGACACTGTCGAAAAGTCATTCCCAACTGACCTAATCAGTGATGAGCTGGCGATGGAGTCACCGAAGTTAAGCTTTTAACAAGCAAATTAGATGAAAGCTAGTAGTTCCACGGTGGAGTAAATCCACCCTGGCAAACTGCCGGCTAATTGTTGGAACGATGAAGTTGGAATCAGCAGTTTTACTCACAAGCAGATTTCTTCTGAACAAGAAGTCTGCCCGAGTATTCACACACAAAACCTCTTTTCAATCTAAATCCTATTTCTGCCATTTAAATCATTTATCTTTCCCCTTCTTCCCGCATAGTGACCTGCACCACCCCTCCTACAGTATGACGCTCCCTCATTACTGCCCCTCCCCCAGTGTGATTCCCCCTCAGTACAACCCCTCTCACAGTTTGGATTTCCCTCATTACTACTCCTCTTAGGGAAGAAATGGATGGGGGTGGGGAGGGAGGGAGGGAGGAAGGGATAGGGAGCAAAGAGACAGGGAGAGAGTGATGGGAATGATGGTGCTGGAGGGAGGGAGAGAGGGAGGAAGTGAGTGTCATACTTTGATGCAGTCCGCACATTCACGTCGAGATCTCCCACAAAGCTGAAATTGCAGTTCGTCCAGTTGAATTGCAACTTGCTCCACTCCCAGTGCATGTTCTCTGTAGTGTTGTATGGATCCTGTGGATGACAGAAATCAGCTGTCAATGTGCCATCTTGTTTGCTACCCACTTTGAGCCTGGCCCCACCAGCCCAGTCCAGCTTAAAGCCTCCCCTCACCACCCAACCACCCATATCCTCCCTCTGTCCCGATCTTCCCAGAGCCACCATCTCCCTGGGCCTTCCCCTCTCCCACACAACCCCACCCTCCCCCCCATACCTCGGTGGCGAGTTGGTGCAGGTTGGCCTGCTCGATATCCATCCTCCAGCTTCCATGGAAGAGCAGCCTGCTCTTGTCCCACCATGTGAGGGGAGGGCTTGGATCCACCGTGGGCTTGGTGAGGAGGTCGATGGCCTGCCCAATCAGTGTCCAAGCTGGGTCCCAGCAAGGCCCCCAGACGATGGTGAAGAGGGAGATATGGCCTGAGGGGAACAGAGGGACATGGTGAACCTGCTGATCAAGAGGCTGCAGGACCCCAAACCTGCCTGTGCCTGAATGAATGAAGCAATGAACAAGATCATTGCCATGGGTATAATGTACAGATGCACCAAAATTCTCACTTGCTGCAGTCACATAGGTACATAAAAAACACTACCGGAAAGATCTCAATAAGATAGAGAGAGGGCAGAGAAGATTTATTAGGATCTTGCCCAGACTTTTGGAACTGAGTTGCAGGGAAAGGTTAAACAGGTTAGGACTTTATTCTCTGGAGCATAGAAGAATGAGGGGAGATTTGATCGAGGTGTTTAAAATTATGAGGGGCATAGATAGCGTAAATGTGGGTCGCTTTTTGTCCACTGAGGGTAGGTAAGATACAAACCAGAGGACACGGGTTAAGAGTGAAAGGGGAAAAGCTTAGTGGGAACATGAGGGAGAACTTCACACAGAGAGTGGAACGAACTTTCAGCTGAAGTGGAGATGTGAGCTCAATTTTAACATTTAAGAAGAATTTGGACAGCTCTATGAATGGGAGGGGTATGGAGGACTATGGACTGGGCACAGATCAGTGGGACTAGGCAGAAAAAAATGGCTCAGCACAGACTTGAAGGGCTGAAACAGCCTGTTTCCATGCCGTTCATGTTCAATGGTTCTAAATTAACATGCAGTAAAATCGCTGGTATCTGGAATTCAAGGAAGCGGCAGCCTCAAGCAACCAGCAAAAAACTGGAGGAAAATAAAATTTTATAAAATTAAAATAAATAAGAATAAAATACAGCAGGATTCCAATTATCTGGAATTCAATTAACCTGAAACCTAAACAACCAGCACAAAAAAACCACGATGAAATAAATAAATACAAATTTAAAACAAATTCAATTTAAATAAGTTTAAAATTGTAAAAATAAATGTTCTCCAAAACAACACACAACCATTTGGTGAAGATGGGAGCAAACATTTGGCCAGCGAAGCCCCAGTCAAGCTGCAGCTGTTTGAATAAAATGGCGTCCAGGATGAGGAGCCAGCCGGTGCCTCTCGCTGCTTAGGCGTCTCTCCCAAAGTGTCTCCCTGTCCCTGCCTAGTACAATTATTTGTATTAGGTATATTCTTAGACTTTATCTGTAAACCTGTGGGCCGGGGTTAATTATGATGGCGACATGGTTAGTGTAGTGGTTAGTGCCACGCTTTTACAGTGGGGTTCAAATTTAAATTTTGTAAGTTACAGGAATTACCTGATTAAAGTGAACCTCATTTTATTAAAGATTATAATACTGATTTTTTTCAAATTACTTTACATTTTGCCCTGTCTTTTGAACGGTGTATTCTTAATGCAGGTGACAGAGTAACAGGGTGCCTCAGTCGACTGGAAAATTTGCATATTCAACATCCACGATCCCCATAGGTGCAGGATAATGGGGATTCTGCTGTTATTCTGTCTTGGTCAGGCTTTGGTTGTAGCAGCAGTTGGAATAAAGTTGTGTGAAACAACAACGGCGTTGCCCAGTATGAAGAGCTGGTTGATGCTGTTCGCCGTTGGGGTGACTGTCTTAAAATATCTCCTTACCCCTGCTTAGTAAGAGTCACCCCCAGTCAGAGGCTTTATCTGTAAACTTGAGGGGGGGGGGGGGTTAATTAGCTATAATGTTATTGCTCGTCTTTCAAGAGGCTCCGTGGAGGGGGAGAAACCTGCAGATGCAGTGATGGTTAAATGTTTTTAAATAAAGTAAAATGGTTTAAGGTTTATATATTCATGAAGTGAAGTTTGTACAGTGAAATTTCAGTACAGTTTTTTTTAAACGGTTTACTTTTAATGCAGATGATTTAGATAGACATTGTAAGAGTAAGACTCAAGCAACCAGAAAATACACTTATCTAGCATCTACCAATCTCTGTAGGTGTGGGATACCAGGGTTTTACTGCACAAGAGAAATAAGACAATAAATGCAAAAGATTCTATAAATATTCAGTTATTGCAGGGGAAAACCCCTGGTGTTACACCCTTCATCGACGATGGATCTAGAGTTGTGCACTTACACTCAAAATCATGATACCACTTCAAGGGAGGCATGTCCCTCTCGATGACAACGTCTCCCCAAGGAGTCCCCAGGGGAACCTTGGCCTTCCGCCGTGCACGGGGGTGTCCGTCCTCCTCGCCCCCAACCAGCTTTCCCGTGAGCTTCCAGTCTCTTATTTCAAAAAGGTACCGAGGATAGTCGCGGATGCGTACTGCAGGCGGAAACACTTGGTTAGTAACATGCTGGCCTTCTGTCACCACCCAAACCCCAACCTCACTGAGCTGTAGAGTCATGACTTGACCAGACAAGCTCGATGTGGGATGTCCTAGACGCTGGGGATATCCAGAACAAGAGGTCGCCATCTCAGGAGAAGAGGGAAATCATTTTGGACTGAGAAGGGGAGAAACATCTTCACTCAGAGAGCTGTGAACTCCCTGCCATAGAATGTTGTTGAGATAAGATTGTTAGATACTTTCTAAAGGGAGTTGGATGTGGCTAAATTTTCAGCCGTGATGGTATTGTAGAGTGTGCAGGATGGGCTGAATGGCCAACTTCTGATTCTATAACCTATTACTCCCTCATTCAGACTGAAGGGGCAAATGAGCATCCAGAGGGAGGAGAAAGATGGAGACTGTATGTGGGCTGGGAAAGAGGACAGGGGTAAAGAAGGGAGTTGGGATGGGAGAGAGAGAAGCCAGGGGCAAGCAACCAATATCCCTCTCGTCTCAACTCACCGAGAAAAGCTTTGGCCTGAAAGGTCAGCAGCCGACACCAGTGGATGTTCAACCTCAGACCATCCTGGGGAAAGGGGCTGGAGGGGTCCAGCCTACGCATTTCCTCCTGGACCCGGGAGGATCCATGAGTGGAGGGCTGGGCTGCAGCTGTGAGCTCCAGGCCGTTCACCAGCCAGGTGAGGAGTGCCTTGCGCATGGGGGTGTTGGCGTAGAGCCTCTGCGACCTCTGCACATACATATTGATGTTGGTCTGCTCCAGAGAGGCGTACAGCTCCTCGATCTTGCGGGCAGGCAGCAGCTCGCCATGCTGCTTGCGCAGAGCAGTCACCCGAGCATCCAGCAGCTGCAGTCGCTTGGCGCTCTCCTTGCTCTCGTCCTTCATCAGCTCATAGTTGTCCTGCAGCTTCACCTCGAAGACGCTGTCCAGGAAGACGAAAGAGTAGTGGCCGACATAGACATGCAGGTCAGGGGGTAGCAGCGGGGCAGGGCTGGGGTCTGCAAGGGCCCGGACTGAGCCGTGCAGTGCCTTCAGCCACTTCCCTACCGTCACGCACTGGTCAAAGGCGCTGGAGAAGTTGTAGCGGAAGGGGAACTGGACATTGAGGCTGGTCACCTGGATGGACAAGATCCGGTTGGCAGAGCCCGGCACAGCATGCTCGCTGGCCAGCCTCAGGTCGGCCTCCGTGGAGGAGAAGATGTCGTGCCCATCGAAGGCCAGTACCAGCTGGGAGGCCTGCAGCTGCCACTCCTTGCCACCTCTCCTGCCCACTGCCTTCTCTGCCCGCAGCTCCACCACATGGTCCAGTGCCACGTGCGCCGTGACCCTCAGGGCCTTCAGTTCCAGCTCCAGGTCAAGGGACCTCCTGCCCTCAGAGCCCGCGCTGCCTCTGGTCACTGGCAGCCTTGTCCTCAGGCTTTGCTGCAGGCCCATGGCTTCCTGGAGGTGATGGTACAGGTACATGTGGCCTGCTGGGTCCCACTGCACACTTATGTCCTGCAGGGAACTCAGCTGAAAGAAAGTGGAAGAGTTAGATGCACGTCCATGATACACACCCTCCCAGAGCCCCAGATGAGGAGGGAGCCTCCAGCAGAGCTTCCTCACCCCTCACAGCACTGTGTACAAATACAGCTCCAGGAATGTGAACACAATGTCAGGGTTATAATGAAGGGAAACTGCCCTCATCCATGTCAACCAAGTCATCCACCTCGTTTAGTCCCCCTCCCATCCTTGGTTGGCCCCCTCCATCCTGATGAGCATCCACCACAGTTAGCCCCACCCCCGCCCATCCTCGGTTAAACCCCCCCACCTTGGTGAGCTTCTGCCAGTTAGCCCATCCACCTCAGTTAGCTCACTTTGTCTTGGTTAGTCCCCCCACTCCACCTCAGTTCACCCACACCCCCTCTGCCTCGGTCAACCCCACCATCTCGGTTAGCCCCCCTCCTCCTCTGTTAAATCCCCCCTCCGCGTACATTAGTCCCCTCTGCCTTGATTAACCCACCCCAACCTCGGTCAGCCCTCCCCACCTCAGTTGATCCCCTCCACCCTAGTTAGACTTCAACAAGGTTAATCCCACCCCCCTCTGCCTTGGTTAGACCCCCTGGTCTCGGTAGGCCCCCCACCTCAGTTAGGCCCCTCTGTCTTGGTGTGCCCCTCTGCCTCGGTGAGGCCCTCCGCCTCAGTTAGCCCCCTCCCTTTGCAACCATTAACCCCCCCCACCTCGGTTAGCCCCCCCCCACCTTGGTTAGGTTCCTCCGCCCTCAGTTAGCCCCCTCTGCCTCGGTGAGCCCCTCCACCTTAGTTAGCCCCTTCCTTTGCATCCATTAACTCCCTTCTGCCTCAGTTAGACCTTCTCCGACTATTGTTTTATATAGTGGTCTAGTTTGCTTGTTTATCATAAATATGTCAAACACGACTACTGAAAATCACTGGAAAACGAGAATGTGGTCATGAGATGTCTCAAACTATCACAGCTGGAGAATGCACAGAGGGCAATGGTGGGGAGCGATGGCACCCCGGCCGTAACAGTGAGTGTGAAAATGGAGGCCAATCCGTGATTTGCCAACAAAATGCGAAGTTGGTGGGTCTCGTCATGAGCTGAGTCGACTCACGGACTCACCAGCCACATGTCACTTCAGCAGCTTGGTTGAGACAGTGTTTTACGGGGACATGGAGTGTGTGAGGGTGCAGCTCCTGCTTGTGGGTTTGAAGGGATTGTTCCTCAAATTCTGGCTGCATTCCCCCCTCATGCTCCTGATCGTTGGGCTCCCTGTACGGAGGAGGGAGGGCCGGTCGTCGGTCTGGTACTGGGCCTGGCCAAGATGGTCATTCAGGAGTCCAGACAGTGGGCAGTTGAGGATTCATCTTGGGCTGACTGCCTGCCCCTCTCCTGAGGAAACCTATCGCCCATGAATCCTTGGAGAAGGAGCACTCAGTGCTCATGGGCAGTTTGGAGGGTCACCAGGAATGGTTGCCCCCCCCACCCCCACCCCAAAGGGTTTAATGGTATCAACAGAGATAATTATGTTTCAATTCATTGCTTATGTTTTGTGAAGATCACAGGGTGAACGTGTGGACTCCACACAGACACTGCTGGAGGTCAGGATCAAACCGGAAGCCTTTGGAACTGTGAGGCCACGGCTCCAGTAACTGAGTACCACTCTGTCTTGGGTGATAACCCCAAAAGCAATCAACAGTGAGGAGTCTAGCAAGGACACAAGGATACACACCAAAGCTTCCACATTCCCAGGAAGAACTAACCTCACGAAAAGCACCATTACCAAGAAGGGGTCTCCAAAAAAATTCAAATGGGTGGCACAGTTAGTGTAGCGGTTACCACAATGCAATTACAGCGCCAGAGATCCGGTTCGAATCTGCCGCTGTAAGGAGCTTGTACGTTTTCCCCACATCTGCATGGGTTTTCTCCGGGTGCTCTGGTCTCCTCCCACCATTCAAAAATGTATGGGATTTGTAGGTTAATGGGTTACACGGATGTATTTCGACAGTGGGCCGCAAGGGCCTGTTACAATGCTGTATTTTTGAAATAGTAACAGTTCCAGTGAGGAACTGTGTGAAGAACAATTGGGACACGTCTAAAGGTGTTCACAACCTAACGACCTGCTGATGGCTTAACTAATCTCAATATGTGAATAATGGTTGCAAGGGACCTGATGGCACCATATGCTGATTATCCACTGAGCTGATCTATGCGGAGGTGCTCATGACCAATGAAGGAAAGGCCTGCAGCATGAGGTAGCTGTGAACCACTAATCAAGGGTGTCTGGCAGAGATATGCAGGTGTGCATGATGTACAAGCAGGAGCCTTGGACCTTGTTCGGGGCTCACTTAGTTATAGAAATCTAACCTTGATGAACGAGCCTGGTGTGTAGTTTAATGTAAATTGGGTCTGAAATTATTCCCTAGGTCTTAAGTGAAAAAGGAATTCCACTCCAGGATCCTCAAATCATTGCACAACTGAACCCATGTAAATAAGACAAGAGAGATCAATAGATAAGTGATAAATCAGACCGTTTTTCTCTACCTGATCACGTCAACAGGTTATATCTGAAGAGTGAAAGACGAAACTCAGCAGTTGCTTTGATTGTAGTAAAATCACACAGAAATGCCAAGGGAACTCGAGAGGAAGCCGGCTTTAAAGCAGCTGAGGGAAGGACAGGGTGCGCAGATGCTGGAAGACTGGAGCAACACACAGAGTGCCAGAGGGACTCAGCAGGGCAGGCAGCATCCGCAGGAAGCAACACAGTCGAAGTTTCGGCCCAGGACCTTTCACCTGCCCCCTCCCCTTTATTCAGGTGACCACCAAGTTCTTGCTATCTCCGATGAACTGTTTTTTTGCCCAAAATGTCGACTGACTGTTGCTTCCCATGGGCACTGAGTTTCCCCCTGCACTAAACCAGCTTTGGGAACACGATCTAATATAACATATAAGATCGTGTTCTATGGCGAGCTCTCCACTGGCCACCGTGACAGAGGTGCACCAAAGAAGAGGTACAAGGACTGCCTAAAGAAATCTCTTGGTGCCTGCCCCATTGACCACCACCAGTGGGCTGATCTTGCCTCCAACCGCACATCTTGGTGCCTCCCAGTTCGGCGGGCAGCCATCTCCTTGGAAGAAGACCGCAGAGCCCACCTCACTGACAAAAGGCAAAGGAGGAAAAACCCAACACCCAACCCCAACCCACCCATTTTCCCCTGCAACCGTGCCTGCCTGTCCCGCATCGGACTTGTCAGCCAGCGACGAGCCTGCAGCAGACGCGGACATTTACCCCTCCATAAGTCTTTGTCCGCGAAGCCAAGCCAAAGAGAGTGAAGAGAAACCAGCTTTGGACAGAGGCTGGTCAATGCTCACATCCAGCCAACTCACCTTGAAGGACCATTCATGCCTGTAGAAAGCTGCGGCCAATTGGGGTGCAGTGAGGAGGTGGTTGGAGACATTTTTCCCATTGGGTCGGAGCTCGGTGCTGCTCTTTATGTCCTTCTCCACGGCCAGTGCCAAACTCTCCACCTTACTAGTTAAGGTGTTGGTGCTGTTAATAACGGATAAGGATTTCATCTGCAGACTGCTGGCACCTATCAAATAAACACAGCAATTTTCACGGGTCGCTTGTCTGACAAGGGCTTTCCCCCTCCCAGCAGCTCTGTCTGTTCGCCCCCAACCAGGCTCCATCTGCCCTTCTACCCTCTCCGGCTCCCTCCACCCCTCTTCCCTGTCCACCAAAACAGAAGATGGCAGGCTCTGCGGGTCAGGAAGCCTGCATGGAGAGAGAAGCAGAATTAATGCTGAGAGAAATGAAACACAAAAGTCTGTCGACCATGTGACTCGAGTCAAAACAAAGAAATGCCAAGAGGAACTCAGCCGGTCTGGCAGCGTCCAATAGGAGGAACTCCGATGCTGAAACTGAGACGTTCTCCCTCCTTCTCTCCCCACGCATACTGCCCAACCTGCCAAGAATTTCCAACACCTTCTACTGATATTTCAGATTTCCACCATCATCCACTTTAATGCAGGACGGAGGAGGGTAATTACGGGCGTCGCACATATCACCAAAGATCTAAGTCAGTGCCAAAAGTGCTTGAGGGGCAGGAATGGGAAGGAGCAAGGAGCTACTAAAACCTACCTGCTGTCCTGGAGAGAAAGAAGAGGGTGACGTCTTCCAGCTTCACATCAACGTTGGAGAGGTGGACTTCAGGGCCACTGCTGAAATCCAAGTCCAGACCCACAGGATCAGGTTTCATGATCTCTGCCAAATGCTCCTCTGGACCTGCCCGTGCCAGAGACAACACTTTGGACAGACACTCGACAGCCGTCTCGGAGACCTCCACCTGGAACTCACTCACTGTGCCGTCCAGGCTGAGAGTCCTGCTGGGTACGCCACTGAAGGACTGGGCCTGGCTGTAACTCCCCTGGGGGCAGAGATGGGAGAGTAAGTGACTGGGCACACCTACCCACACCAATGGCACAGCTCACAGTCACTCACATTGGGCACAGAGACTGACTTGGGCAGTTCTAGTGAACAACTTCAGTCACACTGCATGAGTGCAGGCCCTTCAGCCCAACTCCATCCTGCCTGCCATTTTTAAAAATATTTATTTAGACATACAGAACAGTAACTTGTTGAGTCCATGCTGCCCAATTACACCCAATTAACCTACAACTCCCCAGTACATTTTTGAAGGGTGGGAGGAACCAGAGTACCCAGAGGAAATGCACACAAACATGGGGAGAACTTACAAACTCCTTACAAACAGCGCTGGATTTGAAAAGACTCTGGCACTGTAACAGCATTGCACTGCCTGTGGGAAGGAGCTGTTCCTCAGCCTGGAGGTGCTGGCTCTGATCCTCTTCCCCAACGGGAGCAGCTGAAAGATGATGTGTGCGTGGTGGAGGGGGTCCTCAATGCACCCTCTTCAATCAATGATCCTGGTAGGATCCTGGGGGGGGAGGAGGGGGGCAGAGAGAGGGTTATGGTTGGGGTGGGGGGGGTGGTGGGAGTGGGAGACTCCACTGATCCTCTATGCCACTCTTATGGTCCTGTGGATTGACCTCTGCTCCATTTCTCTGCAGCAACTGTGATGCAGCTGGCCAGAACATTCCGATAGAAGGTTGACATGATGGTGGGTGGTAGCCTTGCCCGCTTCAGTCATCTCAGGAAGTGCAGTCGCTGTTGTCTTTCCTGACAAGTGAGGTCACTAGTTAAGTGAACTCCAAGGAACTTATCTATGCCCATCAGGGAAGGTCATCCCTCACCCTTCAACACCACAGCCTGTCCAGTTGGCTCGAATGACTCAAGCCCTCCAGTTCCATAACATTCTGGTGTTCTTTTCTGCATCCCTTGCAGCTCAATGACACCCATCCTATAGCTGGGTAACCAGAACCATGCACAATAGTCACAGTGGATTTTACCCAAACACTCCTTGATCAACGTATCCACACAGAGTCACAGCCTCTTGCTCCCCAGTCAATGGGGATCACATCCAATTCGC
The DNA here is from genome assembly GCF_036971445.1 of Narcine bancroftii. Classification (NCBI taxonomy): domain Eukaryota; kingdom Metazoa; phylum Chordata; class Chondrichthyes; order Torpediniformes; family Narcinidae; genus Narcine; species Narcine bancroftii. Next base: position 2,316,945 of record NC_091482.1, on the reverse strand, counting down.
ACTAGATCACACTCCAAACAGGACTTCAATCCCACAGAGGGCCATACCCCATCACTCTCCAATCCTCCGTCTTACCTGCATATTCACCATGTCCACCACAAGAACATCTCCCCACACGTGGGTGTTGGCTGGATGGGGGACTCTCAGCACCTGTGACCCCTCGCCTGCTCGCCACCAGAGGTGCTTCACGGCCAGGTTACTGCGCCAGTATGCCTTCAGGTATTGGGTGTCTGTGGACACAAAGAGGTGTGGCTAATGACAGGAAGCCCACTCGACCTATGGAGAGTGCCTCTCTCCTACTACCTCCAACTCAATACAGTAAACCAGTCAGCTCAACATTCTGCTGCCAGCTCTCTCCACATCCCCGAGTCTTGAAAACGTTTACTTCATTTTAAAAGTGTTTTGAATCACTAAAAGCCATCACTGGCCTATGGGATGTTGGGCTTCATAAGTCGGGGATTGAGTTCAGGAGTCGAGAGATCATGTTGCAACTCTACAAATCTCTGGTGAGACCACACAGAGTATTGTGTTCAGTGCTGGTCACCTCATTACAGGAAGGATGGGGAAGCTGTGGAGAGGGTGCAGAGGAGATTTACCAGGATGTTGGCTGGATTGGAAAACAAGTCTAATGAGGCAAGGTTAGCAGAGCTGGGTTTTTTCATTTTGGAGCATAGAAGGATGAGAGACTTGATCGAGGTCTACAAGATTCTGATAGGCAGAGATAGGGTAGATAGCCAGTACCTGTCTCCCAGGCAGGATCAGCAAACACCAGAGGATGTCTGTTGAAGGAGAGGGGAAGGAAGTTTAGGGGAGACGTCAGGGGTAAGAGCCAGAGATGGTGGCGGAGACTGGAACATTAGGGGCATTTAAGAGACTCTTAGATAGGAACACGTATGAAAGAAAAATAGAGGGTTAAAAGGTGGGGGGGGGGGGGGGGGTCAGGTTTTTTTTGGTAGAATATGGGTCGGCACAACATTAAGAGCCGAGGGGCCTGAACTGTGCTGAAGTGCTCTACGTTCAATAGAGAGGAAAATAAAACTCTGAAATAAATTTGCAACATGAACAGGAAATGCTGAAGAGCTCAGCTGTCAGGCTGCCAGTGTGGGGACATGAACAGAGCATTTCAGGTCAAAGCCCCCTGCCGACAACCAGAGGGAGGCAAAAGAAGGTTGTGAAGCTGTGGGTGGGTGGGTGGGGGGGGCAGGGAGTACTAAGGTGGAGGGGATATCTCTGTTAGGATATGGCTAGGGTGACCATACGTCCTTGACTGGTGTATTTAAGGCAGACATTGATAGGTTCTTGAATAGCCAGGGCATCAAAGGTTATGGGGAGAAGGCTGGGAGGGAAAAATGGATCAGCTCCTGATTGAATAACAGGGCAGACTCAATGGACTGAATAGTCTATTTCTACTCCGATGTCTTATGGTCAATGTGTGAAAGGGAGCTGGGAGGGCAAAGTCATAAAGTTCAGAGGAGGACATGCCCAGCAGGTCTGACAGACCAGATCCTCCACTCCCACAGAGAGCAAATGCCCCGTACACAATGTGACAAAGGCAGCTGCTGTTGGAAAAATAAGACACGATTCACATCACAGTAAGGACTCAATGGATGGTCCCAACCTGGGGCAGGGGGCTGGGAAGCAGTGGTGGGTGGAAAAGGGACAACAAGGTGAAGATTAATGGATGCTGCAGCAGACTGTGTTGAGGGATAATATTTACCTGCAGTGACGGAGCTGACACCGAGTGCGAAGGCAGGTGTCTCGAGGAACTGGAGGGAGCCACTCACGTTCGTCAGTGAGCAGGTGAGGGTGACGGGAATCTTCAGCTGAGGCAGAAGCCTGATTAAATAAAACAGGAGTTAGATGAGCCCCATACCATCCATCGCAATGGGGCAGATCTCAGCAGGGTAGAGGCATGTTCAGCCCAGTGACAAAGGTGAGGGGGATTAACGTCAGAGTGGATACAGTCAGTGTCAGGGCGCTGGGAGGAGGGGGGGTCACTGAGGGACGGTGATGGAGGGGGTATTAACATCCGTAGGGATACAATCAGTGTCAGGGAGCTGGGAGGAGGGGGGTCACTGAGGGATGGTGATGGAGGGAGTATTAACATCCATAGGGATAGTCAGTGACAGGGCGCTGGAAGAAAAGGACAGTATGAGGGAGGGGGATTAACGTCAGTGAGGATAGTCATTGACAGTGGGAATAGTGACATGGGGCGTTGAAGGGGGAGGAGGAGTCATTGAGGGTGGATGTGGGAGGAGATTCACCTCAACCAGAACATAGTGATGGGGCTAGGACAGGGTGGGCTGTCACTGAGGGAGGGTGTGGGGAGGATGCATCTCAGTGGGGATACAGTGACAGGAACTGGGACAGACTGTGGTGTCACTGATCAGCGAAGAAATTCCGGTTGAGCCAGACCTCCTTCCCCTCGCAGCCTTTGGCCGTCCTTGGGTGTTTGGCAACAAGGCGTGCCAGTGTGAGAACTCGGAGTGCCGGTAGTGAGCGATGCACGTCTGGATGGTAACTGCTGCAGAAATATCCAGGGCCGTGATCTGAAATCGGAACATGGGAATGATGGTCAGCCCCTCACACAGCAGGTCACATTGGTGTGAATGATAGCCCAGCGAGGATACTCCGGAGCCACATACACTCTGCTGGAGTAACTCAGCGGGAGAAAGCAGACGATCGACAAATCAGCTGGAACACTTCATCAAGGCTGAGAGTGTTGAGTCGAGGTGGCCAGAGCAACGTGAACATTTTCTATTGGACCCCTTTGTAGTTAAAACAAAAGTCTGTAGTGACCATAGTCGAAGTAGAAACTCAGTTTCTCTCGTCTCTCTCCTATCTGACCTGCCAACCAACTCTCTCTGTCCATCATACTTCACCCCTCCCAGGTTCACTGACCCCCGTCCCACTTCTCCCCTCCCAGCCTTTGTTATCCTGGCCACCTTCCCTCCACTCTCAGTCTGGGTGAAGGGCTCAAACCCAATCATTTACATTTCTTTATCTACCTCTCACTGACACTGCTCAAACTACCAAGTTCCTCCAGCAGATCATTTGTTCGGCCACCGGGTAGCCAATCCCCTGCCAGCTCCAATGAATGGGTGTACTTCTCGGCCGAAGCGGGGGGGACAAACAGCAGTAGCGTGAGTCTCGTGTACCTGGTGCTGCCCTTCCCAATTCCCACTGGGGCCTTTGGAGAACAAGGGAGACACAAATTGGGTACTCACCCCAGCTGATAACTGGCTGCGACTGAACCGATCACCGTCGGGAACCCCTGAAGGCTGTACTCACTCACTGGGAGCCTCTGAAGGACATACTCACCCACCATGGTCCCCTGAAGGCTGTGTGTATCCACTGGAATCCCCCAAAGGCTGTGTGCACCCACCGGGATCCCCCAAAGGCTATGTGCACCCACCAGGATCCCCCGAAGGTTGTGTGCACCCACCGGGATTACCCTGAAGGCTGTACCCTCTCACTGGGTGCACATATTGCCCACCCACCAATGAACCTGTTACCCAATTTTACAGGTGCAGCTGTTGCCCACCCACTGGGTGCACCTGAAGGCTGTTATCTCCGACACCAACATCTCCAGCTCAATTCTCCAACCACCCACCCCCCACCCCGAGCTCTGTATATTATACCTCTCCGCCAGTGTTAATCACATGACCACTGGTAGCCAAGCTGGGCTACAAGCTCAAGGATCCCCCCTTAGCCTTTCATTTTTCCACCCCTCGTACTCCCTCTTACATTAAAACCAGAGGCATGGGTGATTACGGGAATCTGAACTCCTGCAGGAACCCAGTGTGTCAGGGAGTACAAGGGGAAGAGAAAGACTCTGAGGGGGGACAGCCGGTGTCAAGAGGAAAGGTGTGAAGGGAGCGTGGCAAGAGATGAACACTTTAAAGCCACTCTGCCTCACTGCCTTTTGTCCACTTGCACTGATACCTCACAAGGACGAGCTTGGCTTGGCTGCACTCCTGTAAAGGTGTCTTTGGAGTGGTCACGAGAAAGCTCTGACAGTCCTTTGGAGTTGAGAAGAGGAAGACAGGTGCCTGCAGTCACCAGGGGCAACAGCACTGAGGGGGATCCAGTGCATGACTCACCTCCAGGGAGCTGCTGAGCTTGGCCAGGGTCACAATCCGCTGACGACTCTGGGACAGGAGCAAGCCATCTGAGCAGGGGAACAAACCAACAGTCAACAGCACAGCACAGCACCAGCCCTGACAAAGCCTTCAATGAGGAGCAGGGCAGTCAAGGCTGTGATTCCTTACCGTTTAGGAGAAGGAGGGTTAACCTTGTTCAAACATGTCAGATCCCAAGGTTGCATGGCAGAGGAGGTATTGGAGGGAGCCTCCAGACACTGGGGTCAAGTGCACCAATGTGTTGGAGAAACTCAGCAGGTCACACAGCATCTACACGAAGCAAGTGTAACCTGGGCCCCTTGTCAGGTATAAGCAAAGGCAGGCAGACATGAGAGGTGTGGGATATTTGTATAGCTACAGGTTTAGGGTTTGGTCGTTAAAAACTGAGACAAGAGTGAATCTCTGGAATTCTCTCCTCCCAGCACCCCCTAGGGTGGGGGAGGCTGGGTCACGGGATATAGTTAAGGGGAAATGGATAAATCTCTGAGTTTTCTTCCACCTTCCAAAACCCTATGGTGTTTGTCGGGTGTTTGGGTCGCACAGTTAGTGTAGTGGTTAGCGTAATGCTGTTACATTGCCAGTGATCAGGACCCACACTGTCTGTAAGGAGTTTGTTCGTTCACCCCATGTCTACGTGGGTTCCCCTGGGGGCTCCGGTTTTCTCCCACCTTTCAAAATGTACCGAGGATATGTTAATTGGGTGCAATTGGGTAGCACGGACTCATGGGCCGAAATAGCCTGTTAGATATAATTGAGAAACTGATAGTATGGTGAACTGGAACCAGAGACGAGGCCATCATAGATCACCGAATATCATAGTGGACAGTGGGAGAGAATAGAAGGGCCAAGTGGCCTCCAAATGCTCCTATGTTTATATAGACATACAACACAGTGTTGGTGTCAGTGCTGTGCAGTTGATCAGCAAAAGGAGGTGTAAAGCGCTCCTTCCATCCGATAGACTACTGGTCACCCTTGGGCAAGGTGTAGGACTCATTTAGCCTCCCAGTCAGGGTTATGTGATGCCATGGATTGCAGATGGACTCTGCAAATGAAGAAGGCAACAGGAAACCCCTTTTATCATCATGAAATCAGCATCGACCACGGAGCCTTCACCGAAGGAGAACAGGGGAAGCAACAACTACAATTCGGAGGGTCAGAGGTCGTGACGAATGGAGAGACATGATCGCCCACGCTGATCAGCAAGGCACCTGAATAATGATGACAGCACAGTAACAGGCCCTTCTGGCCCACAAATATCCCACTTAACCTACAAACCCTGTACGTTATGGAGGAAGCTGAAGCCCCCCGGAGGAAGCCCACGTAGACATGGGAAGAATGTACAAACCCTTACAGACAGCGCTGGATCGAACCTGGGCCGTTGGCACTGTAACAGCGCTGTACTAACAGCATCCTGTGTTTTGTGACAAGGTACCACTTTAACACAGCACTGAGCAGCCTCTGCGATGATGTTTACCTTCAAGAGTCAGCCTGATGTCAGTGGGTGGCAGCACGAGGTGAGGTACAGTCTGGTCAACCTCACCCAGCTGGTAGTGGAAATGCAGTGACTTCAGGCTCCACTGCAGGTGTCTGGGGAATGAGAATACCAGAGATTAGGAGTGGGTGCTCACAGGGATACTGTGCCATCAGGGCTCCCTGGGATGTCCCACGTCCATCATGGGTGCTGCCAGGGGCAGGTCCTTGGAACCTCTGGGAGCCAATCACTCAATGTGTGGCCAATGTCAGACGCCCTTGTATAACATTGAAGGAGCCCCAGGCTGTGGAAGTGGCGGTGAGAGAGCTCTATGCTGTGGGAGGAAAGGTGAGGGAGCTCTGTGGCTGTAGGAGGGGCAGTGAGGGAGCTCTGTGCTGTGGGAGGGGTGGTGAGGGAGGGAACTCCCCACTGTGGGAGGGGCAGCGAGGGATCTCCGCACTGTGGGAGGGTTGATGAGGGAGCTCTGCACTGTGAGGGGTGGTCAGGGAGCTCTGCATTGTGGGAGGGGTGTTGAGGGAGCTCTGCACTGTGGGAGGAGCAGTGAGGGAGCCCCAGACTGTGGGAGAGAGGAGTCCTGAGCCATTGAGCTGTCTGCCCAGAATCTGGGACTGCCTGCGTGCACTGACTACATTTTCCACAGCGTTGCAGCAGCAGGAAGTCCGAGATGGAAATCTGTCAGTCCTGTGAACATTCTGCAGTGGGAAGTGTGTCCATACCTCTGCTGGCTGTTTAAGGACAGTGTGATGCTGGTGTTCTCCATCTGCACAGATATGGACTGTGGGAGGCTTTCCATCCACGTAGGTCTGTAAGGAACAGCACCAACGTCTCGGGAATCTTCTGTAAAATAGTGCAGGAAGGAAAGCAGTAAACTATGTCAGTCATGACTGGGACAGAGTGTCAGAGGCTGAGATGGAACTAAATGTATTAGGTGCGTCCAAGGGCTCCTGTTTACTGTGAGTGGATCAGCCTTTCTCAACGGTGGGGTGGGGGGGGGGGGGGGGGAGTTCTACGAACACCTGGGGGCCACAGCACATTTAAATAAAAGCCTTTTACTTTAACCTCATGTAACATAAATAAATATTTTTCTTTTTTTTTTAATCTAGTCGGTTGGAGAGTACAAAGAAATCAAAACTTTCTGCTTCACAGAGAAGGGGTCCCATCAACTTTGACCAAAGTCCTAAGGGGCCCATAGCCAAAAAAAAATTGAAAATGGCTGGTAATGCATCCAGGGAAGGGGCCACACTGTCTCAAGCCAATTTTGTGCAATCTGTTTTATTACGTGTCAATAAATATTATCTGATCTGATCTATGAGACATTTGGATGGACACATTTTTCAATAGACAGGGAACAAAGGGATGTGGACCAATTGGAGGCACAGGGGATTAGTTTAATTTGCATCATGGTCAGCACAGATATTCTGGGCCAAAGGGCCTGTTCCATATTGAATTATGTGAGTGTCACAAGAGGCAATTACTCAGAACATAGAACATTACAGCACAGTTCAGGCCCTTCGGCCCTCGATGTTGTGCCTACCTATATATTCCTAAAGAAATACTAAACCCTTCCTACTCCATAACTCTTTCTTCCATTTTTCTTCCATCCATGTGTCTGTCTAAGAGTCTCTTAAATCCCCTAATGTTCCAGCCTCCACCACCACCCCTGGCAAGGCATTCCAGACCCCCACATCTCTCTGTGTGAAAACACTTACCCCTAATGTCTCCCCTAAACTTCCCTCCCTTCTCTTTGTACACACGTCAACTAATGTTTGCTGTTCCTTCCCTGGGGAGAAAGGCACTGGCTGTCCACTTTATCTATGCCTCTTTTGTAGACCCCTTTAGTCTCCTCTCATCCTTCTTCACTCCAAAGAGAAAAGTCCCAGCTCTGCTAACCTTGCTTCATAAGACTTGTTTCCCAATTCAGGCAACATCCTGGTAAATCTCCTCTGCCCCCTCCACAGCTTCCACATCCTTCCTGTAATGAGGTGACCAGAACTGAACACAATACTCTATGTGAGGTCTCATCAGAGGTTTGTAGAGTTGCAACATGATCTCTTAACTCCTGGACTCAATCCCCCTATTGATGAGGCCCAGCATCCCATAGGCCTTCTTAACTATCCTATTAATATGCGCGGTGACCTTGAGAGGTGAATGGCTTTAGACCCCCCCCAAGGTCCCTCTGTTCTTCCACACTGTTAAGTAACTGACTAACCCTGTACTCAGCCTTCTGTTTGACTTATCCAGATTGAACTCCATCTATCACTTTGCATCCTGTATATAACCTTCAGTATTTCCCCCCCACCCCGTCCCTCCCTGTGTCCCTGACCCTCTGATGCTCGATGTAAAACTACAATTGAAATCAAAGACCCAGGTTTGGGCACCTCAGTCAACGGTGCTGCTTAAACTGCTCCCCCACCCACCCCTCCTCCGTTGCTACAACGTCAGGGCTGCAGTCTCCCTCACCTTCCGCGCCTGTGCTGGAGTTTTCCTGAAGCACGTTGTCCTCGTCCTGTGACATCTGGGGCTGCGACAGAATCTTGCGCAGGATGGAGGAAGTGAAGAATCCTTCGTGGAGCTCGGTCTGCAGAGTGTTGATGGTCAGTTCGGAGCTGAGAGCCTTCAGGCCGGGCAGGCTGATGTCCACAGACAGCACCAGGCTCAGCAACATGTTTGCCAGACAGAAGTTCTCCTGCCGACAAACAACCAGAGGCATGGCCTTTAAAATTACCGAAGACCACTCAGCCCATCAGATCTAGCCTGGAGCCCATTCTCCCTATGTCCCTGCACTTCATCGTCTCTCAATGCCCTTCCATTCCCTTGGATTTGTTTCAGCACCCACCTACAATGGGGGTCATTTAACCTCTTTAGGGTCATGAGAGGAAACTGGAGCACCCAGGGGAAATCATGTAGTCACAGGGCACTCTCAGATCCCCGCTCCGCACTATCCCAGACCCTCACTTGACCCAGAACCTCTCTCCCACCAGACCCTCTCCCCCCACCCCAGACCTTCTCCCCCCACCCCAGACCTTCTCCCCCCACCCCAAACCTTCTCCCCCCCCACCCTAGACCTTCTCCCCCCACCCCAGACCCTCTCTCGCTACCCCAGACCCTCTCTTCCTGGGAACATCTCTTCCTAGACCATCTTCACCTCCCCTACCAACCCACACTCCCCCCAGATGCTCCATGCCTCTGCCCCACCCAGAGGCACAACCAGTAAAGCTGGCCATTCCAGGCTCCACTTCATCAAACTGTACATGTCTACAACCCTGGGACAATGGAGGGTGGAGGGAGAGATGGAGTGTGAGGGAGGGAGGAATGAGTGGAGAGAGGGAGGGATGGAGAGAGGGCAGGAGGAACAAAGGATGAAGTGAAAGGAGGGATGGAATGGGAAGGAGGGATGGAAATGGAGGGAGGAATGAGTGGAGAAGGAATAAGAGGAGAGAGGGAGGAGGGAGAAACGAGAGAGGGAGGGAGGGAGGGAGAAACGAGAGAGGGAGGGAGGGAGGGAGGGAGAAACGAGAAAGGGACGAGGGGCAGGGAGGGACGAGGGGCAGGGAGGGACGAGGGGCAGGGAGGGACGAGGGGCAGGGAGGGACGAGGGGCAGGGAGGGACGAGGGAGGGAGGGAGGAATGAGGGAGGGAGGAATGAGGGAGGGAGGAATGAGGGAGGGAGGAATGAGGGAGGGAGGAATGAGGGAGGGAGGAATGAGGGAGGGAGGAATGAGGGAGGGAGGAATGAGGGAGGGAGGAATGAGGGAGGGAGGGAGGGGTGTTGCAGCTCCCTGCTGATCTCCGGGGAAGGGGACTCACCAGCTGACTGCTCTTTATCACCTTACTGTTGAGTGTCCTGATTCGGCCTTCACACTTGATGCTGAAAAACAGGTCAATTGCTCACTCATCACAAACTTCCTGTACAGATAATGGTTTCCCTTCCCCTCCTCAACTTTTTCAGGTGACTGGGTGCTCAGGACAGTAGTGCAGCAGGTAGTGCAGCTGCCTTGCAGCTCCAGCGACCTGACTTGTAATGCTGACTGCATGGAATCTACCCCGGGGGCTCAGAGAGACATGGAATCTACCCCGGGGGCTCAGAGAGACATGGAATCTACCCTGGGGGCTCAGAGAGACATGGAATCTACCCTGGGGGCTCAGAGAGACATGCGGGTAGACATGTGGTTACTAGTCCACTGTAGATGAAGCCTGTTGTGGGGGAGGATAGAATCGAGGGGGAGTAGATGGGAATGCAGAGGTGTAAGAGGTCCGCACACAGGTGAAGCTAATGCTCCCACCCATGGGTGCAGATATACATAGCGGAGCAGAGAACCTGCCCACCTGTGAGTGCAGAGATACGTACACAGGTGTACATGATGTACCACCCATGGGTGCAGACCTGTTTCACAAGGTTGATGAAGTGGTCAGAGATGGGGTAACCTTGTTTAAGCTGGAGGTCTGCCTGCTTTCCCCAAGTACCCTCTACTCCCTTCCTCCCCTCTGCCACTTTCGCCCCCATCCAATGCAGGGATAGAGGATGCCTTCCATGGACTGATCTGGGTGAGGTGAGCCCCAGGAGAGAGGCAGTCCAACCTCCACCCGCCCCCCCCCCCCCACCCGACCTGTAGCTCACCTGTTACTGTTACAGCTGAAGACCAGGGCGCAGTCAGAGGCGGCCATGTGACACAGGGACTCGTGGATTACAGCATTCAGGACCATCACATTCATCGAGTGGATGTGGACAGAGCACAACTGCAGACAGAGAGGGTTGCCTTTACACGGAGTAGACCCCGGACTTCTCACAGCACTCAGGAGCCTTCCCACCTCCCCGGGCCCCCCCGCCATTCCCAGCACAGCCAGCTCACCCACCTGCGACAGCATCCGTAGCACCGAGGGTTGGAAGACCCACTGCTGCTTTCTCGACCTTTCCCTGGGAATGACAGTAGGCATTTCGTGACCACGGCCAGCACCTTGTACGTCCGCCTGGAAACGGATCTCTCCAATGCACACACCGAGGTAGTGACTGCAACCAGGAAGACCGCAGTGAGGACTGACCCAGCACAGGGCACCAGAAACAGGAAGAACACCACCCCCCTGCCCCCCCCCATTATTGAAAAAAAGAAGCAGAGGAGACGACTCTACAGGACAGTGACCACAGCAGCGGACCAGCCAGGGGCTCAGTGGCTGAAAGACCAACACAGGCTGCAGGCGACTTGTGGTCAGGGGATCTGCAAGGGCAGCAGGAAACTAGCTCGTGGGAATCAGGTATCAGGGCCGGGAATCAAGAGAGGGCTGAGGGCAAGAAGGGCCCCTGGTGTTGAAGCTTCCTGAACGTGACAGTGGTTTGGATCTGGAGCTCGGGTTGCCGATGGATCGAGGAGGAGTCTGTGCAGCTGAAAAGGTTGTGGAAGCGCTGGAGGCGAATCCACGGACATGGTGTCTCTGAAGGGGCTCTTTTGCTTCTTTTCTTATAGGAGTGTTGGGCAATGCTCACATCAACTCTTTCTTTCCCTTATGGCAGGCAAAATTTCAAGTATATCACGTATATTATAATTTTAATGTATTATTACTGTATATGAAAATATAGGAACCTTGAACCCACGTACAAGGGACGGCAGCAATGACAAATGTTAGGCTAACTTCGGACCCCTCGTGTGTCATCCAACATGATCGTGGCTGACTGAATCTGATTGTAGTAAATACACAACAATGCAGGACAAACTCAGCAGGTCCCACAGCATGCACAGGAGGCAAAGAAATCTAACCAGTGGTTCAGGCCTGACAGAAGAATAACAAGCCCAATCGGCTAACATGCCCAGCTCCCCAAATACACCCATGTGACCAATTATCCTACGAACCCGGTCTTTGGGATGTTAGAGGAAAATGGAGCACCCGAGGAAACCCTCATGCGGACACGGGGAGAACTTTACAGGGAGCAGTGGATTCGAACTCAGTAAGAGTGTTACACTATCAGTTATAATCTACACTGGCCTCATTTCCTCTTCTACGCAGTTCACATTCGCCCTCAATTCCTCTTCCTTTCAACAGGCAGGTTGACAGAGCAGGGCGACAAAGAGGGCGTTTGATATGTTCGCCTTCATCTGTCAGGGCACTGAGTGCAGGAGTTGGGGGTACCGTATTACTGGACTGTGTGGCCAGACACATATCAAATGCCATCTACAAATTTGCCGATGACACATCGGTCACCAGGAGAATCACAGACGGCAACAAGGAAGTGTACAGGAGGGAAATAGATCAGCGAGTCGAGTGGTGTCACAATAACCTTGCATTCAATTTTAGCAAAAATATGGAAGATTGTGAGTTCAGGAGGGGGAAATCAGGAGAACGCGAACCAGTCCTCATTGAGGGTTTAGTAGTGGAGAGGGTAAGAATTTCAAATTCTCTGAGGAACTGTCCTGGGGCCTCCATGTTGATGCAATCACGAAGAAGGCTCGCCAGTGGCTATACTTTGTGAGGTCACCAAAGACTCTTGCAAATTTCTACAGGTGTACCGAGGAGAGGATTCTGGCTGGTTGCATCACTGTCTGGTACAGAGGTGCCAATGCTCAGGACAGAAAAAGGTTACAGAGAGTTGTGAACTCGGCCCGTGACATCACGGGCATCAGACTTCACTCCATCAAGGACATCTACAAGAGATAACGTCATAAGAAAGCAGCCTGTATCCTCAAGGATCCACACCATCCAGGCCATGCCCTCATCACTCTGTTACCGCCAGGAAAAAGGTACAGGACCTTGAAGGCGAGCACTCAGTGACACAAGACAGCTTCTTCCCCTCCGCCATCAGATTCCTGAATGATCAATGAACCACACACACTAACTCACTTTCTCTTCTTTATGCACTCATTTATTTTTAAATGTAATTTATATCTATTATTGTGCGCCTGCAATGAACAACGAATTTCGTTACGTGTTCATGACAATAAGGCCACATTTGGATTGTTGGGCACAGTTTCGATTGCCCAGCTGTAGAATGGGTGTCATTCAGCTGGAGTGGGTCCACAAAACATACACAAGAATGTCATGGGGACTAGAGGGTTTGGGTTTTAAGGAGAGGGACTTTTCTCCCTGCAGAAATGGAGGATGACAGGAAATGGTTGGAGGTTTCTGCATTTGTGAATTTTCTGTCTTTTTCCTGGAGTAGGGGAATATACAGAATTAAGGTGAGAGGGAAAGATTTAAGGGGGAAGCAAGGGACAGGTTTATTCACACGGAGGGTGGTGGGTGCATGGAATGAGCTGCCAGAGGTGGGGACAATTATGCTGTTTAAAAGATATTTGGGCAGGTCCACAGATAGGAAAGGTTGAGAGGGAGATGGGTCGAATGCAGGGTCTAGCTCAGATGAGCACCTCGGTCGGTATAAATGAGTGGGTCTTTGCTGTCGAACTCTTATGTAGTTCATAATAAGTGCCCGAGATGGAGCAGCCAATCTGGGGAGGGGTACATGGGATGGGAAGGAGTGAGGAGGGTGCAATACTCACGGTAACTCATGGTTCAGCAGCTTGCAGGAGACCCAGACTCTGTCCACTTCCTGCAAAGAAGCAAAGTTCCAGAGCAGTTGTTCACAGAGTGACACACACACCAACTCTTTGCATGGCACATGCAATGACGGGATGCAGAGAATCTCGGGACTGGGGAACGGCAACCAAACCAAAGCACACTGGCTGTTGAGGGAAGATGGCATTATGCAGACGGAGGTGTTCAGCAGACAGGAGTGCAGAGAGGAGAGTGTAACCCAGGCAAGATACTTGGAGGGGAGAGTGTTATACAGGAGGGGATGCAGAGTGGAGAGTGTTATGCAGCCAGGGAATGAGGAGGGGAGAGTGTCACACAAGCGGGGAATGTGGGACAGAGAGTGTTACGCAGACAAGGAATGCAGGGGGAGAGTGTTACGCAGGCAGGGTACATGGAGGGGAAAGTTTTACTCAGGCAGGGATGTGGATGAGAGTGTTATGCAGGCAGGGACATGGAGGGAAGAGCGTTATGTAGGCAGGGACATGGAGGGGAGAGCATTACATAGGCAGGGAACACAGAGAGGAGAGTATTACACAGGTGGGGATGCAGAGGTGAGAGGGTTACACAGGCAGGGAACGCCGAAAGGAGAGTGTTACGCAAGTGGGGATGCGGAAAGGAGAGTGTTTCGTAGGCAGAAACGTGGAGGGGAGAGTATTTCTCAGGCGGGTGTACAGGTGGTCAATGGTGCAATGTGTTGTCTGACCTAGGAGATGGGTTGGGATCAAATGTCAGAGCCCACTCTTTGCAGGAGAGAACTGCTTTGGTTTCCCTGCAGCATTGCTGATTGTGTGGGTGTGATGAGGACACTGCATCCTCACGGGGAAATGGTCACCGGCCATCAGTACTGTACACTAGAATGGTGATCCCAGAGCAGGCGCCCTCAATTGGGCCAATGCTCACACCCAGACACACTCCAGGTTGCTGTTCACCCTCACGGCCAGTCCCACACACACGTACACTTGAGTGCACAGCTCACTCTCACAGACACACTTGAGGGAACAGCTCGCAATCAGGGACACACTGAGGGCTGCAACTCAAACTTAGGGCCAGTGTTCACACTCACCACAGTCCAGCGTGAGCAAAGGCTAATGCTGATGTTGCGGAGCGACAGGAACCCGATGGAGCCAATCTTGAGGTCCACGTTCAGCCAGCTGTGAAGGAGCTGGGTAACAACACGGGACAGAAGCCAGCTGTAGGGAGGCAAGGACAGTCAGCTCAGGCAGGGGCAGACCCAGCGTCAGCCCAGGCAGGGGCAGGCCCAGCGTCAGCCCAGGCAGGGGCAGGCCCAGCGTCAGCCCAGGCAGGGGCAGGCCCAGCGTCAGCCCAGGCAGGGGCAGGCCCAGCGTCAGCCCAGGCAGGGGCAGGCCCAGCGTCAGCCCAGGCAGGGGCAGGCCCAGCGTCAGCCCAGGCAGGGGCAGGCCCAGCGTCAGCCCAGGCAGGGGCAGGCCCAGCGTCAGCCCAGGCAGGGGCAGGCCCAGCGTCAGCCCAGGCAGGGGCAGGCCCAGCGTCAGCCCAGGCAGGGGCAGGCCCAGCGTCAGCCCAGGCAGGGGCAGGCCCAGCGTCAGCCCAGGCAGGGGCAGGCCCAGCGTCAGCCCAGGCAGGGGCAGGCCCAGCGTCAGCCCAGGCAGGGGCAGGCCCAGCGTCAGCCCAGGCAGGGGCAGGCCCAGCGTCAGCCCAGGCAGGGGCAGGCCCAGCGTCAGCCCAGGCAGGGGCAGGCCCAGCGTCAGCCCAGGCAGGGGCAGGCCCAGCGTCAGCCCAGGCAGGGGCAGGCCCAGCGTCAGCCCAGGCAGGGGCAGGCCCAGCGTCAGCCCAGGCAGGGGCAGGCCCAGCGTCAGCCCAGGCAGGGGCAGGCCCAGCGTCAGCCCAGGCAGGGGCAGGCCCAGCGTCAGCCCAGGCAGGGGCAGGCCCAGCGTCAGCCCAGGCAGGGGCAGGCCCAGCGTCAGCCCAGGCAGGGGCAGGCCCAGCGTCAGCCCAGGCAGGGGCAGGCCCAGCGTCAGCCCAGGCAGGGGCAGGCCCAGCGTCAGCCCAGGCAGGGGCAGGCCCAGCGTCAGCCCAGGCAGGGGCAGGCCCAGCGTCAGCCCAGGCAGGGGCAGGCCCAGCGTCAGCCCAGGCAGGGGCAGGCCCAGCGTCAGCCCAGGCAGGGGCAGGCCCAGCGTCAGCCCAGGCAGGGGCAGGCCCAGCGTCAGCCCAGGCAGGGGCAGGCCCAGCGTCAGCCCAGGCAGGGGCAGGCCCAGCGTCAGCCCAGGCAGGGGCAGGCCCAGCGTCAGCCCAGGCAGGGGCAGGCCCAGCGTCAGCCCAGGCAGGGGCAGGCCCAGCGTCAGCCCAGGCAGGGGCAGGCCCAGCGTCAGCCCAGGCAGGGGCAGGCCCAGCGTCAGCCCAGGCAGGGGCAGGCCCAGCGTCAGCCCAGGCAGGGGCAGGCCCAGCGTCAGCCCAGGCAGGGGCAGGCCCAGCGTCAGCCCAGGCAGGGGCAGGCCCAGCGTCAGCCCAGGCAGGGGCAGGCCCAGCGTCAGCCCAGGCAGGGGCAGGCCCAGCGTCAGCCCAGGCAGGGGCAGGCCCAGCGTCAGCCCAGGCAGGGGCAGGCCCAGCGTCAGCCCAGGCAGGGGCAGGCCCAGCGTCAGCCCAGGCAGGGGCAGGCCCAGCGTCAGCCCAGGCAGGGGCAGGCCCAGCGTCAGCCCAGGCAGGGGCAGGCCCAGCGTCAGCCCAGGCAGGGGCAGGCCCAGCGTCAGCCCAGGCAGGGGCAGGTCTGTCACTGTGTATCACCGGGGTACAGTACTGGTGGGGACTGGTCTGTCACTGTGTATCACCGGGGTACAGTACTGGTGGAGACAGATCTGTCACTGTGTATCACCGGGGTACAGTACTGGTGGGGACAGGTCTGTCACTGTGTATCACCGGGGTATAGTACTGGTGGGGAGTGGTCTGTCACTGTGTATCACCGGGGTACAGTACTGGTGGAGAGTGGTCTGTCTCTGTGTATCACCAGTATACAGTACTGGTGGGGACTGGTCTGTCACTCAGTAATACTGGGCTACAGTACTGGTGGGGACTGGTCTGTCACTCAGTAATACTGGGCTACAGTACTGGTGGGGACTGGTCTGTCACTCAATAATACTGGGCTACAGTACTGGTGGGGACTGGTCTGTCCCTGTGTATCACCGGGGTACAGTACTGGTGGAGAGAGATCTGTCACTGTGTATCACCGGGGTACAGTACTGGTGGGGACAGGTCTGTCACTGTGTATCACCGGGGTACAGTACTGGTGGGGAGTGGTCTGTCACTGTGTATCACCGGGGTACAGTCCTGGTGGGGAGGGGTCTGTCCCTGTGTAACACCAGGGTACATTACTGGTGGGGAGGGGTCTGTCACTGTGTAACACCGGGGTACAGTACTGGTGGGGAGGGGTCTGTCCCTGTGTAACACCAGGGTACAGTACAGGTGGGGAGGGGTCTGTTCCTGTGTAACACCAGGATACAGTACTGGTGGGGAGGGGTCTGTCACTGTGTAACACTGGGGTACAGTACTGGTGGGGAGGGGTCTGTCCCTCTGTAACACCGGGGTACAGTACTGGTGGGGAGAGGTCTGTCAATGTGTAACACCACGGTACAGTACTGGTGGGGAGGGGTCTGTCCCTGTGTAACACCAGGGTACAGTACTGGTGGGGAGGGGTCTATCCCTCTGTAACACCAGGGTACAGTACTGGTGGGGAGGGGTCTGTCACTGTGTAACACCTGGGTACAGTACTGGTGGGGAGGGGTCTGTCCCTCTGTAACACCGGGATACAGTACTGGTGGGGAGGGGTCTGTCCCTGTGTAACACCAGGGTACAGTACTGGTGGGGAGGGGTCTGTCCCTCTGTAACACCAGGGTACAGTACTGGTGGGGAAGGGTCTGTCACTGTGTAACACCGGGGTACAGTACTGGTGGGGAGGGGTCTGTCCCTCTGTAACACCGGGGTACAGTACTGGTGGGGAGAGGTCTGTCCCCGTGTAACACCACGGTACAGTACTGGTGGGGAGGGGTCTGTCCCTGTGTAACACCAGTGTACAGTATTGGTGGGGAGGGGTCTGTCCCTCTGTAACACCAGGGTACAGTACTGGTGGGGAGGGGTCTGTCACTGTGTAACACTGGGGTACAGTACTGGTGGGGAGGGGTCTGTCACACTGTAATACTGGGGTACAGTACTGGTGGGGAGGGGTCTGTCACTCTGTAACACCAGGGTACAGATACATTGGATATGAATTGCCTGCCTTTGCTGAATCCAACATCAGACCATCCATTCATTAATTTCTGCCACATCTTCACATTTCAGTTATCTTTCCATCTCCAATTCTCTCTGTGACATTTGGACCCATCAACCTTCACAGGACAGACCAGGCCCTTCAACCCATCTTCTACACAACCTCGCAGCATTCTGGGCTAGTCCCACTTGTTTGCATCCTATCCATCTCCTTCAAACCCTTCGTGTCCACACCTGTGGTCGTTGTGCTGCTTCTTCTCCGGCACCTTGTTCCAGATATGGACCACCCTCAGAGTGAAAATGTCACCCCTCAGGACCCTCATAAATCTCCCCCCTCCCCGTAAACTCTGCCCTCTACTTCGGGGAAGCAACTGAGTATTCACTTTATCCACACCCCTAATGATTCTCCAAGCATTTTCAAAGTCATACCACCTTCCTATATTCAGGAAATAAAGAGCCAGCCTATCCAACCCCTCCCTTTCACTCAAGTCCTCCAGTCCTGGCAACATCCAGGTGAATCTCTTTTGCACACTTTCCAATTGAAATTTAAAACCATTCACTTTGTAAAACACTTCAATGTGCACAGTGGAAAGTTATCAAACTCACTCCTATGCTAACTCAAGGACAGATGTCAAAAGCTTGGTAAACAAAATGAGATGCGTGGTGTGGCTTCAGGAGAGGGGTGTGGAAAACCATTCCAGATCTTGAGCCCCAAGCATTCATGTCGCAATCACACTTAGGAAGAAAAAGTCCAGAAATGGAAGAACTCAGATCAGAGGGCTGTGCGGATCAAGGAAGGTTACAGAGGTGGAGAGAGATGGCGCCTTTGATGGATTTCAACACAAGTTATGGAGGGGGAAAGAGAAGATTTACCAGTATGTTGTCTGGATTGGGAAACAAGTCTTATGAAGTTAGCAGAGCTGGGACTTTTCTCTTTGGAACGTAGAAGGATGAGAGGAGACTTGATAGATTCTGAGAGGCACAGATAATACGGACAGCCATCGTCTTTTTCCCGGGGCAGAAATAGCAAACACCAGAGGACGTGTACAAAGTGAAGGGAGAGAAGTTTATGGAAGACATCAGGGTTTTTTTTTTAAACACACACAGAATAGTGGGTGCCTGGAATGCCTTGCTGGGATGGACATTTGGAGACGTGGATGTAAGCAAAATGGAGGGTTACGGAGTAGGAATGGTTTAGATTTTTTTTTGGCACAACATCAAGGGGCAAAGGGCCTGTATTGTCCCAAGTAACTGGTGTCCTTTCGCACACAGTTCTATCCTGACCCTTCTGCCAGCACGACCACTTCTACCTAACTCTTCTACCTCACTCACTGTTCATCTGGGAGGTTCTAAGTGCTGTATCATCTGTCCCACATTCCAGCCACCCTCTGGGGTAAAAAACCTCCCTCAGAGGCCCTCTCCTCATCTTGAATACATACCCTCTCGTCAATGGCACACTGCCACGCATTGAGCTCCCTCGCCGTCCGTCCCACTGCGCGGAGCTCCCTCGCAGCCTCTCCCACGGCACAAAGCTCCCTCGTCCCCCTTTCTAACAACGCGGAGCTCCCTCGCCTCCCCTTTCTAACAGCGCGGAGCTCCCTCGCCCCCCTTTCTAACAGCGCGGAGCTCCCTCGCCCCCCTTTCTAACAGCGCGGAGCTCCCTCGCCCCCCTTTCTAACAGCGCGGAGCTCCCTCGCCCCCCTTTCTAACAGCGCGGAGCTCCCTCGCCCCCCTTTCTAACAGCGCGGAGCTCCCTCGCCCCCCTTTCTAACAGCGCGGAGCTCCCTCGCCCCCCTTTCTAACAGCGCGGAGCTCCCTCGCCCCCCTTTCTAACAGCGCGGAGCTCCCTCGCCCCCCTTTCTAACAGCGCGGAGCTCCCTCGCCCCCCTTTCTAACAGCGCGGAGCACCCTCGCCCCCCTTTCTAACAGCGCGGAGCTCCCTCGCCCCCCTTTCTAACAGCGCGGAGCTCCCTCCCCCCACCTCCCACGGTGCGGAGCTCCCTCGCCCCACCTCCCACGGTGCGGAGCTCCCTCGCCCCACCTCCCACGGTGCGGAGCTCCCTCGCCCCACCTCCCACGGTGCGGAGCTCCCTCGCCCCACCTCTCACGGTGCGGAGCTCCCTCGCCTCACCTCCCACGTTGAGGAACTCCCTCGCCCCACCTCCCACGGTGCGGAGCTCCCTCGCCTCCCTTCCAATAGCGCGGAGGTCCCTCGCCCCCCCTTCCAACAGCACGGAGTTCCCTCACCCCACCTCCCACGGTGCGGAGCTCCCTCGCCTCCCTTCCAATAGCGCGGAGGTCCTCGCCCCCCCCCCCTTCCCTCACCCCACCTCCCACGGTGCGGAGCTCCCTCGCCTCCCTTTCAATAGTGCGGAGCTCCCTCGCCACCCCTCCCACTGCGCGGGGCACCCTCGCCCCCCTTCCAACAGCATGGAGCTCCCTCGCCCCACCTCCCACGGCGCGGGGCTCCCTCACGAATGTCATCAGGCCCCGCCTGCCTCATTAACATAATTTACGCGGCAGCGGTGGCGAGGGGCGGGAACGCGCGGGACTCACCGGCCCAGCAGCAGCAGCAACAACAGCGCGAGCCCGGCGGCCGCCAGCGACAGCGCGCCCAGCATCAGCACCATGGTCCCGGCCGCCGGCGGGTCAGGGACCGCCGGACGTGACACGAACCGCCGGACGTGACCTCATCCGGCCCGGCCGGAAACGGCGGCGTCGGGACATAGGGGCGGGGCCCAGCCATGACGCTCGCGTCGACGCGAATGACGTCATCCGGTCTCTGGGGCGGGCACGGCCGTGGACTCGAGTGGTCAGCAGCCCGTGTGCTCTGAGCCGCAGGGTCCGCCGCCGCCTCCCCGAGATGCCCTTTTCCTGCGGGCCAGGCAGGACAGCATCGGGCAGAGGCAGCGACCGGGGCCGGGGTTCGAACCGTTACCAAACAGATGTCCACTTTAATGCCACCTGGTTGGAGGATGAGGTGCTGTTCTTCCAATTTGTTGGTGGTTTCAGTCAGGCAGTGCATGAGCCAGACATGACAGAAAGGGAAATGAAATAGGTGGCCAGTGGGAGATCCATGCTATTGCAGCAGACAAAGCTGAGGGTCTCAACAAAGTGATCATCCAGTCTCTCCAATGGAGGAGAGCACAACAGGGCTGGGAACCAGGGTGCAGGCTGACCACAAGGTGCCTGTGGGTGCCGGAGATTCTTTACCCCATAACTGCACAGGATTCCCCGGAGCTCAAGGAAGGTAAATCAACCACTGATAACTGGATCCCACCCCAGAGTGTGGCTGAGGGGTAGATTTGGAAGGAGTGGTGGCATAATTATCAATGATGGTTCATGTTTGGCCTGTTTCCATGCCAGCCTGATCTGTGGGTGCACCATCCCTGATCACCCATGGGGACAGTGTCTTTGTGCACCCTGCAGTCTCCAGGATCCAGGAACAACCTGTAATCAGTGGTACAGATGCCAATAAACACACAATAAATACTTCCAGAAGGTTCTTTATTTGACAGCCACTGTTGTGAACAGGTTGACATTTCAGAAGGAGCTCAGTTACACAGTGACAGACCTGTCCCCAACAGTACTGTACCCCCGTGTTAAACAGTGACACACCCGTCCCCACCAGTACTGTATCCCGGAGTTACACAGGGACAGACCTGTCTCCACCAGTACTGTACCCTGGTGTTACACAGTGACAGACTCTCCCCACCATGGAGGAAGTGACAGAGGGAGTGGAGGATCTCAGTCATGGAGGCAGTGTGGGAGCAGAATGACACTTGGCAAGATGCAGAGTAACTATGGAGGGTGGGAGCGAGTGAGAGAGGGAGTGAATGAGGGAGGAAGGGAGCGAGAGGAAGTGACAGCAGGGGAGTGAGGGAGGGGAGGAAGTGACAAAGGAAGTCAATTTGACTGGGCATGGGAGCGATGGAGCAGGGTGTGAGGTAGGGAGAGAGGGAGCAAGAATGAGTGAGTGTCAGCAAGGGAGAGTGGGAGTGAATGGGGGAGATTGTGGAGTGGGAAGGGAAGGAGGAGTCAGTGAACACCTTCTTTACCCGGCCTGCGGTAACCCCTCGTCTCGCAGAGCCTCCCAGTCGAAGTCGGC
Organism: Narcine bancroftii; assembly: GCF_036971445.1. Lineage (NCBI taxonomy): Eukaryota > Metazoa > Chordata > Chondrichthyes > Torpediniformes > Narcinidae > Narcine > Narcine bancroftii. The sequence continues at coordinate 2,295,449 of NC_091482.1, read as the reverse complement.
GAGGTACAGTGCGGGGGGTGGGAGGTGGCCAGGGTCCGGAGCCTCGATGGGCAGCTGTTGCAGGAGCTCGGGGTCAAAGGAGAGGCCGCGGAAGAAGCGGTGCTCGCTGAAGACATCGAGACGGTGCAGGCGGCGCTGGGGTTCCTCACAGAGCAGCTGCAAAGCATGCAGAGGGGGTGGGGGTGAGGGGGTGCCTAGACCGAACATCCCCCTCCCATAACCCACCCCATTCTACCCCCGATTCCCCCTTGCTCTGCTACCCAATCCCTCAACCCCATACACCTTCCCCCACCAACCCCAGCCCATCACATCCCCACCCCACAGTCATGAACACCCCTGCTCCATAAACCCCACTACCTCCCCGTCTACTTGCCCACCCCTTAACCCCACCAACCTCCCTTTCACATCCCACCCCACAAAACCCCCTTCTCCACCCCGAACACCCTCCTCACTAAATCCCCTTACCACAGCCCTGATCACCCCCTCCCCATCACCCCATACCACCCTAAAACCACACTCGGAGTGGGATCTAGGAGGGGTGTTAACCTCGGGGGCAGGTGTATACCTCAGAGAGAAGGAAGCCCAGGCTCTGACTGACGACCGGTGGGGGGTCCACACGGGTACGTTCTAGTTTGCTCAACATCAAGGTGTGGTCAACCTCAGGGTCCACAGGATACTGGGGGTGTGGGGGGAGGGAGAGGAGAGAGAGGGGTAGGGGAGAGAGGAGTGGCAGAGGAGGGGAGTGGGGAGGGAGAGAGGAAGTGGGAGCAGGGAGTGGAAGAAGGAAACCCAGAGAGACATTAGAGCAGCAAGACCAAGTCCCCACCAGTCCTTACCCCACCAAGTCTCCCGTGTCCTGGTGATCCTGGCTAGCACCCAGGAAAGGGTGGACCAGAGCTGTCCAGAGAATATTGACAGGAAGGGGAAATCGATTGGAGAGGGGGAACGGTCAGGGGAAGGGTGAATTGAAGGGGACAGGGATGTGTCAGGGAGGGGACAGATGGAACGGTCAGAGGGATAGATCAGTGAGGAGAGATGTGGGGGTCTATTGGACAGACTGGGAGTCTTCAGCGGGAGGAGAGGTACAGATGACAATTCAGGGTCCTCGCTGCTAGTGGTGGATGGTTGACAGTGAGGCTGACCTGGGTCCAGGAAGAGCTGCCTTCCCCCATCTCCCCCACCCTAATATTAACCCAGTTGCGGCCGCCCCTCCCCACCATCAGTACCTTGCCAGCGACCAGCGTGTAGAGGAGTACTCCAAGGGACCACCAGTCAGCTGAGTGGTTGTAGGGGGAGCCCCTCAACACTTCAGGAGCTGTGAACGGAACCGGATCACACATCAGAAGTGAACCCAGAGTGTGGGAGAGCAGGGCTGAGAGGTCAGTGGAAAAATCCAGCAAAATCTATCCCCAGACAGTCCCTTCCATCCCTGCACTCCTTGTCCCTGCACCTCTCGACAAAAACCCCCCAGACCCTGTCCCACCACGAGCCCAGAGAACAGCCATCCCCAGCTCACCCATGTACTGCATGGTTCCACAGATAGTGAGGGCCCTCTCTCCATACTGTAATCTGCGTGACAGTCCAAAATCCGTCAACATGATGTGGCCTGGGAGAAGGAGAATGAGTGAGACAGAGAGAAGTTGGGAGAGGAAGGGGAGAGGGGTGACAGGGATGTGGGATAAGGGAGGATGGCAGAGAGGGAAAGAGGAAGAGGGGAGGGCAGAAAGGTAGAAGGGAGTGGAGGGGGATGGAGTGGGGTTGGGGTTGGAGAAGGAGAGGGAGAGGTTGTAGAAGTGGGAGGGAGGGGGAGTCAGGTAAGGGGGAGAGGGAGTTGGAGAAGTAGGAGGGAGGGGATCCAGAGTCAACCTCTATCTTACCTCGCTCATTGAGAAGAACATTTTCCATCTGTATGAAACAAAAGTTAACAGCTGATTCATGCAAGAAGGGGGGTATCCACCAGGGGAGGGGAAGGGGAAATCCACAGGGTGGGGGCTACATTAATACCTCCGGCTTTGTCCTCAGGACGTCCCCATCTCACGGGACCCCGATCTGCACCCTGGCCTGGTGAACGGATTTGGGGGTTAGTGGACACCGACCCCCTCCAGCCACCCCTCATCTCCGGTGTTGGTGGGACAGTAGCAGTGAGCTAACCGGACTGAGCCTGTACCCCCATCATCAAACTCCTCCCCCTACTCGCCCGGTTGTGGCAATGCCCTGGCTCCAACACCTCAGCATCCACCTCCCCAACTTCAAGCCACCCACCCATCTCTGTCCTAAATCTGCTCCCCCGAATCTTCAGACTGTGTCCTCTCGTTTTAGTTTCCCCGGCCAGCTCAAAAAGCCTTCCTACATCTATCCTAAACATACCCTTCATAATCCTATATGTTTCTATAAGATCTCTCATTCTTCTGAACTCGAGCGAATACAATCCTAGACGATTTAATCTTTCATCATAAGTCAACCCCTTCATCCCAGGGATCAACCTAGTAAACCTCCTCTGGACCGTCTCCAAAGCCAGTATATGGAAACCAGAACTGGACACAGTACTCCAGGTGCGGTCTCACCATTACCTTATACAGTTGCAACATTACCTCCCTACTCCTGAATTCAATTCCTCTAGCGATGAAGGCCAACATTCCATTTGCCTTCTTAATAACCTGCTGCACCTGCAACCTAACTTTTTGCGATTCATGCACAAGCACTCCCAAGTCCCTCTGCACAACAGCATGCTGTAGTTTTTCACCCTTTAAAATATATACAGCTCTTTTATTTTTCTTGCCAGTGGATAACCTCACACTTACTTACATTGTACTCCATCTGCCAGACCTTTCCCCACTCATCCAGCTTAACTCTATCCCTCTGCAGACTCTCCACATCCTCATTACAATTTGCTCTTCCACTCAATTTGGTGTCATCCGCAAACTTGGCTGCACCACATTTTGTCCCCTCCTCCAAGTCATCAATGTAAATGATGAACAGTTGTGGGCCAAACACTGACCCCTGCGGCACCCCACTTACCACTCTCTGCCAACCTGAAAAACTCCCATTTATCCCGACTCTCTGCCTCCTGTCAGACAACCAATTTTCAATCCAGGCCAATAGACTTCCCCAGACTCCACTTTCCTGTAACTTACTGAGAAGTCTCTTGTGCGGCACCTTATCAAACACTTTCTGGAAATCCAAATATACAACATCAACCTGTTCCCCTCTATCCACCGCACCCATTATATCCTCAAAGAATCCTAACAAATTTGTCAAACAAGATCTTCCCTTTCTAAAACCATGCTGTGTCTGCCTGATTGAACCCTTGCGTTCCAAAAGTTTCACTATTTCATCTTTAATGATGGCTTCAAGCATTTTTCCAACCACAGATGTCAAGCTAATTGGCCGATAATTTCCAGTCTTCTGCCTACATCCCTTCTTAAAAAGTGGCGTGACATTTGCTGTCTTCCAGTCTGCCGGGACCTGCCCAGAATCCAAGGAATTTTGGTCTATGACCACCAATGCATCAACTATAACTTCTGCCATTTCCTTCAGAACCCTTGGATGCATATCATCAGGATCAGGCGATTGTCTGGCTTTAGTCCCATTAGTTTCTCCATCACTACTTCCTTTGTAACAACTATTTTATCAAGGCCCTCCTCAACATTCGCATCCTTAACTCTGCACTTGGGCATGCTGGACATGTCTTCCACCGTGAAGACTGACACAAAATATTTGTTTAATGTCTCGGCCATTTCCTCATTTTTTGCTACCAGTTTTCCTTTCTCATCCTCCAAGGGTCCTATGTTAACTCTGGCCACCCTCTTCCGTTTTATATATTTATAAATTTTTTTACTTTGTTTTTATATTTTGTGCCAATTTACTTTCATAATCCTTTTTCCCATTTCTTATTACCCGCTTTTTAACCCCTTGTTGTCTCTTAAAGTTTTCCCAATCTTCCAGTTTCCCACTGCTCTTTGCAGCTTTGTACACCTGCGCCTTCAATTTTATACTCTCCTTTATTCCCTCCCTTGCTGCCCTTTTTCCTGACCGGAATCTATTTTTGTTGAGCATTACAAAATATTTCTTTGAAAATCTTCCACTGTTCCTCAACTGTTTCATCAATTAGCCTGTGCTCCCAATCCACTCTGCCCAATTCCTCCCTCATCCTTTGGTAGTCACCCCTGTTTAAGCATAAAATATTAGTTTTAGGTCTATTTCCCCTTCCATCTGAATGAGAAATTCAATCATACTATGATCGCTATTTCCCAGATGGTCTCTGACTATTACATCATTTACTCTATCTATCTCATTGCACAACACTAGATCCAGGAGAGCATTTTCTCTTGTGGGTTCCTTAACATGCTGTTCAAGAAAGCTATCGCGGTTGCATTCTATGAAGTCCTCTTCCAGACTCCCATGACCAACTTGATTTTCCCAATCTATGTGGAAGTTAAAGTCCCCCATGACTACTGCCATATCATTATTACATGCCTCACTTATCTCTCTATTTATTTCCTGTGCCACTAAATTATTGTTATTTGGTGGGCAATAGATAACACCCACCAATAATTTTTTCCCTTTGTTATTCTTTATCTCTACCCAAATGGACTCAACATTATGCTCTTTAGATCTTATATCATTCCTCACTACTGCCTGGAGCTCATCTTTGATTAAGAGTGCAACTCCACCTCCCTTACCATCCTGTCTATCTCTTTGCACCACCTGATACCCTTGAAAGTTTAATTCCCATTTAGGGTCACCTTGTAGCCATGTTTCCGTGATGGCTACCAAATCATAGGCATGGGTACCGATTTGCGCCTCAAGTTCACTAACCTTATTTCTAATACTCCAGGCATTCAGATAAAGTGCCCTTATGCTCTTTGTCCTTTTATTATCTAGTGACTTCTGTAACCTTTTCTTTTGATTTTTCTGCCCACTATTTTTCTTCGTAATTTTCTTAACACTATCATTGACCCGAAAACTCACTGCACCATCTGATTTTTTACTTTCTCCTCCCATCATTACTTTTCCTATTTTACTTTTCCTGGCCATTACTTTATCTTCTCCTTTTTCCCTATCACTCTGGTTCCCATACCCCTGCCAAATTAGTTTAAACCTTGCCCCACTGCTGTACCAAACATACTTGCCAAAATGTTGACACCTTTTGGATTTAGGTGCAACCCGTCCTTCTTGTAAAGATCATGCCTTCCCCAAAAGAGATCCCAATGATCCAAGAAGCCAAATCCTTGCCTTGTACACCAGCACCTCAGCCACACGTTCATTTTCCTTATCCTTACATTCTTTTCATCACTTGGATTTGGAACAGGTAGTAATCCCGAGATCACCACCCTAGCGTTCCTGTCTTTCAACTTTCGTCCCAGTTCACTGTAATCCCTTTTCATTACCTCCTCCCTTTTCTTGTCAATGTCGTTTGTACCCACATCTACCAAGACATCAGGCTGCTCTCCCTCTCCTCTCAAAATATTTTGGACCCGATTTGTGATATCTCGTACCCTTGCACCAGAGAGGCAGCACACCATGCGGGTATACTTATCTGGCTCACAGAACCTCCTGTCTGTACCCCTGACAATGGAGTCCCCAATAACTACTGCATTTCTCCTTTTCCTTTTCTTTTGCACCACTCTGCCAGGCTCATTGCCATTGACCTGGAGTAGTTTGTGGTCAGGGGGAGATGGAGAACTGTCTGGGCTATCAGTCAGCACTAAATGTCTTGAGCCCTTCCCTTGGCTGAACTGTGACACTACAGCTGGCCATTGACCCATGGCCTCCCCAGCCATCACGTGGCTCCTGGCGGAGAGTGGGGGAGGGGCCCTAGCGGAGGAGATGGAGGGCATCCCCGGCAGAGGGAGCCACTTAGCAGAAGGGGAGCCCCTGGTACTGGACATGCATGTACAGAACCCACACCCTCAAACAGCGTGGATGGAACCCCTCCTCCTACCTTTACGTCACGGTGAATAATTCCAGAATCGTGTAGGAATCCTGTAGAAGCAAATGGCGAAATGTTAGCAGAGACAACCCCTTACAGCTGCATTGTGGGAAGATGCACACAGCAAGATCCCACAAAACACAATAAGGTCATTTCACAGATGACCACTGATCTCAGAACACTGGGGAGACTCAATCAACCAACGTGGTCGTCAGTCACCTCCTGAAGCACCAGTGATTCCTCAATAACCCCCTCCCACCATGGCATGGAGCTCCCTCACTACCGCCCCCCACAGGATGGGGCTCCCTCACTGCCCCCCCACAGCGCAGAGCTCCCTCACCACCCCCCCCCCCCCCACAGCGCAGAGCTCCCTCACCACCCCTCCATGGCATGGAGGTCCCTCAGCATCCCCCCACAGTGCAGAGCTCTCTCACCGCCCCACCACAGCACGGAGCTCCCTCACCATTTCCCCCCCCACCACAGCGCAGAGCTCCCTCAATGCCCTTGCCTACACACTCACCTATGATTGAGCCCAGCTCTGCTGCAAACACCCGCATCCTGCTCTCTGGCAAGGGTTTGCTTTCGACCCAGAGTCGGTGAAGATCCCCCGCTCCTTGGTAATCACACTCTGCAGGGAGAAGGCCATCAGTGTGAGTGAGGCCTACTGCAAACATCAACCTGGGGCCCACAGGAGGGAGAAGGCTGGGACCCATGGGTTTGAGGAAGGCCAGAACAACCCAGGACCTGTTGGTGGGGAGAAATCAGGAGCTCAGGATTGCAGAGGCCAGAAAAAAACTCTGGGCCTGTTAGTGGGGAGAAGGCTGGGGGCCCTGGGTGGGAAGAAGGCCTGATCAACCCAGGGCCCTGGATCCCAGCTGATATGCTGCCCCAACTCCTGTTCTGCCACTTCCCCACAACCTGATCCACAACCCGTACCTGAACGACTGCTTCACTACAGACGTTAAGCTAACTAATTGACCACTGAACAACAAATGTTTTCCAAAAGGTTTGCTTCCTGAAAATAAACCTGGGGATTGTGATGTACAACTTGAGGCTGGAGCACAAAGATCATTTCAATTTTACTATATCACGTGGGCAGCGCGGTTGGCACGACACCTTTACATCGTCAATAATCAGGGGTACAACATAGAACTTCTCCAGTATTACACCATCTCCTCAATATATGGAAGAAGATTCATGTAGAAAGAAATAAAATAAATTACCAAATACCAAAACTAATATTGACGCAAAATAAGCTACTCCCTTTTACAATAGACAACCTTGCCTTTAGAAAATGGGAAAAAAAAGGGATTAAAAGAATAGAAAATTGTTTTTCAGGAAGTAGATTCTTATCCTTTGAACAAATGAGAGATAAGTACAATATAACGGGAGATACAGCGCTGGCATATTACCAACTGAGATCCTACTTGAAAGATAAATTAGGAAGCAACTTGAGTTTACCAGAGGGAAGTAACCTTGAATATGTGATTACAGATACAATGTTAATCAAAAGATTTATAAAAAATATGTATATTAAACTGCAAGAAAAGGAAAATGAGGAAACAAATGGTAAAACTAAACAAAAATGGGAACAAGATTTAAATATAAAGATAAAAAAGGAAACATGGGAGAAGTTATGCTCTGGAACGATGAGAAATACAATAAATACGAGGCTGCGTATGATACAATATAATTGGTTACACAGACTATACATTACACCGCAAAAGTTAAATAAATGGGACCCAACAGTATCTGATAGATGTTTTCGATGTAAAAAAGAAAGGGGAACAACAATTCATGCAATCTGGACATGTGAGAGAGTAGAAAAATTTTGGGATGATCTCAATCAGATATTAAATAAAATAACAGAAAACAATATACCAAAGAATCCAGAGATCTTTCTCCTAAGTAACATAAAAAATAAAGAATTTGGAATTGACTTGGAGGATGCACAAAAAAGATTTGTTAAGATAGCCCTAGCTGTAGCAAAAAAATGTATTATGTCAACCTGGAAATTGGAAGATAATTTGAAAATACAACAATGGTATATAGAAATGAATAAATGTATTCCATTAGAAAAAATAACATATAGTTTAAGAAATAATATTGAAATATTCGAACAAGTATGGGAGCCTTACATTAAATACAATAGCGAAAACCTACCGGGAACAAACATTACCTAAGTTGATGGAAGGAGAAGAGAAGAAAAGAATGGACTCAGTAGAATTTCTGGTGTATTTTTGTTGAATGACAACATTGTCTAACTGAATTAATGCAACCTAGATTGTATAACTAAAATGGATGAGAGGGGGGGGGGATGGGGGGGTGGCTTGGGAGGAGGGAGGGGGGAGGGAGAAAAAGTCACTGTAAATGTGTGGAAAAGAAAAAGTGTATATCATGGCTATTGTGATTTATGGTGTGAAAAATAAAAAATTTAAAAAAAAAAAAAAAAAAAAATCAGGGATCAAATCCTATGCTGTCTGTAAGGAGTTTGTACCTTCTCTGGGGTCTCCAGTTTCCTCTCACCCTTCAAAATGTTTTGGGCATTGTAGGTTAATTGGGTAGAATTGGGCATCATGGGCCGAAAGGGCCTGTTACCAGGCTGAACATCTACATTTAAACATTTTGTTATTAAATTGAAGTTGGAGAACATGCTCCTTCTCTTCTCACCATATCACTGGGGCTGCAAATGGTACTAACTTCAGAGTACCTCACGGCCAAGCTCTCAGGCTGACTGCACTATTGCTCAACAAACATGGGGAGCCCAGGGTTTGTCTTGGTCACCAATTTTCCAACTGAAGTAGAGCTCATAGGCTTTCTCAATAAGTGCAGTCATGCTGCATCTTTGAGCCTTAAGCGTCGACTCATCACAAATGTAAGATAAGGTCTCACAGCTGTTGCGACATTGACGAGACATTTCTGCTGCATTGAATCTTCCTGAATAACTGGGATTGTTAAGTCCACTCACTCTGCTATTGGCTGGAGAACAAGTGCATCAATGTGCGTTCAATCGATCTCAATGTCATGCACAGCCTCTGTATAGGTGAGCTGCCTTTATAGCCTGTCAGCATCCGACCTGATTTGCATACCCAGATCTATGGCATTTGCATAGCACCTGCATTGTTTGAAATGAACAAAACAGGAAATCACAAAAATAGGTTATATCTAAAAAAAAAGGTAGATGATGGGAAAATGCTGTCCAACATCTATAATACACCCAAAAGTGTTCAGGAAGCAAATTCCTTGTTGTCCAGCGTCAGCCTAATTAAACAGGAGAGTCTGCTCATGCTGGGGTTGAGTGCAGTACATCAACGTGCTGGAGAATCTCAGCAGGTCGCGCAGCATCCATGGGAGGTAAACGGCAGTCAACTCTTCCGGCCTGAGCTCTTCCCCAGGAATGTTTTGCCTCAGAATCTTTATCCCTCCGTGAGTCAAAAGTACGAGCCCATGGTTTTTAATATCATAATTGATAATTCATTACGTTCCTTAGATCGTACACAGTTTAAGCTGCTTGTAGGTTTCAGTGCCTGGACACACTCCTCCTCCCTCCATCGGGGAGACTGTGACAACACGCCCTCACAGGTTTGAAGCCAGTTTCTTCCGCACAGCTATCAGATTCCTGAATGACCCCCACCACAGTGACCTCACACTGCCCTGGCTTGGAGCTGATTGATCTTTTACGTTGAAATCCCGCACTTTGTAAATGGTGCTTTTTATACGGCTGGGTGAATGCTTGAGATAACCTGTCTTTTCTTGTACTTTGTCCACCAACTTAGCATGTTTGGCCGCATCCACTTCAACAAATGCTGCATCCTCCATGACATTAGAGTTATTTATTTGCAGGTGGAAAACCAGAAGGTATCTGTTGTGATATTGCCTGGAATTACTGTGAAAAATAATCTTTATATTGAGCTGTAGACCTACCATTTCTTCAACTCCCTCCTCCTCCTCCTCCTCACTAAACTCCAGTTTTTCTTCAGGGCTTTCAGCTTCAGTAACTCCAGCCCCTAGGTCTTCTGCCTCCACCAGTTTAACCTGTCTTCCCACTGACCCCCCCACCCCCCCCCACCAACCACAGGTCCTAGGCGGGCCCCTCCCCCAGAGAGAAAAACACTCAGGAAAGTGCACATGTGCATAGAGGGTCGCGCTCACTACCGCTCCAGTCTCCGTGGAAGAGGATGTCTTGGCATTAGCATCATCTCTTAGAAAACATTTATACGATTAGAAAATTATTGTAAAAACGGGCTTTTCATTAATCTGTTGGGCGATATTTTCCCTTGTCTCTCGCCTACGCCATCACACCATGCGCGACCCGCCCCCTCCCCCACCCCGGTTGAGATTACCTGACTGTCTGCTTGCAGAGAACCCTTCTCACTGGTGAGAATGAGCACATTTAAGTTCTTGGGAGTCACTATCTTGGAGGATTTTTCCTGGACCCAACACACTAATGGCATTGTGAAGAAAGCACGTCAGCGCCTCTACTTCCTCAGGAGTTTACGGAGGTTTGATATGACACCAGAAACCCTGGCAAATTTCTATAGAGGTGTGGGAGAAAGTGTGCTGACTGGCTGCATCACGGTCTAGTATGAGGACACCAATACCCCTGAGCGGAAAACCCTGCAAAAGGGGATAGTCCAGGACATCACAGGTAAAACCCTCCCCACAATTGAGAACATCTACAGGGAACGCTGCCATCGAAGAGCAGCAGCAATCATCAAGGACCCACCCCACCCAGCACACACTCTGTTCTCGGTACTCCCATCAGGAAAGAGCTATTGGTATCACAAGACTCACACCACCAGGTTCAGGAACAGCTGCTCCTCCTCCACCATCAGACTCCTCAACAACAGACTCAATCAGGGACCATTTAAGGATGCTGTATTGATTTTTTTTTTCCTCTCTGTATTCCAGTCAGTTTGTTCACTTTTCTTTATTTGTTTACATGTGTACATTGAGTAAAGATCTTTTGCACTGCCAATTAGTGGTAATTCTGCCTGGCCCGCAGGATAAAGATATCACGTCTGACAATAAATCTGAAATCTGAATCTGCACTCGGTATAAAAGCCTTCAGGCAGACAGAGGCTTTTCCAGTCTCGATATTTAGTGAAGTCCTCAAGTCTTCCTACACCTGCACCCTCTCCTGGGTTTTAAATATCTCCCTTTGCTCCTGCCATCCCAGTGGAGCAGTGACCCCACGTGATCCAATGAAGTTCCAGAACACAGTCTGTCAGGTGGTGAGGTAGGAGGAGCAGGAGGGGTCGCTATTCTAGGGACCGGCAACTAAAGTACACAGACAGCAGCACAAAACCACGCCAGTGGCCACAACACGCCCATGAACTCACTAATCAGGAGCAGGTGTGAAGTCTGCCAACATTCCAGTAATCCCTGCACAAAGGGATGGACAACGTTCTTCTGGGGAGAAGAAGAAGAAAGCATGTCCACAACCTGGTCCCAAGGCAGAGAAGGGGGCAGGCGAGGGGGGTGGGGAGAGACACTGGGGTGAAGCAGCAGCAGGATCTTTGGGTGGGATATGGTGCAGATTGGAGCAAGGGGTGGGTGGGGAGGGGGGGTGGGATTCACAGGACAGCTTGTTCCCAACCAATTGACACTTCATCTCCTGGCCTGTCATGGGCCACATCATAAAGCCCCACAACTCCCCCCACCCCACTCCCGGACACCCACCATTCCCCCAATCCAATAGCTGGCATCATTCCAAGTGATTGGCTCCCATTTGAAGAGGGGGGAGTGCTGGGGGAAGGAGAAAGAGGAGAGTGGCCCAGATTAGGGGTTCCTGGGGGTGGGGGAGCAGGGTTCCGAGGCCACTTGGTCTGCTCCTGCTTCTTAATGGGTTGAGGTACGAATAACTCAGACACAAAATTGGTTCCTAACAAGGTTGGCATGGCCAGTGACCCAAGTTCAAATCCCGCACTGTCTGTAAGGAGTTTGTACATTCTCCCCGTGTCTGCGTGGAATTTCCCCGGGGACTCTGGTTTCCTCCTACCCTTCAAAACATATCAGTGGTGTAGGTTAATTGGGTGTAATTGAGCGGCATGGACTCGTATGCCGAAATGGCCTGCTACCAGGCTGTATGTCTAAAATTTATAATTCACGTGAATTTTGTGTTTGTTCACATGGGTAAGGGTGATGGGGTGGGGGAGGGCAGATATTCGTACCTGGATGACAACCCCATCTTTGCACTGTTGCAGGATCCCCTGCCGTATGACCTCCACTTTCAACATCACCTGAGGACAGTAACAAAGGGGCTCAATCAGGGGCACAGCAGGGATCTGTTTATCACAGTACATCCAACAGGCAAAGCAAGTACATGCAACAGGCAAAGCAAGTACATCCAACAGGCAAAGCAGGTGTTAACCAGGGTTACATCAAACCTCACCACTCATTCCCTCAGTTCTCCCTCCAACCACTGTGTTCGAGAGTTCAGTGTTGCTCACAACACATCCATCTCTTCCATGGACCTTGCAACGGGCAAGTTTGAGAAAGGCAAATTATCATAAGTGCCACAAAGCTTTGGCATGAAAATGAACAAGGCTGTTAATATTGGCTAAAGAAGTTTCACTCTGGGTCTGACCCCGGGAGTGTGAGATGGGACGGTGCGGAGGGAGCTTCACTCTGTGTATGACCCCAGGAGTGTGAGATGGGATGGTGCGGAGGGAGCTTCACTCTGGGTCTGACCCCAGGAGTGTGAGATGGGACGATGCAGAGGGAGCTTCACTCTGGCTCTGACCCCGGGAGTGTGAGATGGGATGGTGGGGTGGGAGCTTCACTCTGTGTATGATCCTAGGAGTGTGAGATAGGATGGTGCGGAGGGAGCTTCACTCTGTGTATGACACCAGGAGTGTGAGATGGGATGGTGCGGAGGGAGCTTTGACCTGTTACGATTAACCATTTCTTACCCATGTGCTTACTTACTTTCACTGCGTAAATCTTCTCATCCATCCTCTGACGGGCTTTTAGAATGGGTCCCAAGGAACCTTTTGCAATTATCTCGATGTCCTACAAAGGAGGCAAAGCATTCATTGATTGGGAGTTACCTGAGCCGAGCAGTGCAGGGACTACAACCACTCTGGGTCCAGTAGTCAGTGGTGAAACATGAAAGTCTGCAGACACATTGATCAAAGTGAAAACACAATGCTGGAGAAACTCTGCAGGTCAGTCCTTTATAGAGCAAAGCTAACGATGCAGAACCGCTTCAGGCCTGAACTCTTCATCAAGGTGTGAGCAAAATGTAGGCAGGCGCCTGAACCTTGATGAAGGGCTCAGGCCTGAAGCGTTTTTTTAATCTTTGCTCTGTAAAGGGCACGGTTTGACCAGCTGAGCTTCTCCAGCTTTGTGGTTTTAATTGGACCCAGTGGCCCAGATTCTATCATTTCTGTCCCATGTCACCTCCCAGCCTCTGTGCACCTCGTTCCGCCCCATACCTCATCACTTTTACTAATTACTATATGTACGCACGCAATACACGATACCACATGAAACTCTCCTATTTTTGTCCCCGGCTGCCCAATATCCCAATGCCATGACCGCTGGCTCTCACCCAGACCCTGGCCTCCCACCCATCCGATCTCCCGTCACAACAAATGACTCAAGTACTTACCGCAGTCAAAAGTAGTGAACATGTAATAGCTGACCACCTAACTTTTATCCTCAAAATTGATCCCCAAAATTCAACTATTATGCGAGTAGATACTGTACTGATGTGTTTGTTGTTACATACACAAGCACTACATACATCTGCACCACAATTCTTGTGTATTGCCCATCTCCCCTTCCCACTTTCAGTCCTTCTGTAGGCTTCTCACCTGACACACCAACCATCCATCTCCCTCCATGGATGCCACCCGACCCCCAGTTCACTGCTCCAGATCTTTGCTTTATCTCGTTAAATGGGAAGGTGTGGTGAATTACTGGGAGCTGCACTGTACACAGACTAAGCAAGGCAGCATTCAGGTCACATTTTAAAGTGCTAGCTTCAGGTGGGCATGCCCTTTCTGCAGGTGGCAGGGTGAGATGCTGTTCACTGGTGACCCAGCCGGCAACTACAATTAGTCTGCTCAAGAAAAATTCAATCTAGAATTGGAAATGCAGAGTATTTTCATTCACACTGACCAAGAACCATGAGAAATGTAGCTGGTCGCCTCATTACAGGAAGGATGTGGAAGCAGTGGAAAGGGTACAGGATGTTGTCTGGATTGGAGAACTTGTCCACTGAGGCAAGGATAATTAAGCTGGGGCTTTTCTCTTTGAAGTGACAATAGAGATCTAAAGAAAGCAGCCTCTATCCTCAAAAACCCCCACCACCCAGGCCATACCCCCTTCACATTGGGAAAAGTTACAGGAGCCTAAAGACGAGCACTCAGTGGCACAAGGACAGCTTCTTCCCCTCCATCATCAGAATCCTGAATGATCCATGAACCAAAGGCACTGCCTGACTGATCCATTTCCCCACTCAGCTCCACTGCCTGGCCTTCTCCCCATAACCTTTGATACTCTGGCTAATCAAGAACCTATCAATCTCTGCTTTAAATACACCCAATGACCCAGCCTCCAGAACCGCCTGTGGCAACAGATCCACCACCCTCTGGCTGAAGAAATTCCTCCGCATCTCAGTTCTAAGTGGACACCCTTCAATCGTGAAGTTGTGCCCTCTTGTCCTAGACTCTCCCACCGTGGGAAACAACCTTTCTCCATCAACTCTGTTCACACAGTTCAACATTCAAAATGTTACAAGATTCTACCCACCCCCCCCAATTCTCCTAAATTCCAACGAGTTCAGGCCAAGAGCCGTCAAACACTCCATATATGATATCCCTTTCATTCCTGAAACCACCCTCATGAACCTCTGAACCCTCTCCAATGTCAGTACATCCTTAAATGAGGAGCCCAAAACTGCTCACAATTCTCCAAGTGAGGATTCACCAGTGTCCAATAAAGCCTCACATTCCTGCTCTTATATTCTATTCCTCTTGAAGTGAAAGACTGAATTGCATTTGCCTTCTTCCTTGGGGTGACATCGTTGGCATAGCAGCTAGTGTAATGCTGTTAAAGCATCAGTGACCAGGGTTTGAATCCCACGCTCTCTGTCAGGAGTTGGCATGCTCTCCCCATGTCTGCGTGGGCTCGTTTCCTCCCACCCTTCAGGGATTGTAGGGTTTAGTTGGGTGACACAGGCTCATGGGACAAAAGGACCTGTCACTGTGGTGTATGTCTACATTTTCAATATATATTAAAAGTGTGGTCAGCAGGGATACGATGGGCCTGTTTCTGGGCTGCAGAACTCTATATCTGTTTTACTAGGGAAGTGCACAACCCCATTTAGCCAGATCATGGTGCAGAAATTAAGTTTGAAATCGTGACCTGGAACTCCTCGTCCAGATGCCGTGATCGGTAAGGGAACACGGGAAAGAAGAGGGAGACGGAGCGGGGAAAGTGCCAGCCAGTGCTTCTGGCCTCAGCACGACCCTCAGCCACTCTCGGTCGCTGCCCGACGCACTTTCCAGTCATCTGGAAGGTCCCTGAGCACCAGCTGGAGACTGATGCCCCCACTTTGGATAGTCTGCCCTTCCATTTGGAGACGAGCACCAGCGCACAGAACGGGTTACCGGCCTACATCAGAGAACGGGAGGGGGAGAGAGAGGTGAAAGGCGTCAGGGAACGGAGCCCACACTCAACAACGTCCCCTGGCTGATCAAAGATTGGCGGGTTCAGAGAAAGCTGTGGTTGGAATTGGGAGGGGTGCAGGATGGTGGTTCGGGGGGGGGGGTGAAGTTCGTGGGGAGGAGGGGCACAGAGGCTGGGAAGAGTGCAGGATGGGGTTCCCAATGCAGGTGAGCAAAGCGGAAAGAGGTGAAAAGTCAGGGGAGGGGAGGGAGAGGGAGAGGGGGGGGAAGGGAGAGGGTTACAGAACCACCGTTTCGCCCCCCCAAAGGTCTTTCTTTCTTTCCCCCCCCCCGGGGTTCTCTTCCCCGGACTCGCCACCCCCCCTCCCTGGGGTCCCTCTCTACCCCCTTCCCAGGGTCTGTCTCTCATCCCCCTCGTTGCCCTCCCTCCAGTACCCGGAACGCGCTCCGCTCATTTCCCATGGCCGGGAATCAGTCCGTCGCGTCCCCGTGGCCGCCTGGGATACTGGAGGACCGCTGCGCCGCCCCGTGGCCGCCTGGGATGCTGGAGGACCGCTGCGCCGCCCCGTGGCCGCCTGGGATGCTGGAGGACCGCTGCGCCGCCCCGTGGCCGCCTGGGATGCTGGAGGACCGCTGCGCCGCCCCGTGGCCGCCTGGGATGCTGGAGGACCGCTGCGCCGCCCCGTGGCCGCCTGGGATACTGGAGGACCGCTGCGCCGGCTTCTGCGCTCGGATTCCAAACTGTAGAATACTAACGTGGGCAAGTTCTCGGTGACCATGAGCGAAGCAACGTCCCCGTCTCCTCGTTACTGCCGGAGCGACTGCCCCAGACCCGCGGGGAGCGGAGACACATCACTGCTCCGCGGCGTCCAATCGCCCGGGTCTGATAGATTGTCCCATTCCGATTCGGGTTCATGGTCAGAGAGCCTGCAGGACAGCACATCCAACTCTGGCATCTCGGGCCAGGCACAATGACCACTTACTGGTGCTGGAAACAAATCAAAAAATGTCAACAACTGACCGCCAAAATAGAAAAATAATCAATAAAGTGCAAAGGTCGTGAACATAGCCCAGGGTATCACAGCCAAAACCCTCCCCACCATCGACAACATCGACAGGAAACACTGCCCGGAGAGCAGCAGCGATCATCAAGGGTCCCCACCACCCAGAACATCCTCTGTTCTCGCTGCTGCCATCAGTAAAGAGGTTTAGATGCCACAAGACTCCACCACCAGGTTCAGGAATAGCTACTCCCCCTCCACCATCAGACTCCTCAAAGGCAAACTCAATCAGGGACTCATTTACAGACTCTTACTTCTGCGCATTATTTAATCACAGAGTATTTATTTTCTGTTTTTGAGAAGTTCATTTGTTTCTCGTGTTGCAAACTTAGAAACATAGAAGATAGGAGCAGGAGTAGGTCATTCGACCCTTCGAGCCTGCTCCGCCATTCAACGAGATTTAGACAGATCATTAGCCGTCCCCGCCTTCTCTCCGTAACCTTTAATACCCTTATACTGAAGAAATATATCTAATCCCCTCTTAAATATATTTAATGAACCTGCCTCTACTGCCCTCTGTGGCAATGAATTCCACAGATTCACCACCCTCTGGGTCAAGAAATTCCTCCTCATCTCAGTCCTAAATGGTTTGCCTATTATCCTCAAACCATGGCCCCAGGTTCTGGATTTTCCCATCATTGGAAACATCCCATCTGCATCCATTCTGTCCAGTCCTGCCAGAATTTTATATGTCTCTATGAGATCACTCAATCTTCTAAACTCCAGCGAGTACAATCCCAATTTGCGCAATCTTTCCTCATAAGTCATTCCTGCCATTCCAGGTATCAGCCTGGTGAATGTTGGACTCTGGCTTTACCTTACTCTTAATTTAGTCTATGTGTGGTCTGAGTCCAGCGTGTTCTTTGAATGAAGTGATAGGAGAAGGTATTCGGTTCAACAGTCAATTTATTATACAGCACAAGAATAAAACTTAACAGAGCTCTGGGTCAGTCGTTAGTTCATAGGTCACCTGCACAGTGAGCTATTCCCCAAGACTGACTCCTATTGTCCAGTTGGCTTAGTTTATATAGATCAACCTTATCATACAGAACAAAAGTTGGCTTCCTTTGCTAGATTTCATTATCATACAGAACAAAAGTTGTCTTCCTTTGCTAGATCTTTTTGCATAAGGGTTATCACAAGTCATCTCCTGTTTTGCAGATATCTGGGATGCAGCGCTCCCATCTTAATCCTCCAGGCCAGACTATCCTGTTGTTTTCATCAGAAATTAATTCATCACCAGATATTTCTAATCACCATTCTGTTCCTGTCTGGCCAATTTCTGCTGTTCTCTTTAACACCTCCTCATGCCTTAATCTTCCTCCTAGACTGGTTTTCCATTCCCTTGGTTTCTTGCAGGCCATTCTTTGTTCTGGTCTGGCCTGTGTCTCCTGTGCTACTCACCACCTCCTTCAGTTGGAGCTTTCCTCCTAAATTGTTTTATGAATTTCCTCTCCCTGTATTTGGGAGCAGACCATTTTGCTCAGCCAACTTCGCTCCATGCTGTGATTGCCACTTAATCACATTCCTCTTTTTCCCTGAACCATGCAGTACATATCAACTTATTAATTAATCATTTCTTTCATAATGTTTTAACCCCTAGATTCCAACATGAATCGCCTCTGCACTCCCTCCATTCCAAGAACATCCTTCCTTAGATAAGGTGACCAAAACTGCACACAATACTCCACATGCTAACATGGACCAGGAGTAAGGCTGGTCGCCACTGGTATTGCATCCACGGAACACACGAGAGATGCATAGGCTGGGACAGGAGAGTGCAGGCAGTTGTGCTGGTGCAGGTGCAGGGTCGCGTGGGGAGGAGAGCAGGGGCATCACAGTCAATTGTGTGGTGGAGAACCAATGGGAAAGGGCAGGGGGACATTTTCTGGGAAGAGAGAAGGTGTTGTTGGAATAAAAAAGGTCGACACTATTTTTTGTGCTGAAGAAAGAGCAAGTGTGTTCTTTTAATTGTAGCATAGCCTTTCGTTTACAGAACCTACTTTCTTCCTGAGTACAGTTAGCAGTAAGTAGAAATTCTGCCTGGCCCGCAGAAAAACAATCTCAGGGTTGTATGTCATGTTGTCCATGTTCTTGGACAATAAATCTGATCTTTGAAATTGGCATTGAATTCCCCAATTTCAGATAGTTGCCCCATCCCTTTTTCTCTCATCTGCTCACCAAAGACTCTTGAAAATGTGAGAGATGAGTAAAACTGATAAAAATATGAAGATGAGGAAACTAATATAGATATATGTGTAATGAATAAAGCCAGTATGAATAGGATAAGAATAGATATTAGAATGTAGGAAGTAAAGTTAGTCTGAATAAGATATGGGTCTTCTAGCCCTAGACAGAATTAGCAAGTTCCTCATATGTAATTAGTAAGCCCTACAGTATTAGCAAGTTCTGCATATGAAGAGGTTGTAGCCCTGAGAGGGGGAAGGTGTGAATGAGAACAAAGGCAGGTTTGTGAATAAGGATAATGACATGATGGGACACGACAGGATACCCCTGGTCCTCCAAGTTCAAAGACAGCAGTAGGCAGACAGGATTGCCTAATGCCAAACTCATCCAGGAGGCAGAAAACTTCTACAGGTGGACCGTGATGTGCATTCTGACTGGTTGCATCAATGCCTGGTATGGAGGCACCAACTCTCAGGACAAGAATAAACTCCAGAGGGTTGTTAACTCAGCCTGCAACATCACAGGCACCAGACTTCACCCCATCAAGGACATCGACATGAGATGGTGTCTTAAAAAAAAGCAGCCTCTCTCCTCAGAGACCCCCACTGTGAGAGATAATAGAATATAGGAAGTAAAGCTAGTATTGAAATGAAAAAATGAAATAAGACTAGATTAGAGGAAGTTAAGTAAGTGCTGAGTAGGGATGAATTCCAATAAGATGAATTCTGATAAGAGGAGTGTGAGGAAGGGTTACTCAAGTATAGAATAAGGGTCTTATCTTTCTTTGGCTTGGCTTCGCGGACGAAGATTTATGGAGGGGGTAAAAAGTCCACGTCAGCTGCAGGCTCGTTTGTGGCTGACAAGTCCGATGCGGGACAGGCAGACACGATTGCAGCGGTTGCAGGGGAAAATTGGTTGGTTGGGGTTGGGTGTTGGGTTTTTCCTCCTTTGCCTTTTGTCAGTGAGGTGGGCTCTGCTATATAGAAAGAATTAGCAAGTTCTGCATTTAGTATTAGTAAGTCCTGGGGGTTGAGAGGTGTGAATAAGGACAAAGGCAGATTCATGAATTGGTTGTTTTTCAACTGAAAAACCTCACAAAGATAAGCGTATACAGAGCCGTTGTCATACCCACACTCCTGTTCGGCTCCGAATCATGGGTCCTCTACCGGCACCACCTACGGCTCCTAGAACGCTTCCACCAGCGTTGTCTCCGCTCCATCCTCAACATCCATTGGAGCGCTTACATCCCTAACGTCGAAGTACTCGAGATGGCAGAGGTCGACAGCATCGAGTCCACGCTGCTGAAGATCCAGCTGCGCTGGATGGGTCACGTCTCCAGAATGGAGGACCATCGCCTTCCCAAGATCGTGTTATATGGCGAGCTCTCCACTGGCCACTGTGACAGAGGTGCACCAAAGAAAAGGTACAAGGACTGCCTAAAGAAATCTCTTGGTGCCTGCCACATTGACCACCGCCAGTGGGCTGATAACGCCTCAAACCGTGCATCTTGGCGCCTCACAGTTTGGCGGGCAGCAACCTCCTTTGAAGAAGACCGCAGAGCCCACCTCACTGACAAAAGGCAAAGGAGGAAAAACCCAACACCCAACCCCAACCAACCAATTTTCCCCTGCAACCGCTGCAATCGTGTCTGCCTGTCCCGCATCGGACTTGTCAGCCACAAACGAGCCTGCAGCTGACGTGGACTTTTTACCCCCCCCATAAATCTTCGTCCGCGAAGCCAAGCCAAAGAAAAAAAAGATTCATGAATAAGGACAATGACATGATGGGACCCAGACAGGATTCCCCATGGTCTTTCAAGTTTTACAGAAACTGCAAATAGGCAGACAGAATTTACCAAATGCCAAACCAATCCAGGAAGCAGAAGAATGTTAAGGGGGGGGGGGGGGGAGGGTACCTCTACACTAAAATGAACTGTATAAAAGTTGGGTGAGCCCCAGTATGTGTGTGTATTCCCAGGGTAAGGGGAAGCACCCAACTTTGCACTGTTTTACAATAAATGTTCTTTGTTCTCATTTTTTGTCACGAGCGAAATCTGTGAAGGTACTTCTGTTTCTCACAGTGGTTTATATAAATATTCATACTATGATGCTCCTGCAAAACAAAAAATTTCTAGACTTGTTCATAACAATAAATTCTGATTCATCTTCAAATCAGCAGCAGGTTTAAACCCTCTCAACGACAAGTAACATTGTGAAAGTATTTCCCAAGTTGGGTGAGAAGATCCTGCCAAAATAAAGCACATCTTCAATATGCATTAAAGAGGCAATAACAAATGATTCACACTGGGGGAACAGGTCCCACACACTCACAGTGACCCTCACTGGGGGAACAGGTCCCACACACTCACAGTGACCCTCACTGGGGGGACGGGTCCCACACACTCACAGTGATCCTCACTGGGGGGACGGGTCCCACACACTCACAGTGATCCTCACTGGGGGGACGGGTCCCACACACTCACAGTGACCCTCACTGGGGGGACGGGTCCCACACACTCACAGTGATCCTCACTGGGGGGACGGGTCCCACACACTCACAGTGATCCTCACTGGGGGGACGGGTCCCACACACTCACAGTGACCCTCACTGGGGGACGGGTCCCACACACTCACAGTGACCCTCACTGGGGGGACGGGTCCCACACACTCACAGTGATCCTCACTGGGGGGACGGGCCCCACACACTCACAGTGACCCTCACTGGGGGGACGGGTCCCACACACTCACAGTGACCCTCACTGGGGGGACGGGTCCCACACACTCACAGTGACCCTCACTGGGGGGACGGGTCCCACACACTCACAGTGACCCTCACTGGGGGGACGGGTCCCACACACTCACAGTGACCCTCACTGGGGGGACGGGTCCCACACACTCACAGTGATCCTCACTGGGGGGACGGGTCCCACACACTCACAGTGATCCTCACTGGGGGGACGGGTCCCACACACTCACAGTGACCCTCACTGGGGGACGGGTCCCACACACTCACAGTGACCCTCACTGGGGGACGGGTCCCACACACTCACAGTGACCCTCACTGGGGGACGGGTCCCACACACTCACAGTGACCCTCACTGGGGGAACAGCCCCCCACACTCACAGTGACCCTCACTGGGGGAACGGTCCCACACACTCACAGTGACCCTCACTGGGGGACGGGTCCCACACACTCACAGTGACCCTCACTGGGGGACGGGTCCCACACACATACAGAAGTTTAAACATGAAGAACCCATGTGCACAAACACAAACATTGTTTTCAAAATGTGGTCTATCCTGTGGAGTTTGGGTTTGAGACGTGGACACAGAATTTCAGTCAGAACAACTCCCAGTGAGAAAGGAAAGCCTCCTGTCATGAAGAATTCTCCATTTACAAACCCACTTCAAAGAATGTTGGTGATTTATGAGAACAAAATCAAAAATCGATAAGCTTCCATCTTGGGTTAAACATTACCAGAGGTCGACAGGAAGGTTTAAACAAATTTGAACAAAGGTAGTTTAAACAAATATCCCAATACAGTGGGTAAGATCCTGTGGTGTTCTGCGGGTGGGCAGACTGACCGCCATGAAGCTCCTGGTGTTTCTCATTATCACATCCCTGAGCCATGCAGCTATAGATACTATAGATAAAGGTAACTGACAACCCCTCCATTTCACAGCCCGTCCTCTGTGGTAGGAGTTAAGTTAGCTCGGTATCTGCTGGGGCGGGGCGGGCGCTGGGGCGGGGCGGGCGCTGGGGCGGGGCGGGCGCTGGGGCGGGGCGGGCGCTGGGGCGGGGCGGGCGCTGGGGCGGGGCGGGCGCTGGGGCGGGGCGGGCGCTGGGGCGGGGCGGGCGCTGGGGCGGGGCGGGCGCTGGGGCGGGGCGGGCGCTGGGGCGGGGCGGGCGCTGGGGCGGGGCGGGCGCTGGGGCGGGGCGGGCGCTGGGGCGGGGCGGGCGCTGGGGCGGGGCGGGCGCTGGGGCGGGGCGGGCGCTGGGGCGGGGCGGGCGCTGGGGCGGGGCGGGCGCTGGGGCGGGGCGGGCGCTGGGGCGGGGCGGGCGCTGGGGCGGGGCGGGCGCTGGGGCGGGGCGGGCGCTGGGGCGGGGCGGGCGCTGGGGCGGGGCGGGCGCTGGGGCGGGGCGGGCGCTGGGGCGGGGCGGGCGCTGGGGCGGGGCGGGCGCTGGGGCGGGGCGGGCGCTGGGGCGGGGCGGGCGCTGGGGCGGGGCGGGCGCTGGGGCGGGGCGGGCGCTGGGGCGGGGCGGGCGCTGGGGCGGGGCGGGCGCTGGGGCGGGGCGGGCGCTGGGGCGGGGCGGGCGCTGGGGCGGGGCGGGCGCTG
Organism: Narcine bancroftii; assembly: GCF_036971445.1. Classification (NCBI taxonomy): domain Eukaryota; kingdom Metazoa; phylum Chordata; class Chondrichthyes; order Torpediniformes; family Narcinidae; genus Narcine; species Narcine bancroftii. Next base: position 2,272,294 of record NC_091482.1, on the reverse strand, counting down.
GGGCGGGGCGGGCGCTGGGGCGGGGCGGGCGCTGGGGCGGGGCGGGCGCTGGGGCGGGGCGGGCGCTGGGGCGGGGCGGGCGCTGGGGCGGGGCGGGCGCTGGGGCGGGGCGGGCGCTGGGGCGGGGCGGGCGCTGGGGCGGGGCGGGCGCTGGGGCGGGGCGGGCGCTGGGGCGGGGCGGGCGCTGGGGCGGGGCGGGCGCTGGGGCGGGGCGGGCGCTGGGGCGGGGCGGGCGCTGGGGCGGGGCGGGCGCTGGGGCGGGGCGGGCGCTGGGGCGGGGCGGGCGCTGGGGCGGGGCGGGCGCTGGGGCGGGGCGGGCGCTGGGGCGGGGCGGGCGCTGGGGCGGGGCGGGCGCTGGGGCGGGGCGGGCGCTGGGGCGGGGCGGGCGCTGGGGCGGGGCGGGCGCTGGGGCGGGGCGGGCGCTGGGGCGGGGCGGGCGCTGGGGCGGGGCGGGCGCTGGGGCGGGGCGGGCGCTGGGGCGGGGCGGGCGCTGGGGCGGGGCGGGCGCTGGGGCGGGGCGGGCGCTGGGGCGGGGCGGGCGCTGGGGCGGGGCGGGCGCTGGGGCGGGGCGGGCGCTGGGGCGGGGCGGGCGCTGGGGCGGGGCGGGCGCTGGGGCGGGGCGGGCGCTGGGGCGGGGCGGGCGCTGGGGCGGGGCGGGCGCTGGGGCGGGGCGGGCGCTGGGGCGGGGCGGGCGCTGGGGCGGGGCGGGCGCTGGGGCGGGGCGGGCGCTGGGGCGGGGCGGGCGCTGGGGCGGGGCGGGCGCTGGGGCGGGGCGGGCGCTGGGGCGGGGCGGGCGCTGGGGCGGGGCGGGCGCTGGGGCGGGGCGGGCGCTGGGGCGGGGCGGGCGCTGGGGCGGGGCGGGCGCTGGGGCGGGGCGGGCGCTGGGGCGGGGCGGGCGCTGGGGCGGGGCGGGCGCTGGGGCGGGGCGGGCGCTGGGGCGGGGCGGGCGCTGGGGCGGGGCGGGCGCTGGGGCGGGGCGGGCGCTGGGGCGGGGCGGGCGCTGGGGCGGGGCGGGCGCTGGGGCGGGGCGGGCGCTGGGGCGGGGCGGGCGCTGGGGCGGGGCGGGCGCTGGGGCGGGGCGGGCGCTGGGGCGGGGCGGGCGCTGGGGCGGGGCGGGCGCTGGGGCGGGGCGGGCGCTGGGGCGGGGCGGGCGCTGGGGCGGGGCGGGCGCTGGGGCGGGGCGGGCGCTGGGGCGGGGCGGGCGCTGGGGCGGGGCGGGCGCTGGGGCGGGGCGGGCGCTGGGGCGGGGCGGGCGCTGGGGCGGGGCGGGCGCTGGGGCGGGGCGGGCGCTGGGGCGGGGCGGGCGCTGGGGCGGGGCGGGCGCTGGGGCGGGGCGGGCGCTGGGGACCTGTCACTGATTTGCCGCGGTGTGTTCTAGGGTCGTGCATTGGCCGCTGTGACCTGGGCTTCCAGCCTTCTAAGAGATGCCAATGTGACACAATGTGCTCGTTTTACCACAGCTGCTGCCACGACTTCCAGATCGTCTGTGAGAAAAGTAAAGCAAACGCCAGCCTCACACTCTCCCACACATGCACACGCCAGTCCCTCGCTCTCCCACACACGTTCACATGCCAGCTTCATGCTCTCTCACACACACAGACCTCCACTCATGTCACTGTCCGCATGGCGTGAATCAGTCCAAGCAACATCAGAACCTGCACTGAGGAGACAACTGGCTGGGGCGGGGGCTCCGCACGGAGGAGGGATGGCAACGAAGGTGTGGGTGGCACTGAAGGAAGCGGGTTCCGATGGAGTGCACACAGCTGCTCTGGGTTCCCAACAAAGGGGAAATTTTGTGTGTAACGAGAACTTCCCCTCGCTGCTTGTAGACGGACGACAGTGGTGTGTCCACATGGCGAGGAGTGGAGGGTGGGCAGGGGTAGTCTATGGAGGAGACGTCTCTATGGGACGGGAATGCTGGCAGCTTCTGCCACCAGTGTCTGGCACAGTCCTGTGTCTGGCTGCTCAGACACTCCTCTATCCAGATGGTCCCATGTCTGGTCACTCCTCCATCCAGACAGTCACATGTTTATTTTAGCTGGTCAGACAGAGACACGAGGATCCTTGATCCATCCTGTTGTGTGATGAGGTTGCACTGAGGGAAGACCATCTGTCTGATGCAGGTGTTAGGTCCTGAATGGCCCTGTCTGGGTCCATGTGGGATGGTTGGGGGAAATGTCAACCATCCCAGCCCCAGGGAATTCCACTCTGGGAGGTAGTGACCTCACCTCTGGGCCCAGACACTGGTTCTCTGTTCAATACATAGCCCAGCAAGGACTCCAGACACTGGCATCATGAAAAGGAGCTGCTCCCCAACACTCTTCCAAGAGCCCAGGGTGGTTGGCCAAAGGTTGCAACAAACCTTGGACTTCTCTGAGAAGACCCAGAGTTCCCTATCGCAGATGAAGGGAGATCGGCAGAGGGACTCCGAACTGTTCCCACACCCCACCCCGGTGTCCCTGCCCTTCTCCAGACAGTCATTGTAGCAGGTATCACCTTCACCCCACACAATTCCCAACCACTGTTGCTAATCGTTTGTGGGAAGAAAACCCTCTTGTCCTTCCCACAGTAAAGAAACGTCAGCTAGTCTTCTGGGACCTACTCAGTTTCTGAGGAGGATGGAAAGTTCTCAATCTTCTCTCCTACCTCATTCTCCCTGAATATACCACATCAGGACCAGGGAACTTATCCAACTGAATGCTGGTCAAGACACCCAAATCTCCTCCTTTGCAGTACAAATTTATCCCTCCATGACCTTACATCATTCATGGACCACTAAAGATGAGACTGTGTGGAGGGAGCTTTATTCTGGGTCTGACCCCGGGATGTGCGCGATGGGACAGTGCGGAGGGACCTTCACTCTGGGTCTGACCCTGGGAGTGTGTGATGGGACGGTGTGGGAGGGAGCTTCACTCTGTGTCTGATCCAGGAGTGGGTGATGGGACAGTGCGGAGGGATCTTTGCCCGGTGTTTGACTGTGGAAAAGAAAATGATGGATTTTTGTACCGTTAACAAATTTTTGTGGTTTCCAGCCGAAGGAGATTTGTTTGCCCTTTCTGAGGAAGAATACAATGGTTTTAAATCATCTGCTCCCATAGATGAGGTGATTTCCACCCCAGAACCTGAATCATATTCCACTCTCAAAATGGAACCTGAATCAGATTGCACTCGAGAACCGGAGCCCACCCGAGAACCGGAGCCCACCCGAGAACCGGAGCCCACCCGAGAACCGGAGCCCACCCGAGAACCGGAGCCCACCCGAGAACCGGAGCCCACCCGAGAACCGGAGCCACCCGAGAACCGGAGCCCACCCGAGAACCGAGCCCCCGAGAACCGGAGCCCACCCGAGAACCGGAGCCCACCCGAGAACCGGAGCCCACCCGAGAACCGGAGCCCACCCGAGAACCGGAGCCCACCCGAGAACCGGAGCCCACCCGAGAACCGGAGCCCACCCGAGAACCGGAGCCCACCCGAGAACCGGAGCCCACCCGAGAACCGGAGCCCACCGAGAACCGGAGCCCACCCGAGACCGGAGCCACCCGAGAACCGGAGCCCACCCGAGAACCGGAGCCCACCCGAGAACCGGAGCCCACCCGAGAACCGGAGCCCACCCGAGAACCGGAGCCCACCCGAGAACCGGAGCCCACCGAGAACCGGAGCCCACCCGAGAACCGGAGCCCACCCGAGAACCGGAGCCCACCCGAGAACCGGAGCCCACCCGAGAACCGGAGCCCACCCGAGAACCGGAGCCCACCCGAGAACCGGAGCCCACCCGAAACCGGAGCCCACCCGAGAACCGGAGCCCACCCGAGAACCGGAGCCCACCCGAGAACCGGAGCCCACCCGAGAACCGGAGCCACCCGAGAACCGGAGCCCAACCCGAGAAACCGGAGCCCACCCGAGAACCGGAGCCCACCCGAGAACGGAGCCCACCCGAGAACCGGAGCCCACCCTGAGAACGGAGCCCACCCGAGAACCGGAGCCCACCCGAGAACCGGAGCCCACCCGAGAACCGGAGCCCACCCGAGAACCGGAGCCCACCCGAGAACCGGAGCCCACCCGAGAACCGGAGCCCACCGAGAACCGGAGCCCACCCGAGAACCGGAGCCCACCCGAGAACCGGAGCCCACCCGAGAACCGGAGCCCACCCGAGAACCGGAGCCCACCCGAGAACCGGAGCCCACCCGAGAACCGGAGCCCACCCGAGAACCGGAGCCCACCGAGAACCGGAGCCCACCCGAGAACCGGAGCCCACCCGAGAACCGGAGCCCACCCGAGAACCGGAGCCCACCCGAGAACCGGAGCCCACCCGAGAACCGAGCCCACCGAGAACCGGAGCCCACCCGAGAACCGAGCCCACCCGAGAACCGGAGCCCACCCGAGAACCGGAGCCCACCCGAGAACCGGAGCCCACCCGAGAACCGGAGCCCACCCGAGAACCGGAGCCCACCCGAGAACCGAGCCCACCCGAGAACCGGAGCCCCACCCGAGAACCGAGCCCACCCGAGAACCGGAGCCCCCGAGAACCGGAGCCCCCCGAGAACCGGAGCCCACCCGAGAACCGGAGCCCACCCGAGAACCGGAGCCCACCCGAGAACCGGAGCCCACCCGAGAACGGAGCCCACCCGAGAACCGGAGCCCACCCGAGAACCGGAGCCCACCCGAGAACCGGAGCCACCCGAGAACCGGAGCCCACCCGAGAACCGGAGCCCACCCGAGAACCGGAGCCCACCCGAGAACCGGAGCCCACCCGAGAACCGGAGCCCACCCGAGAACCGGAGCCCACCCGAGAACCGGAGCCCACCCGAGAACCGGAGCCCACCCGAGAACCGGAGCCCACCCGAGAACCGGAGCCCACCCGAGAACCGGAGCCCACCGAGAACCGGAGCCCACCCGAGAACCGGAGCCCCACCCGAGAACCGGAGCCCACCCGAGAACCGGAGCCCACCCGAGAACGGAGCCCACCCGAGAACCGGAGCCCACCCGAGAACCGGAGCCCACCCGAGAACCGGAGCCCACCCGAGAACCGGAGCCCACCGAGAACCGGAGCCCACCCGAGAACCGGAGCCCACCCGAGAACCGGAGCCCACCCGAGAACCGGAGCCCACCGAGAACCGGAGCCCACCCGAGAACCGGAGCCCACCCGAGAACCGGAGCCCACCCGAGAACCGGAGCCCACCCGAGAACCGGAGCCCACCCGAGAACCGGAGCCCACCCGAGAACCGGAGCCACCCGAGAACCGGAGCCACCCGAGAACCGGAGCCAGACGATGTGTGTTCCAGTAAGACTCCCTTTGATGCGTTCACTAAACTCAAGAATGGATCGATCCTCGCATTTCAGGGTGAGCTGTGCATCTGTGAGCCTGGGACCATGACATGGCCATTCCCCACCCACCCCCTTCCCCGAGCTATACAGACAGCTGTGTATTCCAACCAATGCCTTTGTTGCATTATCTTGAACTCCCTGTGTAATTGAAATCTGACCTGGGGAGATGTGTGAGCAGGGATGTTTCCAACTTCCTCTTGAACTTCCTGCTGATAAACCCTGGTTGAACTGAAGTTTGGTTGTTTATGACTATACACCTCATGTAGTGAGAGGAGAGGAGTTCTTCCGCAAGCAGTCTCAAGGTCAAAGTTCGGATTTCTCGTCTGAGTACATACATGACACCCCTGAGACCCCGTGGGCACAGCACAATGACCACTTACTATCTCTAACCTTTGAACAATTTATAGTTTCAATGAAAAAAATATCATTCAGCACCAAGCAACAGCAGTGTGAGGTCACAGTGGTGGGGATCATTCAGGAGACCAATGGGTGTGGGGAAGTGTCTGTTTTTAATCCTGTTGGTGGGTGATTTCATCCTCTTCTCCCTGAGGGAGGGAGGGAGAAGTGAGTAGGTTCGGTGTGTGATGGATCCTGCAGTGCGTCGGCTGTCTTTCCCGGGCAGCAGGATGTGTGGATGGAGTCTGTGGAGGGGGAGGGGGCTTGCTGACATTCACCGCCCTCCACAGCTGCTTCTCCCGGCCTTTAGCAGAGCCTCTGTGATGCTCCCAACGAGTCTGCTCTCAACGCACACCCTGCAGAGGTTTGTTGAGGAACAGGAGGAACATTTTGGCACAGAATCCAGTCGGGCACGTGGCAGAGGCACATGTGAAACCACAAACCAGTTGCCATGTTGTGTTCCGACTGTGGGAAGACACGGGGACCCCAAGCACCACGTGGCCCAGCCTCACTCTGTCATCAGCCCACAGTTGCCAGCATAGGGCTCACTCTGCCACAGAGACCAGCCACCAGCCCTGAAGCCCTTATTGGCAAAGATGGAGCATCACAACAACTTTGCTGCCCCCCCACACAATCAATGCTGAATGATATTCCCCACCCCCCTACCAGAGATATCTCCCTCACATCTGAACATGGCTTGTGCAGACTATTCACTAGTGGAACCATGGGCTGAAATTGGGATCCCATCCCAGTGGAAGAGAGAAAACATCAAGGTGGAGAGGAGACTAGATCAAGGTCTGTAAGATTCCGAGAGGAAGAGATAGGGTGGATGGCCAGCACCTCTGACCCAGGGGAGTAAGATTCCGAGAGGAAGAGATAGGGTGGATGGCCAGCACCTCTGACCCAGGGGACGTCTGTACAAAGAGAAGGGAGGGAAATTTAGGGGAGACATCAGGGGTGAGACCTTTTATACAGAGTTGTGGGGGTCTGGAATGCCTTGTCAGGGGATGGTAGTGGAGGCAAGAACATTGGGGGCACTCAAGAGACTCTCAGACACATGGTTGGAGGGAAAATAGAGGGTTACGGGGTCAAGAGGGGCTTTCAGGTTTTTTTGGTAGGAATGCATGGGTCAGCTGAAGGGCCTGTACTGCACTGTAGTGTTCAATGTTCTATCATTGATTCATGGAATTTTATAGCATGGAAACAGGCCCTTTAGCCCATCCTGTCACTGCCGGCCATTTGTCCAACTGGCCTACATTTAGCCTGTCTCCCTCACAACCTTTCACATCCATGGACCCATCAAAACATCTGCACTCTTGCCGTTTCCTCAGGCAGTTCGTTCCACACATTCTCGACCCTCAGTGTGAAGAAGGTGCCCCTGGGGACCCATTGAGGTGTTCCCCCTCCCATCTCGAAAAAGGCATCAAGGTGCAGTTTAAAACAGAGACATGTCCACCGCAGGTGCTTGAATCTGGGGCCCAACACAGAGGGTTTCTGCCTGAAATATCCACCAGTCTTTCTCTCCCACTGAAGTACAGCCTGGTAACAGGCCCTTTCGGCCCACAAACTCTGCCACCCAAATGACCTACAACCCCCAGTACATTTTGAACAGCGGGAGGAAACCAGTGACCCTGGGGAAAGCCCATGCAGGCATGGGGAGAACGAACAAACTCCTTATAGACAGTGCGGGATTCGAACCCTAACACTGTAACAGTGTCACGCTGACTGCTGGGCTGACCGTGCCGTTCAGTGTGTACCACAGATAAAATATTGCCCTGAGAGGCTTCCAGAGAACTCTGGATGCTCCATTTGCAAGGAAAGCCAGGCCAAGGGTATATCCCTGGGAGAGGGGCGGGGATGGGACTCGATGGCCCACTGCCTGGATCATGAACAGCCACTGTAGAGCAGAGCAACGGGGACTGATCTGTTCCATCTCTCTCTCTTTTCAGGACGGTACTTCTATGAACTTGATACAAAAGGCATCATTCCTGGCTATCCCAAGCTAATTCAGGATGTGTGGGGTGTCGAGGGTCCTATCGACGCGGCCTTCACACGGATAAACTGCGAGGGGAAGACCTATCTCTTCAAGGTGGGATCAGTGGGGGGTGCAGAGGGTGTTCAGTGGATTCACAGAGGAACGAGTCCAGACTCAGGCTAAACAAACAATGGATAATCATGGGGAAATAGTAATGGGAAAGACACAAAACAACACGATTCTAAAACTACATCAGCAGTCATGTTGGGCACAGCGATTTCTAATACCAGTGGCCACTACTCTCTCTCTTTATTACACATGTGCAGTATCCCACCAAGAACACATAGATGGAGGTTAAACTCCATGCTACTTAAAAGACAGGAATTTAGAGAGTTTATTGAACGCCAAGTTAAAACATATTTTGAAATAAATACAGAATCAGTGAAAGACAAATTTATATTATGGGACGCAATGAAAGCCTTCATCAGAGGGCAAATAATAAGTTATGAAACTAAGATGAAAAAGGACTACAATCAGGAAATAGAGCAGTTGGAAAGGGAGATAGTAAGTACAGAAAAGGAACTAGCAACAAGGGACGATATAACAAAAAGAGAATTGGTGGACAAAAAAAATACGAAACATTACAAACGTATAAGGTGGAGAAGAACATAATAAAGCAAAAGTATTTTGAGCTAGGAGAAAAAACACACAAAATATTAGCCTGGCAACTTAAAACAGAACATGCTAAAAGAATTGTATTGGCATCAAGGAAAAAGGACAAAAAATTACATATAACGCAATAGAGATTAATGAGAACTTTAAGAAATTTTATGAACAATTATACCAAACTGAGAATGAGGGAAAAGATGATGAAATAGAAGAGTTTTTAGCTAACATTGAACTGCCCAAATTGCAAGAGGAACAAAACAAACTGATAAAACCATTTGAAACAGAGGAAGTACATGATATATTAAAAAAGCTGCCGAACAATAAAACGCCAGGAGAGGATGGACTCTCAATAGAATTCTACAAAATATTTAAAGAGTTATTAACTCCTCCTCTCCTGGACGTATGAACCAGATAGAAGAAACACAACTTGCCAGATTCATGTAAGACTGCAATAATTACAGTAATACCAAAGACAGGGAAGGATCCATTAACACCAGCATCATATAGACCAATATCTCTACTTAATTCAGATTATAAGATAAAGATAATAGCAAAATTATTAGCAAACAGATTGGCCGATTGTGTACCCAAAAAATAGTAAAACAAGATTTATTAAAAGACGAACAGCGGATAATGTCTGTAAATTTATTAATTTAATTCATGGAGTTCAAGGAAGTAAGATACCAACAGTGGCTGTTGCTTTAGATACAGAAAAAGCCTTTGACAGAGTAAAATGGAATTATTTATTCAAAGTATTACAGAGGTTCAATCTACCAGAAAAATATATTAATTGGATTAAAGCATTGTATAATGGACCATTGGCGAAGGTAGCAGTAAATGGATATGTATCGAACCAATTTTAATTAAGTAGGTCAACTAGACAGGGATGTCTCCTATCCCCTTCACTGTTCGCTTTAGCAATAAAACCATTGGCAGAACTGATAAGAACAGAAAATAAAATAAAAGGGATAAAAATAAAGAATAAATCAGTTTATTTGCAGATGACATCATAGTATACTTAACAGAACCAAAATTATCAATAAAAGAATTACACAAGAAATTGAAGGAAAATGGAGAAATATCAGGGTACAAGATCAATGCAAATAAAAGTGAAGCGATGCCAATGAGCAACGCAGACTATACAGAATTTTTAAAAATCACCATTTAAATGGCAAACACAAGCAATCTGATACCTAGGGATCAGGTTAGATAATAACTTAAACCACCTGTACAAACTAAATTATCAGCCACTAATAAAGAAATTGCAGGAAGACTTAGAACATTGGAAACAATTACCACCAACGTTGATAGGGAGGGTAAACTGCATTAAAATTAATGTCTTCCCAAGGATACAATTACCTTAACAATCATTGCCAATTACCTTAACAGAGAAATTCTTCAATTAATAAGGAAATTTTTATGGAAAGGGGGGAAACCAAGGATAGCGCTAGATAAATTAACAGAGTGGTACAACCAAGGTGGTTTGCAGTTATAAAACTTTAAAAATTATTATAGATTAGTACAATTAAGGTATTTATCAGATTTTTAAAATCAAACAAGGGAAAAACCAGATTGGACTAAGACAGAGCTAGATAATATAGGGGAGAAGGTACCAGAACATATACTTTATAAGTGGGATGAAAAGATGGTACGATATAAAAGCTCACCAGTATTGCATCATTTTCTCAATATATGGAAGAAGATTCATTCAGAAAGGAAAAAAATAAATTACCAAAAACCAAAATTATTATTGACACAAAATAGATAACCTTTCCTTTAGAGAATGGAGAGAAAAGGAATTAAGAGATTAGAAAATTGTTTTTTTGGGAAATAATTTATTAATATTTGAACAAATGAAGTACAAATATGAAATAACTCATGGTACAATGTTTGTATACCATTAATTGAAAGCCTACTTAAAGGATAAATTGGGAAACAGACTGAGGTTACCAGAAGGAAGCAGCTTTGAATATGTGATTACAGACAGAATGATAATTAAAAGATTTATAATGAACATCAAGCTGCAAGAGAAGGAAAATGATGAAATAAGCTATAAACCCAAAAAGTGTGAAAAAGATTTAAACACATGTGCAGTAATATTCAGTAGACTTCAATATGTATTCCCGGTTCCCTGTTCCAACAGAGTACGGCTCAGTGCTAAGTATTTCCATATAATACTACAGTCACACTCTCAGTGCAGTGCACACCTTACCAATGTCCCCTGCAGCGATGTCCACAGTTCACAACCTGGCACAGAGCAGCGTTCGTAGTCAGGTCAAAGGAGCAGAGGAATGTGAGGGGATGGCGTGCGAGAGGGGACAGCGTGTGAATGGATGGTGTGTGAGAGGGGACGGCGTGCCTTGCCCTTCTCCTTGTCAGATCATTACATAACCTTCTCGGTCCTTCTCCAGGGCAAGCTGTATTGGCGTTTCAACAATGGCATATTGGAGAGCAACTTTCCCAAGCCGATCCTGGAGGGGTTCCCAGGAATTCCGAGCCACTTGAATGCAGCGCTGGCCCTGCCTGCCTCCGACATCAATGGGAAGGAACGAATTTATTTCTTCAAAGGTAAGAGTAGGTTGAGCCATCCCCGGAGGTTAGGGTCTTGTTCCAGATGCATCTGACCTCCCTCTCCACTCTTTGCTCTGCAGGCACAAATTACTGGGAATACGTCTTCTTCAATCAGCCCAGTCACAATATATGTGCCACCACCTCCATCTCCATCTCCATCCCCCTCGAGAGGTACACCATGGCTAAATACATGGACGTCCCATTCTTCAGATCCACTCAAAGAGGTAAACTTCAGCCGCTGCCTCTTCCGTTAACCACCCCTTCCCCTCTCCCTGGCCTTTACTCTTCTCCTGATTACATGTAGAGTTACACTCCTCACAGAAAGGCCCTTCATCGCATCCGATCCATGCCGACCAAGTTTTCCACAGCTTTGATCCATCTGTCTGGCTTTTATTTTGAAGGAAATGCAGATGAGGATGATTTAATAGGTCTACAAGATTTTGAGAGGCACCAATACAGTGGACAGCCACTGCAGCAAACACAAGAGGATGTCTCTTTAAGGTGAGGGGTGGGAGGCGTAGGGGAGACGTCAGGGAGATACACAGAGAGTTGTGGGTGTCTGGAATACATTGCCAGTGGTGGTGGCTGGAACATGTACACATGTATGGAGAAAAATAGAGGGTTACAGGTGTGATTCAGATTTCAGATTTATTGTCAGAGTACATACAGTTACACTCCTAAGATCCTTTATTCCTGCGGACGAGGCAGAATGACCACTTATTGGTAGTGCAAAAAAAAACACGACTCAACGTGCAAATGTAAACAAATAAAGAAATGTGAAGAGCATGAAACTAACGAATGAGGGAGGGAAGGTTTCATGTGCCTAGTAGGTTTATTTAGGTCGGCACAACATTGTGGGCCAAAGGGCCTGTACTGTGCTAAAATGTACTCTGCTCTAAAGCTTTCCTATGCATCTACCTGTGAAAATGTCTTTCAAAGGTCCCCCCACCTTCCCTGGCAGTTCATTCCACACACCCACCACCCTCTGTGTGAAGGTGTCCAAGAATCCCCTCTAGGTTTAGATGCCCCTACCCTTGGAAAACAACTGTGACTATCCAACTGCTCATAATTTCATAAACCTCAGAGTGCTCAGCCTCCGAAGCCCTGTTCAGAACAATCCCAGTGAACCAATCTCTTCTTGCTACTGCAACTCTCTCGTCCAGGCAACATCTTGGTGAATCTCTCTAGTAGTACCACATCCTTTCTATAGCACGATGGCCATGTCCTCTTGTTCTATCTCCCCCAACCTCAGTGGGGAAACCTTGTACTGATCCCTCATCATTTTGGGTGACCAAAACAGCACAAAATTCTCCAAATTTGGCCTCACCAACGTTTTTCACAACCGCCCAACTTCTCTGCTCGATAGTTTGATTATGAAGGTCAACATGCTAAGATCTCTCTTCATGACCTTGTCCACTTGTACTGCCACTTTCAGGGAATTATGTATCTGTATTCCCAGGTCCCTCTATTCTACCGCACTCCTCAGTGCTGACCATTTACTGTGTACGTCCTTTCTTGGTTTGTCCTTCCAAAATGCAACATCTCACACTCGTCTGCATTAAACTCCATCTGCCATTTTGCAGCCCATTTTGCCAAAACATTGTCTGTTCCATCCATGTTCACCAGATTTTTTGTGATTTCATCAGAATTGGCTTTTCTCCAATTTAGAATCTCAACCCGAGGCCCAGACGTGTCCTTTTCCCTAATTATCGAGAAACTAACAGCATTATGATCACTGGACCCAAAATGTTTCCCTACACATGTCTGCCACCTGTCCCATCTCATTCCCTAATAGGAGATCCAGTGTTGCACTCTAATCGGGACCCCTATATATTTATTTAGGAACCTTTCCTGGACACATTTGGCAAACCCTAACCTATCTCACCCTTTTCCATCCTCCATCACTGCCCCTCACCTCTTCTCCTCCCTTCCTCTGAGTCACAGAGCCAGACGGCTGTGGTTTGTCCCTGGTAGGTCATCTTGCTCAAGAGTTCCAAAACATTGTTATTAGACCATAAGATATAGGACCAGAAGTAGGCCAATCGGCCCATCAAGTCCATTCAACCCTTCCATCATAAGCTGATCCGTTCTCCCCCCTCTCAGCCCCACTGCCCGTCCTTTTCCCCATAACCTTTGATACCCTGAATAATCAAGAACCTGTCAATCTCTCCCTTAAATACCCAACCCGACCTCCAAAGTCGCCTGTGACAGCTGATTCTAGAGGTTCACCACTTTTGGGTGAAAGAAATTCCACCTAATCTCTGTTTTAAATAGTGGCCCTTCAATCCTGAAGTTGTGGCCCCTTATCCTCGACTCCCCTACCATGGGAAACAACATTGCCACATCTACTCTGTCCTGACCTTTCAACATTCAAAATAGAGGTTTCCCCCCCCTCATTCATCTGAACTCCAAGGAGTCCAGTCCAAGAGCCAGAAAACGTTCCTCAGATGCTGATCCCTTCAATCCAGGAATCATCCTTGTGAATCTTCTCTGAACCTTCTCCATTGCCAGAGAGGGGAATGACCACAGGGATATCTGTTCCCTTCCCTTCCTCTGACAGTCACCTCCCTCCAACATTATGGGAGTGACTGCCTCCCCTGTAAACACCTATCCAACACCCCCCTCAGCCTCCCAAATAATCCAGAGTTCACCTTGACTGTGTCCATTTAAACCTCGTCTCCCACCAACAATTTCTTGGTAATGTGTTAAAAGGACAAAGCAAATAAAACACGGATGTCTGCAGCAGACACCATGATGAAGTGAAACCACAAAGCTGGGGAAACTTAGCAGGTCAGACAGTGTACGTCTTAGAGCAAAGGTAACAAGGCACAACCAGGGTTTCAGGCCTGAGCCCTTTGCCAAGGTACAAGCAAAATATAGGCAGGCACCCGAACAGTGGTGGGGGGAGGAGGGGGGTAAAGAGCGTGGTCCCTCAGACAGGAGGTAATAGGTGGATAAGGAAGAGAGGAAACAGCAGCAAACGGGGGGGGGGGGGGGAGTTTGACTCTGTGAATGGAGAGAGAAGGGAACAGGGAAATGGGGAAGGGAGGGAGAACAGGGAGTGGGCCAGCAGGAATGGGAGATCGATGTTAATGCCACCCAGTGGGAGGGTCCATGCTTTGTCAGATTTGTGAATCAACATCTCTCCAACTCCAACCCATTCAGTTCCTCTGCTTCCAATTAATCCCAGTGGACATAAATCCTATGTGTAAGAATGTTCTCCAATTGCTGGCAAGAGAGTGAGTGTCCAGCTATGAGTCGGTCTCCAGCCATTAGACCCCCCCCCCCCGTCCGGCCGTAGTTGTTGGTCCACCCCTCTGGCTGTTCACCCTTGCCCCCCATCCTTGACCCCTGCCAGTGGAACTGACGCTGCCCCTCGCCTTCCCTGCAGACATCACCTCAGGACCGTTCTCCATCAGTCAGGACTGGGTTGGCCTCCCACCCCACGTGGACTCGGCGATGATTGGGAAGCTGTTCGTGACCCGGCAGTATATCCACGAGCAGTCAGACAAGCACGGCCGCAGGAGGGGGACACAGCACGGCCGCAGGAGGGGGACACAGCACGGCCGCAGGAGGGGGACACAGCACGGCCGCAGGAGGGGGACACAGCACGGCCGCAGGAGGGGGACACAGCACGGCCGCAGGAGGGGGACACAGCACGGCCGCAGGAGGGGGACACAGCACGGCCGCAGGAGGGGGACACAGCACGGCCGCAGGAGGGGGACACAGCACGGCCGCAGGAGGGGGACACAGCACGGCCGCAGGAGACAAGACCACAACCCCCTACACTGGAGACCCTTGTCTAGCTGGGAGAGAGACGACTTCATCCTCGTGCCCACACAGAATGTCTACTTCTTCGTCAGAGGTGACTCATCATCCCAGCTCCGGGATCGGCATTAGGAGGAGGGGTCCTGCATCAGTACAGCACGTGAACATAGTACATGGCCTAGACATTAGCCCCACGCGCACGATGCCCAATCAAACTCTGCTGCCTGGACCTGCTACCCATTCCCTTTAGTAAAACATGAAATCTGCAGACACCACAGTTGAAACTCAACAGGTCAAATTTATACAGAAAAGATAACAATACAGAACAAACATTTTGGGCCTGAGCCCTTTGTCAAGGTACAAGCAAGATGTTGGCAGGCGTCCGAACAACATGGTGGGGGGAGGAGCACGGTTCCACAGGCAGAAGGTAATAGGTGGATAAGGGAGGGAGAGCACAGCAGAAAGCAGGGGGGGGGGGGGAGAGCGGGGGGTGGTTCTGTTAATGGCGAGGGAAGGGGGTAGAGAGCGGGAGGGAAGAGGACAGAGGAACGGGAGAAGTCGATGTTAATGGCACCCAGTGGGACAGGGCCCAGACGGAAAATCAAGTGTTGCACCTCCAATTTACGGGTGGTCTTGGTGGGACCATACACGAGGCCACGTCCCATCAAGGCCACCCATAAATTGGAGGAGCAACACTGGATAGTGATTAAAGGGACCAATGGTCAGGTGTGCACTAATGGGTGGGCAGAGTCCTTGATCGGCAGGTGATGCAACTTCTGACTGGGGTCCAGACAGAGGACACATGACCCTCCACATTCCCACCAGGTTTCAGAGAGGTCACATGACCCCCCTGCACAATCCACGCTACACAGGGCCAGCATTGATTGCTTTTGTGAGTGTGGTGGAGGGGGGGTGGTGGGTGTGGGGAGAAACTGCTTATGGTGGTGGTGGGGGATGAGCTGTAAGAGACCTGGACATAGAGTTCCACCGAGGGTGGTTGGGATGTAATCTCTGACGCACAGCTTACACGGAGGCTCTGCTCTTTTGACTTCAGATAAATATTACTGCGTGGACTTCATAACAAAGCAGGTGGCCTTTGTTTGGCCACCGTATCCACGATCCATCGCCAAGTACTGGTTCAAATGTGAGGATAGGCTCAAATAATGCCAGGTGTGGACTGAGCCATCACCTCTGCAGCTGGGAAGCCCACCTCAGACCGGTCGGAGACCAACTCGGAAATAAAAACTCAATTAAGCCACCCTGATGATTCAAGATTATTCATGTAATAAAGACAATGTAGTATTACACCCAACTCGCTTTTGTCTGCTTTAAGGCAGATAGGTTCACAATTGGCAGATATTGCCTGACAAGCCTCTTACAGTCAGAGAAAAAGGGAGAGAGAGAGAGAGAGAGAGAAACAAAAGAGAGACCCCCCCCCACGAGAGAGAAACAAAAGAGAGACCCCCCCCACGAGAGAGAAACAAAAGAGAGACCCCCCCCCCCCACCCAGAGTCACCGAGTATCCGTGGATTTGCCTCCAGCGCTCTCACAGCCACACAGAATCCAGTCCAAACTATCAGCAGCCCGCGCTCCAGATCCAAACCTCCGACACGGTCAGGAACCCTTCAGCACCCTCTCAGATCACAGTTCTGATACCTGGTAACCCCTCAAGCCAGTATCTGGCAGCCCACAGCCTGGCGTGAATCCCTCGACTGCAGTCACCAGCAGCCTACAGCCTGCGCGGGTTTCTCGCCTCGAGTCGCCAGCAACCGCAGGCAGATCCCCTCATTGGCCCACTGCCATGGTCACCGAAACATGGGTCATTTCCTCTGCTTCTCCTTCTCAAAATGGGGATGGTCTCCCCATTTTCTGGTGCCCTGCACCAGTCCTCCACTTCCCCCAGAGTCTGAACCCCCTATGGTTGCTGCTATCTTGGGCCCAGACCCCATGGTTGCAGGATTTTAAATATAACCACCATTGGTGCCATCAACAGTCCATTTAAATCCTGTACAGAGCTGACGGCAGTCAGACTGGGCGGTTGGACCCTGTGAGGAAGTGCTGCGGCTCCACTCCCTGCTCTCCCTGGCTCCGCACCAGCGCTGCCGGCATCTTTTCCCTCCGATTAAAATCCCATTGGGATTCACCGCACTAGAGATGGGGAATGAACCAAAGAACTTTACTGCACAGAAAACAGGCCCTTCAGCCCTTCCAGATTGTGCCGAACCATGCTGGAACCTAGAATAAGAAATTTACCAATGAGGAACTCGGCAGATTAGACAACACCAGGGTCTCAAACAGTTTCTGTTTCAATGCAGGGACTCAATGGGTCAGAGGACATGGGTTAAGAGTGAAAGGGAAAATGTTTCAGGGGAACAGATACATTTTTCCCTAAAGGTGATGTCGCACATGGACAGGGTTGTAAAAAAACCTTTTGGGTATCTTAGCCTTTATAAATCAAAGTATTGAGTATCAAAGTTGGGCTGTTATGTTGAAGTTATTCAAGTCATTGATGAGTCCACCCTTGGAATATTGTGTGCAGTTCTGTTCGCCCAGCAACAGGGAAGATATCAATAAAAATGAGAGTGCAGAGAAGATTTACTAAGATGTTGCTGGGTCTTTAGGAGTTGAGTTACTGGGAAAGGTTAAACAGTTACTCATTGGAACAAAGAAGAAAGAGGGGAGACTTGACAGAGGTTTATAAGATTATGAGGGGTATAGATACAGAGTAGAAGTGAGTAGGATGTTTCCACTTAAATTGGGGGAGATAAATACAAGAGGTCACAGCTTTAGGCTGAAATGGAAGAGGTACAAGGGGATCATTAGGGGAAAATGTTTTCACTAGAAAGTGGTAGGAGTGTGGAATGAGCTGCCATCTAATGTAGTGAATGCAGATTCAATCTTGAGTTTTAAAAATAAATTGGATAAATACATGGATAGGCATGGTCTGGAGGGTTATGAAATGAGAGTAGGTCAGTGGGACTAGCTAGTTTTATTGGCCAGCACAGATCAGAAGGGTTGAATGGCTGTTTTCTGTGCTGTAACATTCTATGAAACATGAGGGGGAACTTCAGAGAGTGGTGAGAGTGTGGAATGAGCTGAAAAATTTGACAAGACTTTGGACAGGTACATAATGGGAGGGGTACAGAGGGCTATGGACTGGGTGCAGGTCAGTGGGACTGGGCAGAAAATTGGTTCAGCGCAGACAAGAAGGGCTGAAGGGGCCGGTTTCTATGCTGTAATGTTCAATGGGAGTGGCCATTTTGGGATTCAGAGGACTGGCGCCACTGGGACAGAAGTTTGAGCAATCCACCAGGACATGGAGAATGAGGAACAGAAACCCAAAAGCTGCAGCCTCGAGCTGCCGAAGTGGTGCAGGCAGCATCCGTGGGGAGAAACAGCCAGCTGATGCTTTGGGGAGTGAGCCCTGAGTTGAGGTGAGAGGGAAGGGGGAAAAGAGGGTCCCATAAGACAAGGTTTGGGGGGGGGGGGGGGAATCTTTCCCAACACTCTGCTCCCTCCCCCCCATTCCTGTGCACACTACCGTTGATTTCCCCCACCCTGTGTTGGGTAAGTATCAGGTTCAGTGGGTTCACAGAGATGAGTGTGGACACAAGTGTTACACTCATACGTAACTTTAATTAACATACAGGAGACAAACAGGGGATGACGTCAAACTATACTTAATTACTACTAGACAACTGTACAGACATTCACAGGAAAGACTCCAAATCCAGTGGCCGTCGGTCTTCTACAGGGTAGAAGACAAAAACTATAAAGGAGCCAGCAAGCATATCAGGCACAAGCAACTCCAATACCGGAGCTACTTCCCTACCACACTCTCTTCCCTGCCAAACAGGCTGCACTCACAGAAAAAATAGACATCCAGCTGTTACTCCCCACCCCACATGAGGTTCAAAAGACTCCCATCTTTTCACGGGAAGAGGAGGTTTATATGAAAGACCAGGGAATGCGTCAAACTGCCGATGGGTTGTGGTGGACGGCAGAGGGACGCCAAGTACTGAACAAAGCCTTGGCTCATGAGATTTATTGATCAGCTCCACCAGCAGACACATTGGGGAACACAGGCACTTGTTAATGCTTTTGTACGGTCTTTTAATTGCTCAGGAATATACACCAGAGCCAAGCAAAGTACTCGGGGGTGCCCAATCTGCCAGCGAGTGAATAAGAAAGTCATGCGCCAGGTAATGCCTGGCGGTCGCAATATAGCCGTACGCCCGTTTCAACGAATACAGATTGACTTCATGGAATTACCTAAGATAGGGGTCTATAAATACCTCCTGGTGATGGTGGATCATTTTACTCGATGGGTTGAGGCTTTCCCGACCCCTAATGATCGTGCTAGCACCGTTATCCAGATATTACTAGAGTCTGTTATTCCGCGTTATGGCATTATTCAAACCATTGACTCAGATCGAGGTACACATTTTACCTCTCAGGTACTCCAGGGTGTGTGTAAAATCCTAGGAATAGATTGGCAGTTACATACCCCATGGCACCCCCAGAGTTCAGGCCATGTTGAACGGATGAATCAGACCCTGAAAAATCAACTCACTCGACTTCTTGAGGAAACTGGCCTCTCCTGGATTAAATGCTTACCCTTAACTTTAATTTGGACTCGCACAGCTCCTCGTAAGGACCTTGCTGTCTCACCATATGAAATGATGTTTGGTCTTCCTTACATGGGATTCCACACTGATACCCCTACCCCTGAGGCTAATGACCAGTACATATCTAAATATTTACAGGGACTTTCTACTCACCCCTGGACTATCCTATTCATTCTATTAAACCTGGTGATTGGGTATATGTAAAAACGTGGCAAGACCATAAACTAAAACTGATATGGGACGGCCCTTATTGTGTACTTCTGATTACAGACACTGCAGTGCGAACAAAAGAAAAGGGGTGGACTCACATACAACGCATTAAACAAGCTAATCCACGGACTAAAGACGTTGATAATATACCCTCCACCTGGCATGCAGTCTCGCATCCTTCTGGTCTGAAAGTTACACTACGCCGGGAAAAAGTGCTGTAATGTTATTTTTATTATTTGTTGTATTGTTTTTCTGCTGGTTCCCAATTTTTGGGAAACCACCCAATTGTACACAATGTATTAAGTCCTCCTGGGGAGGAGGAGTCACGTGATCGAGTAGTGGCCGGTCAGGGAATTCCAGCCCTCTCCGGAAAAGTTTTAAAAAAAACGCACAAAACACAAAGGTACAAGATTAAAATTTAAAACAAAGTAAAAATAAAGGTGAGAAGAAAATGGCAGCGAAGAGAGAAAAGTCGAAAACAACGGGAAGAAAGAACGTCGGAAGAAGAAGGTGAAGGCCTTACCTGTCCGAGGAGGCCCGCCGCGGAGAGAGAGGCCCGCTCCCTCAGGTCAGTGGAAGTCCCGGGCTCGGGACTACAAAAATGGCTCGCAGAGCCGAGTAAAAGTGCGCATCCGCGCATGAAAAAAACCACACTGACGGGAGGGGGGAACAGCTGCAGAGTCGATCTCCACAGCTGAGAGAGACACCTGCAGCACAGCAACAGGTGCAGAACACAGACAATAACGAGAACAAGAAAGAAGAGGGTAAAAAGAAAACAAGGAAACAACAGATGGTCAACCCAGAGGAAGAAGAAGAACAGAAAGAAGTGGAAGAAGAGGAGAAAGGCAAGACAATGGATGTATCTTTTTTTAAAGAATATATGGAATCAGTGAAAGAATGGCAATTACAAGAATTTAATGAGATAAAAAGAATTAAGAATGCAGAAGAAAGAATGAATAAAATAGAAATGGTCATATCAGAGATAGGAAAAAGAGTGGATAATGTGGAAGAACGAGAAATAATCGTAGAAATGGAAGTAGAGGACTTAAAAGAGAAATTAGAAGATTCTAATAAAAAAGTTAAAGAGGCACATGAGCTGTTAGCTCAGAAGATAGATATAATGGAAAACTATAATAGAAGAAATAATATATAGATAGTGGGCCTTAAGGAAGATGAAGAAGGCAAGAATATGAGAGAATTTATAAAAGATTGGATCCCCAGGGTCCTAGGAAGACCAGAATTACAGGAAGAAATGGAAATAGAGAGGGCACATAGAACTTTAGCCCTGAAACCACAACCGCAGCAAAAACCAAGATCCATTTTAGTAAAATTTTTAAGATATACAACAAGAGAAAATATATTGGAGAAAGCAATGAAGAAAGTAAGAGAGGACAAAAAGCCACTGGAATACAAAGGTCAAAAAAAATTTTTCTATCCAGACATAAGTTTTGAACTCCTGAAGAAGAGGAAGGAGTTCAATACAGCAAAAATTATCTTATGGAAAAAAGGATATAAATTTATGTTAAAGTACCCAGCGGTACTTAAAATAGTTATTCCAGGGCAACAAAACAGACTATTCTCGGATCCAGAGGAAGCATGAAAATTTGCAGAACAACTACAAAACAAGCAGAGAGATGAAGACATGTAATGAGAGTAAAAATGACCACGATCTATATGTATGTGTGTAAAGGGGTATATGTGTGTACATATATAGTGTGCATACATGAATGTATCCGTATTTAGAGGAAAATATATAGAGTATAGATAAGAATTAATAAGGGAATGAAAGGGAATAGAGGGAATAAGAAGGGAATTAAAAGAGTGACCTTTGTTACATATGAAAATTGAAATCTTTTCCCGGGGGGGCTGGGTGGGGAGGAGTTACGGTCACTCCAAAATCAGTTGACGCTTGCGAGTGAATTCGCAAATCCAAATGGAGAGGGGAGATGTGGTTGCCCGACAAGGGATAAAGGGCAACTCAGGAGGGGGAGGGGAGAATGGGGTTAAAGAAGTTTTAAATAGGAGAATAAGGAAAATGTTTGATGTTTTATCAATGTTGTCTTATAAAGTGTTCAAAACAAGAAAGCAGAAATGGATAAGAAGGAAAGGTGATGATGGAGAAACGTAAAGAGAAGATAAACAAAGTATGAAATGGCTACGTTGAACTATATGACTTTAAATATTAACAGAATACATAACCAAATCAAAAGGAAGAAACTGCTAAATTTACTGAAAAAAGAAAAAATTGATATAGCATTTGTGAAAGAAACACATTTAACTGAATTGGAGCACAAGAAATTAAAGAGAGATTGGGTAGGACATGTAACAGCAGCGTCGTATAATTCAAAAGAAAGAGGAGTAGCTATATTAATCAGTAAAAATGTACCAATTAAAATAGAAGAGGAAATAATAGATCCAGCAGGGAGATATGAAATGATAAAATGTCAGATATATTCCGAGTATTCAGATATATTCGGATATTCACCTAACGAGGAAGATCAAAAGATTATGCAAGATATTTTTTTGAAGATAGCAGATACGCAAGGGAACATATTAATAGGAGGGGATTTCAACCTTAATTTGGATTCAAATATGGATAAAACTGGGAAAAAAATTAACAGAAAGAACAAAGTGACCAAATTTATAATTAAATCGATGCAAGAAATGCAACTTTTGGATATATGGAGGAAACAACACCCAAAGGAAAAGGAATATTCATATTATTCAGGTAGACATAAAACATACTCAAGAATAGACCCATTTCTGTTATCAGCTCGTATGCAAGATAGAGTAAGAAAAACAGAATATAAAGCTAGAATATTATCGGACCATTCACCCTTGATATTGACAATAGAGTTAGAGGACATCCCTCCAAGAATGTATAGATGGAGATTAAACTCCATGTTACTCAAAAGGCAGGATTTTAGAGAATTAATTGAAAGACAAATTAAAATACGGAATCAGTGAAAGATAAGTTCATACTATGGGATGCAATGAAAGCGTTCATTAGAGGGCAAATAATAAGTTATGTAACCAAGATGAAGAAGGACTATAATCAGGAAACAGAGCAGTTGGAAAGGGAAATAGTAAATATAGAAAAAGAATTAGCAATGAAGGAAGATACAACTAAAAGAAGAGAATTGGCAGATAAAAAAAATAAAATATGAAACACTACAAACATATAAGGTGGAGAAGAACATAATGAAGACAAAACAGAAATATTATGAATTAGGGGAAAAAACGCACAAAATTCTAGCAAGGCAGCTTAAGACAGAACAAGCTAAGAAAATGGTATTGGCATCAAGGAAAAAAGACAAACAAATCACATATAATCCAACGGAGATCAAGGAAAACTTTAGAGAATTCTATGAACAATTATACCAAACTGAAAACGAAGGGAAAGAAGGGAAAATAGATGAATTTTTAACCAAAACTGAACGACCAAAATTACAAATAGAGAAACAAAATAAATTAACAGAACCATTTGAAATAGTAGAAATACAAGAGATAATTTAAAAATTACCAAATAATAAAACACCTGGAGAGGATGGATTCCCAATAGAATTCTATAAAACATTTAAAGATTTATTAATTCCTCCCCTCCTGGAAGTAATCAACCAGATTGATAAAACACAAAGCTTACCAGATTCATGTAAAACAGCAATAATTACAGTAATACCAAAGCAAGGGAAAGATCCACTCGCACCAGCATCATATAGACCAATATCTTTACATAACACAGATTATAAGATAATAGCTAAACTATTAGCAAACAGATTAGCAGAGTATGTACCGAAAATTGTAAATCTAGACCAAACTGGATTTATTAAAAAAAGACACACAACAGACAATATTTGTAAATTTATTAACTTAATTCATGCAGTAGAAGGGAGTAAAGCGCCATTCAGTTTACCAGAGAAGTATATTAATCGGATTAAAGCATTATATAAGGGGCCATTGGCAAAAGTGACAGTAAATGGATATATATCAAAGCAATTTAACTTAAGCAGGTCAACACGGCAGGGATGCCCACTATCACCCTTATTGTTCGCGTTAGCTATAGAACCACTAGCAGAATTGATAAGAACAGAAAATAATATAAAAGGGATAAAAATAAAAGACAAGGAATATAAAATCAGTTTATTTGCGGATGATGTTATAGTATACTTCTTTCTTCTTTGGCTTGGCTTCGCGGACGAAGATTTATGGAGGGGGTAAAAAGTCCACGTCAGCTGCAGGCTCGTTTGTGGCTGACCAGTCCGATGCGGGACAGGCAGACACGATTGCAGCGGTTGCAAGGGAAAATTGGTTGGTTGGGGTTGGGTGTTGGGTTTTTCCTCCTTTGCCTTTTGTCAGTGAGGTAGGCTCTGCGGTCTTCTTCAAAGGAGGCTGCTGCCCGCCAAACTGTGAGGCGCCAAGATGCACGGTTTGAGGCGTTATCAGCCCACTGGCGGTGGTCAATATACTTAACAGAACCAGAACTATCAATAAAAGAATTATATAAGAAATTGAAGGAATCTGGAGAAGTGTCGGGTTACAAGATTAACGTAAATAAAAGTGAAGCAATGCCAATGAATAATGCGGATTTCTCAAAATTTAGGAAGGAATCACCATTCAGATGGCAAATGCAAGCAATAAGTTACCTAGGTATACAAATAAATAAAAATCTCTGCCATCTATATAAACTCAATTATTATCCACTAATGAAAAAATTACAGGACAATTTAGAGCATTGGAAAGATTTACCACTAACACTAATAGGAAGGATAAACTGTATTAAAATGAACATTTTCCCAAGGATATTATACCTATTTCAGGCATTGCCAATACACTTGACAGAAAAATTCTTCAAGGAGTTAAAGAAAATAATAAGGAAATTTTTTATGGAAAGGGGGGAAACCATGGATAGCACTAGATAAATTAACAGAATGGTATAAACAAGGAGGCTTACAACTGCCAAACTTTAAAAATTATTATAGAGCCGCACAATTAAGATACCTATCAGATTTTTAATCAAACAAGGGAAAAGCCAGATTGGACTAGATTAGAATTAGATAAAATAGGGGAAAAGATACCTGAACACATTATATAAATGGGATGAAAAATTGGTACAACATAAAAGTTCTCCAATATTACATCATCTACTCAATATTTGGAAAAAGATTCATGTAGAAAGGAATAAAACAAATTATCAATTACCAAAACTAATATTGACGCAAAATAAGTTACTCCCTTTTACAATAGATAACCTTTCCTTTAGAGAATGGGAGAAAAAAGGGATCAAAAGAATAGAAAATTGTTTTTCAGGAAATAGATTATTATCCTTTGAACAAATGAAAGATAAATACAATATAACTCAAGATACAGTGCTGGCATATTACCAATTGAGATCCTACTTGAAGGACAAATTAGGAAGTAGTCTGAGGTTACCAGAGGGAAGTAACTTTGAATATGTGATTACAGATACAATGATAATCAAAAGATTTATTACAAATATCTATATTAAACTGCAAGAAAAGGAGAATGAGGAAACAAATGGTAAAACTAAACAAAAATGAGAACAAGATTTAAATATAAAGATAAAAAAGGAAACATGGGAGAAGTTATGCTCTGGAACGATGAGAAATACAATAAATACGAGGTTACGTATGATACAATATAACTGGATACACAGGCTATACATTACACTTCAAAAGTTAAATAAACTGGACCCAACAGTATCTGACAGATATTTTCGTTGTAAAAAAGAAATGGGAACAATTCACGCAATCTGGACATGTGAGAAAGTAGAAAAATTTTGGGAAGATCTAAACCAGATATTAAATAAAATTACAGAAAACAATATACCAAAAAAACCCAGAGATCTTCCTCCTAAGTAACATAAAAAACAAAGAATTTGGACTTGATTTGGATGGTGCACAAAAAAGATTTGTTAAGATAGCTCTAGCCGTAGCAAAAAAATGTATTATGTCAACCTGGAAATTGGAAGATAATTTGAGAATACAACAATGGTATATAGAAATGAATAAATGTATTCCATTAGAAAAAATAACATAATTTAAGAAATAATATTACAATATTTGAACAAATATGGGAGTCATACATGAAACACAATGGAGAAAACCTACCAGGGACATCTGCCACCTAAAATGACAGAAGGAGAATGAAATGAAAAGAATTGACTCAGTGGAGCTTCTTGTTTATTTTTATTGAGTGACAACATTGTTTGACTGGTTTAATATATCTTAGATTCTGTACTTTAAATGGATGGGGGGGAGGTAGGGAAGGTGGGATGGGAGGAGGGAGGGAGAAAATGACACTATATATTTGAAAAGGAAAATGTATGTATCATGGTCAATGTGGTTTATGGTGTGAAAAATAAAAAAATTTAAAAAAAAGAAAAAAAAAGTCCTCCTGGAATAGGGGCAGCAGAGGTGATAATTACTTTGAGGAATGGACAAGTTTACCTTTAGAATGCAGACAGGGCACAGGTATAGAATGTATTCATAGTGGGGTACCTTATTTAGTATGGTTTAAATTACGATCCCAACATGGACCAGGGAAACAGAACTGCCCTAGGGGAGTGGATTGGGTTTGCGTCCCGGCCTCTACAGATATTAAAAAGATGGATGCTAAAAATATGGTACAAAGAAGATGGTGGGAAAATGATAGGCAGAACATTAGTCAGGGCTATACCTGGAGTAGGGATAAAGGGGGTATATATGCTAATGCTCGCAGACAAGCTGCTACTCACAGGTTAGGTAACAATAAACGCCTCCCCAACTTGGCATCTTGTAAATCATCCTTTGGGTCACGAATACATTTGGAAGGCTAAAGGCCATCACTATAAGGGGGATTCCAGTTGTAAACAGCTCAAGCTGCTCCAGAATACCACAGCTGTTTGGCATTTAAACCGTTTAATCAGATGCCAGGCAGTTTTGGAGATTATCACCAAACAGACAGCGACTGCCTTGGATTTATTGGCTGAAAAACAACGACAGATACGAGCTACTGCTTATTAAAACCACCTGGCTCTCAATTACTTGTTGGATGCTGAGGGCAGCGTTTATGGAAGATCAATTGATGACAATGGTCACAATGGTCAGGCGGTTGAACTTTTTACTGGTGACTGGAGGTGGATACACACAGCCCTTATAGCAGTTGGACTCGTTATTTTAGCCATCATGATACTTCCCTGCCTCATGACTTGTGTGCAGTGTTTAATTCAATGGAACCTTCGTCAGATCACTACAACCCAAAGGATGTATGTTTCCCAATCTCCATCTGATGATGCTGAGATTGCAGTTCGTTTGCTGACTCGCTGGGAAAAAAGACCAAGCTTCCAGTTGAGAATTTACTAAGCGTAGCAAAAGAAAAAGTGTGGATTGTGAGAGATAATAGAATATAGGAAGTAAAGCTAGTATGAATGAAATAAGGAATAACTGGACTAGACTAGAGGAAGTTAAGTAAGTGCTGAGTAGGGATGAATTCCAATAAGAGTATGAGGAAGGGTTAGGCAAGTATAATAGAATAGGGTCTTATAGTGATAGACAGAATTAGCAAGTTCTGCAAATTAGTAAGTCCTGGGGGTTGAGATGTGTGAATAAGGACAAAGGCAGATTCATGAATAAAGACAATGACATAATGGGACCCAGACAGGATACCCCATGGTCTTTTAAGTTTACAGAAACTGCACATAGGCAGACAGAATTACCAAATGCCAAACCAATCCATGGAGGCAGAAGAATGTTAGGGGGGGAGGGTACCTCTACACTGAAATGAACTGTATAAAAGTTGTGTGTATTCCCAGGGTAAGGGGAAGCACCCAACTTTGCACTGTTGTACAATAAATGTTCTTTGTTCTCAATTTTTGTCTCGAGCGAAATCTGTGAAGGTACTTCTGTTTCTCACACATCCAATTGACCTTCAGCCCTAGCACATTTCAAATGGTGGGAGGAAACCAGAGCCCCCAGGGAAAACCCACACAGATAGGGAGAGAACATGCAAACTCCTTAAAGACAGAGCGAGATTCAAACCCTGGCCCTGATCATTGGTGCTGTATCAGCATTACGCTCACTGCTACATCCACTGTGCCATCCTGAAAAGTGCACATCAGGTGCAAATAAATCATCTCTAAACATTCTTAATTTCCTATTGGGAACTTAAAGGTTAAACACACAGTACACACCACCCCTCTCTATCTCTGGCAGGCACAGCACACTAATAAAGAATAAATTCATTACAACTAATAAGTATATTAAATGTACCTTGTCTCCAGTATCGCCTAAGGCTTGAGGTGCTGGATGGGCCCATTGCAGTTGGCACTCCAGAGCTGCCTATGGCCTGTAGCTTGGAATTCAGTGATGGTCTCCATACAGCAGAAAGAGGGAGAGAATGAATGAAGGCCCATCCACGTGACCTGGGACCAATCGCGCGCCAGCCTCACCTATGGGCAGATCTAACTATTGATTGGCTCCTGGAGGACCAATCACACATCTGCCTCACAGGTGGACAGATCTGACCCTTGACTGGCAGATGATGTAACTTCCAATGAAGAGGTCCCAGTGAGTCAAAGTATGCAGGGCACAGTATTACAGAGTGCAGGGTAAAGTGAAAATAACCTTTAAATAGTGTAGGGAGGGGTCCATTTAAGAGTCTGATAACAGTGGGGAAAGTATCCTTGATTCTGAAGGTGGGTGTTTGCCTCAGCTTAGAACAGGGCTGCCTGACGCTTGGGTCTGACTGATGAGAGATGCACTTAAGTTGGAGGTGGTTCATGGCTTCCCAGAGGGGTGAGCGGGTCGGAGAGGTTGTCTCCCAGCCGACGGGATCAGGGTCGAGGAGGTCGCGGCATCCCCCCTCCGGGAGAACGGCGGAGGCTGAGTGAGCAGTCACGGTGGGCGATGGCGCATTTAGTCTACGAGGGAGTTAGGACCGTGTGGGGAGGGAAGGAGGGCAATCGGGTACGGTCTGTTGGTGGTGGATGAAGTCGGAGTGCGCCCCCCCCCACCCCGTGACCCAGTAACCGAGAGACTCCCGTCACGGATTGGGTCGCAGCGACACCCGCATGGATGACGTCACGCTGCGGCCGCGCTCTCGCTCAGCGCCGTCTCCTTCCCGGTCGCTGTCCGCGGTCTGGAGCTGTTCCTGTGTCGGGGAGCCGAGCTACTCCCGGGGTCTCCTGTCCCCCTCCTCCCCCGCTCCTGTCTTGGGGTGACCCGGTTTGTCCCGCTGCGGTCCGGCTCCTGCCCTCGGTGCCCCTCTCTCCCCGCTCCCCCGAACGATGCAGAGCCAGAGCGGGGGCAGGAAGCCGGTGGCATGGCCAGACCCGGGCAGCGGGACCCAGCGGGAGCTGCGGGCGGCTCTGACGGCGCTGCGGGATGAGCGGGAGGACGGGGCGAGGCGAATCCACCTGGACAACATCCAGCGGCTGGTGAGCGATGCCTGGCTGCTGCCGGGCCGCGGCCGTAATGTCGCCTCGGCCATATGCCGGGAACTGCGGCTGCACGGCACCCTGGAACTGCTGCTGGAGATGCTGCAGCGGCCGGACCCCGGCTCCGGCACACGGTACGCGGCGGGCAGGCTGCTGGAGCAGGTGCTCGTCACCGAGAACCGGTAGGTAGGTGGGTGGGTGGGAGGGAGAGGGACCCCCATCACCCCGCTCCAACGGCGCCCTCCCCCCACGCGTCACCACCACCCATCGACCCCCTCACTGCACTTGAACCCAGCGTCTGCAGATGTTCTAATGTAACCTTCCCCTGGCATCGGTGTGGGCGCCACAGCAGATTCGTGCAGAGGGCTCTGCAACCTGTGGGCAAGGCTAGCATCTACCTTCGTCCCTCACAGCCCCTGTGTACGGACCATAGCCGAGAGTGTTGGAGGGGCAGACGACCAGAATCCTCCCCGTTTGGAATTTACAGCAATCTGGGAATTTTGGGGAATGAAGACTGATCTGCTTCAGCGAGTCATGTTCCCCCCCCCCACCATTAAAGGATGTACTGGCTTTGGAGGTGGTGCAGAGGAGGTTCGCCAGGTTGATTCCAGAGATGAGAGGGTTGGCCTGTGAGGACTACTCGCTGAAAGGGGATCTTATGAAAATATGAAAGGCACAGATAAGATAGAAGCCGGTAAGTTGTTCCCATTGGTGAGGGAGACCAGAATGAAGGGACATCACCTCAAGATCCAGGGAAGTAGATTTAGGACGGAGATGAGGAGGAACTGCTTTTCCCAGAGGGTGGGAATGCTTCCCATTGAAGCAGTGGAGGTGACCTCAGTAAATCGATTTCAGGCAAGGTTGGATTGAATTTGGGAGAATTAAGGGATATGGGAAAAGTCAGGTAGTTGGAGATTAGCCCATATCAGATCAGCCGTGTTCTCATTGAATGGGGGAACAGGATGGATAGGCTGGGTGGCTGCCTGATGCTCCTGTTCTTGTGTTTGTGTTCTAAACTGGCCCTCTCTGTCTTCCTGTTGACGCATCCTTGCTGTCCCCACCGTGACCACTTCCTCTGGCAGCTCGTTCCACACTCACTGAGTGGAGAAGCTTTCCCCTCATTCACTCCCCAGACTTTTTGAGGGTTAATGGTTAACCCTCCCTCAGTGTTTCCCCCCCCCCCCCACAGCAGATGGAGAGGGCAATTCCTGAGGGGAGGAGGAGGATCATTCCGGGGGGGGGTGGAATAGTGGGCCCCAGTTGGGGGGAAGGATATATTCATGGGGAGGGGGAAGCTGCAGAGGAGGTGTAGGTCATGGGGCGAGGGAACCATGGGGGGGGTCGAGTGGGGGAGAGGATCCCAGTGGTGCAAGCAGAGGTCCCGCCTGACGGCCCCCCTCTTCCCGCCTGACGGCCCCCCTCTTCCCGCCTGACGGCCCCCCTCTTCCCGCCTGACGGCCCCCCTCTTCCCGCCTGACGGCCCCCCTCTTCCCGCCTGACGGCCCCCCTCTTCCCGCCTGACGGCCCCCCTCTTCCCGCCTGACGGCCCCCCTCTTCCCGCCTGACGGCCCCCCTCTTCCCGCCTGACGGCCCCCCTCTTCCCGCCTGACGGCCCCCCTCTTCCCGCCTGACGGCCCCCCTCTTCCCGCCTGACGGCCCCCCTCTTCCCGCCTGACGGCCCCCCTCTTCCCGCCTGACGGCCCCCCTCTTCCCGCCTGACGGCCCCCCTCTTCCCGCCTGACGGCCCCCCTCTTCCCGCCTGACGGCCCCCCTCTTCCCGCCTGACGGCCCCCCTCTTCCCGCCTGACGGCCCCCCTCTTCCCGCCTGACGGCCCCCCTCTTCCCGCCTGACGGCCCCCCTCTTCCCGCCTGACGGCCCCCCTCTTCCCGCCTGACGGCCCCCCTCTTCCCGCCTGACGGCCCCCCTCTTCCCGCCTGACGGCCCCCCTCTTCCCGCCTGACGGCCCCCCTCTTCCCGCCTGACGGCCCCCCTCTTCCCGCCTGACGGCCCCCCTCTTCCCGCCTGACGGCCCCCCTCTTCCCGCCTGACGGCCCCCCTCTTCCCGCCTGACGGCCCCCCTCTTCCCGCCTGACGGCCCCCCTCTTCCCGCCTGACGGCCCCCCTCTTCCCGCCTGACGGCCCCCCTCTTCCCGCCTGACGGCCCCCCTCTTCCCGCCTGACGGCCCCCCTCTTCCCGCCTGACGGCCCCCCTCTTCCCGCCTGACGGCCCCCCTCTTCCCGCCTGACGGCCCCCCTCTTCCCGCCTGACGGCCCCCCTCTTCCCGCCTGACGGCCCCCCTCTTCCCGCCTGACGGCCCCCCTCTTCCCGCCTGACGGCCCCCCTCTTCCCGCCTGACGGCCCCCCTCTTCCCGCCTGACGGCCCCCCTCTTCCCGCCTGACGGCCCCCCTCTTCCCGCCTGACGGCCCCCCTCTTCCCGCCTGACGGCCCCCCTCTTCCCGCCTGACGGCCCCCCTCTTCCCGCCTGACGGCCCCCCTCTTCCCGCCTGACGGCCCCCCTCTTTCCCCATCATCACCACAGGGATCGCCTGGCCCGGACCCAGCTGCCCACCATCCTGCAGCTGGCTTCAGAGCGTGAGGACACGCTGCTGGCCACCATTGTGGCAGGGATCCTGCAGCACATGTTCAAGCACTCGGAGACCACAGCCCGGCTGCTGGTTATCAACGGGGGCCTGGACTTCATCCTGTATTGGTGCCGTTCCACCAACGCTGCTATCCTGCGTCACTGCGCCACGGCCCTTGCCAACTGTGCCGTCCATGGCGGCCGCACCAGCCAGCGCCTAATGGTGGAGAAGCGAGCGGCCGCCTGGCTCTTCCCCCTGGCCTTTTCTGCTGACCGCATGGTGCAGTTCCAAGCGTGCCTGGCCATCACAGTCCTGGCCGCCAACAAGGAGCTGGAGAGGGAGGTGGAGCGTTCAGGCACCCTGGACCTGGTCGAGCCCTTCATCGCTTCCCTGCAGCCCGACGAGTTCGTGCAGAGCTGGCTGGACAGCGCCGAGGACTCGCAGGGGCGCACTGCATACGAGCTGCAACGCCTGGTGCAGCTGCTCGACAGCTCCAGGCAGGAGGCCCAGTGCGTGGCCGCCTTCTACCTGTGTGTGGAGGCCGGCGTGAAGGCCAAGCAGTACAACTCACAGGTACCGACCGGGGAGGGGTGGGCAAGGGGGGAAGGGGAGGTAGGGAGCAGAGAGGTGAAAAAAGGGAGGGGGCAGAGAGGGGAGTCAGAGGAAGTGGGCAAGGGAGCAGTCAAGGTAAGGAGTGTGAGGGGAGGTGGGAGGGTGCAGGGAGGGGAGGCGGGGAGGGGTGGGGAGGCGGAGGGGAGAGGAGAGG
The DNA here is from genome assembly GCF_036971445.1 of Narcine bancroftii. Lineage (NCBI taxonomy): Eukaryota > Metazoa > Chordata > Chondrichthyes > Torpediniformes > Narcinidae > Narcine > Narcine bancroftii. Next base: position 2,239,968 of record NC_091482.1, on the reverse strand, counting down.
GGGTGGGGAGGGGAACAGGAGCAAAAGTGGGGGTTTGGAAGGAGTAGGATGTGGTGAGAATGGCCTGAACTTTCACCTCCATCACTCCCATTGGAGGGTCCATGAACTACCTCCCCCACTCACCGACACCTCCTGCTGTTCCCCAGTTGGCAACTGTTTGAACTTTCAGAATCCTGCCCCCTCCACCCCCCATCTCCCCCTCCCATTCCCTTACCCCCCCCCCCCCATCCCATCTCAATATCCTAGTAATTTCTACCCCATGTCTGTTGGAAGGGAGTCCCCACTTTGCCCAGATCACTGTTTCTGTGAGGGGGGAGATGTGCACATTTCTCCTCCCCGCCTGAGACGACGTCTTCAGGTTTCGATATTCACCCAGTCCTTTCTCCAGTCAGATTTCAGATTTACTGTCATAAATGCTGAGGCACTGTAAAAGTTTGTTTGGCGTACTATCCAGGAAGTCAACCCATACAGAAGTTCAGAGAACAGAGGTGGAGGGAGATTGGGTTGGTCAGAGCCCCTGTGAGGTTCGTTCAGGAGTCTGATAACAGCAGGAAAAGACCTATCCTCTAATCAGCTGGTAGGTTATCGCACACATGTGAACCTTTTTCCTGACGGGAGTGGTTTGAAGAGAGTGTGACCCTGGGGTGAGATGTTGGCCAGGGCAGTGGCCAGGCAGATGGAGGGAAAATGTAAATGCACAACATTAGAGAAAATCAGCTGGATGGCGGTTTCCCCAGGGCAGTGGCCAGGTAGATAGAGGGAAAATGTAAATGCACAACACTGGAGAAAATCAGCTGGAGGGGCACGAGTGTGGTCAATGGGGAAGGGTCTATGTGCACGCATTCCCCACCTGTGTTACACCACTCACGTGTTCATCCTGTTACACATTACATTTACAAAATCACCCCACTGAACTCTCCGACTGTCCCCCCTCCCCTCGCCCCTCCCTTCACTCTGTATACCCTTTTCTCCCTCCCATTTCTCTTCCCATCACTGCTCCCAGTTACTGCCCCCTCCCCCATCACTTCCCTGCCATGCCCTTCTTGGCTGCTGGGCTGTGTGGGAGCGGGGATGTGGAGGCTGGTGTGTGAAGACTGGGTGTGTTGCAGATCCTCTATGAGGTTGGGGCCACCCAGAGCCTGAAGCGGATCGTGATTTATTCAGACGATGTCACCACCTCTGGCCTGGCCAAGAAGGCACTGTGCCTGCTGGGTGAGGAGGTGCCACAGAGACTCTCGCCCACTGTGCCCAACTGGAAGCCCCGCGAGGTGCTGACCTGGCTCCTGCAGGTCGACTTTGCTGACTATGCCGACAGGTTCAAGGTGAGCAGTTGGTGGCAGAGGGGCTTGCAGGGAGCAGCAGGGCCGAGTGTCTCTGCTGCTTTGCAGGTGGGGAGGGCACTGACCACACCCTGTCTTCCTTACTGACAACCCTCACCCCAGTCATACAGGCCCTTCGGCCCAACGCCCCATTTGATCCATGACCTAGTGTCTTCCCCGTCTGCCTAGTCCTTGGCTTTCTCCAGACTGCTGAGTGGAAATTTCCTTCTGAGAGTACCCGTCTGCAAGGTTTCCAGTCACCAATCACCCTTGGGAGGTGGGGGGTGGGCTGTGGGGGAGAGATAAATCCTTCCTCACATCTGAGGCCCCCTTCCTCTCACCCTAAAGCAGTGCCCCAACAAGGACATAAGAAACAGGAGCAGGAGTCGGCCATCCGGCCCATCGATCCTGCCCCACCATTCAATGTGATCATGGCTGATCTGATTTTCAAAAACATACAAATGCTGGAGAAACTCAGCAGGTCAAACAGTGCCTTTATGTAGCAAACAGTGAAGATACAGAACCAACGTTTCAGGCTGGAGCCCTTCTTTGGAGGTGCACCTGGTAAGGTGTGGTGAGGGTGGGAGATAGGTTGGGGGGGGGGGGGAAGGAGTCTAGACTAGGTGGAGAGAGAAAGGAAGTAGGAACTGGAATAACAGTTAAGGGTGGGGGGGAGGAGAGGCAAGCCCTAGTTCAATTCCTCCTCACCTACATCCGTAACACCTCCCACATCCTCCACCTCCTCCAAGACTTCAGATTCCCCGAACTGGGCCGCCTGGCTCATCTTCACGATGGATGTCTAATCCCTTTACCCCTCCATTCCCCACACAGAAGGCCTCAAAGCACCTCATTTTTTCCTGGACCTCAGACCTGAGCAGTCACCTCCCCCCACCACCCTTCTCCGCTTGGCAGAACTTGTCTTCACCCTTAACAATTTTTCCTTTAACTCATCCCACTACCTCCAAATTAAATGAGTAGCCATGGGTACCTGCACAGATCCCAGCTATGCCTGTAAAGCAAAACCTGCTCTAAGCCAACACTGGTAAGGGACCGCCCCACCCCCCAACTCTTCCTCCGGTACATGGACGACTACATTGGGGCAGCCTCGTGCACCCGCAATGAGCTCATCAATTTGTGGCCAATTTCCACCCGGACCTCAAACTCACCTGGTCCATCTCCGATGACACTCTCTCTTTTCTGGATCTCTCTGACTCCATATCAGGAGACAGACTCTCCACTGACATTTATTACAAACAGAGGATTTGTAACAACTACCTGGTCTACACGTCCTCACACCCTGTTCCCTGCAAGGTCCATCCCCTTCTCTCAATTTCTTGGTCTCCACTGCATCTGCTCCCAAGATGAGGTCTTCCAGTTCAGAGCCTCTAAAATGACTGCCTTCCACAAACGTAGCTTCCTCTCCACCAATATTAACTTGGCCCTCACCCATATCTCCTCCATTCTCTGCTCACCTGCCCTCTTTTCCACCCCGCCACCCCTAGAAACAATAAACACAGAATCCCCCTCGTCCTCACCTACCACCCCACCAGCCTCTGCATCCAATACATTATCCGCCAGAATTTCCGGTACTTACTACAGGACCCCACCACCAGACACATTTTTCCTTCTCCTCCCCTCTCGGCTCCCTCCATTACTCTCCACCCATCCCCCAACCTCCCCTAGCACTTTCTGCTGTGGTCGTAGGAGATATAATACCTGCACCTACACCTCCTCCTTCACCATGGTCTGAGGTCCCAAACAGACCTTTCAAGTGAAGCAACACGTCACCTGCACCTCCAAAGAACTCATTTACTGCATCCAATGCACCCTCTGTGGCCTTCTCTACGTTGGAGAGGCCAGTCGGAGATTAAGAGTTCACTTTGCCCAGCACCTTGTTTACATCCGCAACAAAAGCGACCCCTCCCCGTAGCCAACCATTTCAATTCTGAGTCACACTCTCAAGCTCCTGTGTTTGTCCATGGCCTTTCACATTTCCCAACCCTAACCACCCACAACCCTAACCACAAGACCTCATTTTTCGTCTGGGCACTCCCCAACCCCAACCCCAGGGCAGTTCACTCCATTCCACTAATCAGCTTGCCTTTTCTCCCCCCTGCCCCACCCCCACCTCTTTTAACTAGTTATTCCAGTTCCTACTTCCTTTCTCTCTCCACCCAGCCTAGACTCCTCCCCCCCCCCCCCCATCCCCACACACTGCGGGGTTACCCCCCTCCACCTATCATCTCCCACCCTCACCATCCCCCCTTTCCCCCTTTGGTTCAGACATCTCTCATGTTCCCCCATACTTTGGAGAAGGGCTCCAGCCGGAAACTTTGGTGGTGCATTTGGTACATAAAGGCACTGTTTGACTGGCTGAGTTTCTCCAGAATTTGTTTTTTTTTTACACTTCATCTCCATGTCAACAGAATCCTGTGTTTGATGTCTGATCTGATCAGCTCATCTCCACCGACCTGCCTTTTCCCCAGATCCCTTAATTCCCATTCTATAAAGATTTATCCAGCCTTGTCTTAAATATATTTTCTGAGGTTGTCCCAAAATATTCCCCACCCTCTGGGAAAAGCAGTTTGTCTTCATCTCCGCCCTCTGCTCTAGAGAAAGCCAACCCAGTTACTCTTCACAACAGAAACACTCCAACCTCCTCTGGCCCCACCTCAATCTTCCTGGAGCTCCAGACGTGGCCGTACCTTCTCCCGTGTGGCGCAATATCACCTCGTGGCAGGAGGTTGTCCAGTGGAAAATTACCCCCCCCCCCCACCGTGGGTGACCATTGGCGTAGTGGTTAGCACAACAACTTTACAACACCAGCTATCAGGATCGGTCCTGGGTTTGAATTCTGCACTGTCTGTGAGGAGCTTGCATGTTTTCCCAGTGTCTGCATGGGTTATTCCCAGGGGCTCCGGTTTCCTCCCACCCTTCAAAATGTAGGTTAATTGGGAGTAAAATAGGTGGCATGGACTTGTAGGGCTGAATGGCCTGTTGCAGTGTCAAAAACCCTAACCCTCCAGCATAAACTGATGTTTCCCCACCAGGACTTTAAAGTTGATGGAGATCTCTTGCTGTTGGTTTCTGATTCAGAATTAAAGAACGATTTGGGAATACAATCCAGCATCACTCGAAGGAGGTGTGAGAGTCTACTTTTTATATCTCTGTAGAACAGCCCACTGGGACCATATGGTGAACTGTAGAGGGAGCTTCACTCAGTGTCTGACTCTGGGAGTGTATGATGGGATGGAACGGAGGGAACTTCACTCTATGTCTGACCCCAGGAGTGTGTGATGGGACGGTATGGAGGGAACTTCAATCTGTGTTTGACCCGGGAGTGTGTGGAGGGAGCTTCACCCTGTGTCTGACCCCAGGAGTGTGTGGAGGGATCTTCACCCTGAGTCTGACCCCGGGAGTGTGTGATGGGATGGTGTGGAGGGAGCTTCACTCAATGTCTGACCCCTGGAGTGTGTGGAGGGAAAGTGCGGAGATGTTGGTTTAAGTGACCATTTCAATGACTGACAGTTTGATCCTCAGATTTCTCCGGGAACTCAGAGAGTTGAAGATGAATGCGAATTACTCCACCTGTGACCCCAGTAACCTCGCTGACTGGCTGGGCACCATTAACCCTCTCTTCCGACAGTATACTTACAATCTGGTGCACTGTGGTATCAGGAAGGAGACGCTTTCCAAAGTGACCGAGGAACAACTGATGTCAGAGTGTCATATAGAGAACAGAATTCACCGGGCTTGGATTTACTTGGCAGGACAGGGTGAGTCCAGGAGTCTCCAGCAGAGTTCTGATTTATAGTAGAGTACAGACACAACATCACCTCCAACCATGTGCTTCCTTTTCCTGCGGGTATAGCAGAATAACCACTAATTGTCAGTGGGGATGAAAAGATATGCAAACAAACTGCAAATACAGAAAATAAATATTCAAAAGTCAACACAATCACAGGTAAAAGTCCTTAAATTAGTTTCTTGGCCCTTTTAGGTGGCCTGAACAACCCAGTGTAAAGCTGCATAATCTCCCCCTTCGTGGCTAAGACATTCTCGCCTGAATGCAGCAGAAGCATTTACGCCAACCCTCCTTGGGGAGGGATAATTGGCTGAGTGCCGGGCTCCGCCATGGCACCTGAATGTGCAGCTGCTGTAAGGGGCTGTCTGGGGGTGGGCTGATGACTCTTATCAGCCAGCGACACAACTCCCTGCTGCCTGACTGTGTCTCCCCCCCACCCCTGGCTGGGCAGGGGCAGCTGGCATGGGGGGGAGGGACTGGTGCAGGCTGTCACAGCCCAGCTGGCCGCTCCTGCACTGGGGCTGCTCTCTGCAGCTCAAAACAATGGTAGTCTTCCCAACCCACAATTCCCCCAGGCAGCTGGAACTGTTGTGTAAGGAAGTGTGTCTTGAGTAGGGAAGAATGCCATTGCTATGCCACACATTTTTGACAGGTGGCACTGTGGCACCAGTCAACCCACTTCCATCAAATCTGGAGGTGCTACAAGGTGCCCCCAGATGTGAATGGGCCCTTTCAGGTGGACCAGGCAACGCTGCAGTAGCCTCTTAGGGCTGCACCCAAAAGGTGAGTCTGCAGGTTAAGATCTGCTCCTGCCGCCACCCTCAAGGCAGAGGGTCCACCTGAAATGGCCTTGTGATTGAATTTGTTGAGTCTCATGGTGGAGGGGGAGCAGCTGTTCCTGAACCTCGTGGATCGAATCTTGTGGCATCGATACCTCTTTCCTGATGACAGCAGCGAGAACAGAGGGTGGGCTGGATGACGTGGATCCTTGATGATTGCCGCTGCTCTCCGACGGCAGCGTTCCCTGTAGATGTTTTCAATGGTGGGGAGGGTTTTGCCTGTGATGTCCTGGGCTATGTCCACTAACTTTTGTGGGGCTTTATACTCAAGTATTGGTGTCCTCATACCAGACCGTGATGCAGCCAGAAACCACTCTTTCCACTGTACCTGTCGAAATTTGCAAGGATTTCTGGTGTCATCCCAAACCTCTGTAAACTCCTGAGGAAGTAGAGGTGCTGACATGTTTTCTTCATGATGCCATTAGTGTGTTAGGTTCAGGAAAGATCCTCCGAGATGGTGACTCCCAAGAATTTAAATTAGCTCCCCCCTCTGCAGACCCCATAAGCCCAGTCCAGAGTGGTGGGGGGGGGGGGTGTTTGAAGGTCTGAACCTCATTCACAACTCTCTGCATTTTACCTGCCCATGGTGACCTCCCAGCCCACCACCTTTTCCATGATGAAGGTCAAGGGGTTTGGGAATCCCACTGCATGTTCCCCTCCAGGTCCCTCATCGCCCACTGACCTGGGTGTGGGAATATATCTCTACCACTTCATCGTCTGAATCCACCCAATGCCACAGGAACCCTTCACTGGGTGGGGGGGGGGGGCTGGGGAGAAACCCTTCACTGGAGGGGGAGCTGGGGAGAAACCCTTCACCGGGGGGGGGGGGGGGGGGGGGGCTGGGGAGAAACCCTTCACTGGGACTGCAGCAGTTCCAGGAAGTGTCTCCCCATCTTTGGGGGCGATGACCAGTGGCCACTTTCCAACATAGTGAAGATCTTCTGCTGACCACCACCATTGCCCCCAACGCTGAACCCGCTTCTCTTGCCTGCAGAATCACTGAGCAACTTGTCCACGTTGTGTGATGTTGCCAACAATGAAGCTCCTGACGTCTTCATCAGTTACCGCAGATCCACCGGCTCGCAGCTGGCCAGGTTAGTATTCCCTCCTGCCTCGATGCAGACCACCCAGTTCCCAGGGGGGAGGGCAGGCTTAGAGTTGGATTATTCCAAGGTGAAGCTGGAGGGGAAGCGGGGCAGGCATCGATCCTGAACCATTTGCTTTGCTGGCTATCCCATTTTGGGGAGATGCAGGAAGAAGCTCAATCCCACTTCCTTTAAATATAGATGTACCTACAACAGGGTAACTGGCCCTTCCAGCCCACGAGTCCATGCAGCCCAATTACACCTTTAGGTTATGAAGGGTGGGAGGAAACTGCAGACACTGGTAGAACATAAAAACTCACAGAGAGCGTGGGATTCGAACCCCAGTCCCGATCACTGGGGCTGGATCACTGCTATGCCAACCAGGCTGTCCAAATTTGTTGGCTTCGCTAAACGTCACAGACAAAAATACAACAGCAAGGAAATTAATCGCGACTATGGCTGTTTAACGTGGGGTGCTCAAAATCTGGACATTTAAAGGGTGAAATTAAACAGGAAAGTTTGCAGACACCGTGGATGAAGTAAAAACACGATGCAGGAGAAACTCAGCAGGTCAAACAGTCCTTTATAGAGCAAAGGTACAGAACCAACGTTTTGGGCCTGAGCCCCTCAAGGTGAGCAAATTGTAGGCAGGTGCCTGGTCCTGGTTTAGGTAAACGAAACCCACTGTATTTGCTAATGAATAAATTTACCAGTTCATCTCTTCTTTATTCCTCTTCAAATTTAAGTTCTGCCAGAGAATCCTGAAAATCCAAAATTCCAGACTGACCCCATCCCTGAGAAGTCTGGATTTAGAACTCTTGCTGTACATCAGACTCCGAATTCATTGTCATGAACACATCACAGAATTCATTGTTTTGTGGCAGCATCACAGGGAAAAACTTTGCTATAAATTATTTTTTAAAAAAAATGTAAATAAATCAGTGCAAGAAGTGAATGTGAGGCCATGTCTGGTTCATTGTCCGTTCAGGAATCTGTTGGCGGAGGGGGAAGAAGCTGTCCTTGTGCCACTGGGTGCTCATCTTCAGTTTCCTGTACCTTTTCCCCAATGGTAGCAGAGTGAAGAGGGCATGGCCTGGGTGGAGGGCGTCATTGACCACGCCTCATGTAGATGTCCTCAATGGAGTGAAGCCTGGTGCCTGTGATGTTTCAGGCCGAGTTAACAAACCTCTGGAGGGTTGGCCTGAGAGTTAGCGCCTCCATACCAGGCAGTGATGCAACCAGCCAGAATGTTCTTCATGGTCCAACTGTAGAAGTTTGAGAGTCATGACGTTCCCAAATTCCTCACCAAGTTTAGATGCTGGTGAGGCTTCTTCATGATTGCATTGACATCGAGGCCCCAGGATCGATTTTCAGAGATTAAATGATTGCAAAAACAGAAGAGATACAAAAGGGATAGATGAATGTGGCGGTGGGAGAACAGATGTGGAGGCTGTACCAAAGTGGTTATGGATGGGTGAGTTAGCCAAGCAATCAGGAGGCAGGTGGGCATCCTGTGACCTTGTCCTTCCTTCTCCACAGCCTGCTGAAGGTTCACCTGCAGCTGCGTGGCTTCAGTGTCTTCCTCGACGTGGAGAAGCTGGAGGCTGGCACCTTCGAGGACAAGCTGGTGGAGAGTGTGAAGCGTGCCAGGAACTTTGTGCTGGTACTCTCCGCCAATGCGCTGGACAAGTGCATGGGGGACATGGAATTGAAAGACTGGGTGCACAAGGTGAGCGGGACGAGGGTGCGGAGACCCTCCTCACTGACCCTGTCGCTGGGAGAACTCACCAGGACAGACTGGCGAGGATCAGCCCCCTCGCTGCCTCAGCCCCTCCTCGCCTCCGCCACTGCCCCTCCACCTCCCGCCTCACCATACCTCAACCCACTCCCCCAACCTTATTCCAACCTTCCCCCCCCCCCCCCCACGGCCCCCCAGTTCCATTTCTAGTTCAGATTGAAGTAGAGAGTAATGGTTTGACATGTTTGTGGGAGGTGACTGTGGGGGATAGAGGGCTGTGGGTGCGGAACTGTTCAGTTTGACCTGTGAGCTCAAATGTAACCCATCCCCCAGCGGGCAAGGGGACCCCCATCCTCTCACACTGCTGAGCTCCCTGAGACCCCGGGCTTTGTGTTGTTGCAGGAGATCGTCATTGCCATGTCCAGCAAGAAGAACATCGTCCCAATCATCGACCAATTCTCATGGCCGGACCCCAACCTCCTTCCCGAGGATATGAGAAGCATCCTCAAGTTCAACGGTGTTCAGTGAGTAAGATTTTCCATGGCCTTTGCTTCTCGCTGTTCCTTTGTACTCCGAGCCAAAGGCAGTTTTGCAGCCCCTCCGCATGTGCTCCCCTGTTCAGGATAGCCCACACTGTGTGAGGAAGAGGTGTGGTTTCCCCTCAAAACGATACCACACACATCAGCTCCGACACCCATTGCAGTAACTGTGCCTCGGCAAGCAAATCCTGAAGGTCGACACCATGAGTGTAACCTCTGTGCCCCATCCATGTACTCCCATGGGGATGGGGGGGAAATCACTGACTCACCCTCCTCATCACCCTATCCCCACATTCAGCCCTCGAAGAACCCGGCTACATTCCCTGCTATCAGGTAGTAAATTTTAAATGTCCCTACACTTTTCTCCACTACTTTAAACAGTTGTCATCTGGCATTGACCATTGTCGTCCTTCCAGGGGAAAAAGTGCTGATACTTCTCATCCTGGTCTCTCCAAAGAACAAAGCCCCAGCTCTCAACCTGTCCTCCGAAGGCATGTTCCCCAATCTGCCCCCCGACTCTGTGTTCCTGTTGCGTTGTTTCCTTGTGTCGTTACTGAGTTGAGTTCCTGCTCTTTGTTGTCTTCATGCCCTGTCTGCTTCCTGTGTCCCCCTCACAGGTGGGCTCACGAGTACCAGGATGCCAGTGTGGAGAAGATCCTACGGTTTCTCCAACCCCAGACAATTGTGCAGGCCTAGCAGGTGGTGTATTGGAGCAGCAGCTGACCCTTGCACTGGCCTCAGGTCCTGCACCCGGTCCTCCCTGCAGCAGGACAGCCACTGGCCGAGGGAGTCAGCGCTGAGTGCAGTGGCCTGGTGTGGACGTGGGGGCTGCTCCTGGACTCTGGCCCGTTTTAGGGAGCGGGGATTGGGAGGGAAGGCTGGTCTGACATTGCTAGATTCACCGAGAGAACCGGACACAGCCCCCACACTCAGACCCTCCGCTGAACTCCTCGCCAATGTCCCAATACCTCTTTGTCGCCCCCCCCTCCCCCGCCCACCAGCACTCCATCCTGCCCACAAACACGGACCTTGGAGAAGATGAGGAAGAAAAGGATGAATTCTGGAAGGAGGTCAGCAAGTCATGTCAAAGAGGAAAGGGAAAGTTTTTTTGAAATGTATAGAGTGAAAGAGACCAAATTAGATATTTGGTCCAAGGGAAAACGACACTGGAGAGATTGTAACAGAGACAAGGAGATGGCAGAGGAACTGAATTAAGGTTTTGGATCAGTCTTCACTGTGGACGACATTAGTAGCATCATGGACTTTCATGGCTCTGTGGGAAGGGAAGGGAATGCGGTCAAAATCACGAAGGTACTTGGGAAGCTAAATGTCAAAGAACGGATAAGTCTCCCTGACTAGATGGAATGCACCCTTGGGTTCTGAAGGAGGGAACTGTAGAGATTGTGGAGGTTTTGGTAATGACCTTCCAGGAATCGATGGAGTCTGGCGTGGTTCCAGTGGACTGGAGTATCGTGAATGTTACCCCGCTGTTTAAGAAGGGAGGGGGCAGCAGAGAGGAAATTACAGCCCTATTAGCTGGATGATGGTGGTTGGGAAATTGTTGGAGTTGATTGTCAGGGATGAGGTTATGGAATACATGGAGATGAATGAACGGTTGGGCCCAAGTCAGCATAGTTTCCTTAAAGGAAAATCATGCCTGACAAAATTGGTGCTTTTTTTGAAGTGTTCACGTGGGATCGACAGGGATTGTGTATTTGGAGTTTCAAAAGGCCTTTCCAGGACAAGGTCCCACACACAAGGCTGCTAAACAAGATGAGAGCCCATGGGACGACAGGAAGGAGATTAGTGTGGGTGGAGATTTGGCTGGACAGCAGAAAACCGAGAGTGGGAATAAAGGGATCCTTTTCTGGTGGCTACTGGTTACCAGTGTGTTCTGCAGGGGTCGGGACTGCTTCTTTTTACAGTGTTCATAAATGATTTGGGCAAATTTGCAGATGACACCAAAGTAGGTGGTCAGGGAGGTGGTGCTGAGGACACGGAAAGGCTGCAGAGAGACTTGGATTGATTAGGAGAATGGGCAAAGAGGTGGCAAATGAAATATAATGGTGGGAAGTGTCTGGTCATGGACCTTGGTAGAATAGATGGGCAGATGATCATTTAGATGAGGAGAAAATTCAAAATTTGGGGGTGCAAAGGGACTTGAGACTCTGAAAGGTTGCCCTCAGGTTGAGTCGGTGGGGAAGAAGGTGAATGCAGTGTGGGCGTTCATTTCTAGAAGGACAGGGATGTGATGTCGAGACTCTGTAAAGTACTGGTGAGACCTCACGTGGAGAACTTTGGAAAGGTTTGGGCGCCGTATTTGAGAAAAGACGTGCTAGCATTGGAGAGGGTTCAGAGAAGGTTTACTGGGATGATTTCAGGAATGAAAGGGTTAGTGTATGAGGAATGATTGGCGACTCTTGGACTGGACTCGTTGGATATTAGAGACATTCAGATATTGAAAGGCCAGGACAGAGTCGATGTGGCAAGGATGTGGTCGGGGATTCTCAGACAAGAGGGCACAACTTCAGGATAAGAAGGCATCAATTTAAAACTGATGTGGAGAAATTTACTTAGTCAGAGAGTTGCGAGTCTGTGGAATTTGTTGCCACAGGTGACTGTGGAAGTGAGGTCATTGGATGTATGAGATTGACAGGTATTTGATTAGTCAGGGCATCAAGAGTTATGGGGAGAAAGCTGGGCAATGGGGCTGAATGGGAGGATGGATCAGCTCATGATTAGAATGGTGGGGCAGACTCAATTGGCGTACTCCCATATCTTGTGATCTTGACCAACTAATTCAGAAACCAATACCCCCCCCATCCCCCCCAATATAGGCCTATCCATATGTACTGACATGAACACATCCACACGAGCAGACATGTCCTACAATTCCCAGTAACAGCACACCAATTCCCCCATTCACACTCTGATGTGTGGCCACACACCTCTCCCACTGGCCTTGCTTATCTCTCAAGCTCCCCATACACACTACCAGCCCCTGGTTGTTCTGCCATTTGCAGCTAGTCTACCTACACCCTTCCCTGCTGTGGGAAACCTACCTACCCCAACCCTCACCACAGGGACTCTACCCTCTCCTCTACCTGACTGGTCTCAATCTTGCTCCAACCCTCATGTTTTCAGTCCTGTTCCATCCCACTGGTCCTGTTAGCACCTTGTTCTTTTGCTGAATGTTCCAAACTCCTGTCTCCTAACCCTGCTCCCCACTCATTGCTGTCCCTCATCCGTTTCTCACCCTCCAGTTCTCTCTTCCGGTCTCTCACAAGAACATAACAAACAGGAGCAAGAATCGGCCATCCGGCCTGTCGAGCCTGCCCCGCCATTCAGAGATCACAGCTGATCTGTTGATGGGCTCATCACCAATCTGCCTTTTGCTCATGTCCCTTAATTTCCTCATCAATGTAGAAATCTATCCAGCCTTGTCTTAAATATATTTACCAAGGTCGTCTCCACTGCTTCAATGGGCAGTGAATCCCACAGATTCCCCACCCTTTGGGAAAAGCAGTTACTCCTCACCTCCATCCAAAATCTACTCCCCGATTCTTGAGGCCATGTCCCCAAGTTCTGGTCTCCCCACCAATGGGAACAACTTAACGACCTCTATCTTATTCAATGCCTTTCATAATTTTATACGTTTCTATAAGATCTCCCCTCATTCTTCTAAATTCCAGTGAGTACAGTCCCAATCGACTCAATCTCTCCTCATAGGCCAACCCCCTCATCTCTGGAATCAACCTGGTGAACCTCTGCTCTGCCTTCAAAACCAGGACATCCTTCCTCAAATGCAGCAGAACCTCCCTGCTCCTAAATTGGATCCCTTCAGCCATGAAACCAATCTTTTGTAATCGTGTACAAGCCCTCCCAGGTCCTGCATGACAGCATGCTGCAATCACTTGCTGTTTATATAGTAATCTGATCTTCCATTCTTCCCTCCAAAGTGGATAAATCCCATCCAATAATGTCAATCCAAGCCCCCTCCCCCAGAGCCCCCTCCCCCACGGGTTGTGATAGCTAGTTCTTAGACACCCAGTGCTAACGCGCTGAACTCTGGGAGTGACCCAAAGATGCCTTGCCCATTGATGTTCTGTCTCTGCTGACCCTTGTGCCTTTACTTCCCATCTAGAGGTAACACCAGCCCTTTGAAAATGAAGCCAATATAACTTGGTTCATGGTTTACCTCCTCTTCCCCACCCCCACCAAGGCTCCAGATGGACAATGCAAATAATGCAATACATATCATGTTGAATTAATAGTGTGCTTTTGGGTGAGAAAATTTCTGCAGATTTTGTAAAGAGATTTGTCACAAATCATTAAAACCCATTATTTCCATTGGAGAACATGCAACATGTTGCCCTTACTGTTTGAACATGGACCGTGCTCCTGCAGTGCGAAGGAACTCACTCAGACGACATAGAGCCTGCCGACAGAACGCTGGGGGGGGCAGTGAGGGAGCTACAGGTAACCTTCTGGAGGTGGAGACAGGTGAAGTGGATGGACAACAAGGTGGTAGGGTAGAAGAAATGAATGCACCAAGGTGTTTAAACAGGAGAGTAATGTAACAGAGCTGGGTGTCCTTACAAAGATCACTGATCAATACACTGGATAACAAAATTTTTCCAAAGGTTTGCTTCCTGAAATAAAATTGGGAATTATGATTGATGACTTTAAGATGAACACAAAGATAATTTCAGATTTGCTGTTTCATGTAGGAAGTTGGAGAAACATTAATTTTGAATTTATCCTGTTTAATTGCATAATGACACTGACACGTTGCATCAGTTCAACCAACTTAAAAATGTTTTGCCGCTGATTTTCATTTGTACTCAGCATCTGATGCCTCGTGTCAGTGTCCAACAATAGTCGGCCAACAGTGATGGATTCCAGTTGCCCTGATCCCACTTTTCCACAGTCACAATGTCCCGGTGAAACCTTTCACCCTGTTCATCACTGACTGCACCAGGATCAGCAGGGAAGACGTCCAAGTACGACTGGAGAGAATAAATTTTCAACGACATGTTGCACTTCATGGTTTTAGATGTTTGAATTAGATTTAAAATATGAAAGGAAATCACAAAAATAGGTTGTATCTAAGAAACTGTATGTGACAGGAAAATGTTAATGTGATTTTCTTGATCAGCAGCCCAAAATCCATCCAAAAGTGTTCAGGAAGCAATACCCATTCTCAACATTTATGGGGGGGGGGGGCAAAGGTATAAACCCAACTAAACATGACTGCTTCTCAGGGAAGGGGGCTCATAAACTTAGAGCAGAGTCCTGGGGGGGCGTTGCATTGCCAAAGGAAGGTTGAGAATGGCTGACGTATGGGAGCAATGGGGCAAGCAGTGTGTTACCGTTACAGTACAGAAGTCAAGCAAGATTGCAGACTGGAAACTGGAGTAAACAAGTAGCTGCAGCAACTCAGTAGGTCGAGCAGCATCCGTGGAGACAATGAGGGAGCCCTGCGCCGCTGGAGGGAGAACTACCTTGTAAGAGCAACCGTGGCAGTGTTCTGTGCTGTAAGGACGGCACTGAGTATTGGCCCCACACTCTTCCCGAGACTCCCCCTGATAGTGAATCCCTTCGTTATGCATCCCCCTCCACATCTCTCCATCTGGTGCTTTGTCATACCTGGATGAGTGCAGGTCTCACTGGAGGAGGGGCTCTGTCTGAATCCTTGTGCCCTGTGGGACCAGCCCTCCACCGCACCTGTGGTCTCACCCTCCCCCCACTGTACCCGTACCCTGTGGTCTTGTTTGGCAGTGAATCATTATTGCCTGTTTATTATTCCTGGTCTGGTACTACATTAATGTACAATTCCAGACTATTTACATAAAACACGTTACCAATTAAAATACAATCATCTCCACTGATGCCATCAAACCCTTGGGGAGCCCACTGTTCCCAGACACCCTCCAAAATGAGTGCCCCTCAGTATCTCTGGGTACACAGGTGTCCTCAGAAGAGGGGCAGGCGGTCAGGCCGAGCTGACCCCTCGACTGTCTGCTGCCTGGACCCAGGGATGGCTCTCCCTCCAGCGTTCCAGCCGCTGAACCGTGGTTCACTTCATTGGCAGCGTCTGCTGTTGACAACACCTTCCTCTCCTTTCACGTGACCACCACAAATATTTTGGCGATTAGCAGCAAAATTATAATCAAATGTAATTTTTAAAAACAAAATCACGATCCTGTAATTAAACTTTGTTGTTGATTATTTGTTACCCTGTAGATTTTATCAAAACCCCCGTCTGGCCTTGAGAGAATCTTCTCACCCAAAACGATCAGCACAGGCACAGACAGTTAATGACTGGATGGAGACGGTTGGCGTAGCGATCAGTGAATCGTCATTACGTCGATCGGGACTGGGGTTCGCATCCTGTGCTGTCTGTGGGTTTTCCCCAGGGTGTCTCGTTTCCTTCCACCATCCAAAACGTACAGTGGGTGTAGGGTAATGGGGTGTAATTGGGCAGCATGGACTCGTGAGCCAAAATGGCCTGTTACTGCACCTACTGCCCACAAGTTACAAATTAACAGAGTGCAGGAGAGCTCAGAGAAACACAACTACCATGATGTTCAGGATGGTGTGGGCTCTGAGTGGAAGGCCAGAGGCTTGAATGGTCAGTTCTGCTGCGTACTTGGTGAACCGGCTGCAGTGGAAACCATTTTGTCTCTGAATGCCAAAAGTTTCGGGGAGGGAAATTGGAGGAGAGCTGGTGTGGGAGAGGATGGGTAGCACATGAAAGCTCCCAGTTAATTGAGTGACAGAACACAGATCGAGGAGCTTCAACCATTCCACAGAGGTCCAACTGGATTGAGGAGGTTCGGAAGGACAGAGGCTTGAATGGTCAGTTCTGCTGCGTACTTGGTGAACCGGCTGCAGTGGAAACCATTTTGTCTCTGAATGCCAAAAGTTTCGGGGAGGGAAATTGGAGGAGAGCTGGTGTGGGAGAGGATGGGTAGCACATGAAAGCTCCCAGTTAATTGAGTGAGAGAACACAGATCGAGGAGCTTCGACCATTCCACAAAGGTCCAACTGGATTGAGGAGGTTCACTCATTCTGAATCGAGGTGTCTGTGGTAGTTTGGGCATCTTGGGAGAGATTCTCAAATTGGTGGTACTGCAATTCTGCCCTTCTATACCCCAGGAACCTAAAAGATAAAACAAATTGTTTATGGATGTAACATCACCCCAGCATTTATATTGTGCTGTCGCAGCCCTAATATGGAGAAAGTTTCACTCAGTGTCTAACCCTGGGAGTTTGTGATGGGACAGTGCAGAGGGAGCTTCATTCTGTGTCTGACCCCAGGAGTATGCGATGGGATGGTGCAGAGGGTGCTTCACTCTGAATCTATCTTCTTTGTAGTCCTCACTTGCTCCCCCTCACCCTCCTGTCTCAGTCCCCCTTAGCCCAGACTCCCATCATCCTTTCTCCTCCATTCACACCGACTCCGCCTTGCTGCACGGGCCAGACCTCTGTGGCTGGAGCTGTGGGTGGGCATGGCACCTTGAGGAGATTTAACAGCAGATTGCTGTGTGCTCAGCTATTTCTGACTGCTGACAGCACTGTTCTATTCTTGGACTGCTCTGCTCTTGATAACACGGAACAGTTGTTCTAATGGCAGGCATTAAAAGTGCTGATGGACAATTCCTAACAGGGAACTGATAAAATGCTTCCTGCACATGCAACCCAACCTAGAAAAGTGCATAGAAATCGCAACTGTGACGCTGCTAGGGTAGTACAATGAATTATACAGCCCACAAGTTCCAGTGAGATCATAGCAATAATGTGCTGGGGATTGCAGGTTAAGGCACCAGTTGGGAAGAGTCAAGATTAGCAACATGGAGATTGTGGCCTTCTTTATATCGGAGAGACTGGGCACAGACTGGGAGATCGCTTCGCTGAGCACCTTCGCTCTGTCCGCACCGGTCACAGTCGCCAAACATTTCAGTCCTGTGCCCCACTTCCACATGTCTGTCTGCCCTCGTATTATCCCACCAAAATCACCCCCGATTTTCTGTCTGGGCACTCTCCAGCCACATGGCATTAACATCGACTTTTCTGGTTTCTGCTACCTGCTCTCCTCTCCCCCCTCTCTTACTCTTCCCCTTTCCAGCTCTCCTCCCTTCACTCTTTATTCACCTAGCTATCCCTCCTCCCCCTGCTTGCTGCTGTCCCCTCCCTCCCTTCTCCACATATTACATAGAACACTACAGCACAGTACAGGCCCTTCGGCCTTCGATGTTGTGCCGATCCATTAGCTCCTGCCTTTGGGACCACACCTCCCACCCCCACAAATCTTTTGTTCAGACGCCTGCTGACATTTTTCCATACCTTGATGAAGGGCTTAAGCCCAAAATGTTTGTTTTCTATCTTTTCTCTTTGCTGTATAAAGGACACTGACCTGCTGAGTTTCTTCTGAATCATTTTTACTTCAACCACAGTGCCTGCAGATTTTTGTGTTTTACTCCAGAGGATGGAGAACCTTGTTTGCCAAATGTCCAATGATAAACCTCAACCCAATGAAGTACCTTTATCCAATGACCAATACAATTCCCCCACTGACTAATGATGAATCTTGACCTCATCATTGAAGAACCATTTTTGATCATTGAATCCATGTTTACCCAATGATCCAATGAAGAAGCTTGACTCAAAGAACTTCTACCCAATGTCCAAGGAAGAATCTTTGCCCAGTAACCCAATGATGAACTACCTAGTGGTCAATGGAGAACTTTGACCCAATGTCCAATGGAGAACCATATTTACCCAATGCCAAATGGGGCAAACACATTCAATAGTCCGTCCGATGTGAAGGTGCCTTACCCAATAATCCCGGTTGGAATGAGGAGTAAAGCAGCACCGAAGAGAAAGGAAAATCCTTTCATGAAGTAGAGTGTTGCAGGATACAAGGAGTTGAAGACCACAGTCGACGCCAGTGAGCATGCACTCTCCACACATGCCACCGAGGCAAACAGAGCTCCTAGACCGAAAGAGAAAACACCCATCTCAAACACACCACTTCGATTTTGTTTTCCCTAAAGGCATCTTCTAGACCAGCCATCCTCCATCTCCCCCCTCCCCGACCCCCATCCCCACTCTGGGGGCCAAAGTGTTTTTTTATGTAGTTAGTAGAACTGCATTAGATCAGTGCTTGAAGAGAAGCACACATACGTTTGTACAGAGATCCAGGAGTCTGTGTGAAAGTCATTATCTGTAGAGTGAGTACATGTGTGTGAGCAGGTAGAGTATAGGCAGCCACTGGTATCAGAGACCAACCTGGATCTCTGCCTGTCCCGCATCGGACTTGTCAGCCACAAACGAGCCTGCAGCTGACGTGGACATTTACCCCCTCCATAAATCTTCGTCCGCGAAGCCAAGCCAAAGAGTAGGAGAGAAGTACAGAAGAAACCAATTAAACTTGACTGCTTCACAGGGAAGGGGCCCAGAAACTGAGCAGAGTCCTGAGGGGGCCATAACCAAAAGAATGTTGGTCATGCTCTGGGAGTCTGCATTAAGGGGGCATTATATCGGAGAAATCCAATCAGCAATGCTGAGGAAGAACAAGGCACGGAAACCTGTAATACCTTTCCCGAGGCAGATTGCTGAGTATTTCAACTCTGGTTTTGGAACTTGGTCAGGTATTAAAGATTATAAAAGTTACAATGCCCTTAAAACTTAGAATGGTCACCATCTGACATCACTGGGGAGAATTTTGGGACTGAATGATCTCCTCTCTGGCACATCCAGACACAGAGCAAAACAGCATGGAAACAGACCGTTTGGCCCACCAACTCTGTGCTGGCCATCAACTGCCCATTTACACGAATCCAACGGGAGGATGTTCTAACTCCACACAAAGAGTGCCTGAGGTCAGGAATGAACCTGGGTCTCTGGTGCTGAGAGGTGTCGCCTCTACCCGCTGTGTGTGACTTTGTCCCATTACCGCAGGCTGTGGACCAAGCCTGTGCTTGTCCTGCTCTCTGCCCTGTCCCCTGGCTTGGATCCGGCTATGAACTTTCTCCTTCATCCAGTGCCCCTACCTACACAGGCTGGAGTGACACGACCAGGTTTCAAAAGATGCTATGGAAATGCAGGCTCTGTCTTCTTTCTGTGGTCAGGCACTGAGCCACTGGTGAGCCGATGAGGTTTGATTTTGTATCCGGAATGCTCATCTCTGTGAATAACAGCAGAAGTTTTCCCAGCAAAATTTGGGTTAACTGAAATGATCCTGAATTCTAACAACCACTCCATCCTTCTCTAGAAGCATCATGGCAGCACACCTTCCTCACTGCAAGTTTTAAGAACTGACCTTTACAAATTGGTCGAACTGAACTCTCAACCTCCTTTGCTACGTGTTCCCCATCCTGACAGCTCCAACCTTATCCACCCCCACTAACAAAGACAACTTGTCCTCCAACCTCTATCTTACTGCCTTTTCAAACTTTTACTCCCTCCTCAAACCCTGGTGTCGTACCTCACTCGCCCTTGACACTGGAACCTCGTTAGGCATTCAGGACGTTCTCCCAGGAATGAGAGAGGGAATGCAATCAGAGGCCATTGGAGTGCAGTGCTGGCCCTTCAGGTAGTGAATGGGCCAGGATTCAGTGTGGAGAGGCTCCATGTGAGCTTGGTATTGGGTGAAGATAAGGAATAGGAGTTGGAGTAGGCCATCGAGCCTGCTCCGCCACTCGACGAGATTACGGCTGATCTGATGATGGGCTCATCTCCACCCACTTGCCTTTTCCCCAGATTCCTTAATTCCCTTGTGAAGTAGAAATTTATCCAGCCTTGATAAATATATTTATTGAGGTCATCTCCACTGCTTCAATGGGCAGCAAATTCCAGATTCCCCACCCTCTGGGAACAGTAGGTATGAGCACTCCAGTTCGACATGCCTAGGTGCAGTGATGAAGTTTCTTTTGCGAGCTTTCCTGCTAATCATCTCAGTTGTAGTACAGCAAGGAAGACACAGAATAAAAGTCAGTTAGAGAGAAAGATCTGTTAGAATAGAGAAAATTGATGGGGGTGGGGTGGTTTGTGTGATGGTCTGAGCAGTGTTCACAACCTCTGTAGTTTCATTACTGAGAAGTGGGCTGGGGATGGCAACTCTCTCTCCCCCTCTCTGTCTGGACTCATTTCTCAGATGGAGAGAAGTGATTCAGCGAGGCTTCCAGCATAGTGCTTGAGGATGCTGAGGGTGTAGGGAAGATCATTGGAGTGTTCGGATTCAGGAACATTAAAACAGATCTGTAGTATGCAGGGTGCCAGAGAAATAACTTTAATGTCCCGACTTGTACAGTACCTTGAACAAAGCAGACAATCTCAAAGTGGCTTGTTTGACAAAGGTACACATGGTCCAATAACCAATGGTTTAGACACAAAGGTAGAGCAGGGATTTAAATGCATGCTAGACAGACGTGCTGGAACAAGTCTTGGTGTGAGTTAGGTCTCCTGCAGCAGATGTGGAGTTGTCTCCAGCCGGGGGTGGGCAGGGAATTGTGGGACCTTGGCCAGGAGGGAGGTGGAATTGTGGGACCTCTGGCCGGGAGGGATTGTGGGATCACTCTGGACTCGGATGCAATGTGAAACCAGGCCGGGCTTGGACAACGCAGCAGAGGGTGGAAAGGTAATGTGTGTCTCTTCCTCGATCCAACACCACCCTGGGAGGTAGCGGGAGATGGTCCTCATTCTCCAGATCAGATCACTCTGGGACAGTGCTTTACATGAGCCAATCTCAGTACTCTCAATGTAATGGGGTGAACTGACTGCCCCCAGGTCCTGTCCCAGGTTCCCACCAAGCCCTTGAGACCCACACCCTTTGGCGTTCTCAACCTGTGTTTTATGAGCTCCTGATCGATCAGTACAAGGTCAGGGTGGTAAAGGAAGTTAAACTTTGTTCCTCAGATGTCTATTACTGATTACCTTTTATATCGCTAGTACTTTACAACCAAGGATAAGAGATACATGAGATTGTGGATGTTCAGAAAATTCACTACCCACAAGTAATAATGGCTGTTCTTCTCGCCTCCTGGCAACCACCTATTCAACAAATGTACTTCATATTGATCAGAATATGCGGAGGACATAATATCAGGTGTAGGAGGCAGAAAAAGGATGTCTCCCCCATGACAACCATCCAAAGGTTAAGGTGCAGGTTGTGCTCCAGGGTCAGACACTCTTACACACTGTTCCCCGGGGCCAGACATACACTGTGTGCCGGGGTCAGACACTCTTACACACTGTTCCCCGAGGCCAGACACTCTAACACACTGCACCTGATAGAACAGTACAGGCCCTTTGGCCCACAATGTTGTACCGCCCTCTGTAAACCTACTCCAAACCCCTCCCTACCTCATACTCATGACCTATCTCAGCGTGTTATTGGGTCAGGTCTGAGGCCCAATAAGTACATAGCCAACTGAAGGAAGGTTTCTGTCCCTCCCCCTCTTCCACTTTGGGCAGTAGGTCTAAGATCCCCAACAACCTCTTGGTGAAAATTTATTATTTCCACCAATTGTTTCCAATCCCAGATCCCAGTCTTTGATATATATATTTAGAGAAAAATGTCCTTAATAACTTTCTACACACCCAACCACCACCCCTCATAACTTTAAACATCTCCCCTCGGCCTCTTCCAATGAAGATAATCCCAGTTTATCAGATCTCTTCTCACAACTATCATCTTCAAGTCTTGGCAACATTCCTGTAAACCTCCTGTTCCTGATCCTTGCCTGCACACATTGCTAACCTCTTCCACTCGCTTGAAGTTAACATCAGGAGGCCAATGTTCCAAGCGCAAATAACCGTTCTCAGTAACACACGGCAGGTCAGGCAGTGTCTGCAGGAGAAAGAGCAAACATTTGCCTGCCTCGCGGAGTTTCCTGCATTCTCCCGCCCCCCCATCCCACCAGACTTTCAACATCTGCAGATTTTTGTTTTTTGTTCAAATTTCTTGTCAGAATACTTATTTAATTTCTCTAATACTGTAAGGGGCAGTGGGCAATGCTCATGGAAACTCTGTCTGCCTTCCGGTAAGAAAAAGTACAGTAAAACCCCTACTCTCTGGCACCTACAGGGATTTATAGATGCCAGATATTCAAGTTTCCCAGTTGCTTGAGACTGAATATTGTGTGAATGGAGAAGTAATGGCAAGGTGTGCCAATTTTAAACCCGTATTTTTTACCCATTTATTTTCCACTTTTTTCTGCCAGTTGCTTGAATTCCAGATAACAGGGGTTTTACTGTACGTCATGTATATTATGTTTTGAATGTAATAAAAGGAACCTTGAAGCTCAACACGACATCACATACAACCCTGAGATTCTTTTTCCTGTGAGGCTTGGTAGATAAATCACTTACCTTGTTCTGTCACTCCCACTAACTTTGACATCTTGGCTCTGAGCACCGGAGTCGTGGTCATCCCAAGAACACGCAGCCCATAACCTGGGAATGGGGAAAGTAAGCTCATTACCACGACATCATCGCGTGTTGGAAAACACACACCTACAGTAACACTGTGCCGGAGGTTTCGATCTGAACCTTGTAGCAGCATACAGCAATGCTTCCCAAACTGGGTTCCGCAGACGTCAGGCCTCAAGACGCCATTTTCAACCAATGAGACTTGGATTTCTGCTGGCACAAGGCTGGCCACATTTTAAAAATTTAAACTGCTTTCCTCTCTTCCACCCCCCCCCCCCCACCCCTCACTCACTCCCTCCCCAGTCTCGCTCGCTTCCTTCCATCTCGCTGAGGTTAGTATGGGAACTAGTGAATGAAACGGGCATGGGCACTGAAATGGTGTTGGTCAGGACTGGGTCCTACGTCGATTGAGGCATCGGGGTCTAGCAACTGGACGGCGGGGACAGGGGTTAGCGATGGAGGTGTTGGAAGCTCAGGCCTGTGGGCAGCAGAGGCCGGGATAAAACCCTGTCCACCTGTGACGCCACTTTCAGGGAATTATGTATCTGCATTCCCAGGTCCCTCTTCCACTGCACTCTTCAGTGCCCAACCATTCACCGTGTATGTCCTTTCTTGGTTTGTCCTTCCAAAATGCAACACCTCACACTTGTCTGCATTAAATTCCATCTCCATTTTACAGCCCATTTTTCCATCTAGTGCACATCCCTCTACAAGCTTCGAAAACCATAGCTGAAGGTTGAGAATGGCTGCTATAGAAGCTATTTTAAATGTAACAATCAACATGGCGGAAAACCCATCCGGCCCTTGAAACCTGTGCAGCCCACGAAGGCCTCGGGCCATTGCACGTGATCACAGACTAGCAGACATACCTGTGAACATGAGGGTGCTGGTGGCAGCCACAGAAAACGTCACCAAGCCTGCAATGTTGGACAGCAGGCCAATCTCTGCGATCCCACTGTCACTAATGCAAAACTGCATAGCTTTCAGTCCCAGCAGACTGATCAGGTAAGTCAGGTGCTCCAATGCCAGTCCATATCCGATCCAATCCGACTCCCAGCACAGGGGTGAGCTCAGCTCGAAGAGGATCATGATGTCCTTGATTCCGAAGTGCACGGTCACCACTACGAAGAGGGCAAGTGCATAGAGCCAAAGGCCAAGCGTGCCACCAGAGTACAGGCGATACACTGACCTATAGTGTTGTGTTGTGAACAGCTTGGATGGCTGCTTTGCGGCCACCGACTCTGGGACGAAGGCGAAGGCATAGGCAACAGTGGCCAGGTTCAAGGCCAACACCAGCCAGAAGGGGTTGGTGTAACTCTGAGCCTTGCTCCACAACCCTCCGATAATGCTACCGCACATCCCAGCCACCCCTAGGCACGATTCTAGCACTGCCACACGGAACGTTCGTGACTGCCGGTCGCTGGTGTCCGCGATGTAGGAGAAGCACCCCGCCAGGATCATGCTGAAGTCGCCCGACAGGGCACTCAGTAGGCGCCCGATCAGAAAGAAACCAACCGGCAGCTCCAGATACATGACGATGAGGTAGACGGTGGACTGCAGAGCCAAGCCAATGGCAGGCATCATCAGGATCGGCCTACGTCCGACACGGTCACTCCAGGCCCCAAGCAGAGTCACAGAGAAAAGTACCACGGCGAAGCCCCCCACATTGATGTACAGGTTCCAGTGGGAAGTCATAGCCTCGACAGCCTGAAAGACAAAATTACCGTCATGGCACTCCTTCCAGTAGGGCTCAGCCCAGCCTTGTGCCCTGATAAACTGGCCCATCCCCACACACAAACAGCCCTGAACTCCATGGAGGACATCTACACGAGGCAGTGTTTTAAAAATGCAGTCTCTATCCTCGAGGACCCCACCACCCAGACCATGGCCTCTTCTCTCTGCTACCATCAGGGAAAAAGGTACAGCAGCCTGAAGACTAGCACTCAGCGGCTCAAGAACAGCTTCTTCCCCTCTCCCATCAGATTCCTGAATGATCAATGAGCCAAAGACACTGCCTTACTTTGACTTTTCATGCACTATTTTTATTTATTGTTGTAAGGTGGTTTATATGAATATTTCCCCTGTGATGCTGCCACAAAACAACAATTTTGTGACTTGTACATTTAATTTGGGAGCAGGATCGACGGCCGGCTCCTGCTCCTATTTCTTACGTTCTTAACCCCCTTTCAATGAAGACCAATTCAGGAATACAAATGACCAGACAGACATGCATCTTTAATAAAAAAAATTCTTCCATACGTTTTTAAAAGCATTTTTCAAGATAATGAAAGTATTTTATGATATTTATATCCAATTAAATGAAAGAATGTACGTAGAGTAGTACAATGTGGTTACTATATAGAAAATGCATGCTATTGATAGAGAATTTGGCTTATGGCCCCTTGCATTACCCAAGGGCTGCCAGTCTTCTGCTTGTTCAGGCGCTGGAACATGGACCAACCAACAATCTGCAGGACAAACTCAGTGGGTTGAGCAGTGACTGTCAGAGAAACAGAACCGTTGTTCATTTTGGCTTGGAGCCCTTCATCAAGATTAGGAGGGCAGGAGGAGACACGTGATGGAGTAGTGGCCGGTAGGGGAACTCCAGCCCTCTCCAGAAAAGTTAAAAAAAGATAGAGAAAATGCAAAGGCACAAACTTAAAAACCAAAACAAAGTGAAAGTAAAAGTGTGGAGAAAATGGCAGCGAAGAAAGAAAAACCAAAAACAACGGGAAGAAAAGAAGAAGGAAAGACGTCGGAAGAAGAAGGTGAAGGCCTTACCAGTCCGAAGAGGCCCGCTGCGGAGAGAGAAGCCTGCTCCCACAGGTCAGTGGAGGTCCCGGGCTCGGGACTACAAAAATGGCTCGCAGAGCCGAGTAAAAGTGCGCAACCGCGCATGTGCGATATTTGATTTATTAAAAAAAGACGCACAACAGACAATATTTGTAAATTTATTAACTTAATTCATGCAGTGGAAGGGAGTAAAGCGCCAACAGTAGCAGTTGCTTTAGACGCAGAGAAGGCCTTTGACAGAGTAGAATGGAATTATTTATTCAAAGTATTGCAAAAATTCAGTTTACCAGAGAAGTATATTAATTGGATTAAAGCATTATATAAGGGGCCATTGGCGAAAGTGACAGTAAATGGATATATATCAAAGCAATTTAACTTAAGCAGGTCAACACGGCAGGGATGCCCACTATCACCCTTATTGTTCGCGTTAGCTATAGAACCACTAGTAGAATTGATAAGAACAGAAAATAATATAAAAGGGATAAAAATAAAAGACAAGGAATATAAAATCAGTTTATTTGCGGATGATGTTATAGTATACTTAACAGAACCAGAACTATCAATAAAAGAATTATATAAGAAATTGAAGGAATCTGGAGAAGTGTCGGGTTACAAGATTAACATAAATAAAAGTGAAGCAATGGCAATGAATAATGCGGATTTCTCAAAATTTAAGAAGGAATCACCATTCAGATGGCAAATGCAAGCAATAAGATACCTAGGTATGCAAATAAATAAAAATCTCGGCCAACTATATAAACTCCATTATTATCCACTAATGAAAAAATTACAGGACAATTTAGAGCATTGGAAAGATTTACCACTAACACTAATAGGAAGGATAAACTTTATTAAAATGAACATTTTCCCAAGGATATTATACCTATTTCAGGCATTGCCAATACACTTGACAGAGAAATTCTTCAAGGAGTTAAAGAAAATAATAAGGAAATTTTTATGGAAAGGGGCGGAAACCGAAGATAGCACTAGATAAATTAACAGAATGGTATAAACAAGGAGGCTTACAACTGCCAAACTTTAAAAATTATTATAGAGCCGCACAATTAAGATACCTATCATATTTTTATCAAACAAGGGAAAAGCCAGATTGGACTAGATTAGAATTAGATAAAATAGGAGAAAAGATACCTGAACACATATTATATAAATGGGATGAAAAATTGGTACAACATAGAAGTTCTCCAATATTACATCATCTACTCAATATTTGGAAAAAGATTCATGAAGAAAGGAATAAAACAAATTATCAATTACCAAAACTAATATTGACGCAAAATAAGTTACTCCCTTTTACAATAGATAACCTTTCCTTTAGAGAATGGGAGAAAAAAGGGATTAAAAGAATAGAAAATTGTTTTTCAGGAAATAGATTATTATCCTTTGAACAAATGAAAGATAAATACAATATAATTCAAGATACAGTGCTGGCATATTACCAATTGAGATCCTACTTGAAGGACAAATTAGGAAGTAGTCTGAGGTTACCAGAGGGAAGTAACTTTGAATATGTGATTACAGATACAATGATAATCAAAAGATTTATAACAAATATGTATATTAAACTGCAAGAAATGGAGAATGAGGAAACAAATGGTAAAACTAAACAAAAATGGGAACAAGATTTAAATATAAAGATAAAAAAGGAAACATGGGAGAAGTTATGTTCTGGAACGATGAGAAATACAATAAATACGAGGTAACGTATGATACAATATAACTGGATACACAGGCTATACATTACACCTCAAAAGTTAAATAAATGGGACCCAACAATATCTGATAGATATTTTCGATGTAAAAAAGAAATGGGAACAACAATTCATGCAATCTGGACATGTGAGAAAGTAGAAAAATTTTGGGAAGATCTAAACCAAATATTAAATAAAATTACAGAAAACAATATACCAAAGAATCCAGAGATCTTTCTCCTAAGTAACATAAAAAACAAAGAATTTGGAATTGATTTGGATGGTGCACAAAAAAGATTTGTTAAGATAGCTCTAGCCGTAGCAAAAAAATGTATTATGTCAACCTGGAAATTGGAAGATAATTTGAAAATACAACAATGGTATATAGAAATGAATAAATGTATTCCATTAGAAAAAATAACATATAGTTTAAGAAATAATATTGAAATATTTGAACAAATATGGGAGCCTTACATGAAACACCTACCGGGGTCATTCACTACCTAAATTAACGAAAGGAGAAGGAAATGAAAAGAATTGACTCAGTGGAATTTCTTGTTTATTTTTATTGAATGACAACATTGTTTGACTAGTTCAATGTATCCTAAATTTTGTACTTTAAATGGACGGGGGTGGTGGGGGGGAGAGAGGTAGGGAGGGTGGGATGGGAGGAGGGAAGAAAATGGCACTGTATATATTTGAAAAGGAAAAAGTATGTATCATGGTTAATGTGGTTTATGGTGTGAAAAATAAAAATTTTTTAAAAAAGATTAGGAGGGCAGAGGGGAGATGGCCGATATAATGTGGTGGGGGGGGGGGGTTTGCACAGGGCCAGTGGGGGGGGATTGGTGAAGCAGGGAGGGGTGAAGGATGATGGACAGGGGAACTTGATTGGCTGGTGCCAGACAAAGGGGGAGAGAGGGGTGTGAAACATGGAGTCAGGTTGGAGTGGGGGTTAGGTGGAGAATGTGAAAAACAGAAGTCTGCAGACGATGTGATATAGTAAAAACTCGGAAATGCTGGCAGAACTCGGCTGGTCTTTTCAGTGTGCATAGGAGACAAAGATATTACCAACATTTTGGGCCTGAGCAGAATGAGCCAGAAGCCAGAAAACTCAGAATTCAGACAATGGTGGCTGGAGGAGGAACCCAGGCCCAACAAAGGGTGTTACTTGGACATGATAACACAGGATATTTGTGGGAAAGGAGACAGAAGGGAGAGACAGAGCTGGGTTCTCCTTTTGTGTCTCCTGCACGAATTCTTCACCTGCACTTCCTGACTAGAAACATTGGCTATTCTTCTAAAAGTCCGCAACGCGCCTAAAGTGAATCCGCTGCCCTGAAGGGTGACCACATTTTGGTTTAGAAATGCTCCCAGTGCACCCTGGATGTTTTACAGACTCCGTGTAAACAAAGGCAATATTATTTGTAGGGCCATTTAATGAATGTAATGACATTTATTCATAGCTCAGAACTTAATTACTTGATTTGCACCTCGATTTCCTTGTGTTTAATTTTACTAATGAGGATTGGTTGATTATTTATCTGTGATTTTGTTTAAATTAATAAACCGCTACGTTGTGGGGTATTGACTGATCAGAGTTTGATTGGTTACTGGCTGGGGTTATTGATCAACTCGGGTCTCGGTCTCCTTAGTGATTCATCATGATCCCGACATCGATTACAATCGCCCTCGAGAATCGCCCACCGATTATCCCCGGTTAATGATGCTGATAATCGATGACGGTGGCCAGCAGTCAATGGGCATCGATTCCCCAGCCTCCTCACCCGCTCCAGCCCCGGGACTCCGGCCTCGCCCGCTCCAGCCCCCCAAGCCCCCACCCCGGCCTCACCCGCTCCAAGCCGGCCTCGGGCCCCGGCGTCGCGTTGCAGCCTCGACTCCGGTTGCCGCGGAAGCCCAGCTCGGCGCTCACCCTCTGGTAGATGTACTGGGTGGCGAGTGGGACCTGCAGCGTCAGCGCCAGCATGGCCATGAACACCACCGGCTCCACCGTCACGCAGCAGCGTGACCGCAGACGGGCGCCGAGCCCTGAAGTCCGGCCTGGGCCAGAGCCCGCGTCGGGGGACGGTGGTGGTGCGGGCGGCAAGGCCTCAGAGCTGGGGGCGGCCATCTTACCGCGCCGTCACCTGTCGCTCACCGCGCGGGGGGCGGGGCGCCGTCACCTGTCGCTCATCGCGCGGGGGCGGGGCTCAGTCACCTGTCGCTCATCGCGCGGGGGCGGGGCTCAGTCACCTGTCGCTCATCGCGCGGGGGGCGGGGCTCCGTCACCTGTCGCTCACCGCGCGGGAGGCGGGGCGCCGTCAGCTGTCGCTCATCGCGCGGGGGGCGGGGCGCCATCGCCTGTCACTCGCCGCATGAGGGGGCGTGGCGCCAACACCTGTCACTCACCGCATGAGGGGGCGGGGCGCCAGCACCTGTCACTCACTGCATGAGGGCGCGGGGCGCCAACACCTGTCACTCACTGGCAGGAGCAAGGCGCCATTACCTGTCACCCCACTGAGTGGGGGACAGGGCCCGGTCACTCACTGCGAGGGTGGGGGGGGGGCGGAACCACCTGTTGTTCCTAAAGTCCGGCTCCCACTAAATATGACATGGTGGAATATGGAAATGCAGAGTTTGATCCCCTGGAGGATAAGGAGGAAACGGGACACATTCGTTCGAGTGTGGCAGCCCTACCTGTAAGGC
Source organism: Narcine bancroftii (assembly GCF_036971445.1). Lineage (NCBI taxonomy): Eukaryota > Metazoa > Chordata > Chondrichthyes > Torpediniformes > Narcinidae > Narcine > Narcine bancroftii. The sequence goes on along the minus strand of NC_091482.1, from coordinate 2,209,998 downwards.
AGGTACGCAGATATGACTGTCCCCCTTTGGAACAAGGACACTGAAACAATCTGTCCCAGCAGAGTAATGATCGGGATCAAAGAAGTGGGACGCGGCGCAGACCACGGGCTCTGTTTGTCATTATTCTCTTCCTTACCTTTGGTTACCATGGACTTTTTCCTAGGTTTCTATCAAGCTCGTTGACCCCACCTGTATCTATGCTTTTCATATGACTTTATTGATCAGGGCAAGGGGTGGTGGGGGGGTGGGGGGAATAAAAGCGGACTGAAAGAGATTGTATTGTTTGAAAATCATAAGTTAAATTATCCAACAAAAATAAATCACTGTCCTCCCTCGAGCTGGGTGACCAGTCTCCGCACAGACTCACCAAGGTCTTGCACTGTTGTAATGTGACGACCCTGCTCCTCGACTCAGTGCTCCGGCTGATGAAAGCAAAGGTGCCAAACACCTTGTCTGCCCTGTCCACCTGTGTCACCACTTCCATGGAACCACGTACCTGCTCCCCTGGTCCCTCTTTTCCACAATACACTCAGGTCCCTGTCTAATTCTGCCCTGTCCTGGTTTAACTTCCCAAAATGCAACTCTTCTCACGTGTCTGAATTGAATTCCATCTGGCATAAAAGCACACAGAAACCCTTGGAACTCAGCCGGTCACAGTGCCCGGAGGATGTAAAGATGTATTACCAACGTTTCAGCCCTGAGCCCTTCCTCGAGGTATAACCAAAAAGCAGGGAGGTGTCTGAACAAAGACTGGGGAGAGAAAGGGGGAAGAATGGGAGGGAGTAGGGGAATCTAGACCAACAGTCAGAAGGTGTTAACTGGATATGATGGAAGGAAAGAATTGATTTTGGTTCTGTGAAAGGAGGCAGGGAAAAGGGAAGAAGGAGAGAGACAGAGTGGGGGAAAAGAGATGGGGATGAAGATGGGGGAAAGGAGAAAGGAGATGGGAGGGTTAATGGAAACTGGAGGTCAATGCTAATCCCAACATTTTACTACAATTACGGAGTCTGCAGACTGTCATGTGTCAGTCCACCTGCCACACCCTGCTCCTTTCTTCCATTTGACGGAGATGCAGCTTTGACTTCACGTAACCAATTCCACTGTCCAGAGTGTAAACAATTTTGGTGTTATCCACAAAACTACCCATCCTGCCAGTTATGTTCTCACCCAATGTAGATGAGAACCAAGAGTGGGCCCAGCACCTGCCCCTGCAGCACCTGCCCCTGCAGCACACCACAGGTCACCAAGCTGGTTAGGGGTTCAATTGGCTCTCTCACCCTAGATCCCATGTGATCTAACTTCTTGGATCAACCTACCAAGCGAGACCTTTGCAAATGCCTTGCTAAAGTCCACGTGGGCAATATCTACTGCCCTACCCTTGTCAATCTCACCAAGAAAAAATTTACGGTGTTAATTCTGTCCCACCTGCTGTAACAACAACACTACCACTGGTGCTGACCCAGGAGAGCGGGGAGCGGAGTCACTGTACTCCTCCTCAGGATCCAACTGCCTGGTTCTAAGGTGAAAGTAAAACATGAAAATCTGTAGTCACCGTAGTTGAAGTAAAAACACGACACTGGAGAAACTCAGCAGGTCCATCAGTGACCTTTATACAGCAACGGTAAAGATACACAACTGATGTTTCGAGTCCTAAAGCTAATGGCTCTGTACGGGCTTTAAACGGCCTCTTAAAGGAGCTGATGGTGTTTTATTTAAAATTCTGCAATGCCAGGGTCTGGGCCCAAGATGGCGGTGCCTGAGTTGGCAGCGGTCTCGAGGAGATGCAGACTCTGGGGGAGCAGTGAACCAGTGCAGGGCACCAGAAACAGGGAGACCACCCCCTGTTGATTCACTCTAATTTGCAGCTTTCGGATATCTTTCATCTTAATAGAGGAACACGACAGGGCTGTCCAGTAAGTCCTTTACTTTTTGACTGTGTAGACAATTTAATGGGATCATTAGAAGTGGAATTGAAGATAAAGTATCAGTTTATGTGGATGATTCACTGCTTTTTATTTCAAATCCTAAAATTTATTTACCAAACATATTAATTTTGTTTGACCAATTCAGTCAGTTCTCAGGTTACAAATTTACATAAAAGTGAACTTCTACCCCCCAAAAGGTACTTCTGCAGGTTATTCCAATGTTCTGTTTAAAATAGTGAACCACCATTTCCGATATTTAGGAATTGCAATCACTAAAAGTCACAAGATATCACTGAAGGGAGAACTCGATGTTATTAGATAAAGTCAAATTACTTTTATCGGGATGGGCTCCCTTCTCTATTACAATGATGGGATGTATTGATCCGATTAAAATTAATCTTTTACCTAAATTTCTTTATCTTTTTCAAGTGTTACCAGTTTCTACGCCCAAATCCTTTTTTAGTTGATTGGATTTGGTTATTTCTACTTGTATATGGCAGGGGGAAAAACCACGTATAAATAAAGACCATCTCAAAAGTTCTCATTAAATCCTCCCTCCCAGATGTTAGGTGGTGTTATTGGGCAATGAATGTACATAATTTACTCCCTACATATAGGAAAAGTCCATGAATCTCTCCTCTTGGGGAGAGATGGAATTGCAGTTCTCCAAAGAAACTTCTTTGTTGGCAGTTTTAGGATCCATTTTTCGTTTTCTAAGTTGACACATAATCCGTCAATAAGAAATAAATTGAGAATTTGGGCTCATTTTAGGAAATGTTTTTGGGCTAAGTGGTTTTCCAATGGCCAGCCCTATTATAGATAACCATCTTTTTCACTGAATGTCATTGAATAAGCATTCTTGCGGATTTCTTCAGGTGCACCGTGGACACTTTCTGGCTGAGTGGTGGTCCACCACCGGCCTACTGCAGGGGGCAAACTCTGTACTTGCAGGAATGTAAGGGGACAGGACAACACCAGGCTGGCTGTCAATCAGTCGGCCTGAATGGTTCAAGCCCCACCCGGTTGGGTGTCAATCACCCTCTGGGATATAAGCTTGTGCTGGCCTCCCAAGGCCATACTCAGAGCTGCTGCAGCTACAGCCAGCCTAGTTCTGTGGAAGTTTTTGTGGATTAAAGCCTGTTGTACAGCCTTTACCTTTTTTACCTTTGTGTGTGTCTGATTCTGGCTAACAGCTCACCACAGGCTGGTGTGGAGATATAGGACGGGAAAAGGCTACAGAGGGTTGTGAAGCTGGCCAGCGACCCCCCCCCCCCCACCCCCCCACCCCCCGCCCACCCCATCCAGCTATTTTTTTTAAATCTTGTATTTATGGAATAGTAATTTTACACTTTGTTCTGCTGGACACCGCTGCCCACAGAACAACAAAGTCCATGACAATAGACTTGATTCTGATGCTGAGTTTCAAGAAGCAAAGAGGGTTCCAGGTAGCAGAGAACAAAGAGACATTGAGCTGGACAGCATGGTAAAAGGCCCTTCAGTGCATCTCCTCAATGCCAACTAAGTCTGCCTGAGTGAGTCCGCTTGCACGTGTTTGGCCCCCTAAACCAGCCATCCTCAACCTCGTTTTGGCACTGGCCCCCTAAGGACTCTGCCCAAAGTTTGCGGGCCCCCTTCCCTGTGAGGCAGTCTCATTTAGTTGGTTTCTTCTGTACTCCTCTCCGACCGACTACATAAAATATTTTATGATTTCAGTCCATGGCCCCCCTTTAAATGTGCTGTGACCCTGGAGAGGGGTCAGTATGGTTCCGGTGAGAATGACTGTTGTAAACCTTCCCTATTCCAGTACCTGTCCAAAGATATTTCTGACACTGTGAGTGTAACCACCTCTGCAGTGAAAGGTGAGCCATTGAGAGGCTAGAACTGGAGGTTTACAAAAGGCAGCAAAGCCTGTTGAGGGAGGGAGGGAGGACGAATTTTGAAAGGGTGTTTCAGGTTTGGTTGGCAGCGCAGAGCAGATATCACGGGGTAGTGGGATTGGGGATCGAGCACGGGCACTGGCTGTAGAGGCTGGAAGGGAGGAGTCTGCCTGTGAAAGACTGGGCAAAGGTCTGACCACAGAAATTATGCTGACAAACACTACTGGGAGATAATCATTACTGATGGAAAGTATCTTCTCGCTGTTGGCCTTGAATCTACAGCACCTATAATAAAATTTAATGACTGTTTACATCAATTATGCTTCAATTAAAATAATGGTGATCAGCATGTTTCAGCTCCTTGGAAATGGGACACAGATCAAAGGCTTTGTGACAGATTTGCCAACAAGCAGAACTGAAATCACACCTTTGCTGCCTGATCTAGCTCACCCTTGTGTTTACCCAGGAGGACCTTGGGCAAATGATCAAACATTGTTGGGAACTCTAGCTCAAACAAGAGCAGAGCCTAGCCTCATCGACTATGCTGCATGACCCTTTCCACTCAGTCCCTGTGTGACCCATCTTCCTCCACTGGACCCCTTTGATTCTCTCCATCTCTCCCCCCCTTCCCCCCCCCCCCCCCCCCCCGTTAACTGCCTTGGTCTGTTGTCCGTTGTCCCTCCCAGGTTCACCAATCCCCCACCACTGACTCCCGTCCAATCTCTCGTTATACTGGCCACCTTCACTCCACAGTCTGGATGAAAGGCTCCGACCCAAGCATCGACATTTCTTTCTCTCCCACAGATGCTTCTCAACCTGCTGAGTTCCTCCAACAGATTCATGCTCCAGATTCCTGGCAGGTGCCAGACAGTGTGAGGGAGAGAGGGAGAGGGGGAGAGGGGGAGAGAGGGAGAGAGGGAGGGGGAGAGAGGGGGAGAGGGAGGGGGAGAGAGGGGGAGAGAGGCAATTAGTTCAAAGGGGGAGAGAGGCAATTAGTTCAAAGGGGGCTGCTGGAGGAAGATGAGTCACATAGGGATTAACAGGGAAGGGGTTCTTGGAACAGTTGTGAGGTCAACTTCACATTCTGATGCCCAGAATTTCACTCTTGAACATGATGTTGATAATTCAATGTCAGACCATTCAGATTCCAGAGTTCAGATCTATTATCAGAGTTCGTACATGACATCACATACCTCTGAGATTGTTTTACCTGAGGGCGCAGCAGAATGACCACTTATTGGTAGTGCAAAAAAAACTGTCCACAACGTACATGTAAACAGGAAATGAATGTAAATAAACTGTGTAATACAGAGAAGGAAAAAATCAATACAGTGCACAAGTCAGAGTCCTTAAATGATTGAGTTTGTGGTTGAGGAGTCTGATGGGGGTGGGGGGGAGCAGCTGTTCCTGAACCTGGTGGGTGTGAGTCTTGTGCACCGATACCTCTTTCCTGATGGCAGCAGCCAGAATAGAGCAGGTACTGGGTGATGTGGATCCTTGATGATTGTTGCTGCTCTCCGACGGCAGCGTTCCCTGTAGATGTTCTCGATGGTGGGGAGGGGTTTACCTGTGATGTCCTGGGCTACATCCATTACCTCTTGCAGGGCTTTACACTACTGTTTTGGTGTCCCAATACCAGACTGTGATACAGCCAGTCATCACACTTTCCACCACTTCTCTGTAGAAATTTACCAGGGTTTCTGATGTCATACCAAACCTCTGTAAACTCCTGAGGAAGTAGAGGCACTGCTTTCTTCAGGATGCCATTGGTGTGTTGTGTCCAGGAAAGATCCTCCAAGATAGTGACTCCCAAGGACTTAAATGTGCTCACCCTCTCGACCTCTGATCTCCCAACGATCTCTGGATCGTCCACCTCCGGTTTTCCCTTCCTGAACAATCAGCTCCTTGGTTTTGATGACATTGAGAGTGAGGTTGTTGTTGTTGCACCATTCAGTCAAGTTTTCAACCTCCTTCCTGTTTGTTGACTCATCCCCTTCCTTTGTACAACCCACTTCTGTGGTATCGCATTGAATCTGTAGCTGGTGGTGTTGTTGACCGAGATACACAGTCGTAGGTGTAAAGTGAGTAGAAAGGGGCTAAGAACATGGTGCTCCGGTAGGGATGGAGATTGTGGAGGACATTTTTACCAATCCTCACTGATGGTGTTTATGCCCAATGAGCCCCTTCCCCTTTCCCTGTCTTATCACTGTGTCCCTCTGTTCCTCTCTCCCTCACCCCCTTGTCCCACTTGCCCTCAGAAAGGGGGGGGAGGGTTTGCCCATGGAGGCTGGTGTGAACAGGGCCTGAGGGGCCCAGATCTGAAACAGTATGGGGACTGCGACTGGGGTAACAGTCATGGTGGGTTCACATCGGGAAGCCTCTGTGACTTTTGATTTCAATTTTAAATTTATTTGCCTGGCTAAATGTCACCATTGTTGGGGTAAATTTAATTGTTTTCTGTGAGCAGCGTACAGGAACTCAGCAGGTCACACTTGAAAAGTGATAGACAGTTGACGTTTCTGGCCGGAACCCAGCAGACATGCCTAAAATCAGGCAAACGCCCAGATCACAGGAGACTGGTGAGAGAGACTCTTGCAGATCTTCTTTCAAAGGTAGGAAGAAAACTTCTTCATGATCAACTTTGTAATGGAGGTAAACAAGCAGTTTGCAGGTGCTTTTCCAGTGCATTGCACAGAAGTGTTGGAGGAACTCAGCAGTCAAGTCAAGTTTATTGTCATCTGTACAAATACATCCTGACTAAACAGCGTTCTCTGGTCCTCGGTGCAAAACACACAGACACACAACCAGACAGAACACACATACACAATACACAAGCAGGACAAGTATTTCATCCATACAAGTAAATAAATAAACAAACAGATATAGTTTTGTAGAAATAGAGAGTCTTGGGTGGTTAGTGTCAGTAGTTCCTTTGGTCATTCACCATTCTCACTGGTTGTGGGAAGAAGGTGTTCCTCAGCCTGGTGGCGCTGGCTCTGATCTTCCTGTATCTCTTCCCCAACAGGAGCAGCTGGAAGATGCTGTGTGGGGGTGGAAGGAGTCCTCAATGAATTTACACATTCTCTTCAGACAACGATCCCAGTACATTTTTACATCGGGGGGGTGGGGGATGGAGGGAGACTCCAGTGATCCTTTCTGTTGCTCATTGACCTGTGGATTGACCTCCAATCCATTTCTCTGCAGCAATTGTACTTCAGCAAGACACACATCATCCCTGCAAAGTGATAGGCAGTTGGCATTTCAGGCTGTGGGCTGCTGAAGACTGGCTCATGGGAACAGGTAATGGACCAGGATTTGAGGGGGTGCTGAGGGCAAGAAGGGCCCCCAAAGGGCCTCGGGCACTGATCATGTCAGAGGTTTGGATCTGGAGCTCAGGTGGCCAATGGATCAAACAGGGGTCTGTGTGTCTGCATGGGCTGCGGGAGCGCTGGAGGCAAAGTTTGGCGACCTTTTGCAAGCTGCCTCACTGGGATGCAAGACTAAGCTTTTCCTTGTACCCCTGACTTGCATCCGGTCTGTGTGCCCCTGCTCCACTCTCGCGTAAAGGAGTTCCTTCCAGCTCCCCACTGACTCTCGTGGCGATGAAGAAGCTCCCACCTGGAACGTTAATTCTTGTTTCTTTGCCCAACCTGCTGGGTATTTCCAGTATCTTCTGCTCTTGTTTCAGATTCTTTTTCGACCTACTGAATCCCTCGCTCAGTCCCGGTGACTGTCCCTCATTCACAACCTCTGCCCTGTTCCTTCTCTCATCGAAATCTTGTCACTGCATGCACCCTGGCAAACCTCTCGTCATTAGAAACGCTTCCTCAGAATCACTCCTTAACCATAGTGATAATATTACAATCACGGTGCCAGCTTGCAGAAGGCTCGCCAGTGGCTATACTTCGTGTGGAGTTTAAAGAGATTCAGTATGTCACCAAAAAAACTTGCAAATTTCCATAAGCATAACTTCCGGAGCATTCTGTCTAGTTGCATCACTGCCTGGTACGGAGGTGCCAATCCACAGGACAGGAAAAGGCTACAGAGGGTTGTTAACTTGGTTTGCACCATCACAGGCACCAGACTTCACTCCATCAAAAACATCTACATGAGGCAGGGTTTTAAAAAAGCAGCCTCTCTCCTCAATGACCCCGACCACCCAGGCCATGGAGACTGAAGGCAAGCACCCAGCTTCTTCCCCGCCGCCATTCCTGAACGGACAATGACCCACTGACACCAGGTTACTTTCTTTCTTTAATTTTTAATGGAATTTATAACAATATTTTCCATTTGACGTTGCTGCAAAACAATGAATTTTGTGACATGTTCGTGACAATAAATTCTGATACTGGCTCCCTATGATGTTCAGGTGGACCAAAATTCTTACTTGCTGCAGTTAAACAGGTACTTTTGTTAGTGTACCTGCCGTGGAGAAAGAGATGAAAGGTATTTACAGGTGGAGTTAGTGCAAGCAAAGACGTGGTGTTTCAATAAAGCAGACAGGCTTTTGGAAGTCCTGGAGTGGTTTATGGTTGGGGTAAGGGAGTATGGGGAGGTCCAAGAGCCTGATCACTGTTGGAAATAAACTGTTCTTGGACCTAGAGGTGCTGGACTAGGCAGCCATACCTTGTGTGTGAATGGAGCAGGGAGAAGTGGTTGTGACCAGGGTGAAGGGGGTCTTTTATGATTACAGGAAGATGTGAAGCTGTGGAGAGGGGGCAGAGGAGATTCACCAGGATGTTGCCTGGATTGGAGAATGTGTCTTATGAGGCCTGAATTGGAGAAGGTGTCTTATAAGGCCAGGTCAGCAGGGACTTTTCTCTTTGGAGCATAGAAGGATGAGAGGAGACCTGATAGAAGATGACAAGATTCTGAGAGACTTCGATAGGGTGGATGGCCAGCACCTGTTGGTGAGATCAGCAAACACCAGAGGACATGTGTACAAAGTTTAGGGGAGACGTCAGGGGTAAGTTTTTACACAGAGAGTTGTGGGGGCCTGGAATGCCTTGCCAGGGATGATGATGGAGGCTGGAACATTGGGGGCATTTAAGAGGCTCTTAGACAGACACGTTGATGGAAGGGAAATAGAGGGTTACAGCGTAGGGAGGGGTTAGTATCTTCAGCAGGTTTCTATGGATCAGTACAACATTGTGGTTGGAAGAGCCTGTCCTGGGCTGTAAGTTCCATGTTATAGACACTCCTTGATGAAGGGCTCAAGCCAAAATCGTCAGTTCTGTATCTTTATCTCTGCTATAAAAGTTCATGTTGGGTTTCTCCAGCGTTGTGTTTTACTTCAACTTTGGGGTCTGCAGCCTTTCCTGTTCTAGATGCCTGCAGTGGGCGGGAGGTGGGAGCCTGTGATGGATCTGGCTGGGTTCACTGGGTTCCTGGGCAGTTGGCCAAAGCTTTCCACAGCGCACCTGTATCTGACCATACACCTAATCTCCTCACACCTCTTTCCTCCCACATCCCAACGTTGAGATCAGTTGGGAGGTTGGACCAAGGAGTGGCAGGTGGAAAGTAACTCTGACAAGTGTGAAGTGTCGAACTTGGCAAAGTTAAACCAGGGAGGAACTTACATAATGATCAGCAGGGCCCGTGCACCTGACATTCCTAGTACCACCTGGGACCACTCTGTAATCTCTCTCTAATGAGGAGACTCCAGACTAGGACTACCCAAAACCTTGTTCCAGTTCTGTGCAGCTTTCAGCCTTCCCTCTCCAGAAATAAACACCAGTTAGTTTCACTCTTTCAATGGGCTTTTAGACAATGTGTGCCCTTAGTCCCATGTGGACAAAGAGAGAGGATAGAGGGCCCAGGCTGGGGGAACTGGGTTTGATGTTAATGTTCTCCTGTGGTGACCATTCAGATGGGGAAGGTGCCCAGGGCTCACCTTGGACTCTCCCTCCCATTCTTCCCCCTTGCTCTGTATTCAGACGGTGCTTGCTTTTTGCCGATACCTTGAAGAAGGGCTCAGGCCTGAAACTTCAATCTTTACCTCTGATGGGCGCAGCGAAACCGGCCGAGATCCTTCAGCATCTCTGTGTTTATACTAATGACAGCATCTGGAGACTTTCACTTTCGCCTCAGACCAAGCGGTTTTCCAGCTGGACATGCTGATGGATGAGGGCAGGAGTTGATCAAAGCACAGAACTCACTCCCTAAGGGTTTGGCAGTTACCCCCACCCCCACCCACAAACAAAGACTCCCCAAATGGTCTTCCTCCGGACAGCTGCCCAACAGAGTTAGACAAAGGTTGATTCCTTGTCCAGAAGTAAACGCCTCTCCTTTCCCTCTCTCCCGCAGAAGAGGTTCTTGGGAAGACACCACCTTCCCCTCTATTGTCCAAAACCTCTCAGCTCCCATCATTAACACAGCACACTGGATGTGACAGGGATTCTGCCAGTGCTATCACTGTCCCAGTGATGTCCCACTGTCCGATGGGAGAGTGTGGAGGGAGCTTCACTCTGTAACTGACCTGCTCTTTGAGTGTGTGACAGACACAGGGCTTTGTGAGTGCGACTGTCCATCATGTGTAGTCCCACCTCTGTTACACAGGCAGCCACTTTGATCCGGGGTCAATGTGCTTGAAGTCTGGACAATTGCCTAGAAATGGGAGAGTCAGGAAGAACATTCTTCTGAGGATTTAGTAAACATTCCCTGTATGACCCACATTCATTAACAATTAACGGAGCTTTTAAATCTTTATTTTCAGCTCTCAGGAGTATCTTTGGTTTGATGACAATGAAGTCCCTCTTTTCCTAGAGGGTCATGGACTGTGCATTGAAAATCTAAACCAAAATATGCAAGAGGGAGAGAAGGGGGAAAGAGAGTGTGGGAGAGAGAGAGAGAGGGAAAGAGAGTGGGGGAGAGAGAGAGAGAGAGGGAGAGAAAGTGGGAGGCAGAGAGAGCGTAGGAGAGAGAGAGAGAGAGAGAGAGAGGGAGAATAAAGCAACATCCCTGTAGAACAGAGGAGGAATTTCTTCAGCCACATGGTGGTAAATCTATGGTATTTGTTGCCACAGACAGGCTGTGGAGGCGAAGTCACTGGATATTTTTTAAAGAGAGGTTGATAGGTTTTTGATTAATGGGAGTGTTGGCAGTTATGGGGAGGAGGCAGGAGAGCGAGGTTAAGAGCTGGCTCGATGGGCTGATTGATCCAATTCTGCTCCTATGTTAGGTCTTGATGAATCTTTGCTGCCAGGACAACTTCTCTCATTTACTGAAAATCCTGTGTCCAAAGTTCTACCCATCTGCGGAGATCTCCCCACCGGTCTGCCAGCAGTGTCCACAGGCACGAGTTTTCCACTCTGCACAGTCAATAGTTCTTCCATTTTGAACCTTCTTTAAGTCCAGGACCTGCCTCAATCAATCCTCAATCAGCCCTTCGTCTGACTTCAAAGCTACATCCCTGATCTCTCAATGACGTAACCATGCCCCTGAATGCCTGATTATATTCTCTACCTTCCTTATGTGTCTTCTGAAAAAAACCAAGGAGCTGATTGTTGGCTTCAGGAAAGGAAAACCAAAGGTGGAAAGGGGGAGCAAATTTAAATACCTGGGAGTCACTGTCTCAGAGGATCTTTCCTGGATCCATCACACTAATGGCATCGTGAAGAAAGCACATCAGCACCTCTACTTCCTCAAGAGTTTGCAGAGGTTTGATATGACACCAGAAACCCTGGCAAATTTCTACAGATGTGTGGTGGAAAGTGTGCTGACTGGCTGTATCACGGTCTGGTAGGGGGACACTAATACCCCTGAGTGTAAATCTCTGCAAAAGGTAGTGGACACAGCCCAGGACATCACAGGCAAAGCCCTCCCCACCATCAAGAACATCTACAGGGAATGTTGTCGTCGGAGAGCAGCAACAATCATCAAGGATCCACACCATCCAGCACACACTCTGTTCTCGCTGCTGCCATCAGGAAAGAGGTATCAGTGCCACAAGATTTACACCACCAGGTCCAGGAACAGGTACTCCCCCTCCACCATCAGACTCCTCAACAACAAACTCAACCAGGGTCCTATTTATGGACTCGGACTTGTTCACTGTGTTGATTATTGAATATTTATTTTCCGTATTTGCACAGTCACATGTTTACATTTATCTCTCTCTCTCTCTCGTTTGCTCATCTTTTCATTGCCTTCATGTTTCGAACCTGGAACCCTCTTACACATCATGAAGCATCTGCTTCCTCCAATACCCCAGGCACCCACCACTCTGTATAATCTCACCACACACTCTTTAACCGCATCCCCCCTCACCCTGAATGCATGTCCTGGAGAGGCTGATATCTTTATAGAGTGAAGCACAAAAGGTGAACCCAACAGTGCCTATGAGAATCCCTGCAAAGGCTCAAGACCCTGTGGTATCCGCCTCTGAAGCCTTCATCGGAACATTATTCAAGGGGGGTGAACCCTCGCTCGTTGAGTGGCGTCACACCAACAACCTTGCGCTCAATGTTAGCAAAACCAAGGAGATGATTGTGGGCTTCAGGAGGGAGTCAGGGGAACACGACCCAGTCCTTATTGAAGGTTCAGTAGTGGAGAGGGTCAAGAACTTCAAATTCCTGGGTGTCAGCATCTCTGAGGATGCAATCACAAAGGAGGCTCGCCAGTGGCTATACTTTGTGAGGTATCTGAGGTGGTTTGGTACATCGCTGAAGCTTCTCATAAACTTCTACAGGTGGACCATGAAGAGCATTCTAGCTGGTTGCATCACTGCCTGGTATGGAGGGGCCAACTCTCAGGACAAGTATAAACTCCAGATGATTGTTAACTCAGCCTGTGACATCACAGGCACCAGTTTTCACTCCATCGAGGACATCTACATGAGGCGGTGTCTTAAAAAAGCAGCCTCTATCCTCAAAGACCCCACCACCCAGACCATGCCCTCTTCATTCTGCTACCATTGGGGAAAAGGTACAGGAGCCTGAAAACGAGCACTCAGCGGCACAAGGACAGCTTCTTTGCCACTGCCATCAGATTCCTGAATAATCGTGAACCACAGACATGGCCTCACTTTGACTTGCACTGTTATGTTTACTTTTGTACAGTGGTTTATAGAAATGTTTATAGAAACTGTGATGCTTCCACAAATTTAATGACTTGTTCATGATAATAAATTCTGATTCACTGTGATTGTATTAAAAACACAGAAACGCTGGAGGAATTTACAGCTCCTTCCACTTTTCAGGCTCAAGACCTTCTTCGAGGTGTGAGAGAGAGGTTGGAATCGTCAGGAATATATCTTCACATGGATGCTGCAAGACCAGCTGAGATCTTTACCCCAGGGGAACATTCTGAGAGTCCGCCCAAGCATTTGATTGGAAGAGTCTGTGTTCACAATCCCTGGAAACATCCCACTGACCCTAGTGACCTTTCACCTGCTGGGTTATCAGGAATCAATGTACCTTTCCTCTAAATACATATGTAGAACAATAGTTTTGAGCAATCTCTGTCGGCTAGAAAATGTGTCAACCTATCTCTGACTTGAGTGGGTGATGCCTGTCTCCTCACTGAGGGCCCTGTTCCAGCTACTTCTCAAAGAGGAAATATCTCACACACACGATCACACTCACACTCACATGCTCACACACACACACACACACACACACACACTCACTCACTCACACACACGCACACAGCCACACACACACTCACATTCATACACCTACACACACTCACACACACACTCACACACACCCACATACAGCCACACACACTCACACACACCCACACACAGCCACACACACACTCACACACACCCACACACACACACACACACACACACACACACACACACACACACACACACACACACACACACACACACACACACACACACACACACACCCAGAAGGTGGATCAGAGAGCAGAGAACCCTGCGTCCCAGCTCCTAGCCCCACGTTCTTCTTCAGTGTGGTCCTGGGCCATGGTGAGATCTGCTCACTCTGTGACACACCCCTTTCTCGTCATGGAGGAGAGGTAATGTTTACTCCTGCCAAGCCAGGCCCTCCGGTTGCATCAATAAAATGGATAAGTTAATGTTTAATTCCTATTCTGTTATATACAAGTGACTCCCGCCACAATCCTGGCACTGGCACTCGACGCTGGCACTGCACCACAATGGGATCCCATTGGAGAACCGTTTGGGCCTTCAAGGATCAGATCATTATTATCCTGACACCTCTTCTCCTGCTCCCTCTGCCTCTGGTCATTCCCACCAAGGTAAGGTGACAGAGTGTTGACAGGTTATGCATGAGGAGCGGCCGAGTTGGGGACAAGACCTTGCCTCCCTCAGTGGACAGATCTGCTCACCTGTAGCTATCCCCCCAGCTCAGTCCAGCAGCAACAGCGGCAGCTGCCTCCAATTATACTGGTTACGGGGATCCCAAGTTGACTCGTTCAGGTTAGAATGGGAGGGAACTCTAGACTAATAAGAGCAGCCTCACTCTGGGTCTGACCCCAGGAGTGTGTGACTGGGTCAGTGCTGAGGGAGCCTCACTCTGGGTCTGACCCCAGGAGTGTGTGACTGGGTCAGTGCTAAGGGAGCCTCACTCTGGGTCTGACCCCAGGAGTGTGTGACTGGGTCAGTGCTGAGGGAGCCTCACTCTGGGTCTGACCCCAGGAGTGTGTGACTGAGTCAGTGCTGAGGGAGCCTCACTCTGGGTCTGACCCCAGGAGTGTGTGACTGGGTCAGTGCTGAGGGAGCCTCACTCTGGGTCTGACCCCAGGAGTGTGTGACTGGGTCAGTGCTAAGGGAGCCTCACTCTGGGTCTGACCCCAGGAGTGTGTGACTGGGTCAGTGCTGAGGGAGCCTCACTCTGGGTCTGACCCCAGGAGTGTGTGACTGAGTCAGTGCTGAGGGAGCCTCACTCTGGGTCTGACCCCAGGAGTGTGTGACTGGGTCAGTGCTGAAGGAGCCTCACTCTGGGTCTGACCCCAGGAGTGTGTGACTGGGTCAGTGCTGAGGGAGCCTCACTCTGGGTCTGACCCCAGGAGTGTGTGACTGGGTCAGTGCTGAGGGAGCCTCACTCTGGGTCTGACCCCAGGAGTGTGTGACTGGGTCAGTGCTGAGGGAGCCTCACTCTGGGTCTGACCCCAGGAGTGTGTGACTGGGTCAGTGCTGAGGGAGCCTCACTCTGGGTCTGACCCCAGGAGTGTGTGACTGGGTCAGTGCTGAGGGAGCCTCACTCTGGGTCTGACCCCAGGAGTGTGTGACTGGTTCAGTGCTGAGGGAGCCTCACTCTGGGTCTGACCCCAGGAGTGTGTGACTGGGTCAGTGCTGAGGGAGCCTCACTCTGGGTCTGACCCCAGGAGTGTGTGACTGGGTCAGTGCTGAGGGAGCCTCACTCTGGGTCTGACCCCGGGAGTGTGTGTGACTTGGTCAGTGCTGAGGGAGCTTCACTCTGTCTGACCCCGGGAGTGTGTGATGGGACGGTGTGGAGGGAGCTTCACTCTGTGTCTTGACCCTGGGAGTGAGTGATGGGATAGTGCGGAGGGAGCTTCACTCTGTGTCTGACCCCGGGAGTGTGTGATGGGACGGTGTGGAGGGAGCTTCACTCTGGGTCTGACCCCGGGAGTGTGTGATGGGACGATGCAAAGGGAGCTTCACTCTGGGTCTGACCCCAGGAGTGTGTGACTGGGTCAGTGCTGAGGGAGCTTCACTCTGTGTCTGACCCTGGGAGTGTGTGATGGGATGGTGCAGAGGGAGCTTCACTCTGGGTCTGACCCCAGGAGTGTGTGACTGGGTCAGTGCTGAAAGAGCTTCACTCTGGGTCTGACCCCAGGAGTGTGTGACTGGGTCAGTGCTGAGGGAGCTTCACTCTGTGTCTGACCCTGGGAGTGTGTGATGGGATAGTGCGGAGGGAGCTTCACTCTGTGTCTGACCCCGGGAGTGTGTGATGGGACGGTGTGGAGGGAGCTTCACTCTGGGTCTGACCCCGGGAGTGTGTGATGGGACGATGCAAAGGGAGCTTCACTCTGGGTCTGACCCCAGGAGTGTGTGACTGGGTCAGTGCTGAGGGAGCTTCACTCTGTGTCTGACCCTGGGAGTGTGTGATGGGATGGTGCAGAGGGAGCTACACTCTGTGTCTGACCCTGGGAGTGTGTGATGGGACGATGCAGAGGGAGCTTCACTCTGGGTCTGACCCCAGGAGTGTGTGATGGGATGGTGCAGAGGGAGCTTCACTCTGTGTCTGACCCCGGGAGTGTGTGATGGGACGGTGTGGAGGGAGCTTCACTCTGGGTCTGACCCCGGGAGTGTGTGATGGGACGGTGTGGAGGGAGCTTCACTCTGGGTCTGACCCCAGGAGTGTGTGACTGGGTCAGTGCTGAAAGAGCTTTACTCTGTGTCTGACCCCAGGAGTGTGTGATGGGATGGCGCAGAGGGAGCTTCACTCTGTGTCTGACCCCAGGAGTGTGTGACTGGGTCAGTGCTGAGGGAGCTTCACTCTGTGTCTGACCCTGGGAGTGTGTGATGGATGGTGCAGAGGGAGCTTCACTCTGTGTCTGACCCCAGGAGTGTGTGATGGGACAGTGTGGAGGGAGCTTCACTCTGGGTCTGACCCCAGGAGTGTGTGATGGGATGGTGCAGAGGGAGCTTCATTCTGTGTCTGACCACAGGAATGTGTGATGGGATAGTGTGGGGGGAGCTTCACTCTGTGACTGACCCTGGGAGCGTGTGACTGGGACGATGCGGAGGGAGGTTCACTCTGTGACTGACCCCAGGAGTGTGAGATGGGACGGTGTGGAGGGGAGGGGGGAGCTTCACTCTATGACTGATCCCAAGTGTGTGTAATGGGACAGTGTGGAGGGAGCTTCACTCTGTGTCTGATCACAGGAATGTGTGATGGAACAGTGTGGAGGGAGCTTCACTCTGTGCCTGATTCTGCCCTGAGTGTGTGTGACCAGGCAGCACAGAGGGAGCAGTGGGGACTAAGTTGGTGAAGTGCATGGCAGAGCAGCTACATTGCAGGTACGGTGCCTGGAGTCTGAGCAATTCGACCTGCACTTTTTATTGTTACTCAATACTGCAACGATTAATCTTTTACCTTTGGCCGAGAGTGAACTGTTCAGTACAGAGATGCAGAGCTCAAGCTGTCAGTGTTTCACAGGTTATATGTGTGACGAGGTTTGCAATTGGCACGAAAACCTTCAGTGAAGCAGAGTGGACATCTGTAATAGCACACACTGCTTCTGACCCCCACCTTGCAGAGGGAATATCTGGGGCACCTTCTCTTCACATACTCCCTCCCTCCTCACCTTCTGGTCACACACTCCCTCCCTCCGCACCTTCTCATCCCATGCCCCCTCCCTCCGCACCTTCTCATCCCACACACCTTCCCTCCCCACTGTCCCGTCACACACTCCCTCCCTCCGCACCTTCTCGTCCCACACACCTTCCCTCTCCACTATACCGTAACACATTCCATCCCTCCGCACCTTCTCATCCCACACTCCCTCCCTCCCCACTGTCCCATCCCACACTCCCTCCCCACTGTCTTGTTTCACTCCTTCCCTCCGCACCTTCTCGTCCCATAATCCCTCCCTCTCCTCTGTCCCGTCACACACTCCCTCCCTCCCTCCGCACCTTCTCGTCACACGCCCCCTCCCTCCCTCCCTCCCACTTTCCCATCCCACACTCCCTCCGCACCTTCTCATCACACACTCCCTCCCTCCCCACTGTTCCATCACACACTCCCTCCCTCCCCACTGTTCCATAACACACTCCCTCCCTCCCCACTGTCTTGTCACACACTCCCTCCCTCCCCACTCTCCCATCCCACACTCCCTCCCTCCACAACTTCTCATCACACACTCCCTCCCTCCCCACTGTCTTGTCACACACTCCCTCCCTTCCCATTTCCCATCACTCATTCCCTCCCTCCACACCATCCCAGCCCATCACACACTCCCGGGGCCAGACCCAGAGTGAAGCTCCCTCCACACCATCCCATCACACACTCCCGGGGTCAGACCCAAAGTGAAGCTCCCTCCACACCGTCCCATCACACACTCCCAGGGTCAGACCCAGAGTGAAGCTCCCTCCACACCGTCCCATCACACACTCCCAGGGCCAGACACAGAGTGAAGCTCCCTCTACACTAATGTTTTTCCGGTAGGATCCCAGGGATGAGACACCATCTGCTGGTGTGATTGGTGAAGCTGGGTTCTTCAGTGTTAAGTCCTGGGAGTGGTAGAAGTTCGGGACAAAACAGAATTCCGCAAGAACTTTGGAAAAGGAAATTGATAAAAACAAATGTTAATGGAGAGAGTTCAGGGTGGTGAGGACATAGAGATAGGAGCAGGATTTGGCCGCCTGGCCGGTTGAGCCTGCTCCCCCTCAGTCGTAAACTCAGCTTCACCAACCTGCCTCTTCCCCAGATCTCTAATCCCCTGTTCACAAATTCTGTCTCTTAAGCTATCTCGAGGCAGTGCCCACTACCCTGTGTCGAGTATTCCCCTGATTCACTCCTCTCTTGCAGAAGCAGCTCCTTCTCATCTCCGACCTAAACCAACCCCCCCCCCCCCCAACTTGTGTGGTGCTACGACCACCAGCCAACTGCAGGGGCCGATCTCTACCTGCAGGAAGATAGGTGACTGCAACTGGCAGTCTGCCGATCAGCTGACCCAAATATAGACCTAAGCCGACCCCTCCTGAGCCATCAAGAAGCATGAACCAGTGTTCAGACTTTTATCTGAATAAAGCCTGTTGTCCAGTCTTTTGAGTTTTGCGCTTGCTCGCTGCTACCTCAGTGCACCACAACTTGTCCCTGAGGTCTGGTCTCCCTAGCCTGTGGAAGCAACCTTCCTGCCTCTGTTTTTGCTGCCTTTTTACCTGGTACAGTGAGAAGGGTTATTTTGAGAGCAGTCTAACAGGTTAACTCTAACATGTACACAAGCTGTGTAAAGAGCACGATTTTAGCTGACTGACTGTCTGTCTTTCGGAATCATGTCAGGGCTCTTGTAGGAACACGCGGTGTCCGAGGGGATGGTGGCTGAGTTCAGGGGATGATGGGCCCTACCAGGGGTTTATGGGAACAATTGTGTTTGATTTTGATGTGTGATACTGGGTAATACAGAAATGGTCATAACTACTGCTCCTCTCGGCTTTGTTGCCACGTGTTTTGGTTTTAGTTGTCAATCTGTGTGTGTTTTGTGTTTGTGATGTTGTAGCTTGAATAAAGTTTGTATATTTATATCTAAAAAAAGCACAATTTACAGAGTGCAGGGTTGAAAGGGAGGATTAATTAGCACCAAGCCAGGGTGGTGTGAGGGCATTGTGGTGGGGTTCAGTCAGGAGCCTGATGGCTGCAGGGAAGACTCTGTCTTTAATCCTGTTGGTGGGTGATTTCACACCGTCAGCCTCCACCCTTCGGGGGGGGGGGGGAGAGAGAAGAGAGTGGGTCCGGGGTGTGATGGGTCCTGCCTTTCCCAGGCAGTGGGAGGTGAATGTGGAGTCCACGGAGGAGAGGGAGGCTTGTGTGACATTCCGAACTGCATTTACCACCTTCCACAGCTTCTTCCAGCCTTGAGCAGAACTACTCTCGTCCTGTACTGTGAATTGCCCAGCGATGCAGCTTTAAAGCCCTTGCTCAGGGAGAGTAGGGGTTGGAGGGGTTGCACCCACTGTGAGCAGGTTCTCTGTGCCATTTCCTGGACTGAACGTTTCTCTCTCCTTGTTCAGGAAGCCAAGTGCGGGTTCACCATCCTGGTCATGGCTGTGTACTGGTGCACAGAGGCCCTGCCTCTGGCTGTCACTGCTCTCATCCCTGTCCTCTTCTTCCCATTATTTGGAATCATGAAATCGTCAGAGGTAGGCGGTTCTCCACTGTGACAGAGGGAGTGAGGGGCCTGAGGGGGATAGGGAATGGGGGGAGGTGGAAGGAGATAGAGGGGATGGGGCAGGAGGGGGATGGATGGGGCGGGAGGGGGATGGGGGCTGGAGGGGAATGGAAGGGGATGGAGGGGGATGGATGGGGCGGGAGGAGGTGAGAGGGGGATGGGGGCTGGAGGGGGTTGGGGGCTGGAGGAGAATGAAAGGGGATGGCTGGAGAGGTGGGAGGGGCTGAAGGGGTGGGAGGAGGATGGAGGGAACTGGAAAGGCAGAAGGGAATGGAGATCCCATTAGGCACTGGTTGTGGAGACCATCACAGGTGGTAAACCATCTGACCCCAGGAGTGTGTGATGGGACTGTCAGGTCCTCTGACTCACTCAGCCCACCGTTCACCCTGTGAACGATCATCCTAACCACGCCCCCCCCAGTGCCTTAACGTGTCCCTCATCCTTACCCTGTCTCTGTCTGTCCTCCACACCCACCCTGTCTCCATTTGCCCCCCACACCCACCCTGAAGGCCTTGGCAAGTAGGATTAAGGAGAACCCCAAGGCATTCTATGTGTATGTGAAGAACAGAAGGATGACGAGAGAAGGTGTGGCCGCTAAAAGGAGGCAACACATGCCTGAAGGCGGAGGAGGTTGGGGACGTCCTAGATGAATACTTTGCTTCAGTAGTCACCAGAGAACAGACCTTGAGGTCAGAATAGAACAGGCTTGTGTGCTGGACCATGTTGAGATTAGAGGAAGTGCTGGACCTTCTTAAAAACATTAAGATTGATGTCCTTGGGGCCCGTCGCAATATACCCCAGGTTGCTGTGGAAAGGGAGGAAAGAGATAGCTGGGGTGTTGGCTACAATCTTTGCATCCTCCTTGGCCACAGGGGAGGTGCCGGAGGATTGGAGAATGGCAAATGTGGTCCCTGTTTAAAAAAGGTTACAGGCAGAATCCTGGGAAATACTGTCTGGTGAGTCTTACGTCAGGAGTGTGCAAACTATTGGAGAGGATTCTTCAGGTCAAAATTTGAGCATTTTTAGCAGTCTTCTCAGGGACAGTCAGCATAGCTTTGTGAAGGGAAGGTCATGCCTCACGAGTCTAATTGAGTTTTGTGAGGAGGTAACAATGAAGGTAGGGTGGTAGATATGGTCAACATGGATTTGACAAGGTCCACATGAGAGACTCGTCCAGAAAGTAATGAGGTATAGGACCCAAGGAACCTTGGCTGTGTGGATTCAGAATTGGTTTGCAGGTAGAAAGGAGAGAGTCATAGTGGACAGAACATGTTGGAGGTCGGTGACTAGTGGAGTTCTGCAGGGATCTGCTCTGGGACCCCTGCTCTTGGTGATTTTTATAAATGACCTGGATGAAGAGATGGAAGGCAGGGTCAGTAAGTTTTCGGATGATACGAAGGTTGGAGGAGTTTTAAGTTGGGTGCAGAGGAGATTTACCAGGATGTTGCCTGGATTGGGAAAAAAGTCTTATGGGACAAGGTTAGCAGAGCTGGGACTTTTCTCTTTGGAGCAAAAAAGGATGAGAGAAGACTTCATAGAGGTTGACAAGATTCTGAGAGGCAGAGATAGGGTGAACGGCCAGCACCTGTTTCCCAGAGCAGAATCAGCAAACACCAGAGGACGTGTGTACAAAGTGAAGGGGGGTAAATTTAGGGGAGATGTCAGAGGTAAGTTTTTTTTTTACACAGAGGTTGTGGGGGCCTGGAATGCTTTGTCAGGGTTGGTGGTGGAGGCTGGAACATTAGGGGCATGTAACAGACTCTCAGACAGACTCGTGGATGGAAGGAAAATTGAGGGTTACGGGGTCAGGAGGGTTTGGTATTTTTTTGGTAGGAAATTGCTATCAAGGTCGGTACAACACCGAGGGCTGAGGGTCCTGCCCTTGCTGTTGTGCTCTATGTTCTACTTACTCAATACACATGTCCTCTCTGTTCCCACAGCCATGTAATCTCTGTTCCAGGTATGCATGCAGTTTCTGAAGGACACCAACATGCTGCTTGTTGGTGGACTGATCGTGGCCATCGCTGTGGAGGAGTGGAACCTGCACAAACGCATCGCACTGAGGGTCCTTTTGATTGTTGGTGTGAAACCCTCGCTGTAAGATTCCGTTAATTGTTGATCTGTTGTCAGGAGGTGGGCACCATTTTTCGTCTCTGAATGTCGGATATGTTGGTGACCATATCAGTACTTGGTGGTGTGGAGGCAGTTAGGAGAATATGTCAAACCGCCTTCAGTAGTAAACCATTCTCGTCCAGTCAAACTTTGTCCTTCCCAGCCCCGGCCTTTACCCTGTGTCACCCTTCACGTTTCCTGTACTCTCTCGCTTCAATTTATATGGAGCCAGGTTCTATGCCTTCGGTGCTCTGTGGTTGGTCAGGGATTACTTAAGATGGTATATGAGTGGAAAAAACAGTTGAGAACCACTGATTAAGATATTTCCAACTGTGGAATCACCCATGATTCTTCACAGGGGTTCAGACCATAAGATTGGGAGCAGAAATAGACCATTCAGCCCATCGAGTCTGCCTCACCATTTAATCACTAGCTGATCCATTTCCTCACTCAGCCCCACTGCCTGGCCTTCTCCCCAAAACCATTGATGCCCTGGCTCATCAAGAACCTGTCAATCTTTCCCTTAAATACTCCCAATAACCTGGCCTCCACATCCACTCATGGCAACAAATTCCACATATTCACCACCCTCTGGCTGAAGAAATTCCTACACATTTCAAATCATATATTGAAAAATCCTTCTTGTCGTTAGGTGACTGAAATTGCATACAATACTCCAAATGTGGCCTCACCAGTGTCTTGTAGAAAACATCCCAACTCCTTAATTTAAATTTAGACATACAGCACAGTAACAGTCCCTTCTGGACCATGAGTCTGTGCTGCCCAATCAACCTACAAACCCTATAAGTTTTGAACAGTGGGAGGAAGACCACAGAGATATGGGGAGAATGTACAAACTCCTTACAGACAGCATGGGATTCCAACATGTTTGTTGACACTGTAACAGTGTCACGCTAACCGTGTCGCTAACTGTACAATAAATGAAGGCCAATGGCCCTTTGCTCTCCGTCGATGCTGTGTGGCCTGCTGAGATCCCCCAGGACTGCGGGTGACCCAATGCAGGGGGTGCCTTTGTGTAGTAGCGAGGGTTGTCTGGGAGAGGGTGCCATGAGTTGATGGTGCAGGGTCCTTCCTTCCCAGGTTGATGTTGGGCTTCATGGGTGTCACGGCTTTCCTCTCCATGTGGATCAGTAACACGGCCACCACCGCCATGATGGTGCCCATCGCCCACGCCGTGCTCGACCAGCTCAGCACGGTAAAGTCCGAGAACGTGGAGCTTCCACAGGTCTACGAGAATTGGTCGGTGGATTGGGAAGCACGGGAGACGCCAAAGGCCAGCGACCTTGTCTCCACGGATACAGACGACCCCAGACCCACACACGGTGCGGAGAAGATAGGCAGCAACATGGAGAAATGTAAGTGCAGGAGCGGTTGATTAGTTTGGCTTTTCTTTGGCCTAAACCTCCGATTGCATGATGCTAGGCGCACTCTGCCTCCTTACAGCATGGAAGGAGGTCATTTAGCCCATCAAGTCTATCCCATTCACACATCCCACCAACCCCGCATTCTAACACCCACCCTACACTTGTGTATTCACAGTGCCCAGCTAATGCAATGGGAACATGCTAACCCACACCACATACATGTGGGACATGTAAAATTCTAACACACCCCACATGCGTGTTGAACTTGGAAACATTTTAACCCACCCCACATGTGTGTGGAACATGGAAACATTCTAAACCACCCCACATGTGTGGGGAATGTGGAAACATTCTAAACCACCCCACACCCATGTGGAACGTGGAAACATTCTAACCCACCCCACACGCATGGGGAACGTGGAAACATTCTAACCCACCCCACATGCATGTGGAACGTGGAAACATTCTAACACACCCCACACACTGTGGAATGTGGAAACATTCTAACCCACCCCATATGTGTGGGGAACATGGAAACATTCTAACCCACCCCATATGTGTGTATGATGTGAGAACATCTAACTCACCCACCACATAGGTGTGAGTTAGATGTCCCCAAATCACAGATGCACAACATTGAAGGCCAAAGGGCCTGTACTGTGATGTAGTGTTCTATGTTCTCGACACGTATGACCTCTCTGTCATATGCGGAAACAGGGAGAACATGCAAACTCCACAAAGACAGCATGGAAGTGGGGATGGAAGATAGGTTTCTGGTGCTGTGAGACAGCAGCACTACTCGCTGGGCTGCTGAATGATTGCGCCCCAGTTACTGGTGGGACAAGGATGTGGTGTCCTGATTTCCGCAGAGCACGGATGTGTGTGGGGTATGCGGTGTGGCATGACACACCGGTTTCCACCCCTGGGGATGGCAGTGGGGGGCAGACAGGGGGGGTGGGGAAAGGGCTGGGAGACCAAGGCAAGGGAGGGGCTGTGAGGCACCCTCCTCAATGATCCACCACCTGGGGCAGGTCCTGCACCCCTCCCACCGCCTGTCCCAATGCCCGTCACCTTAGCCCCTCCCCATCCCCTCCCTGCCCCATCCCCCACACACCCCTGCCCTCGCCCTCACCCTCCAACTGACCCTCCCCTACCTTCTCCCCTTCCACAACCCCTCCTAATAAACCCCACCCATGGCAGCAAACCCCGCCCACTACAACCTACCCATCATGTCTTTATCCTGGTTTGCTCTCTTGATCATGGGAACCATCCTAGCCACATCAACTCTGTCCAGGCCTTTCAGCATCTGAAATGCCTCCATGAGGTCTCCCCTCTCATCCATCTCTACTCCAAAGAGTCCAGTCCAAGAGCCACCAATCGTTCCTCATACACTAACCCTTTCATTCCTGGAATCATCCCAGTAAATCTTCTCTGAACCCTCTCCAATGCCAGCATGTCTTTTCTCAAATACGGTGCCCAAACCTGTCCACAGTTCTCTACGTGAGGTCTCACCAGTGCTTTACAGATTCTCGACGTCACATCCCTGTTCCTCTAGAAATGAACCCCCACACTGCATTCACCTTCTTTCCCACTGACTCAACCTGGAGGGCCACCTTTTGGGTATCCTGCACGAGGACTCCCGCCCCTTTGCACCCCCGAATTTTGAATTTTATCCCCCTCTAAATAATCATTTGCCCATCTATTTCTTCTACCAAGGTCCATGACTGTACATTTCCCAACATTATATTTCATCTGCCACCTCTTTGCTTGTTTTCCAAGTCGATCCTAGTCTCTCTGCAGCCTTTCCATATCCTCAGCACCACCTTCCCGACCACCTACTTTGATATCATCTGCAAATTTACCCACAGGAAATTTGGGCCTGTTTAAAGGAAGATTCACTAGAATGGCATCAAAATTCTAGAGGGAATTAAATCTCATAGTGTACTTTATTTATAAAAACCCTAAAATCTTTATAAACCACAGTATCTGGCGCGGACGAATCCTTCGACAAAGGTCAGATGATCAGCTGGGGCAGAACCCTTACCAAACTACTGCCCTGGCCTGCATATATAACATTCTGACAGGATTGAACAGGTTAGAGACAGGAAGAATGTTCCAGATGTTGAGGATGTCCAGAACAAGGGGTCACAGTCTCAAGAGAAGGGGAAAGCTGTTCCAGACTGATATGAGGGAACTTCTTCCCTAAGAGAGCGGTGAAGTTGTGGAGTTCTCTGCCATAGGAAGCTGTTGTGGACGGTTCATTAGATATGTTCCAAAGGGACCTGGATGTGGTCCTTGTGGCGAAAAGGATCACTGGGTTTTTGGGGGAGAGCAGGAATGGGGTTCCGAGGTCTGTGATTAGCTAGGATCCAAGAGAATGGTGGAGCAGGGAGAGCAGGCTGACAGCTGCTGTGGTCTGAGAATTCATGGTGGCCACCTTGGCCCTGCCTGGAGCAGACAGCCCTGACCATTGCCCTGCCTGGAGCAGATGTCCCTGAAATTCACCCTGCCCGGAGCTTGGCCCTGCCTGGAGCAGACGGCCCTGACCTTGCTCTTGCCTGGAGCAGACGGCCCTGACCTTGCTCTTGCCTGGAGCAGATGTCCTTGACCTTGGTCCTGCCTGGAGCAGATGGTCCTGTCCTTGGCCCTGCCTGAAGCTTGGCCCTGCCTGGAGCTTGGCCCTGCCCTTGGCTAAGCCCGTCCCATTCCCTCCCTTCCCATGATGAGCTGCTTTGAATGTGAGATTCTTCATCCTTCAGCCAATGGACATGCCCAGTTGCCAGAGGACACACCACCAGCTGTTGAGCAGCAGAATCGGATGACTGAGAAACACCAGAAGCTGTCGAAGGGGATGAACCTGTGCGTCTGCTATGCGGCCAGTATCGGGGGCACGGCCACACTCACAGGGACCACCCCCAACCTCATCATGAAGGATCAGCTGGATGAGTGAGTGTTCCTTGGCTCCCAATATGGGCATCCCCACTGCCCCACAGCTAGTCCGGAGAACCCCTCCCCCTCCCCCACCAGCCTGGCTCTCCCCACCTCTTCATCCTGGTGGCACCCCTCCAACACTGTGCAGAGCCGCCGGTGGACAGAGCAGTGGGTTTACCACTGAGGGAACACATCATGGCTGTTACCCTGGGGCACCAGTTACAGGAGATGAACTCAGAGTGAACTGCAAATTCCTAACAGATTCTCCCATCAGAGAAGGTATCAAAACACTGGCACCCATTGGATTCTCCCCACCCACTGAATCCCCTCATCCATCACTAACTCTCCCCCTGTACCCTCTCCCCTATCACCTGCTCTCCCCATCACCCAATCTCCCCATCACCCGCTCTCCCCATCACCCGCTCTCCCCATCACCCGCTCTCCCCATCACCCGCTCTCCCCCTTCGCTCACTCTCTCCATCACCCGCTCTCTCCCCGCAGTCAGTCTCCCCCCACAGTCCCTCTCAGCAGACACTCTCCCCACCCTCTGATACTCCTCCCAGAGCCCACGGGCACCACTAGTGCACTCATTGATTCTCCAGCTCAGAGTCCTGGACCCTCTTGGCCAGTTAACTTTGCCCAGAGGTGGATGTTCTCCCCATCAGCTGTCTGTTTGGGGCGCAGCCCACCGGCTAAGGCGAGAGCTGTGTCCACACTGTCTGATAGGTGTGATGTGCTTCATACGGCAGACATATGGGAACAGCCCACCACATGGCTGCCAGCTGGAATGGCTTCATCTCAAGGATGGCCTCATCTCTTCCCCGTGGGCATGACTGAGGCAGGAGGTGTGCAACGCTCTAGAACTCCAGCCGTCTGTTCTAAGGTTTAATCTTTTAGTGCAGCGGAGTTGCTCTGTAGAAATCATGAGCTATCTGATCTGAAGGACCCACACGTTTGGGGAGAGATCTTTGCAGGTTCCTGGTCACCCACTGTCTATCTGTAGAAGGAAATTCTCACATCCGATCCTGCAATTCCAGCCTATTGACCACAAACCCACCCATCCCACAATCCCATCAACACTGTCCCTCTCCCCCCTCCCACCCTGGATTCCACCCCTCGCCAGGAGCAATATCTCAAACTGTTGGGATGTTGGGGTGAACTGGAGCACCCGGTGGAGCAGGTGGGGGGGGAGGTAGGCCAACCCACAGCATCATAGAGTGTGGAGAGGTGGAGATCGAACTAGAATTTCCTTAGGTTCGAGGCAGGAGCACTCCTCGCTGAGCACCGTCCTCACTGCCCCGTCTATTTCTGTACATTCTGGGCAAATCAGAAATTGGGACTGTTGGGAAAGTCCACACAGGCATCTAATGACCTTGGTCTGCTTTCAGATTTTTCCCGGACAATGGAGACATCATCAACTTTGCCACCTGGTTTGGTTTCTCGTTCCCCTGTATGGTTTTTATGCTGATCATTACGTGGATATGGCTGCAGACTTTATTCCTGGGATTTGAGTAAGTTCCCCTTGATTGCACAGTCCCACCCAGCAGAGGAACTTTGCATCTCAGAGGCATTCCCCGAGGGATACGACTATTGGAGGTCTCAGCAGGGCAGGAGTTATCTTTGGAGGGGAGTGATGGATAGCTCGAGACCCTGCTGCACACACAGGTCCACAGATCCAGTGTGCCCATGCCCAGGGCATCACAGGTAAACCCCTCCCCACCATTGAGAATATCTACAGGGAACGCTGCCGTCGGAGAGCAGCAGCAATCATCGAGGATCCCCCACCTCCCAGCCCACGCTCTGTTCTGGCTGCTGCCATCAGGAACGAGGTCTCGGTGCCACAAGACTCACACCACCAGGTCCAGGTACAGCTACTCCCCCTCCACCATCAGACTCCCCAACAACAAACTCAATCAGGGACTCATTTAAGGACTCGGTGCACTTTATTGCTGCTTTCTCTCTGTCTGGCATATTTTATTTGTTTACCTGTTTGTTTTATTTAGTAATTCTGCCATGCCCGCAGGAAAAGGAATGTCAGGATTGAATGTGATGTCATGTCTGTTCTCTGACAAGAAATCTGAACTCTGTCCCTTGGCAGCACAGTTAATGTTACAAGGGTGGCCTGGTTGGTGGAGTGCTGTTACAGTGCCAGCGATTGGGACCGGGGTTCGAATCCTGTGCCATCTGTAAGAAGCTTGTACGTCCTCCCCGTGTCTGTGTGGGTTTTCCCCGGGGGCTCCGGTTTCCTCCGACTATTCGAAACATACAGGTTTGTAGGTTAATTGGGTGCAATTTGGCGGCAGAGACTCACAGGTAAAGGGCCAGTTACCATGCTGTACTGTCTATCCACAGATCCGTCCAAATGTTTCTTACACATTGCAATATAGTACCTGCCTCAACCATCTCCTCGGGCAGCCCGTTCCACACACCCAGCATTCAGTGTAAAACAGTTACCCTCAGGTTCCTGTTAAATCTCTTCCCCCCACCCCCCACTAAAGTTTCCAGTGGTTCTCAACCTTTTTCTTTCCATTCACATCCCACCTTAAGCAACCCCTTACTCACAGAGCACTGATGGCATAAGGATTACTTATGTGAGGGGAAAGAAAAAGATTGAGAGCCACTACCTTAAACCTTTCTCCTCTGGTAACTGATTCCCCGATTCTGGGTAAAAGACTCTCCACGTTCTCCCGATTTATCCCGAGTGGGATTTTCTACACCTCCATGAGATCACCCCTCATCCTGCGCTCCAAGGAATCAAATCCCCGTCTGCCCACCCTCTCCCTGTTGCTCAGGCCCCCACCCACTCCAATCCCCTCCTATTCACGGAGTTACCCAAGTGTTTCTCAAGGGAAGCTAACGGCCCTGCCTCCCCCATTTAGTTGTTTCATGCACCCACCCACCCCCCTCCGAGGGCAGAACTGACCATCACCTCCCTTCCAAATCCATCTCCCCCAGGCAGGGGGAGTCCAGACCGGTGCTCAACCTTGGGGTGGAAGTGGCTTCATGGGGCTGACGGGAGGTGGAGAGAGGGCCGTGTATCTGTGCGAATCTCTATTCCAGTGGGATGGGCTTGATCAGAGGTGGGGAGAGTGGGATCTGTGGACAGAGGGTTGATGGTTTGAAACCACTGTAGACTCCGAAAAGCTTTTATATGCGTGTCTATGTCTGTTCATGACTGCAGCAAGTAAGAATTTCAGTGCGTTTGGATTTATGTAGAACATGGAACATCACCACACAGAACAAGCCCTTCAGCCCACGATGTTGGGCTGACTTTACAACAATCTAACCCTACCCTCTCTCACACCCAAATCCCTCTATTTTTATCCCATCTAAGAGTCTTTTAAAAGCCCCCAATGTTCCAGCCTCCACCAACATTCCCAGCAAGGCATTCCAGGCCCGCACCACTCTGTGTAAAAAAAACTTCCCCCTGACGTCTCCCCTAAACGTCCCTCCCTTCACTTTGTACACACATCTCCTTGTGTTTGCTGTTGTCAATGTGCTGGCTGGCCACCCTATCCCTGCCCCTCATAATCTTAGACACCTCTAAAAGGTCTCCTCTCACCCTCTGTCACTCCCAGCTCTGTCAGCCTTGCTTCGGAAGACATAGTGTATTCTGCAATCCAGGTGACATCCTGGTAAATCTCCTCTGGACCCTCTCTAAACCATTTACATCCTTCCTGCAATGAAGCGAACGCAATATTTCCAAGTGAGATCCAACCACTAGAAACAATAAACCCTCTGAATCATAATCACATTATCTTTTTTTCTCTCATGGTAATTTAAATGTATTGTTTATTGGTGTGTTTTACGATCCTGGGTAACTGTAACAAGGAATAAGAGTTTCTGTGCCGTTTCAAAGTTACAAGTTCAGATTTTTTGTCAGAATGAACAGACATGACATCACGTGTAGCCCCGAGGTTCCTCTTCCTGCGGGCCAGGCAGAGTTACCGATTATCGTTAACTGTAAATTGTACTCCAGAAGAAAGAAATTTAAACAAACTGTGCAGATCTGTGATAAATAACATGCTCAAATCAGAGTCCTTAAATGAGTTTGTGGTTGAGGAGTCTGATGGTGGAAGGGGAGCAGCTGTCCTGGACCTGATGGTGCTAGTCTTGTGACACCGATACGTCTTTCCTGATGGCAGCAGTGAGAACAGTGCATGTGCTGGGTGGTGTGGATCCTTGATGATCGCTGCTGCTCTCTGACGGCAATGTTCCCTGTGGGAACATGGTGGGGAGGGTTTTGCCTGGGATGTCCTGGACTGTGTCCACTACCTTTACACTCAGGGGTTTTGATGTAGCCGATCAGCACAAGTTCCAATACTTAGCACATTGTATGAAGTGTAGGACTGTGAACTCTGACCTCTCCTCTGCCATGGGCTCCCACTTCAGGCCCTGATATCAGCTCCCTCTCTCTCAGCATCAAGGAGAATTTTGGCTGCATGTCCACAAAAAGCCAGAAGGATGTTTCAGCGTACCGTGTGATCAAGGACGAGATGAAGGCGCTGGGCAAAATGACCTTCGCTGAGATCGAGGTGCTGATCCTCTTTATCCTCTTGGTCATCCTTTGGTTCACACGGGAACCAGGTTTCATCAGTGGATGGGCCACCGTACTCTTCAACAAGGGCGGCATAGAGTGAGTCTGCCCCTCTGCCCACTCCCCCTCCACTCACCCCACACCCCCTCCCCATCCTCTCCCACTTCCCCTCTCCCCATCCCCTTCCCCCTCATTCCTTCCACCACCTCCTCCTCCACCCCTTTCCCTCCCCTCTGTCTTATCCCCTGCCCCAACCTCCTCCACTCCATCCCCTCCACCTCCCACTCCAACCCCTTCCCTCCCCCTCCACCCACTCCCACTCCCCAAACCCCCTCCACCCCATCCCCCCTTCCCCCTCCCCTTTGCACCCTCCCCCTCTGCTCCTTCCCCTCTCCACCCCAGCTGTGGTTTTTCAGCCCCTCCCCTCTGCCCTCACCACTCTCCTCCTCCCCCTCTGCCCCAGCTGCAGTTTGTTTGCCCCACCCCACCCCTCCCTCACCGCCCCTCTGCCCTCTCCCCGTGTTCATCATCCTCTTCAATCTCTGCCTTCTGCCTCCCCCCCCACAGCTACGTGACTGATGCCACGGTAGTCATCTTCATCTCACTCATCATGTTTGTGGTCCCATCTGACAAACCCCGCCTGCCGTGCTGGAACCGAGACCAGGAGGATGGGGAGCAGAGTTATGCAGGTACACAGGGTCTGGGGGGGGTGTAGGTGGAGCGGAGCCGTGCAGGTACACAGGGTCTGGGGGGGTGTAGGAGGAGCGGAGCCGTGCAGGTACACAGGGTCTGGGGGTGTGTAGGGGGAGTGGAGCCGTGCAGGTACACAGGGTCTGGGGGGGTGTAGGGGGAACGGAGCCATGCAGGTACACAGGGTCTGGGGATGTAGGGAGGGCGGAGCCTTGCAGGTACACAGGGTCTGGGGGGTGTACAGGGAGGCGGAGCCGTGCTGGAACGCAGGGTCCTGGGTGAATTGGGAGAATGGGGAGTGTAGGTCAAACCACACTCAGAATATTGTGAGGAATTCTGGGCTCACACCCGAAGGAGGGATGTGGTGGAGCAGATCCAGAGGAGGTTCCCTAGAATGAAAGTGAAAAGTGGTTCCTCCTCATCTCCAGGGGAGTAGATTTAGGATGGAGATGAGGAGGATCTGCTTTTCCTAGAGGGATGATGAGTCTGTGGAATTCGCTGCCTGTTGAACCAGTGGAGGCGACCTCAGTAAATACATTTAGTACCAGGTTGGATAGATTTTTACATTGCATTTTTACATACACCAGTTTTCACATGTGAAGCGTTTGAAGGTTCTGGAGTTTAGCAGAATGGGTGGGGGGAGGGCATCACACTGAAACCTGTCAAATGTAAATTGGCGTGGGTAGAGTGGACGTGGAGGGGATGTTTCCTGTGGTGGGGATGTTTCTTGTGGTGGGTTTTTCTGGGACCAGTGAGTACAACCTCAGAATACAAACACGTCCCTTTGAGATGGGGAGGAATTTCTTTTTCCGGGGAATTCGTTGCCACGGACGGCCATGGAGACCAGGACACTGGGGATATTTAAGATGGAGGTAGATACATCCTCGATCAGAAAGGGAATCAAGTGATATGGGGAGAAGGCAGGAGGATGGGGCTGAAAAGTGTATTAAATCTGCCACGATGGAATGGTGGGGTAAACTCGATGGGCTGAATAGCGTGGTTCTGCTCCTTTGTCTTGTGGTCAAAGACCAGACCTTCATTGGAACCCCCATCACCTGCAGCATTGGAAGAGGCCATCCTGAACACCATCGCTGTAGTGATGTGGGTGTGTGGACACAGCAGGATCCCACATACTGCAATGCTAGGAGTGGGGGGGAAGATGTACCCCTCTGATGGAGAGGCCATTCATCCCACTGAATCTATGCCATTTTTCAGACCTCTGTTCTCATCAACCCTCCCCTGGCCCAAACCTATCACCCCCGTGCACCAGGGGCAGTAAACACACCTACCCACATATCCTGGGGAGGTGGGGAAACCTATGAGGGCACTGGGAGAATGTACAAACTCCTCACAGACAGCAGCAGGAGATCCGGCTTTAACCAGGGTTGCTGGAGGGGCAAGGAGGGAGCGGCACAATGCAGTTCGCCGTCCTCTGCCTCAAAGGATCGGTGAGCATGGGACACAGAGGGAGAGGGGTTGGTCAGGGAGTGGCACGGTTGTGCGGGGAACATTTCCCGGGGTGTTGGTTCAGTGGGGACGATCCAGGAAAAATTTGAAATACCTGGGATGTCAAGTCAAGTTTATTGTCAAGTTTACAAGTGCAACCTGATGAAACAGCATTCTCCGGTCCTCAGTGTAAAACATGCAGAAACACACCCAGACAGAACACACATACAGGCAAATGATACACACGTAGGACAAGTCTTATATCATTACAAATAAATAAATAAATATTGCTTTGTAAATATGAGAGACTCGGAGGGTCAGTGTGAACGGTTCATTTGGTCGTTCACCATTCTTGCTGCCCGTGGGAAGAAACTGTTCCTCAGCTTGGTGGTGCTGGCTCTGATCCTCCTGGATCTCTCCACTGACGGGAGCAGCTAAAAGATACTCTCTGCAGGGTGGAAGGGTTGCTCGATGACTTTGTGCACCCTCTTCAGACACCGTTCCTGGTCAATTATGTCGATGGTGGGAGGGGGGGATGGAGACACCAGTGATCCTCTCTCCACTCTTATGGTCCTGTGGATCCATTTCTCTGCAACAACCAGACCAGACTGTGATGCAGCCAGCCAGGACATTCTCAATAGAGCTCCTGTAGAAGGTTGACATAATGTTAGCCGGTCGCCTTGCCCACTTCAATCTTCTCAGGAAGTGCAGTCACTGTTGAGCCTTCCTGACAAGTGATGAGATGCTGAGTGTCCACGATAGGTCACTAGTTAAGTGAACTCCAAGGAACTTGGTGCTGTCCACTCTTTCAACTATAGAGTTGTTGTTATATAGTGGAGGGTGGTCATTCCTGGTCCTCCTGAAGTCCACGATCATCTCCTTCATCTTGGAGAGAGAAAGGATGGAAGCCAGACTACTGACCTGCCTTCTCTTCCCCAGATAAAAAGCCCAAGTATGGACCTGCCCCACCACTCCTCACCTGGAAGATCGTTCAGGAGAAGATGGCGTGGAATGTGGTGTTCCTACTGGGAGGAGGTTTTGCTCTGGCTAAGGGCAGTGAGGTAATTGAGGGATTCCCAGTGCACAGGAGATCTCAGGTGCTGGACACTATCTCCCAGAACCATTGAACACAGAAACAGGCCCTTGGGCCCAGCTTGTGGTACTCCACCTGGATCACGTCATAGGCCGTGTTTTCCCTCACTGATGACTCTGCAACACATCTTCACAGAGCCCTGTAGCTGTGGGTGAAACAAAACTGCTCAGATGCTCCGTTCCCCCAACCTTGATGGGTCTCAAGAGGGGTGCTGGTCTCCTGAAGCCTCGCTGAAGGCTTACCCTTGTCACTGGCATGCTTTCCCCCTGCCCTGACCCAGCTCTTGTCAGTGTGAGAGGGGAACTACAGCACAGAACCATTTGGCTCTTCTAGTCCATGACGAAATAATATTCTGCCTAGTCCCACTGACCTGTACCCAGTCCACAGCCCTTCATACCCCTCCCATCCATGGACATGTCCAAATTTTTCATAAATGTTAAAATTGAGCCCACATTCACCTAGTAAATCTTCTCTGCCCTCTTTCTATCTTATACATATCTTTCCTGACACTAGGTGACCAAAATTGCACACAATTCTCCAAATTTAGCCTCACCCAATGTGTTGTACAATTTTACCTTAACATCCCAACTCCTGTACTCGATACTTTGATTTGTCCAGCTGTGACACCACTTTCAGGGAATTATGTATCTGTATTCCAAGATCCCTCTGTTCTACCGCATTCTTCAGTGCCCGACCATTTACCATGTACATCCAAAATACAACACTTCACACTTGTCTGCCTTAAATTCCATCTGCCATTTTCCAGCTGGTCCTGATCCCTCTGCAAGCTTTGAAAACCTTCTTCACTGTCTACAACACGTCTAATCTTAGTGTCATCTGCAAACTTGCTGATCGAATTTCCCACATTATCATCCAGATCATTGATATAGGTGACTGACAAACAACAATGGTCCCAGCACCGATCCCTGAGGCACCTCTAGTCACAGGTCTCCAGACTGAGAAACAACCATCTACCACGACTCTGTCTTGAAGTGAAAAGCAGTTGACGTTTTGGGCCTGAGCCCTTCATCAGGAATCTGTTTCTCCAGAAACATCTGCTACCTTTCAGTCCCCGTGATATCTGTGACCTGCTGAGATTCTCCAGTATGTTTGCGTACTGCTCCCAACCCCAGCATTTGCAGGCTTTCTGCTTGAGCAACAGCTGTGGGAAAGGAGGAAAGGGCCTGAGTTTTGAGGAGAGTCTCCCCTCGACTCCTCCCTCCCACAGACACGGTTCATCCAGCAGGTAGTGTTTGGGTTTCTGGTGCGAGCGCTCCCTCAGGTCCAGGACTGGACTTCATGGTTACGTCTTCTCTTCCAGGAATCCGGCCTCTCCAAATGGCTGGGGCAACAGCTCACTCCTCTGGAGGCCATTCCTCCATGGGCTATCGTCATGCTGCTCTGCCTGCTGATTACCACCTTCACTGAATGTGCCAGCAACGTGGCCACCACTTCTCTCTTCCTGCCGATTCTGGTGGCGATGGTGAGTCCGTTCATCACCCCTAACCCCGTGGAGTTAGATCATTGTCATGTAATATTACATCGAATTGCCTTCTGCCCAACGTGAGGCAGAAACTGTTCCTCAGCTTGGTGGCCAATAGTTCGAATCCCACTCTGCTGGATTTTAGGAACTAAATAAACCCAAAACCATTCGTAGGCACCACACGAACAGTGGCCATCAACCTCACAGGCTAGTGAAGGCCACCGGTTCCTCCTGAGACAGTGGGGTGAATGGATGGAGCTGATGCAGGGGAGGTTGGTGGCCTGACGTATGGTCACACCTCTCTGCAGGTTCTAAGGATCTGGAGCAGAGCAGTTCCCATCTTGAAAGAACACTTTAGAACATTGAATACTGTACAGGCCCTTCGGCCCTCGATATTTTGCTGACCCATATATTCCTACAAAAATAACTAAACCCTATCCTGTAACCCTCAATTTTTCTTTCATCCATTGCCTGTATAAGAGTCTCTTAAATACCCCTAATAATCCAGCCTCCACCACCATACCCAGCAAGGTATTCCAGGCCCCCACAACTCTTTTCATAAAAAACCTACCCCTGACATTTCCCCCAATCTTCCCTCCCTTGTACACACGTCCTCTGGTGTTTGCTACTCCTGACCTGGGAAACAGGCACTGACTGTCCACCTATCTCTGCCTCTCATAATCTTGTAGACCTCTATAAAGTGTCCTCTCATCCTTTTACGCTCCAGAGAGAAAAGTCCCAGCTCTGCTAAACCCTGCCTCATAAAATACATTTTCCAATCCAGGCATCTTTCAGTTGCAGAATCTCGCTGCTTGAAGGAAGGATTTGAGAGATGTGGTCAAATGCAGGCAGGCGGGATTACTGTGGGAGGGGTCACTGATGGTGGGATTCCTGTAGGTGGGATTACTGTGGGCGTAACTGCTGGGGGCGGGGCTGCTGGGGACGGGTCTGCTGGGGGCAGGACTGCGCCAGGTGGGACATTTTGGGCCTAGGGTTCTATTTCCGTGCCTCTCCAAGTGGAGAATCATCCAGTCCAGGAGGAGAAGATCCAGGGGAGATGGAACGCTCATGATGGACATAAGAGAGGTGCAGGAGGGTGGGCGCTGGGTCAGGGTGATGGCCAACAAGGATATGACTGGATGAGGAGATGCTGTGATGTAACGGTGAGTAGAGTTGGTGCCCCTGGGAGAGTGCAGTAGGTTGAGGGCCTTGCTCAGTGGTTGTTGTGTGACTGTCTTCACAGGCCAAGCGGATTAACATCAATCCCCTCTACATTATGCTGCCATGTACCCTCTGTGCTTCATTTGCATTCATGTTGCCAGTGGCAACCCCTCCCAACACCATCGTCTTCTCCACCGGGTTTCTGAAGGTGTCTGACATGGTAGGTACCGTCCAGCCACAATCTCATTCTCGGCAGGGATCTGTCCCCGTGGGGAGAGTAGCCTGATCCCATTCCTCAGCAGGGCTGCAGAGGATGAGGAGATACCACAATCTTCACCTCTCGTCTCCTTCCACTGAGCATGTTCAGCCATATCTTCATCCTATGTGTGGAGGGGCAGGGGACTTCTTCTACCTCTTTCCAATAGAAGAGGCAGCATCTGGGAGTGTCTGATGGGATGGTGTGGAGGGAGCTTCACTTTGTGTCTGACCCCGGGAGTGGGTGATGGGACAGTGTGGAGGGAGCTTCACTCTGTGTCTGACCCTGGGAGTGTGTAATGGGATGGTGTGGAGGGATTTTCACTCTGGGTCTGACCTTGGGAGTGTGTGATGGGACAGTGCAGAGGGAGCTTCACTACCCCGGGAGTGTGTGATGGGACATTGCAGAGGGATCTTCACTCTGTGTCTGACCCCGGGAGTGTGTGATGGGACGGTGCAGAGGGAGCTTCACTGCATCTGACCCCAGGAATGTGTGATGGGACGGTGCGGAGGGAGCTTCACTCTGTGTCTGACCCCGGGAGTGTGTGATGGGACGGTGCGGAGGGAGCTTCACTCTGTGTCTGACCCCGGGAGTGTGTGATGGGACGTTGTGGAAGGAACTTCACTCTGGGACTGACCCTTGGAGTGTGTGATAGGACGGTGCGGTGGAAGATTCACTCTGGGTCCGACCGTTATGTTGCTGAAGTAACATTTGACCATCTGCTGTGAGATCTCTCCTTATCTCTGTGCTGTTGAACAGGTGAAAGCTGGATTCATTGTCAATCTGCTCGGCGTGTTGATAATCTCACTGGCAGTGAACACTTGGGGCATGATGATGTTTGATCTGGGCACGATACCCAGCTGGGTGAACACCACAATACAACCATGAACTATTGGAGGACCACCCTCCTGTCACAGGACCACCCTCCTGACCCAGCCCATAGCAGTGACCAGTGTGGCCGGTCTCTCAAACAATCATCCTGTTATACTGCTCCAAAGGGACCCATCCAGTTCCTTCACTGAGTCACTATTTGTCAAAACACAAGAGTCAAATCTCACTGGATCGTCTGAACTTTGTACAAAGCCCAGTGGTCAGCCATGTCCCGCTACTGGTTATCCTGGGAACACTGGGTCACATTGGTGCTGAGGTCTTCCCCAGTTCCGCCTCACGTTGACCGGTGGGAGGCTGATCCTCCTCCCTTCCACGGGACGTCAGCAGGCACAGAGCCTCCGTCCCACAGGAGCAACATCTTCACCAAGAACCAGAACCCCTCCACCTAATCCAAACTGTTATTGGTGTGTAAGCCCTATGTGTGTCTGTGTGTGTTGAGGTGTTCATGTGTGAGAGTGGGTAAATGAGAGATTGTGTTTGTGTGTTTGTGAGTGTGTGTGTGTATAAGTGTATTTGTGTTTAAGTGTGTGTGTGTGTGTGTGTGTGTGTGTGCTTGAGATGTTTGGGAACGGATGGTGAGTTTGGAGACAATAGAAACATTAAAAATTAAATACCTCCCTGACATCTGTGGCAATTTCATTGTGAGGTGAGGGGGGGAGGAGAAGGAGGGGTGGGATGGGAGAGGAGGGAGGGAAGTTGGGAGGGGAGGGGTGGGGGAGGGAGGGAGGGAAGTTGGGACAAGTAAAAAGAATAAAGAAGCCAAATTTGTGGTTAAATCAATGGAAGAAATGAAACTTATATGGAGGAGGCAACACCCAAGAGAGAAGGAATTTTCATATTATTTGAGTAGGCACAAAACTTACTCAAGGATTGATATGTTTTTGTTGTCGGCCCATATTCTTTATTTTATTTTTCACACCATAAACCACATTAACCATGATACATACTTTTTCCTTTTCAAATATATACAGTGCCATTTTCTCCCCCACCCCCACTCCCATCCCACCCTCCCTACCTCCTCACTCCCGTCCATTTAAAGTACAAAATCTAGGATACATTAAACCAGTCAAACAATGTTGTCATTCAATAAAAATAAACAAGAAATTCCACTGAGTCAATTCTTTTCATTTCCTTCTCCTTTCATTAATTTAGGTAGTGAATGTCCCCGGTAGGTTTTCGCTATTGTGTTTCATGTAAGGCTCCCATATTTGTTCAAATATTTCAATATTATTTCTTAAACTATATGTTATTTTTTCTAATGGAATACATTTATTCATTTCTATATACCATTGTTGTATTTTCAAATTATCTTCTGATTTCCAGGTTGACATAATACATTTTTTTGCTACGGCTAGAGCTATCTTAACAAATTTTTTTTGTGCATCCTCCAAATCAATTCCAAATTCTTTGTTTTTTATGTTACTTAGGAGAAAGATCTCTGGATTCTTTGGTATATTGTTTTCTGTAATTTTATTTAATATTTGGTTTAGATCTTCCCAAAATTTTTCTACTTTCTCACATGTCCAGATTGCATGAATTGTTGTTCCCATTTCTTTTTTACATCGAAAACATCTATCAGATACTGTTGGGTTCCATTTATTTAACTTTTGAGGTGTAATGTATAGCCTGTGTATCCAGTTATATTGTATCATACGTAACCTCGAATTTATTGTATTTCTCATCGTTCCCATGTTTCCTTTTTTATCTTTATATTTATAATAATCTATTTCCTGAAAAACAATTTTCTATTCTTTTGATCCCTTTTTTCTCCCATTCTCTAAATGAAAGGTTATCTATTGTAAAAGGGAGTAACTTGTTTTGCGTCAATATTAGTTTTGGTAATTGATCATTTGTTTTATTTCTTTCTACATGAATCTTCTTCCAAATATTGAGTAGATGATGTAATACTGGAGAACTTCTATATTGTACCAATTTTTCATCCCATTTATATAATATGTGTTCAGGTATCTTTTCCCCTATTTTATCTAATTCTAATCTAGTCCAATCTGGCTTTTCCCTTGTTTGATAAAAATCTGATAGGTATCTTGATTGTGCGGCTCTATAATAATTTTTAAAGTTTGGCAGTTGTAAGCCTCCTTGTTTATACCATTCTGTTAATTTATCTAGTGCTATCCTCAGTTTCCCCCCTTTCCATAAAAAAATTCCTTTTTATTTTCTTTAACTTCTTGAAGAATTTCTCTGTCAGGTGTATTGGCAATGCCTGAAATAGGTATAATATCCTTGGAAAAATGTTCATTTTAATACAGTTTATCCTTCCTATTAGTGTTAGTGGTAAATCTTTCCAATGCTTTAAATCGTCCTGTAATTTTTTCATTAGTGGATAATAATTGAGTTTATATAATTGGCTGAGGTTTTTATTTATTTGTATACCTAGGTATCTTATTGCTTGCACTTGCCATCTGAATGGTGATTCCTTCTTAAATTTTGAGAAATCCGCATTATTCATAGGCATTGCTTCACTTTTATTTACGTTAATCTTGTAACCCGACACTTCTCCATATTCCTTCAATTTCTTATATAATTCCTTTATTGATAGTTTTGGTTCTGTTAAGTATACTATAACATCATCCGCAAATAAACTGATTTTATATTCCTTGTCTTTTATTTTTATCCCGTTTATATTATTTTCTGTTCTTATCAATTCTGCTAGTGGTTCTATAGCTAACGCGAACATTAAAGGTGATAGTGGGCATCCCTGCCGTGTTGACCTGCTTAAGTTAAATTGCTTTGATACATATCCATTTACTGTCACTTTCGCCAATGGTCCCTTATATAATGCTTTAATCCAATTAATATACTTCTCTGGTAAACTGAATTTTTGCACTACTTTGAATAAATAATTCCATTCTACTCTGTCAAAGGCCTTCTCTGCGTCTAAAGCAACTGCTACTGTTGGCGCTTTACTCCCTTCTACTGCATGAATCAAGTTAATAAATTTACAAATATTGTCTGTTGTGCGTCTTTTTTTAATAAATCCAGTTTGGTCTAGATTTACCATTTTCGGTACATACTCTGCTAATCTGTTTGCTAATAGTTTAGCTATTATCTTATAATCTGTGTTAAGTAAAGATATTGGTCTATATGACGCTGGTGCGAGTGGATCTTTCCCTTGCTTTAGTATTACTGTAATTATTGCTGTTTTACATGAATCTGGTAAGCTTTGTGTTTTATCAATCTGGTTGATTACTTCAAGGAGGGGAGGAATTAATAAATCTTTAAATGTTTCATAGAATTCTATTCGGAATCCATCCTCTCCTGGTGTCTTATTATTTGGTAATTTTTTTGTTATCTCTTGTATTTCTACTATTCCAAATGGTTCTGTTAATTTATTTTGTTCCTCTATTTGTAGTTTTGGTAGTTCAATTTTAGTTAGAAATTCATCTATTTTCCCTTCTTTCCCTTCGTTTTCAGTTTGGTATAATTGTTCATAGAATTCTCTAAAGTTTTCCTTGATCTCCTTTGGATTATATGTGATTTATTTGTCTTTTTTCCTTGATGCCAATACCATTTTCTTAGCTTGTTCTGTCTTAAGCTGCCATGCTAGAATTTTGTGCGATTTTTCCCCTAGTTCATAAAATTTGTTTTGTCTTCATTATATTCTTCTCCACCTTATATATTTGTAGTGTTTCATATTTTATTTTTTTATCTGCCAATTCTCTTCTTTTAGTTGTATCTTCCTTCATTGCTAATTCTTTTTCTATATTTACTATTTCCCTTTCCAACTGCTCTGTTTCCTGATTATAGTCCTTCTTCATCTGGTTACATAACTTATTATTTGCCTCTAATGAACGCTTTCATTGCATCTCATAGTATAAACTTATCTTTCACTGATTCCGTGTTTATTTCAAAATACATTTTAATTTGTCTTTCAATGAATTCTCTAAAATCCTGCCTTTTGAGTAACATGGAGTTTAATCTCCATCTATACATTCTTGGAGGGATGTCCTCTAACTTTATTGTCAATATTAAGGGTGAATGGTCTGATAATATTCTAGCTTTATATTCTGTTTTTCTTACTCTATCTTGCATACGAGCTGATAACAAAAATAGGTCTATTCTTGAGTATGTTTTATGTCTATGAATATTCCTTTTCCTTTGGGTGTTGTTTCCTCCATATATCCAAAAGTTGCATTTCTTCCATCGATTTAATTATAAATTTGGTTACTTTGTTCTTTCTGTTATTTTTTTTCCCAGTTTTGTCCATATTTGAATCCAAATTCAGGCTGAAATCCCCTCCTATTAATATGCTCCCTTGCGTATCTGCTATCTTCAAAAAAATATCTTGCATAAACTTTTGATCTTCTTCGTTAGGTGAATATACATTGAGTAGATTCCAAAACTCCGAATATATCTGACATTTTATTATTACATATCTCCCTGCTGGATCTATTATTTCCTCTTCTATTTTAATTGGCACATTTTTACTAATTAATATAGCTACCCCTCTTGCTTTTGAATTATACAACGCTGCTGTTACGTGTCCTACCCAATCTCTCTTTAATTTCTTGTGCTCCAATTCAGTTAAATGTGTTTCTTGCACAAATGCTATATCAATTTTTTCTTTTTTCAGTAAATTTAGCAGTTTCTTCCTTTTAATTTGGTTATGTATTCTGTTAATATTTAAAGTCATATAGTTCAGCGTAGCCATTTTATACTTTGTTTATCTTCCCTTTCCGTTTCTCCATCATTACCTTTCCTTCTTATCCATTTCTGCTTTCTTGTTTAGAACACTTTATAAGACAACATTTCTAAAACATCAAACATTTTCCCTATTCTCCTATTTAAAACTTCTTTAACCCCAATCTCCCCTCCCCCTCCTGAATTGTCCTTTATCCCTTTTTGGACAACCACATCTCCCCTCTCCATTTGGATTTGCGAATTCACTCGCAAACGTCAACTGATTTTGCAGTGACCGTAACTCCTCCCCACCCAGCCCCCCCAGAAAAGATTTCAATTTTCATATGTAACAAAGGTCACTCTTTTAATTCCCTCCTTATTCCCTCTATTCCATTTCCCTCCCTTATTAATTCTTGTCTATACTCTATATATTTTCCTCTAAATACGGATACATTCATGTATGCACACTATATATGTACACACATATACCCCTTTACACACATACATATAGATCATGGTCATTTTTACTCTTATTACATGTCTTCATCTCTCTGCTTGTTTTGTAGTTGTTCTGCAAATTTCCTTGCTTCCTCTGGATCCGAGAATAGTCTGTTTTGTTGCCCTGGAATAATTATTTTAAGTACCGCTGGGTACCTTAACATAAATTTATATCCTTTTTTCCATAAGATCGTTTTCGCTGTATTGAATTCCTTCCTCTTCTTCAGGAGTTCAAAACTTATGTCTGGATATAAAAAAATGTTTTGACCTTTATATTCCAGTGGCTTTTTGTCCTCTCTTACTTTCTTCATTGCTTTCTGCAATATATTTTCTCTTGTTGTATATCTTAAGAATTTTACTAAAATGGATCTTGGGTTTTGCTGCGGTTGTGGTTTCAGGGCTAAAGTTCTATGTGCCCTCTCTATTTCCATTTCTTCCTGTAATTCTGGTCTTCCTAGGACCCTGGGGATCCAATCTTTTATAAATTCTCTCATATTCTTGCCTTCTTCATCTTCCTTAAGGCCCACCATCTTTATATTATTTCTTCTATTATAATTTTCCATTATATCTATCTTCTGAGCTAACAGCTCATGTGCCTCTTTAACTTTTTTATTAGATTCTTCTAATTTCTCTTTTAAGTCCTCTACTTCCATTTCTACGATTATTTCTCATTCTTCCAAATTATCCACTCTTTTTCCTATCTCTGATATGACCATTTCTATTTTATTCATTTTTTCTTCTGCATTCTTAATTCTTCTTTTTATCTCATTAAATTCTTGTAATTGCCATTCTTTCACTGATTCCATATACTCTTTAAAAAAAGATACATCCATTGTCTTGCCTTTCTCCTCTTCTTCCACTTCTTTCTGTTCTTCTTCTTCCTCTGGGTTGACCATCTGTTGTTTCCTTGTTTTCTTTTTACCCTCTTCTTTCTTGTTCTCGTTATTGTCTGTGTTCTGCACCTGTTGCTGTGCTGCAGGTGTCTCTCTCAGCTGTGGAGATTGACTCTGCAGCTGTTCCCCCCTCCCGTCAGTGTGGTTTTTTTCATGCGCGGTTGCGCACTTTTACTCGGCTCTGCGAGCCATTTTTGTAGTCCCGAGCCCTGGACTTCCACTGACCTGAGGGAGCGGGCTTCTCTCTCCGCGGCGGGCCTCCTCGGACAGGTAAGGCCTTCACCTTCTTCTTCCAACGTCTTTCCTTCTTCTTTTCTTCCCGTTGTTTTTGGTTTTTCTTTCTTCGCTGCCATTGTCTTCACACTTTTACTTTCACTTTGTTTTGGTTTTTAAGTTTGTCCCTTTGTTTTTTCTCTATCTTTTTTTAACTTTTCTGGAGAGGGCTGGAGTTCCCCGACCGGCCACTACTCCATCACGTGACTCCTCCTGTCGGCCCATATTCAAGGGAGAGTTAGGAAAACTGAATATAAAGCTAGACTACTATCAGATCATTAACCCCTGTTATTAGCAATAGAACTGGAGGACATCCCACCAAGAACATATAGATGGAGGTTAAACTCCATGCTACTTAAAAGACAGGAATTTAGGGAATTAAATTAAAATTAAAACATATTTTGAAATAAACACAGGATCAGTGAAAGACAAATTTATATTATGGGACGCAATGAAAGCCTTCATTCGAGGACAGATAATAAGTTATGTGACTAAGATGAAAAAGGATTACAATCGGGAAATAGAGCAGTTGGAAAGGGAGATAGTAAGTACAGAAAAGGTATTAGTAAAAAGGGATGATATAATGAAAAGGAGAGAATTGGCAGACAAAAAAAAATGAAACATTACAAACGTACAAAGTGGAGAAGAACA
The DNA here is from genome assembly GCF_036971445.1 of Narcine bancroftii. Classification (NCBI taxonomy): domain Eukaryota; kingdom Metazoa; phylum Chordata; class Chondrichthyes; order Torpediniformes; family Narcinidae; genus Narcine; species Narcine bancroftii. Next base: position 2,165,406 of record NC_091482.1, on the reverse strand, counting down.
TAATGAAAACAAACCAAAAGTTTTACGAACTGGGAGAAAAAACACAAAATATTAGCCTGGCAACTTAAAACAGAACATGCTAAAAGAATTGTATCGGCATCAAGGAAAAAAGACAAACAAATTACATATAACCCAGCAGAGATTAATGAAAATTTTAAGGAATTTTATGAACAATTGTATCAAACTGAGAATGAGGGGAAAGATGATAAAATAGAGGAATTTTTAGCTAAAATTTAACTGTCAAAATTGCAAGAAGAGGAACAAAACAAACTAATAAAACCATTTGAAATTGAGAAAGTACAGGATATATTAAAAAAGCTGCCAAACAATAAAATACCAGGAGAGGATGGATTTCAAATAGAATTTTATAAAACATTTAAAGAGTTATTAATTCCTCCTCTCCTGGAAGTAATGAACCAGATAGAAGAAACACAAAACTTGCCAGATTCATGTAAGAGAGCAATAATTACAGTAATACCAAAGACAGGGAAGGATCCATTAACACCAGCATCATATAGACCAATATCTCTACTTAACTCAGATTATAAGATAATAGCGAAATTATTAGCAAACAGATTGGCCGATTGTATACCTAAAATAGTAAAACAAGATCCAACTGGATTTATTAAGAAAAGACTAACAGTGGACAATGTCTGCAAGCTTATTAATCTAATCCATGCAGTTCACGGAAATAAGAAACCAACAGTGACTGTTGCTCGAGATGCAGAAAAAGCCTTTGACAGAGTAGAATGGAATTACTTATTTAAAGTATTACCGAAATTCAATCTACCAGAAAAATATATAAATTGGATTAAAGCATTATATAATGGACCATTGGCGAAGGTAGCAGTAAATGGATATGTATCGAGTCACTTTAAATTAAGTAGATCAACTAGACAGGGATGTCCATTATCTCCTTCATTGTTTGCCTTAGCAATAGAACCTTTGGCAGGACTGATAAGAATAGAAAATAAAATAAAAGGGATAAAAAAGAAGGGGTATAAAATCAGCTTATTTGCAGATGACATTATAGAACATTGGAAAGAACGACCACTAACGTTGATAGGGAGGGTAAACTGCATTAAAATGAACGTGCTCCCAAGAATACAATACTTATTTCAAACGTTACCAATTCTTTTAACAGAAAAATTCTTTAAGGAACTAAAGAGAATAATAAGGAAATTCTTGTGGAAAGGGAGGAATCCAAGGGTAGCGTTAGATAAATTACCAGAGAGGTTTAATCAAGGTGGTTTGCAGTTACCAAATTTTAGAAATTATTATAGAGCTGCACAATTGAGGTACTTATCAGATTTTTACCAAAAACCAGACTGGACTAAGATAGAACTAGATAAAATAGGGGAGAAGGTACTGGAACATATACTTTATAAGTGGGATGAAAAGCTGGTGTAATATAAAAACTCACCAGTACTGTATCATTTACTTAATACATGGAAGATCCACTTAGAAAGGAAAAAAAATGAATGATCAAATACCAAAATTACTATTGATGCAAATTCCGCTAATCCCTTTTACAATAGACAACCTTTCGTTTAGAGAATGGGAAAGAAAATGAATCAAAAGAATAGAAAATTGGTTTTTTGGAAATAATTTATTAACATTTGAACAGTTGAAGTACAAATATGGAATAACTCATGGTACAATGTTTGCATATCATCAATTTATTTAAAGTATTAAATAATAAAAAAATATTTAATACTTTAAATAATAATAAATTATTATTTAAAGGATAAATTGGGAAACAGCTTGAGATTATCTGAAGGAAGCAGCTTTGAATAAGTGATTACAGACATAATGATAATTAAAAGATTTATAGCTAACATGTACATTAAGCTGCAAGATAAGGAAAATGAAATAAACTAATAACCTAAGCATAAGTGGGAAAAGGATCTAAACATAAAGATAAAAAATGAAGTATGGGAAAAGTTATGTTCTGGAACTATGAAGGATACAATAAACACAAGGTTATGCATGATACAGTATAATTGGTTACACAGGGTATATATCACTCCTCAGTAATTAAAAAAATAGGATTCAACATTATCAGAAAGATGTTTTCGCTGTAAGAAGGAAATGGGAACAACATTACATGCAACTTGGGCATGTACGAAACTGAATATGTTTTGGGAAGAACTAAATCAGATACTAAATAAAATTACAAAAAAATAACATACCAAAAAAACCAGAGATATTTCTTTTGAGTAACTTAAGAAGTGGAGAATTAGGCCTCAAATTGGATAAAGTGCAAAAAAAATTCATTATGATCGCCTTAGCGGTAGCAAAAAAAATGTATAATGTCAACTTGGAAAATGGAAGAGAGCCTGAGGGTACAGCAATGGTACATGGAAATGAATAAATGTATTCCATTGGAAAAAATAACATATAATTTAAAAAATAAAGTCACAATGTTTGAACAAATTTAGGAACCGTACATGGAACATATCAGAGAGAGTTTGCCTACGATCTCCATCCCCTAAAATGAGAACGAAAATGATAAGAAGACAAAATGACTAGATTCAGTGTGTAATAAATAGATGAGGCATTTTTCTTGTTGATTTTCCTTTGTGTGAAGATATTGTTTTATGGTTTTATTGTATTGTACATGTTGAATATTTATGGGTTTTGGAGGGGGGTGGGTAGAGGGGAGGGAGGGAAAGGGGGAGAAAAAGGGGAGAAAAGACCACTGTGTAAATTTAATGAGAAACGTTTGTAATATTTTGGTTGATATGGTTCATAGTGTGAAAAATAAAAAAATATTAAAAAAGAGAAGCCATGGGTGAAAGTTTACCAAGGTAAGTGGGAACCCAGCGCTGATGCTACAGTCAGATTGTTGGTGATCCAATGGAATGGGTGGGTGAGGGTCTGTGTGGCCCACTCCTGTTCCTGTGGCACACTGGCTGTAATTGGCCATCTCTCTATCTGATATAAATCCATCCCCCTGTCCGTGATTGGCTCATCTGGGATGAGCCTGTCTCAGCACGTGATTGGCCTCCCTCCCTGTCTGGGATTGGCCTGTCTCTCTGTTTGAACGTGGTTCATCTGTCTCTGTGATTGGCCTGCCGTTCTCCCTGTCTGCAATTGACCCATCTCCCTGACTGCGATTGGCCCATCTCCCCAGCTGTAATTTGGCCCATCTCCCTGGCTGTGATTGGCCCATCTCCCTGTCTGTGATTGGCCCATCTCCCTGTCTGTGATTGACCCATCTCCCCGGCTGTGATTGGCCCATCTCCCTGTCTGTGATTGGCCCATCTCCCCATCTGTGATTGGCCCATCTTCCTGTCTGCGATTGGCCATCTCCCTGTCTGTGATTGGCCCATCTCCCTGTCTGCGATTGGCCATCTCCCTGTCTGTGATTGGCCCATCTCCCTGTCTGTGATTGGCCCATCTCCCCATCTGTGATTGGCCCATCTTCCTGTCTGCGATTGGTCATCTCCCTGTCTGTGATTGGCTGACACACTGCCCACAGAAAGAAGCATCAAAGTTAGTGAAGGTTCTGTAACTCCAAGAGGCAGCTGATAAATCGGCACTATTTGCAGGTTTAGAAGTGAAATGTGATTTATTATTGTCAGGGCATTTTAAAGAAAAGAATTTGGTATTGGAGAGAGTGACATAATGTTAACAACATCTGAGCTGCATGTATTAGCTTTTATTTCTCTTCTGGCTGGGCAGGTGTTGTTGTTCAGATGGAGGGACATTACCCCGACTACTCCCACTCAATGGTTCTGTGACATCACGTCATGTTTAAACTTAGAGAAGATTTGATGCTCAATTTCCGATTTGAATGTAAATTTTCAAACACTGGGGACCCTTTTTGAATCACTTTTATAATCTTTGATTTGTTATGAAGGTAGAACTGTTGACTAATGAGGTAATTTATCACTATGTTAAGAATTCTGTCTTTCTTTTCCTTTTTTTGGCCAAACAACTTCTTTCTTGGTCATGGGTTTAGATTTTCCTTTTTTATTATATTCTTTCTTTGGCTTGGCTTCGCAGACGAAGATTTATGGAGGGGGTAAAAAGTCCACGTCAGCTGCAGGCTCGTTTGTGGCTGACAAGTCCGATGCGGGACAGGCAGACACGATTGCAGCGGTTGCAAGGGAAAATTGGTTGGTTGGGGTTGGGTGTTGGGTTTTTCCTCCTTTGCCTTTTGTCAGTGAGGTGGGCTCTGCGGTCTTCTTCAAAGGAGGTTGCTTCCGCCAAACTGTGAGGCGCCAAGATGCACGGTTTGAGGCGTTATCAGCCCACTGGCGGTGGTCAATGTGGCAGGCACCAAGAGATTTCTTTAGGCAGTCCTTGTACCTTTTCTTTGTGCACCTCTGTCACGGTGGCCAGTGGAGAGCTCGCCATATAACACGATCTTGGGAAGGCGATGGTCCTCCATTCTGGAGACGTGACCCATCCAGCGCAGCTGGATCTTCAGCAGCGTGGACTCGATGCTGTCGACCTCTGCCATCTCGAGTACTTCGACGTTAGGGGTGTAAGCGCTCCAATGGATGTTGAGGATGGAGCGGAGACAACGCTGGTGGAAGCGTTCTAGGAGCCGTAGGTGGTGCCGGTAGAGGACCCATGATTCGGAGCCGAACAGGAGTGTGGGTATGACAACGGCTCTGTATACACTTATCTTTGTGAGGTTTTTCAGTTGGTTGTTTTTCCAGACTCTTTTGTGTAGTCTTCCAAAGGCGCTATTTGCCTTGGCGAGTCTGTTGTCTATCTCATTGTCGATCCTTGCATCTGATGAAATGGTGCAGCCGAGATAGGTAAACTGGTTGACCGTTTTGAGTTTTGTGTGCCCGATGGAGATGTGGGGGGGCTGGTCGTCATGGTGGGGAGCTGGCTGATGGAGGACCTCAGTTTATATTATTATATTAAATAATATAATATCAACACAATATAATCTGTTTGAGTGAAATGTGGGAACCTTGGATAAAATGATCGGATTTAAGTGTAATGTGTCTTTTTGAAATTTTGGATGTGAACTTTTGGACTGATCCCATAAAATAATTAATTTTTTTAATGTAGTCGGTGAGAGAGACGTACAGAAGAAACCAAAATGTGACAGCTTCACAGGGAAGGGGGCCCATAAACTTTGAGCAAATTCCTGGAGGGTGGGGGGGGGCATAGCTACAAAAGGTTGAGAATGGCTGTTCGAGTCCATAAGATACAGAAGCAGAAGTAGGCCATTCAGCCCATCAAGTCCACCCTGCCATTCTATTGTGAGCTGATCCATTCTCCCACTCAGCCCCACTCCCCTGCCTTCTCCCCATAACCTTTGATACCCTGACTATTCAGGGAGCCAGCAGTCTCTGCCTTAAATACACTGAGGTTCTTGTAGCTGGGCGACAGAGGGAAGAAATCAGTTGGGTATCCAGTGAGGAACTGTGAGCTGCTCTCCTCCAGAAAATGCCCATTGCTGGAGCTGCAACCTTCCAGGAAGGAGGAGAGAATACCCTTGTTTCCTGTCCTGTGCCTCGTAGATAAAGGAAAGACCATGGAATCTCAGGAGGTGAGTTAAGTCGTGACCTATCATGGACACACATCATCTCCTTACTTGTCAGGAAGATGCATCAGTGACTGCACTCCCTGGAAGACTGAAACGGGCAAGGCTACTGTCCACTATCATGTCGACCTTCTACAGGAGCTCTATCGAGAGCATCCTGGTCACTACATCACAGTTGCTGCAGAGAAATGGATCAGAGGTCAATCCACAGGACCATAAGAGTGGCAGAGTGGATCTCCATCACCTCCTCACAAATGTGATCTAGCAGGATCATTATTTAAAGAGAACTTGCAAAATCATTGAGGACCCAACCCCATCCCATGAGCCTTGATTTTGCATGCCAGTCGTTTATGTGGAACCTTATCGAAGGCCTTTTGGAAATCCAGGTACACCACATCCACTGACTCCCCCCCATCTATTTTACCTGTCACCATCTCAAAGAATTCCAGTAGATTTGTCAAGCACGATTTACCTTTTGTAAATCCATGTTGACTCTGTTCGATCCCTTCTCTGCTAGTCATATGCTCCGCTATTACATCCTTAATAATGGATTCCATCATTTTGCCCACTACTGATGTAAGGCTCACCGGCCGATAATTCCCCGCTTTTTCTCTACCCCCCTTTTTAAATAGTGGGGTAACATTAGCTACCCTCCAATCCACTGATCCTGAGTCTTTCGAGTTGTGGAAAATAATTCTTAAAGCATCTGCTATCTGAATGGCCATTCCTTGAGTTCCCTAGGATGTAGATTATCAGGTCCTTGGGATTTATCGGGCTTCAATCCCATCAATTTCCCCAAGACCATGTCCTTAGAGATACTGATTTCTTTCAGCTCCTCCCTTGCATTCGTCTCTATGTTTCCCAACATCCTTGGGAGGTTATTTGGATCCTCTCTTGTGAAAACAGAACTAAAGTAAGAATTTCATTGGTCTGCCCTTTCCTTATTCCCCATTATATATTCCCCTGATTCTGACTGCATGGGACCTACTCTGGATTTCACCAATCTTTTCCTCTTGACATATCTATAAAAGCACACACCACATTCACACCCCTTGAAAGGAGCAGGTTGAGAGGGAGGGAGGAGGGATAATTGCGTCCAGCTAGGAGTAGGGGTGAGGCGGGTTGAGAGTAGACGCCCGCCCACAGCCTGTTTATATGAGAAGCTGCGAGGCTGGAGCCGAGTGTGGCAGCCGGGGGAAGGGGGCGGCCAACATGCTACCGTGTCTGAGACCGCTGCAGAGGTACCGGTTCCCGATCGCACTCGCCCTGCCCGTACTTTTGCTGCTGCCGCTGCCTCTCGCCCTCAGGAGCCAGGTTAGTGAGCGTCCGCGCCCGCGACCCCAGAGTCCGTGCCCCACGATTCAGTCGCATCAGGTGCCGCACAAGCCGTTCGGGGGAAGATTGTGAAGCTTTGCAGAAACTTTTCCCTCAACTTTTAAGGAGAAGGGGGAGGGGGTTTAATCGGGGTCCCTGCTGGGGAAGGGCCGGAGAGTCACCTCATGTAGATTTTGTCCGATGGCCCACATCTGGAGGTGATCCCTGCCCTCTCCAGCGATGTCCTTCCCTCCCTGTAGTTTGCATTGAGTGGTGGTTGCCGGGGTAGGGGGGGGTGGGAAAGGAGGGGGGGGTGGGAAAGGAGGGGGGGGTGGGAAAGGAGGGGGGGGTGGGAAAGGAGGGGGGGGGTGGGAAAGGAGGGGGGGGTGGGAAAGGAGGGGGGGGGGTGGGAAAGGAGGGGGGGGTGGGAAAGGAGGGGGGGGTGGGAAAGGAGGGGGGGGTGGGAAAGGAGGGGGGGGGTGGGAAAGGAGGGGGGGGGTGGGAAAGGAGGGGGGGGGTGGGAAAGGAGGGGGGGGGGTGGGAAAGGAGGGGGGGGGTGGAAAGGAGGGGGGGGTGGGAAAGGAGGGGGAGGAGTGAGAGACAGATGGAGGGAAGGGGACCGAGAGGTGGAGCAGGGATACCCACCGAGGCAGTGTTTGAGCCGTCACTTTCTCTTCTGACAGAAAGCCTACTGTGGGTTCACTGTACTCCTGATGGCTGTTTACTGGTGCTCGGAGGTCATTCCACTGGCCGTCACTGCCATTCTTCCTGTCTTACTCTTCCCGTTGTTTGGAATCATGACATCCAAAGAAGTAAGATCATGCAGGGTGCACAAGTGAAGCATAAATTGCAGTGTGATTAGTACAGTTCCTGGTCTTGGTGTGGGCCGTGTCTGGGATGGGGCCTTAACCTGGTCTCGGTGTGGGCCGTGTCTGGGATGGGGCCTTGCCCTGGTCTCGGTGTGGGCCGTGTCTGGGATGGGGCCTTGACCTGGTCTCGGTGTGGGCCATCTGGGATGGGGCCTTGCCTGGGCTCGGTGTGGGCCGTATCTGGGATGGGGCCTTGCCCTTGTCTCGGTGTGGGCCTTGTCTGGTATGGATATTATCTGGGTTGAGGAGAAGGAGTTATCTGGAATGTAATGATTGGAACCTGCTCTGTTCCACTGGATCTGGATGACAACCCAGTGTGGGTTTACCTGACACCGAGACCAACAACAGTGACCAACCACCAGCAACAATGTGAACACTCTTTTCCTTTTGCTGTCAGTCCCCACTGCAACATGTTTGTAGCCCACCCAGTGCCTATGGGCAGCCTTGGCATTGCAGAGAGGTTTTGTCCTCAGAAGCTGCTCACACCCAAACTGACGAGTTCTGTGGCCATGTTTTCTGATGCAGGTCTGCATGCAGTACTTGAAAGACACAAACATGTTGTTCCTCGGAGGGTTAATGGTAGCTGTGGCCATCGAGAGCTGGAACTTTCACAAACGCATCGCACTGAGAGCTCTCCTCATCGTTGGGGTCAGACCAGCTCTGTAAGACTCCATCATTGGTAGTTTCACCATGGCACTGTTAAACACAAGCAATGATTGGTTGGCGTAGGGCACCAGTCCCCACCTCTGCATGGAGAACATTCTGTTTTTGAGGGGATGAAGTTGTTTTCATTGGGGGGGATGATTAAACTTTGGGACGAGGGCCAGTGGTGGGATGTGGGCTGTTTCAGTGCCTTGCTGTCAGCTTGGAGCCCACAGCCATTTGCCTTCATCAGCGAAGTAGCCCCGAGGCTGTTGATGCAGTCACCACTCGACCACCGACACTGACCAAATAAAATCCCGGAGACACCAATTGTCTGAAATAAAATGAGAAAATGTTGGCGGGTTTAGCCAGTCAGGCAGTATCTGTTGGGGAGGGGGGGGTTTGAATTGGCTGTTGCAAATTGTCCCTAGTGGATGGCTGAGGGGTAGGGTCAGGGTAGTTGATGGGAATGGGGGTGGGGGCAGAGGGAGTGTGTCTGAGAGAGGAGGAGGGGTGAGGGAGGGGCTTTAATGAGGGAAGATGGTGTCTGATGGAAGGGAGTGTCAGAGGGTAATTCAGAGGAGATGGGGGGGGGTTTGGGAGCACGGCTGTGATGGAGGGGTTCTTGAGAGGAGATTGAGGGAGGAGGGATGATTCTGAGGGAGGGAGGTCTGAGGGCTGCTCTGTGAACTCCCCCCCCCCCTCATGTTCTGTCCTTCCTTCCCAGGTTGATGATGGGCTTCATGGGTGTCACAGCCTTCCTCTCCATGTGGATCAGTAACACAGCCACCACCACCATGATGGTGCCCATCGCCCAGGCCGTGCTCGACCAGCTCAGCACCACCAGTGTCCAATCACCAAACCTGGAGGGAGGACCTAGTCCAGACCCTCCTGGTGTGGAACTGGAGGAGAAGCACGCCAGTCCTGTTGTCCATCAGCCAGGTCTGTGGTCGCTGACCTTCCCAGGAGAGGGTTGGGGGGTTTACAATGGTCCCCAACCAGCATTTCCCAGGTCTTCCCTCAGATAATTGTCCGCTAACCCTGTGATTCTAGCCTTGCTCGGGGCTGGCCAGCTCCTCCTCATCTGCTCTCACTTCCCAGCGGCTCTCCCTTGCAATCGAGAGGGACTGGCTTCTACTCCACTCATCATCATTGAGCACATAAACAGGCCCTTCTGCCCTTCTCGACTCTGCTGACAACGTAGCCTCCCTGACCTAGTCCCATTTGGTAAAACCACAACACTGGAGAAACTCAGCAGGTCAGAGACTTTATGCAGCAAAGATAAAGGTACAGAAGTAATGATTCAGGCTTGGGCCCTTCATCAAAGGGCAAGCAAAATGTCAGCAAGAACCTGAACAAAATGGTGGGGGGAGGGGTCTGGGTGGATTCTGAGAGAGGGAGATCTGAGGGAGAGGGGTCTGGGGGGTATTCTGAGGGAGGGAGATCTGAGGGAGAGGGGTCTGGGGGGTATTCTGAGGGAGAGGAGGTCTGAAGAAGAGGGGATGGGAGTTCTGAGGGAGGGAAGATCTGAGAGCTGGAGGAAAGAAGGCAGAGAGTGGGGAAGGGAGGGAGAACGAGGAGTGAGCGAGCAGAAACTGGAGGTCAACGTTAATGCCATCTAGCTGGAGAAGTCCCAGACGCAAATTCCAGTGTGTTTCCTCTAATTTACAGGTGGTCTTGATGGGACAGTACAAGGACATGGACGGACATGTGAGTGTGAGAGTGGGGTTGGAATTGAACACTGGGAGATCCCTGTCACTAATGCGATTGCCCAGTCTGTGTTCAGTCTCTCCAATGTAGAAACAGTCTCCCTCCCTCCATCATCCACTGATTACCTCCTGCCTATGGGACCGTGTTCCTCCCACTGCCCCGCTCCATTTTGCTCTTGCTTTGATGAAGGGCTCAAGCCCGAAATGTTGGTTCTGTATCATTACCTTTGCTACTGTTTAACCTGAGTTTCTACCCCTGGCGCTTTGCTGCCTGGTCTCTGCAGCACTGGGCTGACGGGCTGTCGTGTGTGGCTTCCTTCCTGCAGGTCTGAGCTGCCAGGTTGCTGAGACCCAGGACCCCGAGTCCAGGCTGAAGCGGGGCCTGGTTGCAGGCTCCAGCCCCCAGGACGAGATTGAGCAGCAGTGCCGTTTGCGAAAGATGCTGTCCTTGTCCATCTGCTACGCAGCCAGTATTGGGGGCACAGCCACGCTGACGGGGACCGGCCCTAACCTGGTGCTGAAGGGACAGTTTGGCCAGTGAGTGCCTCTCCACCCCCTCTCCAAGCTTCTCCCCTCCCTTGGAGCTGTGCTCAGTTGCTAGGGCCAAGTCAGCCCTGTGCGGAAACTCTGTCGTCAAGGCGATACAGTAGCATTAAATCAGCCCAAAGATCTAGAGGGAAGAACCCAGGCTGACAGTGTCTGCTCAGTGAGGTGTTAACTCAAGCTGCCCATTCCTGAGGATGGAGGGAACCAGTGCTCTCTGCCCGTCTCCTGGTCAGAATCCTCATGGTCGGCCGCAGACTTGGGATTAAGCTACTCACTGCCCCGAGTCTTTGTGGAACATCGTAGCTGCTATGGTAGGAGTGGTCCACAGTAATTCATTGTGTTGTCTAAGAAAGGGCAGCACAGTTAGTGCCACACCAGCAATCCGGATCAAATCCTGCGCCGTCCGTAAGGAGCTTGTACGCTCTCCCCATGTCTGTGTGGGTTTCCTCCAGTTCCCTCCCACCTTCCAAACACGTAAGGGGATCGTAGGTCAATCAGGGTATTTGGGGGCTTGTTACCATGCTGTATGTCCAAATTAAAAGATAATTCCAACGAGATTGATTCTTACAAGTGTGGTCACAGGGGAGAGCTCTGCTCTAATTCCCTGCCCACGGGAATCAACGCACTGGTCCCTTACCCTGGCAGTCCACCTGATCTTTGGTTCCTGTGGGTTGATCCATTAGCGTCATTATGGTTTCTGCAGTAACCCGTGGTGTCACCCCACCCCCCGGCAGCAACAAAAACAACAGCGCTTGCTGATGGCGCGTGCAGACGGAACCACACGATTTGAAGCGTCATTGTCATTGGGGAATAATGTCAAACCGCATGAGTTTTTCAAGCTCTGCTGGGACCAAGGAAAACTGCCTCAGGACCTTCGTGATGCCATCATCAGCACACTGTACAAAAACAAAGGCGAGAAATCAGACTGCTCAAACTACAGGGGAATCACGCTGCTCTCCATTGCAGGCAAAATCTTCGCTAGGATTCTCCTAAATAGAATAATACCTAGTGTCGCCGAGAATGTTCTCCCAGAATCACAGTGCAGCTTTCGTGCAAACAGAGGAACTACTGACATGGTCTTTGCCCTCAGACAGCTCCAAGAAAAGTGCAGAGAACAAAACAAAGGACTCTACATCACCTTTGTTGACCTCACCAAAGCCTTCGACACCGTGAGCAGGAAAGGGCTTTGGCAAATACTAGAGCGCCTCGGATGCCCCCCAAAGTTCCTCAACATGGTTATCCAACTGCACGAAAACCAACAAGGTCGGGTCAGATACAGCAATGAGCTCTCTGAACCCTTCTCCATTAACAATGGCGTGAAGCAAGGCTGCGTTCTCGCACCAACCCTCTTCAATCTTCTTCAGCATGATGCTGAAACAAGCCATGAAAGACCTCAACAATGAAGATGCTGTTTACATCCGGTACCGCATGGATGGCAGTCTCTTCAATCTGAGGCGCCTGCAAGCTCACACCAAGACACAAGAGAAACTTGTCCGTGAACTACTCTTTGCAGACGATGCCGCTTTAGTTGCCCATTCAGAGCCAGCTCTTCAGCGCTTGACGTCCTGTTTTGCGGAAACTGCCAAAATGTTTGGCCTGGAAGTCAGCCTGAAGAAAACTGAGGTCCTCCATCAGCCAGCTCCCCACCATGACTACCAGCTCCCCCACATCTCCATTGGGCACACAAAATTCAAAACGATCAACCAGTTTAGCTATCTCGGCGGCACCATTTCATCGGATGCAAGGATCGTCAATGAGATAGACAACAGACTCGCCAAGGCAAATAGCGCCTTTGGAAGACTACACAAAAGAGTCTGGAAAAACAACCAACTGAAAAGAGCCGTTGTCATACCGAGACTCCTGTTCGGCTCTGAATTGTGGGTCCTTTACCGGCATCACCTACGGCTCCTAGTACGCTTCCACCAGCGTTGTCTCCGCTCCATCCTCAACATTCATTGGAGTGACTTCATCTCCAACATCGAAGTACTCGAGATGGCAGAGGCCAACAGCATCAAATCCACGCTGCTGAAGATCAAACTGTGCTTGGTAGGTCACGTCTCCAGAATGGAGGACCATCGTCTTCCCAAGATCGTGTTATATGGCGAGCTCTCCACTGGCCACCGAGACAGAGGTACACCAAAGAAGAGGTACAAGGACTGCCTAAAGAAAGCTCTTGGTGCCTGCCACGTTGACCACCGCCAGTGGGCTGATATCGCCTCAAACCGTGCATCTTGGCGCCTCACAGTTCAGCGGGCAGCAACCTCCTTTGAAGAAGACCGCAGAGCCCACCTCACTGTCAAAAGACAAAGGAGGAAAAACCCAACACCCAACCCCAACCCACCAATTTTCCCCTGCAACCGCTGCAACCGTGTCTGCCTGTCCAGCATCGGACTTGTCAGCCACAAACGAGCCTGCAGCTGACGTGGGCATTACCCCTCCATAAATCTTCGTCCGCGAAGCCAAGCCAAAGAGAAGAAAGATAATGACCACTCTGACCGGAGCCCAGTAGAAGGTTCAGAAAGGAAATGAGTATCAAGTTTTAGCCTCGTATTGATACATGTAAACTGGGCTGGCGAAAAATGCTTTTGTGGTTACAGGGATATTTTTATAATAAAGACTGCATTTCTGCTGAAACACTGCACAAAATTTTTATTGACTGTCCTTTTGGCGTCACCCCCTCTAATGGGGACGCCCTGTGAGGTCCGTGCACCCCCCACCCCACCCCCCCCCCCCCACGTGACGCCAGTGAGTGAATCACCTTCTCGATCAGGGAGAGTTAGTCTGGGTCTGAGTGAAATGCAGGGATTGTCCCCAGAATTGCTCTCCTGACTTACAGAGGACAGAGGACTTGCTGAGCTTCCCCTGCATCAACAGCAATGAGAACCACAGGCCTTCATTCTCACCTCTCTTTCAATAACAGAGGGATTGTTCTCTCCCCACCCTCCCTCCATTCCCTTAATGGATATCCCAGCCCAACTCGCAATACAGCCATGGTTCTCCATTCACAGGTTTCCAGGCCGCAAGGTTCTGAAACCCAGCTCCTCTTAGAGATTGTAGATAGTTCATGGGCAGCACCGACTGTGATTCTTACCCCCTCCCTCCCTCCCACTCCATGCTCTGCCCTTCCATCCACCTCTCTCCCCCCTCACACATCCTCTCCTCCTCTCCCCACTCCTGTTCATTCACTCCCCACTCTCGTTCTCACCCTCTCCTTTGCCCCTTTCCCTCCCCTTCCCTCCTCTGCCCCTTCCCCTCACTCACCCTCCCTCCCTTCCATCTGTCCTCTCCCTTCCCCCCCCTCCCCATGCCCCCTTGCTCCCCCTCCCCAGTTTTCCCAAGAGATGGTCAAGAACCAGGATGAATTCCCCCCTAACGCTGTGTTTGTGGTTTGAAGGATCTTTCCTGAGAATGGTGGAGTGATCAACTTTACCTCGTGGTTTGGCTTTGCCTTCCCGAACATGGTCATCACGCTCACCTGCTGCTGGATCTGGCTGCATGCCCTGTTTCTGGGAGTGAAGTGAGTGTCTGCTGGATTTGAACCTGCCAATGGGGGTCTCCTTGGGGATGTGGGAGGAAGGTGTGGCCCAGATCCGGGGAGGTGCAGCCTTCTGGGATCCGACAGACCAACTCCAGGAGGGTGGGTGGGCAGGGCAGAAGCTGAGGGGTTCCTTGGAGACCAGGAGAAGGAGGATACACCAAACTGCAGAGCTTCCTAGGTCCAGGTTGCTTACTCCCTGATGCTTCTAGGCTCTGGTTCCCCCCCCCACAACCCCCTGACTCTGGGCTTTCTGGGACAACCTGGTGATTGAGTGACCTGGTGCTCCAGTAAGGTGTTGCATTTTGGAAGGACAAACTAAGAAAGGACTTGCACGGAAAATGGTTGGGCACTGAGGAGTGCGGTAGAACAGGGGGATCTGGGAACACAGATACAAAGTGGCGTCACAGGTGGATAGGGTTGTAAAGAGAGTTTCTGGCATATTGGCCTTCATAAATCAATATGTTATGGTAAAGTTGTATAAGACATTGATGAGGCCAAATTTGGAGAATTGTGTTCAATTTTGGTCACCAAACTACAGGAAAGATATCAATAAGATTAAAAGAGGGCAGAGAAGATTTACTAGGATGTTGCCCAGACTCCAGGAACTGAGTTACAGGGAAAGGGTAAACAGATTAGGGCTTTATTCCCTGGAGAGTAGAAGAATGAGGGGAGATTTGATAGAGGTATTTAAAATTATGAGCGGGATAGATAGAGTTAATGTAGGTCGGCTTAATGTAGGGTGGATGAGCTACAAACCAGAGGATATGGGTTAAGGGTGAAAGGGGAAAAGTTTAGGGGAAACAGGAAGGGGAACTTCTTCACACGGAGAATGGTGGGATGTGGACGAACTGCCAGCTTACATGGTGAATGTGGTTCAATTTTAACATTTAAGAAGAATTTAGACAGGTCCATAAATGGGAGGGGTATGGACTGGGTTCAGGTCAGTGGGACAAGGCAGAATATTATTTTGGCACAGTCGAGAAGGACCAAAGGGCCTGGTTCTGTGCTGAGGTGTTGTATGGCCCCTCTTGCACTAACAAAAGCTGAGAGGGCAGGGGTCGAGCATGCCAGTGATGAGGGTAAGCTTCAGTAAGGCTTCAGGGGACCAGCACCTCTCTCGAAACCCATCAAGGTTGGGGAACGGAGGCTCTGAGCAGTTTTGTTTCACCCACAGCTTCAGGGCTCTGTGGAGATGTGGTGCAGAGTCATCGGTGAGGGAAAGCGCGGCCTACAGCGTGATCCGGGTGGAGTACCGCAAGCTGGGCCCAATGACCTTGGCCGAGAAGCTGGTCCTTGGCCTCTTCGTCCTGCTGGTGCTCCTGCTGTTCACAAGGGATCCTGGCTTTGCCCCCGGCTGGGCAACGATCTTCTTCAACAGGAAGGGCAAGGAGTAAGTCTATATGTCGAGTCTGCTGATTGTACAGCCTAGCCCAGGCCCTTCGGCCCTCGATGTCGTGCCAACCTACTCTGTATATTCTTACAAAAACTAAACCCTCCCTTCCCTATAACCCTTTATTTTTCTTCCATCCATCTGCCTGTCTAAAAGTCTCTTAAATACCCCTAACGTTCCACCTCCACCAGCATCCCTGGCAATGTGTTCCAGGCCCCCACAACTCTGTGTGTATATTTAAAAAAAAACTTACTCCTGACATCTCCCCTAAATTTCCTTCCCTTCACTATGTACAGATGTCCTCTGGTGTTTGCTGATCATGCCCTGGGAAATAAGTGCTGGCTGTCCACCCTATCTATTCCTCTCAGAATCTTGTAGAGCTCAATCACGTCTCCTCTCATCCTTCTAGGCTCCAAAGAGAAAGGTCCCAGCTCTGCTAACCTTGCCTCCTAAGACTTGTATCCCAATCCAGGCAACATCCTGGTAAATTCCTCTGCATCCTCTCCACAGTTTCCACATCCTTTCTGTAATGAGGTGACCAGAACTGAACACAATACTTTAAGTGTCAAATTTGTAGAGTTGTACTATGACCTCTCTATACCCAAACTCAATCCCCCCAACTAGTGAAGCCCAGTGACCCACAGACCTTCTTAATTATCCTATCAACCTGTGTGGTGACCTTGAGGGATGTATGGATTTGGACCCCAAGGTCCCTCTGTTCATCTACACCATTAAGTAACCGACCATTAACCCTGTACTCAGCCTTCTGGTTTGTCCTTCCAAAATGCATCACCTCACACTCCATCTACCAAAAACTCTCTTTGCAACCCTGTCCACCTGTGACACCACTTTCAGGGAATTATATACTTGCCATTCTTCCCAGGTCCCTCTGCTCTACCACACTCCTCAGTGCTCGACCATTTACCATATACGTCCTTTCTTGGTTTGTCCTTCCAAAATGCAACACCTCACACTTGTCTGCATTAAATACCATCTGCCATTTTTCAGCCCATTTATCCATCTGGACCACATCCCTCTGCAAATTTTGAAAACCTTCTTTGCCATCCACAAAAGCCTCTAATCTTAGGGTCATCTTAAGTGCAAGTAAAGAGAATAACTGTATATACTCATGTAATCAATGATCCCGTGGAATAGTTGACCCCAAATTTTTGGGTGAGTTTTTTGTATGACCCATGTAAAAGTCGACCACCACCCCCATTTTTGGGCCCAGGTGACCCTGTCTGAGCTCCTGACCCTCCCCCACCTCCACTGTGGACTTCCCATCGATCCTGTACACCTGACGCCCCCAACCGTGGATCCTCGCCCCAGCCGCGCACCCATCCGAACTCCCGACACCTTGAACAATGCAGGTACTTACTGAGATCAAAAGTTTAACCTGTGTAAAATTCCACCCCTCCCCCACATGGTGGGCCATGTGGTCCAAAAAATATTCATTGATTACCCATGCAGTTCAGCACAGACCTGTGGGCCGAACATCCTGGGCAGTGCTATTCTATGTTGTGCCTCACTGAAGCGATGCTGGTTTGTCTCGGGCCCTGGCTGCAGTCCAGTCCTGGCTGCACATTCCCAGGGTGCTGAATGCTCCAGCCTAGTTGTCATGCTGTGCTTGTGCTCTGCAGCTGAAGGGCACGAGGCCAAGCAATAGCTACAGACTTGGGTAGTGATGTGAGGGCGAGCTCAGGGCCCAGTGAGGGTAGCTGTGAAGTAGTGACAGGAGCAAGAGCCAGCTTGCTGGGGTCTGCCCTCGCCAAGGGACAGAGGCCCCTCCCATTTGCCCTGTTGCCCCTCTGTGCTGCTGCGACTGGTGGAGGAGTGGCTGCCTGCAAGGTGCCTGGACCCTGGGAGATCAGCCATAGGCAGGGGGCCAAGGTTCTGTCTGTGGTCCAGGAACTGAGAGCTGGGAGAGCATGGGAATGAGGGCAGCTCCGACAGGGTGGTCTGGAGCCAGAGTTGAAGGGCACGAGCAGTGGATGTTCTGACGTTCTCCAGGATAGTGGATTCTGGAAATGGGGCAGAGGCTTTGAGGCGAGAGGGGAGAGGCCGAAGGGGAATTTGCCCACTGAGGCAGGTGGAACAAGCTGCCGGAGGAAGGTGTAGAAACAGGGATGTCCCCCTCCCAATCCTGCCCGCATTCCCCTCCCAACCCTGCCCACGTTCCCCTCCCAATCCTGCCCGCATTCCCCTCCCAACCCTGCCCACGTTCCCCTCCCAACCCTGCCCGCGTTCCCCTCCCATCCCTGCCCGCGTTCCCCTCCCAACCCTGCCCACATTCCCCTCCAACCCTGTCTGCGTCTCCCCCTCACCCTGCCCATTCTTCACCAGCTGAGCTGCTGTGAAGACACTCACTGATGGGGTGGGGGGAAATTGGGGAATTGCAGTGATTCACTGCCCCCTGGGTGAGGACAGTTCTCTCTGCCCATGTGGTTTGAGACTGGACCCCCTGGCCTGGGGACAACATCCATGCTGTAAAGAATGTTTAGGTGAGAAGGTCTCTGAACTCCGGACAAGGCAGACCGAGTCTTTTCAAGGAATGACCCCTCCCGTACCAGGGAGTCACCTGGTGATGTTTGGCCAGGGGACACACTTCCTTTGTTGGGCTGTGTTCACCACGGACTCTCAGTCTGGATGACGGACAGTGGCCCCAAACACAGGACGGCGCCCCTACCCTGTGCCAATGAATGTCCCGGGTACTGTGGTGACCACCCTCTGCTTGTTTCAGGTTTGTCACCGATGCCACGGTGGTAATTTTCATCGCGCTCCTCCTCTTCGTTTACTCCAGTGCAGAGGTCACAGCCCCCACCCTGGGCACGAGGGTCTTGTGCTCCAGAGGAAGGCGAGGCAGGTAGGTGCTTGGGTGAAGGGCCTCCTCCCGGTGCCCTGGGTGTCGGGACAGGGACAAGTGTTGGCTGTGGGAAATTATCCCACTCCCCCTTAGAACAGCATCAAACAGTACAGGTCCTTCGGCCCACAATATTGGGCCAACCCATATAAACCAAGACAACCCTTCCGCCCCTCACACCATCACCTTCTATTTTTCTGACATCCTTGTGCGTGTCTAAGAGTTTTTTAAATGCCTCCCAATGTTCCAGCCTCCACCACTATCCTTGGCAACGCATTCCAGGCCCCCACTGCTCTCTGACTGGGCCCTGAACCTTCCTGCACTCCTCCTGAAACAGATGTCCCTTGGAAACATTTGTGTCCCCCCTGACGGTCGCCCAGTGCCTTCTGTCAGGGTGAGAGTTAGGGACATGTCTGGGTGAATCCACCCCAGCAGAGAGGAGTCCAGGGTCAGTTTAACTTCCAATGCAACGACAACCCACGCCTACACGCGCCCACAGGCGCCCATGCTCACAGGCGCCCACGCCCACACGCCTCTCTTGATCACATCTCTCAGAGTTGTACCAATTCTCTGCAAGCAGCCCCTGGTGAGGGGGGGGGGAGGTGGGGACTGTTAGATGGGTCAAGGGGAGAACCCCGATCAGGGGCAGGTTATCAACTCCAATCACAAGGGCAATTATCACACTTCATGGAATCCTCCTCCTTTACCTTGGTGATTAACGTTGCTGCTGCTCTGCTCTAACCGATCTCTCTGCTGTGTTTCCACCACCGTACTAAGTATGGGTGGACTAGCTGGACTGCTCCAGCCTTCTCACTGGAACTCGCACTAAATCTGCTCCTGAACAAGAACTTCAATGAAACAGCTCCTTGTGGGCAGGCAGGGCTTTCAAGGAGGGGTGGAAACACTCCACTCACCTCCCACCCATCCCCTACCTCCACTCCCCACCCCCTCACCCACCACCCCTACCCCCACCCATCCCCAACAATCTCCCCCACATCCCCACCCTCCCAACCACCCCCATGTCCTCACCCTCCTTTCTCCCAGCCGAGTCCCCACATCCCGACCCACCCCCACACTCCCACACACCCTTCACTCTCCTTCCCCCACCCCAGGATAACGCCCACCTCAGACCAAAGTCCTTGCTCAGAGTCCCCACGACCCGACCGATTGACTGAGCATGTTGTTCTGTCTTCACTGCACAGCCAGTGAGCTGGGGGAGAGCTCCACAGGCCGCCTCCTGGAGTGGCCCCTGGTCCAGCGGAAGCTGCCTTGGAACGTTATCCTGCTGTTGGGAGGAGGGTTTGCCTTGGCCAGGGGCTGCGAGGTAAGGCACTGAATCACCAAGACACAAAGTTTGGCTTTGTATGCTATCCAGGCACGTCAACTCGAACAGCTGGTTGTGCAATAATAACAGATAAACAACAGTGCAGGGAGTGGGTGCATCAAGTAGCTCAGGGTATAGACCAGCCATTCTCAATCTTTCCTCAGCTATGCACCTCCCCCCCCCCCCCCCAGCACTTAAGACTCTGCTCAAAATGTTATGGGCCCCCTTCCCTATGATTAAAAACACACAGAAACCCTGAGGAACTCAGCCCGTCTCCAGCCCTTGGGAGGTAAAAATGTAACCTATGCTTCAGAGGGAATCCTTCCTCAAGGTGTGAGTAAAATCAGGAAGGCGTCAGAATAAAGACTGAAGGTCAGCCTTGGGGAGGGGTCCAGACCAACAAAAGGTGCTAATTGGATGTGATGAGGAGGAGAGGTGAGAATTGAAAGGAGAAAGGAAGAGGGAGGGAGGGAGAGAGAGAGAGAACTAGAGGGAAGGAAATGGGGAAGAGAAAGAGAGAACTTGAGGGATGGGGAGAGAGAGAGAAGCAGATGGGGAAGAGAGAGAGAGAGAGAGAGGAGAGGGGGAGGAGATGGGGAAGAGAGGGAGGAGATGGGGAAGAGAGGGAGGAGATGGGGAAGAGAGGGAGGAGATGGGGAAGAGAGGGAGGAGATGGGGAAGAGAGAGAGGAGATGGGGAAGCGAGAGAGGAGATGGGGAAGCGAGAGAGGAGATGGGGGAGAGAGTGGAGATGGGGGAGAGAGTGGAGATGGGGAGAGAGAGAGGAGATGGGGAGAGAGAGAGGAGATGGGGAGAGAGAGAGGAGATGGGGAGAGAGAGAGGAGATGGGGAGAGAGAGAGGAGATGGGGAGAGAGAGAGGAGATGGGGAGAGAGAGAGGAGATGGGGAGGGAGATGAGGAGATGGGAAGAGAGAGAGGAGATGGGAAGAGAGAGAGGAGATGGGGAGAGAGAGAGGAGATGGGGGAGAGAGAGAGGAGATGGGGGAGAGAGAGGAGATGGGGGGAGAGAGAGGAGATGGGGAGGGAGATGAGGAGATGGGGAGAGAGAGGAGATGGGGAGAGAGAGTGGAGATGGGGGAGAGAGAGTGGAGATGGGGGAGAGAGAGAGGAGATGGGGAGAGAGAGAGGAGATGGGGAGAGAGAGGAGATGGGGAGAGAGAGAGGAGATGGGGAGAGAGAGAGGAGATGGGGAGAGAGAGAGGAGATGGGGAGAGAGAGAGGAGATGGGGAGAGAGAGAGGAGATGGGGAGAGAGAGAGGAGATGGGGAGAGAGAGGAGATGGGGGAGAGGGAGGAGATGGGGAGAGAAGGAGGAGATGGAGAGAGAGGAGTTGGGGAAGAGGGAGAGGAGGGAAAGAGAGAAAGAGGAGGGTAATTGAGAGAGGAGAGGGGGAGGGAGGGGAGGGAGAGAGGAGGGGAAGAGAGATAACTAGAGGGAAGGAGACAGGTGTGTGAGAGAGAGAGAGAGAGAGAGAGAGAGAGAACTAGAGAGAACAAGTGGGGGGGGGGATTGGGCAGAGCAGGGTTTAGCAGAAACTGGAGAAATTGATGTTAATACCATCCAGTTGGAGGGGCCCAGATGGAAGACGAGGTGTTGTTCCTCCGATCTGTGGGTGATCTCAGTCTGGCAGTGGGCGTGGGACCACGACAGACCTGTCAACAGGGTGAAGCAGTCCAGTTTAGTTGGTTTCTTCTGACTAGATTAAAAATATTTGTCACCTGAACAAGGTGAAAACAAGGCTTTGATGTGCTGTGACCCCCCCAGAGGGCTATAGGGGCCCTGTTGAGAATTGGCTGGTCATCGAGGACGTCTATAAAGACCGCCACCACCCAGGCCAGGCCCTCTTCATTCTGCCATCAGGGAAGAGGTACAGGAGCCTGAAGACGAGCATCCAGTGACACAAGGACAGCTTCTTCCCCACTGCCATCAGGTTCCTGAATAATTAATGAACCGATGACACTGTCTGACTTTGACATTTCGAGCTCTATTTGTATTTGTTTTGTATGGTGGTTTCTATGAACATTCGCCCTGTGACGCTGGCACAAAAGGATGAATTTCATGACTTTTTCACGACAATAAATTCTGATTCTGAACAGTCCAAAATAACAGACCAAAGTCTAGTCAACAGCCCCTGGTGTACAGCTAATCCCAGTGTGAACCGCAGTAGGCGGACCTCCTCGTCTCCACACTAACGAGATGTTCTGCTGTTGATGGCCTGTCATTAGCAGGGCACCAAGGAGAAACGATCATCATTTTCTCCCTGGGCTCAACAACACCCGTGCACTCCCAGGTCCTGCTGGTTGAGGACAGGGTGGGGACTGATTCCACCTCCAACTTATCACAGGATCACACTCCTTCAGCTTGAGGAACAGCTGTGGATCAGTTCTGTCCTCTGGGGCCTCCCAGGGTGCAGGGCAGAGCTGCAGGTGTGGCTAGAGGTGCTGGACCTCCCCAGACACAGCACACTCATCCTTTCCAGCGCTGCCCTTGTCTAATACCCACCTCACTCCCACCACCCACTTTTCATCAACTGTGAACCTTTCATCTATCGAAGGTTCAACACAAGGCACTGGGGGCTGGAGAAGGCCACTCAGCCCCTCGAGACTGTCCCACCGTTCACTATGATCATGGCCACACTGCCTCTCCCATGATTGGACCATGGACAGCACCTGGTGTCCAGGCCCACCTCATCACCCCCTGACTCTCACACGCCCAGCCTGGGCCTGTGGGTGTGGGAATGGCCTGCTGGAGAGGGCACTGATCTCCTCACTGGGCCTTGCCTGGGACAGGGCAGAGGTCAAGGGAAGACATGGAGCAGGAGAAAGGTCAGGAACAGGGCAAAGGTCAGGGGCAGGGAGGGGACAGGGCAAAGGTCATGGGCAGAGATGGGATGGGGCAAAGGCTGGAAGGAGAGGTGAGAGTGCAAAGGTCGGGGCGGTGGGGAGGGAGAACAAAGGTCATGGACAGTGGGGCGGGAGGACGAAGATCAGGGCGGCTGGAGGGGGGGGGAGGCTGGAGGCTCCACTGATGGTGGGGGTGATGGGTTGGAACACTGAGATCTGCTCTCCCTCCTGCAGGAGTCGGGCCTCTCCCAGTGGCTGGGAACACAGTTGCTTCCACTTCAAAACATGCCCCCGTGGAGTATCGCCGTCATCCTGTGCCTGCTGATCGTCACCTTCACCGAGTGCACCAGTAACGTGGCCACGGCCACCATTTTCCTTCCCATCCTGGCTTCCATGGTGGGTCTCAGCTCCTCCCCTGGGCTGTGTCCGGGAGGTGTGGGTGAGGTCAGGGGGATTGTAAGGGCTGGTGTGCGGAGGGAGAAGGGAGCTCAACGCGGGGCAGACAAGTTCACCAGGATATTCCCGGGGCTGCAGGAGCTCGGGCTGTCAGGAGGGGCTGGGAACTTCCTCCTGCGGGGGGGCGGGGGTGGGGTAGGAGGACTACACTAGGAACATGGACAAGGTGAAAGGTTGCAGACTGTTCCCCAGGGTGGGGCTGTCTCACACACATGGTGGTGGGTGAATGGAATGAGCTGCTGGGCCAGGGATGAGGACTGAACAGGCAGGTGGGAGTCGCTGGATGAGGGCTTTTTCGGCATGGAGGAGACGGGCCGAACAGCCTGCTTTCCTGCTACAGAACTCCAGGACATGGGCGAGGACAGTTTTCTCACATTCTACCTACACTGACCTCACACTAACCCCACATGGACCCCTCACGGACCCTGCTCTCTCTCCCATCCAGACCACTTTGATGCGACTGAATCCCCTGTATGTGATGATCCCGGCCACACTCAGCACCTCCTTGGCCTTCATGCTGCCGGTGGCCACTCCACCCAATGCCATCGTCTTCTCCTACGGCCACCTCCAGGTTTCTGACATGGTGAGTGTGTGGCAGGGGAGCCGGATGTAGGAGGGGGAACCCCAGTAGAGGTGTCTGTACGCAGGAGTCCTCCCCCATTACAGCAGGAGTCGGTGTAGGACGTGTGCGTTGAGTGCGAGAGGCTGCAGCTCCTTTTCGCCCACCAGAAGGGGGTTCTCCTCAGGTTCTGGCTGCACTTCAGCTCCGCGCTCCTGATCTAAGCTCCCAGGTCGATCTCCTTGTGGGGTTGCTGTTGGGCTTGGACGAGCTAGCTGTTCACAGGCTGAGGTGGTGGGCAGTTGAGGGTCTGGGGCGAGCTTGCCCGTACGTTGGCCGAGTTCCGGGAACACTGGGTCGCCAGTCGCAATTACTCCCCCTCACGCTGTGGTGACGTGTTATTGAAGGGTGGGGGGGGAGGGAGGTGGTTTAGCTCCGTGTATTTGTGTATGTGATGTCGTTACTGTAAAGGGGTGATCCACCCCCTCACTGCTCATCCCCTTCGCCATCCCACCCCCTCATCCCCCAACCCCCTCACTGCTCATCCCCTCTCCACCCTCACCTCCCCACCCCCTCACCTACACACTGCACTCCGTCCCCCACCAGCTCCAGTGCTAGGCTGTCCTCACCCAACCCAATACCCCTACAACCCACCCAACCCCACTTCATCTGCCCTCTCCCCATCTCGCTTGCCTTTACTCCACCTAACCCGGCTCCACCCTGTCCCCAGAGCTTTTGTGCTCATGGGGCAGAGGGCGAGAGATCACCACGTCGTCCATGACATCGACTACGTTGGGGCTGCCTCTTGCACCCACAATGAGCTCGTCAACTTCTACCCCGATCTCCAATTCACCCGGTCCATCCCTGGCAACCCTCTTCTTCCTTCTCCATCTCAGAGACCAACTCTCGACAGTCCGAGGCCAGGTAGGTGATAACGAGTGTTTGCCTCTGCAGGTGAAGGCCGGTCTCGTCCTCAACCTGATCGGGGTAGCGTCCATCACCCTGGCCATCAACACCTGGGGCAAGGCCATGTTCCAGCTCGACACCTTCCCCACCTGGGCCAACATCTCCAACTCCCTGTGAGGTCGCACATCTATCCAGCCGGCGGCCAAGGTCCCAGGGACCAAGGCCATCCAAGGATCACAGCAGGAAGGGCAGGAGCATCTTCCTCCGTGTTGGTGGCTAAATAAATCCAGCAATGTTAGTGCAGCCGGTGAATTTTAAATTTATTTAAAGTAAAATTATTTATTAAATGTCGATGGTAACAGGCCATTTCAGCCCACAAGTCCGTGCCGCCCTATTAACCTACACCCCCCCCCCCCCGGTACGTTTTTGAAGGGTGAGAGGAAACTGGCACCCCCAGGAAAACCCACACAGACACGGGGAGAACATGCAAACTCCTCACAGACAGCACGGGATTCGATTCTGACCGCGCTGTGATGTGAGATTTTAAAATGTAAATATCGAGACAAGGCAGGTCAGGGCAGGGAGCCACTTGTTTATTGAGGTTCCAGTGATCATTACCTCACAGTGATTGAACTTAACATTCCTGACATTTTTCTAATAAAGAAGCAAGTCTTTTGGTCAGTGAAACAATTACTTGTTAACTCCCCACAGCCCGGCCCCAGACACCCTCCACATCAACAAACTTCCCACCTTGGCCTTTCCCCCACCAGCCCATTTCATGGTCTAGAATTGTGCTCTGAATGTTCCAGCTGATCCAGGGGTTCCCGAGGCTCTAGCTGTTCCAGGCATTGCCCAGTGTCTTCAGTGATGCCCCAACTGTGGTTGATAACTGTCTCTCCCCCCGCCGGCCTCTGGCCAGGCAGGGATCCAAGGCCGTGCACAGACCGGCTTCCCACATCCACGGACTCTGCCCTCTTCCCCTGATGTTAATGACACCCTCCTGCTGCACAGCTGGTTCTCCACAAACCCAGCCCTCCGAAACCTAGCATTATCTCTGTCTGAGCTGCTCTGGGGCTGATCGATAATTGCTTCAAGGTCATTCCTAGTTTAGCAGCACCAATCTCGTCACCACCGAGTGCCACTCCGTCTCCAGCGAATGCAATGATGAGAAATCAGTAGAAATCATGCTCTCGGATCGCCCCATCCGCCCAGCTCCCAATCCCAGACTCCCTGCTGTAATCCCAGCGGCTCCCCATCCCCTACTCAGATCTGTGCCCGGAATGCTGGCTTCAGGAGGTAGGTCCAGGTGCTGCTGTAGGGGTGTACAAGTCGGGTGGGCTGCTCTCTGCTGTCCACAATGGACCTCCTCTCATTGGCCCACTTCACCAGCCCACCCTCCAGATTGTAGACCCTCAGGGACGGCAGGAAGGGTGCTAGGCGCTTTGCCAGCATGCACGAACGATAGCCCACTGTACAGTAACACACCACCTGGCTGTTTGCCGCTCTGCCTGTTGGAGAGAGGGGCGATCAGGTGCGTCTGGTTGAGGGGGCTACTGGCCCAGGGGGGGTGGGAGGTGTCTGGTCAGGGGGGCTTCTGGTTGAGGGCATCTGGTGGAGGACGGGGTGAGAACAACCTCAGCTCCCCTCACACAGACCCCCTCTCCATCCCATCTCACTGATCCTGCCCAGTAGAACACACTCAGCTCCCACCATCTCACTACCCCCTCCTCATTCTGACGTCTCACCTTTCCCATTCCTCCATCTCCTGCTCCCCTACCTCACGTCTGCCACCCCTCCCTCTCTCCATCTATCTCCCTCACCCCTCCAACCTCATCTCCCTGACATCACCCCCCTCCTCCCCTTCACCAGCCCCCTCATCCCAACCCATCCTCCTCATGCTTGGCCCCCCCATCCCCTCACCCCCCTTCTCCAAATCTCTGTACCCCCTCACCTCACCCCCTTCTTCAAATTCCCCAACTCTGCTCAACCGCACCCTGCAACCCCCCCAACCCCCACCCTGTCCATGTGGGGGGAGGAGGGAAGGGGGAGAACAGCGGATACCCAGACGGGGGAGGGGGGGATTCCTACCTGCCAGTCCCAGCTCGTTGACCAACTGCTCCATGTCACTGGTCTCTGGGTCAACATGGATGGCTCCCTCCAAGTGACTGACTTCATATTCTGCCAGACTCCGAACGTCCTGCGGCCAGAGTGAGAAGAGAGGTTCAAGGATTAGGTTTGCTGGTTGCCTCTGCCCAGGAGTGGGTGAGGGGACGGTGCAGAGGGAGGGAGTGGGTGAGGGGACAGTGCGGACAGAGAAAGTGCGGGATGGGACGGGGCAGAGGGAGGGAGGGAGTGGGTGAGGGAATGGTGAGGAGGGAGAGAGTGTGGGATGGGAGGGAGTGGGTGAGGAGATGGTGCGGACTGAGGGAGTGCAGAATGGGATGGTACGAAGGGAGGGAGGGAGTGGGTGAGGAGGGAGGGAGTGGGTGAGGGGATGTCAGCAATAGATTTTTGTCTCCTATGGACACTGAAAAGACTGGCCAAGTTTCTGCACCTTTTCTGTGTGTTTTTATTGCAACATCTGCAGACTTTCGTGTTTCACCCAGTTTTGTTCCTGCTGTTATCAGATCCCTGAATCACTCCCAAATATATTTCACTCATATTACTGTTGCTCCATAGAATGTTACAGCACAGAAATGGGCCATTCAGCACTTCTAGTCTATCCTTCCTAGTCCCAGTGGCCTGCACCTAGTCCATAGCCCTCTGTACCCTTCCCATCCTTGTACCTGTCCAAATACTTCTCAGTTAAAATTAAGCCCACATCAGCTGGCAGCTCATTCCACACCCCCACCACTCTCTGTGTGAAGAAGTTCCCCCTTAAACCTTTCCCCTTTCACCCTTAACCTGTGTCCTCTGGTTTGTATTTCACCTCCCCTCAGTGGAAAAAGCCAACCTACATTTACTCTGTCCCCCTCATAATTTTAAATACCTCGATCAAATCTCCTCTCATTCTTCTACTCTCAAGAGAATAAAGTCCTAACTTGTTTAACCTTTCCTTGTAACTCAACCATCTTTTACTTGTACTTTGTATGAGATGTTGAGGGTTTATAAGGCCCTGGTGAGACCTCAGGTGGAGAATTGTGATCAGTTTTGGGCTCCTTGTTTAAGAAAGGATGTGCTGGTGTTGGAGAGGGTTCAGAGGGGGTTCACAAGGATGATTCCAAGAATGAAAGGGTTATCATATGAAGAGTATTTGACGGCTCTTGGTCTAAACTCGTTGGAACTTAGGAGATTGAGGAGAAATCTCACTGAAACATTTTGAATGTTGAAAGGCATGGACAGAGTAAATATAGAAAGGTTGTTTCCCACGGTGGGAGAGTCCAGGACAAGAGGGCACAATTTCAGGATTGAAGGGCATCACTTAGAACAGAGACGCAGAGAAATTTATTCAGCCAGAGGGTGGTGAATCTGTGGAATTTGTTGGCACAGGCAGTTCTGGAGGCCGGGTCATTGGGTGTATTTAAGCCAGAGATTGACAGGTTCTTGATTAGCCAGGGGAATAAAGGTTATGGGGAGAAGGCTGGGCAGTGTGGAAATAGATCAGCTCGTGGTTAAGTGGTGGGGCAGACTCAATGGGCTGAATGGCCTATTTCTGCTCCTGGTCTGCTCACATGATGAAGTTTTTTCACTGCATCTTGTGCACGTGACAATATCCTTGAACTTGAGGTGTGGGATGTATCTCCCTGGCGAGATGGAGATGGACAGTGGATCGGACAGGAACAGGACCCATCTGCCAGTGAGAAGGGGAACACTGAACCGAGAAAAGTCGTCAGTCTCGGGAATACATATGGGTAACTTGGTCGGTCTCATGAAGGTGTTTGACAGGAGAGGCAGTCCGCGATTTGATTAGGAATGTGTGTCTGTCACAAGGTGTTGCGAGCAAGGGGGAGAAAATAAACACATTTGGACTGTAGACAACGTGTAGAAGAGTATATTCGTTCAAGGTGCAAAACAACGAGAACCGTAAATTGGAGCATGTCAATCCAGAGAGAAAGGGGACCTGCCCGCCGAGGGGACGTCTCACCAGGACCTTTCAACCTGCTGTGTAAAATGGGGTTAGCAGGGCAATTTTCCCTGTTAGTGCCCTAGTTACACGGCAGTTAGAAAGGGTCAGACCCAGTCAACCCCAACAGAGCACAAATGGTCCCTGACCAACCTCAGAGGTTGTCAGGGAACCCAGTTAAATTTACCTGGGTCATGTCCATGGGCGATTTAAAAAGGAAAATGGCCGACCTGCTTATTCTGGTGACCTCATCACTTGTGTGCATGTGTCACCAGCCAGCCAACACCCGAACATCAAGCAGTACTTCCGGTAAGTACGTGACTTGTCAATGCAGGGGTGCATTCCCCCTTAAATCACCAGGTTGGCAATTTCCCCTGCAATTTGAAAGGTCCTTCCAGCACCTTTGCCCCAGTCATCATAGCCGGGTCCAGGAGGGTGACCCAGGGGCTGCAGTTTAAATGAGGCTGGGGTCAGACAGAATAATCCACATCCAAGATCACAGCTTCCCCCTCTGCCCCAGCACCACAGCTCTCTTCTAGCCCACCCCATTGGTACTCACCTGTCAGCCTGTGCTCCCCTTCCTACACCTTCCTCGTCCTCGCACTTCCTCCTACCTCCCCGTCCCCCTCCCTCCCCCCACCCCACCCCTCTGTCCTCTTCCCTTTCCCAGTTGTTTGCAGCCCCTTGTTCCCTCCTGACCATTTACATTCTCACTTTTTCAAATACTTTCCACCAATATGGGGAGATGCACCTCTGCCTTGTCCTTGCCCATTCACGTCCTGTCCATATCTCGCAAAGCCTCTCCTCCCAGCCCCCAGCAAGGTGTCACTGAATGACGTCTCTGCCAGGATCTGGTCTCTCCTCCGATATCCCCCCACCCTCCCCTCTCCTTTCCCACCATCCCTGTGTCCCCTGGCAATCCCCGAACCTGTCCGCCCAACCACCCCAGTCTCTGCCGCTACCATTTTACCCCATCCCCCCAGTGCCGTGAAGCAGGCTGGAGGATGCTGTTGGAGGTGGGGGGGGGGGGGGGAGTGGAACGTGCCCTTGTGCCACTCACCAGCAACACCACTTGGTTCCGATCCTGTGCCAGGTGCTGGGACAGAAGGTCCGAACCCAAGTGTTGGACGGACTGGAATCTGTTCTGGATCCACCAGATAATGCCGTTCATCTTCACCGGAGAAGCCCTCTATGGTCCAGAGTCTATAGGAGGGGCATCAGGGAAACTGTTAACCCGAGGAATAGTCCCACAGTGGATACGAGACGGCCACACAGGAGGGGCAGAAAGCAACATTTTAATTTTATTTTATTTAAACAGTGCGGTAACAGGCCCTTACGGCCCATGAGTCCACGCCGCCCGATTTGCACCACATTTACCTACACATCTGGTACATTTCAAACAGTGGGAGAAAACCAGAGCCCCCGGAGAAAACCCACACAGATATGGGGAGAACGAACAAACTCCTCACAGACAGCGTGGGATTCGAACCCCTGTCCCGATAGCTAGCGCTGTGATGATGTTACACTAACTACTACACCAAGCGTGTTGCCCCTATATTGGGGAAACTCAGCAGGTCAGAGAGTGGACTTCATGCAGCAATGATAAAGGTACAGAACCAACAATTTGGGCTTCAGCCCTTCATCAAGGTGAGCAAATGTAGGCAGGTGCCTGATCAAAATGATGGGAGGGGAGAGAGGGATGGGGAGGAGGTAATAGGTGGATAAGGGAGGGAGGGCACAGCAGCAAACAGGGAGTGGGAAAGCTCTGTGAATGGAGAGCTGGAGGAAAGGAAATAGGGGGAGGAGAGGGAGGGAGAACGGGGAGTGGGCCAGCAGGAATTGGAGAAGTTGAAGCCCGGTTTGACAGACAGAAAATTAGATGTTGCCCTTCCATTTTAAGGGTGGTCTTGGTGGAACAATTCTCGAGGCCATGGACAAATGTGGGAGTGTGCCATGGAATTGAAGTGGTCAGACACTGGGAGATCCCTGTCACTGATACGGACAGTGAAGGTGCTCAGTGAAGTGAACTCCCCATCTGTGTCCAGTCTCCCCGATGTAGAGACGGCCACAACGGGAGCACTGGACGCAGTAAATAGGTCCCGCAGCTTCACAAGGTGCCAAGAAGGCCATCAATGGGGAGGGGACAGTATCACACACCCCGGCCACAGAGGGGGCAGCGTCACATACCCCATCCACAGCAGAGCAGCATCCTACACCCTGGCTACGGGGGGGGGGGGGCAGCATCCCACACCCGGGCACTGTGGGGGGCATCATCCCACACCCGGGCACTGGAGGGGCAGCATCCCACACCCCAGCCACTGGTGGGGGGCAGCATCCCACAACCCAGCCAGTGGGAAGAGCAGCATCCCACACCCTGACCATGGGGGGGGGCAGCATCCCACACCCGGGCACTGGGGGGGTAGCAGCCCACACCCCGGCCACAGGGGGCAGCAGTCCCACACCCCAGCCATTGGGTGGGGCAGCATCCCACACCCCGGCCACTGGGGGGGGGCAGCATCCCACACCCTGGCCACTCGGGGGGTCAGCATCCAACACCCCGGCGACTGGGGGGGCAGCATCACACACCTGCCCACTGGGGGTGCAGCAACCGACACCCAGGCACTGGGGTGGCAGCAGCTCACACCCAGGAACTGGGGGGGGGGGGGTGGCAGCATCCCACACCCCGGCCACAGGGGTGGCAGCAGTCCCACACCCCGGCCACAGGGGTGGCAGCAGTCCCACACCCCGACCACAGGGGGGCAGCACTCCCACACCCCGGCCACAGGGGGGCAGCAGTCCCACACCCCGGCCACAGGGGGGGCGGCAGCAGTCCCACACCCCGGCCACAGGGGTGGCAGCAGTCCCACACCCCGGACACAGGGGGGCAGCACTCCCACACCCCGGCCACAGGGGGGCAGCAGTCCCACACCCTGGCCAAAGGGGGGGCAGCAGCAGTCCCACACCCCGGCCACAGGGGTGGCAGCAGTCCCACAACCCGGCCACAGGGGGGCAGCACTCCCACACCCCGGCCACAGGGGGGCAGCAGTCCCAGACCCTGGCCACAGGGGTGCAGCAGTCCCACACCTCGGCCACTGGGGGGCAGCATCCCACACCCCGGCCGCTGGGGGGGGGGGTAGCATGCCACACCCGGGCCTCAGGGGGGCAGCAGCCCACACCCGGGCACGGGGGGGGGTGGGGCAGCAGCCCACACCCCAGCCACAGGGATTGGGTGGGGCAGCATCCCACACCCCGGCCACAGGGGTGGCAGCAGTCCCACACCCCGGCCACAGGGGGGCAGCACTCCCACACCCCGGCCACAGGGGGGCAGCACTCCCACACCCCGGCCACAGTGGGGCAGCAGTCCCACACCCCGGCCACAGGGGGGGCGGCAGCAGTCCCACACCCCGGCCACAGGGGTAGCGGCAGCAGTCCCACACCCCGGCCACAGGGGTGGCAGCAGTCCCACACCCCGGCCACAGGGGGGCAGCACTCCCACACCCCGGCCACAGGGGGGCAGCAGTCCCACACCCCGGCCAAAGGGGGGGCGGCAGCAGTCCCACACCCCGGCCACAGGGGTGGCAGCAGTCCCACAACCCGGCCACAGGGGGGCAGCACTCCCACACCCCGGCCACAGGGGGGCAGCAGTCCCAGACCCTGGCCACAGGGGTGCAGCAGTCCCACACCTCGGCCACTGGGGGGCAGCATCCTACACCTGGGCACTGTGGGGGGCAGCATCCCACACCCGGGCACTGGGGGGGCAGTATCCCACACCCAGCCACTGGGGGGGGCAGCAACCGACACCCAGGCACTGGGGTGGCAGCAGCTCACAGCCACGCACTGGGGGGGGGGCAGCATCCCACACCCCGGCCACTGGGGGAGGCAGCATCCCACACCCTGGCCACTCAGAGGGGGGCAGCATCCAACACCCCGGCGACTGGGGGGAGCAGCATCCCACACCCCGGCCACTTGGGGGGCAGCATCCCACACCCCGGCCGCTGGGGGGGGGCAGCATGCCACACCCGGGCCACAGAGGGGCAGCAGCCCACACCCGGGCACTGGGGGGGGGCAGCAGCCCACACCCCAGCCACTGGGGGGGCAGCAGCCCACACCCGGGCACTGGGGGGGAAGCAGCTCACACCCAGGAACTGGGGGGGGGGGGCAGCAGTCCCCCACCCCGGCCACAGGGGGGGGGGCGGCAGCAGTCCCACACCCCGGCCACAGGGGGTCAGCAGTCCTACACCCCGGCCACAGGGGGTCAGCAGTCCTACACCCCGGCAACAGGGGGGCAGCAGTCCTACACTCCGGCAACAGGGCGGCAGCAGCCCACACCCCGGCCACAGGGGGGCAGCAGTCCCACACCCCGGCCACAGGGGAGCAGCAGTCCCAGACCCTGGCCACAGGGGGGCAGCAGTCCCACACCCCGGCCACAGGGAGGCAGCAGTCCCACATCCCGGCCACAGGGGAGCAGCAGTCCCACACCCCGGCCACAGGGAGGCAGCAGCACTCCTCCACTCCACTTCAGCCTCGGGGGCAGCAGCGAGCAGCTGTCGAAACGTCACTTCCGTCCCCTCCTGGTGAAGACGGAAGCTACCGCAGGGCTAGCGGCTGTTGGTTTGTGAGCGGCGCTGGTTGCCCCGATTGAGGCGCGTGGTTCATTGTACCTGCCCTCGGCGCATTAGCTGCCGTCCCCCCAAGGTGCCGGTGTCACGCCGACTCTTCCTCTGAGGCCAAAGGGAACAATGGCGGCGGCTCCCACTGCTTTGGAGACGGGTGAGGGAAATCTGGCGGTCACGTGACTCGGTCGGTCGGGGTGCCGAGAGTGGGGCGGAAGTGGATGCGGGGCGGAAGTGGGTAGGAAATGGGCTTCTGTGTAAATAAATATAGAAATGTAAATAAACTGACTGCAATACAGAGAGAACAAAAAGAAAGTCAATAAATTGCACAAGTCAGAGTCCTTAAATGAGTCCCTGATTGAGTTTGGGTTAGGGTTAAGTCTAATGGTGGAGGGGGAGCAGCTGTTCCTGGACCTGGTGGGGTGAGTTTCGTGGCACCGATACCTCTTTGCTGATGGCAGCAGTGAGAACAGAGCATGTGCTGGGTGGTGGGGATCCTTGATGATCGCTGCTGCCCTCCGACGGCAGCGTTCCCTGTAGATGTTCTCGATGGTGGGGTGGGGGTTTTGCCTGTGATGTCCTGGGCTGTGTCCACTACCTTTTAGAGAGCTTTCTGCTCAAATATCGATGTCTCAATACCAGACCGTGATGCAGCCGGTCAGCACACTTTTCTCCACACCTCTGTAGAAATTTGCCAGGGTTTCTGGTATCCTACCAAACTCCTGAGGGAGTAGAGGTGCTAAAGTGCTTTCTTCACAATGCCATTAGTATGTTGCATCCAGGAAAGATTGTCCAAGATGGTGAGTCCCAAAACCTTAAATTTGCTCACCCTCTCCACCTCTGATCCCCCAATGATCACTGGATCGTCCACCTCTGGCTTTCCCTTCCTGAAGTCAACAATGAGCTCCTCAGATTTGGTGACATTGAGTGTGAGCTTGTTGTTGCACCATTTAGCCAGGTTTTTGATCTCCCTCCTGTCTGCTGACTCATTGCCCATTTTTATACAGCTCATTATCGAGGTATCATCGGCAAATTTGCAGATGGCGGTGTGGTCACATTGTGGAGTGTCACTCTCTCCTCATCCTGTACCTGCTGTGGTCCAAAGGGATGGGATGAGACCATTCGGGCCTGTAAACCGGGTCAATAGAGCCTCTTGTGCAGTCTCTGCTATTCAAGGTGCTTTGGCTTCGTGATGTAAAATATTTAATTGCTTGTTAAGGAATAAACTTAATTTTACAACACGGGAAGCTGTTTGCCCCTTGGACTGTACTCATTCACAGAGCCTGATCCTACCTTTCAGTTGTTGCTCCCTTATTCTTGCAGATACGCATCCAGATTCTGTTTAAATGAATTAAGTCTGCAGACGCTGTGATTGTGGCTCAGTACACCAAAGTACTGGGGAAATTCAGCTTTCTTTATGTAGCAAAGATGTGCAACAATGTTCGTCAAGGTGTGAGCAAAGAGCAAGCCGGCAGCTGAATAAAAAGATGGGGGCAGGACAAGGGGAGGAGCACCCTCCCCAAGGTAAGAGGAAAAGGATAGGAGAGTAGAAGAGAAAGATGCTGAGTAGTGATGGGGGAGGGTGTGGCTCTCTGAACGAAGGAGGCAGCGAGCTGGAGGAAAGTAGTCAGAGGGTTGGGGAAGGGAGAGAGACAGGGAAGTGCTGTAACTGACAATGGAGAAGTCTATGTTAATGACTCCATTTGGAGGGGGCCCAGAAGGAAATATGAGGTGTTGTTCCTCCAATTTGCACATTGCTTCAGTTTGGCAGTGCATGAGGCCATGGACAGACATGTCAGTGTGTGAATGGGGTGTGGAATTGAAATGGTTGGCCTCTGTGAGGGCTCCCCACTATAGCAGCAGACTCTATTTCTAGATGAAACTATCTCTCCTGCATCCAGGCCAATGTAGAGGGAGCACCAGATGCAGTAGGTTTACTTGTTCTGTTTACTTGCGTGAAGGAGGAGGTCACTTAGCCTGATCAAATCTTTTTCCTTGTAACCCATTCTCTTTCACATCCTGTTGTCGACCTGGGTTCTCCTGAAACCCATCTACATATGGATAATCTACAGTAGGCAATTAGTTCATGACCACGTCTTTGGAATGTGTGAGGCTAACTGGACTGCACGATTACAGCAGAATGTACAAACTCCACTCAGGAGGTCCAGATTGAACCTGAACTAGGCAGCAGAAGGAATTAATTGCCTTGTAATAAGTGTTTCTTCTTCCACAGCCCTTCCTGATGGTGATTTTCGACTTCAACTTTTCCTCATACTTCTTTCTACAGATGAACATTTGACCTCTCTGCTTGGGGAATTGCATCTTCCTACTCTAGCCTCTTCCTCACAGTTTTGAACATCTTGACACAATCGACATGGAACATTACAGAATACTACAGACCCTTCGGCCCATGATGTTTAGCTAACCTATAGAAACCAACTGAACAAGCAAAACCTTCCCTCTCTCACACCCGTAACCCTCTGTTTTTTCTCCATCCATCAGCCTGTCTAAGTCTTTTAAATATCCTTATTGTTCTAGCCTCCATCACCACCTCTGGCAATGGTTTCTGGGCACCCAGCACTCTGTGTATTTAAAAAGAAACTTACCCCGACGTCTCCCCCTAAACATTCCTCTCTTCACTTTGTACAGATGTCCTCTGGTGTTTGCTACTATTGCCCTGGGAAAAGAGTGATGGCCATCCACTTGACTGTCTCAGCTAGTTGGTCTTTCCTCGTGTCACAATTTTCCACCCACTTGGACTTCTCTGATAACTTTCACCGCCTCAGAACCTCGTCCAGTTGAAGGCTTTTTTAGTGTGGAAAATGTGGCAGTAATTTCCATACAAAAGGTTCTTTTTGTTACATTGGTGTGATAGTTGATGGATAAATTTTGCCATGATTATTGGATAGAAATTGGAAATAATTCTACCATGTAATTTTTCCAAATAACCTCAACAGTGCTTTAGTGGGATGGTACCCCCAGCATTGGTGATGTTGGCCTGGATTTCATGCTCTCATGGTTATTAGGGAGTGAAACACAAAGCTCTGCAGGCACTGTGATTGTAGTAAAAACACATAAATACTGGAGGGACTCGGCCGGTCTCATAGTATCCACATTAGGTAAAGATATAGTGCTGACATTTTGGACCTGAGCCCTTCTGTTGGTTATGTATCTTTGATGCTGCAAAACCAAAGGGTTATTCGTTTGCTGGCGTACTTAGCTGCCACATTTCCTTGCTTGCAACAGTAGTAATTTTCTCCTGAATTACAGACTGTGAGCCACTCCAGGACATTCTGAAATCATGAAACATTCTGTACAATACATTTGAGTCACAGAGAAGGATACCAAACCCGGCCCTTTGGCCCAGAATTCACACCAACCATCAGCTGTGTCTACGCCAATGGTCCCTAGCTCCATTTATTCACCCTACATTCCCATCAAATTTCCCACAATTCCACAACATCCGTTCCGATTTATTTATTTGTTTTTTTAAATATTTTAAAAAAAATTTCCATACATGTAATTAGTCAACGTTTAAATAAAACAATAATGATTGTTTATGAAATTACAATGGTTACAATGTCCTTACCCTCCCTCCCTATATACCCAACACAAAAACTATACAAAAAATATATGAGATATAAAGTGTAGAAAAGGAAGAAGAAAATAGTTTCCTGGATTGCTCAAAGGGTCGGTTCGCCCATTGGGATCCCACAGTGTTTGTACGGCCATTTTGGGGAAGAAGATGATCACAGGCCTCAAAAGGCCGGACTAGCGTTTTTACCCCTGAAACTTTGCATAAACGGGAACCAAATTGGCAGAAAGGTAGTGTACTTATTTCTTAAATCGTATCTAATTTCCTCCAAAGGGACACTACTTTGGATTTCTGCGTTTGATCTCTCCCTATCTAAATATGCGTCTGGTTTCCCACTCACTGCAATACACTTTCCTTGCCACCACTAATGTTATTTTAACAAATTTAGTTTGGTCCATTCATAATTTCAATTTGGGTCTTTCCTTCTAAAGTTCAGGTTTATTGTTAGGGTACATACAGGATCTTTTTTATATTCTTTATCATGTGGGCGAGGCAATATTTCTACTTGTTGGTAGTGAACAAAAACTACTCAAGAAAAGATGAGCATGCAAAAGAGAAATGTAAACAAACTGGAATTCAGAAAATAAATATTCAATCATTTAAAAATGTGCAAAGGTCAGAGTCCTCAAATGAGTCCCTGATTGAGTTTGTTGTCGAGTCTGATGGTGGAGGGGGAGCAGTGATTCCTGAACCTGGTTGTGCGAGTCTTGTGGCACCGATACTGCTTTCCTGATGGCAGCAGCGAGAACAGAGCGTGTGCTGGGTGATGTGGATCTTTGATGATTGCTGCTGCTCTCCGACGGCAGTGTCCCCCGTAGATGTTCACGGTGGGGAGGATTTTGCCTGGGCTGTGTCCATTACCTTTTGCAGGGCTTTACGCTCGGGGGTATTGGTGTCTGCACACTAGGAATGGAGCACTTGGGAAGACCCTGTGGTCACAGGGAGAACCTATAAACTCCCCACACACAGTTGGGGACTGAATGGGTGGGTTTAAACAGTGAGAAAATTAATGTGTCATTTTCACCACTCCCCCTCCCCCCCCCACCCCAATCCCCAAACAGAGGAGCAGGCGAAGATTCGATTCCAGATGGAGTTGGAATTTGTTCAGTGTCTGGCGAACCCAAACTACTTGAACTGTGAGTACCCACAGTTGAAGCCATGGCAACCAGGCTCACTGGTCAGAAGAATGCAGTGGTACATTGGCAAGACGTGGCATCATGTATCAGGCAATGTCTGACCGCCAGCTCAGTCTGAGGGGCACAGTGGGAAGGAGAAGGTGGGAAACAGGTGTGGTTATAGAGGGAAAGCTGTGATAATGTTTATTGTTATACACTAAAACCCCTGGTATCCAGCACCTCCAGAATCGGTGGATGCCGGATGTGTATTTTCCTGTTGCTTGAGACTCAAGTCTTAACAATGCCTAACTAATACACCTTCATTAAGAATAATTCATTTAAAAGACAAAAATACGATACTGAACTTAAACTGAGCAAACTTCACTTGCATGAATATATAAAGATTTAAAGGATTTTACTTTATTTTCAGTCACATTCCTTGAAAACATTTAACCGCTGCTGCATCTGCAGGTTCCTCCCCCTCCAAGGAGCCACCCGAAATACGAACAATAAGATTATAGGCAATTCCCCCATCCCACCAAGTTTACAGATAAATTCTGACCGGGGAAACTCTTACTAATCAGGGATAAGGAGACAGTTTAAGAGAGTCACCCCCCAACGGTGCATGGCATCAACCCACTCTTCATCCTGGGTGACGTCGTCGCTGTTTCACACAACTTTATTCTAACAGCTACTTCTAAAGCCCAACCAAGGGCTCCACTGGCTGGATATTTACTCCCATCTTCACCAAAGGTTGATGTGTTACCTCATAGAACATTTACTTTTACCTTTTTAAACTTTTATTTAAATTTATGTTTATTCTGGTTTATCTTGCTATTTATTTTGCCGGTTGCTTGAATTCCAGATTACATGGGTTTTACTGCATAACATTGAACATACGTTTTGAAATTCTTACTTTCTGCAGCAAAAAGGTACATGTACAAATATCATAGGAACCTTCCTTGAAATAGCAGGAATGATTTCTTAATATCGATACTAAATATTCACAAGGAGAAAGTGACGTGCAACAGTGTAGACCGTGCTTTTTGTGGGTGTTGGAGTGGTCGCTGATCACTGACACATGGGGAGGTTCAAGAGCTTGATGGCTGTAGGAACGAAACTAGTCTTGAACCTCGGGCTGCTGGTCTTCAGGCCTGTAGTTATGTGGATGTAGGGAGTAAACAAAGGTGGGAGTGGGGGGGGGTGGTGATTAAAGATGGGTCCCCCACTGAGGGGAGCGGTGAGCTGGGGGTGGGGTGGAGGGAGGTGCGGGTGGAGGGAAGTGGGTTTGAGCGGGGTGGAATGGAGGTTGGGGAAGGTGGAGGGAGGTGAGTGGGTTTGAGGGGGTGGGGGTGGAGGAGGTTGGGGAAGATGGAAGGAGGTGGGGAGTGGGTTTGAGGGGGTGGGGGTGGAGGAGGTTGGGGAAGATGGAAGGAGGTGGGGAATGGGTTTGAGGGGGTGGGGGTGGAGGAGGTTGGGGAAGATGGAAGGAGGTGGGGAGTGGGTTTGAGGGGGTGGGGGAGGTTGGGGAAGATGGAAGGAGGTGGGGAGTGGGTTTGAGGGGGTGGGGGTGGAGGAGGTTGGGGAAGATGGAAGGAGGTGGGGAATGGGTTTGAGGGGGTGGGGGTGGAGGAGGTTGGGGAAGATGGAAGGAGGTGGGGAGTGGGTTTGAGGGGGTGGGGGAGGTTGGGGAAGATGGAAGGAGGTGGGGAGTGGGTTTGAGGGGGTGGGGGTGGAGGAGGTTGGGGAAGATGGAAGGAGGTGGGGAATGGGTTTGAGGGGGTGGGGGTGGAGGAGGTTGGGGAAGATGGAAGGAGGTGGGGAATGGGTTTGAGGGGGTGGGGGTGGAGGAGGTTGGGGAAGATGGAAGGAGGTGGGGAATGGGTTTGAGGGGGTGGGGGTGGAGGAGGTTGGGGAAGATGGAAGGAGGTGGGGAATGGGTTTGAGGGGGTGGGGGTGGAGGAGGTTGGGGAAGATGGAAGGAGGTGGGAGTGGGTTTGAGGGGGTGGGGGTGGAGGAGGTTGGGGAAGATGGAAGGAGGTGGGGAGTGGGTTTGAGGGGGTGGGGGTGGAGGAGGTTGGGGAAGATGGAAGGAGGTGGGGAATGGGTTTGAGGGGGTGGGGTGGAGGAGGTTGGGGAAGATGGAAGGAGGTGGGGAGTGGGTTTGAGGGGGTGGGGGAGGTTGGGGAAGATGGAAGGAGGTGGGGAGTGGGTTTGAGGGGGTGGGGGTGGAGGAGGTTGGGGAAGATGGAAGGAGGTGGGGAATGGGTTTGAGGGGGTGGGGGTGGAGGAGGTTGGGGAAGATGGAAGGAGGTGGGGAGTGGGTTTGAGGGGGTGGGGGAGGTTGGGGAAGATGGAAGGAGGTGGGGAGTGGGTTTGAGGGGGTGGGGGTGGAGGAGGTTGGGGAAGATGGAAGGAGGTGGGGAGTGGGTTTGAGGGGGTGGGGGTGGAGGAGGTTGGGGAAGATGGAAGGAGGTGGGGAATGGGTTTGAGGGGGTGGGGGTGGAGGAGGTTGGGGAAGATGGAAGGAGGTGGGGAGTGGGTTTGAGGGGGTGGGGGAGGTTGGGGAAGATGGAAGGAGGTGGGGAGTGGGTTTGAGGGGGTGGGGGTGGAGGAGGTTGGGGAAGATGGAAGGAGGTGGGGAATGGGTTTGAGGGGGTGGGGGTGGAGGAGGTTGGGGAAGATGGAAGGAGGTGGGGAGTGGGTTTGAGGGGGTGGGGGAGGTTGGGGAAGATGGAAGGAGGTGGGGAGTGGGTTTGAGGGGGTGGGGGTGGAGGAGGTTGGGGAAGATGGAAGGAGGTGGGGAATGGGTTTGAGGGGGTGGGGGTGGAGGAGGTTGGGGAAGATGGAAGGAGGTGGGGAGTGGGTTTGAGGGGGTGGGGGAGGTTGGGGAAGATGGAAGGAGGTGGGGAGTGGGTTTGAGGGGGTGGGGGTGGAGGAGGTTGGGGAAGATGGAAGGAGGTGGGGAGTGGGTTTGAGGGGAGTGATTACAGAGGTGTGGTGGGAGTGTTCTGAGTATTAGCCTCTGGGCAGCTGTCACTGGCATCTAATGAAACAATGTTGTCCTGGTACCACAGTCTTGGCACAGCGGGGATACTTCAGAGACCGAACCTTTGTCAATTACTTCAAGTATCTGCTATACTGGAAGGAGCCGGAGTATGCCAAGTACCTGAAGTAAGTGCCCAGGCCCTGCCCTGTGACCTTTATCATTGTCCCCCTGCCTGCTCACTCTTCAGTCCTCTCACACACACTCTCTCCCCGTGAAGGTACCCTCAGTGTCTGCACCTGCTCGAGCTGCTGCAGTATGAGCACTTCCGCAAGGAGCTGGTCAACGCACAGTGCGCCAAGTTCATCGACGAGCAGCAGCTGCTGCACTGGCAACACTACTCCCGCAAGCGGGTACGACTGCAACAAGCCCTGGCCGAACAGCAACAGCAGAACAATACATCCAGCAAATGAGATGAGGGAGGAAGACATTTTGTAGCAGCACCAAGGAAGGTTTGGAAGACAAAGGAGACCTTTCTCGGGTGTCTACATTTCTGAAGCAGGTGGGACTTGTTGAGTACTGACGGGAGAATGGCATGCTTCACCCTACTGAGAATCTACATAGCCTGTCTCTCTCCTGCAGCTGTTGGACTTGTCTGTTATCAGAACCAGAAATGTTGGTCTTTTGTAGAAGGAATTACTGATAGATGCAACATTGTTATTATATGTTAGTGTGTGGTGCAAGTCTGTAGCCAACAAAACTTTACACTGCATGTCCAATCCAGCACAATGACCATGAGGTATGTGGAGTTGTGTAATGTGGGTACAGTACTGGTGGGGACAGGTCCATCACTATGTAACACTGGGGTACAGTACTGGTGGGGACGGGTTTGTTACTGTGTAACACCGAGGTACAGTACTGATGGGGACGGGTCTGTCACTGTAACACCAGGGTACAGTACTGGTGGGGACGGGTCTGTCACTGTGTAACACTGGGGTACAGTACTGGTGGGGACAGGTCTGTCCCTGTGTAACATCAAGGTACAGTATTGATGGGGAGGGGTCTGTCACTGTGTAACACTGGGGTACAGTACTGGAGGGGACAGGTCTGTCGCTGTGATACAGTTAGTGCTGGAAGGACCAGTGTTATGGACTTTTGAACAGATATTTTCCTTGAATTGATTTGGAGGAAGATAATCTATATTTTCATAGCAGGGACAAATGTCAGTTGTGGTCGTTTTGTGTATTTTGTAACATATTGTAGATCTGTTGGTAAAATGTTTATGATTGACACCTTGGACTTGCTTGCAATATAAATATAGGGGCTGAACTCGACCAGTACAGATCCTGCCAAGTGTGGGGAGGAGGAGGGATGGGGCTGGGGAGAGGTGGTGAGACAAGATCTACCTGGGGCGTCCATCACCATGGCCACCTGTTGCCCGCCTGCTTGGTCGTCCCTGCTTCCATCCCTGCTTGGCTGCTGAATGCAGGCACCTGGTGTGGCCTGCTCCTGGCTTCCCCGCTCGCTGACTTTCTTTTAAATTTAGACAAATGAACACCTACAGCATGGTAGCAGACCCCGAAGTAAAACAGGAACGTCTGCAGACTCCGTGGTTGAAGTAAAAACACAATGCTGGAGAACCTCAGCAGGTCAGAGAGTGGACTTCATTCAGCCACGATAAAGGTACAGAATTAACGTTTCGGGCTTGAGCCCTTCATCAAGGTCTGAGCAAACTGTAGGCAGCCGCCTGTATAAAATCGTGAGCTATGAACACAGGCCCACAGACACAAGAATGTGGATAAGGATTAATATCTTCCTGTCTTCTTTCCTCCAGCTCTCCACCCCCTTCCCTCTCCATTCACAGAACCATTCACCCCCCCCCCACCCCCCGTGCCCTCCCTCCTTTATCCACCTATTACCTCCTGTCTGTAGGACCACACTCTCTCCCCCCCCCCCCCCACCCCATGCTGTTTGAGCATATGCCTACATTTTGCTCATCCCTTGATGAAGGGCTCAAACCCTAAACTATGGTTCTGTATCTATCTTTGCAGCACAAAAGACCCTGCTTGACCTGCTGAGTTTCTCTGGCATTGTGCTTTACCAGGACGAGGTACCATGTGGAATGGCCAGAGGCACTGTTAGGAAGTGGATGGACCCTGGAGTAGTTAGGTGGCAGTGAGGGAGTGTGCAGGCTGCCCCGGCAGCAGTCAGGCCAAGTGCCACCGCTGCACCATGCTTGGTCTGGCAGACACCCCGTCTCCACACCGGCCGGCGCTCTCTCGACCCGACGGGGGAATGTGTGGTGAACGTCCCACTATGGAGGGAGAAACGGTGGTTCCGGTTGGCGTCGCTGAAACCGGGCAAGGCTCAACCCACAGGCGGCCCGGGGCTGCCGGAGGTCCACCTGGAGGCTGATCACAGAGGATCGTGGCCACGGCTGGGGTCTCCCTTCTGGAGGGGTGGCTGAGATGGTGCAGGACAGCGCAGAGGGAGGTTGCAGGTTCTTGGGGGCAGTGACACCACCCCCAATTCTATCACTCCCCCCCCCCCCCCATTGCCTCACTCACCTGATTCCCTTCCCCTACGGTTCTGGGATCTTGCCGTGCAGGGCTGGTGGGGCAAGTACGGAGGCGGAGCCTCGGGGGAAGGGCGGGGCGTGGCTTAAACGCGGTCCAGGGGGCGGGGCCAGACCCAGGGGCGGTCCCAAAGGGCAGGTCCAAGGCCAGGGAGACATGGAGCCGGTGAGCGAGTGGATCCGCCACCGTTTCCCGGCGGTGGAGAACCTCGGCTCGGACGCGGTGGATCAGCTGCTGCGGGAGGAGCGGGAGCGGCTGCGGTTGCTGGTGAGGGGGTGGGTGGGGGTCCCGGATTCGGACCTGTCTCTCCCCAGCCCCCGGGTTCCTCGTCTCTTTCCCCTTTCTTCCGCCCGCCCCCTCCCCCTTTCCGTCTCTCTTCTCTCACGCCCCCCCCCCACCTCCGTCCCTGTGTTCCCGCCTTCCCATCACTGGCCAAGGTGGGGGGGGGAGAGAAACAGGGATTCTTCCCCAGACACAAACACGGCCCACTGATTCTCTGCTGGCTCAGTGACCCTGTTGGCCCACGGGACTCCCTGTTACCATTCACCCTCACACATGCACCCACTGACCCACAGCTCTCTGAGGAGGGGATGAGGAAGAGAAACCCGGAGCCCCTGGGGAGGGCGGGGACTGAGACGGTCCCAGGGAGAACGTGCAAACTCCATACAGAGGGTGCAGGGTGACACCCATCTCACTCTGGCTGCAGGACGTCCGGAGTCCAGCTGAATATGAAGTCAGTCACTTGGAGGGAGCCATCCGCGTTGACCCGGAGACCAGTGACATGGAGCAGTTGGTCAACGAGCTGGGACTGGCAGGTAGGGACCACTGAACCCACCCACCCCCTGGGGTTAGTCCGTCAGCTCACCCCTCCCCGTCTGGGTATCCCAGGGGCACCCAACCCCACCCTGGGCCAGGTCTGGGACGTCTCCAGCTCCTGAGGTATCATCAAGTCTGATCCTCAATGGGGGGACGGGTCCCACACGCTTCCTTGTCGCTGAGGTCGGTGTTCTGACTGACTGCGGGCTGCGTCCGTCTGGCCTTGCGCTTCCCGTCGTTGAACCCATTCCTGTCCACCTGCAGGCACCACTGACATCGCCGTGGTCTGTTATTGTTCTGTTGGATTCCACGCCTCCAAACTGGCACAGAAACTCGGAGAGTTTTTAGCTGGGGATCTGCGGCGGGGAGTCCCGGGCACAGTGAAGGTTTACAACCTGGACGGGGGCTTCCGGAGGTGGAGCAAGGAGAACAGGTCGAAGGTGGACAGCAGGAATCGGCCGACCAGCCGCGATCATGCCTTCACTCGGCTCTGGGACGATCTGGTGGGAGCCGACTTCAAA
The DNA here is from genome assembly GCF_036971445.1 of Narcine bancroftii. Lineage (NCBI taxonomy): Eukaryota > Metazoa > Chordata > Chondrichthyes > Torpediniformes > Narcinidae > Narcine > Narcine bancroftii. Next base: position 2,120,630 of record NC_091482.1, on the reverse strand, counting down.
CCCCCCGCGTGAGTGGGGGAGGGAGCCTCTCCCCCACCAATTCCCCACCAGCCCCCCCCCCACCCCCCCCGCAGGCTCCCCTCCCTCCCGACTCCCACCGGACGGTCTTCGTCCTCCGTTTTAAAATTGCTAATAAAAGTCTGGTTTGAAAGTTGGGAGTTGATTGACTGTCCAGTGAGTTCTTGCCGCGGCCACAGTCCTGGAAACGACCACGATGGCCAGGGCGGGACAAGAGTTCAGAAATAGCAGCGTAGATACAGTTTTCGTGTAATCGGCACATTTTGGGGACCAGTTTTTTGGGGTGTCGACTTTTACACGGGTCAAACTTTTCACCGCGGTGAGTCCCGACGTCCTTCAAGGCGACGGGACCGGGTGTCGAGTCCGCGTTCAGGCGACCGGGCCAAAAAACAAGGGGGGGGGAGGGGAGGAACGGGATGGACGATTAAACGAGTATGTGAGGTTCGTACCGCAAAAATACGTGAATTTTAAAACCTGTTGGTGGTCCCGAATTCGCTTAGGGTTTGGGTGGTACCTGTTGGGGGCGGAATTGTTCCTGAACCTAGAGATTAGGTCCTTTCTGATGCTGTTGCCGGTGTCCTCTCTCTATCCATCAGCCTTGTCTCTCTGGGTCAATGGGGGGAGATGGGATGTGGGGGTGGGGAGGTAAACTGGAACAGGGAGGATGTTGGGACAGTGGAGGAGAGAGCTGTGGGGGATGGAGAGGGGGAGGTGGCCTGATGATTGGGGTGGAGAGGAGAACAGTGCTCAACCCAGGACCAGTTGCAAATGTCATTGGAGTAGTTCAGTGGAAGAGTGACTGCACAATACCCAGTGATCCTACCTGTGCACTGGGTCCATTGGCTCTCCTGGTTAGCGGCCAGAGTTCTGCAGTGTGGAAACAGGTTCTTCATCCCAACATGTTCGTGCGGTCCACCTGAACTACCATGTGCGCCTACATTTAACCCATCCTTCTGCATACACATCGAGATTATTCTCAACACCACTTCCTCCAGCTGCTATCCCTGTAACGGCACAGGTTCCACCAGATGCCCTGGACTGATGACTCCTTGCTGGTAAGTTGACTTGACAACTGTAAATTATTTTCAACATTGATACGCAGAATCAAGGAGTTGATGGGGATCTAAGAGAAACAGAGAGAGAGAAAGAGAGGGGTAGGGAGAGTCAGTCAGAGGGATTCAGAGAAAGGAAGACCAGATTTGGGGGGGGGGGGGTGGGGAGAGAGAAATGTGCCTAGGGAAAATGAGGAGGAAGGGGAGGGGAGAGGATGTTTTGCTGGGAACTAGGCATGACTCAGTAGGTGCACGGCCAACTTTCGTCATGAGAAACTCGTATTTACTCAAAGTGCAGCTAATGATATCTGCCAACCTCCTGGATCACCAAGAGCTGAACATGTAACAGCGTGGTCTGAGAGCAGGGAGTCAGGGGAGGGATACTTGCATGCACACTGATTATGGTTATCAAAGTTTGTCAGAAGGTCAGGGTGGAAGCCAAAAACTGGCTCCAAATCAGCTAAAGGTTTGAGCAAGAGGTGCCCCACCAACTATTATCTCCCAGCTAACAGAGGTGAGGCAAATAATCATTATTCAGCTGTTTGATTCCACATGAAAATGCTGGAATTTCCTCTTCATTACAAGAGGAACAACAGCTCAAAGATACATTGATGCAAACTTCCTCCACCAATGGAATCCATTCTACTGCAGGCAGGATTTCCTCCTCTCCCTCCTTAGTCAACTGCTGTGGACACAGCACCTCATGGGCCCCGTCCCCCCTAGTGGTGGTCAGTGTGCGTAGGCCCCGTCCCCCCTGTGAGGGTCAGTGTGCGTGGGCCCCGTCCCCCCTGTGAGGGTCAGTGTGCGTGGGCCCCGCCCCCCCAGTGAGGGTCAGTGTGCGTGGGTCCCGTTCCCCCCCAGTGAGGGTCAGTGTGCTTGGGGCACGTCCCTCCCCAGTGAGGGACAGTGTGCTTGGGGCACGTCCCCCCCAGTGAGGGTCAGTGTGCGTGGGCCCCATCCCCCCAGTGAGGGTCAGTGTGCATGGGCCCCGTCCCCCCTAGTGGTGGTCAGTGTGCGTAGGCCCCGTCCCCCCAATGAGGGTCAGTGTGCGTGGGCCCCGTCCCCCCCAGTGAGGGTCAGTGTGCGTGGGCCCCGTCCCCCCCCAGTGAGGGTCAGTGTGCGTGGGCCCTTCCCCCGCAGTGAGGGTCAGTTTGTGTGGGCCCCGTCCCCCCCAGTGAGGGTCAGTTTGCGTGGGCCCCGTCCCCCCCAGTGAGGGTCACTGTGCGTGGGACCCATTCCCCCCCCCAGTGAGGGTCAGTGCGTGTGTGGGCCCGTCCCCCCCTAGTGAGGGTCAGTGAGCAGAGGATCCATCCCCCCAGTGAGGGTCAGTGTGCAGGGGGGTGGTGGGGGGGGGAGGGGTAGGTGTCAGTGCCTTCGAAAGGGAGCAAGGCTATAGCTTTGAACTTGGACAGTATGTGCAGTATAGACAGGTGTTTAATTTGTTCATTTCTTCACAACAATTTTTTGGTAAGTTTTACGAATTATCCGGACTGAGAGTCGATCGATACACAGAAATCCAAACACTTCACTCTATTTAATTCTGACCCCCAGGATTTCACCAGGCAGGGGGAAGAGAGACTCCCTCCAGGATCAGAGCGGGGCTCTGAACTCGGGTTCCAGCAGCTGAGCCCACACATCGTTGTAGGGATGAACGAGGTTGGTGGCACAGTTCTTGGCATCGACCAAGGGCTTCTTCTCATTGCCCCATTTCAGCAGGCCCCCCTCCAGGTTGTAAACCTTCTGCGTCCCCTGTTCGGAATCTGATGTCAAGGCCTTGCCGAGTTTCTGAGCCATTTCTGAGCCATGATAACCAGCGGTACAATAACACACGACCTTTTTGTCCTTCAAACCATCTGCAACGTTCCACAGACAAGACATCGGTTAACAGAGTCACAAGAGGCCTGACACCTCAAGATGCAAACCCTTGCCAAAGAGCTCGTTCTGTGTCTGGAAGTAAAACACAAAAGTCTGCAGACCCTGTGGCTGAAGTAAAAACACGACGCTGGAGAAGCTCAGTAGGACAAACAGCGTCCTTTATAGAGCAACGATAACAGTACAGAACCAACGTTTCAGGCTTGAGTCCTTCATCAAGGGCTGAGCAAAATGTAGGCAGGTGCCTGAACAAAATGGTGGGGAGGAGGGGTAAGGGAAGGAGCACAGCCCCACAGGCAGAATGTAATGGGTGGATAAGGGAGGGAGGGTGGGCTTCTCCACATTGGAGAGACTGGGCACAGACTGGGAGATCACTTCACTGATCACCTGCTCTAGCTGCATCAATAGACATATTTAAGCTGCAGCACCCGGGAAGCCGTTCTGGGACCTGGGTGCGATTATGGGGGAAAAGGTGCTTCCAATACCTTTTAAGCTGCAAGGGGATCGACCCATTAAATTGCCAACCTGGGAATTTAAGGAGGATCTCGCCCCCGCGATGACATGGTAAGTGACGTGTCACGCACTCAGGAACTATTGGTTCATGTCCCCACTGGCCGTGAGGCCCCCCCCCCCCCCCCACCGGACCCCTCTCCTCTCCCCATTTCAGGAGCGACCCATTTCCTGCTGATCATGGCACACCCCCTCCCCCGCAACATCGACCTCTTCCCCCATTTGGCAGCAAGCTCACTCCCCCACAATTGTGGACCCCTCTCTCCCCCTTGCGGCAACAACCTTCCCCTCCCTGAGCCCTGCGTCAGAGACCCCCTGATCGCAGCAGGCACTTCACCCAGGGGCATCCCTGTAACCAGGTCAGCCATTTTCTGTTCAAGCCGCAGGAGGATGTGTCCTGGGTCAGTTTAACTGGGTTCCCTGACTACCTCCGAAGTAGGGCAGGGACCTGGTTGGATTTGCGCCACACTGACCCAGTCAGACCCTTTCTAGCTGCTGCGTGAGTGGGGCATTGGTTAACCCCATTTTACACAGCCTTGTTACAGGGATCTCCCAGAGTCCAACCTCTTCAATTCTGTACCCCACCCCACCCACGTGTCTGTTCATGGCCTCGTGTACTGTCCCACCAAGGCCACCCGAAAATTGGAGGAGTAACACTTGATTTTCCATCTGGGCCCTCTCCCACTGGGCGGCATTAACCGACTTCTCCCATTTCTGCTGGCCCACTCCCTGTTCTCCCTCCCTTCCCCGTCCCTCTGTCTCCTTCCCTCCAATTTTCCACCCCCTTCTCTCTCCATTCACAGAGCCATCCCCCTCCCCCCGTTTGCTGCTGTGCCCTCCCTCCCTTAGCCACCTAGTACCTCCTTTCTGTGCGACCGTGCTCCTCACCTTGCCCCTGCCCTCTTCCCCCCCCACCACACCATTATGTTTCAGCACCTTCCGATGTTTTGCTCATAACTTGATGATGGGCTCAAGCCTGAATCGTTGGTCGTATACAATGTTTGTCCTGCTGAGTTTCTCCAGCATCGTATTTTTAGTTCTGTGTTCAACTCATAAACCACAAAATCTACATGTCCATTGATCCCTCTGGCAGCCCCTACCTCACATCCACCATCCTCTGTGTGAAGAAGGTGCCCCTCCGATCCCTTCCCTGAGCCCTCTAGATTTAGACACTTCTATTCTGGGTGGGGGGGGGGTGGGGAAATAATACCTAAAACACTACAGCACAGAACAGGCCCTTCAGCCCTGAATGTTGTGCTGACCAATCTATTCCTACCAATAAAACACAACCCTCCCTACCTCATACTCCTCTATTTTCCTTTCATGCATGCATCTGTCTAAGAATCTCTTAAATGGCCCCAATGTTTCACTCTCCTGACGTCTCTCCTAAACTTCCCTCCCTTCACTTTATTCACACGTCCTCTGGTGTTTCCTGATCCTGCCCTGGGAAACAGGTGCTGGCTGCCCACCCTATCTATGCCTCTCAGAACCTTATAGGCCTCTATTAAGTCACCTCTCACCCTTCTTCGCTCCAAAGAGAAAAGTCCCAGCTCTGCTAACCTTGCCTCATAAGACTGGTTTCCCAATCCAGGCAAAATCCTGGTAAATCTCCTCTGCACCCTCTCAACAGCTTCCACATCCTTCCTGTAATGAGGTGACCAGAACTGTACACAATACTCCAAGTGTGAACCAGATGTTTGTAGAGTTGCAACATGACCTCTTGACTCCTGAATTCAATCACCTTATTAATGAGGCCCAGCATCCCATAGGCCTTCTTAACTATCCTATCAACCTGCACCACATCCTTGAGAGATTCATGGATTTGGACCCCAAGGTCCCTCTGTTCCTCCACACTGTTAAGTAACCGACCATTAATCCTGTATTCACCCTTCTGGTCTATTTACCTTATCAATGTCCCCTTGTTATTTTATAAACCTACAAGTTCTCCCTTTGAGCTCTTGCACTCCAGGGAGATAAACTCCAGTCTCCCCACATAACCTGAGCTGCTGGTGAACCTCCTCTGCACCTTTTCCATCCTACTGGAGCCTGCTGTCTGCTGGACTTCTGGTCAGGAGCCGGAGATGCCCAGATCTGGCCTGGTGCCATCATTGGGGTTGGGTGACCCTGGGATACCCAGACAGGGAGGGGTGAGCTGACGGACTAACCCCAGGGGGTGGGTGGGTTCAGTGGTCCCTACCTGCCAGTCCCAGCTCGTTGACCAACTGCTCCATGTCACTGGTCTCCGGGTCAACGCGGATGGCTCCCTCCAAGTGACTGACTTCATATTCAGCTGGACTCCGGACGTCCTGCAGCCAGAGTGAGATGGGTGTTACCCTGCACCCTCTGTATGGAGTTTGCCACGTTCTCCCTGGGACCGTCTCAGTCCCCGCCCTCCCCAGGGGCTCGGTTTTCTCTTTCTCCCCCCCCTCAGAGAGTAGTGGGTGGGGGAATGGTGTGAGGGTGAATGGTAACAGGGAGTCCGTGGGCCAATGAGGCAACAGGGTCACTGAGCCAGCAGAGTCGATGGGCCCGAATGGACTCCTGAGTCAGATGATGAACAAGGTTCATAGAATTTCTTCCTGACCCCCAGATCAATGTTTGTGTCTGGGGAAGAATCCCTGTTTCTCCCTCCCCCCCCCCCCCCCCCCCCTCCCTCCGACCTCGGCCAGTGGATGGGCGAGGCGGGAACACAGGCACGAGGGGGGGGGATGGGAGAAGAGGGACGGGATGGGGGGGTGAAGAGACAGGTCCGGATGCCCCAGGGAAGCCCCCTCCCCGGACCCCACCCCCTCACCCCCTCACCAACAGCCGCAGCTGCTCCCGCTCCTCCCGCAGCAGCTGCTCCACCGCGTCCGAGCGAGGTTCTTCACCGCCGGGAAACGGTGGCGGATCCACTCGCCCACCGCCTCCATGTCTCCCTGACCTTGGCCCCGCCCCCTGGGCCTGGCCCCGCCCCCGATCGGCCCGGGACTTTTCCCCCGGAGCAACCAGCTGTGAGGCTCCAGCCCTGACCCCTGGGTCACCCCCCAGGACCCCGCCCCTTCGTGTCACAGTGGCAGCACCTAGGCACAGCAAGATCCCAGAGCAGGCCAGACTGCTGGGACGGGGACCACGACCCCTCCCCCACCCACCTCCCCAGTGTCGCTGGCTGATGAGGTGGGTGTTCGTGGAGCCACCGAGGAGGCAATGGGGGGGCTGGGCAGTCGGGACAGGAGAACTGGACCAGTCACCCTACTCGGAACCGACAGGGCCCGCCAGAAGTCTGGGACAAAGACAACCTTTTCTTTATTTGCCCCTGTGCCCCACAGTTTTAATTCACCTGTGATTCAGGTCCACATTCCAGATTTTATTCACAGATATTTTGGTTTGACCGTGTAGAAATTACAGCACTTTTTATACAGAGTCCCCTCATTTCAGGGCACCATAATGTTTGGGACATTTGGCTCCACAGGTGTTTGTGAGACTCGGGTATGTTTAATTGCTTCACTGATGCAGATGCAAGAGACCTGGACTTGACAACAGAATTTCATCATTGTATCTCATGATCAACCTCAGCAAAAGTCATCCTCTCAGATGCACATTCCCCAGATCCTCCATCTCTCACTCCTCTGTTCGGACCTCCCTCGAACCCATGCCCTTTGATCACTTCCCTGAGTGATGTGAACCTGCGGAAATAATTAACAGCCACGGTATCAATAATCCTGAGCCAGCAAGCCCACAGCGGCTCTGATGTTGTTGTGAACATTTTACCCAGTGTGACTTTGCCCTTTACACCGAAACCTTTGGTTCCTCCGCCAGGAGCTGAGGCAGCGAAATAAGGCATCCTTGTACTGCGCTGCTCCCTCCATATTCCCCACCCACCTACACAGCATTCCCCCTCACCACCCAGGCAGTACTCCTTCATCCCCAGGGGAGTTCTACCCCTGTGCAGTTCTCCCTCACCCTCCCGGGCAGTTCCTCCTCACCCCCAGGGCTGTTCTACCCCCCGTGCAGTTCTCCCTCACCCCGCCCCCACCCAACCCCACTGTGTGCCGTTCCTCAGAGTGTTTACCTGGGACAATAAGCCATTCGATAAAACCTTTGACAATCCAGATGCTAAATGCTTTCTACAATTCAGATTTCATTACCCACCAAATCCATTGAATTTGTTTTGGAAATGTCTGATGGATAGGCAGGTGTGTATTTGCAGGGTAGACTTACCCCAGGTAGGGGTGCAGGTGGTGTCAATGAGCGGAGTCGGTGGGTGGAGAGTCTGTATCTCGATGATGCTGCTTACAGCATTCACTCTTTCCTCTGTGCTCTCCCCGTCTCCTTCTGTTTCATCTCCCCCTCCCCTTCCCTCCCACTCTCTTTCTGCATTTTCCCTTTGTTTCCCTCTCCTTCCCCTCCCCGTTACCCTCCCCATTACCCTCCCCTTATTTCCCTCCCCCGTTTCCCTCCCCCCATTTCCCTCCTACTGTTTCCCCCCCGTTTCCCTCCCCCCACTTCCCTCCCCCCATTACCCTCTCTATTACAGCATATCAGCCCCTGCTGTTTTAAGTTCCATGGTGGCATCTTTCTGTCAGAGAGTGTGATACAGCTGGGTGTCTCTCTGCCACTTCCCCTGAGTGTGGATTGATGACATTATAGGCTTTGGCCTTCGTCCTGTTCCTCCACTGGCCCCCGCCCCTGCAACCTCACCTCGGCTTGCAGTGCCAAAAGGATTCAGCATTCCTGCTTCAGTTTCCTAGTTGTGGTGGGAGTGCCCGGACTCAGTGAAGAGATCTGTCCTCCCCACCCAATGATTACCCTGCAGGGGCATGAGAGAGGTCGGGCAAGCCAGTCTGAGGAAGTCTTCATCGGCTCATAACAAAGCGGTCTCACACTTGTGCCAACACATCAGTATTAGACATAAAGTCAATGGAGAAGGAGAGCAGGCATAGATCAGGAGACTGGAGTCAGCATTGTAACACAGTGACAGCAAGGAACGTTGTGTTTTGGGGTAGAGTGTCGCTGTATAACACCAGGGTACAGTACTGGTGGGGACGGGTCTGTCATTGTGTAACACCGGGGTACAGTACTGGTGGGGACGGGTCTGTCCCTGTGTAACACCAGGGTACAATATGGGTGGGATGTGTCTGTCATTGTGCAGGGTGTATCTGATTGGGAATCAGTGGTGAGTGGGGTGCCACAGAGGTTGGAGCTGGGCCCAGAACTGTTCACAATATACATCACCGATGTGGAGGAGGGGACAGAGGGTCGTGTATCTTATGTTTGCTGATGACACGAAATTGAGGGGAAAAGCAAATTGTGCAGAGGATACAGGTGAGGAGAAGGGTGAACCCACACAAGGTGGTGGGACCAGACAACACACCAGGTTGGGCACGGAAGAACTGTGCAGACCAATTGATGGAGGTCTTCATGGGCATCTTCAACACCTCACTGCAGCAGTCCATCATTCCACAGGGTTCAAGGCAGCCACCGTCATCCCAGTACCCAAAAGGGTGACAATAACAGGCCCCAAATGTTACCGCCTTGTGGCACTGACCTCCACCATTATGAAATGCTTCGAGCATCTTGGCGCACCTACCAGAGACACTGGACCCATTTCAATTCGCCTACAGAAGAACATGTTCCACCAACGATGTTGTAGCCTTGTCACTTCACTCCATCCTGGCCTTGTACGTCAGGCTGTTGTTCATTGATTTCAGTTTCGCGTTTAATACAATCGTTCCCCAGAGCCTGGTGGAGAAGCTGTCCTTGCTGGGACTCAACACCCTTCATCGAGGACCCCTTCCACCCATCTTTCAGCTGCTCCCATCAGGGAAGAGATACAGGAGGATCTGAGCCAGTCCTACCAGGCTGAGGAACAGCTTCTTCCCACGGGCAGTGAGAATACTGAACGACCAAAAGAACTGCTCACAATGACCACCCGAGACTTTCGTAAGTACGAAATGATATTTATTTGTTTGTGAAGATATAATACTTGTCCTGTATATGTATTGTTTGTCTGTGTGTGTGTTATGTCTGGTTATGCGTCTGCATGTTTTTGCACTGAGGACTGGAGAACGCTGTTTCATCAGGTTGTACTTGTATAGATGATAATAAGCTTGTCTTGACCTGACTTCTTGGCAAAATGTTGGTTTGCGGTGCAACAGGGCATCAAGAAGGCAATTGGAATGTTGGCTGTCATTGCTAGAAGGATCGAATTTAGGAGCAGGGAGGTCCTGCTGCAACTGTACCAAGTCCTGGTGAGGCCCAGTTTAGAGATCTGTGTGCAGTTCTGGTCTCCTTACTGGAGGAAGGATGGACTGGCTTTGGAGGTGGTGCAGAGGAGGTTCACCCAGATGAAGGGGGTTGGCCTATGAGGAGAGATTGAGTCGTCTGGGACTGTACTCACTGGAATTTAGAAGAATGAGAGGGGATCATATAGAAATGTATCAAATTATGAAAGGCATAGATAAGATGGAGGTCGGTAAGTTGTTCCCATTGGTGGGGGTGACCAGAACTAGGGGGCATGACCTCAAGATTCAGGAGAATAGTTTAGGACAGAGATGAGGAGGAACTGCTTTTCCCAGAGGGTGGGGAATCTGTGGAATTCGCTGCCCATTGAAGCAGTGGAGGCCACCTCAGTAAATAGATTTAAGACAAGGCTGGATAGAATTTTCACATAGTTGGGGAATTAAGGGATCAGGGGAGAAGGCAGGTGGGTAGAGATGAGCCCATCATCAGATCAGCCGTGATCACATTGAATGGGGCAGCAGGCTCGATGGGCCGGATGGCTGCCTCCTGTTCCTGATGTCCTTGTGTTCTGTGCATCAGGCCGTCACTGTGGGAGTAAGGCTCCCTCCAAGACAAACATACCCGCTGGCTCTTTGTTCCTCTGTAGCTGAATGTCAGGAAGTGCAGCCCTCCTCCACTTCCCCAGGAAAAAGCCACACTTCCCGGCAGGGACGCACAGCTCTGGTCTCCAGAGCCGCCAGCAGGGACAGCACAGACAGAGCCCGCACACAGAGCCCTGCTCACAGAGGCCGCTCACAGAGCCGGGGACGGGAGAAGGCCATGGGCACTCTGTTCCTCCTGGTCAGTCTCTGCTCGCTCACCTCGTCTATGGACCTGCAGCCACTTGACCCTGAAGGTCCCAACGTGTGCCGCTCTGGAAGGTAATGCTTGCACCCAGTTGTGTTGTGTGGTTTGGTGATTCCTGCTGCCTCTGTGTTGCTCTGCGCTCAATCTCTGCTGACCCCTCTGTGCCCACCACTGTTCTTCCTCTATGTCCCCCACACAGTTCCTGGTCTGCTGCCCACAGCCTTCTTTGATGCCTGGGGATTTTTGCTCCGCATTGGGGGGGTGGGAGGGGGGGGGAGAGTGGGGTTGGATTCACAACCCCAGTATCAGCTCGTCTCTGTAATGAGAAAGCAGCAAAATGACAGCTTAGTTGTTCTCATCAGTTCGTTCAGTTGTTCGGCGTGGAGACAGACCCATGATGACCAAAATGCGGACATCCATCTCATTCTCCTGTATTCCACCCCAAATAACCCCCCCCACCCCCCATCACTTCTCAGCTTGTGGCAAACCCCAGAGGATATCTGTTTAAGGTGAGGGGAGGCAAGTTCAGGGGAGACGTCAGGGGTACTGGGGGCCTGGAATGTGTTGTCAGGGATGGTGGTGGAGGCTGGAACATTAGGGGCATTTAAAAAGGCAGGCACATGGATGGAGGGTTACAGGTATGAGAGAAGGAAGGTTCAGTTTAACTAGGATAGTACAGTACCGTGGGCTGAAGGGCCTGAATCTGCAGCAATGTTCTAGTTTTGTGGTCAAATCTCACGATGAGATAAATATCCACAAACATTTTGATTACTGCTTGATCAAGTTTGATCCTCACAGTAATACATTGTAGAGTAAATAGTCAAGTGTTCCAGGTGTGAGAGAGGGAAGGGTTAGTTTGTTGTGAGTAAGTATAAAAGTATTGGTTAGCACAATATTTGGGCCGTAGAGCCTGTATTCTGCTGTAATATTCGATGTTCTCTTCTAACCTCCCACTTCTGTCCACCTGTACTCCTCCCTGTCCCCTCCCACCTCTGTCCACCTGTCTGCCTGTATTCCTCCCCCATCCTCTTCTAACCTACCTCCTCTGTCCACCTGTCCGCCTGTACTCCTCCCTGTCCCCTCCCACCTCTGTCCACCTGTCTGCCTGTATTCCCCCCATCCCCTCCTCCCTCTTCTAACCTACCTCCTCTGTCCGCCTGTACTCCTCCCTGTCCCCTCCCACCTCTGTCCACCTGTCTGCCTGTATTCCTCCCCATCCCCTCCTCCCTCTTCTAACCTACCTCCTCTGTCCACCTGTCCGCCTGTACTCCTCCCGTCCCCCTCTTCTAACCTCCCATCCCTGTCCGCCTGTACTCCTCCTCCTCCCTCTTCTAACCTCCCATCTCTGTCCGCCTGTACTCCTCCCCCTTTCTCTACTCATCCCACAACTTCTTGTTCAGACGACACTTGCCTGTTTTGCTTCTCCCTGATGAAGGGCCCAGGCCTGAAACTTCCTGTGGATGGTGCATAACCTGCTGAGTTCCTTCAGCCCGAACCTTTTCCTGTCCGTGTAAATTGTCCGCACCTCCATCCCTTCCCTGGCAGTTCATTCCATACACCCACCACCCTCTATGTGAAGAAGGTGCCCCTCAGGTGCCTCTTAAATCTTACCCCCCCCCCCACTTAATATTTGTGCTCTGGTTTTTAATTCCCCTACCCTGGGGAAAGAGATGGACTTTTACCTAATCCATGCCTCTTGTGACTTTAGAAACTTCAGTCTATCATCTCTCAGCCCTCCTTCACTCTGGGGAGAAGGGTCCCAGCCGATCCAGTCTCTCCTCTCCTTGCATCAGCTCCAATTTTAGTAACATTGCTCATTTCTACAGTAGGACAAATCTAGCTCCACACGGCCTGGGGTCCAGCTCCACACGGCCTGGGTCCAGCTCCACACGGCCTGGGTCCAGCTCCACACGGCCTGGGTCCAGCTCCACACGGCCTGGGTCCAGCTCCACACGGCCTGGGTCCAGCTCCACACGGCCTGGGTCCAGCTCCACACGGCCTGGGTCCAGCTCCACACGGCCTGGCTCCCAATCCACAACTGCACTGTGATGCCTGGACTCCTGTACAACATCTTGACCAATGAAGGCAGGTGTCCCAGACACCCCTTCTTCACTGCTAGCAGGGTGGGCACCACAACAAGTCTTAGCAGGGGGGCATTAAGGTAACCGCAGAGGGGTGGGGAGGAGGGGCAGGGGTACAATCTGACATTTGAAAACTCACTCAGTGGGGAGGGGGGTTAAGCCTACCTGCCTACTATAAACCTCCTCTGTGCATGGTCACCTTTCCCCCTCCCTCTGATGTAACAGACAAACGTGCTGCTTATATTATGTGGAGACTAGAGATGTTAGTGAAGTTAGGGGTGTGGGGGGGGGGGTCACAATACTTCATGGGGGTTGGGGGAGAAATGCCTACCTGTGTCGGCACTTTCAGGCAACCTGTATCCCCAGGTCTCTCTGTTCCACAACACTCCTGCCAATCAGTAACTCAAACTGCACCATTTCACGTGTCCAGGTTATCGAAGGCAACACAGTTAGTGTCATTTTAAATTTTACATGTAGACATACAGCCCAGTAACAGGACATTTCGGCCCACAAGCCCCTGCTGCCCAATTAACCTACAACCCCCATATGTTTTGAAGGGTGGGAGGAAACCGGAGCTCTCAGGGGAAAACCCATTCAGACACGGAGAGAACATATAAACTCCTACAGACAGTGCAGGATTCGAACCCTGGACCTGACCGCTGGCACTGTGACAGTGTTGCACTGACCCAACCGTGCCACCTTTCGCTATCACAGACCCAACAACTGGCATTTGAATCTGGCACTGTCTGTAAGGAGTTTGCATGTTCTCCCCACGTCTGCATGGGTTTCCACCGCAAATTCCGGTTTCCTCCCACCATTCAAAATGTACTAGGATTGGAGGTTCATTGGGGTATAAATTGAGCAGCACGGTTTAAATGGCCAGAATCAGCTTCTACTGTGTTGGTAAATTTTAAAATAATTAAAAACTGTTCCTGGGCTCACTTTCCCATGGAGTGAAACACGAAAGTCGACAGACACTGTGACCATAGTAAAACACACAGAGAAATGCTGGAGGAGCCCAACCGGTCTCGTAGTGTCCGTAGGAGGGAAGGAAATATTACCGACGTATCGGGCCTGAACCCTTGGTCAAGCGATAAGCAGAGAAACACTCTGGGTCAGTATTAAAAGGCTGGGGAGAAGGAGGGGTGGGGGAGGGGGGAGAGAGAGTAAAGACCAATGGGCAAAAGGTGTTCATTGAAATGGGTGAGACCAGGAGAGATTGATTAAGAGGGGGGGGGGGTGGGGGGCATGAATGATTTTTACACAGACTTCCTGGATTGTACTGTTAAGAAGAGTCTCCGACATCCCGGCCCTGGTTGTTCACACAGGAACGACCAAAACTGCAAATTTCAATTTCTCTCCACGATTTTCCATGAACAAGAGGGGCAGGTTATGGTAACACAACACCGTCTTCGTCCAATGACACGTATAACAGACCCTATTGGACAGCATGTTTCACCCACTTGTTCTTCCTCAAATATGGCTCAAAAATATTTGAGATGAGGGTGGTGATGGTGAGTCACGCCAACAGTAACACTGTCGGTCCCCGCACTGGTCATTGTCCTGTTGAGAAAATGTCTGGCTTGTGAGAGAGGAGTCTGGACACAAAGGGTTTGCAATCAAATGCCACTTTTATTAAAACAGAACAATTCATGGAAGAGCGTGGGACAATTGTCTGCATCATGGGTGATCTTGGGGTTAGGGTTTAGGTTGTCAATATGCGGGCAGTGGGATAATCATCCCCCTTGTGTTCACCAGTTTCCCCTCTCTGGGGTTCTGTGTCACTCTGAACTGCCACCTTGGGTTGGCCATGTTTTCATTACACTGTGTCCAGACTCGTCTCTCATGAGCCATCACTAGAAATCGCCTGTGCCCCTTTCAGAATGAAAAGAAAGTTCCCCCCCCCCCACCCCCGCAGAGTCACCGAGTGCCCGTGGATTTGCCTCCAGACTCCTGCAGCTGCCGTCCCAGCCTGGACAGACCACTGGCAAGGGGAGTGGGGAAGCCTTTCCCAGCCCTAGGGCCCACATGTGGAGGACATGAGGAGGTGGGGTTGGGATGGGTGGGGGAGAGCTGATTCTCCACGTCTGGGGTCAGGAGAATGGTGCAGTTTGCGGAGGTTTGAAATGACACCAGGGTACCTGGCAAATTTCTACAGTGTGCTGACTGGCTGCATCACAGTCTGGATGGAGACACCAATACCTCTGAGTGTAAAGCCCTCCAAAAGGTAGTGGACACAGTCCAGGACGTCACAGACAAACCCCTCCCCACCATCGAGAACATCAACAGGGAACGCTGCTGTCCGACAGCAGCAGTGATCATCAAGGATTCACACCACCCAGCACATGCTCTGTTCTCACTGCTGCCATCAGGAAAGAGATCTCGAGACTCACACCACCAGGTTCAGGAACAGCCGCTACTCCTCAACATCAGACTCCTCAACAACAAACTCAATCAAGGACTCATTTAAGGACTCTGACTTGTGCAATTTATTTACTTTGTTTTCTCTGTATTGTACAGTCAGTTTGTTTACATTTCTTTAATTGTTTACATGTGTACATTGTGTACAGTTTTTTGCCCCACAGCGGTAATTCAGCCGTGCCCACAGGATAAGGAATCTCAGGGCTGTATGTGATGTCATTTACATTCTCTGGCAATGAGCCTGATGGTGCTTTGTTTCTCTCCTAGAGTCTTGTCGTCATTTAGCTGTTGTCCGGGTTGGAGACAGGAAGGGAACCACTGCAGTGTTGGTCAGTATCCGGTCCAACTCCACATTGAGGGGTAGCCACTGATGGCATGTGTGGAGGGAGCACTGAACTGAGGGAGGGGTCAATGAGGGATCTCTGCACTGTGGGAAGGGCGGCGAGGCAGTTCTGCACTGTGGGAGGGGCAGTGAGGGAACTCCACACTTTGGGACGGGCGCTGAGGGAGACTGCAGACACTGGGCTGAGGCAGAGCGAGTTGGCGAACATGTGAGAGGGGAGAGAATCGGTGTAGTGGGCTGGGGTCCCTGCTCCCTATCTTGGAGTAACTGCGACCCCTCTCCCCCTCCAGCGCTGTGCGACGGGGATGCATCCTGCCGTCCTGGGGAGCAGTGTGTCCGGCCTGGAGAGTGTCGCTGTCCACACGGATACTTCGGAGCCAACTGTGTGACCCGTGAGTGCCCAGTCCCACTGCTACTGCTGACCCCTCTCCCACCCACTCCCCTCTCCCACCCACTCCCCTCTCCCACCCACTCCCCTCTCCCACCCACTCCCCTCTCCCACCCACTCCCCTCTCCCACCCACTCCCCTCTCCCACCCACTCCCCTCTCCCACCCACTCCCCTCTCCCTCACCCACTCCCCTCTCCCACGTTCTCTCCTCTCTCCCATCCCATTCCATCTCCCCATCCCCTCTCTCCTCCCCATCCCATCCTCCCACCCCTGTCCTCCCTTCCCATCACACTTGACCTCCCAACCTGTCACCCCCCTCCTGTCACCCCCACGCTGTCATCCCCACTCCTCCCATCATCCCCATCCCTCCCATCCCCCCCCCATCCCTCCCATCCCCCCCCAACCCCCCCATCATCCTCCTGGTCCCCTCCGCACCCCGCCCCCCCATGTCCCCGTTGCCTAGCCTGCTGTGGCGGTGATAGGCTCTCCACCAATGTAGGCCGCTGTTGTTGTGCCCACAGGGTGCCCGGACCAGTTTTGGGGCCATGACTGCCGAGAGGCCTGCCCGTTGCCATCCCAATGGCCAGTGCGACGCTGTGTCGGGGAGGTGCGCCTGCTACCCGGACCGCTGGGGCTGGAGGTGCAGCCAGAGGTGCCACTGTCTCCACGGAGTGTGTGAGGCTGGGGACAGGGCATTGCCAGTGTGAGCCAGGCTGGTGGGGGACCCACTGCTCCAAGCTGTGCCAGTGCCAGCTGGCCCATTCGCAGTGCGATCAGCTGACGGGGAGGTGCAACTGTTCCTCTGGCTTCTGGGGCAGGAGGTGCAACATCCCCTGCTACTGCGGCCAGTCTCCCTGCACCCAGCGTACGGGGCAGTGCCAGTGTCGGCAGGGTTGGTGGGGCACCCTCTGCGACCAGCGTTGTGTCTGCGGGCATGGCACCTGTGACCCCCACAGCGGTCTCTGTACCTGCCATCCTGGCTACCAGGGCACGAGCTGCAGTGAAGCATGCGTGGCTGGCTTCTACGGACAAGGCTGCAAGAACAGGTAGGGTTGACACTGCATGGTGAGGGGGTGCAGAGTGGGGGCCTGTGTTAACATGTGGCGCATTGTCATGTCCAAGGGAGGGGTGTGGTACCCGTCAGAGGGACAAGGCTGACTAACAGTTCAGCACACACAAGAAGGGCTGAAGGGCCTATTTCTCTGCTGGAGTGTTCTATGTAGACACATGAACACACACTCTCTCTCGTTCCCTCTCGCGCTCGCGCTCCCACTCCCACTCCCCCTCACAATACTTTCACACACTCTCTCTCAAACCTGCTCTCTGTATGATAACCCTTTCATTCCTGGAATCATTCCCTTCATTCCTGGAATCATCCTTGTGAACCCTCTCTGAACCTTCTCCAATGTCAGCACGTCCTTTCTTAAACGAGGAGCCCAAAACTGCTCACAATTCTCCACCTGAGGTCTCCCCAGGGCCTGATGCAGCCT
Source organism: Narcine bancroftii (assembly GCF_036971445.1). Lineage (NCBI taxonomy): Eukaryota > Metazoa > Chordata > Chondrichthyes > Torpediniformes > Narcinidae > Narcine > Narcine bancroftii. Next base: position 2,103,386 of record NC_091482.1, on the reverse strand, counting down.
CAACATCACTTCCCTGCTCCTATGTTCTATTCCTCATGAAATGAACGTCAGCATCGCATTCGCCATCTTCACTCCCGACTCATCCTGCAAGTTCACCTTCAGGATTCTGCATGAGGTCCCCCAGGTCCCTTTGCATTTGGGCATTTTCAACTTTCTCCCCATTTGGAAAGAGTGCTGGCCTTCACTGGGAAGAGAATGGAGTAGAAGTGTTGGATGTCATGAGACTTCTGTACATCCAGGATCACATGGTGAGCAGTTCTGGTCTCCCCGTTACAGTCAGTTGGGAGGGGAACTGAGTCTCTCTCTGGACCCAGTGGGACACAGCTGATGTGTGTGCTCTCCCTCCCCAGGTGTGGCCACTGCAAGGGAGGCCAGCTGTGCTCCCCCGTCAATGGGTCATGCCCCCTGTGCCAGGCCGGGTGGCAAGGGAGCCTCTGTGACCAGCTCTGTCCCCCCGGTTTCCACGGAGATGGCTGCGAGGAGGGGTGCCCCAAGTGTCGAGATGGAGAGTCCTGCAACGCTCAGACAGGGCTGTGTGGGTCCTGTAACCCAGGCTGGACTGGCCCAAGGTAAGTGTTCCCAGGACACCAGTCTGCACTCTCCCCTCCCCCACCCACCCCATCACCACCCTCACCGCCCCTCCCATGGCGCAGAGCCCCTCGCCGCCCCTCCCACAGCGCGGAGCCCCCTCGCTGCCCCTCGCACAGCACAGACCCCCTCACCACACTTCCTATCTCACGGTGATCCATTGTACTGTTACTGAGCCAGGTGTGATGCCCCCTGTGTGTCTGGAACCTATGGCGTCGGCTGCCGGTCATCTTGCCCACAGTGCTACCACGGAACGTGTCATCACGTGAAAGGGGACTGTACCTGCGATGTGGGATACACGGGAGACAGGTGAGTGGTCTGGCACAGACCCCCCCCCACACACACAGAGCTGGGGACACTCCCCACACAATGGGACGGTGAGTACACACCGAGGGTGCCCACTCCACACCCACTCATTCTATTTCTGCATCATTTCCCAGACCTGTACATCTCACCACTTTCATTTCCCCCAAAATAAACTTTATTCACAGAAATATTGTGAACCGAGGTTCTCAGAGCAAAGTCTTTCCACGCTCCTCACTCTTAGTTACATCTTGTTATTGTACTTTGAGATCAGAATCAGGTTTATTTTCATGAACACGTGTCACAAAATTCATTATTTGGCAGCAGCAGTTTGTGCATCCATGTTTTTAGGTTTGAGACACACAGCGCGGCCCACGAGCCCATGCTGCCCAATTACACCCCATTGACCTACAACCCCCCCCCGGTATGGTTTGAAAGGTGGGAGGAAATCAGAGCCCCTGGGGAAAACCCATGGGGTCATGGGGAGACCGTACAAACTCCTCACAGACAGCGTGGGATTTGAACCTGGGTCCTGGTCGCTAGTGCTGTATCAGGGTTACAGCGCGGGATTCAATCCCCGGTCGCTAGTGTTGTAAAGGTGTTTAGACCTGTCACCCATGTACAAAAATTGCTACAAGTTACATTTCCATAAATACTCTATTTAAAAATAAATAAATTAGTGTAAAAGAAGAGAAAAAGTGAGGCCGTGTCTGCGGTTCGTTGTCCATTCAGGAATCTGATGGCGGAGGGGAAGAAGCTGTCCTTGTGCCGCTGGGTGCTCGTCTTAAGGCTTCTGTACCTCCTTCCTGTGGTCGCAGAGTGAAGAAGCCTAGGTGGTCATGTCCTTGAGGAGAGAGGCTGCTTTTTTAAGACCCCGCCTCATGTAGATGTCCTCAATGGAATGAAGTCTGGTGCCCATGAGGGTGCAGAGTGAGTTAACAACCCTCTGTAGTCTTTTCCTGTCCTGTGTATTGGCATTTCTGTATGGAGAAATTTGAAGAGTCTTTGCTGACGTATCAAACCTTCATGAAGTACAGCCGCTGGTGAGCCTTCTTCCTGATTGCATCGACGTGGAGGCCCCAACGGCTACATTTCATTAGATGTTTGAGGAGATTTGGTACATCAACAAACACTCTTGCAAATTTCTACAAGTGCACCGGCCAAGTCCTGGAACTTGTTTGTGAGCTCTAAGTGACGAGTTATTCCACAGATGACCTGAAGAGTCAGCTCAGGAAATGTCCCCACTGGGTCCATCGAGTCCTCGTCTCTGTGCAGGGCATTCCAAGCTGACTACCGTTTGATGGACCTGTGGTACGGGTGAGCAGACTGTCGAGGGGTGAGGGAGATGGCCAGAGTGGGGCTCTTTGACACATGTATCCAGGTGCAGAGAGCAGGTCTGTGAGCAGTCTTGCTTGCAATCCCATACATAGTACAGCAAGTAACATACGGGACAGAGTTACAGCGAGACCATTGGAACAGAGGGAAGGCAGTGTAGTTTTACAGGGGTGGAGTTCATTCAGGAGTCTGATAAAAGCAGGTGCCCTTAAATTTGAAGGTGGGAGGGAAAAACTGAAAACTGGCCACTCTCCAGCCCCATTTTAGATTCAAAATTCCAAGGTGCAGGGTAAAGGAGATGAGAGAACTGGCATGTGAGGACAGACACACTGGGGTCCAGCCTTTGAACACAATCCCATTCACTCCAAGCCCTTTCCAGCCATTCCAGAAGCCTGGTCCTCAGTGGGAGGCTGGGGATCTGGCACGATCCGTCTCTCCGTGCTGAGAGAGCGACGTTGACCGTCACTGTGAGAGTGGTGTTGACCTCTCTGGTGAGAGTGGTGTTAACCATCCTAGTGTGAGCTACGTTACTGTCTCATTGAGAGCGGTGTTAAACTCCCTGGTTCTGGAGCCACCTGTCCCCCAATGTATGGGTGCAAGTGATGTACCTGGGGCCAGCATCAGATCAGTCCTGATCTTGGTGAGTAGTACAGCAGCTCTCGTGGACCCGAATGTCATCCCACCCTCCATTCTTTGTGCTATGCTGCCCATTGGTTGGCCCTCTGACGAGTCTGCTCAGCATTCCTGGAGTTGTTGTTGTTTTCCAGATGTAACACCAGCTGCCAGGCAGGGACATACGGGATGAACTGTTCGAAGGCCTGCGGGTGTCTGGGAGCCTCCTGTGACCGGGTGACCGGAAATTGCCGACTCAGTGAGTGATCATACACCCCACTGCAGGAAGGGTATTGGTCACACTCCCGTGTCCCTGCTAGCCCACCATCACAATCCTGAACCTGCTGAATGAGGCAGAGGGTCCTGAGTCCAAGAGAGGGACCTCCTTACCAAAGCAGGGCTCTGTAGGTGGGATAATCTGAGAGGACATTTTCTCCAGAAAACCTACCTGACCAAAGAGAATTGGGAGGTTGTGATAGTTGGAGATTTTAACTTTCCACATATTGACTGGGATTCCCATACTGTAAAAGGGCTGGGTGACTTGGAGTTTGCCAAATGTGTTCAGGAAAGTTCCCTAAATAAACATATAGGGGTCCTAATTAGAGTGCAACACTGGATCTCCTATTGGGGAACAAGACAGAACAGCTGACAGAAGTATTTTGAGGAAATTAGAAAAAATCTAGAATGCGTGGATTGGGATAAGTTGTTTTCAGGCAAGGACGTGCAAGGTAAGTGGAGGACCTTCAAAGGTGACATTTTGAGAGTTTGGAGACTGTATAATCCTGTCAGGATTAAAGGCAAAGTTAACAGACATAACGTACCTTGGTTTTGAAGGACATTGGGATCAGGTTCAGAAGAAGTAAGAGATGTACAATAGGTATAGGCAACTCTGAGCAAATGTGGTACTCAAGGAGTATTAAAAAATGCAAGAAAACCTCAAGAAAGAAATCAGGAAGGCTAAAAGAAGATGAGGTTGCTTCGGCAGACAATGTGAAGGAAAATCCTAAGGGTTTCTACAGGTATATTAAGAGTAAAAGGGTGAGAAGGGACAAAATTGGTCTCCTTGAAGATTAGAGTGGTTGGCTATGCATGGAGCCAGAGAAATGGAGGGGATCTTGAATATTTTATTCATTAGTATTTACTCAGGAAACAGGGACCGGGTTGTAGGAAGTACCGAAACAAGCAGTGAGGTCATGGAGCCTTCACAGATTAAAGAGGAGGAAGTGCTGCTGTTTTAAGGCATACAAGGGTGGATAAATCCCCATGGCCTGACAAGATAGTCCTTCGGACATTAAGAAGGGAGTCTAGTGTAGAAATATGCAAAATATCCTTAGCCACGGGTGAGGTGCCAGAGGATTGGAGGGTAGCTCATGTTGTCCTGTTGGTAAAAAAAGGCTCCGGAAATTATAGGCTGATGAGCCTGATGTCAGTAGTTGGTAAATTATTGGAAGGAGTTCTAAGAGATCAGATATACAATTATTTGGATAGCCAGAAACTGATTCAGGAGTCAACAAGGCTTTGTGCATGTTAGGCCGTGTTTAACCAATGTTTTTCAAAGAGCTTACCAGGAAAGTAGATAAAGGAAAGGCTGTGGATGTTATTTACATGGATAAGGACTTTGACAAGGTCCCATGGAAGGATAGTCAGGAAGGTTCAGACGCTTGGTATTCATGGTGAGTTAGTAAAGTGGATACGACAATGGCTGGATGGGAGAAGCCAGAGAGAAGTGGTGGATGATGCTTCTCAGATTGGAGCCTGTGATTAGTGGTGCCTCAGGAATCGGTGCTGGGACCATTGTTGTTTATCATCTATATCAATGATCGGGTTAATGTGGTAAATTGAATCAGGAAGTTTACAGATGACTCTAAGATTGGAGGCGTCGTGGACAGTGAGGAAGGTTTTCAAAGCTTGGAGAGGGATCTGGACCAGATGGAAAAATGGGCTGGAAAATGGCAGATGGAATTTAATGCAGACAAGTATGAGGTGTTGCATTTTAGAAGGACAAACCAAGAAAGGACGTACACGGTAAATGGTCGGGCACTGAGGAGAGGGGTAGAACAGAGGGACCTGGGAATACAGATACATAATTCCCTGAAAGTGGTGTCACATGTGGACAGGGTTGTAAAGAGAGCTTCTGGTATATTGGCCTTCATAAATCAAAGTATCGAGTACAGGAGTTGGGATGTTGTGGTAAAGTTGTATAAGACACTGGTGAGGCCAAATTTGGAGAATTGTGTACAGTTTTGGTCACCTAATGACAGGAAAGATATCAATAAGATAGAAAGAGGGCAGAGAAGATTTACTAGGATGTTGCCCAGACTTCAGGAACTGAGTTACAGGGAAAGGTTAAACAGGTTAGGACTTTATTCCCTGGAGAGTAGAAGAATGAGGGGAGATTTGATCGAGGTGTTTAAAATCATGAGGGGAACAGACAGAGTAAATGTAGGTCAGCTTTTTCCACTGAGGGTGGGTGAGATACAAAGAAAAGTTTAGGGGGAACATGAGGAGGGGCTTCTTCACACAGAGTGGTGGGGTGTGGATGAGCTGCCAGTTTAAGTGATGAATGTGGGGCCAATTTTAACATTTAAGAAGAATTTGGACAGATATATGGATGGGAGGGGTACAGAGGACTATAGGCTGGGTGCATGTCAGTGGGGCTAGGCATAAAAATGTTTCATCACAGTTTAGAGGGGCCGAAGGGGCCTGTTTCTGTGCTGTAATGTTATATGGTTCCCCATGACCTGCAGTGACTACTGTCTTAACCTTCCCTGAGGCCCCCCTTCCTCAGCGACCCCTCTAATCCTGCCCTGGGTTTAATGCCCCATCGCTTGGGGACTTGCCTCATCACTCCTGAGCTCTGAAGCGTTCTCTCCACCCCTCTGTCTCCCTGGTTAACGGTGCCGTGTCTCCCCCCTCTGCCTCCAGGTAAGGTCGGAGTGGCAGTGGCTGCTGTCCTGCTCTCACTCCTCCTCCTCTGCATTCCCTGCTGCTGGCGCTGCAGGAGTAATCTGGACAGTCCCACAAGCAGGTAGGGAAGCACTGGGATCTGGAAACTTCTGGGCTCGAGGGAGGGGATGGGGAAGCACTGGGGCCCAGAAACCTCTGGGCTCGAGGGACGGGGTGAGGAGATGGAGAGAGGATGGGGAAGTATCTGGTGTTACAGGGGATCTGGCTTCAGGCTGTGACTCACCTTGTGGGAGGTCACTTGCTGATTACACAAGAAATGGAGGAGATTCAGGAGAATGACAGTGCCAGGAGTCCATTTGTCCCACTTCAACAGTGCTGGCCCCTTTGAAATCTCTCCAACAGGCTCACCCATCCCTGCAGTTTTCCCCTCCAACTTCTATCCAGTCCCCTGTGGAACCTCCTCTTGAATTTCAGACACAGGCTCCTGCTATGGGAAGCATTCCCCCTCGGATCTTCTACCAGCTGTCCGTGTGGGGTGGTCACTTTTACACACCAGGTTCAATCCCACTTGGTTATATTGGGAGCAGCAGACTCCCACAGGGCTGGTAGCTCTCTCCAGCTGTGCTGCACCCCCTCTCCCTCCTGTTGGTTCCATGAGCCAGAGAACATCAGGATTGGGACCAGTCAGGCATGTGATGAACGGATTGTTTCTGTTTTGATGGAATGGCGGGATATTTGTCAGGAACCGTTTATTATTTAAACATTAGTTGCTGCCCATTGTTCCATGCACCCATTTGATGTGGGTTCCTGATCTGCCATAGATATCTCACAACTCGGAGCTTCACAACTTGCCTTGTCTGGTTCCAAGGCCTTCATTTTGGATTGAACTAAGCTGAAGTTTCATTTTTAGCATTAATGTAAATTTGAATTATATATTTGGATCACTGAAGAATCCAATCACGTGATCATTAATTTACTATTTACTATTATATTGTTATGTAATAAAACAGAAAAAGTTTATTACATGAAATTTGCTTTTGCCCACTGTAAGGCAGACAGATTTGCCATCAGCAAAAATTGCCCGGTGCCCCTTACACAGAGAGAGAGAAGCAAAAGAGAGTTCCCCAGAGTCACCAAGTGTCCGTGCATTCGCCTCCAGCCCTCCCACAGGTGCACTGAGTCCAGTCCAAACCATCGGCAGCCCGAGCTCCAGATCCGAACCTCCAACATGGTCAGGAGGCCTCCTGTTCCCTTGGCCCCCCTCTCACATCCCGGTTCCAATTCTTGGTACTCCTACAGCCAGACTATTATTCTGTCTAGCCCCACTGACCTGAACCCAGACCATCCACGTCACTTAAAACCCCTGCCATATGTAATTCGAGCAACTGGCAAAAAATTGAGGAAAATACATAAGAATAAAATAACAGGTAAAAAATGTAAGTTTTAAAAATGGTACGTTCTGTGAAGTAACACATCAACCTTTGGTGAACATGGGAGCAAGTATCCAGCCAGTGGATTGCTTGCAGCAGCCATTGGAATAAAGTGGTGTGAAACAGTGTCATTCAAGATGAAGAGCTGGTTGATGCTGGGGGTGGGGGGGGAAGGGGAAGAGAGACTCTCTTAAAGTGTCTCCTTATCCCTGCTTAGTAAGAGTTTCCCTGGTCAGAGGGTTTATTAGTAAACCTTGAGGTGTTAATTATCTGTAATGTTACTGTTTATTTTTCGGGCAGCTCCAGGGAGGGGGAGGAACCTGCAGATGCTGCGACGGTTAAATGTTTTCAAAGACCCTGACCTGCTGGGGCAGACCTTCCTACAATCCCTCTATCCACTGTCTGTGTTCTCTCTCTCTCTCCAATTTCCCCCATTCACCCACTGACCAGGTCATCTTGTATCCAACTGATTCCGACAGTCACCCTGGGTTTACCCTCTGAGATTCCACCCTGCTCTCTCTCCCACTCACCCTGCCATAGAATATTACAGCCAAAGAAAACAGGCCCATTCGGCTTTTCTAGTCTGTGCCAAACTATTATTCTGCCTAGTCCCACTAATCTGTGCCCAGTCCATATCCCTTCATACCCCACCCATCCATGTACCTCTCCAACTTCTTCAGCTGGTACCTCGTTCCGCACTCTCACCACTCTTTGTGTGGAAATGGTCCCCCCTAATGTTCCCCCCCTAATCCATGTCCTCTGATTCTTGTCTCACACAATGTCGTGGGAAAAGCCATCTTGCATTTACTCTGTCCAGACCAGTGGTTCCCAACCTTTTTTCCCCCACGCACATACCACTTTCAGTAATCCAGAACTAACCACAGAGCAAGTCTGCCATAAGAACTCTGTGGATGGTAAGGGATTACTAAAGGTGATGTAAGAGTGGGAAAAATGGCTGGGAACCACTGGTACCATCATCATTTTGTACATGCCTATCAACTTTCATCGAGCCAAGAGGCTTTCCTTCCCCCTGCCTCCATTCCAGACCCTCTTCCCTCCCCCTGTCCCCATCCCAGACCCCCTTCCTTCTCCCTGCCTCCATCTCAGACCCCCTTCCCTCCCCCTGCCTCCATTCCAGACCCCCTTCCCTCCCCCTGCCTCCATCCCAGACCCCCTTCCCTCCCCCTGCCTCCATCCCAGACATCCTTCCCACCCCCTGCCTTCATCCCAGACCACTTTCCCTCCCCCTGCCTCCATCCCAGACCCCCTTCCCTCCCCCTGCCTCCATCCCAGACCCCCTTCCCTCCCCCTGTCTCCATCCCAGACCCCCTTCCCTCCCCCTGCCTTCATCCCAGACCCCCTTCCTTGATTGGTTTCCTGGAAGATTAAGTAGCCCTCCTGTTGGATGTGCCCAGGGCAGTGGATGACACCGCTCCGATGGTGAAGATGAAGCACCGCGTGCAGGGAGTTCTGGCAAGTCTGGGCTCTGCTCTTCCCTGTTTGTCCTTCGGGGACCAAAAGATGCCAAAGATCACAGGTGAGAGCAAAACCTGGGCCACTGATTGGACGGACAGGGCAGCAGTGAAATATCTGGGGAGGGGTGTTGTGAGAGAAGAGGCGGGGTGAGGGCTGTGTGGAGCGGGGTGGGGAAGGGCCAGAGTGTGCCAGGGTGGACACTTAACCCCCATGTCTGCCCCCAGTTCTCCACCATGATGCCGAGCTGAGCTTTAACTGCAGCTTCATTGACTCCCCGTCGGCTGGAGGGGACTCTGTTTCCTGTTCCTCGGATGGCGAGAGCCCCCTCGACAGCACCCTCCCCCTGGGTGGCACCCTCCCCCAGCAAGGTGAGCCTCAGAGTGTCCCCACCACCTCCTGACACCCTCTCTCCCTGGTTCAGGGAGTGGAGGGGAGGGGAGGAAGTTCATGGTGAGAGGGGGGTGGCAGAAGGGAGGGGGTATTTGGGGTATGGACGGAGAGAGGGGTTTGGTGTGAATGGGGGAGGCAGTTGTGGCATGAGTTGTAGGGGGTTCTGGGTGCGTGAGGGAGAGTTAAGGGGATTGGGGTGAGAGTGCAGGGGAGGGGGAGAGTGGGAATGAGTGCTGGGAGTGAGGGGGCGGTGGGAAAGGGGGCTCTGGTATGTGGGAAGGGGGATTAATGGAGGAAGATTCAGGATGAGAGGGTGAGGTGGAGGTAATGGTTGGGTCGGGGTTGGAGGGGGATTCAGGATGGAGGGGGTTTGGTGAGAGAGGAAGGTGGAGGGTTGGGATTGGAGGGGGGTTTAGGATGGAGGAGGGTTTAGGATGCAGTGGGTTTGGGGAGAGGGTCTGGGTGAAGGGGTGTGGGGATAAGGTGGGGAGGGTGGGTCTGGAATTGGGGGAAACCATGACCGACATTGACCCTCTCTCTTTCTCCCCCCCCCCCCCCCCCCCTTCCCCAGTCCCTGCAGAGCCCTGGGAGGCGGCGAGCGAGGAGCGCCTGCAGCCGGCTGACATCCCCCGCACCTCCAGCATGGCCAAGGCCAAGCGGCCGTCCGTCTCCTTCGCCGAGGGCACCCGGTTCGGGCCGCAGCCCCGCCGATCCCCGGGCTCCGAGCCCCGACCACCCCCACTCGCCCTGCCCCACTGGAAGAGGAAACCGCTGCCCCCGTCGCCCGAGCTGCCGGCCTCGGCCTCCCCGCTGGTCCCCGGGAAGTCGCTAGCGGGCCGGGCGCAGCCGGCCGGGGGGCGAGGGATGGGCAGGTGGTCCAGGATGCGGGACGTGCCGGTGGAAGGGGTCCAGGCCGTGCTCAGGCGGTTCGGCAGCTTCCAGAGGCAGAGGGGGAGCGGGGAGCGGAGCCCCGGTGCGCCAGCCAGGAAAGGCCAGAGCCCCGGACCGGTCCCCGGCGGGGAGCCGCCAGGCTCCGGCACGTTAGGCAGAAAGCCCCTCATCCCCGCCACGCCCGTCCTGCGCCAGTTGGTGGCCGGCGTCGCCGCGCAGAGCGGGGCCGGACTGGCTGTGGTGCCCGCCGGAGGCTCTCTCCCCCCGGACACTCCCCCAGACTCGCGCGGCTGTCCCGGGGACCCAGGCCACGACCCCGGCCCGGGGTAGGACTCCATCCCCCACTCCCAGACAGCGAGGAGGGGGCAGGACCCTACGGGCTCGCCCACCGCGGCCCAGCACTGGCTCCGCAGGACGGGCTAGCACCGCCAGGAGGAATCGAAGGGCCGGCTGCAGTGGGGAGGGGAATTTAAATTAGTGACAGGCTGGGGCTCTGTGAACTCCCTCACCGCCCCTCCCACGGCGCGGGGCTCCCTCACCGCCCCTCCCACGGCGCGGGGCTCCCTCACCGCCCCTCCCACGGCGCGGGGCTCCCTCACCGCCCCTCCCACGGCGCGGGGCTCCCTCACCGCCCCTCCCACGGCGCGGGGCTCCCTCACCGCCCCTCCCACGGCGCGGGGCTCCCTCACCGCCCCTCCCACGGCGCGGGGCTCCCTCACCGCCCCTCCCACGGCGCGGGGCTCCCTCACCGCCCCTCCCACGGCGCGGGGCTCCCTCACCGCCCCTCCCACGGCGCGGGGCTCCCTCACCGCCCCTCCCACGGCGCGGGGCTCCCTCACCGCCCCTCCCACGGCGCGGGGCTCCCTCACCGCCCCTCCCACGGCGCGGGGCTCCCTCACCGCGTGCAGCAGTTCAGGGGAAAGGCTTTGGATCATCGCCTGGACTTCTCCATTGGAGTGTTGGGCGAGGACGTGAAGACCTGACACAGCCAAGAGCTGAAGGTTCTGCCCCGCAGTTCATCCCCTGGGGAATCGTGTGTGCGCGCCCTCCCCTGCGGCACCGAGAGCCCGGCCATTCTGCCGTGATCTCCTCTCCCGGGACCGGCAAACCGCTGGGAGATGAAACGGTCACTTCCTTCATTTCCATCCCACGTTTTGTGCTGTAACCCTGGGTGCGACGTGATGATGTTCATCAGCGATTAATTTGTCTTTCAATAAACTTTTACTGACCTTGCAAATTTCAGAGAGCGGGACTTTCCTGCAGTCTAACTTTGTCCTGTACCGGGAAAACAGTCACCTCCCCTCCCTCCACGGCTACCATCTCCCTCACGGGCCTCTGTACTGGGGGTCTCCTCAATAAACCAAGAGCAGAAGAAAGGAACGCGGCTTCCACACACACACTGACACAGTTTCACTCTATTTCCCTTCCATCCATGTGTCTGTCTAAGAGTCTCTTAAATGCCCCTAATGTTCCAGCTTCCACCACCATCCCTGGCAACACATTCCAGATCCCCACAAAAACACTTACCCCTGACGTCTCCCCTAAACCTCCCTCCTTTCACTTTGTACACATGTCCCCTGGTGTTTGTTTGGCCGTCCACCCTATCCATGCCTCTCATAATCTTGTAGACCTCTATTAAGTCTCCTCTCATCCTTCTTCACTCCAAAGAGAAAAGTCCCAGCTCCGCTAACCTTGCCTCATAACATTTATTTTCTAATCAAGGGAATATTGTAGTAATTCTCCTCTGCACCCTCTCCATGGCCTCCACATCCTTCCTGTATTGAGGTGACCAGAACTGAACACAATATAAGTGTGGTCTGACCAGAGATTTGTAGGGTTGCACAGAGTTGATGCAGAAAGGTTGTTTCCCACTATGGGAGAATTGAGGACAAGAGGGCACAACTTCAGGATTGAAGGGTGTCCACTTAGAACACCCTCTGGGTGTTGATGCTCCAAAGGCTCCTTTGGGACAAGGAGACTGAGAAATGGTCAGGGCGGGGACCCTCCATCCAGACTGGGGAAGGCTGGATGGTGTAAACGGGTCCGAGGGTGGCGAATCGGTGAAGGGTGGGAATAAAAGAGGCACAGACCCATCCACACCCCTGGCCCTGAGGGTCCCGGCCGATGGGAATGACCCAGCCCCTTGATCCCGATGGGCTCCTTCCTGCGGGATGGCTACCTCCTCTCTGACACCCCTGCACTGTCGGGGGTGGCCGCGGGCAGCAGGCGTGGGCTGGATTGCTCTCCCCAGAGCCAGAACTTATCCCGCCAAGCCAGTCTCCCACTGAGGGTCGCACCTTGCTGCCAACGGTGCTTTTATAGGGGGCCCATCTTACCCACCCACACACATCTGAAACCCCCACTCAGCAGAGAACAATGGATCTGAAAATGAAATAAATACCCAGCTTTTAATTCTGAGATTTCAGGGTATTTTCAAACAATGTGCAAATGAAACTGCATGCAACCAGCCTTAAGATCCTTCCAGATAGACGAGATAGATATTCATCGATAAATAATTTTCATTTGAGCTGAAACGAAACGCGCCTCTCCATGTTTGATCCCGTGGCCCATGACCCCTCTTTGCCTGGAACGGGCTTCTTCGCACACCGTCAATGCTCTCCCCAGCGGGCGCATCCACATCTGGATCATTAAGACCCCCTGCAGCTGGACGAAGTCATATCGGGTCTACTGTCTCCTGGCTCTGGCTGCCACCTTCACATAGTTGGTCACGTAGAATATTGAACATTACAGCACAGGACAGGCCCTTCAGCCCTCGATGTTGTGCTTACTTGAATATTCCTAGCATATATATTTTCCTGGTAACCCTAGATTTTTCTTCCATCCATGTGTCTGTCTAAGACTCTCTTAAATCCCCTAATGTTCCAGCCTCCACCACCACCCCTGGCAAGGCATTCCAGACCCCCAAACTTCTCCGTGTGAAAATACTTACCCCTGATGTCTCCCCTAAACTTCCCTCCCTCCACTTTGTACAGACGTCCTCTGGTGTTTTCTGATCCTGCCCTGGGAAACAGTTTCTGGTCGTCCACCCGATATACACCTCTCACAATCTTGTTGACCTCTATCATCTCTTCTTATCCTTCTTTACTCCTTGCCTCACAAGACTGGTTTCCCAATCCAGGCAACATCCTGGTAAATCTTCTCTGCACCCTCTCCACAGCTTCCACATCCTTCCTGTAATGAGGTGACCAGAATTGAACACAATACTCAGTGTGGTCTCCAGAGATTTGTAGAGTTGCAACATGATCTCTTGACTCCTGAACTCAATCCCCCTATTAATGAATCCCACATCCTATAGACCTTCTTAACTATCCCATCAACCTGCTGCTCACATCAACTCCAGCCTCAACTACTCCATCCACCTTCAGCCACAACAGGTTCTATTAGCAAAACAAGGCAAGAGGACAACTACCTATGCCATGGACTACAGCTCCTCTTTCAATAGGATAGTCCCAAACTGAGTAATCTCCAAGCCATGGCCTTGGCCTCCCTCTGCAGCAGATCCCCAGGACTTTCTGTCCCACAGATCACAATTGGTGTGGACTTTTGACAGCACCTCCTCCTTGATCACCTTCCACAATGGGCCCCACAGGCTGTGTACTCTGCTCCCTGTACGCCAACCACTGTATGGCCAATCGCCACTCCACCTCCATCCACAGGTTTGGGGATGACCCCAACATCGTGGGCAGGAGCTCCAATAGGATGGAGCGAGGGAGGCTGGTTGAGGAGTCATGGAACAGGCTGCCAGAGGAGGGGGTTGAGGTAGGTGCAATGGTAATGTTTAAGTAATATTCAGATGGATACACAGATAGGATGGGTTTAGAGGGATATGAACCAAATACAGATAAAACACAAACTATACACAGAACTATATCAAATAAACGACTTAAACTTTTAGTGAAAAATGCAATCAGCAGTAATTCAAAACCACCCCCAATTCATGCAATTTACATTTTAAAATTAAAATGCCATTACTCTTATTTACAATGTCTATGATCCCTTGGGGCACCTGCCATTCCCGGAACTCAGCCACCACATGCTCCTGCTCCTACACAGCACTGACCCAGACATAATCCCGAAAGAGGGGCAAGCAATCAGCTCTCCCCACCCCCTTGACCACTTGCTGCCTCAACTCATGACTGGCCAGAAAGTAATTGGAATGTTAGCCTTCATTGCTGGAGGGATCGAATTCAGGAGTGGGAAGGTTCCTCTGCAACTGACCAAGGTCCTGGTGAGGCCGCATTCTGGAGAACTGCGTGCAGTTCTGGTCCCCTTACTTGAGGAAGGTGTACTGGCTTTGGAGGCCGTGCAGATGAAGATGAAGGCATTGGTCTATGAGGAGCGATTGAGTCGTCTCAGGCTGTACTCACTGGAATTTAGAAGAATGAGAGGGGAACTTATAGAAACATATAAAATTATGAGAGGCATAGATAAAATAGAGGTTGGTAAGTTGTTCCCATTGGTGGGGGAGACCAGAACTAGGGCACATCACCTCAAGATTCAAGGGAGTAGATTTAGGACGGAGATGAGGAGGAACTGCTTTTCCCAGAGGGTGGGGAATCTGTGGAGGTGACCTCAGTAAATATATTTACGACAAGGTTGGATAGAATTTTCACATAGTTGGGAAATTAATGGATCTGGAAAAAGGCAGATCCGTGGAGATGAACCCATCATCAGATCAGCCGTGAATCGGGCCGGACGTCTGACACCTGCTCTATTTCTAATGTTCTTGTGAAAACATCCCATCAGGGTATGTCACTGCGTGGGATGGGAACTGCTCCACCCGTCAACTGCAGAGAGTGATGAACATGGGTCAGTTCATCACACCACCCTCTCCCCCCCTCCACTCTGTCTACATATCTCACTGCCTTGGAAAATCTGCCAACATATTGAAAGGCTCATCCCACACCAACCACACTATCTTCACCCCCCCCCCCCCCAACAGGATGCAGGGATAAATTAGATACCATAATATTTTCAGTCTCTCTCCTGCTAATATCAGACTCCTGTATGAACCCCATATGTGTAATAGAATGTTGCCCTTCCATTTTGTAGACAGTCCCCATTGATTGCTAATGGTGGGAGGAGTCCTCAGGGAATTGGTTGGGGTCCCAATCATTTGGGCACCCCTTCCTTGATAGTGTTGAACTCCTTCAGGCATGGGGTGGGGGTTCCTGACCTGCACTGCAGATGGGAGAAGGCCCTTTTGGTGTGTCAGGTAGTGGGGCATCCACCACAGGATCCCCACCTTCTTCCATAGCCATGGTGTTCCTGGCCCCAATCTCACCATCTTGACTGTCCAGGAGGTCAAGGGCAGCAGGTGCAGGGAAACACCAGCTGAAGATTCAGATGATTGAGTTTATTCTCACGTTCTCAAGTTCGATGTTCTTGTTGTAAAAGCCTCGGCTTCACCTCACATTACAAATATTTTTCATGCATTTGGTCGAAGTGTGGAAAAAGTCAACTGAAGGATGACATGGTTGGTGTGGCAGTTAGCGCAACACTGTTCAGCCCCAGCAACTGGCGTTCATGCTGTCTGTAAGGAGTTTGTATGTTCTCCCAGTGTCTGCGTGGGTTTTCCCCGGGGGCCCTGGTTTCCTCCCACCCTTCAAAATGTATCGGGGCTTGTAGGATAACTGGGTGTAAACTGGATGGCACAGGCTTGTGGGCCAAAAGTGGTATTACTGTGCTGAACGTCTAAATTAAAAATGTAAATTTAAACTTGACTACTTCACAGAAAGGGGGCCATCATAAGGGAGCCATCATAAGGGAGGGTCATAGCTGATAAAAGGTTGAGAATAGCGGTATTAAATCACCACAGTATCCAAGACAGGAAAAGTGTATAAAATGATCGCTAACTAAATGTTAGTGTGAGAAGAACAAGTGGTGTTTCAGTATCACCAACAGATCTTTTGGAGATCCTGGAGTGGTTTATGTTTAGGGTAGTACAGGAAGGTTCAAGACCCTGATCACTGTTGGAAAAACACTGAGGGGCTGGTCTTCAGGCCTCTGTACCTTCTGCCCAAAGGGAGCAGTGAGAAGAGGTTGTGACCAGGGTGATGGGGGTCCTTCGTGATGCTGGCTGCCTTCTGGATGTGGGCCCTCGCATAGATGTCTGCAACGGATGGGAGATTGGAGCCTGTGATGGACCTGGATGTGTTTGCTGTCTTCTGCAGCCACTGGACACTCCAGTGACTGATGCAGCCAGCCAGTATACTTTCCACCATGCTCCAGTAGAAAAAGGATACATAATTTAATTAAAAGAGAGAATAAATATGAACGGTGGATAGGTAAATGATCACAGTTACAGTTAATGCAATAGTGGAGACAGGAATTGTAGTGGTCCCTCAATGATTCAAGGGGAGGTTCGAGATCCTGTCAGCCATTGGAAAGAAACTGCTCTTGAACCTTGAGGTGTTGTGTGATGATACACCACTGTACACTGTTACTTGGTTCCTGGCACTGTGTGGTCTACATGCACGTCTGGCCTGTCTTACCTTGGTGACTCCACACTAATAAAGACAATGAGCTAAATCTCTCCCTCAGTACAATTGGGCCAAAACAGGAACATGGTCCAAGTCATCTTGTACCAGTCTTGGTATTATTGATAGTGTCTAATGTTGGCTTTCAGGCTTCTGCAGCTTCTGGCCGATGGGAGCAGTGAGAAGAGGTTGTGACCAGGGTGATGGGGGTCATTTGTGATGTTGGTTGCCTTCTGCAGTCAGATGCTTTTGATGGAAGGGAGGTCAGAGACCATGGTGGACGTGGCTAGGTTTGCCACTTTCTGCATTCCTGGGCACTCGAATTCCCAAACCAGGCTGTAGTGCAACCAGTCAGTGGGACTTCTCACAGAGCACCTGCAGAGGTTCGACCATGCCAAATATCTTCAGACTTGTTAGAAAGAAGAGGTGTTGGTGTGTGGCCTCAAGGTCTGTTTCCAGGAGACATTGTCCATTATGTCGACTCCCAGGAAGTTGAAGCCACTAACCCTCTCCACTGCCCTCTCAATGATGCAGACAGACGTGTGGTCCCACCAAGTAGAGAACACCATGAAATGGACAGTTGGTGCTAACTATGGGAAGAGGTTCCTTTGTTGTGATCATGTGATAGGAAACCTGTGGCTTGATGAAAAGAAAACGAAATGTTGGTCCCACAACGGGTTGGCTGGGTTTTTCTGAGATTGATGAGAGTTTCAGATAAAAGGGAAGTGCGGTGGTTCTGTTGTCAGACTGCAACCCCCAGGGACCAATTGTGTCTGATGAGTGGAAAGTGGGGAAGCCCTGAGGCCAGGGATATCCACTGAAGGCCATGAAGTAAGACGGAGGGACCCCCTTGTCACTGACGTGTCATGAAATTTATCTCTGATTGTCACCGTTCAAGATTTTACTTTAAACCAGTTAAGTTCTGAGAATGACTGAGCTCTGGGATATCTGGGACTTTTCAAATTGTTGGGTGGTCCTGACTGCAACAGGGGCTTGAAAGGGGAATTACAAGGAAAGAACAAGCTGTGGCTTTGAGGATCAGTTGGAGACGTGAGGGACACTAGCATTTGGGCCCATTCATTGGGCACTGCCTGTTATACCGAGGCAGGTGACTGATTCTGATTGGCTCAGGAGGTTGTAGGAGAGGTTGTAGGGTCCCCTCCCTCCCCACCTTCCTCTCCCTCCCCTCACTCACTCCTCCCTCTCCTCATTCCTCTCCCCTCATTCCTCTCCCTCCACTCACTCCCATCACTCCCCTACTTCTGCTCCCTCTCCTCATTCCTCCACCCTTCCCTCCCTTCACCCCTTTCTCTCCTCTCTTCCCTCCCTCCATTCTCCTCTCCCCTCACTGCACTTCCTTCCCTCCTGGACTGCATTTCTCCCAGCAATCCTCCTGCACTCTCTCTTTCCCTCTCTCCTCCTCCTCTCTTACTGAGCACAAATGAGTGGGGGGGGGGTGCATCATACAGAGGGGGTTCAATATTTCAGCACCCCACAGCCCCAAAAGCAACCCCTGCAGACACACAACTACAGCAAGGGAGGGTGACACTGGGGGAGGGGCAGTAATGAGGGAGCGTCATACTGTAGGAGGGGTGGTGCAGGTCACTATGCGGGAAGAAGGGGAAAGATAAATGATTTAAATGGCAGAAATAGGATTTAGATTGAAAAGAGGTTTTGTGTGTGAATACTCGGGCAGACTTCTTGTTCAGAAGAAATCTGCTTGTGAGTAAAACTGCTGATTCCAACTTCATCGTTCCAACAATTAGCCGGCAGTTTGCCAGGGTGGATTTACTCCACCGTGGAACTACTAGCTTTCATCTAATTTGCTTGTTAAAAGCTTAACTTCGGTGACTCCATCGCCAGCTCATCACTGATTAGGTCAGTTGGGAATGACTTTTCGACAGTGTCTCGAAGGTCTGGGAGCCTCGGCCTCACCTTCGAGGAGTTCAGGAGGCTTCGGCGGATCACCAGGGAGCCAGTTTGTGAAGCATCCGGGGATCTCTGTTCATCACTCTGCTATCTAATCGTCCAGTTAAAGGACTCACATCTCAGACTCTCAGTTCAACATGGGCAATGCAGAATGGTGTGTTCTGTGGAGGACTGAGTTAGCACGACGTCTACCAACATGAGACGTGTTCTCTCCTGTTGTGGACGATTGTTTTACACAGTGGTCTAGTTTGTTTTTTTGTTCATGTGCCAGACCATCTTTCGAAAGACCTGGCCCTACAGGAGTCGTGCTGGCTCAGCAACTTCAATGGGCCCTGTGGCGAAGAATTCTTTTGCGTCACTGGAAGACAAGAATGTGGTCATGAGATGTCTCAAACTATCACAGCTGGAGAATGCACAGAGGGCAATGGTGGTGGAGCGATGGCACCCCGACCGTAACAGTGAGTGTGAAAATGGAGGCCAATCCGTGATTTGCCAACAAAATGTGAAGTTGGTGGGTCTCGTCATTAGCTGAGTCGACTCACGGACTCACCAGCCACATGTCACTTCAGCAGCTTGGTTGAGACAGTGTTTTACGGGGACATGGAGTGTGTGAGGGTGCAGCTCCTGCTTGTGGGTTTGAAGGGATTGTTCCTCAAATTCTGGCTGCATTCCCCCCTCATGCTCCTGATCGTTGGGCTCCCTGTACGGAGGAGGGAGGGCCGGTCGTCGGTCTGGTACTGGGCCTGGCCAAGATGGTCATTCAGGAGTCCAGACAGTGGGCAGTTGAGGATTCATCTTGGGCTGACTGCCTGACCCTCTCCTGAGGATACCTATCGCCCATGAATCCTTGGAGAAGGAGCACTCAGTGCTCATGGGCAGTTTGGAGGGTCTCCAGAAACAGTGGATACCAAGGGTTCGATGGTATCCACAAAGATAATTACGTTTGAATTGAACTCTTGTGTGGATAGGTCTGAAAATGTCATATTTGAAACCTTTAGGGGATGAATAATAAAGGGATGGTGTGGATTTACTAAAAACACACCAAAAAGCTGCAGAAACCTGGCCGGTCTTTTCAGCGCCTATAGGAGACAAAGATCTATCGCCAACGTTTCGGGTCTGAGCCCTTCCTCAAGGAATAAGCAGAATGAACGATAAGCAGGAAATGTCAGAATAGAGACAGGGCCAGGGGAGGAATCCTGATAAGGGGAGAGGAGAGAGTTGATTATGTCTGTGTGAAAGGAGAGAGGGAAAAGGGAGAGAATGAGCTTGGGGGAGGCAACAGGGGTAGATATGAAGTGGGGGGGGGGCAGGTTTGAATGAAACCAGAGATTTTAATGATATCTCCAGTTGGAGGGAGCCCAGTCAGAAGGTGAGGTGTGGCTGCTCCAATTTGCGGGTGGTCTCAGCCTGGCCGTGCAAGAGAGTGGGATGGGGATTTGAAATGGGTGGCCCCTGGGAGATCCAGACTATTGCAGCGGACAGAGCCGAGTTGCTCCTAGACTGTGCCCAGTCTCTCCGACAGAGAGGAGACCACAACAGGAGCACCGGTATTGATTTACTACCTAAAAGGCAAAAATAAAAGAGGGCAGTGGTCTTGTAGGGGGTATTGTATCCCACTGTTGGAAGATGAATAAGGTGGGAACCCCTGACTCACTGGATGAGGGAGAGTGGGACCAAATGCTTCCTTTGGTCGCAGACTGGGTTCCTTGGTCTGAGACAGAGAACAGGGTCCCACGTGCTTCTCCTTATAAATGAAGCATGTCCCCCGACCACCGGCCTGTGGTGGGATTGGCACACCCTGGGGTGCTGACAGGACAGGCTGGGGTTTGGAAGCTCCTCTAGTTATTGCAGTCATCTTGGGGACGGGTCTCTAGTCCCTGCGTGTGACTCGATCCCAGTATCTGTTCCTTAAACAAGCACAAAGCCTGTGGTTAATGGGATCCTTGGGGCGGCACGGTTGGCTTAGCGGTCAGCACAAGACCTTTACAGCGCCAGGGGTTCAAATCCCATGCTGTCTGTAAGGAGTTTGTACGTTCTCCCCGTGTCTGCATGGGTTTCTTCCAGAGACTCAAATTTTCTCCCACCGTTCAAAATGTGTGAGGGGTTGTACGTTCATTGGGTGTAATTGGGCAGCTTAGGCTCATGGGCCTGTTACCAAAATGGCCTGTATGTCTACATTTTAAAAATTGAAAATTTTAAATTCAAACAATTGCTGGAAGGTCAATGCCTTAGAGAGGGCACAGAGGAGATTCACCGGGATCTTGCCTGGATTGGAGCACGTGTTATGGGAAGCACGGTTTACAGACCTGGGGGTTTTCTCTTCAGAGTTACGGATGGGAGGTGACTTAATAGAAGTGTGTCAAATTATGAGGGGCTTAGATAGGGTACATTGACCACCGCCAGTGGGTTGATATCGCCTCAAACCGCGCATCTTGGCGCTTCACAGTTCGGCAGGCAGCAACCTCCTTTGAAGAAGACCACAGAGCCCACCTCACTGACAAAAGACGAAGGAGGAAAAACCCAACACCCAACCCCAACCCATCAATTTTCCCTTGCAACCGCTGCAACCGTGTCTGCCTGTCCCGCATCGGACTTGCCAGCCACAAACAAGCCTGCAGCTGACGTGGACATTATCCCTCCATTAATCTTCATCCGCGAAGCCAAGCCAAAGAAAGAAGAAGATAGGGTGGACCTCCTCCTGGGGCCACAGTAGAAATGCCAGAGGGCATCTGTTTGAGGTGAGTCTGGGAAAGTTTAGGGGAGATCAGAAGTAGGTGTTCTTCACTTACAGAGTTGTGGGGGCCTGGAATATGTTGCTGGGGGTGGTGGTGGACTCTTAGACAGGCACAAAGAAAAACTAGAGGGTTCTGGGTGTGAGGGAGGGAAGGGTTAGATTGTTGTGGAGTAGGGTAACATAGGTGTAGAAATTATCTGTCAGCGCTTTGGGGCGGGACCCGAATCTAAGACCCAAAACATTGTCAGACCATTTCGACCCACAGATCCATGGACTCCCCCTCCCCCCACCTCCATCAACATGATCTACTGGGATCTTTGTCAGAAGAGGGCGCGCAAAATCATCGAGAACCTCTTCCACCCCGCACACAGCATCTCCTGTCGGGGAAGAGATCCAGGAGGAGCAGAACCAGCACCACCAGGCTGAGGAACAGCTTCTTCCCACGAGCAGCGAGAATGGTGAACGACCACAGGACCTGCTCACGCTGACTACCCGAAACTCTTATATTCATGAAACAACATTTATCTACCTATGTATATGAAGACTTGACTTGCATATATATTGTTTGCCTGTATGTGTGGTTGTGTGTCTACGTGTTTGCACCGAGGACTGGAGAACATTGTTTTGTTGGGTTGTACTCACTGAAATGGTGGAACTCAGCCGGTCTTTCCAGCATCCATAAAAAGCAAAGAAAAGTCTCAGAATTCAGACAATGCTGGGCTGGGGGTGGAATCCAGACCAACAAAAGGTGTCTGGTCTGCTACCTGGAGCCCCTAGCTCTGCTGGAGTTGGGGAGGTGGGGTTCTCTCTGTCCTCTTTAAACAGGCTACTGATCTGTAGCTGGGCTTGTGACAAGTGGTTAGAAGATAGCATGAGTTCATCAGGGAGTGGGGAGAGGGAAAGGCAGAGGAATGGAGTGGGGATGAGGGGAGGGTCAATGAGGGCCAGGAGGTGTGGGCAAACTGGCCCTCTGGCCACTGGGCAGTGCAGTGGATGCCTGCTGATCAAATTGCGGGCAGTCTATGTGGTCAATGAAGGAGACGGGAAAGACTGGGCTTCCCACTGAACGTGAGGAAGGGAAAGTGGACTCGCTCTCTGCCACAGGCAGTTGCTGCTCTCACAACTTTCAGATCCACTCTTGGGGTTTCCTTAAATCCGATTTGCTCCACCAGAGGCAGGCGAGAATGAAACTTTGGATGTTGCAAAATTCAGAAATTTTGCATATTTTTTCATGGGGTGTGGGTGGATTCTAATACTACATAAAGCAGTGGGTCTGTGCACAGACCTCCAGAAGAGTGCCGATATTCCTGTAGAGACAGCCCAGCTTCAGCACTGCGGACCAGCACCATCACAGATCCACCAGCACCTGGCCCCAGCAGAGAAATCTGGTGAGTGAGCAGCTTTTCGTGGTCCCCTCCCTCGGGTGGACTGACTTTGTGGACTAATGGCCTGCCCTTGTTGAAACTTCCAGGGAGAGGGATGTGGGCTTGCAGGGGTAAAGGCATTGGCATCACAAGGGGGGTACAGACCACCAGAGGGTTGACACCAAAGACATTGTCTATAAAATTTTTGTACAGTGTTTCAGCAGGTTTATTATTTTTGTATAAAAACATCCCTGCAGTTTGTTATAACAACAAAAGCATTTTTCGCCAGCCCAGTTTACACCTATCAATACGAGGCTAAAACTCGACGCTCATTTCCCTTTTGAACCTTCTCCTGGGCTCCGGTCAGAGCGGTCATTATTCCCCAATGGCAACGACGCTTCGAATCGCGTGGTTCTGTCTGTTCACGGTGTTGCTGGGGCATGATATTTAATTTAAAGGTGTCATTTTAATTTTGCTCACCTTTTATCTCACGGCTACCGCCGTTATGTTCAGTGATACACTGGGATCACCAGTAATATTGGTACAAAAAAATATTATTATGGATTCTGTCTGGTCTGGTTCAGGAGGAGGTCCATGGGTAGGGGGATGGTGACACCATGAGTTACTGCACTGGGTGACACTGGGTGCGTGGCTGGGACCTTGTGGTGTGGCCTCAGCTAGAGGGGCTCTTGGGGGTCATTCAGGGCTGTGGATCAGACAGTTTGTGGCTGCTCTTGTTTTCCCAAAATTCTTCCAATATGGAATGATTCTGTTGCCCGGGATCCCACAAGGATGTGGGTTAACCTGTCTGTCCCACTACGTAGGATGGGATGGGTCTTCCGGTTAGATGAAGGCAAGGTGTCCCTACTCTCTTCCAGAGGAAGGCGAGACATTCCCACCTTTATCCAGATGGTGCCGAGATGTTCCCACCTCTCCCTCAATAGTCATGGTCCCCTCCTCTCCCGACCACCCCTCCAATACAGTCCTCACCCACGGTCACTCTGGCTCTGTCTGACCTCTCCAACTGGCCCCACCTCTGCATCTCCCCTGGCCCCGCCTCTCCAAAGCATCATTGTCTCTTGGCCAATGATTGACAGCTGCTCCACCACAAGCCCCATCACCACACCCCTCAGCTCATCCCACTCCATTCCAGTTCCCTGCAAGGCCTCATTCCCCTCCATTCTCTCCCTCTCCCTGGTCACTTCCCCAGCTCCCTTCCATTCTCTCACTCTCCCCATTCCCCTCCCTCCACTCCTTCATACCCCTCTCCCCTCACTTCACTCCTTTCCCTCCTGGGCTGTGTTCCTCCCTGCAATTCTCCTGTGCTCTCCCTTTCTCTCTCTCTCTCCCTACCACCATCCTCCCCTCTCTCCCTCCCTCATTGCCCTCCCCTCTGCTCTTTATCAACCCATGTTCCACATACCCTCCATGGCACACTCCTCCTCTCTTGCTCTATGACCCCTCCTTACCCACCCCGAACTCAGCCACCTGATCTCTGCATCATTCACCACTTCAGCTGGCAGCTTGTCCTGTAAGGCCATTCCTCTGATGGTGTGGGGGGTGGGTTAGGGCAGCCCTGGCTTTGTCTAGTGCCATCCTCTGGGTACCTCAGTGTTTGGAGAAGGGGATGACCCTGGCAGTGACCTTCCTCTCTCCACAGGACACATGATGGATGGTGCCATGATGCTGCTCTCGCTCGTAGCCTTTGCCAGCTCTGCTCCAGCACATCCCAGCAGCCTGCTGGAGTCCTTCCAGAAGAGTGCCAGCCTCTCCAGGAAGATCCTGCAGGAAGTGCAGGCCCTCATCTGCCAATACGTAGGCACAGGCTCCCCATCTGGGTCTGGGGGAAGAACGTTCAGCCCAGTCATGGGCTGATCACACCTGCGCGCGCGCGCACACACACACACACACACACACACACACACACACACACACACACACACACACACACACACACACACACACACACACACACACACACACACACAAAACACACACACACAAAACACACACACACACACACACACACACACACACACACACACACACTCTGTAGGGGCACTTGTTCCTTGAGAGGGCAGTGGGACTTGGATTTCCCAGCAGGGGCTGCGATGTGCTGATGAGAGTGTGTGAGGGGAAAGAGATGGGTTCCTCACTCCACATCTCCTCAGATTCACCCTGAGCATCCTTCCCACCCCCTGCATCCCCAACATAGGGTAATGCCAAGGTGAGGCAGTGGTTAACCAGGTTAAACACCTCTCAGTATGTGCCACAGGCATGCGGGATCTCGCTAGGGAGGGGTGATGGTAAGTCTGGGCCTCATGTCCATGGGCAGGATGAGGTGAAGGAGTGATGAGGAGTGGAGATCCCAGCTCCAGGTGAAAGGGCTGGAGAGCTGTAGCTGCAGTGTGGCGAGCGAGTGCAGGGAAGAGTCACTGGGGAGGGGCTGGGTTGGCGAGCTCAGGCCCAGGGAGAATGGAGGGAGTGAGCTGGTTTTCCTAGGAGTGGAGGCCCATGGCAGAGACATCTTTCTATTGCGAGGCATTTCAAAAACAGGACCTCTGATGAGAGGGGAAGGAAATATAAAGGGGATCTGGGAGGAAATGATTTCAACATTAGGGTGCTGGACAACGGGAGCTCACTGCCTGAGGAGGTGGTGAAATCAGATAGAACCCAGAGGGCAAGGGTTAAGGGGGAAAAGTTTAGAAAGTGCAGGGGATGTGGAACGAGCTGCCAGCTGAAGTGGTTAATGCAGGCTTAATTTTAACATTGAAGAAGAATTTGGACGGGTCCATGGATGGGAGGGGTACGGAAGGATATGGACTGAGTGAAGGTCAGTGGCACCAGGCAGAAAAATAGTTCAACATAGAAGGGCTGAAGGGATTTGTCTGTTTTCTGTGCTGTCATGTTCTATGGTTCAATGGTCCTGTCCAGTTGGTAGACCCTCAGGCAGACACTGAAACAGGCAAGACAGACTGTGGTCAAATGGGATTCCTGTAGATGGACAAAAAAGGTCAACAGAGACATGGAGGGCCAAGGGGTCTGTTTCTGTGACTCCAGCTCCACCTGATTAGCTATATTCGAGTTAAGCAAGAAATTCTGCAGGAGCTGGGGTCAAATGCGACACACAGACATGATGGAGAAACTCAGCAGGTCATGCAGCATCCACAGGAAGTCAATGGTAACCAGCATTTCGGGCCTGGGGTCTTCATCGGGTAGAAGCAAAGTCAGGAAGATGACTGAAATAAAAGGTGGGAAGAGAAGGAGGGAGGAGAGGAGGGCGGAAGGGCCAAGGGGAGGAACACAGATTAACAGGTGGATACAGGAGGGAGGGTATAAGCGAACAATGCTGAGAAGTGATTGGGGGTGGAAGGCTTTGAGAATGGAGAGGGAAGGGGGTGGGGAGCTGGAGGAGAAGAGACAGAGGGACGGGGAGAGAGCGAGAGAGAGCAAGAGAGAGAGAGAGAGAGAGAGAGAGAGAGAGAGAGTGAGAGAGAGAGAGAGACCTAGGGGAAGGGGAAATCTGGTTGGAGGGTTCCAAGACAGATTTTAAGGTGTTGTTCCTCCAATTTGATTTGGTAGCGCGTGTCCGTGTAGGAATGGGGGGTGGAATCGAAATGGCCGGCCACTGGAAAGTGTTTGCTGTAGCAGTGGACAGAGCAGAGGTCCCCATCAAACTGAATTCCTTTCTCCCTTTCAGAAAGAAGTAAGGATCGGCCTGCAATCGTTCGATGACCACACACTGTTCCTGAATAGCCTCCCAAGCAGCCGGATGACGTACATGCACTGGGTGGAAATGCAGGTATTTCTGCTCCCAACTAAGGTGTCAACCTGTTTCCCATAGACCTCTCTCCATGCTCTCTACCCACCTCTTATAGAAACATATAAAATTCTGAAAGGGATGGATAAGATAGAGGTCGGTAAGTTGTTCCCATTGGTGGCGGAGACCAGAACTAGGGGACATGGCCTCAAGATTCAGGGGAGTAGATTTAGGAGGGTGATGAGGAGGAATGGCTTTTCTAGAGGGAGGTGAATCTGTGGGATTCGCTGCCGTTGAAGCAGTGGAGGTCATGGGGAAAAGGCAGATCAATGGAGTTGAGCCTCTTTTCGGATCAGCTGTGATCACATTGAATGGGGGAGCAGGATCGATGTGCTGGATGGCCGACTCCTGCACCTATTTCTTATGTTCTGATGTTCCCCTCCTCCCACCCCCACTCTGACTTTCAACGTTGTTAACGGGGCTCTCACAAATCCTCTTTCAGGTCTTCTTTTGTTCTCTTCTCAGCCTCTCTCGGTAACCCAGCACCCTGTACTATTTATGGGTTGGCTGCTCGCACAGCATGTGGAAATGGGCTTGATCTCCTTCCCTGTCCCTGGGCTTTCTAACCTCCCTGCTCCCCTCCAGGATGAAGAGCGATTGAGGCTGGACTATAAGGACCTCCAGGCATTCTGGATTCACGTCGACACCAAACATCTCCATGAGCTGAGCCAACCATCTGTGTCTCTGCTCAGCCATTCTATTGAAGCCGTTTCACTGGACCTCCGAGACCTGATCTCCCAGCTCAAGAGACAGGTGAGAATTGGGAGCCAAGCTCCAATTCTAGTTGCCATCATTTCAATCCCCCTCCTCCCTATTCCCACATGGACATATCTGTCAATCACGTGGGTCAACCTAGGCTTGAGCTTGATGATCAACTCACCATGTTCCTCCTGGGCAACCTGAAACCCAACAATAATGTTCCCAGTGTTCAATAGCCCCCACCTCGATTCTCCCTTTCCACCTACTCCTGGTCTGTCTCACCACCCCCCACCACACAGGCCTCTCCACCTCCCATCCAAATCACTATCACAGGAGATCATATAGAAAATTCTGAAAGGCATGGATAAGATAAAGTTAGATTGGTGGAGGAGATGAAAACGAGGGGATGTGACCTCAAGATCCAGGGGAGTAGATTTAGGAGGGAGATGAGGAGGAACTGCTTTTAACAGAGGGTGGGGAATCTGTGGGAATCGCTGCCCGTTGAAGCAGTGGAGGCGACTTCTGTAAATATATTTAAGGTTGGATAGATTTCTACACAGTCAGGGAATTAAGGAATATGGGGAAAAGGCAGGTGGGTGGAGATGAGCCTCTTTTCGTTTCAGCTGTGATCACATTGAATAGCGGGGCAGGATCGATGGGCCAGATGACCGACTCCTGCTCCTATTGCTTCCCCTTCCCTTCCTCCCTCCTCCTTGATGTATGATATCTCCCCTTCTGCCCCTAGTCTCGATAAAGGGTCCCGACCCAATTGTTGCCTGTCCATTCCTCCCCATGGATGCTGCCTGGCCTGCTGCATCCTTCCTGCACCTCAGCTTTCCAGGAGGGATGGGCAGACTGGACGTGGAGAGGATGTTTCCTGTGGCGGGTTTGTTTGGGACCAGAGGGTAGAGCCTCAGAATACAAACATATCCCTTTGGAACTGAGACGTGGAGGAATTTCTTTTCTTGGGGAATTCGTTGCCATGGTCGGCCGTGGAGACCAGGTCACTGGGGATATTTAAGATGGAGGTAGATAAGTTCTCGATCAGGAAGGGAATCAAGGGATATGGGGAGGCAGGAGGATGGGGCTGAAAAGGGTAGTAAATTTGCCACGATGGAATGGTGGGGTAAACTCAATGGGCTGAACGGTCTAATTCTGCTCCAAAACCTTTCTTTTGGATTGCTTTTCGGCCTCCTTGTGCACCTTGCCCATCGAACCGCCCTCCAGATCAGCTCTCAGCTCTCCAGATGTAGCTTTGGAGTCGAGTTCATGGTCCACATCGCTCCACTGCTCCATGATAGTGCCTGAATTCCCCCTCCCACCATCTTGAGTCTATGCTCCCCCATAACACCACCACCACCCCACCGTGATGATGAGGCTGGTGAGCAGTTATTTTCTCCCCCTCTGCCAGCCCCACCTCCTTCTCCACTCAGCCATTTCCCCCCTCTCTCTCTTCAGATCCTGGCCTTGAATTCCACCGAGCTGGATCCCTCCAACATCCACCACTCCCTCAGGGTCCCAAGCAGTGACAGCGACTGGCTCAGCAACCTGCAGGGGTACATCATCTTCCGGGACCTGGAGATCTACCTGAACAAGATCATCCGAGACTTCACCCTCCTGCAGAACAAGTACCGATGACCATCCTACCTGCCTTGCACCGGCCTCCCCAGCATGTACGCAGCTGGGAAAATATCAAATACTAATATATTTTTGGCATACTTGACCTATATTTATATATTTGTGATTATTTATTTTATTTAAATAAACAACATTGAATCTGATTCTGTGTGGTTATAAATGAAATGATATTAGGCCCATTGAGATCAAATTTGCCTAAACTGGGTTATAGTGGGAACAATCTCAGCTACGAGGAGTTGAAGTTCCACACCGCTTCAGAGGGTGGGGAATCTGTGGAATTCGCTGCCCATTGAACCAGTGGAGGCGACCTCAGTAAATATATTGAAGACAAGGTTTGAT
This sequence comes from Narcine bancroftii, assembly GCF_036971445.1. Classification (NCBI taxonomy): domain Eukaryota; kingdom Metazoa; phylum Chordata; class Chondrichthyes; order Torpediniformes; family Narcinidae; genus Narcine; species Narcine bancroftii. The sequence goes on along the minus strand of NC_091482.1, from coordinate 2,074,431 downwards.
AGATTTCTACATTGTAGGGAAATTAAGGAATATGGGGAAAAGGCAGGTCGGTGATCTCATTGAATGGCGGGGCAGGCTCGACGGATGGACTGGATTCAGGCTCTACGGGCTGAATGGCAGTGCAGGCTCGATGGGTCGGATGGCTGATGCCTGCTCCTATTTCTTATGAAATAACAAGTGATTTATTAAAACTGATGTGCATTGGGAGACCAGTTAAAGCTGATCTCCTGAGTGTGCTTTTGATAATGGTTTTAATGGACACAATTACAGAAACTTGATAAACTTTTCACTGTTTTGATCGAAGAATTGGGAGATAGAAAGATCTAATTACTGCAAGATAAAGACTGATGATGGAATAGGATGCTTATTTATCTATGTTTAATTTAGTAAACAATAGGTTTCTGTTTACAATCGGTGCATGGAATGATTGTAACTTACTTAATGATAAATCCATTTTCCCATTAACAGCAAAGGGTGCACATTATAACAGAATTAATAGTTTTCCTGAAACTTGGGTGCCATCACTGCTCTACTCTTGGGCCTGCCTTCGGTTCCATGTTAGCACGACCCACAGCCCTCTTGACTAAATCTCTCAAAATTCTTTCCCCTACAACAGTGATCTAACAGGAGGTAGATGAGGAAAACTTGGTTGATGTGATGTTCAGGGGTTTCTGAAATGCTGATTGATATGGTGCCACACAATGGATGTCACCAAGGATGAAACCATGACAAGGTAGGGAGAGAGAGAGAGAGAGAGAGAAGTGGGTGACGAAACAGGAAGTGGCAGGGACAAGGAGTGTGGTGGAGTGGAGGGGCTACACTGCGGAGTTCCCCAGGGGCTTGATACCTTACTCCAAACACCTGTGCCCATGCTCTGTCTGCCTTGGATAGGAGTGACCAGAGCAAGGTCTCCAGATGCGCACTCAAGGAGGGGAATCACAGACTCTGAGGACACTTAGGTGTCTGGGGGGGTGGGCAGAGTGGACACAGTCAGGGGAGGGGACCTGTCCACAGACGTGCAGGAGAGGCAAAGATCCTTTTGGTCTGACTATGTTGACAAAAGCTCGAGAAGTGGATTTTCCATCGGAACCAGAACTGTATGGTTCTTGGCTCAAAACCTCAAGGGCAGAGAATTTGGGGGAGGGGGGTGCGTGTATGCACTTCACATTTATCCCAGGTGGGGTAACAGGGTTCGGGGATTATCCCTGTGGGGTACTAGTCCCCTCCTGTGAGGACCTGTCGATACAGATGTACCTTTTAGTTCAGCTGCCTCCCTGATCTTTTTTTTTTCAATTTTTTATTTTTCACACCATAAATCACATTAACCATGATACACACTTTTTCCTTTTCACACATATACAGTGCCATTTTCTCCCCCCCACTCCCTCCTCCCATCCCACCCTCCCTACCTCCCCCCTCCCGTCCATTTAAAGTACAAAATCTAGGATACATTAAACCAGTCAAACAATGTTGTCATTCAATAAAAATACACAAGAAATTCCACTGAGTCCATTCTTTTCATTTCCTTTTCCTTCCGTTAACTTAGGTAGTGATTGTCCCCGGTAGGTTTTCGCTATTGTGTTTCATGTAAGGCTCCCATATTTGTTCGAATATTTGAATATTATTTCTTAAACTATATGTTATTTTTTTCTAATGGAATACATTTATTCATTTCTATATACCATTGTTGTATTTTCAAATTATCTTCCAATTTCCAGGTTGACATAATACATTTTTTTTGCTACGGCTAGAGCTATCTTAACAAATCTTTTTTGTGCATCCTCCAAATCAATTCCAAATTCTTTGTTTTTTTATGTTACTTAGGAGGAAGATCTCTGGATTCTTTGGTATATTGTTTTCTGTTATTTTATTTAATATCTGATTTAGATCTTCCCAAAATTTTTCTACTTTCTCACATGTCCAGATTGCATGAATTGTTGTTCCCATTTCTTTTTTACATCGAAAACATCTATCAGATACAGTTGGGTCCCATTTATTTAACTTTTGAGGTGTAATGTATAGCCTGTGTATCCAGTTATATTGTATCATACGTAACCTCGTATTTATTATATTTCTCATCGTTCCAGAACATAACCTCCCATGTTTCCTTTTTTTATCTTTATATTTAAATCTTGTTCCCATTTTTGTTTAGTTTTACCATTTGTTTCCTCATTCTCCTTTTCTTGCAGTTTAATATACATATTTGTTATAAATCTTTTGATTATCATTGTATCTGTAATCACATATTCAAAGTTACTTCCCTCTGGCAAACTCAAACTGCTTCCTAATTTATCCTTCAAGTAGGATCTCAATTGGTAATATGCCAGTGCTGTATCTTGAGTTATATTGTATTTATCTTTCATTTGTTCAAAGGATAATAATCTATTTCCTGAAAAACAATTTTCTATTCTTTTAATCCCTTTATTCTCCCATTCTCTAAAGGAAAGGTTATCTATTGTAAAAGGGAGTAACTTGTTTTGCGTCAATATTAGTTTTGGTAATTGATAATTTGTTTTATTTCTTTCTACATGAATCTTCTTCCAAATATTGAGTAGATGATGTAATACTGGAAAACTTCTATGTTGTACCAATTTTTCATCCCATTTATATAATATGTGTTCAGGTATCTTTTCCCCTATTTTATCTAATTCTAATCTGGTCCAATCTGGCTTTTCCCTTGTTTGATCAAAATCTGATAGGTATCTTAATTGTGAGGCTCTATAATAATTTTTAAAGTTTGGAAGTTGTAAGCCTCCTTGTTTATACCATTCTGTTAATTTATCTAGTGCTATCCTCGGTTTCCCCCCTTTCCATAAAAATTACCTTATTATTTTCTTTAACTCCTTGAAGAATTTCTCTGTCAGTTGTATTGGCAATGCCTGAAATAGGTATAATATCCTTGGAAAAATGTTCATTTTAATACAGTTTATCCTTCCTATTAGTGTTAGTGGTAAATCTTTCCAATGCTCTAAATCGTCCTGTAATTTTTTCATTAGTGGATAATAATTGAGTTTATATAGTTGGCCGAGATTTTTATTTATTTGTACACCTAGGTATCTTATTGCTTGCATTTGCCATCTAAATGGTGATTCCTTCTTAAATTTTGAGAAATCCGCATTATTCATAGGCATTGCTTCACTTTTATTTACGTTGATCTTATAACCCAACACTTCTCCATATTCCTTCAATTTCTTATATAATTCTTTTATTGATAGTTCTGGTTCTGTTAAGTATACTATAACATCATCCGCAAATAAACTGATTTTATATTCCTTGTCTTTTATTTTTATCCCTTTTATATTATTTTCTGTTCTTATCAATTCTGCTAGTGGTTCTATAGCTAACGCGAACAATAAAGGTGATAGTGGGCATCCCTGCCGTGTTGACCTGCTTAAGTTAAATTGCTTTGATACATGTGTATTTACTGTCACTTTCGCTAATGGTCCCTTATATAATGCTTTAATCCAATTAATATACTTCTCCGGTAAACTAAATTTTTGCAATACTTTGAACAAATAATTCCATTCTACTGTCAAAGGCCTTCTCTGCGTCTAAAGCAACTGCTACTGTTGGCGCTTTATTCCCTTCTCCTGCATGAATTAAGTTAATAAATTTACAAATATTGTCTGTTGTGCGTCTTTTTTTGATAAATCCAGTTTGGTCTAGATTTACCATTTTCGGTACATACTCTGCTAATCTGTTTGCTAATAGTTTAGCTATTATCTTATAATCTATGTTAAGTAAAGATATTGGTCTACATGACGCTGGTGCGAGTGGATCTTTCCCTTGCTTTCGTATTACTGTAATTATTGCTGTTTTACATGAATCTGGTAAGCTTTGTGTTTTATCAATCTGGTTGATTACTTCCAGGAGGGGCGGAATTAATAAGTCTTTAAATGTTTTATAGAATTCTATTGGGAATCCATCCTCTCCTGGTGTCTTATTATTTGGTAATTTTTTTATTATCTCTTGTATTTCTACTATTCCAAATGGCTCTGTTAATTTATTTTGTTCCTCTATTTGTAGTTTTGGTAGTTCAATTTTAGTTAGAAATTCATCTACTTTCCTTTCTTTCCCTTCGTTTTCAGTTCGGTATAATTGTTCATAGAATTCTCTGAAGTTTTCCTTAATTTCTTTTGGATTATATGTAATTTATTTGTCTTTTTTCCTTGATGCCAATACCATTTTCTTAGCTTGTTCTATCTTAAGCTGCCATGCTAGGATTTTGTGTGTTTTTTCACCTAGTTCATAATATTTCTGTTTTGTCTTCATTATATTCTTCTCCACCTTATATGTTTGTAGTGTTTCATATTTTATTTTTTTATCTGCCAATTCTCTTCTTTTAGTTGTATCTTCCTTCATTGCTAATTCTTTTTCTATATTTACTATTTCCCTTTCCAACTGCTCTGTTTCCTGATTATAGTCCTTTTTCATCTTGGTTACATAACTTATTATTTGCCCTCTAATGAACGCTTTCATTGCATCCCATAGTATAAACTTATCTTTCACTGATTTCGTATTTATTTCAAAATACATTTTAATTTGTCTTTCAATAAATTCTCTAAAATCCTGCCTTTTAAGTAACATGGGGTTTAATCTCCATCTATACATTCTTGGAGGGATGTCCTCTAACTTTATTGTCAATATTAAGGGTGAATGGTCCGATAGTATTCTAGCTTTATATTCTGTTTTTCTTACTCTATCTTGCATACGAGCTGATAACAAAAATAGGTCTATTCTTGAGTATGTTTTATGTCTAGCTGAGTAATATGAATATTCCTTTTCCTTTGGGTGTTGTTTTTTCCATATATCCAAAAGTTGCATTTCTTCCATCGATTTAATTATAAATTTGGTTACTTTGTTCTTTCTGTTAATTTTTTTCCCAGTTTTGTCCATATTTGAATCCAAATTCAGGTTGAAATCCCCTCCTATTAATTTGTTCCCTTGCGTATCTGCTATCTTCAAAAAAATATCTTGCATAAACTTTTGATCTTCTTCGTTAGGTGAATATACATTGAGTAGATTCCAAAACTCCGAATATATCTGACATTTTATCATTACATATCTCCCTGCTGGATCTATTATTTCCTCTTCTATTTTAATTGGTACATTTTTACTAATTAATATAGCTACTCCTCTTGCTTTTGAATTATACGATGCTGCTGTTACGTGTCCTACCCAATCTCTCTTTAATTTCTTGTGCTCCAATTCAGTTAAATGTGTTTCTTGCACAAATGCTATATCAATTTATTCTTTTTTCAGTAAATTTAGCAGTTTCTTCCTTTTAATTTGGTTATGTATTCCATTAATATTTAAAGTCATATAGTTCAACGTAGCCATTTTATACTTTGTTTATCTTCCCTTTCCGTTTCTCCATCATTACCTTTCCTTCTTATCCATTTCTGTTTTCTTGTTTTGAACCCTTTATAAGACAACATTCCTAAAACATCAAACATTTTCCTTATTCTCCTATTTAAAACTTCTTTAGCCCCAATCTCCCCTTCCCCTCCTGAGTTGTCCTTTATCCATTGTCGGACAACCACATCTCCCCTCTCCATTTGGATTTGCGAATTCACTCGCAAGCGTCAGCTGATTTTGCAGTGACCGTAACTCCTCCCCACCCAGCCCCCCCCAGAAAAGATTTCACTTTTCACATGTAACAAAGGTCACTCTTTTACTTCCCTCCTTATTCCCTCTATTCCATTTCCTTCCCTTATTAATTCTTGTCTATACTCTCTATATTTTCCTCTAAATACGGATACATTCATGTATGCACACTATACATATACACACATATACCTCTTTACCCACATACATAAAAATCGTGGACTTTTACCTCCTCCATAAATCTTCGTCCGCGAAGCCAAGCCAAAGAAAAGGAACATGTCTTCATCTCTCTGCTTGTTTTGTAGTTGTTCTGCAAATTTCCTTGCTTCCTCTGGATCCGAGAATAGTTTTTTTCCATAAGATCGTTTTCGCTGTATTGAACTCCTTCCTCTTCTTCAGGAGTTCAAAACTTATGTGTCTTTTTAGTTCGCAGTCTTTTGTACTCTCGTTACACGTCTTCATCTCTCAGTCTATTTTGTAATTGTTCTGCAAATTTTCGTGCTTCCTCTGGATCCGAGAATAGTCTGTTTTGCTGTCCTGGAATAAATATTTTCAATACCGCTGGATGCTTTAGTATAAATTTATACCCTTTCTTCCATAAAATCGCCTTTGCTGTATTGAACTCCTTTCTCTTCTTCAGGAGTTCAAAACTTATATCTGGATAAATGAAGATTTTTCGCCCTTTGTACTCCAGTGGCTTGTTGTCCTCTCTTTTTCTCCAGTACATTTTCTCTTGTAGTATATCTTTGGAATTTTACTAAAATAGATCTTGGCTTTTGTTGTGGTTGTGGTTTAAAGGCCAATGCTCTATGTGCCCTTTCTATTTCCATTTCTTGCTGTAGTTCTGGACATCCTAGGATCCTGGGGATCCAATCTTTTATAAACTCCCTCATATTCTTGCCTTCTTCATCTTCCTTAAGGCCCACTATCTTTATGTTATTTCTTCTGTTATAATTTTCCATTATATCTATCTTCTGAGCTAACAGCTCTTGTGTCTCTTTAACTTTTTTATTAGATTCCTCTAATTTCTTTTTTAAGTCCTCTACCTCCATTTCTACTGCTGCTTCTCGTTCTTCCACCTTGTCCATTCTTTTTCCTATTTCTGATATGGTCATATCTATTTTATTCACTTTCTCTTCTGTACTGTTTATTCTTCTTGTTAAATCACTCAATATTTGTGCTGCCATTCTTTAAATGAATCCATGTATTCTTTAATAAGAGAAAGTATATCCATTGTCTTGCCTTTCCCTTCTTCTTCCATTTCACTGTACTCTTCCTCTTCTTCTTCCTCTGGGTTGGCCATCTGTTGTTTCTTTGTTGTCCTTTTCTTCTCTTCTTTCTTGTTTTTGTTGTCTTCTATGCTCTCCTCTTGCTGCTGCTGTTCTGTAGCTGTCGTTGCCGGCTGTGGAGATCGACTCCCCAGCTGGTCGCCCCTCCCGTCGGTGTGTTTTTTGCATGCGCATTGCGCATGAGCAAGGAGTCGCATTGCACACTTTTACTCGGCTCAGAGAGCCATTTTTGTAGTCCACTTTCTACCGACCTGAGGGAGCGGGCTTCTCTCTCCACCGCGGGCCTCTTCGAACAGGTAAGGCCTTCTCCTTCTTCCGTTGTCTTCTCTTCCTCTCTTCTTACCGTTGGTTTCGATTTTTCTTTTTTCGTCGCCATCTTCTTTCCTTTATACTCACTTTACTTTAATTTTTATTTTTGTGCCTTTGTGTTTTCCTTGGTTTCTTCCGACTTTTCTGGAGAGGGCTGGAGTTCACCGTGCGGCCACTACTCCGTCACGTGACTCCTCCCCAGCTGCCTCCCTGATCTTCACTCAATTCTTGAGGAAGGGCGGAGACCCGGAAAGTCGGCCGCACATCTTCACCTCCCACGGACGCTGCGGGTCGGCTGGGTCGCGTGTGTCGGCTACAGTCTGCTCTGGGACCGGCAATGCCAGCGCTTTTACCCCGATACTAGGGGATGCTCAACGCGCTTAAACCACCCCCACTCACCCCATCTGGGTTAAACAGCTCACATTCCCGGCGTTAAACTTTCTCCCCTCACACCCCACCTGGGGATAAACTCCCCCTGGGGGTAACACCTCACCCCCCCACTCGTGGGTCTGTTAGCCCATGGGGCACGGGTTCCTTGGGCCGGGCAGCGTGAGGTGAGGGAGCTCCGCGCTGAGGGAGGGGTGGTGAAGGAGCTCCGCGCTGAGGGAGGGCCGGTGAGAGAGACCCGCTCTGAGGGAGCCCTACGCTGTGGGAGGGCGGTGAGGGAGCCCCGCACCATGGGAGGAGCGTTGCCTGCAGTGGGCTGCCCCTGCTGACATCCACAGCGGCAAAAGTCGTGAACTGGATCGGGAAACAAATAGGAAGTTATTAGTCCGAATTTCCCGCACGAGTTACTACGACAAACACCTGATGGGCTGCAGAGCAGCTGAAGGCGAGAGAGGCGCCTTCCAAATGCACGTTAGATCTGGCTGGTGCAGGTGATTGAGAGCCTGGAGATCTGTGCATCTGAATCAGCTTTTCTCCGAACAATAGGCGGGGGAATGAGGGCAGGTGAATGAGAATCCCTTTCAGAGGACAGGCCCTCTCTGTGTTGATGCAGGAAGCCGGCCAAGTGGCAGAGTGGAGACACGCAGGCAGTTTCCAGTCCGCAAGACACTTGAGATTTCAGTGGAGTGGAAGGAGAAGTTGTTTACACGGACCCTCCCCAACGAGGATCAGGGTGGCACAGAACATGCTGTGACCAGCAGGTCATAAACACAGCGGGACTGGCAACGCTGAACACCTCCCCCAGCACGGTCTCAAACAGGTCCGCCAACGACTCGGGAGCTCCCTCACCGTCCCTGCCACGGTACGATCCCTCAACGCCCCTCCCTCACCCCCGCTCCAAGCCTTTCCCACGGTTTCACATTTCTGTTTTGAACAGGCAGGTTTTGTGCAGGGACGTTGCGGTGGGGGGGGGTCAGGAGGGTGCAGGCCAGCCGGGGGTGGGGGGGGGGTGGGGTAGTTACTGCTGATGTAAACGGGTGATCTGCTGGGGTTGTTGGATGCAGATTGTGGCGTGATGAGAACAGAAAGATATCACTGCCCAGTTCCCTCACCACTTACACACCCTCCCTGGACAGCCGCAATGAAGGCCCTCTGCACTGTGGTCGTCATTACAACATGCATGGCAAGATCCCATGGAGGAAACCCCACAGGCAGTGAATCCAGCTCGAACATCAGTAAACTTTCCCCCCCTCCCCTCCGTGGACTCCACAAACACTTCCCGCGACCCGGGAAAGGCAGTCGACGTCCTGCAGGACCCATCACACCCCAGACCGAATCTCTTCTCTCTCCTCCCCTCCGGGAGGAGGCTGAGGGTGTGAAATCACCCATCAACATGATTAAAGACAGAGTCTTCCCCGTAGCCATCAGGCTGAACCCCACCACAGTGCCCTCACACCGCCCTTACACTCTGTAAATTGTGCTCTTTACACAGCTGTGTGAGTGTTAGAGATGACCTGTCAGACTGCTCGCAGAAGGACTCGAATCACTGTACTGGGCAGAAGGGGGCAAATAAAGGGCTGACTGCATGATACCGTGCCCAAAATATTGGTTCTGTGTCTTGATCTTTGCTGCATAAAGGACACGGTTCGATGTTCGATGGTTCACGACTGTAAGATGCACTCCTCGCAGCTTCAGACCGCGAAGGTGCTGGTCTCGATTTACAGGATAGTTGGGGGATCGACCTCCAACCCAGCTTCCTGCAGTCTGTGGGATTTCCTGCGATCGACCCAGCCCTGAGCAATGCGAGGAACCCCCCCCACTCCCCAAAGGCAGCCCCTCCCAGTGAGGATGGGAGGGGGGTGCTGCGGGGAGGGGGGGGGGGGAATTGGGTGAAGATTGGACTGTGGTGTTTGAAGGAGAGACTTCTCTGGTCAGTAGAGATGGTTGTGGGACAACACGCCTGGGCAGTCTGCAGTTGATGGTGTGAACGAGGAATTTTCCAATTCGAGGCAGCGACCTCATCTCTTCTGCCACGTTCGGGCCCCTGCTGACATTTGGCTCATACCTGATGATCGTCGGTTCTGAGATCTTGATCTTTGCTCTATAAAGGATGCTGTTTGACCTGCTGAGTTTCTCCAGCATTGGGGGGGGGGGGTGTTATATTTTAATTCCCATTCTCACACCCCACCTTTGGTTCCCCACTGGATTCTCCCCCTCCCTTCGGTTCTATTTGTTTTCCCTTTATTTCCCCCCCCCCCACCCCGACTCATCTTCCCCCTCCTCATCCCTTGCCTCTCCGTCTGGCGGTCTGGCATCCGCCACTCACCTGCCCCTGTCCGTCAGATTCCGCCTCTGTCCGGTTGACCGATCTGTTGAGGGGCCCCTGTCTCACCCCTCTCCCTACCCCCGTCCTCTCCACTACTCCTGAACTAACTTCCCCCCAGTCCTGGCGAAAGGTTCCAGCCTGAAACGTCCATTGTCCTTTTTCCCCCACAGACCCGTTGGGTTCCCTGATACCTGCACCCGCAGTCTCCTGTGCTGAAGGCTCGCTTGGCGTACAGCGCAGGGCGGTAGCTTTAGGTTAAAGCTACAGAGTGAGGATTTGGAGGGTATATTGGTTTGTAAGCTGAGAGAGGGTAGATAGACAGGGGAGAGACAAATAGACAGACCGAGAAAGGCAGGGGTGGGGGGGGGGGGGGGTAGTTGGTAGCAGAGAAAGGGGAAGAGAGACAGACAGACAGGAGTTAGAGCGGTGGGAATGGAACAGATACACAGAGGGAGGGAGGGAGCAGAAACTGACAGTGCAATGTGGACCCAGAGACCCCGATTTGATCCCCACCTGCTGTGGAGTTTGCACGTTCTCCCTGAGACCACCTGTGTCCCAAGGAGTGCTGGTCAGTGGGTCCATTGGCTGCTACAGTTTGTACCGGGTGTGGGTGAGGGGTAGATCTGAGATAAGGGGGAGAGAAAAAGTGAAATCAGTTTAAATGGGTGTTTATGGTCAGCAGAAACTCCGTGGGCCGAAGGGTCTGCAGCATTTCTTCGTGAATCAATGCTTCTCCCCTTTCTCTCCTTCCACCATTTCCCATCTCTTTCCATCCATCCCCCTCTCAGTTCTCTCTCTCTCTCTCTCTCTCCTTTCTTCCATTCCCTCTATCGTTCGATGGAGAGAGGCGGAGGAAGGGAGAGAAATGCAATTCCCTCTCTCCGTTGCCTTTCCTTCCACATTCCCTCTTTCTGACCACGCCTATTTCAGGTTGTTTATCGGGGTCTCGCCGCTAATTGGTTGGTGTTTGTCGCTAGCGTCCCTGCCATTGGCTGGGGGGGGAGGGTGCGATGGCAGCAAATGGGAGCGGGGTGGGTGGTGAGGAAGCTGCGCTGGGGAAGAAATAAATAGCAGAGGGAAAAAAGGGAAGAAAGGAAGGAGAGAGGAGAAAGGAGGACGGGACGCGACGCACTCGGTCCAGACCGGCTCCAGTCGCAGGTGAGTGCGGATCAGCCCCTCCCGGCTCTCACTGCGGGTAGATTGGGTGAAGGGTCGGGGGTGGGAGGGATCCAGGATGGGTGAAGGGTCCCGGGGTGGGTGAAGGGTCCAGGATGCGTGAGGGGTCCAGGGTGGATGAGGGCCCCAGGGATGGGTGGGGGAACGAGGGTAGGTGGGGGGTCCAGTGTGGATGAATGGTGGGGGTGTGGGAGGGATGATAGTGAGTGAGGGGTCTGGAGGCAGATGTGGAGAGGGATATGAAGGGAGGGTTGGGAGAGGGGGATAGAGGAATGAGGGGAGAGGAGGGGATGAGAAAGGAGGGGTGTCATGGTTTGGCAGCTGGGAGGGGGTAATGGGGTTTGGGGATCTGGCTGATGTTGGGGTATTTGATGGACTGAGAGTGACATGGTGAACCACCCCTCACTTTCCAACCCACCTCTGTCTCGTACCCCACTGGACAGCTGTGGTGAGGACACTTCTGAGCGCCTGTGGGAAGAAGAGGAGGCTTCCGTCCACATAAGGTGGTGACCTACTGATCAGACTGGAAACCAATTCTCTGGGGTGGGGGCAGTGATTAAGGTGAGACAGGATTGGGGAGGAAAGTCAGGATAGGTGACAGGAGCTGAGGGCATCAGTCCAGGGACACCCCTGCTACTGTGCTACCTGAAACCCCCCCCCCCACCAACCCTCTGCACAATGTGGGTCATTCCGTCCCCTCCCAGGGTGTAGGGTTTTCATGGAGGGAGGGTGAGAGGGGTGGAGGGGTGTGGGTTCCTGTGGTGCAGACACACACAGAGGTTGAAGGGGGTGAGAGATGGGACCTCTGTGACCCAAACACAACCTCTGCTTGGTGACAAGGGGGTGCAAGGCCCTGGTGCCTGATCTCGATGATCACAACCAATCTGACAGTAAGGCCATGTCCCCCTCTGCCATGTCCCCACCCACCCACCATACCCTCTGCCCAACCACCTTTTCCCAAACACATTCCTCCCCCCTACCCTCATACCTTTCCCCTCCCCCCAACCCACCCACCTTCTCAGAACTTCGGAAGACTGAAGACAATGAGACATAGGACCATTCAGCTCATCGATCCATTCCATCATGAGCTGATCCATTCTCCCACTCGCTCCCACTGCCTGGCCTTCTCCCCATAACCTTTGATGCCCTGGCTCATCAAGAGCCTGTCAATCTCTGCCTTAAATACACCCAGTGACCTGGCCTCCACAACTACCTGTGGCAACAAATTCCACAGATTCACCAGTCAGTGTTACATCCTCACTATGTTGCTAGACCCTCCAGACAGCACATCCTCACTCGAAGCCTTCAGTCCTGCCCTGCAATGTTGACCATTCCTGCTGCCTCTACAGGGGCTGTCTGACCTGCTGAGTTCTTCCAGCAGGTTGCTGTGGGTCCCAGCATCTGCCATCTTTTGTCTCTCTCAAATTGAGTCCATGGAATCTGAATATCGGCCAGTGGGGCAGTTGACCTCTCACACAGTCCACGCCAGTGCAGACCACCATTGTGCTCATTGAAAGATGAACGATGCCAGGAATGGGATTGGGTCACGAAGGTAGAGCACCTTCAGGGGTTAGAAACATAGAAGATAGGAGCAGGAGTAGGTCATTTGACCAAGGGAGTAAAAGCAGGGAAGCTGGAATAAAGTGGGAGGGAGAGATTGTGCATTGCTGATGTTTGAAGGGACTTGGTGACCCAGTGCTCAGTTGACACAAGAGGTGGCAGAGTTGTGGGTCATGGGGAAGGTTGACAAAGGACTCAGCAGGATATGGATGGGTTGGAAATCTCGACGGAGGAATGACAGATGGAACTTCACCTGGTCAAGTGTGAGGTGTTCAACACAAAAGTTTGCAGACATTGAGATTGTAGTAAAAACCCACGGTAAATGCTGGAGAATCTCAGCCAGTCTCGCAGTGTCACAGGAGATAAAGATGTCTTACCGACGTTTTGGGCCTGAGCCCTTCCTCAAGATAGAAGCAAGAATCAGGCAGACATCTTAATTAAAGACTAGAGAGAAAGGGGGGAAGAATGGGGAGGGGGAAAGAGTCCAGATCAACAGACTAAGGGACGTGTTGATTGGGTATAATGAGAGGTGAGGATTGATCTGTGAAAGGAGACCATGGGAAAAGGGAAGGGAGCGAAAGAAGTGGAGGCAAGGAATAGGGAGGGGGGCCTCTTTATAGAAACTGATGTTAATGCCAACTGGCTGGAGGGTGCTGGGACGGAAGGAGAGGGTAGTAGGTGCCTGGAATGGGCTGCCAGGGTAAGCGATGGAAGCAGATACAATCGCTATGTCCAGGAGGCATTTCACAAATGCACGAGAGATGTGGAATGGAGGGGTGTGGACTGTGTGCAGGCAAATGAGCAGTTTACATTGGGATCAAGATTGGCACAGACAGGATGGGTTGAAGGGCCTGTACCTGTGCTGCACTGTCCTCTGTTATATGAAGCCAACAAGCAGAGGAAACAAGTAACGGGAGGCAAGTGGCCATAAGACGGGCAGAATGAGACCATTCAGCTCATTGGGTCTGCTCCCCCGCTCGAATCACGAGTGGTGTATTTTTCCTCTCAACCCCCATCTTCCTGCCTTCTCCCCGTAATCTTTGATGCCCTTTACTAATGAAGAACCCATCTCCATCTGCTTTAAATCTACCCAACAACATGGCCTCCACAACCGCCTGTGGCAGTGAATTCCAGATTCATCTCCCTCTGGCTGAAGAAATTCCTCCACATCTCAGATCTAAAGCAGCCATTCTCAACGGGGGCTAAAGCACATTTAAGGGGAGGGCACGGTCTGAAATCATAAAATATATTTTACAGTTGGCGGGAGAGAAGTTCAGAAGAAACCAACTAAATGCGGTGGCTGCACAGGGAAGGGGGCCCAGAAACTTTGAGTGTAGTCCTAAGTGGGGGGGGGGGGGGCAGAGACAAAAAAGGCTGAGATACCTTGATGAGGGGCTCAAGCCCAAAACACTGGTTCCGTATCGTTATCTTTGCTTACATAAAGGACACTGTTTGACCTGTTGAGTTTTTACTTCAGTCGCACTGTCTGCAGACGTTCATGCTCTACAACAAAAAGGATGGGAATGGCTAGTCCACAGGGACATCTATTATTCTGAGGCTGTGCCCACTAGTCCCAGTCTACCTTACTACTGGAAACCTCTCCCCTTCCAATCTACCCAGCCCCTTCAATATTCAGAAGGTAATGATGTAGAACATAAAACACGACAGCACAGGTCAGGCCCTTTGGCCTTCGATGTTTTGCCAACCCATATATTCCTTAAAAAAAGCACTAACTCCTCCCTACCTCATAACCCTCTATTTTCTACCATCCATGTGTCTCTCAAAGAGTTTCTTAGTTCCAGCCTCCACCACCATCCCTGGCAAGGCATTCCAGGCCCCCACAACTTTGTGTATATATAAAAAAAACACTTACCCCTGATGTCTCCCCTAAACCTCCCTCCCCTCACTTTGTACAGACGTCCACTGGAGTTTATTGATCCCACCTTGAGAAACCGGTGGTGCTGACTGTCCACCCTATCTCTGCCTCTCACAATCTTGTCGACCCCTATGAAGTCTCCCCTCATTCTTCTATGCTCCAAAGAGAAAAGTCTCAGCTTGCCTCATAAGATGTTTCCCAATTCAGGCAACCTAGTAAATCTCTGCACCTTCTCCACAGCTTCCACATCCTTCCCGTAATAAGGTGACCAGAACTGAACACAATTCTCTAACTGTGGTCTCACCAGAGATTTGTAGAGTTGTAACATGACGTTTCTACTCCTGAACTCAATCCCCCCAACTAGTGAAGCCCAGCATCCCTTAGGCCTTGTTAACTACCCTATCAACCTGTGCGGCGACCTTGAGGGATATATGGATTTAAGGTCCCCTGTTCATCCACACTCTTAAGTAGCTGACCATTAATCTTGTACTCAACCTTTTGATTTGTCCTTCCAAAATGCATCACCTTGCACTTATCCAGATTGAACTCCATCTGCCACTTTTCCACCCAACTCTTGTCCATATTCTCTTGTAACCTTTAACAACCTTCAGCTCCATTCACAACTCCTCCATCCTTTATGTCATCCGCTATGTCAGACTTCTTCTCAGAAACCTCTCAGGCTTTGCACAGTTGGTGTGTTGGAGGCTTTGCCCCCGTGACAATCATCCCCAACTTCTCAGGCTGCCTCAGCACCCCCTGAGTTCCATGTCGAGCCTGATTCAGGGTGAGAAATGGAGACTTGGTTAAACTTTCAATGAATGGATTCAAGATTGGGTCAAAGGTCAATGAGAAAATGTGCCTTTGAAGAATTTGAGGAAAACAGAATGATCATAACATTTGCTTTGGGCTGTTGTGAGGGACTTCTCCAGCAGAGGTCCGCTATCAGTTCTCCCAGATATGAGAAGAGGAATAAACAGTCCCTGAGCAAACACCACACCAAACATTCTGTCAACTTGTTGACAAAAACAGTCTTCGCTTTAGAAAACGTGTGTCCTTCAATTGGTCATTGGATTCAAGAAGGCCGTTTGTCAAGATTAGATGCACAGAAGGTATCCCATAAAGATTTAGTCGATTGGAAAAGAACACTTATAATGTCATCAGATCAGGGAGTGAAGTCCGCAGGTTGGGTGCTCTGAGGGAGGAGGGGCTTCACACTGGCTGCCCACAGCTAAAACAGGGTTCAGCAAGAACGTGCAAAGTTAATGAGATTATTTGTGCAATCTGGGCTGAGTTAAGCATTGACAGCTCAGTCACATGGTGTCAAATTGCTCATCATTCTGAGAGTTCCGACACAATATAAGGAGAAGGTGAAAGAAACCTCTTCCTCATTCAGGCATTCATCGGGCACCAGGCTGTCTGTGTGTCTGCACCAGGTAGGATAGGGAATGGGATGAAAGGGGTTCCCCAGAGTGTTTGGTGGGATTAATCCTCAGTGAGGGTTTGTGTGTGAGAGCTCACGAGAGAGAGAGAAAACTAGTCCCCCAGTGAGGGTTGTGTGTGTGGGACCTGTTCCCCCGCCCAGTGAGGGTCAGTATGTGTGTGGGACCTGTCCACCCCAGTGAGGGTCAGTGCATGAGGGACCCATTCACCCCAGTAGGGTGCTGAGTGGTTGCATGGGTGGGTGGTTGCATAGGTGGGGAAGTTATGTAAGTGGGGAGGGGGGGGGTTGGGAATGTTGCCATGATAGATTGTGTTTGGTTGAGTCTCTGACGCAATGTCCTCCCTCTCTCCCCATGTCTGCTGCTCCCAGCACTGACCCCCAACCCCACTGAGAATCAGCATGGCTCCAACACTGGCTACTGCCCATCGGCGCCGCTGGTGGATGGCGTGCACTGCGGTCCTGGAGAACCTGCTCTTCTCGGCTGTGCTCCTGGGCTGGGGCTCCCTGCTCCTCATGCTCAAGTCTGAGGGCTTCTACTCCTATCTGTGCCCGGAACCAGGTAAGACTGCCCCTGCACTGCAACCTTTCCCAATTTGCAATGCCTTCATGTCCAGGAATCCTGACCCCAGGACCTGGATGTCAGTGGGATTGTTTCCCCATTCGTGTCCGGCTGAGGGGGCAGGCACTTCAGAAGGTAGGGGGGAGCCAGAACACAGCCCCAGTGCTGAGGGTCGCCCCCCTCAAAGCCTCCACAATGGGAATTGTGCACGTTACGATACTGGGGGAATTTCCCAGGGACAGTCCGACTTGTGTAGGACCATTTCCTGGGAGGCATGGTCTGCTTCCAATGTGCCCCCATCAATATTCCCTCTAATGTTTAGCAGTCAGTGTGCACCAAAATCTGATGTGCAAAATTTTTCTCCTGTGACAAAGTTTGTGGGCACTGAATGTTTGTGCAAATGTTAACTTGAAATTGTTTCCAGATCATTTTGGTGCACCCTCTCTCTCTCTCACGGCCAATAAAACGTGTTTTAATATAATCCACTTATGAATAACTATTTGTTGTTTAACCAACTAACAATTTAACAGAAACAGTTAGCTAAGAGATTATTTTCAATGTGTAATTATTAATCATGACATTATTTTTGGTCACCAATCTTTTGTACGTGCATTCAGTTCCTTTGAGCACACACACACACACACACACACACACACACACACACACACACACACACACACACACACACACACACACACACACACACACACACACACACACACACACAGCTTAGAGGGAACAGTGGTCCCTGGCCATTGTTCAAAGTCACACAGTGTAGAAACAGGCCCTTCAGCCCAACTGTCCCATGCTGACCCACACTGTCCCACTCTCATGTCCCACCTGCCTGCGCTTGGCCCATATCCCTCCAAACCCCACACTATCCACTATCCATCCAAATGTTTCTTAATCTTTGCAATTTCTGCCTTGACCATCTTTGCAAACTCTGTAGTTTTATTGCTGTAATTAGCGGTTTTGAGGAATGCTCTCCCTGAGACTTGCTCGTCACCTCCCTGAGCTGATAAGGCCAGGCCCACAAAAGTTGTTTGTCAGAGATTTTCCTCAGCTGTTAATTGATTCAAAAACTGATGTCTTTTGAGAAGAGCTTAGCTCAGCTATAAACCATCAACCTTTGGCCCATTGGAGTGCAATCTAGAGACTGCTTCATGTTTGGACACAGCCACTGTTGAGATGAGCTGACTCAGCCCTTTCTGTTTTGTTCTTTCCTGCTTTGACTCAGCTGTTGAAGGAAAGAACACACTCAGCTGGGGAGTTGCACCACGCAAGCTCTGGGCACCACAAACACATTCCTCAGGAACCTGTTCTTCGCATCATATGAATGCCCACCCTACACACGCTAACTGGTGCTTTGTCCTGGGATTAGCTGAGGGTTAAACATTGTGCACTTCCCCAGGGACCTCCCTCACTCTCCTTCCCAATGGTGTCAGGCAGGTTGATATCTGAGAGTTGTCCCTTCCATGATGTAGTACTCCCATTGTTAATATCAGATCAGATACTTTTTATTGTGTGATAAAACTGAAATGTCACATTGCACAAAATTGGCTTTAGTCCATAGCCATTAGTATTGCCCGTGCCCCTTACAGTCAGAGAGAGAGGAGCAAAGGAGAGTGTCCTCAGAGTCACCGTGCCCGTGGATTCCTCCAGTCCTCCCGCAGCCCCTGCAGCTGCACGGACTCCAGTTTAGTTTAAACCATTGGCCACCCTGAGCTCCAGGTACAAATTTTCAATGCCCGTGGCCCTCCGAGAGCCCTCCTTGCTCTCAGCCCCCTCTCACATCTCGGTTCTGATACCTGGTTCCCACGAGCCAGTCTCCAGCAGCCAGTGTGGGTTCCTCAGTTGCAAGTTGCCAACCACCTGCAGGCTGGGTGAGCCCGTCAGCCGCTGAGCCCCTCACTGGTCTGCTGCCGTGTAGAGCTGTCTCCTCTGCTTCTCCTTCTCAAGTGGGGTGGGGGGGGGGGATGTTCTCCCCGTTTTTGGCACCCTGCACCCTTATCAATGTCAATGAGAATTTATGATCATGTACATGTGTAATTTACACATGCACTAAAATTCCTGCTTGGGTGGTTGGTGGGCGGGGGGGAGGGGGAGTTTGCGTGATTTTCTGAGCCTTCCACAAATTCTCCTGATCATGTGCAATGATGCGTGCCTAAGTCACAGTGTGTGTGTGACTTGGAGGGGAAGTGGTGGTGATCCTCTGTGGGCAGGCGAGGTCTCAGGTTGAGGAAGTACTGTCAGGGTAGCTGGACGAGTATTGGAGTGCACGCTGCAGACACTGGTGGTGAAGGAGCCAGGGGTGGGGGGATGGATGGGCTACACGGTTTGGCATCAAGCTTCACTCTCCTGGGCCCCTGGAGAGGATTCCCTCTCCCACCTACTTTTGTTTTGTGGGTACTGGAAAGAGTTTGGGGTGTTCAGCACACCATGGGGTCCCCTGACTCTGAACTGAACTTGGAGCTCTGCTACCTGCAAATTAAATACCATGTCGGAAAGTAGACAGTGTGCACTTTAGCAGAAGAAATAAACGGGCAGACTATTTTCTCAATGGGAAGGGACCTGGGGGACCTCGTGCAAGAGCCTGAAGGGAAACTTGCAGGTTGAGATGCTGAGGAAGAAGGCGAATGCGACGCTGCCATTTATTTTCCCATCCCCTCGCTCACCCGCCTTCCTCACCCCCTGCTCCCTCGCCCCCTTGCCATCCCCTCCCCTACGCATTCCTCCAGCCCCACCTCCCTATTTCTGCTTCTCCTCATTTCCCCTCCCCCCACTGCTTTCCTGATTCTGTTCTGTGTTTTCCGTCCGTGACCTTTCCCCCACTTTCAGCAGCGACTGGGATGTGGAGGAGACGGAGGAGCTGATTTTCTGCTCTAATGGGGGTAGGGAGTTCATAGTGAGATGGGGCAACACTTTAGGAGAAATATTAGAGGTGGCTTTTTCATTCAGCGAGTGGTGGCAGAAAGGAATGAACTTCCGAATTAAATAGTTACGGCAGGGTCCCTTCTGTCATTTAAAAGAACGTTGGATGTGTGCATGGAGGTGAGGGGGTTGGAGGGTTATTGGCAGTGAGCGAGAGGTTTGAGTTAGTCGAGTTGTTCTAGTGAACCGGTGCGGACTCGAAAGGCCGACATGGCCTGTTTCCGCTCCGTATATGGTTATATGGGATGGAGATTCCAGCTTGTGTCGGCAGTGGGGTGACCAGCTCAGTGTCCTGGTGTGGTCGTTACGTACACTCATGTCAGTAACACAGAGGCAAATGGAGATGGAACACGAGCAGGACCCTGGCCTCTCAGAGTGAGGGGTGTTGAATGTGTGCACATACTAGTCCAGCGGCTGCGTGCTGAGGTCAAAGTGAACACACACATGCTGACTGGTCCCTGGGTTGTGAGCTGTTGCGTGGGCTGACCCTGTCCTGTTCCCATGTCCTGACCACTGACCATTGGTCACCACACTGTCCCCAGCAAATGGAGAATGGCTGGGCTGGGACAGGGGAGGGATTCAGAGTTGATTCTGTGGTTCAAGGGTCAAAGGGCAGTGGGACAGGTCAGGAATCAAGGTGACCAGTTGGAAGGATCAGGATTAGGGAGGATGGAAGGTCAGGAGTTGAACTGATCAATCATGGGAAGGTCAATGAACAAAAATCTTTCAGAAAAACATATCCATGTTGCTAAGCAGATGTGGCAATCCTGGAGGCAATAGGGGGCTATTTATAGTAGCCTGGCATGATTAGCACTTACAGACGAACTTGTTTTCCACCACGAGCCGTCAATTTCAAATGTGTTTGGTGTAAAAGGGTGGATTGCTTCATCAGCCTTGATGTTTATCCATACGGCGTTCAGGAAAGCTACAGTCATCAGGCAATGGGTCACGGACAGATTGATCATCTGGGGATGGTGGCGTGTTAGGGGCCAAGGGGAGAATGGGGAGGGGAGAGAGGAGGAAGGGGAGAGAGAGGAGGGAGGTGGGAGAGAGAGGAGGGAAGTGGGGGAGAGAGGAGGGAGGTGGGGGAGAGAGGAGGGAGGTGGGGGAGAGAGGAGGGAGGTGGGGGAGAGAGGAGGGAGGTGGGGGAGAGAGGAGGGAGGTGGGGGAGAGAGGAGGGAGGTGGGGGAGAGAGGAGGGAGGTGGGGGAGAGAGGAGGGAGGTGGGGGAGAGAGGAGGGAGGTGGGGGAGAGAGGAGGGAGGTGGGGGAGAGAGGAGGGAGGTGGGGAGAGAGGAGGGAGGTGGGGGAGAGAGGAGGGAGGTGGGGGAGAGAGGAGGGAGGTGGGGGAGAGAGGAGGGAGGTGGGGGAGAGAGGAGGGAGGTGGGGAGAGAGGAGGGAGGTGGGGGAGAGAGGAGGGAGGTGGGGGAGAGAGGAGGGAGGTGGGGGAGAGAGGAGGGAGGTGGGAGAGAGAGAGGAGGGAGGTGGGAGAGAGAGAGGAGGGAGGTGGGAGAGAGAGAGGAGGGAGGTGGGAGAGAGAGAGGAGGGAGGTGGGAGAGAGAGAGGAGGGAGGTGGGAGAGAGAGAGGAGGGAGGTGGGAGAGAGAGAGGAGGGAGGTGGGAGAGAGAGAGGAGGGAGGTGGGAGAGAGAGAGGAGGGAGGTGGGAGAGAGAGAGGAGGGAGGTGGGAGAGAGAGAGGAGGGAGGTGGGAGAGAGAGAGGAGGGAGGTGGGAGAGAGAGAGGAGGGAGGTGGGAGAGAGAGAGGAGGGAGGTGGGAGAGAGAGAGGAGGGAGGTGGGAGAGAGAGAGGAGGGAGGTGGGAGAGAGAGAGGAGGGAGGTGGGAGAGAGAGAGGAGGGAGGTGGGAGAGAGAGAGGAGGGAGGTGGGAGAGAGAGAGGAGGGAGGTGGGAGAGAGAGAGGAGGGAGGTGGGAGAGAGAGAGGAGGGAGGTGGGAGAGAGAGAGGAGGGAGGTGGGAGAGAGAGAGGAGGGAGGTGGGAGAGAGAGAGGAGGGAGGTGGGAGAGAGAGAGGAGGGAGGTGGGAGAGAGAGAGGAGGGAGGTGGGAGAGAGAGAGGAGGGAGGTGGGAGAGAGAGAGGAGGGAGGTGGGAGAGAGAGAGGAGGGAGGTGGGAGAGAGAGAGGAGGGAGGTGGGAGAGAGAGAGGAGGGAGGTGGGAGAGAGAGAGGAGGGAGGTGGGAGAGAGAGAGGAGGGAGGTGGGAGAGAGAGAGGAGGGAGGTGGGAGAGAGAGAGGAGGGAGGTGGGAGAGAGAGAGGAGGGAGGTGGGAGAGAGAGAGGAGGGAGGTGGGAGAGAGAGAGGAGGGAGGTGGGAGAGAGAGAGGAGGGAGGTGGGAGAGAGAGAGGAGGGAGGTGGGAGAGAGAGAGGAGGGAGGTGGGAGAGAGAGAGGAGGGAGGTGGGAGAGAGAGAGGAGGGAGGTGGGAGAGAGAGAGGAGGGAGGTGGGAGAGAGAGAGGAGGGAGGTGGGAGAGAGAGAGGAGGGAGGTGGGAGAGAGAGAGGAGGGAGGTGGGAGAGAGAGAGGAGGGAGGTGGGAGAGAGAGAGGAGGGAGGTGGGAGAGAGAGAGGAGGGAGGTGGGAGAGAGAGAGGAGGGAGGTGGGAGAGAGAGAGGAGGGAGGTGGGAGAGAGAGAGGAGGGAGGTGGGAGAGAGAGAGGAGGGAGGTGGGAGAGAGAGAGGAGGGAGGTGGGAGAGAGAGAGGAGGGAGGTGGGAGAGAGAGAGGAGGGAGGTGGGAGAGAGAGAGGAGGGAGGTGGGAGAGAGAGAGGAGGGAGGTGGGAGAGAGAGAGGAGGGAGGTGGGAGAGAGAGAGGAGGGAGGTGGGAGAGAGAGAGGAGGGAGGTGGGGCCTCTCCGTGGTCACTGATAATCAGTGATGGGGCCCCAGCAGCCAGTGGGCCCAAGGTCACAGTAACAACCATGTGCTCACTTCCAATCTTCTGCTTCGTAGTGGAGGGGGGATAATGGGTCCTGGGTCGGACTGGGTGGGGGGAGATGGGTGTGCTGGGTCGGACCCATGGGGGGAGATGGGTGTGCTGGGTTCGGACTGGAGAGAATGGGGCCACAGTTTCTAATGCCACTTTGCTTTCTGCACCTCCTGTCATTAGGGGGGGGAAACATCACGAATGGCAGTGAGATGGAGATGGGAGGCAGTGCATCGGAGACCGAGATCATCCTGCGCATGAACGGATGGCTCATCTGCAAGGACCAGGATGAGATGCTGAACCTGGCCTA